>NC_092129.1:631113-1831113 GCF_043159975.1 Macaca nemestrina | reverse complement strand
TAACTACAGTAAAATCTCCTTGAGAATCATGGTCCACGTTTTATCATTCCTTGTCTTTTCCTTAGTACCTAACACCCACTAGTGCCCAAAATAAATTTACTGGTTAATTAATTAACTTAAATTACATTAACTGTCAAAATTGATATGCTTAAGGAAGAGAATAGCAATGCACTTTAATAAATTATTAGTATCAAATTGCTACTTCTAGGTTCTTTCTTTCTCCTTCCTTCCTTCCTTCCTTTCCTTCCTTCCTTCCTTCCTTCCTTCCTTCTTTCCTTCTTCTTTCTTTCTTTCCTCTCTCTCTCTCTCTTTCTCTCTTTCTCTCTTTCTTTCTTTCTTTCTAGATGGAGTCTTGCTCTATTGCCCAGGCTGGAGTGCAGTAGAGCCATCTCGGGCCACTACAACCTCCGCCTCCCAGTTTCAAGAGAGTCTCCTGCCTTATCTTCCCGAGTAGCTGGGAATACAGGGGCCCACCATCATGCCCAGCTAATTTTTGTATTTTTAGTAGAGATGGGGTTTCACCATGTTGGCCAGGCTGGTCTGAAACTCCTGACCTCAGGTGATCCACCCACCTCAGCCTCCCAAAGTGCTGGGATTACAGGCATGAGCCAATGCACCCGGCTGGTTTGTACTTCTCAAATAATTGACAGTGAAATAAATACATTTAACAACATGATACTTTCTTTTGAAAGGTACCTCAGAATCTATGGAGTGCCCTTGAGTCATCACAATTAAAAATCAAATCACTAGAGAGGAGATGATTTATAGTTCTAATTGCTAGATCCTGTAT
This sequence comes from Macaca nemestrina, assembly GCF_043159975.1. Classification (NCBI taxonomy): domain Eukaryota; kingdom Metazoa; phylum Chordata; class Mammalia; order Primates; family Cercopithecidae; genus Macaca; species Macaca nemestrina. Next base: position 1,830,323 of record NC_092129.1, on the reverse strand, counting down.
CAATGGGGTACTTACATTTATTGCTTGGCCAGTCTTTTGAATAAATAATACTTTTATAATGAACTTATAACGGTGGTACCCAAATTCTTTGACTGCTAACAGTATGCGGTCTGCCAATTCAAGTGACAAGTGAGAGAATACTTTATCATCGTATTTGACATCTTTAAGACTTTCCTTTAAGAAAATTTAAGAAAAATACTTTTATTTTCAAACCAAATATTTTCTATATAAAAATTCAAGTAGAAAACATATCTAAATAATATATATAACTGTTTAAAAATAAATATATTCCTAACTAAATAATATTAAATACATTTTATGCTTACCTATTTCTGTAACAATTTTGAGGAATATTTATTGGGGTTTTCAAATTATATTCAATTACTTTTCATTATCGACACAAGCTATAAGTTGTAATTTACTAGACTACTCTGCCAAACAGTTAATAGAAAGACACAGGAGATTTTCCGACACAGGAGATTTTCCAAAGAAGACTTCTAGAAATTCTTAGGTAAAGGAAAGAAACCTTTTAAAATTTATACATGTATTAAAATTCAGATTTTGGTTTTCTTATAGTGAAGATTACTTGGACTCAGAACCTGTACCATGTCACTGCCCTGCTCAGTGGGCTCACATTAAAACTACTTCTTTCCAACCCTCCTCTGTAGCCTCTCACTCCACTGATTTTTCTCTGGCCTCCAGGAAAGTGAACTCAAAGATTTCTAACCATGTTTATTAATAAATTAATGTATAACTTGAAGGAAATGGACATGGCTTGTGGGCTATAAAGCATTACTCTTTTTTACAAACCAGGAGCAGAACTGGACACCTAGCAGACAGACTACACATCTCTGATTAACTGACTTGTTGTGCCTGCACCAATGACACACAATGCCTTCTGGTTCTAGTGACAACTGCATGAGCCAATTCCTGGAATGAAATTCTTTGTATATATATTCTCTGTTTCTCTGTAGAACCCTCATACAATACTGCTATCATATATATTTATCGACCTACTGTTAGTATCTGCTGGATTTTAGTTTGTACTGAATGAGCTTGAAATTTCTTCAGTGGCTCCATTCTATATGAATTAGCAAACTTTAATTTTGCCAGGGCACTCTTCCATTCTTTACCTATATCAGCAATTGAGTCATCAAAAGGAGGCTCTACATACTGAACATCGTGAACTGACTCTCTCAGTCTTTCTCTTAAAATCTGTGCATACTGGAGGAGAAAGAGAGAGGGGAAGAGAGAAAGGGAGAAAGATTACTTTTTAAATTGTAAAATGATTTTTCAGATTAAAAAACCCTGTACAATGGGACAGGGCTCACACAAAGCTTGGAAATTTGTTAAACAGACTTCTACAATAATGTGGTTGCTAAATCCTAGATTTGCTCCTGGCTATCAATTTGGCAAAAAAAAAAAAAAAAAAAAAAAGGAATACTATTTATCCTTTTATCTATACTCACAAACATATACACACAAATTGCATGCATTTATTTAGAATATCCATGGATGATCCACAGGGACTAGAAACAAGAGTGGCCTCCAGGGAGAGCAACTGAGTGGCTATGGGATGGAGATACAGGGAAAACCTTTCTTCCTCCCTACCCTGAGATTATGAAAATATTATCCTTCATTATCTTAAAATTTTATTTTACTTCATTTACTCATTTTTAAATAATATAATTATTTAGGTAGCACATTCATAAGTCTTAAGCTGAAAAGATACCAAAAGAGCATTGATTTGATATTTATCAGTTCATGCTTTTGACATGAAACATTCATTCTGTGACATCCAATATGCATTAATGAAATATTTGCATAGTATCCAATATGTCCCAGATAAATGCTCTAGCCTCTTAAATTAAAGCAGTGAGCTTCATTTTATTAATAGCCAGGAATTTCTTTTTCTTGCCTAATTGCTTGGCTAGAACTTCCAATTCTATGTTGAAAAGAAGTGGCAAAAGTGGACATCCTTGCTTTGTTACTAATATTACAGGAAAAGCTTTCAGTCTTTCCCCATCGAGTATGATGTTTGCTGTGCACTTTGTTGTTGTTGTTGTTTTGAAACAGAGTATTGCTCTGTCACCCAGGCTGGAGTACAGTGGCATGATCTTGGCTCACTGCAACCTCTGCCTCCCAAGTTCAAGCGATTCTCCTGCCTCAGCCTCCTGAGTAGCTGGGACTACAGGCGCATGCCACCATGCCCAACTAATTTTTTTTTTTTTTTTTTTTTTGTATTTTTAGTAGAGATGGGGTTTCACTGTTAGCCAGGATGGTCTTGATCTCCTGACCTCGTGATCTGCCCACCTCAGCCTCCCAAAATGCTAGTATTACAGGTGTGAGCCACCACGCCTGGCATTTGCTGTGCAGTTTTCATACAGAGCTTTAATTAGGTTGAAGTAGTTTCCTCCTATTTCTAGTTTTTGGGGTGTTTTTATAATAAAAGAGTGTTGAATTTGACATATGCTTTTTCTTCATCAATTGAGATTTATCATGTGGTTTATTTCATTTAGTTAATGTGGTGTATTACCTTGATCGATTTTCATATGCTGGATCATCCTTGCATTCCAGGAACAAATTTCACTTGGTCGTGGTGTCAAATCCTTTAAATAAAATGCTGAATTCAGTTTGCTAGTATTTTGTTGAGAATTTTTGCATCAGTGTTAATATATGATACATGTCTGTAGTTTGCTTTTCTTGTAGCGTCTTTGTCTGCCTTTGGTATTAGGGTAATGCTGACTTCTTAGAATGAGTTAGACAGTATTCTCTCTGCTTTTATCTTCTCAAAGAGATTGTAATAATTGATATAACTTTTTCCTTAAATGCTTGGTAGAATTCACCAACGAAATCACCTGAACCTGGTGATTTCTGCTTTGGAAGGTTGTTATTGATTCAATTTTTAAAAACAGATATATGCTTATTCAGATTATCTATTTCTTTTTGTATGAGTTTTGGGAAATTGCATCTTTCAAGGAATTGGTCAATTTCTTCTAGGTTATCAAATTTCTGAGCACAGAATTGTTCATAATATTCTTTTATTATATTTATGGTGTTCATGAAATTTCTAGCAATATCCTGACTTGCATTTCTGCTATTAGTAATTTGTGTCCTCTCTTTCTTAGTTAGCCTGGATAGAGGCTTATAGGTTTTATTGATCTTTTCAAAGAAAAAGCTTTCAGTTTTGTTGGTACCTGATTTCAATTTCATCAATTTCTGCTATAATTTTTATTATTTCTTTTCTTCTTGGATTTAATTTGTTCTTCTTTTATAGTTTATTTGAGGCTTATTTTAGCTCTTTCTTCTTTTCTAATATATGCACACATTCAATACTATACATTTCCTTCCAAGCCCTGTTTTTGCTGCATTCTACAAATTTTGATATGTTTTCATTTTTATTTAGCTCAAAGTATTTTTTAAATTTCTTTTGAGGTTTCTTCTTTTGTTAGTGTTTTTTGATGTCTAGCATTTCTTTCTAGTTCTTTCTTAGGATTTCCATTTCTATGCTTACATTGCTCATCTGTTCTTGTATGCTATTTTATCAACTACAGCCCTTTAACATATTAATCATAGTTACTTAAATTCTGATAATTCCAAAATCCCTGCCATGTCTGGTTCTGCTGCTCACTCTGTGTTTGTTGTTGTTTTTAGTATGCCTAATTTTTTTCTTGAAAGACAGACATGATTCGCCAGGTAAAGAAACTGATGTAAGCAAAAGAAACTACCAACAGAGTGAACGGGCAACCTACAGAATAGGAGAAAATTTTTGCAATCTACTCATCTGGCAAAGGGCTAATATCCAGAACCTACAAAGAACTCAAATAAATTTATAAGAAAAAAACAACCCCATCAAAAAGTGGGCAAAGGATATGAACAGACATTTCTCAAAAGAAGACATTTAATGCAGCCAACAGACACATGAAAAAATGCTCATCATCACTTGCCATCAGAGAAACGCAAATCAAAACCACAATGAGATACCATCTCACACCAGTTAGAATGGCGATCATTAAAAAGTCAGGAAACAACAGGTTCTGGAGAGGATGTGGAGAAATAGGAACATTTTTACAGTTGGTGGGACTGTAAACTAGTTCAACCATTGTGGAAGACAGTGTGGCGATTCCTCAAGGATCTAGAACTAGAAATACCATTTGACCCAGCCATCCCATTACTGGTTATATACCCAAAAGATTATAAATCATGCTGCTATAAAGACACATGCACATGTATGTTTATTATGGCACTATTCACAATAGCAAAGACTTGGAACCAACCCAAATGTCCATCAATGACAGACTGGATTAAGAAAATGTGGCACATATACACCATGGAATACTATGCAGTCATAAAAAAGGATGAGTTCATGTTCTTTGTTGGGACATGGATGCAGCTGGAAACCATCATTGTCAGCAAACTATCACAAGAACAGAAAACTGAACACCTCATGTTCTCACTCATAGGTTGGAACTGAACAATGAGAACACCTGGACACAGCAAGGGGAACATCACACACTGGGGTTTGTTGTGGGGTGGGGGGAGGGGGAGGGATAGCATTAGGAGATATACCTAATGTAAATGACGAGTTAATAGGTGCAGCACACCAACATGGCACATGTATACATATGTAACAAACCTGCACATTGTGCACATATACCCTAGAACTTAAAGTATAATAAAAAATTTAAAAAAAAAAACACTGCTGTAACGAGGCCTCTAGTATTGTGCTTGTAATGTATTTGTGGAGAGGAAGCATTCCATAGTTGTAGGACTAGGTATTTTAGTGAACCTGTGCTTCTGGATTGTGAACTTCACAAATGTTTCTGAGTTTTCTGTTTTTTCCCCTACTTGCTTAAGTCACACAGGATGGCTAAGGAGGGCTGGAGTGAGGTCACAGAGCAAACTGCTGCTTGTCACTCTACTTTTGGGGGCAGCTGTTTATCCTGTGACCTCACTTCTCTTATGGATCTAAGAAGAGTTAATTTTTTCGGTTTGTTCAGCTTTTTACTTGTTAGGACATAGTAGGGACTTTAAGCCCCTCACATGTAGAACAAGAAGCTGGAAGTCTTACCTTTGTTTTTTGAATGATATTTTAGCTGAGTATAGAATTCTAGGTTGATAGTTATTTTGAGTCCTTAAAGATGATGCTTCAATGTCTTCTGTCTTGCATTGTTTCTGAGAAGTACGCTGTCATTTTGTCTGTTTCTATGTATGTAACATTCCTTTGTTCTAGTTGCCTTTAAATTTTAAATCACTGGTTTCAAGCAATTTTATTTTGCATGTCTTGGCGTAATTTTTTTCGCGTGTCTTGTGCTTGGAGTTCACTGAGCCTCAGATTTGTGGGTTTACAGTTTTCAACAAATTTGGAAATTTCTCATTCCTTATTTCTTCAAATACTTTTTGTCTGTCCTCTCTCACCTCATTTGGGGACTCAAATTACAAGAACATTAGGCTACTTTAAGTTCTGCCAAAGCTCATTGACATCTTGTAATATTTTTTCAGCATCCTTCCCCAATTTGTGTCTCTAAATGTCCTTTCTTCTGCACTGAATCTGCTGCTGTCATTTAGTGTATTTTCATTCCTGACATAGTATTTTTCATCTACAGAAGTCTGAGTTGAATTTAACATGCTCAGTCTTTCTCTACACTCTTAAATATATGGAATGTAATTATAATAACTTCATATGATTTACTTTGATGAAAACTAATAACTCTCTTAACTACTTTAATGTCTGTTTATATTAATTCTATTTTGTGTAATTTCTGGGCTGATATTACTGTTTCTTCAATTTTGAACTTTATTTTCCTGCTTCTATGTAGGTCTATTAATATTTAGAGACCAGACAGTGTGAATTTTACCTTCTTACAGGTTGGATATTTTTGTATTCCTAAGACTCCTGAGCTTTCTTCTAGAACAAAGACATTTGGAAACGGTTTAATCCTCTTGAGCCTTGCTTCTTAACCTTGATAAGCCAGATCAAAGAACTCATTCTCTATTTTTCCCACTACTAAGGCAATGCACTTCTTAGCACGCTAACCAAAGCCCTATATTTGTCATGGTTTTCCACTTTTTCTGGTGGGAACACGCCCAAGGATATTTTTATTCCTTTTGGGTGATTCTTTCTCCACCTCCACTCTCCACCTTTGGTGAGAACTTTCCTCACCAGATGCACTGCTGCACTAAGCTGAATACCCTGAGAAACGCTCTGTAGGTCTTTAGGGCAGCCCTGTCCTAATACTCTGCTCTTCAGTCTCATGCTATCTTGGCTTCCCAGGCTCCCAACTCCTTTTGAACTAAAGGAGGCCTTTCCTTGTGTTGTGGCCTGGAAAGTCTCACCAGGCAATTAAGGTAGGGGCAATATTGGGGCTTACCTTACCTGTTTCTCATCTCTTGGAGATCACTCTTGTCCTGTTTGACACCCAAATCAATGGAAACAACCGCTCCATACATTTTTGTGTGTTACTTTAAGTAGTTTCTGGTAAGAATTACTCCATATTGGCTGAGAGTAAAAGTCCCTCACCAGAAATAAATCTCCTGTTGTGATCATCTGTCAGGCTTCTGTCTCTTAATTGCAGAAGCAGCATTATTAACTCCATAAACCTCTCAAAAACAAAATTATTTTGTTTTGGTTTATTAAGAGAATGCTTCTCTAGGGCAGTGATTGGGACCTTCCTTTCCTCTACAGTATACTCAAGGGATGCAACTACATAGTATCATTAACAGCAGCTTTCAACTGCAATGATTCTTAAGGAAATGGGGCATTCATGTGTGGCCTGAAAATAGCCATTAATGCTTCTAATAAGCTGAAAATTTACATCTGTACAATTTCTCCTTTGTGTATAATATTGTATTGGCTGTCTGACTATACTTATTAAGTATAATAATATACTTATTAAGCTATACTTATTAAGAATATTTTATTCCTTTTATTAAGAATCTTTACAATCTTTTTTAAATTGGGAATAGGCTTTAAATATGATCAACTTTTTGGCATCTAATAATACCTGAGTTTCTACTGATGTAGCATTTCCTTATATTGAGCCTATATATAGCCCTAAAATAAAATGAGCTTGGGCATGAGATATTACTTTTATTTCTAAATGCCACATGCTAGTGTTTAAGATTTTTTTTTTTTTTTTCTGAGATGGAGTCTCGCCCAGGCTGGAGTGCAGTGGCATGATCTCAGCTCACTGCAACTTCCTCCTCCCGGGTTCAAGCAATTCTTGTGCCTCAGCCTCCCTGAGTAGCTGGGATTACAGGCACCCACCACCACACTGGCTAATTTTTGTATTTTTAGTAGAGATGGGGTTTTGGCCTCTTGGCCAGGCTGGTTTCGAACTCCTGACCTCAGGTGATCCACCTGCCTTGGCCTCCCAAAGTGGTGGGATTACAGGCATGGGCCACTGTGCCCGGTTGTATTTAAGATTTTCAAATGCATGTGCACAGGTGAGAACAGTTAAGCTTTCCATTTTTAGTAATCTACTTCGCATTTTGTTAACCTTTGATCTCAACAACAGGAACTCATTCTTGTTAAGCCGAAGTATAATTTATTGGAAAGATACAGTTTACATAACAGCAAAGAAGGCTGATGAACCAGATTCATAAAGACACATGGAGCACTTTAGCTTCTCATCTTCAATGTGAATAAACCTCAATCATTGTATTTGCATTATTTCAAATAATTCATCTAATTAGCTTAGTTTGGGTCTCATCCTCACTAAAAAGTTAAGGAAAGTAGCTGACAATCTCACCAAAGCTCTATGCAATTGCAGATGAGTTAATTCTCTAAAAGTTAACTGAGATGCTACCACTAGAAAAAAGGAAATGGAGGCAAGACAGATAAAATCAAGAGATGGTCATATTGATTAAACAGTATGTCTTAAATTTTCCTGTGCTCCAAAATAGGGAAATTAACAGCTACCTTAAATTGGAAATGACTAAGTGCACAGTTTCCTCACGTACATTTAGTAAGCATTTGTAGAGTCCTCAATGTCTTCCCAATTATTGTTCTATTCAAATTTCTCACCTCTAAAAGACTCAACTTTAAAGATAGCTATAATTGATGACATCCATATCAAATAAGCAATAATTACTTTGGTCCATGTCCCCTCACTCCCAGATTTTAACCTATATACCAGGTGCACTTATGTGTCCCCTCATGGAGTTCAGGCTCATTGAATTTTAAAGACCACTTCAGACCTCAAATAGGCAGTAAGTTTATAAAAGAAACCCTTGTCTGCCTCAATATATAGAAATTTTTCTTTACTGTTGGTGACCTATCTGTTATTCAGACTCATTGCCAAGCGAACAGCATAGTGTTTGGGAGTGTGAAGTTTTAAGTCCAATCGATTTAGGTTTCTAGCCTTGCTCTGCTCTTTTTCTTAGCTGTGTAAACTTGGCCTGTTTACTTTTCCTCCTTTAGTTCGTTCTCTCCTCTGTAAAATGTAGTTACCAAGGAAACATTATTAGAACCTGAAATTTCGCCATTACTTATTTTGAGAATTCTCTTTTTGAGAGTAATCTTAAAATGTTTTAGGGTCTTCAAAAAACTGTTTTGCCTGTCATCTCTGACTTCATCCTATTATAGGTCCATGAAGTAAGTATGAAGAGAAACCAATACAGGCCAAGTGGACCGAGTACCAGCACACAGGTTCTGGTCCCAGCTCTATCATTACAGCTTTGTATCCTTGGGCAAACTAGTATCAATAAAAGATAGAGTCTTTAATACATTAACGGTTTTCAAAGCCTAATCATATAGAAAGACCTGTGTTATACCACCAATACAACTGAATAACGACCCTTTCCATCAATATCAGACAACAAGTTTTGGACAGAATATTTTCAACTTAAGTTTTTTTCTCCTGTACATTCTTCAAAGATCCAGACTGCTGATGTTTTAAAAACCCAAACCACGGCACTATTCTGCCTGGTTTATCAAAATATTTTTAATACAGCATACACTCATTTTTCGCTAGCCAAACTGCTTATAATGGCACTAAATACACTAACATACTGTGTTTTAGTACGAAGCAATAATTAATACTCAGAGTACTCTCAGGAAATCCGCAAGCTGAGTAAATCTGAAAAGAAGATCTTGTAACCACCCTTCCAATCGACTTAGTAGGGTTCTACGGCCCTAATTAAAAAGCGAGAAAACTTTAGCACTCAAGTCCAAAGGGGACTGCCCAACTCAGTCTCAGGCTTCAATTTTGCACCTGGGAAAAAAGAAACACAAAAGGGAAATGCTGCCTTCTTGGCTCTGGGGGTGGTGACGGGAGCGGGGCCCACTGAGGAGCGATTTCAATTAAAGGGTCGGACAAAGCCGTCTCGGGTCCCTAGCAGTCTCCGCACTCACTGCCTCCTTCTCGAACATGCTAGGCCTCCTCTCTTTCCTAGGCGTCACCGGCGCCTGCTGAGAGCTCTGGTTCGGGGTCTGGATGAGGCTCGACTTCACGCCTCGGCCTCTCTTCTCCATCTCGCTCTGCTCCCCAAGACTCCCACTGCCTCTCCTCCGCCGACCGTCAAACGCCTCAGCAGCTCCCGCAAGGGCGGAAGTCTCCCGCCTGCGCCTGGAACGGTCGGAAGTGCCCGCTAGGGCTCCAAGGCGCCTGGAGGCGGGGCGCGCAGGTGCCTGCGTCATTCATGCGCGCCGCAGCGGGGCACCGGAAGTTATGGAGGTAGGGCGGGCGCAGGGGCCGGTTCGATCCCGAGCTAGGCAGGGAGTCAGCGCCAGGCTGGGTGGTGTTCGGCTACGCGGAGTGGGTGGGCGAGCACGCGCCTGCGGTGACCGGCGGTCCCGCGCTGGAGGGCGCTGGCGCCGTCGCGGCCCTGGCCTCTGTGGCGGTATCGGACGCTCGGCCTTGCAAGACGCCTGGCGGGCCCTGCCGGCGTCCCGGGGCCGGGCTTGGTTTCTCCGTCGCCTCTTGACCCTCAACTGGAACGCGGCGGACGGTCAGGGAGGGCTGTGCACGGTGGCGCGGGGGCGGAAAGCCGCAGGTCGGACTCTCACCTGACCGTGGCCTCGTTCCTAGAAGCGCAGTTTCGTAGTCGTTGCCTGTAGGGTCCACACTCGGACAGTAAATTTGTTTTCATCGCTTTTAGACCGTTTGAGTCACTATGAAACTCATCACGACGGCCTCACCGACCTCGTGTCAGGAGATCTGGTTGCCTCGTAATAAACATTTATTTATTTTTCCTCCCTGAGGCAATTAAATATCAAACACCTATCATCAGCAGTAACGACAGCGGAGCCGGGCGTGGTGGCGCCTGTGGTCCCAGCTACTCCGTAGGCTGAGGTGGAAGGATCGCTTTAGCCGAGGAGGTGGAGGCTGCGGTGAGCCGATATCGCGCCACTGCACCCCTGTCTGGGCGACAGCGAGACCCCATTCCCAAAATAATGATAACGATAACTACCATTTTTGAGTACTATGTGCTAGATGCTTTTCATGTATAATCTGATGACTGCAGCCCTACAAGGTGCAGCCTGGCACCGTTTTATTTCACTTAGAACTGAGATTCGGATAAAGTAAGTTTTCCAAGGCAAGAGGTAGTCAGAGACTGAGGAATGATTCAAATTTAAGTCCAGCCCCAAAGCACCGGCCTAGTGTAGTCTGCAGAGTTCCAGCCCCATAGAGCCCAATGGAGGATGCGAGTGACAATCGCCATTCAAAAATAGTTCATGCCGATTTCTTTAGTGATGACTTAATTGTTAGCGCCTACTGGGATTGTTCAAAAAGTAGGGCTGAGAGTGGAAAGTGCAACTTCTGGGGACAGGAGGAGCAAACAGGGCAACTGATACTGAGCAGGACCAGGGAACTCAGACTGATCAGTTTCCACTTTACAAAGCTGCCCAGAGTTAATTGTGACTTTCACAACACAGCCACTCCTTAACTCGACACACCAAAATAAAGAGCCTCGGTTCAGCTTTGGATCCTGAATTTGACTTCTTTGCAGGATTATAGATGGTCTTAGTGTCATGTGGGATAGTCGTAAGGATTTTGATTTTATTTGATTCTCCATGGAAAACCAGTACGGTTTGCTACTTTTTACATGGCAGGGAAGGCTAAACTTTACCTCTGCCCATGTTAGTTCAGAGTGACCCCTTTAACAAATGAAAGGTTAATAAGAAAAAGGTTTATTAATGTACAGAGTACACATCACAAGGGATAAACCTCAATGAAAAGTAACTTGAAATGGTGGCTTAGAACTACATTTGTATACCATCTTCAACAAAGAACTATAGATTTGCAGAGAAATGACACAGGAGAGCAGTTTCAGGCTTCAAAGGGCAAGAAACTGGGAAAGTCGATACATATTTGAAAACTGATGGAGTAAAAATTGTTTGCACATTCCTCTGGTACCTTCTCTGGTCTGGTAAGAGTCTAAAGTTATCCCCAGTAAAGAATATATATCCTGTGTTTGGGTGGAAGGGGGGGAGGAGAGAGAGCTTTTCCTTCATTTGCTGCCTCTTCTCTTCAGCTCCAATTTGTTGTTGTTTTTATATCAAAGAGGCATGTTTTGGGATGACATTGTGGTTTTCTCCAACACCGTTTAGGGAGTCAGAGGTACGCGGGGTTCTTTTTCCTTCTTGTTCATTATACTTGGTTTCTGCTCTCCCATTCCCCATTTTAAAAAACTGCTTATTTTGATAACTCTAGGATAGTGAAGGAATGCTGAGAGGAATAATGCTCTGTTGGTAAAATACATTCAGCTTCCATGAACTCATGTCTTTTTTTCTTTTTTTTTTTAGTGAAAGCAAGTTTATTAAGAAAGTAAAGGAGTAAAGAATGGCTACCCCATAGGCAGAGCAGTTTGCAAATATTATGATTGATCATTTTAAGTCTTTAAACCTTTATCATATTTGAGAACATTTATGTAAATTTTATTTATTTATTTATTTATTTGAGACGGAGTCTGGCTCTGTCGCCCAGGCTGGAGTGCAGTGGCGCGATCTTGGCTCACTGCAAGCTCCGCCCCCCGGGTTCATGCCATTCTCCTGCGTCAACCTTCCAAGCAGCCGGGACTACAGGTGCTCGCCACCTCGCCTGGCTAATTTTTTTGTATTTTTAGTAGAGACACGGTTTCACGGTGTTAACCAGGATGGTCTAGATCTCCTGACCTCGTGATCCACCCGCCTCGACCTTCCAAAGTGCTGGGATTACAGGCTTGAGCCACTGCGCCCGGCCAAATTATCCTTAATATTTAATCACAATGTTTTAATCATACAACTTTCATGATATCCAGAAAGCATGTTAACAGCAACTATACCTGAGTGCACTCAGTTCTTAGAGAATTTTCTTGTGACTTAAATATATAATACTCTGTTTTTCTTTCAGTTAAGCAGTGCCTTTTATTTTATTTTTTTTAGGTATTAATAGGGGACCCTATTACCACATGTCTTTCTCCCTCGGTGTATGATATAATTTGTAATCTTGGGTTTCAACTCAGAGAAAATTGTGATATCAATAGCATTGTTACTCAGAATGGTGAAGTATGCTGGAAAACAATCACAGACTGTGTGAGCTACACAGAGTCAGGTTTGTGCTGTGTTTGTACTCCAAACTTTCATAACTGTTCCATTGAAAAGGTCTTGACCTGTAAAATTCCCCTTTCTGACCACTGGTTCCTTTTGTTAGATAATGTTATAATACAGGCCTCACTCCAAAGGAGAACAGAAATTAATGTGAAAAGAGAAGGGATGAGTACAGAGAAGCATGGAGAAATTAATGGAAAGCTGGGCTAAGAAAACCTCCTCTACAGAGGAGGTGTCAGGAGGCAGAGAGGGGCTGGTGGACTGTTGATGATGTAGATCTCAGGGCCTTGAGATGATTCTCCATAGGAGTCATATAAATTAAAGGTAGAAAATGACCAGTAATAGATTATACAGTTATTTTAAATGTCTTCTAGGCATTCTTGCACACTTTGGAGCAGAGATATAGATGCGGAAATTTAATAATAGTTATAAAAATTACAAATGAACATACTCTGGCCTAGCAGTCCATTTTCAGGAATCTTTAAGACAGATACAGATATGAAAGTGTGATTGTGCAAGGTTATTCCTTGCAGCATTGTTTGTAACAGCTAAATAAATAAACAGCCAAACATCAAGCAGTAGGGGATTGGTTCAGTAAATTATGATAAATTTATATAATGGAATATTATGCAGTGGTACAAAAGAGTGAGGAGGCTCATCTGATACAAAAGTCTCTGAGCTAAGTTGGAAAAAAAATAGGACGGGCTTGTATTTGTAATTACCCTTTGGTATTTATTGATGATGAACCAAGCGGATGGTTAATGCCAAACTTATCAAAAAAAAAATTAAAAACTTCATATGATAAATACATTTAAAACAATTCATTGCCATTAGAAATCTCAGTCTAATAACATTAACTTAAAAAAATCAGGTTACAAAGTTGTGTATACAGTGTGAGCCTGGTTTAACTTAAAAAAAAAAACCAGGTTACAAAATTGTATATACAATGTGAGCCTGGTTTTCTGTATTCTTAAGTACAGGTAAAGACATTGACAAAAATAGTTTTCTCTTGTTTGAAACTTTTTGTATTTTCCAAATTCTCTGCTGATAGTATAGTTTTCTTTCATAACCTAAGCATTATGTGATTTATTTCCAGCAATGTAAAAGTATATCATATGTTCAATGATAAGCTAATTGTTGATTTTCTGGAAATTTTGTAATTAAAGCATTTTTTCTGTGATGATATAGATATTTTATATCACATGATATGGAGCTATGGTGCTGAAATTTGTTTTCTTATCCTTTAAGATCAGGGTCTGGATTACTGGGGAAGCGTGAGGCTGCTTGGCCCTGTGTGTGAGGCTGTCCATTCACATTTCTTATCTTTGACCAAGGGGCAATTTGAAATTCGATATGCACCGTGGTTCCAGTGGACAAGTTTTCCAGAGGTTTGGCTTTTGAACAACCTTTAGAAATAAAAGACTGTGCAAATACTACTTAGAGGACTTATTATTTGCCAATTTTAAAGGGGCTTCCTTCATCTCCAGGCCCTCCAGCTGTGAAGAAGTGTCGAGGGTTGCAAGAAAACCCTGGGCTGTTATGCCAGGTCTCCAAACCCTGAGCTGAGACACATGCCCTTTGGAACACAGAAAGGTTTTGAATTCATTATCACAGGATTAGGGGTTGGAGAGCTAACATTTGGCACATAGTGCTCGTCCAGGGATAGAAGAAAAATTGACCACTCCAGAATAAGAGGCCCTGTGGAGAGGTATTGAGGTGTTCTAAGACAGCCGGGCCTGGAGACCAGAGCTGGGATACTTGGTTTGTTAATGGGGAACTGAAGGGAATATGGGTAATTTGGGCCCCAACCCAAAATCTTGTTTTGGTTTGTTTTTTTGGTCAGTTTTTCTTCATTTTGTTTGGCACACTAAATGACCACAGTAAAGCAGTAACTGTAACAAGTCTAATTCTGCTTTGAATTTGGAGTGAAGGAATCATCATGTCCCCCTTGTACTAGCGCTTTTAAGTGGCAGGATGAGCTGCCTTGTGTGTATCTGTTTGAGGACTCAGCCAAATCAAAAGGAGAAACACGATGGAGGTCGAAATGCTTGACTTTTCCACTTAAATTATGCCAGATTTGTTGCTTTCAATAAATGTTTAAATAAAGAACTTTCAAGGAATTCTTTAGCTATTAAAATATTTTTATTGATTCTTTAAGCAATATAATTATACAGAAAATGTTTACTTATTCGCTGAAAATAACAAAATATAGCAGTTGAAATCTCTCGAGGTTTGAATTTCAATAAATAATGTTACTTTGAGAAGTAGTTTTGGAGTGTACATCCTAATATATGTTTTATTCTAAATAGTTATTTCCTGAAATATTTGATGCCTTGGAAAGTCTACAATCTCCCGCTATTTCTCTTAGCTTAATGAAACTGACATCATGTCTGGAACGAGCCTTGGGTGATGTAAGTGCGAGAACTCTTCCATTATTGGCCCATTAAATTGTCTGAATGAACATTAAGCTATTTTACAGTTGTCCTCAGATTTTTTATTTTCCTATAACATAAAATCATTTGGTATACATTTTTAATATTTCCCTTTTGAATGATGATGAAATCAAAGGATTGGTGTCTAAGTACTTTTCACCCTTCATTTGTACAAACAGTTGTTTCATGGATAATGTTTTTAATGTTTATTGACTCATAATGCAACTGTTGCACAATTTTTGTTTGAATTTTAGGTATTTTTACTGATTGGGAAAGAATGCCCCTTTCTTTTAAGAGATCTGCTTGCATCTGAGGAACTTGCTCAAGTCTTCGGGCAGTCTGTGGTAAGCTTGTTCATCTAAACTCATGGGGAGTGTATTAGTCCGTTTTCATGCTGCTGATTAAGACGTACCCGAGACTGGGAAGAGAAACAGGTTTAATTGGACTTACAGGTTCACATGGCTGAGGAGGCCTCAGAATCATGGTAGGAAGATAAAGGCACTTCGTATATGGCAGCAGCAAGAGAAAAATGAGGAAGAAGCAAAAGTGGAAACCCCTGATAAACTCCATCAGATCTCATGAGACTTACTCACTATCACGAGAATAGCACAGGAAAGACTGGTCCCCATGACTCAGCTACCTCCGCCTGCGTCCCTCCCACAACTTGTATCTTCCAATTCTGGAAGATACAATTCAAGTTGATATTTGGGTGGGGACACAGCCAAACCATATCATGGAATAAGTGCAAAACAACAATTCACATATGCTATGCTTTTGTTCTTCCCAAATTGATGATGCTTTAGAAAAAAATTGTATCAGTGATTCAAGCATATTCTTCCTTCCCACCTTCCCTTTCAAAATTGCCCCTCCTCCAGCTCGTAGAAAGCTTTCCTATCCCAAGTGTGAATAACTCCGGAGCACCACAGGGCCAGTGTGAAGCATGTTGCCTCGATCAATTACATATTATTAACTATAATAATCCAGAATACAACTTTAACCCTTTAAATGAGTGATAATGTGGTTTTATTTGAAAATTTTAACGTGAAATTATGCCTTTTGCAACCATTTAAACTTACAGTGGAAAAAAAATTCAGATGTTAAAAAAATCATGCAGTTACATACTATATTAAAATTTCCTAAAGGGCACATGATCAAGAGACTTAAGACTAATGAATATCCTTATGCAACTGAGTGAGGCAGGGTCAAGATGAAGAAACCCAGGAGAGCCTTATGTGGAAGCTGCGCTTGCCAAGCCAGGAAGCTGCCAGATGATTTTTGGAGTAAAGAAATCTGTCTTCAGTGGAGCTTTTCCATTCATTTCCGTGGGTCTTTACTGCTTGTCGGCTTAAAGATCATTTTCTTTTGTGGAGAGCTTGGAATGAAGATAAAAAGTGCAAACCTTTTGTTGTTACACTGAATTCTTTTTTTTTTTTCTTTTTCTTTTTTTTTTTTTTTTTTTTGAGACAGAGTCTCGCTCTGTCGCCCAGGCTGGAGTGCGGTGGCCGGATCTCGGCTCACTGCAGGCTCCGCCTCCCGGGTTTACGCCGTTCTCCTGCCTCAGCCTCCCAAGTATCTGGGCCCGCCACCTCGCCCGGCTAGTTGTTTGTTTGTTTGTTTTTCGTATTTTTTAGTGGAGACGGGGTTTCACCATGTTAGCCAGGATGGTCTCAATCTCCTGACCTCGTGATCCGCCCGCCTCGGCCTCCCAGAGTGCTGGGATTACAGGCTTGAGCCACTGCGCCCGGCTGTTACACTGAATTCTTAAATACATTTTGTTTCTTTGATCTGTTCTTTGGTACTTGCTTATATGTGATTGGCCTTCTGCCCACTTGTGGCCCCTTCAGCTGCCAGGTACTTTTACTTGGTCACTGCCATTTATACATCTGATTGACCAGATAGTGTGAACCATGAATATTTCATAAATTATTGGTAGAGCAAAAAGGTCTCCTGAAGCTGCATAGAAGAACTGCTTGTTAAACGTTCCTACGTTCAGTAGAACTGCTCTTGATCATTTCCACCTCCTGGTTTTGGGTCTCCCCTCTGAGGGAAGTTCAGAATGCATCCACATTCCCTTCTCAGCAGCCATCTTTCACATGCATGAATACAGTGTTCACTTCCTTCTCGAGTCTTCTGGAGGCTCAACTATTCTTTCTCCTATGACAGGGTTTTAAGTTCTTTTCGTCTTTGAACATCTTCTGTTATTTTCTGAGTTTCTTCTAAGTATGGTGCCTCAAACCCAAAGCAGTTCTCTGGGCGTGGCATGATTGTAGTCCATTAAGTAGGACCCCTGGTTGGGTGTTTTCTTCACTCTGTAAATAGATGGTGGGGTGGATCAGTGATGGGCTTCACGTCAGACAGCTAGGAAGTGGAGGCTCAAGCCTGGAGTCATGCTGCTCGGGCATCCCCTGCCGCCTCTGCTTAACCATACAGTCGCATGCTGCTTAATACAGTGATATGTTTCTGCTTGTCATATCATTGTCTTTTTAAATTTTATTTAGATGTTAGGCACATTTGAAGCACTTTATTAAAGCAGGATAACCTGGGTTGGATCTTATCCCCCATATTGATTTTGTAGCCTTTGAGACCTTGGTTTCACCTTTCCATGCTTGTATTTATTTCACCTAGATGCTGGGGATAATAGTAGTACCTTCCTCGTAGGTTGTTCTTAGGATGAGTGAGCTGATGAATACATATAAAATGTGTCTAGCACATATTAAACACTCAATGTTGGTTTTATTATTATTACTGCTATATACTAGCCAAAACTGTTGGCTCTGTCAGTTAAAAAGAGCAGAAATATTATCTTCATATTATATTGGTTTATTCAATAATTCAATAATAATTAACTATGTAATGATTTGCTGTCCTTAACCGGATTAGATGAATGTGCTAAAAGTCTTCATTGGCTCTCCGTGTGGTCTCAACCTGCGTAACGTCTTATGGCATGGGTTTGCGTCCCCTGAAGAAGTTCCTCCAAAGTAAGTTTCAAGTGAAGGAATTTTCTTCCTTTTCTGGATCTACCAAAGAGTTTTTTAAATTCTGAATTTCATGAGAAAGAAATAGATTTTGTGAAACATGAGTGAGTTTTGAGATAGGATTTTGAAGATGAATTGAGTATTACTAGTGTAGTCACCAGAGTGATGACCGGGTTATGGTTTCAGTGACTTACACCCCAAAGGCAGTTCAGGGGCGACACCAGAAGGATGTTATGCCATTCACGTCCTGGGTGGGTGGAAGACCCTGAGGTTTCATTAGGGTCTTCATCAGAGTTTCTGTGGTGTTACTGTGCCTCCCAACTCTTGCACAGCCTAATTCCTACATCTAGAGAATTTTGGGCAATTTTTTTTTTTTTGAGATAGAGTGTCACTCTGTCACCCAGACTGGAGTGCCATGGTGCATTCTCAGCTTACTGCCACCTCCTCTCCCAGGCTTAAGTGATCCCCCTGCCTCAGCCTCCTCAGTAGCTGGGACTATGGGCACACGCCACTATGCCCACATAACTTTTTTGTATGTTTTGTAGAGATAGGATTTCACCTTTTTGCCCAGACTGGTCTCAGACTCCTGAACTCAAGTGATCTGTCTGCCTCGGCCTCCCAAAGTACTGGGATTACAGGCATGAGCCACCGTGCTCAGCCAGTTTCATGCAATTTAATGGTGCTTTGCTTTCTTAATTTTAAATTTATATTTTTCACAGTGAAGCTTTTTATAGGCATGATTGAGTACATTTTTGTAACAGATCTCTATGGTATTTCCCCTAGATACTGTTCAATGATGATGCTGTTGACAGCAGGATTGGGTCAGTTACTGAAGAGTTACCTTCAAAAAACTAAACTTACATTGGCACATCGCTCTTTCATAACTCCTACAAACCTTGAGGATTTGATTGTTTTTCCTGGTAAGTACTACGTTTCACATTTCTTCCTTAATGTAGCTCTGCGTAGATATTTGCAAAGTCAGTAAACAGCATTAAGAGGTGCACTCTTGAGGTGGGGTGAAGTAGTTATTCTTCAGTAGTCGGATGGCTTTCAGAGTTGCTTGAAGAACCTCCTACATTTTGCCACCCAAACCCCTGCCTCCTCCTACCATGCCCTGGGGTGGTTGTGGGGGTCACAGGAAGTGCAGCTGTGTGAGTCAAGCTCTTTCTTCCTCAGATGCACTATGCGCAGCAGTGGTCTCAGGCTGTTGGATGATGTACATTTTCTCCTCCTTTTATCTCTTGTATTTTTGTACTCATGATTGTTATACCAGAAATACTTATAGTAGTATCAAGGGTCTTTTACACCTTCTGAAAATGTATTTTACTTCTCTTGGTCATTGTGCTCAGTTGGTCCACCCTGAACTGTTGCCTAAATCACTGAAGAGCTGTCCATGCCCCACTTTCCAAGGGTCACCTGCACCTCAGGCCCTTGGTCAGGGCAATCCTACTCTCTAACAAGTCCCCTGCTGCAGGGGTCACGGTTCAGCCACCTAAAGCGGTTGGCTCATTGGCGTCACTCCTCCAGCGTGTTTCTGTCTTTTTCCAGTTGATCATTATGATTGTGTTTAAAACTGTATGTTATTTTACAGATGTTACTTATGAGGTGCTCTCAGTATTAGAAGAAGCGATGACGAAATCTGCTTTTATATTAAAAATCATGTTACCATATTGGGAAGTTGCACTGGTCAAGTTCAAGTCACACAGGTAACTGAAGGGTGCATGGCAGAGTGGTTTGCAGTGGTTGGAGGCCAGTCTTTCTTGATGCCCTTCACTTTCGATGCTTTTTGCTGTTGGAGTAGGAGTGAAGAGAAGCTGGACTGACTTGAGCAGACCTGAAAATAAAACACCTTCATAGAGTTGCTTCAAGGACAGACTGTGATTGTATCTTAAACATTTTGTGCTGGCCTTTTGGTGCAGTTGATAGAATTGTTTTTTAGGATCCACTTTTTAATATTTTCTGGAATTCTTAGAATGAGCAAAACATGTTCAGAACCATGAAACAGAGATAAGCCAGCTTTGTCCTTACATTCTGTTTCTGTTTCCTCAGGAGCAAACACGTGTATGGTCGCCACCAGAAGGTCTGGTGAGCTGGTCTTTAGTTCCTTAAAGGATATTACCCTAATTCATTCATTTTTATGCCTTGAGAACCCACTGAAATCCTGGTATGTGCTTTTTTGTTTTTTCTTTTTGAGACTGGGTCTCACCCTGTCACCCAGGCTGAAGTGCATTGGAACCATCTTGGCTTACTGCAGCCTTGAACTCCTGGGCTCAAGCAGTCCTCCCACCTCAGCCTCCTGAGTAGCTAGGACTGTAAGTGTGTACTACCATGCCTGGCTAATTTTTGTACTTTCTCTAGAGATGAGGTCTCAGTCCATTGCCCAGGCTGGTCTTGAACTCCTGGGCTCAGTGATCCTCCTGACTCAGCCTCCCAAAGTGCTAGGATTACAGGAGTGAGCCACTGCGCCCAGCCTCAGTATTTTCTAGAAGCAATGAAATGAGTTAGACAGTTCTTTGATGACATTTTGTTCTATAGAACCTACAAAAAATGGTTCATCAAAAATTAAAACACTGGAAGGTTTTTTTAAAATCACTACTTAATGAAACTTTGGTTCTATGTGTGTGTGGTTTTTTTTTTTTTTTTTTTTTTTTTTGAGACAGAGTCTCACTGTGTCACCCAGGCTGGAGTGCAGTGGTGTAATCTCAGCTCACTGTATCCTCTGCCTCCTAGTTTCAAGCTGTTCTTGTGCCTCAGCCTCCCAAGTATGAGGGACTGCAGGCATGCATGCACCACCACACTGGGCTAATTTTTGTATTTTTAGTAGAGACTGGGTTTCGTCACGTTGGTCAGGTTGGTCTCAAAGTCTTAGCCTCACGTAATCCGCCCACCTGAGCCTCCCAAAATGCTGGAATTGCAGGCTTGAGCCACTGCGCCCAGCTGGTTCTGTTTTGCTTCTCATATTATCAGGTATTATAATTTCTCTTTGCCTTTGATATGTAGACTGCAGCAGTTATTGTGATGTTGGTGTCAATATTATTGTTGTTTTTTGCTTGTTTGTTTTTTACTTAGAGACGGTCTTACTCTGTCACTCAAGCTAGAGTAGCACAATCATAGCTCATTGCAACCTTGAACTCGTGGGTTCAAGCAGTCCTCCCGCCTCAGCCTCCTGAGTAGCTAGGACTACAGACAGTGCCACTGCACTCTGCTAATTTCTAAATTTTTTGTAGAGATGGGGTTTCCCAGGCTGGTCTTGAACTCTTGGCCTCAAGCGATCCTCCCACCTTGGCTTCCCAAAATGCTGGGATTGCAGGCGTGAGCCACTGCACCTGGCCTAATACTTACTTTCAAAACATGGAATTTTACCTATTTTCCCTTCAATTTCATAGGTTTGCTGACTGTGCCATATTGTTGCTGACACAACTAGAAACTGGACTTAGGAATGTTTTTGCGACACTTAACAGGTGTCCACAAAGACTCCTGACTGCTGAGGTAAACTTGTTTTTATTACTGATTGTGATGACTGTTGCTGTATTAACAGTTTTCTGTTACCAATGAAAAGTTTTTAAAAATTTTATTCTGTTTAACATTAAAATGCATTTTTTAGCTAAGAACTGTGGAAGTCTTCACTGTCATTTTTTAGGATTTATATTTGTTGTTTATGATTGTTTTTGATATTTCTGAAATATTTCCAAACAGTCTTTTAAACTTAACGATGCCACGAATGTAGTAGGCACTGATTCTCTCTCTAGCCGTGTTGATGGTGTGTCACTGTAACCGCGTGAGATGGCTGGGGTCTAGCCAGGAGACTGAGGCGACCAGTGGTTGATCCTGACCTTGGGAAACTAATTGAAACCTGAGCTTGACTTTCTCCATCTTCCAAATGGAAGATGTGGGATTTGGAGGTGACTTGGTTAGTGCCAACCCTGTAGCAGATCGTGGAAGCCTTTGTCTCACAGTTTCTTGAGCCCCTCCATGTGTGTACACACACATGCACACACAGTGGCCTCAGAGTTCCCACTGTGTGTGGGAACTGACCACACCAACAAACCCAGTCTCTACTAAAAATACAAAAATCAGCCCGGTGTGGTGGTGCATGCATGCCTGCAGTCCCTCATACTTGGGAGGCTGAGGCACAACACTGACCCCCGGTTGCCCTGTCTGAGGCAAGCGTCTCTGAGTTTCCAGCCTACCTCCTCTGGCTCCTAGAATTTCTCATTTCTGCTCCTTTTGGTAGTTATGATAAGATCCTGCTGCTTAGTGACAGAGATCTCGAAATAATATGGCTGCAGTGACTGAAATAGGCTAGAAGTGCATTTCTGCCTTTCCCAAATGTGAGTAGCTCCCGCGGAGATGGCAGCACCCCCATCATCACTCAGACCTTCTGTGTCGTCTTCCACTGATGAGGGCCAGGCCTTCCTCATGGAGACTACTTCTTCCTGGCTCCAGCCGGCTGCGTCAGCCATCACATCTGCTTTCCAGCCAGCAGGAAAAGCAAAGATTGGTGCACGCCCCTCTCTAAGGACACTTCCTGGAGGTAGCACAGGCTGTGGGCCAGAGCTCAGTCGCACTTGCTACCAGGGAGGCATGGAAGCGTTCCTGGGTGGCCAAGTGCCCAGCTTCCCACGGGACGATCTGTTGTGGAGGGAGGACAGGCACAGCCGCTCCACACCTCGGATTCTCATCTCCTTCTCTAGCTTGGCTTTTGCTTTTTGCCCCTCTTCGTAGGCATTCATCAGTGCTCTGCTCTCAACCCTATCCTATGTTTCCTCTCCCTGGGACATCTTATGCAATTCTGTGCCTTACATTTTCATCTCTGGGGGAACAACAATTAGAAAATACTTTGAACTCAATGAAAACAAAACCCAACCTATGAGAAGTTTTGAACCCAGCGAAAGCAGTGCTGCGAGAGCTCACGGCCCAGGAGCTGGGCTCCCCAGCGTTGCTTCTCACTGACCCCCATCTGATCTCTGCAGTTAGATCTGCTCGTGTTCGCTGAATATCTTCATGTGAGTTTTCCTCAGCACCTCACGTTTATCTTATTTCAGAAAGGCATTGTTTCCCACAGATTTGTCCTCTGACGCTCCCTCTGTCATCTCAGCCTCACCAACTGCAGACTCCAACAGCATCTCGTGTTTCCCCCACACCTCCCATGTCCACTCAGTGGCCAGCACGGCTGGTGGTTTCCAGCCAGCTGACCTCGTGCTCTTCCTGTCCAAACTGAGAAGCCCCGCCTGGCTCCTCGGCCCACCCGAGCTCATCTCACGATTCTTCCTCCTTCTCAAATTTCACTCTCACAGTCCTGCAGATTCTTTTTTTTAGTTTTTTTTTTTTTTTTTTTGAGACAGGGTCTCTCTCTGTTGCCCAGGCTGGAGTGCAGTGGTGCGATCATAGCTCACTGCAGCCTCAATCCCCAGGCTCAAGCGATTCTCCCACCTCAGCCCCACTAAGTAGCTGGGACCACAGGTGTGTGCTACTACACCTGGCTCCTTGTTACATTTTTTTTTTTTTCTTGTAGAGACAGAGTCTTGCCATGTTGACCGGGCTGATCTGGAACTCCTGGGCATAAGTCATCCTTCTGCCTCGGCCCTCCAAAGTTTTGGGATTACAGGTGTGAGCCACTGTACCTGGCCCCACTGATTATTTTCTAAACTGATATTGTTAAGTTATTTATGGTTTTCTTCATTCGTTTAACCTCCTTGATGATGTCCTGCTGCCTGGCCAGATGGAGTTCATCCTCTTCACATGGCAGCAAGGCCTCGGGTGCTAACCCTGCCCTCCTCTTTGGTGTGTTCCCTGTTTGGGTCCCTCAGTGAAATTTAGGCTTCTTGTCAGCTCCAGAACTTGCTTGTCTTTCTTCTTACTTTGTTCCTCACCCCCAGACTTACCGCTCCAGATCAGGGGCTCTGACCACAAGAGCGACCTCCTGGAGGCTCATCTACTCAAAGGTTGAGGCTGCTTTTTTCTCTGTGTTCTGTTTCTGTCTCATCTTGGAGGCAGTCCTGCTTTGCCCTACTCGTGCGTTTCTGCAGAGGTCTCTCTGCAGGTTCTCTGAGGCAGGCCTTCACGTTGCCGTCGCCTGGTGCCCACACCCAGTGCCTTCCATGTAGGCCACTCAGTGCTATGTGGAGCGTAGCTTCAGGAAAGAGATGGTCCCCACCCATTAGAGCCCTTGCTTCATGATACCTGCATGGGGACTGGCTGCATGGTGTCACGCTCCATCACTCTAGGGCCATGTAGTGCAAATAAATTTGGATATTTGGATATTTACTTGTCATTTGACTTCATAAATAAATAACATGACTGTTTCCACAGAGGATATAATCTATCAAAGACTATATTAAGTTTTAGCCCAGGCTTTTATCCAGAATAAACAGGATCAGTTTTTAAGGCAATATATATATATGAAGATATTTTATAAAACTTAATAAGACTCTGCAGATACTATTATTATTTACTGATTACTTTTGTGTCATGAGGTCTCTTCAGGGCCAGTGGAAGATATGAATATGAGTGAGATTTTCTGACTTCAGAAGCTTATTTATCACGGGAGAGTGAGAAGGCATTTATACTAACTCTGTAAAACAAAATAGAAGCTAATGCATGTAGTTGATGGAGGTAAATGAAAAATTCCGCTTTTTGGAGAAAGTGGGAATGTGTGGTAGACAATTGGATATTTAGAACTCAGAGGGAATTTTAGGGCTAGCAATACAGATTTGAGAGCTAAAGATACAGATTTTAGAGTCATCTGTGTAGTAATGTTGAAGAATATTGGCAATATGAAGTTTAAAATAGGTTATAAAACATTAATAGATCAAAAAACATTTCTTGAGAGCTAGCTTACACAAAATCCTGATTTCATCATACTGTCTGTCAAATCTCACTGAAGTGATTTCATCACGCTGTCTGTCAAATCTCATTGAAGTGATTTCGTCACACTGCGTGTCAGATCTCACTGAAGTGATTTCGTCACGCTGTCTGTCAAATCTCAGTGAAGTGATTTCATCACGCTGTCTGTCAAATCTCACTGAAGTGATTTCGTCACACTGCGTGTCAGATCTCACTGAAGTGATTTCGTCACGCTGTCTGTCAAATCTCAGTGAAGCGATTTCATCACACTGTCAAATCTCACTGAAGTGATTTCATCATGCTGTCTGTCAAATCTCATTGAAGTGATTTCGTCACGCTGTCTGTCAGATCTCACTGAAGTCCCCAGAAGCCTTTCAAGATAGGCATTCTTCACTTCTTCTTTTGCCGAGAAAACCTGCATCTGTGGCGTTCAATCAGTTGCCTGTAGGTTTCATGTCTAGAAAATGTTGAATTTGGGATCAGAACTCAGGACAGCCCATGTCTGTAGGCCGTGCTGGTGATGCTGAGAAGCAGCGTGCATGAAATAAAATAAAAACAGACAAGGCTGTTCACTGGAGAAAATAGGCAGCTGTGCTCACTTGTGCATGAATACCAGTTGTCAGGAGAAGTATTCTGTTGTATGAGCAGCGATTTGTGAGGACCTGGGATCGTACATTTTAGAGATGACTGGGCTAAAGCTCTGTTGAGGGCAGTGTCCTAATGCGGCTTCATGGCCAGCTGCGCTGTGTTTTTGCATATTTGTAATGTGTTCATTTGGTCAGTGACATTTCTCTCATAGTGTTTCTAGATGAATGTTTGTTTTAACAAAAAACTGGGATGTGTGGCCATGTAGCAGAATTTTTTCTTATTTTGTATAGTGTTACTGTATTTGTATTTTGCTTTAATTGTTTATTTTCATTTCTTTCCTTTTCTGAAGTCAACAGCTCTTTATACTACCTTTGATGAAGTAAGTACACTTGTAAGGTAATTTGAAACAAACAGAACACTGTCTTCTTTTAAAATACAAATTAAAACGCAAAATTAAAGATCAGCCATAAATCATATGCTTACAGGAAAATGTCCATAGTAATATAAACCAAAAAAAGCTTATAATTGATATTTCTGGTTAATTTTGAGGCCCAATATTACCAATATAGCTCCCAAAGCTATACAAAGCTCAAAGTTGGAAAATATCAAGGGATCTAACATGATTAGCTATAATTATTTAGAGGCTTGCATTTTAGATTTAGGGGTAACATTTTTTGTACAAGAAATATTCCCCAACTCCTGTTATGAGTGTGTAGTATATATTGATTCATTTAATCTGCATATTGGGGGTGTGAATAGTGAAAAAACCACAGTTGAAAATGCCTTTTATTATCCATAGAGTGTAGGCACTTGTATGTGTAATCGCGGATAGCATTCGTGTGCACCTGAAGTGTGACAGTCTATAGGAAACTAAGGGAAGGGCCACCTGTAGAGGTCTGGACATTCGGTTTTGCCTTTAAGACAACTGTAAGATTCCTAAGTGAGTGTGTGGTGGGTGAGTTAAAAATGTGCCTGCTTACTTGCAGAGCTTCTTCCATTAGGTGAATAATCTGCTGTTATTTTAATGTATAAGACCTTTGGTAATGTGAGGAATCTATTAGATAGTGCAGTCCAGTCTCTAGAGGATCAGGTCTGTGGGATTGGTTGGGGTGGTTGGGCAAAGTCCATGGTAAGTTAAGAAGTGACTTTGGAAGTGACTCTAATGTGTACACAAACAACACACATGCACACACCACACATACATGCACACACACACATGAACACATACATCCATGCTGCATATACACACACAGGCCTATACACACTGTAATATGTACACAACACACATGCACACACCACACATACATACACACATGAGCACATACCTCCATGCCACATACACACACACAGGCACACACACCCCCACACCACATATGCAGGCATATATACTACACACACACACACACACACACACACACAGGCACAGTTGCATATAAACACACAAATGTACACACCCTCACACCACATATGCACATACACATATATACACCACACATATTCACAGTCACATACACAAACACACGTGTATACAATTAATAGTATATTCTTAAAGTCATTATGTTGGTTAAGAAAATATTTCCTGAACACCTGTTTGCTGAGTTTTAAAGACTGTCCTCATGCCATTTGATTTTGCTTAGACCTTAGATAACAAGTTACACTAAAAGTACTATATCCATCAACTCTGAAAGTGCTATATGTTTATGTATGGAGACCAGTTAATCAATGTAGTTATTTTTGATGTTTTAGATATTGGCAAAACACTTGAATGATGGTAAAATCAATCAGCTTCCTCTTTTCCTTGGAGAGCCTGCTATGGTAAGTATTAGGTATTTTCCAGGCTAATATTCTTGTATTTATGGATGTCATCAGCACTTCTCTAAAATGAAATTAATTTTGGCTTGTGGTTTGCTCAAGAAAAACACTTCTGAACCATTCCTGTGCTCTCAGCTTCAGCCACCAATCAGCTGATGTTTGCCAAGCTGTCACTCCTTAAATGTCTTTTTTAAAGGCCTGATAATTTAGGTGCCCTGTCCCTAAGCAAAATTTGAATTTGTTTTTTACATGTATTTGTGCTGTAGAACGGACATGTATTTGTGCCTTGTTAAATGCAACCGTTAGGCCGGGAGTACAGGCTCACGCTTGTAATCCCAGCACTTTTGGAGGCCAAGGCGGGCAGATCACAAGATCAGGAGTTTGAGACCAGTCTGGCCAATATGTTGAAACCCTGTCTCTACTAAAAATACAAAAATTAGCTGGGTGCGGTGGCGGGCACCTATAGTCCCAGCTACTCAGAAGACTGAGGCAAGGAGAATGGCTTGAACCCAGGAGGCGGAGGTTGCAGTGAGCTGAGATTGCGCCACTGCACTCTAGCCTGGGTAACAGAGCAAGACTCCATATCAAAAAAAAGCAACAGTCAAATGTGAGTAATAAGATTGAGTATTGGATGAAAAGAGAATGATTAATTGTTTAAGGCCATCTATCCTTTTTTTTATATATTTTATGAAGATATTTCAGTGACTAATTTGGATTACAATAGGTGTTTGACATCCATTCCTTCTAACAGTCAGGCCACCTAGGATCATGCTCGTGGTCTGTGACTTTAGACTCTGTGCTCTGTGGACGTCCATTTCTGCCATCAAAAAGTGAGACGATTGAACTAGTTTAATGTTCTTTCCACCTTGAGTCTCTGTGACTCTTCTGACCAGTGGCAGTTTGCCAAGGGCAGCAGTTTTCTGACCTCTTTTCCCTATAACCTGTGGGAGAGGCCCTGGACTTGTGTCGTAAGAAGCAATAGGCTTTCGAAGGTGAAAGAGCAGATGAGAAAGTGCGGGGGCTGTACTCACACAAGCAAGAGCCATGATTTCTTTTATTGCCTTGGAAAAGCTCATTTGCAGATGTTCACACTCAGTTCCCTTCCTTGGAGGAAGGTGAAAACAAGAAAGACTAGAATTTGATGAGACTCCAGTACCACCTGGGCAGCTCTGCCTTTCCCCACAGCCTCTCCAGCTCCCTGCTCTGTCCCGTGGGTGTAGGAGAACAGCTTTCCCCAGCAGGGTCCCACCCAGGGCTTCAGAGGACTTGATGGATTCACTCTTTCTTTCTGTTAGCAACACCAGGCATGGCTCTCTGCTGCGGATACTAACAAAATATTTTCTCTGTTTAATTTCTGAAAGGAATTTCTCTGGGATTTCCTGAACCATCAGGAGGGTCCCCGCATAAGAGATCATTTAAGCCACGGGGAGATCAACTTACATGAATTTTCAAAAGAAACAACTAATCAGTTGCTTGCATTTTCTGTTGTGCTGTTACTCAGATTCGTTGATGAAGGTCTGCTATCAGTTTTTAAGGTAATTTATAGGGAAGAAAATCATTAATTAGATTAACTCATTCAGCTATGAAAGAATATAGTTTATTTTTCAAATGTAATTAACTATTAATCATCTTTTAATATATCTGAGTTACCGTATCCTCCATCAGAGAAAAAAGTGATTGGATTACATGTATGTTTATATTCTGTATCACAGATCAATCAATATTAATCTCAGCTAAAATAATTTAACTTGTTTCTTAAAAACACATTTGCTTTTGTATGTAACAGTAGCTAAGTATTGAAAATGAAAGAACAAATTATAAAACAGGATTAACCAAATATTAGGAAATTTTTACAGATGCTTGCTAAATCGATAGGGTAGGATATTTGCATCAATAAACTAATTCTTTTATTATTTCAAAGTAATTTAGGTTAGAACATTTGTTATTGATATTTTAATCTTTTTTTCAGATTATACATGTGACAGTTATTTTAAAAATTTTTTAAATGTTCGAAAAATTACTGGAAATAGAAAAATTAATGTGAAAAGTAATAGCCCTCAGGAATTCCATCTCCCAGAAATAACTACTATTAATAATTAGGTAGTGTTGCTACCACATTTTTGCTATGACTGTACCAAAGTGAGTTCGTAGGAAGGTACATTATGTTTTATAGCTAGCATTTTTCATTAACAATGTGTTTTTGGCATCTTTGTTCTGCCTTATTCTTTTTGTCAGCTGTTTGATATTCCATTTTATCAATATGTTATTATTTACCTAAGCAGTCCTTCATTGATGGATGAGTTGTAATATTCCCTGATGTAGAAAATTCCTAATTATTATGCTGAAATGAACATCTTTGTTCATTTGGGCACTTATGTAAATATCTTAGAAAGTAAAGTTCTAAGACAAAAGATACCAGTAAGGATTTTTTTTAAAAATTCTTTTATTTTATTTATTTATTTATTTTTTATGAGACAGGGTCTCACTCTGTCGCCCAGGCTGGAGTGGCAGTGGTGCAATCATGACTCATGGCCCATGGCAGTCTCGACCTCCTGGGCTCAAGCCATCCTCTTACCTCAGCCTCCTGAGTAGCTGGGACCACAGGCACAAGCCATCATATCCAGCCAAGATTATGTTTTTATTTTCATTTCTTTTTTTGTGTTTACTAGATGTTTATAATTCTCTCATTAATTGCTTATTAATGTATTTTCTCCATTTATTTCAGTTTTATTTTTCCCATTGGTCCATTAACCTTCTTTGTGTACATATTGCTTTGTTATTTGTTCATAGGTTTTGATTTTTTTTTCTCTTTGGCTTCACATTTGGAGTCATTCTGAAAAGAATCTTTGCTTTTCAAAATTAAAAATATATGTATACATTTTCTCTGGTACTTCTATTTTTTCTTTTTTCTTTTCTTTCTTTTTTTTTCGAGACGAAGTCTTGCTCTGTCACCCAGGCTGGAGTGCAGTAGCGCGATCTCAGCTCACTGCAACCTCTGCCTCCCGGGTTCAAGCAGTTCTCTGCCTCAGCCTCCCGAGTAGCTGGGATGACAGGTGCCCACCACCACTCCCGGCTAAATTTTTTGTATTTTTATTAGAGGCGGGGTTTTATCATGTTGGCCAGACTAGTCTTGAACTCCTGACCTTGTGATCCACCTGCCTCGGCCTCCCAAAGTGCTGGGATTACAGGCATGAACCACCGCGCCCTACCTATTTTTTCTTTATTTTCCATTTACATCTTTTGATCCAATTGGAATTTATTTCATCTTGAGAGTAAGGTACAGAGTCTAGCTTTACTTTAAAAAGAATTAATAGTTATTATTCTGTGTAAACTTGGACAAACATAAAACCCCAAAAACAAATAAGAATGAGCACCTCATGGATTGAGTTAGGGATAATTGACATTTTTCACAATATTGAAGCTTATTCAGGGACACAGTGTCTCCCCATCTTCATTCCTCAAGTCCTCCCACCTATGCGGCACCTCCAGCCTCCCAGGTGGCTGCTCAGGCTGGAAGCCTCAGATTCCTCTCCTCTCTTCATACTCAGTCCTTGGAACAGGTCTTACAAATATGTTCCACAGTCTGGGCGCAGTGGCTTACGCCTGTAATCCCAGCACTTTGGGAGGCTGAGGCGGGCAGATCACCTGAGATCAGAAGTTCGAGACCAGCCTGGCCAACATGGTGAAACCCTGTCTATACTAAAAATTCAAAAATTAGCTGGACGTGGTGGCAGGCGCCTGTAGTCCTGAGAATAGCTTGAACATGGAAAGTAGATGTTGTAGTGAGCCGAGATTGTGCCACTGCACTCCAGCCTGAATGACATAGTAAGACTCTGTCTCAGAAAAATAAAAAAAGGGAAAAAACAAAAAAGAAATATGTTCCACATCTGCTACTCCCTGTCCCTCCTGTGCCACCACCTGGCCACACCACCTTGGCCCCTCCCTGGAATGTCGCAGGCACTGACTGGTCTGCCCACCGACTTCTGCGAACCCTTCACTTTGTCATAACACAGCAGCCAGACTGATCCTTTTCCCAACATGTCATCGTCTCCTCAGAAGCCGTTGGGTGGGTTCACATCTTGGAACAGAAGCCAGGTGCTCTGCAGTGGCACAGATACACCGCTCTGTAGTGGGATACATATGCTGCTCTGCAGTGGCACACATATGCTGCTCTGTAGTGGGATACATATGCTGCTCTGTAGTGGCACACATATGCTGCGTGTGGGTCTGCCCTGTGGGGACGTCACCCGTGCAGGCACATGTGTGTGCCTCCCATGTTCCGCCCAGCACACTCCCTGGTGCACTCCAGGCTCTCACACATCTGAGTGAAGGGAAGGCCAGCACATTTCTTCTGTAGTTAACATCTAGCTACTTGAGTTGCTTGTTTTGTGCTTTTAAGAATTGTAGGTAGTGGGCCGGGTGCAGTGGCTCACACCTGTAATCCCAGCACTTTGGGAGGCCAAGGCAGGTGGGTTACCTGAGGTCTGGAGTTTGAGACCAGTGTGGCCAAATATGATGAAACCCTGTCTCTAATAAAAATACAAAAAAATTAGCCGGACGTGGTGGTGGGTGCCTGTAATCCCAGCTACTCAGGAAGCTGAGGCTGGAGAATCGCTTGAACCTGGGAGGCAGAGGGTGCAGTAAGCCGAGATCACACCAGTGCACTCCAACCTGGGTAAAAAGAGTAAGACTCTGTCTCAAAAAAAAAAAAAAGGAAAGAAAAAAGAATTGTAGGTAGTTACAGATTTTTTAATTTGTCAACTGTCAATTCACTGACTTTCTTTCTCGTAGGTTTTAGTTGACTGACTTGGATTTTTAAGTTATATGGTTATATCAACTTCAAATAATGTAATTTTTATGCTTTTAGAAATATGTGTATGCTTAGCAATTAAATGATTATGTGATCTTTTTATAGTTATATTGATTTTTAGTGTTTAAGTAACTATTTCTTAGTTAAATTTCCAATTGTTTGGAATCTTTTTTTCTTATTCATCTCCAGTTTTGTGCATAGAGGGTGGGTGTGGCATTTGTGATCTGTTATTGTTAATGGCCTCCATTTAAAATCATTTTATTGGCTGTGATTTGCCTGCCATGTCAATCCTATTTTAATGAAGCCTTTGCTTTTCAAGCTGCATGGAATTATTTGAAGAAAGACAATGAGAAATGGGGACTCTAAGTGGCCTACAGTTCAATAGAAGAAAGCTAAGAGCCTACCCAAATACAATTGTAACCACTATTTTCTCTAAACTAGGAAAAAGCATCAGTAGAATTGTTGATTAGTCTTGCGGAAGGCTATAGTTCTCGCTGCCATCCAGTTTTTCAGCTTAAGAAACAGGTATGCCGAATGCAGGGTGCTGGGAGGGGTGTGTACGTCTCTGAAACCACCTGTCTTTTGCAGAGATGCTGGAAGGGTGCAGTTTGTCTGCTAAGGCAGAATTTGAGTTGGGCAGATCCAGCTTTCTATCCGGCGTGGTGCTTGCTGTGGCCCTGGCCTGGTTGCTCAGTCTTCTGAGCCTCAAGTTCCGTGTCTAGCAGTTGAAAGTAATGCAGTGCTGCTGATGGCACTGAGGTTTTTAGTGTTAAATGGATGAGCACTGGGAAGTGTTTTTGCTGAATCCCCTGGCAGGCTTTTATTGCTGTAGGCAGTAACGCAGAGCTGGGAGCAGTTTTTATTTGTCAGTGGTGAGTAATGTCAGTTTTTCTTCTCCTACACGGACTAGCTTTTGTTAACTTACTGAAACAAACAATTTTTTAAGCATTTCTGCCAGGAAGTTCCAATTTGGCAATCAGCGAAGGTGCTTTATTCTGCATACGGGAGGATACAAGGGTAGTGCAAGGGGATGAAAGAGACAGTCCCCAAGAATATAAGCATCGTGACAGCTGTGCAGGTGAAAATGCATAAATGAGACTACCTCTAAAAGGAAGCTGTAAAATCAACATACAGCGGGTCAGGAGAGATTTGCAAAGGTGCTTTAAAGAAATGGTGCCTTGAGAAGTCGGAGGCCTCCTTGAGAATGCCTTCAGGAAAATACTGTCAGAAGGGGGCTGTCAGCAGTGAAGTTGGGAAAACAGCCTCCTGGAGGTGTGGCTTGGAGGCAGAGCATCGGGCTGCACTGGTCGGATGCCATTCCCCGTTGGCACTGCAGATCAGCTTTACCAGTGGGGATTGCTGTGCTTTCCAAGTGCAAGCCCTTAGGAAGGTAGAGGTGGGCAGGTAGGGAGAAGGGAAGATTTAGGAAGGAAGAGGAGCTTCAAGAAGGCAGCCTTTGTCTTCCAACCACAGCTGCTGAGGCTCCAGACCATCCTCTCCCGTGCCCCACGGTGGCTATTTTGGGTCCTTACCGCTTCCTGTCCCCCTCCTGGCATCTCACAGGTATTCAGGCAGCTTTGCATCCTGGGCTTTGGTTATTCCTGCTGTTGAGACCACTCACACTCCGTGGTGTCAGCAGCCACCGTTTGACTTGCTCATATGCTAGTGGGTGAGAAATGGGGAGCATCTGCTGAGGGATTTGTCCTGTGGCCTGGCCTCAGTGTGGACGGCGGTGGTGCCCCAGGGCTTCGTGGGTGTCGCATCTGAGAAGACTGGAAGTTGGCCAGAGGCCTCATGGGGGTCCTGCAGGGACAGTCCCAAGGTGACAGCGGCTGCACCCCGAGTGCAGCCTGAACCGAAGAGGCACCTGCACCTCTGACATGGCTTTGGATAACACGCAGCATCTTCACACCTGCTGTGTTCTGTTGGTTCCAGGCCAGTCACCAGAGTTCATGCAGATTTGGTGGGGTCCTCCCTCTCAATGGCAGGTGTCGAAAGAACCTGTGGATATGGTCATAGCCACCCCAGACGTTCACTCCCTACCAATCCCCTGGTAGTTTCCCCAGCCTTCCCCCATCTGAATGTACTGAAGAACTGACACCCGCCCTCTGGTTTTAAAATGTTTAGAATTTGTAATAATTTTATAGATACGTATTTTCTAGAGAGTGATGTAACATCCATAACAATCTAAAAACAGATTTTCTAGGAAGTTACCGTGAAATCTACAAAGTCAATAAAACATTTCATCGCAGGTGCTGAGCTGTGAGGAGAGTATCAGGGTTTGGGCTCTGCTGCCTTTCCCCAAAGAACTCACTTGGGAAGCAGTCAGGTACGTGGCATCCTGGGGCCTGGCTGACCTCAAGCTTGTCTGGTACTGTTAGTTTCAGCAGCATTTCTTCTTTAGCGAGGCTGTTGGAAGATAAAAGGGGAAGGAGGAATTTCTGGGCCTTGGTGGCTGTGAGGAGCTACAAGTGATGCTGAACGCGATCTTCCAGCTGGCCTGGGGCCCTGGTGGAGACTGAACATGGAACGAGAGGCAGGTTTTGTGGGTAGACAATGGCGTCCATGAGAACTACTGAGTAGGCAGAAAGAAAGATGGGTCTGAAGCTCAGGAGAGAAGTGGGGATGGAGGCATGCACTCTGGAATCGTAGACAACAGCAGACATACTTGTTCAGCAGGAGGAATATGCAGGTGGTTCGTCGTCTCGTCATCAGTCATCATTGGACTTTGCTTTTGGCTTAGGGCATCGTTTCTTTCTCCACTGTCCCGTGATGGTGGCTTTTTACATTTTATATTTGGGGAAACTAAGATTCACAGTCAGGTTGCTGCTCAGTGAACCATTAAACATTATTGCGCATGGGCACTAATGTGGGCATTTTAATTGTCATGTATCTTTAAATATTTTCTATTTTTCAGATTAGAAGATAATTCTGAAACAAATGCCTGCCACTCTTTAATTACAAAAATGACGGATGAGCTGTATCACCATATGCCTGAGGATCATTGTGTTTTAAAGGACTTGGATCATCTTCCTACTGAGACGTAAGTTCCAGGACATCCTGACAACTGTTGAAACATTGATTTTGCAGATTAGCATAGCAAACTTAGACATTTTCTGTTTTAGATTTTATAAAGTAGTCTTAGAATCCCACTGTTACTACTTCAAGAGGAATTATAAGATCAGTTTTGACAATCTCTGTGCAAGCGTGGCACATCTGATGAGGCTGTGAATGTCACATTCTGTTTGCCACAATTCAGTGTATTTAATTAACACTTGCCGCATGTCACGGTTGTCCCTGCAGACCCACCAGTGATACGCAGCTAGCCCTGGCTCCCAGAAAGCCGCAGCCTTGCAGGTACAGAAGGAGAGTGAGGTACAGGTGAGGATCACAATGCCTGCTCCAAGTCTGGCTCTATTTGCAGGTGGCCCCAGCTGCTCCGTGAGCTCTGCAGCACACCTGTTCGTACCCTGTTCTGCCCCAGGATCGTGCTGGAAGTGCTGGTTGTGCTCCGAAGCATCGGCAAGCAGTGCCACCGCGTGTCTGGCCAGGTCACCATTGCCTCGGAGCTGAGACACAGGCAGTGGGTGGAGAGGACGCTGCGGTCTCGCCAGCGGCAGAACTACCTGCGTATGTGGAGTAGGTGCGCGCTCACTTTCCTGTTTTGGAGGGGCACTGTGGGGCAGGAAGTTGTCACAGATGCAGTTCCAGTCCCTACTGAAGACACAGTAGGCCCCTCACTGAACCCCATTGACAGGTGTTGATATACTTTTAGTTCACAATTGATAGTGTGAACCCAACATATCTGAGACAGGTCTCAATCCTTTTAGAAAGTTTACTTTCCCAGGGTTAAGGACGTGCTGTGATAGCCTCAGGAGGTCCTGATGGCATCTGCCCCAGGTACTTGGGATGCAGCTTGCTTTTATACATTTTTATACATTTTAATTAGACATAAGACGTCAGTCAGTAGGTGTGAGGTGTACATTGGTTCCATCTGGAAAGGCAGGTGGGGGCCTTCCAGGTTATAGGTGGACAAGAGACAAAGGATTCCATTGTTTTGAGTCTTTGATGAGGCTTTTGGTGAATACACAATTGACTTGTGAGTGGGGGTAGAGGAATAGTGACTTACACCTTAGTGTGGCTCAGTGAAGCTGCATTTTACACAGGGCAGAGGAAGCAATCATATAGGTATTTGTCTCAGGTGAGCTGAGGGATGACACCCTGTCCCACACCTGGGAAGATCAGCTGGCAACTGCATTGCCAGGGTGAAATTCAGCAGAAGTCTTTCCGTGTAGAGATCTTGAGGCCCACGAGGCATTTCCTTGTGGACAAACTGTGAGGGAGGTATGTACGGAGCTTTTTTCTCTTCCTAGCCACCTTATTTAGGAATAAAATGGGAGGCAGGTTTGCCTGAGGCAGTTCCCAGCTTGACTTTTCCCTTTGGCTTAGTGAGTTTGGGGTCCTGAGATTTATTTTCCTTGCACGATGGAAACAAAAGTTAAGTTCCCACAGCATGTTTCTGGTCATAAAAATATTACCAAACTTCTAAAGAAAGACCCAAAACACTTACAGTGTTAAACATTGAGGCACATATGAGCTCTATGGACATTTAAGAAAGATGAATAAAAACAAGTGAGAACTACTCACTGTTTGGCGAGGCAGTGAGTGACGGCAGTCCTGTGGTGGTTAAATGAGGCAGTAAATGTTTGCAGAGCGAGACCTCCCCAGGCCCGCCCCCTTCCCCCCACCCACAGCTCCAGCACCAACAGGAACAAACGTGGGTCACTGAGCACTTTTGTACCGGCACGCACTGTCGAGCACTTGTATGATGATGGTAGACTTTACAAGTTCTTATAATTTGTATTCATTCATTCATTCATTTTCCAACCTGCTTATTCCAGTTCAGAGTTGTTCAGAGTTGTGGGTGACTGGAGCCTATCCCAGCAGCTCCGGGTACAAGGCAGGACCCACCCTGGACAGGACGTGGTTCCTTCGCAGGGCCAGTCACACACCCACACTCACTCTGGGACCATGGAGATGCGCCAGTTCACCTAATGTGCACGGCTCTGGGATGTGGGAGGAAACTGGGGGATGGGAGAAAACCCATGCAGAACGTGCTTCTCCACACAGACCATGGCCCTCACGGTGTATCGATTTCTTTTCTCACTGATGTTGTGATGAAACGGTGTTGAATGAAATGATGTTACCTGAGGACTGTGAGGACTTCCCATGCTGATTTTCATAGAAAGTTATAGTACATACTATTTTAAATAGTGTTTGTAATTTGGGCCTGTGGAAATGTGGGTTCTATCTACCTAAATGAATATTTGGATTTAAAGTATAACAGCAGATTAACTGGATTTGGATTTAAAATATAACAGCAGATTAACTTAATAGCAGATTAACAGCATTATGGTTTCTTCACTTACAGTGTATATTTTAGAATGTGCTACATCCTTAAGAAATGACCATTTGGGATACATTTCTAGAACTTTTGGGTTGAGTGGTATCTGTGTTTTTAAAGCTTTAAATAGATATGGCTGGATTCCCCTCTAGAAAGGTGCTACTCAATTTACACTCTTACCAGCAGTTTATAAGACAAGGTCATTCTCTTATTAACACTCTCCAAAACCAGAATATTTTTAAATGTCTCAACTAGTTTCATGGGAAAAATAAGATCTTACTTTAGTTGGGATTTCTTTTTTTTTTTTTTTTTTTTTTTTTTGAGACGGAGTCTCGTTCTGTCGCCCAGGCTGGAGTGCAGTGGCCAGATCTCAGCTCACTGCAAGCTCCGCCTCCCGGGTTTACGCCATTCTCCTGCCTCAGCCTCCCGAGTAGCTGGGACTACAGGTGCCCGCCACCTCGCCTGGCTAGTTTTTTGTATTTTTTAGTAGAGACGGGGTTTCACCGTGTTAGCCAGGATGGTCTCGATCTCCTGACCTCGTGATCCGCCCATCTCGGCCTCCCAAAGTGCTGGGATTACAGGCTTGAGCCACCGTGCCCGGCCGGGATTTCTTTAATCTAGTGGCATTGAGCCTGCTTTCGTATTGAGGCCATTTGTTTTCCTCTGGTGAGAGTTCCTCCCTAGATGTCAGAGGGCAGGGAGCCGGGGAGCTGCTTGGTGCCGACTGGGCCTGCCTGGTGCCCTGTGGGCGTGCAGAGCCCCTGGCAGCTCTGACCGTCAGATGTCTGAGAGTCTCAGATGATGACTGAGAGCAAGGAATGCGGACGTGCAGGATGGGCCGGGAGCAAGGGCTACACTGGGCACTCCCGCCAGCCACGGGCCTGGGGGCTAGAAGCAGGCATTGGGCTCTGAGGATTAGGAAAATTATTTTTTGAGAAGTTGGGACTTAAGGATATTGATTAGGTGAAACATCTTTTTCCTGATGAAGGTGGAAAGTACCAACGTTCCTCACGTTTGAATTTACTTTCATCTGTTTTTAGTATCAGACTACTGTCCCCTGTGCTCAGCCTTATCCTGTTCCTCATTACGCTGGAGTTGGTCAATGTTCATGCTGTTTGTGGGAAGAATGCGCATGAGTATCAGCAGTACCTAAAGTGAGTATGTCCCACTTCTCTGTAGTCACATTGCATCGTGGGCCAGATTGGGGGTGAGCCTATAGGAGTGAGACTGGGGCAGCATGAAGGCCACCATCTCCTTGGTGGCCCCACCGCCGTCTCAGGCAAGGGTCTGACATCTGGCCTGCAAGAACTCCCACATCCAAATGTCTCAAAACCACGTTTTGTTTGTTTGTTTGTTTTTCGGAGACAGAGTCTTGTTCTGTTGCCCAGGCTGGAGTGCAGTGGCATAATCACGGCTCACTGCAGCATCGACCTCCCAGGCTCAGGTGATCCCCCCACCCCAGCCCCTGAGTAGCTGGGAACACAGCCATGCCACTGTACCTGGCTAATTTTTGAATGATTTTGTAGAGATGAAGTCTCACTGTGTTGCCCTTCAGGGATCATCCCACCTTGGCCTCCCAAAGTGCTGGGATTAGAGGTGTAAAAGCCACTGTGCCCAGCCGAAAACCAAATCCGCGTATGTAACTAATAGTTTCAAATTCGGGAAGTCCACTGTTAAGACCATCCCGATCTGGGAGTCTGAAGTAGTGTGACACTTGTGTGACCCACTTTACATCCAGAGATTCCAAACCAAGGAGGCTTCTGGGCAGCGGTGACACAAGCTGTCATCTGGGCTTGAGTGCAGCTCCGGCTCCAGCCTCCCTTGGCTGCCAGGAAGTTCTGGGTATCTTGTTGGTTTTAAGCCAGAGTTTTGCAGGTGCCAGGCACCTCAGTACACATTTCAGTGAACGTGAAAATACAACTGGGGTGTCTTGTGGAAAGAAGCATAGACTCCTGCTGAGAGTGAGGGGAGCAAACATGCAGACTGTTAGCAGCTGAGGACTCCAGCTCAGTGTGCCCCATGCTTGGCACTGCTGGTATTGTGGGGCTGGTGCAGGACTGCCCTGCTCATTGTAGGACGTTCAGTAGCAGCCCTGCCTCTACCCACAAAATACCAATGGCACCCCTACCCTCCGCATGACAGTCAAAAGTGCCCTAGACATTGCCAGATATCCCCTGGGGGACAAAATCACCCCAGTAGAGAACCCTCCTCTAGACAAAGTGTTCTGTGGCTTTTCATTATATTATCCTTTTAACTTCTCTTTAAGTTTGAATATTTTCAAGATAAAATGTTGGTGAAACTACCTGGCAATCATGGAAAAAGTAAAGATGACATTTATTGTCATCAGTCAGAGTGACCCCACTGTTAACATTTTGACAAATATCTTAAGTAAAATCTCTTTAACAGCAACAGCTGTCTCAGTGGCACGCATCTCCTCTGAGCCAGCCCCTCCATCATGGGGGATGGAAGCTGGATGTGTGAGGAGGGGGAGGGCACGCTGCCCAAGAGGCTCCTGACAGGGCTAAAAGGCCTGCTTGTCATTGCAGCCGACCCCTGAACAACGCAGGTTAAAAGGCCTGCTTATCATTGCAGCCGACCCCTGAACAACGCAGGTTAAAAGGTCTGCTTGTCATTGCAGCCGACCCCTGAACAATGCAGGGGTGCACTGCCCAGGTCCACTTGTCCAGGAAGCTTTTTCAGTAAATACAGTTGGTCCTCTGTATCAGCAGGCTCTGCGTTCCATGCAAGCACAGATTGAAATTGCTGTGGTCTTGGTTGCAAACATCAATGTGGGAAAAAAACAGAACACAAAAATCTCATGGTGAAACCCGCATGTTCAGGGAGCTGATTTTTCACGCTGGACTTGAGTATGCTTGGATTTTGGTATCCAATGGATGACTGTGTGTTGTGTGTTTATTTTGTGTTGTGTGTTTATTATGTGTTAAGTGTCAGTTTGGTGCAGATGACCCTTAAGTTCCTTCCTGGAATGACGGCCGTCATGTCCGGGCTGGAGAAGAATGTCTGAAAAGATGCTTGTGTTGGAGCCTGTCCAAGTGTCCAGTAGCATTTACGTTTCAGTATTTTTCTCTTTCCTCTCATTTGTATTCTCTTATTTTTGTTTTATTGGATTTATTTTTCTTGAATCCTCAGAC
Source organism: Macaca nemestrina (assembly GCF_043159975.1). Taxonomy (NCBI): domain Eukaryota; kingdom Metazoa; phylum Chordata; class Mammalia; order Primates; family Cercopithecidae; genus Macaca; species Macaca nemestrina. Next base: position 1,789,772 of record NC_092129.1, on the reverse strand, counting down.
ATAAATTAAGTGCAATTTAGGAATAATTCTAAGAATGAAGAGAAGACATTTAATTCATTGTTTGATTTTATAGTGGAATGGATAAAGAAATTAATTTTTTTTTTTTACAGGTTTGTAAAGTCGATCTTGCAGTACACTGAGAACCTGGTGGCTTACACCAGTTACGAAAAGAACAAGTGGAATGAAACTATCAATCTTACACATACAGTTTTATTGAAAATTTGGACTTTTAGTGAGAAGAAACAAATGCTAATACATTTAGCCAAGAAATCCACAAGTAAAGTACTCATGAAAACCTATAAGTCAGGATGCCTTTAATTTTAACAGATTTTAACAGTGTGCAAATTGAAAACCCAAAGAGGTAGGGTGGAGTTGGGGGTCTGCTTGACCAGGGTCCAGGTTCTGTTTCTCTGCAGTGTTCTGATTTACCCTTTCCAAGTGGTCAATGTGAGTCTCAGTCTGGCTTCCTTTGTGGTAACCAAATGGCTGCTGTAGTTTTTGGATCCATCTCTCCATAACACACTGTCCAGAGGAAGAAGGGAGAGCTGCTTTCACCCAACTGTTACTCAGAAATGTGTAGTTCCATTGTTACTGGCCACATGCCTACTCTTGAGAACGATTGCTGTGGCTGAGACCTTCCCCTGCATTCACCAGCCAGGCCTTGGGAGACGTTGACTCCCGGACCAGCCATCAGGGCAGGGAGGGTGAGGCCCTGGGACTGAGGAGAGAACCGATAAATTTAAGCTTCCCAGGTCAGTGCTGGAGACCAGCTCCTGAAAGGGGAGGTGGGCAGGCATGGGTGCTGGACAGCAGGCCTCCTGGCCAGCGTTTGGCAAAACTAGCAGAAGCCCTTCCCTGTTTTTAGATGTGGGGGTTTCACATCCCAGGGTCTGGGAGAGCTGGGGGAAAGGAGATTAGGGAAGCTGCTCTTCACAGGCCCTGCTTGACGAACCCAAGTCTCTGGCTCGAGGGTTCCTGCAGCCGCTGCAGCTCTCGAGGGTGCCTGAGAGCCCCCACTGTCTGAGTTGGCAGCTGCAAAGCTGGGGCTCTGCGGAAGCCTCTGGGCGGCCACCCTGACCTCATGTCTGCTTGGGCATGGGCCACCCTGCCCCACCCTCCGTGAATCACTGCTTCTCTTTTTCCACCTTCCAGACCTTGACAGGGTGCAGCTGGCAGCCATCGAAGGACTGGCATTCTGAGGCTGCTTCAGCTGAGGAGACCTGGGGGCCATGGGTGGCAGCAGAGCTGAACACATGCTGTTTGTCCTCTGCCGGCTCAGCTCCGGCCCCTTGTAAACAACACCTCTGGGGAAGCGTGATGCTTCTGGCTAATGTGATACAACTCTCTCTTGTGCAATTGAAGACGGTTCCTCCTCTTCCCAAAAGTGGAGACACAAAGCATAAATCCCATGTGTCAGTATTCCCACTCTGGGACTGTTCTTTTATAGAGCCGTCACACCTTTCTCTGATACACTTGCATGTAGGGTGACTATAGGGTTGACTATCCAGCTAATGGTGGTGCTGGGATGGGAAAAGGGAAAGAAAGAACTGACTGGTAGAGTTAGCTCGTAGATACCAGTGTATCTTACCAAAGCAGTGAGGAGACCACACAGAGCTGCTGCATGCCCTGTTTTTGCAACCTGATGATCTGGCAGAAGTTTGTGTTTGAAAATTCCTTTCCGCCACTGTTCCATGTTCCTTTCCTTTGCCTCTCTAGGTGGTGGTTTTTCACCTGCGGAGTTAACCCAGCCCTCATTCCTGAAAGGTCTTTCCCATTAGAAATCTTTCTTGTTTTGGGTAGCTGTAGGTTTCCATTGACTTGTCCCTGGACTTAGGAATACTAAGAGGTTCCCTAGATAATCTCCTAAATTCTAGACCCTCCTCCCAGCCCCCCAATCTGTGGTGGGAGCTGTATTTCCCCAAGACAATTGAGAACAGTCCCCTCGCCATAGCAGTAAACTCTTCTGACTCATTGGCACAAGGCATCCAGTGCGGCTGGGTGGCAGCCTCCACCTGCAGGGCAGTGGGCACCTCGTGTCCATCTGTGGAAGCATCTGAGGAATGAAGACACCCAAACCAGCAGAGTCCAGAATTGTGAGTGGAGAATCCAAAACCTTGCTAGTTGTGTGGGGGCGTAATGAGAGGAGCCATTCCCGTTCCACGTGTGCCTCTACCCATGTTTTCTGGCCATGGGAGAATCCATACCACTTGTTGACTGATGGCTCGGAGTGCAGGGCACGTCTTGGGCAACCCAGCAGCCCTCAAGGGGGGCCTTATCACAGCCAGCACTGCCTGGTGCTTGGGAGGCTCCCCGAGGTAGTGGGGTGTGCGCCGGGATCACGATTGTCACAGGCCTCACTGCTGAGCTCTGCTGTCAGACAGGTCTCCTGGAAGCAGTACTGGAAGCAACTCGTGCAGCAGATGAGGCTTCTGTGAGCCAGGTGCAGTGGCCAAGAGGCGTCTCTGTCCCTCCCAGAACACATGGCCCGATGTACTTGGGGGCTGGCTCTTCTTTCCAGTTGAGTTTTTCATACTAGGAATTGTGTTGGTGTCTCCCATTAGCAGATTTATACATTTAGCAGTGGACCTTAGCCAGACTAGCCTTGGAGTGAGGACACCCATGTGGTTGAAGCCATTGACAACATCCTTCACTGCCTCCATGGCCACTTTGTTGATGAGAACATCGAGCAAGGCTGGGTGGCTGGAGAGAAAGGCTAACATGCATGAGGCAGCCATCGTGCCACCTGCCTACTGAGAGCATGGGCCCCCTCCCCTGCTGTTCTTTAGGGCCACTCAAATGGGTTAGAACGTTGCCAACTTTCACCTTCAAGTGGTGTCAGCTGTCAGCATCTTTTGCAGAAATCAAATCCAACTTTTAATTCGGGTGAGTGGTCCTAGGGAAGTCCCCGTGGGGCCAATAGGTGCATGGTGAGGGGTGCCGTCCATGCAGCTGTGGGCTCGAAGAGCGTCGGAACCACTTGCTTGTGTATCTTGTGCTCCAGAACATGCCAAAGCCTAACCTGTGTGTGTGTGCGTGTGCATGCATGCTTGTGTGTGTGTGTACACCTATATACCTATTAAATATATACATCTTGCCTCCCTGTAATCCCAGCACTTTGGGAGGCCGAGGCGGGTGGATCACGAGGTCAGGAGATCGAGACCATCCTGGCTAACATGGTGAAACCCCGTCTCTACTAAAAATACAAAAAAAAAACTAGCCGGGCGTGGTGGCGGGCGCCTGTAGTCCCAGCTACTCGGAGGCTGAGGCAGGAGAATGGCGTAAACCCGGGAGGCGGAGCTTGCAGTGAGCCGAGATCGCGCCACTGCACTCCAGCCTGGGTGACACAGCGAGACTCAAAAAAAAAAAAAAAAAAAAAAAAAAAAAATATATATATATATATATATATATACATATACACATCTTGCCTGAATGTAATGATGACATGCTCCCGCAGTTGACTCACCTGGTGATGTGACAGGTCAGAAAACGCAGTCTTTGGTGGTCCGCTCAAGTTCCAGCTAGCTGTCACTAGCTGTGCCATGGTGAAGTATAGATGTTCAGTATCCATCAGGGCCTAGAGGACAAGCTGAGAGCTGGTTCTCAGAAGAGCAATTATCTGCAGAGGAGGGTGTGGTTTTGTCCCAGAACCCTAGGGGTCTGTGCTCTGGGCCTGTCTGTGACTCTGCCATGCATCATGGGATCTAATTGCCACCGTGGCCCAACGGGGAGACCAGCTTTTACATCTACCTGCTCTGGAGGCTTTGCTCTTTCTAGGCCTCATGTGGAACTGGCAGTTTGTAGGTTAATTGGAAAGTGAGCAGAGTAGCATGTGTGGCCTGGTAGATGTTGCTTGCAGAGCTTCAGAGAGACTCAGAGTGCCTGCCCGTCTCTAGTGCCGGTGGACGTGGGCACAGCACCCTGTCCTCCCCCTCACAGAGTGCATCCATACCTTCCTAGATCACGGGCCCCAGAAGCTTCAAAGCAGCAGCCCTGTGCATTCTTACGAGAGTTACATCCCAGCCCAGGTGGTCATAATTTCACCAAAACAGTGGGGTGTCTTGTTTCCTGTCCACATCACTAATGTGATGGGCCATGGTGGCGTCCTGTGGAATGGCAAGACAGCCAGCAGCCCTGAGCTCTAGGTTGCATGGAGGAAGTGGAGAGGTAGCACAGCCCTGATGCACTCCCACCAAGGCTGCTGCTGTCCCTGCCAGATGAGAACAAGACAGCTTCTGGACATGAGATTGCAGGAGACAAAACCTCAACCTATATCAGTAGGTATAGTGAAAAATCATCTGCCAGATCAGTGGCTGCAGACCAGAGATCTGGGACTATCTTGATTTGTTCCAATAAAGAGACCACATCTGAAGTAGCAGATGCTCAGGCTCCTGGGCCGGGGTCTTGTGTCCCTGGGAGGCTCTGCTGTCTTGAGCGGTGGCTCTGTTCCCTGCAGGTGCGTGGGCAGCCATGCTGCTGGGCTACCTCACCTTCCTTTGGTATTCTTTCCCCAGTTGCCCATCCTGCTTCTGAGGGACACTTCCTTGGTCAGTTGCAATATATGTCCATTCAGGTTACAGTCACAACGTATATAGCTGCAATTTGTTGTTTTTCCTTAAACAGTGTTACATGTCTCTGCTCACAATTGAAGTAACTTAGAGTTTAACCCTTAAGAGGCAAATGTCCTCTGTTTTCACCTTCCTGAGGGATCCCGCCACATTGACCATCTTGCTAGCAGGGGTCACAGGTGTAACAAGAACGGATTTCTGCTGGCTGATGGTCCACGGTGTAGCGTGACTCGGGGAACCCAGGAACTCTGTGGCAAAGCTGCTTCAAATTCTCCTGCATGCTTGTTCTTTTCTTTCTGCCCTTTTTTCTTCTTTCTTTCCCTTCCTTCCTCTCCTTTTTCCTCTCCTTCCTTCCTTTCTTCCTCTTCCTCTTTCTCTCTCTCTCTTTTTTCCTTTCTCTCCCCCTCCCCTTCCCTTCATCACCTAGGCTGGTGCGCAGTGACACAATCATACCTCACTCCAGTCTCCAACTGGTGGGCTCCCATGCTTTTTCTTCCTTTCTCTCTCTCTTTCCTTTTTTTTTTTTTTTTTTTTTTTTTTTTTTGAGACAGAGTTTTGCTCTTGTTGCCCAGGTTAGAGTGCAGTGGTGCGATCTTGGCTCACTGCAACCTCTGCCTCCCGGGTTCAAGCAATTCTCCTGCCTCAGTCTCCTGAGTAGCTGGGATTACAGGCATGTGCCATCACACCCAGCTAATTTTGTATTTTTAGTAGAGATGGCGTTTCACCATGTTGGTCAGGCCGGTCTTGAACTTCTACCTCAAGTGATCTACCCACTTTAGCTTCCCAAAGTGCTGGGATTACATGCATGAACCACTGTGCCTGGCCTTTATTTTCTACCTCTGCTGGTTGGCTGAATACCTTGAGCAGACCAGAATTACTGGAGGCAAGGAAAAAATGGAAGATTAGCTAAATTTGTTTTCCATCAAAAGCAATGATGAAAATGCTTCTTTTCAAAGAGCAACAGCAAATATTGGTCCAAATTCACAAGTGTTCATCCGACAGGCCATATTGGAGAGTTAAGGTAGTTGTGCATGGTCCTGAGTGCACGGATATGGAATTTAGCTACAGGATGAATATTCTGCTTTCGTAAGCTGTTTTGATGAGATGTGAAGACGTGTTCTGAACAATATTAGAAGAATGCATCACCTTAGTATATTTGGCACCTGCCCTGCCCCTGACTTTTTCCTGAGTGAACAGGAGCCACCTCCCCTTTTAAATTAAATGATGGAATAGCCTGGCCTGTTCCAAATACTTGCTGCTGTCTCCTATGCTCGTTCCTCTGGGTCTCCAAGCATGTGGCTGAGAATCCATTTGGGACATCCATTCCCTGTCCCTGCCTGTGTCTATCATTAAACAAAGTGAAGATAGTCTGGTGTGACTGGCTTTCCAAACTCTTATTTGGATTCACTGTAATGTGGACTAAACAAATGGCTTAAAATTCACTGTTTGCAGACACCCCATCATCTGCTTCACTCAGTAGAGACATGACCTGCCCCTCGAAGCTCTGCTCATTCCACCGCCTTCCTGACAGGCATGTGCACAGCTTCAGGAAGCTCTCTGAGGTGAGAAACCCTGCCGTTTTACCTGTTTGCATCCCCTCTTTGTGTGTCCTGAATATTTTTACTACCTTAAATGTGTGCTCTTTCCCCCACAACATTTGTTTTAAATAATCTTAAAGCTACAGAAATGTTTCTAGAATAGTCCAGTGGGTTCCCACATGACAATTCAACTGTCGTTGGCATTTTGCCACACTTATTTTCCCCTTTTAAGTGTACATTTGTCATTCTTCTGACTAAACCATTTTGAAAGTTAGTCATTGTGATATTTTGCCCCCAAATACTTGAGCATTATCCATTGAGAACAAAATCATTCCCCTTCAGTTACCACACGAAGGAAATTTAACAATAACACAGCACCATTATTGAATATATAGTCCATATAAAGTTTTTCCCAGTGTGTCTACTAATGTCATTTATACCTTCTGTTGTTTGTTTTTATCCAAGCACCACAACTGCTTTTAGTTACTATATCTTTTATTTTTAAAATCTGGACTAGCTCACTTTTTGTTTTTTTCTTTCTATATCAGAGACATTTTTGAAGTATTTATGTCACCTTTACAGAATGTTGATCAAGTGGCTTTTGTTAGATTGTTTCCTCAAATTTGACAGTTTTAGAGAAACACTGCCTCCATGATATTGTCTGAACCAGTGCATCACATCAAGACACATGATTGACACAATAATGCTGTGTGCCACTCAGTGCATCACAGCAGGACACATGAGGCACATATGTGCTGCCATGCACTCCTCAGTGCATTACTGCAGGGCGTGTGGGCGGGGCCAGGTGTTGTCATGGTCCCAGCCAGTTGCTCTGCCCTCTAGAAAGTGGCTGGATGGGCGCTGGACACCTGCTCCACACAGCCTGGGCAGCAGCTGGAGGTGATGCGGGGAGGGCTGCTCGGCTGGAGCTGGAAGGTGAGGAGGACAGGGCTGGGCTGGCCGCCTTGTGGAGATAGCAGGACCTGTCGAGGGAGAGTTAGGCCAGGGATGCAAAGCGTGAGGAGAAACTGCAGCCCCATGCATGGTCTCAGCTCCCTTTCTGAGGCCCCGTTGACGTGAGTGCTTTCAACAAGCCCTCGAGGGAATCTCTGCTGCTTGCAGCCAAAAAGTACTGACCACTGGAAGAGCCAGCCCCTGCGATGGGACAGAGGCATGGCGGCCATCAGGAGGCAGGCAAACCCCAGAGAAGGAGGCCACGGAGGTGGCAGTGGACGACTGGTGTGCGATCTCAGCACCACAGGTTACTGGTTTTGTGGCAAGATGTGGACCTGCTGACAGCTTGGCTTCCTCGTCTGCTGAGTGTGACAGTGACATTCCCTGCCTTATTAGACAGATGTTAGGATACAGTGAGGTGGGTGCTGAGCCCATTCTGGACAAGTAGCATCGATGAACACCAGCTTTTACCGGATCGTTCCCTTATGCTGGGAGGAAAGAAACGATTTGGATTTCGTCTGTCTAGAAGTCCAGCTATCTGCATGTGTGTTCAGAGGACGTTCTGGTATCTCAGGAGTGAAACCAAAGCATCCCCTGTACATCTTTCCCCCACCCCCACTCATAGCTTCGGATTCTCTGCACAGCTTTAGGTAAAGGAGCTGATGGGGAATCGGATGCCTCACCGCGTGTCCTCACTCTGGGGCCCGAGCTTAGACTAACATCAGGTTCAGCTGAGAAGGCCTCTGAACTGTGACCCCACGCCGTGGCCGCCTGCGTCGAAGCTGCTACCTGCCCTTTGCCCTTCTCGAGGCCAGTGCTTGCCTGGAGGAGGGCTGGCAGCAGAAATGCAGCTGACCAGGTTGCATTTTCCGTACAGCCTACTCAAGGGGATACCCGTGGAGACTCATTTGTCGTTTCAGTTTTCGATGATTTGGTGGAGAAGCTCCTCTGGTGAATGGACTTGGGATTTCTTGGAGCTGCGCTGCGGGTCCACAGTGTGGCTTTCGGCCCGTGTTGCGGGGGTACTTGCACTTCCTCTGGCGGGGCACGGGGTGGCGCTCCCGGGTAAGGCAGCGGCCGGCGGAGCCGTGAGCGAGGCGCTGCCTCTCCGGCTGAAGCCAGATCTAAGGCCACCGTGAGGGGGACCCACCATCCAGGTAAGACGTGCTGTTTCCTTGTTCCTTGGCGAATCGATGGGGACCAGGCTTCCCCAGGCGGTGAAATGAGGAACAGGGACCGCGGGGCTCGCCTGACCAGTGGGGTCTCCATCCTTCTCTGTGTTGACAAAAGACAAGAACAGACATCGCCTGAAATCTTCCCGCCTCCGTGAGGGAACCTGCGTCTGGGAAGGCGCTGCAGAGAAGTGATCGCTGAGTGAGGAAGGAGGTGCCGGGCCTCATTAATCATACCTCGGGAGGCAATGCCGGGAAGGTTCTTTGTTTAAAGAAATATTCATTTATTTTTTATTTTTTATTTTTTATTTAAGTTCTAGGGTACATGTGCACAACGTGCAGGTTTGTTACATATGTACACATGTGCCATGTTGGTGTGCTGCACCTGTTAACTCGTCATTTACAATAGGTATATCTCCTAATGCTCTCCCTCTCCCATCCCCCACCCCACAACAGGCCCCCGTGTGTGATGTTCCCCTTCCTGGGTCCAAGTGATCTCATGGTTCAGCTCCCACCTATGAATGAGAATATGCGCTGTTTGGTTTTCTGTTCTTTGGGTAGTTTGCTGAGTTTAAAGAGCACTTGGTGCGGACTTGCTGTGGCCATCGCCTTCAACAGCTCATCTGTAGGAGGTGCAGGCTGAATTCACACCTCGGTGTCATCCATGTCTGCCTGCTGGCAGAGGAGACAGGAGAGGCCCTCCCACCGCACTGCTTGTACGGGAAGCTCTTCGCGTCGGCTAGAGGGGTGTGGTTTGGTTTATAGCCACACCAAGTCATTTTAATACAACTCAGTTAACTGTGTTGCCTTGCAGGCTCCGAGTGTTACAGGCAGACCTGAGTCCGAGTCTTCCTACCATTCACTGTCCCCTTCTGGATTTCTAGGGACCCCAGATACGATGGCATCAATGTCAGTTAACTTGGCACTGTTTAAAATAGATCTGTGATCAAATTTTAAGTTTTTCCAAATAAGACCCTGGATAAATGCAGGAAGGTCATTTGATTACTTTAAAATAAGAGTATTTTATGTTAAGTTTGAAAAAGCCAGTCATAAAACTAAGCCCTGTACCAATGAATATAGTTTGTGAAGCCAGCAGCACAGGCTTATTATTATAAATATCAAGCACCACCATTATGAGTAAGCTCATTTATTTTCAGATGAGCCTTTGCAATCATTAATTGTTCACGTCTGTGAATAGACAGTATTATTAACTCCATTTGAAAGGAAGAAAACTAAGGCACCGAAAACCCGTAATTCATTGCCCTGAGGGGAAAAGGAGACACTGGCAACACTGGCTGTCCTTTCGCTGCATCTTCTGTTTGGTAGAGATCCAGGGACATCCGGAACATCCACACTCTCTCTCCCACTCACGGTCATGCCACCATCTAGTGCCGCATTGACATTTCCTCTCAATCTCAGGATAATCACATCAATGTAGCACTTGGCAGGTTTGTTATCTCAATGTCTATTATCTCAAAAATTAATCCTCATAGCAACCTTAGAAAGAGACAATATTAGCCCCATTGCATAGGAAAATGAAGGATCAGTGAGAAAGTGACAGGTCTGCCACTGGCGATGGGGGACAGGGCCATTGCGGCGAGTCAGGCCTCAGCTGCAGGTCTGAGTTTATGCCATTGCCCCCATCTGTGGGCTCCAGGAGGCTGTTGTCTAAGCAGAAGGCATGGCCCATCAGGGGCCGTGGGTGGTGGGCACAGAATTGAGTCATCTGCCTGCCTTCCCACCCACCTGTGTGTGTTGTTTGTTTGATTTAAGTCCTGTGAGCGTAGTTTAGGACCTTGTCCCTTCCCACAGCATAGCACAGAAAATTGGGCAAGTCCAGACCATGATTAAATCCACTAAATCCACTTAAATCCACTTAAAAACCCCACCCCCCGAGACGGGCGGATTCTCTCCCTGTCCGCTTGAGATATGATGTTGCCTTAAACGGTCCAGCAGTCGCGGAATCTCAAGGGGTCTCTCTGCCTTAGTTGGTGCATTCCAGTGCTGCTGGGTTCGTATTTCCAGGTCTTGCTTTATCCTTTTATTTTTTAAAGTAATTGATAATTCCAATCTCTCTGGCCTGCATGAAATTTATAAAATAAATGGACATAATAGGAAATAAATATTTTGTGGAGCCACCGCTATGTGGGAGACATTTTACTAGGGAAGCTGAGGATCCCACAGCTTCCAAGGACCAGTCCTGGCCTAGTGGAGCTCACAACATATTGAGAAGGGAGGACGGACACCGCTGACACAGCCCACGCTGCCCAGTGCCGGGTGCAGGAGGGGCAGTGGATGCAGGGGACTGAGGGCAGGGTGTGCTGGGCCTGGGCCCTGGCTCCGTTTGGGAGCCTCGCGGCTGCTCTGCTGTCTTCCTCCGTGCATGGCCTGGGCCACATTGTGTGCTGTGGAGTTGTTGGATCAGACCTGGATGCTGCAACCCAAGGAGAGAGAGGAGGACAGAGCCCGGGAGAAGAACAGCACTCGGCAGTCTGACCCCTAAAAACCAAATACAACAGAAACCAAGCCAATGGCAATGGTTGAGAAGAACCAAGCCAGCGTGTAGGGGAGGCCAGGGTTGTGCCCTGGGTATCCAGGGTGGAGGGACTCAAGGAAAGGAATGACCAGAAACACAGCTGGGGAGGCCCAGAAGGCCAGGGGCTCAGGGTGAACTGTCCCAGGGGACTGACGGGGGAGTAAATCATCAGAGGTGGTCAGAGCCACAGATTCCTAGGGGACATGTGCTGTGGCTCAGGATGGAGAAAAGGTGGGCTGAGGTCCGGACGGTCGGTGCAGGCTGGTGCACGAAGGCGTCTGAAGGAAGAGAAACTTTATAGCCCATGTCCTGGAGGGGCCGCAGACAGGAAGCACCTGGTGCTGGAAACCACAAGCTGCTCCTTTTCATTGATGAAGAGGGGAGTGGGGAACATAGGGCGAATTTCAGAGTCTACTGTAAAGAAGAAAGATTTACCTGACGTGTGTCGCTGCATGGTCTGGGCAAAGCTAGGGGAGCTGGTTTTCGAGGAGTGAAGAGATAGGGTGGGGAGGGGGAGATCTGGACATGGGTTTGGGAAACATGAGGGGATCCAGCTGTGAGAGACCAGAGGCACCCTCAGGACAGTGGAGCCTGGTTCTTTACTCTGCAAATAAATCTCACTTTTCTACATCTCAACACATGAGGCGGCTCACCCCAGTTTCTTGTTCTTTCTCTAAGGGGGTTTGGCCTTCCATTGCCTCTAAATGGGGGAAAAACTAATGGGGCTCACATCCATGGAGGGGAGTTCATCCTGTGAGCCCGAGGGGAGGCCGCTGGCCTTGTGGTGCTTACGGAGACTTGCAGTGGCTGTGATCCACATTGAGGGTGAGAAACAAGATGTGAGGCTGCAGACGCCTGAGAGGCACTGTGGGGGCAGCACCCCACAGGCAGAGGCAAATGGTGGGCATGCAGTTTCCCTTCCCATCTGGTGTCCACTGGTGGCTGGCAACCCTATGCGGAGACCTTTGGTGCCTGCGCTATCCCCACCCCCTTTTACCCAGGGCCCCTGATGTGATTGGCTCTGCCTGGCACGAATCCCAACAACTCTCCCTGCCTCCTGCTTGTGCGAAATGAGCAAATGTGAAATTGCCCAGGACTGAAGAGCTCAGGACCTTGAATTCCAAGAGCCAGGGAGAAATACTTTGTTGTTCTTTAGACCCAACAAGCCAAATCTGTTCACACCAAGCCTTCATTCCCAAGACAACCCTCTCCCTTTTGACGGTCCTAAGGTGTTGCCACCTAATTCCATGACTTTTGCCACCGCAAAGGCTTCCCAAAACGCCTCTCAAAGCGGATGCAGGAAGGAGTCCAGATTCTCCTCTCCAGACACTCGGGCGGTGCATCGGAAGTGAATCTGAGATTAAACCCGTGTATCTTAGCTCCTCAGTGCTCCCCTTCATCATTTCTTGAACATACGTAGTAGCATGTCCTGGTCTTCTTGGCAGTCTCCTTAGGGATGTAGGGGAAAGGCAGTTTTCATATCAACTTTCTTTATGTTGCCATGAATTAGCTGCTTGCTGACTAAACTTATCAGACAAAAATTACACACTTCCCAAGTATTCACCCTTTCACACCAGAGTCACCTGCTCTAGTATTTGCACACAGTTACATTATTATCAACACTGTATTTCAACTAAACGCTCCAAGTGCAGGTGAAGATCTGTCCTCAAGGTGCTGGCTGAAGCAGGTGAGTGGAACAGTTCCAGGTCCCTGCCGTTCCGCGGTGTCAGCGTCAGCTCTGTTCAGAGGTGACAGACAGCAAGGCCCCAGCCAGGAGAGGCTAAGGGGATGGGAGTGAGAGGGAGAGCTCAGCGGTGGGGCAGGAGCCCCAGGATGGGGGAATGCCAGGGCCTTGGCAGGTGGCCACCTCAGGACTGGCAGGTTCCCCAAGCCAGGGGTTCTTTCCCTCCCAAGACCAGGACTGATAGGAGGCTTGGGAGTCAGGGGCGAGGACAGATGGTGGCAGGTGCAGGGGGCGAAGGGGCCCTGCCTGGGATAAAATGGCAATGGTGCTCAAGGAAATAGAAGCAGCCACATTGCCACAGTGGCCACAGTGCAGGAGCAGGTGCTGCTGGGGAGCTGGGCCCCAGGCTTTATCTACACTGTCTCACTGTAAGTCCTCTCCGAACTTGGCACCATCGTCTGACTCCACACATTGTCATAGCCCTGCCAGGCAGGTGCTTGCAAAGGCCACAGAGCCATTGAGTGGGTGCAGGAGGGAAGCACACCAGGAATTCGGCCCTGGTCTGAGGCAGCAGGGGACACTTGACTGTGGTCAGCAGGGCCTGAACCCTGGCTCTGGAGCCTGTGAGTCACCCTGAGGGTGCAGAAATCTGAGTGCCTGGGGCCATGTGCAGAGTGTGGCCATGTCACAGCTGTGGCTTCAGCATTCAGAGCCTCTGCCTCCACTGGGGATTAATGCAGGTTTCCAACATCTCTGTTTGGTCGGTGCTGATCTTTTTCCTAACTGGCGACTTACTGGTTCCAGGAGAGTTCTGGGCAGGCTGCAAATGTCTGCATTAAAACAGCTCTGCTGGGCTAAGACAGGACAGAAGCAGACAGCAGGTGGAGGAGACACACTTTCCTATCCAGCAGAACCTGTGGCAAGCTCCACAGCGCTCTCCAGTCCTGCTTCCGGGAAGGTGGTTAATTCCATCTGGTCAGTATTTCCACACTGCGCGAGCCTCCACTCCCCTCTACGTGTTCTCTGAGACCCACCCTCCTGGGCTTGCCACTTAAATGAGTCCAGAATTGCCTCACCACCGTTTTACTTGCAGAACCTGGCCTTCGTGTTGTGGGGATGATTAGGAAAGAAAGTTGCTTCAGGAAATGGCCAGAAAGGGGTTCCACAGAACTGGCTTATGAAAAAGTTTTGCAGAATCTGTACTTAGTAAGCTGGAAACAAAGGCAAAAGAAAAAATAGAAAATCTTATTGTAGAAAATACGCTTTGCAGTGTTTGAAAAGGCTGTTCTTGTTAAATTAACCCATTAATAAATACAAACCACTTAACATTTGCTTTTTAATTGTTGTCTATAGTGCCAAAATAATTGGCCTGTGAAGCCAGTGAGAGTCTGTCTAGTTGAAAAATAGTAGTATTTATTCTTTGAGGCCCCAAACATCAAAGAAAGTGTTGTTTAAATAAAAAGATGGGGTGTGAGCATGGAGGTGAGTGGACAATGGGAAATTACTTAATGGGTACAATACTCATCTTTTGGGTGAACACTAACAGCTCAGACTTCAGCACTGTGCAACATATCCATGTAACAGAATTACACCTGTACCCCCCACATTTATAGAAATAAAAAAGATGCATCATAAACTGAACAAAACAGCCTATATCTTGAAGATATCATGCTTGAAAAATAATTTCACTTTCTAAAATTTAAATTTTAAATTATTGATTGGGAGATAACTCCCATGGCTCAGAAACAAAAAACATGAAAAGCATTCAGTATAGTTTGTTCTCCATCCACATCCTCCTCTGCCTGGTTTCATTACAGTCTTCTGTGTAACAAAGTCTTTCTTATTGATTTCTAGGAACTCTTTATATGTGGCACTAAGGGCATGAGTTATGATTAACTTCTTGTGCATCCTTAGAGCTTCCTGATGCAGATGCAAACACACAGGAATGTGAGTGCTCACCTTCATCTTCATCTTCTCTGTGTTTTACACAAATGGTGGCAGATTGCATGCACTTTACTACACCTTGCTCTTATAAATTGAATAATCCCCCGTATGAGTACAAGTAGCATTCCATTTTCTTACAGCTGTGAAGTATTTCAATACCACACTGGATGGATGGTTGGTGTTGATAGACACAGATTCTTTCAAATCTTTTGTTATAACAGATAATGCTGTTCTCTTGCTAATATACCATTTTGCATTTGTCTTTAGAATCTGTCGTGAAATTGCTGGGTCAGAGGACACACATCTTTGTAATTCTCTAGGTGTTGCCAAATTATCCTGCCTGTGGTCATGCGATTCGCTCTTCCCAGGCATGAAGACCACTGTCTCTCCACGGCTCCTTACCTGCACATCTGGATGTCTTCTGACATTTGCTGATTGAATAGGTTTCCTATTCTATTATTAGTAAGGCTGACCATCTATTTAGCTTATTTTCACTGGACCATTCCATCAAAGTTTTTTGTCTATGGATCTATTGAGTTTTTTATCTTTTTCTTTCTTATTGATTTTTTGGAACTTTTAATATATTAAGGATGTAAGTTGTGACAAGAGGTGAAAATACATTCTTTCCCTCAGTGTCTGTCTTGATTTCTTAATTCGTTGATGGTAGTTTTTCATGCAGAAATTCCTATTTTTATATAGTTTAACTTATAAATTCTTTTACTGCATTTGTATTTTTCAGTTTTAGTTTAAAAAATCATGGAATTTGTCCATGATTTCTGTTAGTACTTTTATGGCTTTACTTATAACATTTAAATATTTTATCTTTTTGAAATTTATTTTTATATACATTGTGAGACATGGGTGCAAGTTTCATCTTTTATTATTTATTTTGCTGAATGCTACTCAGTTGTCCTAATGCCATTTATCACATAGTTTTTTTTCACTAACAATTTTAGATGTCACTTTTATGACTTACTAATTTCCCTCCTATTTTTGTGTCTATCTGCATTTCCTGTGCTTTTCTGTTGTTCTGTGTGTTTGGTCATGACCCAGTACAACAGTGTTTTAGTTATTAAAATTATTATATGATCTAAGAACTGGTAAGGCTAATTCTTTCTCTTTACTCTTTTTTTTTTTTTTTCTGGATTTTCCTATTTTTATTTGCTTCTTTTTCTATTTTATTGCTAGAATCAGATTGTCTAGTTCTCACCTCACAGTAAAATACATAAATAAATAAATGAAATACAAAGATCCAGAAAAACTTCAGTCTATTTTTATTTAGGTGCATTAATTTGCATAGTAAGTTTGGGAAAGTTGGTATTTTATGATGTTGAGTCTTCCTAGTCGGGAACATCATAAGTCTTTCTATTTGTTCAAGTTTTCTTTTATAAACTTTTGAGAGTGGATAAAAACATATCTCATATAGATCTTAACTTTCTTGTTAAGTTTATTCCTAGGAACTTTTTCTTGCTAATTAAATGGGAGTAATTTCTTGTGCTATATCATCCAAAGCTATTGGTTTCTGTACATCAATTTTATCCCTACATCTTACTAATTTTCTTATTATTTGTTGAAGAAATTAACTTGATATTGTCTTTTGGTTTGAGATAGGTGTATCTTACCATGTTATGAAAATACTTATCAAATCCTATTTTATTAAGTTTTTTAACACTAAATTTCATCAAATACGAAATGCAGCTTCTGTATAGATTATCTTATTTTTTTAAATCTTGGATCTGTTTGCAAACATTTTTTAAAGTTTTTGAATTTTATTTTTACATACAAATGTGTTTGGTTGTCCTTTACAGCATGTGTCATTCAAAACACAATTTCCCATAAGGATGCCATGTTTTCCTAAGCATTTAGAGTTCCACAGCATCTTGAATTCATTTAACAAAATGTTATAGAAGAAACAACTTAATACAGTTGTGTCATTATTTAAAAGCTAACATTTTTCTCTGAGCTTGAAAAATAATAGATACCTTTTCTAGTGAAGAAAGCACCTTAAATTCTTTCTTGAATATAGTAGGTGTGTGTGGATAGATGAGTAGATTGGCAGGCAGATAGATTAGATAAACATTGTCAATAAAATTAAATGGACATGATGCACACTTTAAAACTCTCTCTGAAATAAAATAATGAGAAGTAAGAAATCCGAGCCCACTGGTGTCAGCCTGTTCAGGTGGTCCTGCTGGAGCACTGTCTCCATGGAAACAGAGGAGTGTCGGAAGGAAGGACTGAGGAGACGCGGCAGTGAGTCCACTTTTTTCCCCGAAACACCATCATTTCCTAAGCTTATTTATCACCTTTCAATTCTACAGAATCACATTATGATTTTATGGTGACTAAGGACCAGGAGTAGAAATGTCTTATCTCCAAGGCATGGAGCAGGCACTCACCATTGAAAGGAAGTAATCTTCAGGCTTTTTACAGGATATTGATCTCCAGGGAATGTCAGCAGGGGCACAAGGAGAGCAGTTGATGCATCTGGACTCATAAATTGCTCACATTACATCCAATACGTGGTGTATGATATGACATGTGTCATGGAGGCGTCTGCAAATGTGCCACAAATGCCAACATCTGGGTTACTTATTTGTCTCCTCTGCAGTGAAGCTGGCAATAAACGCATCTCCTAGAGGCTGGGGAAGGTGGGAGAGAATGATCAAATGAAAGCTGCTAAAATGAGGGCATTTTTTCTGTCTTTCTGAATCATCAGCCATAAAACAACAGCAGGTCAGGGGTTGCGTCCTTCTCTCTGCTGCTACAACCAGCGGGTGATGGATTGGATGTGGTGGCTCCAAAATGCAGATGAAGGTCAGCACTGCGTTCTGACTAAGACTTCTCAAACTCTCACTTCACAGTTAATTTTTGTTTCAAACAATGAATGTTGTTATTTTAATGATGACATGAGTTTAAAACTTTGATGCTTCCATTTTTCAAAAAGGGCAAACCACCACGGACAATAACAAAATCCTTTAATACAACAGCACTGGGGAAGAGAGCCCAGGGCTTCTGCAGTTGCTGATTCTCGGCACCTCCGTCTCCATTACTCTCTGATGTTTCTTAAAGGCTTTCATATATGCATGAGATAAAAGCAGCACAGCAGAAAACCAGAAATAAATACAATGAGAATGAAGACGAGGCAGTCGTAGACAAGGTGCTGCTCAACCAGGAGGTGGCAACAGCAGGAGAGTGGACCTCCTTCCAGTGAAGTGAGTACAAAGGCCAGTGAGCTGAGTACAAAGCTCCCTGCCCCAGTAGGATGTGAGGCCTTGGAGGCCAGTGAGCTGAGTACAAAGCTCCCTGCCCCAGTAGGATGTGGCCTGCTCTAGGCAGAAGGTAGTTGAGCAAAGGAGAGAGGCAGCAAAGTAGAATGACTTCAAGTCTTTTAAAGGTTGAAATATGCTGAATAAAGAATAAAGGCATAGCTGTGAAGAGTATGGGATTGTTTATATTTGCTGAGTAATCAATACCACATATTGCTTTCACGTGGTTTGCTCAGCTCTGTCCCAGGGCACATCCAAGAAGCATGGGCATGTTTCTGTGCTCTTACAAAGCCTCCTTTCTGTTAGGAAGCCTGCAGCACACACAAAATAGCCATCGGCAAGAGTGTCTGTGGCCCCAGTGCTGCCCTGGGCAGCACACGAGAGTGATGGACTTTGAGTCCCTTTATTTTCTGCTCTCTGGAAGGAGGGGTTTTAATAGGATTTATCTTTTTATATGTTCTGCCTAGCATTAGAGAAGCAGACAATTTTAGTCAATCATTCAAGACCATCCTGCAACTTCAGCTTTTGCGTTTTACAACCTTGTAAAGAAACGCAGCACCATAATTAATTACAATTAGAGCACTGTGATGTGAAATTTTAGCCAAAAATCTAAGTCTGCCAAAAATCTAAGTCATTGTCTTTGGCCTGAATTCCTGTAGCATAATCTTAGATAGGCGCACACATCCCTGATCCAAGGGCCTGTGCACACCAGGTGCTCCTCCCAGCAGGGAAGGCTCGGAGGTGTGGGCCAGGGAATCATGCAGAGTTGGGCTTTCATTCAGCATCTCCGGGAATCAGGACACTGCACTCACACACACGCTTGCCACACAACCTGGCAGGAGCCAAGACAAGGTGGCAACACTTTCATCTTTGAGAAAGGAGTTTGAAAACATTCACTGCAAATTAACACAACTTTTCTGACTGGCGTGTGCCCACAAATGGGTGCAGCTGCACCCCGAACCGGCCTGGGCTCCCTGAAAGATCAGAGGGAAATGTGAGGGGCAAACGCGTTCAGTGCAGATCTCTCTTTCTTTAAGCAAGGGAAGAGAGGTTTCCAAATTTGAAAGTGACCTTCGCACCTCCTCTCCTTTCCGCTCCCCTCTTCAGTGGAATGTTTGAACAAGCACTGATGACTCGCCCCCTAATAGCCCAGATAAGGTTTTACAAGAACAGGTGGGCCTGCTTGAAAGATAAACTTTTCCTGAAGCCACAATAAGACAAATGATCCGAAACTTGCAATTTGGTTAATGTTTCTCTCTCCGCCTTGCTGTGTACACAGCTCCTTCTGGCCGGCAGCAGGAAGAGTGGGCCTGTGTGTGCCAGGCCCTGCAGTCTCTCCTCTCACCTGGTGTCTCCAGTGAGGGGCCTGAGTCATCACACACCATGAGCTTGTGCTCAGCCTGCACATCTCCCACCTCCCACCAGCTGCTCCTCAACTGGCAGGGCCTGATTCTAGCAAAATCTAGCACAATCTCACTCCTGTGCAGATGCTTGGGTTTCCCTGGTGTCTGGGGGGTGGTGTGCTTGGTGGCCTGAGCACTGCGGTGAATCCATGTTTCCCTCCCAGCACGCTCTTCTGTCCTCCAACTTGGCGGACAGCTCCGGCCAGGGACGTAGCCCAGCCGATGCCCACCCTGTGCTCTGTCCATTTCATAAGAGCCCCCGGTTTCCTCACTTCACTCAGATTTTGCCAAGAGAATGGTCCCAGTGTGGCCCAGAAAGGCCAGGAGGTTGCAGCCTAGGACTGACAGCAGAGGTGGCTCTGGTGGGGAGAAAGTAGCTCTCCCAGCCTAGCCCCACTAGTGGGCGGCACCTCCTGGCATCAGGCCATCTTTTGTCCCAGTCCTAGGTAAGAAAAACACAAACAAAAGCCAGCCTCATGGCGCTCGAGAAGCAGGAGGCCATTCACTGACCGCAACACGCTGTGTGCACAGACACACGCGTGGACAGGAGGTAGAGCTTGGGGTTGCTGTGGAGTGGACAGGACACCGGAGCGGCAGGCGGTGCGGACCCGCTGAGCAGCCAAGCATGGTTGTCGTCCTGAGCAGCAGGAGCCAGTATGTTGCTCAGGGCCTTGTCTTTTTTACAAAGAGCCCCAGGCCACGGGGGCTTCTCTGGGTGCCTCTTTGCTCCCACACTTGCACGCGGGCGGAGAGCAGACCCGGCCACCGACTCACTTGCTTTGCTGTCTTCAGATGGAAAAGTCACTGTCATAGCCCCAAAGGAGGGGAAACTGTACTGATTTGGGGAACCTCTATGTTAATTTCAAAACAGATAGTCTCCTGTGTTCTCAAAGACTGGAAGTGAACCCCACAACTGCCTTAGGCCGCAAAAGCTTTATCCTTTCTAATTGGCATCCCTGTGACCTGCTCTGTGCCCTGCGGATACTTTGCTCAGCCAGTCAGAAGGAGGGAGGCCAGACACTAGCCCCCACGGACCTGCGGCTGGGACCCTCTGCGTGGGGACGATGGGGTCGGGGTACAGTAGCTGCCCCAGCAACAAGTGGGGCCGCAGGAGGCTGATGGTGAGCTTGGAGGTTGGCAGAATTCTAAATCTGGGCACTGCAGGGTCCACACAGGTCATGACTCTACTCTGCTCCACCCAGGCTCCGGAGAACCTGAGCAGGAACCTCTGCAGGGCGGGCCCAGGGCCCCCTACCCTCTCGGCAGCCGGTAGTGCTCCCTGACAGCCTGGGCCTCTCCTCCTTCTGGTAGCTCTGTAATTTGCTGTCGCCAAAGTGGCTGGGCCTGGGATAGGCTCCTACTCTCCCTCCTGAAGCTGGGCAGTCCCTCCTGCCTCAGTTTCTCAGACTAGGCCGTCTGTCCCATCACGAGCCACTGAAGACGCTCAGCTGTTTCCACCCGCCCGGTCTGACTGCTGGATCTCCCTCTGCGTGCGTCGGTTTGCTGTGTTCTCGCTACTTGCCCTTGGGTAAAATTTCTTCTCGACTCACCAAGCTGCACGTCCTGGAGGGCAGGTCCGCACCTCACAAGCATGTTGCCCACATAGCTCAGAAACAGATGCATTCACGCTTGTTAAAAGTAAAACGGGGTCGGGCGCAGTGGCTCATGCCTGTAATCCCAGCACTTTGGGAGGCTGAGGCGGGTGGATCATCTGAGGTTGGGAGTTCAAGACTAGCCTGACCAACACGGAGAAACCCCATCTCTACTAAAAATACAAAAAATTAGCTGAGTGTGGTGGCGCATGCCTGTAATCCCAGCTACTCGGAGGCTGAGACAGGAGAATCGCTTGAACCCAGGAGGTGGAGGTTGTGGTGAACCAATATCAGGCCATTGCACTCCATCTTGGGCAACAAGAGTGAAACTCCACCTAAAAAAAAAAAGTAAAACCAATTAGCTAATTTAAAGGAGTTTAACTGAGCAAAGAATGATTCACAAATCAGGCAGCCTCCCAACAGAGAACGGACTCAGAGACTCCAGCGCAGCCATGTGGTGGAAGAAAATGTAAGATTGCAAAAAGAAAGAGATGTACAGAAAATGGAAATGAGGTACAGAAACAGCCAGATTAGCTAAGCTTGGGGTTTGCAGTATTTGAACATGGTCAGAGAGCTGGCGACCTTAGACTGGCCAAAACTCAGTGATTGGCACAAGAGTAGGCTACAGTCTGTTTACAGTTCCATTTAGGTTATTGTTCATGATGTACACAGAAACCTTTAGGTCGAAATTAAAATACACAAGGAGGCAACTTTAGGCCACACGTGATTTGAAGGCGAGAGAGGCCTGGTGGAGGCTGCATTCTTCTCTCCAAGAAGTCCATTTGTGGGCTGCTGAGCCACAAGATATGGAAGAACGCAAGACAGCGAGAGAAGGCCATGAGCTGGACCCAATACCCACATATTCAGGAGTAAGCCCTGGTGCTGTGAAAGGGTCAGTGCCTCCACAAACATCTCCACAGACATTGAGCTCTGAACGGACACAGACCGCTACACACAACAGAGCTCGACAAGCCA
The DNA here is from genome assembly GCF_043159975.1 of Macaca nemestrina. NCBI lineage: Eukaryota > Metazoa > Chordata > Mammalia > Primates > Cercopithecidae > Macaca > Macaca nemestrina. The sequence continues at coordinate 1,768,140 of NC_092129.1, read as the reverse complement.
CAGAGCTCCACAAACCGCAGAGCTCTCTACAGACAGAGAAATCTCCTCACCACAGAGCTTTCCAAACCAAAGAGCTCTCCACATACACAGAGGTCTCCACACCACAGATCCCTCCACAGACACTGAGCTCTCCTCAACACAGAGCTCTCTACTGACACAGATGTATTTATAGACAGAGATCTCCACACAAGACTCTCCACACCGCAGAGCTCTCTATACTACAGAGCTCACCAGACCAGAGTTCTCCACAGACACAGAGCTCTCCACACTACAGAGTTCTCCACAGACACAGAACTCTCCACACTACAGAGTTCTCCACAGACACAGAGCTCTCCACACCACATAACTCTCAACAGACGCAGAAATATCCACCCCACAGAACTCTCCTCAGTCACAGAGCTACCCACACCACATAACTCTCTACACTACAGAGCTTGCCACATTCACTCACCTCTCCACCGACACAGAGCTCTCCAGACACAGAACTCTTCATACAACAGAGATCTCCACAGACACAGAGCTTGCCACACCACAGAACTCTCCACAGAAACAGAGATCCCCACAGCACAGAGCTCTCCACAGACACAGGGCTCTCCACACCACTGGGCTCTCCACAGACATAGAGCTCCCCACAGACACAAAACTCCCCACAGACACAGGACTCTCCACAGACACAGAGCTCTTCACAGACACAGGGATATCCACACCTCTGGGCTCTCCACAGATACAGAGCTCTCCCCACCACAGAGCTCTTCATACCACACACCTCTCCACAGACACAGAACTTTCCACAGACTCAGAATTATTCACAGGCACAGAGATCCCAACACCCCATAGTTATCCACACTACAGAGCTCTCCACACCACAGAGCTCTTCACAGACAAAGAGCTCTCCACAGACACAGGACTGTCTATAGACACAGAGGTCTCCACACCACTGAGCTCTTCAAACCATGGAGCTCTTCACACCACAGAGCTCTCCACATAGAGAGTTCTTCACACCACAGAGATCTCCACACCACATAGTTCTCCACATACAGAGAGCCCTCCACATACATAGAATTCTTCACATACAGAGTTCTTCACACCACGGAGCTCTTCACATCATAGAGCTCTCTACAACACAGAACTCTTCACACCACAAAACACTCCACAGACACAGAGCTCTCCTCACCACAGAGCTCTCCACAGGCACAGAGATCCCCACACCACATAGTTATCCACACTACGGAGCTCTCCCCACCGCAGAGCTCTTCAGATACACAGCTCTTCACAGACACAGGGCTCTACGTACCACTGGGCTCTCCACAGACACAGAACTCTTCACAGACACAGAGGTCTCCACAACACTGAACTCTTCACAGACACAGAACTCTCCACAGACATGGGACTCTCCACAGACACAGAGGTTTCTGCATCATAGACCTCTCCACACCACAAAGCTCTTCACACCACAGAGTTCTTCACACCACAGAGCTCTCCACAGACAGAGAGCTCTCCACAGACACAGAGCTCTTCATACCACAGGGCTCTACACAGACACTGAGATCTCCTCAACACAGAGCTCTTCACTGACGCGGATCTATTTACAGACACAGATCTCCACACCACACAGCTCTCCACACCACAAAGCTCTCCAAAGACACACAGTTCTGCACACCACAGAGCTCTCCACAGACGCAGAACTCTCTACAGACACACATCTCTCTACAGACACAAACCTCTTCACATACACGGAGCTCTCCACACCACAGAACTCTCCACATACACAGAGCTCTTCACACCCCAGAACTCTGAACACCACAGAGCTTTTCACACCACAGAGCTCTCCACACCACAGAGTTCTCCACATAAAGAGAGCTCCCCACATCACAGAGTTCTCCACACCACAGAGCTCTCCACATAGGAAGTTCTTCATGCCTCAGAGCTCTTCACAGCACAGAACTCTCAACATACACAGAGCTCTCCAGACCACAGAACTCCCCACATCACGGAATTCTCCACATACACAGAACTCTCTACATCACAGAGCTCTGCACACCACTTAGCTCTCCACAGACACAGAGCTCTCTACAATACAGAGTTCTGCAGACCACAGAATTCTCCAAATACATAGAGCTTCCCACATCACAGAACTCTCCACACCAGAGAGCTCTGCACACCACAGCACTCTCCTCACCACAGGGCTCTCCACAGACACAGGGGTGTCCACACCACAGATCTCTTCACACCACAGAGCTCTCCACATACACAGAGGGCTCCACACCACAGAGCTCTTTACTGACACAGAACCCTCCACACCACAGAAATCTCCACAGACACAGAGCTCTTCGTACCACAGAGCTCTTCACATACACACTGCTCTTCACATACACAGAGCTCTCCACACCAGAGTTCTCCATAGACACAGAACTCGCTCTCCACACAACAGAGCTCTTCACACCACACAGCTCTCAACATACACAAAGCTCTTCAAACTACAGAACTCTACTTGCCACAGAGCTCTCCACAGACACAGGGCTCTCCACACCACAGAACTCTACACACCAAAGAGTTCTCCACAGACAGAGAGCTCTACATACCACAGAACTCTCCATATCACAGAGCTCTCCACAGACATAGAGCTCTCCACAGAGATGTCCACACAGAGCACTCCACATACACAGAGCTTTTCACACCACAGAGATCCCCAAACCAGAGTTCTCCATAGACACAGAACTCTCCGCACACACAGAGCTCTTCACATACGCAGAGCACTTCACACTACAGAGCTCTCCAAACCACAGAGCTCTACACGAACACAGAGATCTCCATAACATGGAGCTCTTCAGAGTCACAGAGCTCTCCACACCACAGAGGTCTCCACATACACAGAGTTCTCCACACCACAGAGCTCTTCACACCACAGAGCCCTCCTCACCACAGAGCTCTCCACATACACCGAGATCTCCACACCACAGAACTCTCCACAAAGCTCTCCACAGACACAGAGCTGTACACACCAAAGAGTTCTCCACACAGAGCTCTACACACCACAGAGCTCCTCAGAGACACAGCGCTCTCCACACCAGAGATCTCCATACCACAGAGCTCTCCAAAGACACAGAGCTTTCCACAGATACAGAGCTCTCCACAGAGATGTCCACACAACAGAGCTCTACAGAGTTGTTCATGCCACAGAGATCTCCAAACCACAGACCTCTCCATAGACACAGAACTCTCAACATACGTAGAGCTCTCCACATTACAGAGTTCTTCACATATGCAGAGCACTTCACACCACAGAGCTCTCCACACCACAGAGCTCTCCACAGACACAGAGCTTTCCACACCACAGAGGACTTTACACCACAGAGCTCTCCACAGACACAGAGGTCTCAACACTATAGAGTTCTCCACAGACACAGAGCTCTCAACGCCACAGAGCTCTCCACAGACACAGAGCTCTCCACAGACACAGAGGGCTTCACACCACAGAGCTCTCCACAGACACAGCTCTCCACACCACAGAGTTCTCCACAGACACAGAACTCTCCACACCACAAAGCTCTCCACAGACACAGAGCCCTCTGCACCACAGAGCTCTTCATACCACAGGTCTCTCCACAACACAGACCTCTTCACATACGCAGAGCTCTATACACCAAACAGCTTTCCACATACACAGAGCTCTCCACACCACAGAGCTCTCCACACCACAGAGCTCTCCACACCACAGACACCCCCTGTACTTACCCCTAGGTCTGACTCCCCTTAGCACAGACCCCCAATACTTAAATTTTCTGCACTCACACTGGCAGCAGTGACTTCAGCAGCACTGACCCACTCTGCACTGACCCCCTCATCTCTGACATTCACAGCACTGACCTTCCCAGCACTGAGCCCTACTGCACTGACCCTTTCTGCACTGACCACTGCCTGCAGTGAGCACCCCTCCCCTGACACCACAGCACTCACACCCGTACAACTGACTTCCCCAGCAGCTACATCCTCTGCACTAACCTCCACAGCACTGACACCCCCAGCACTGACTCCCCCACAGTGACCCCTCAATGCCAACACCCCAAGCACTGACACTCCCAGCAATGACCCTTCAACACTGACACCCTAAGCACTGACATTCCCAGCAGTGACCCCACCAACACTGACCTCCTTAGCACTGACCTTTACCCCTGAAACCTCCAGCACTTACCCCCGAAAGTGACAGCCCCAGCACAGACTTCCTCAGCAGTTACACACCCAGAAGTGATTTCTCTAGCACACTTCAGCACCCACTGCACCATCATTGACACCCCTAGGACTGACACCCCATCACTGACACCCCCAGCACTGAGACTCAGCACTGACACCCCAGCACTGGCATCCCCAGCACTGACACCCACAGCCCTGATACCCGAGCACTGACACCCCCGGTACTGGCATCCCAGCAGTAACACCACCAGCACTAACCCCCATCACTGACCACCCCCCCAGCACTGCTCCCTCGGCACTGATCCCCCAGCACTGAACTCCCAGGCACTGACACCCCCACCACTGACCTCTGCAACACTGACTTCCCCTCGGTACTGACCCCCAATCACTGACACTCCAGCACTGACCCCCCGCCAGAATTTCTCCCTCAGCACTAATCCCCCCAGCACTGACACCCCCAGCACTGAAGCCCCCAGGTATGGGTATGACACCTATACCACTAACACCCCAACACTGACACCGCCATCACTAACATCCCCAACACTAACAGCCCTGCACTGACACTCCCAGCACTGACACAGCACTGACACCCCAACACTGACACCCCAAAACTGAGACTCCAACACTGACACCCCAACACTGACACTCCCAGCACTGACACCCCAACACTGACGCCCCCAGCACTGACACCCCAACACTGACGCCCCCAGCACTGACACCCCAACACTGACAGCCCCAACACTGAGACCCCCAGCACTGACACCCCAACACTGAGACTCCCAGCACTTATACCTCCAACACTGAGACTCCCAGCACTGACACCCCCAACACTGAGACCTCCAGCACTGACACCCCAACACTGAGACCTCCAGCACTTATACCTCCAACACTGACAGTCCCTACAGTGGCACTCCCAGCACTGACACCCCAACACTGATGCCCCCAGCACTGACACCCCAACACTGACGCCCCCAGCACTGACACCCCAACACTGACACCCCCAACACTGAGACCCCCAGCACTGACACCCCAACACTGAGACTCCCAGCACTTATACCTCCAACACTGAGACTCCCAGCACTGACACCCCCAACACTGAGACCTCCAGCACTGACACCCCAACACTGAGACCTCCAGCACTTATACCTCCAACACTGACAGTCCCTACAGTGGCACTCCCAGCACTGACACCCCAACACTGATGCCCCCAGCACTGACACCCCAACACTGAGACTCCCAGCACTGACACCCAACACTGATGCCCCCAGCACTGACACCCCAACACTGAGACTCCTAGCACTGACACCCCCAACGCTGAGACCCCCAGCACTTATACCTCCAGCACTGACAGTCCCTACAGTGGCACTCCCAGCACTGACTCTCCCAGCAATGGCATCCCCAACACTGAGACTCCCAGCACTGACACCCCAACACTGAGACCCCCAGCTCTAACACCCCAACACTGAGGCCCCCAGCTCTAACACCCCAACACTGAGATCCCCAGCAATGACACCCCAACACTGAGGCCCCCAGCTCTAACACCCCAACACTGAGACTCCCAGCAATGATACCCCAACACTGAGGCCCCCAGCTCTAACACCCCAACACTGAGACTCCTAGCACTGACACCCCAACACTGAGACTCCCAGCACTGACACCCCCAACACTGAGACTCCCAGCACTGACACCCCAACACTGAGACTCCCAGCACTGACACCCAACACTGAGACCCCCAGCACTTATACCACCAGCACTGACAGTCCCTACAGTGGCACTCCCAGCACTGACACCCCAACACTGATGCCCCCAGCACTGACACCCCAACACTGACGCCCCTAGCACTGACAGTCCAACACTGAGACTCCCAGCACTGACACCCTAACACTGATGTCCCCAGCACTGACACCCCAACACTGAGACTCCCAGCACTGACACCCCAACACTGACGCACCCAGCACTGACACCCCCAGCAGAGACAGCCCCTGCTGTCAATAAATAACAGTAATTTGTTATTTATTTGTTTTTGGTTAGAACTCACAGAATAGTACAGAGAACAACATAGAACCTCTATGTACTCACCACCTAACTCCCAAACACAATATTTCTCCACACTTCATTATTTTCTGAAATACACAAGGCATCATCACATACACATTGAAATGCTTCCATCCCTTTCCTCAAGTCAATGCTCCCACTCTCTGAGGTGACTCTGCTCTGAATTCGGTGTGTAGAGTTGGGTGACATTTGGGAAGAGAGTGTGCTACGCATATGTAAATGTAACTACTTATGTTTCCAGAAATAAAATTCAGTATTTTATGCCCTACTTGAATCTTGAAATAATGCAATTGAAGTTCAAACTTGAAATGCTGTAAAAAGTTTGAAAAGCTAAGTTCGACTGTACAATTTGAAGACACCTCCAGTGCTGAGGCTTAGCTGTTCGCCCTGGGCTGGGGAGGGTTGTGGAGCCTGTGTTGTTGGAGCATGGAGCCTCAAGGGTTGTTAACTATTCTGAGTGTTATCGCTGGGTTAATTTTGTTGGTATGCGTGTCCTTCGTTTTAATCGTCGTGTCATGTCAGCATTTTCTTAGCTGTTAATTTGTTCATGGGTGTATTAGTTTGTTCTTGCATTGCTATAAAGAAATAACCAACCGAGACTGGGTAATTTGTAAAGAAAAGAGGTGTAATTGGCTTCATGGTTCTGTAGGCTGTACAGGTTTCTGCTTTTGGGGAGGTCTCAGGCAGCTTTTACTCCAGGTGGAAGGTGAAGCCAGAGCAGGTACATAACAGAAGCAAAGGGGGGAGGTGCCACACACTTTTAAATGACTGGATCTTGTGGGGACTGCACCAAGGAGACCTTGCTAAACCATTCATGAGAAATCCACCCCCATGATTCAATCCTCTCCCCCAAAGCCCCACCTCCAACAACTGTTGAAATCGACAATGTTGTGCTTCCTACCTACAACATCTCCAATGTTGGAGGTGGGGATTATACAATATATAATACTGTACGTAATGTTGTATTATAGTATGCAATATATATATTAACTCTAAGCATTTGCATGAGTGTACCATTCAATGCCATTAAACACATTCATGGTAATGTGTGCCCATCACCACCATTTTTGCCCAAGATTTTTCATCATACACAACATAAAGTCTGTTCATTTTAAACACCAACTCCTCACTCCTCATTCCCCCTGCCCCAGCCTTTGGTTACCTCGCTTCTACTTGCTGTCTCTGTGATTTTGCCTGTGTCACACGAGTGGGGTCAAATAATATTCACCATTTTGTGTCCGCTTATTTCACTAAGCACAATGTCCTCAAACTCCGTCCAGGCTGTAGCCTGTCAGAAGCCCCTTCCTTTGTAAGGCTGAATAATTTCCATGGTATGGATGGACCACACTGTTCATTCATTCCTCTGTGGATAGACATTTGTGTTGTTTCTATCTCTTGGCTGTTGAGGATAATGCTACTATGAATATGGTGTTCAGATATCTCTTTGTGTTCCTGACTTCAATTCCTTTAGATGTCCTAGGTGGGGAATTCCTGGATCTTACAGTCACTCTGTGTCTGATTTTTTGAGGAACCTCCTAACTTTTCCACAGCATCAATGGATGAGAGTTCTGATTTCTCCATCCACATCCTCACCAACACTTCTTTTCCATTGCTTTTTATTTTATAGCCATCTTATTAGATGTGAGGTGGCATCTCAACTGTGGTTCTGATTTGCGTGTACATATGATTGATGATACTGAACATCTTTTAATGTGCTTATTGATCATTGTATATCTTGTTTGGGGAAATATCTATTCAAGATCTTTCCCATCTTAACATTGTTTTTTAATTGCTCTTGTTGTTGAGTCATGGGAGTTCTTTATATGTGCTGGATATTAATCCCTTATCAGATATATGATTTGTAAATATTTTCTCCCATTCTGTAGGTGTCTTTTTGCTTTCTAGAAAGAGTCCTTTGATACACAAAAGTTCTTAATTTTGATGAAGTCCAGTTTATCTATTTTTCCTTTTGCTGCCTTTGCATTTTTTGGTCATATCATTATTACTTTCTATTAGTATATTATTTTCCCTCATTTTTATTGTTACTTCTGCCATTTATCAACATTCCAGGAGTGCATGCCTCTGTCTCTGGATTTAGTAGAGGCACCGGCAGCCACCAGCTCACTAGGCCTCAGGCTTGATGGTCACCTCATGGCAACACCACAGTGTTTCTGCTTCAGGTCAAGCTCCTGCTCCTTTTCCTGTTACCCCGACTCTCCTCCTGCTCCAGTCCCGTGGCTTCAGACACAGAGAGCAGTGGGAGTTGCAGCCGTGCCTGTTCAAAGGCCACATGGTCTGGGTGTCCAGGCCCCAGTGGTGTCTCCTCCTCTGCTGTCTCTCAAGGCAGAGCTTTCTGAGAGGGCGGCATTTTCTGCCCATTCCCTGTGTATTTGTGTTTCTCTTCAAAGGGTCCTTGGGCATTCTGGCTATCTCTAAAACTCATTGGCTGGGTTACCATTGGCCTTCCTGGGTCATTTCTTTTATTCTTGAGAAGCGATTCCCTGACTCTCCTGTTACAGTCATGGCTAGGCCTCGGTGTGTACAAGGCAGCCACAAGATGGTAACCAGATTCTGAAAATAACCCCCTTTCCTTCTAGTGATCTCCAGCCACTGACAATATTCCACCTTTAGAAATTTCATTCTTTTGATGTGTGGCATTATGTATCTGATGTCAAACTTTGAATGCAAATTAATTCTGGAAATACATGTAAAAATTCATGCAACTAATTCTGTGAGTGCTAAGGTATGTAGTAACTAGGGTTCCAGACAAAAAGCTTTAAGAGGTCAGTACCTGGGGTTGCACTGTCAAGCGTGGTGTCTGCCTGTGGCCCTGAGACCTAGAAATGTGGCTGGTCTGGGTTGAGATGTGCTGTCAGTGTCAAATGCATCCTGGACTTCAGAGATGTTGCATGATAGAAGAATATAAAATGTGTCATCAATAATCGTTTCATATTGATGGCATGATGAAATAACATTTGGCTCTATTGGTTTAATAAAACATATGATTAAAATTCATTTCTGTTTCTTTTTTCTATCTCTGCTGGCCTGTGTTACTCTCCGGCTTTGCCTAGGGAAGCTGAGCGTAGGATGGGTTAAGGGAACAACTGGACAGAAAGCCTGGGTAGGAGGCAGCAGGAAGTCACTGAGCCCATGATGCAGGGGTCAAGGGAGTGGCCTTGGTGGGCAGGGCTCAGGGGAGTGGCCTCGGTGGGGAGGTTGCACACCTGTACCTCTGGGGGCTGTTAGAGGCCACTGAACAGTTGCTGCAGCTGAACCAGACACGAGAGAGGCTTTCACCGGTCAAAGGCTTGGGAGGACCCTGGGGTTTCCCCAGGCCTTGCTTGTGCAGATCAGCTGGTGTGAGCTCTGTGGATAATGAGACTCTCTGTTGCTGATCTTCCCGTCAGGGGTTGGGGGGGCGCACCAGACACAGATTCTAGGTGTGGTTTCCCCCAGTTTGTGTTCAGCCAAGGAGAGGCCCTGGTCTCTGGGGTCCCAGGAAGCATGTCCCGCAGGGAATTAATCCCAGGGTCTCAGGTCCCGTTATGATTCACTCGCTGAATAGTTAAAAGACCCAGATTCAAAAGGGGCAGCTCAAACCTTTGCCCCCTGGGAACAAAGGCAGGAGATTAGCTCTGTGTTATCAACCAGCATTGTCAGGATAGAATGAAAAAGGCTAACTTTAAAGGCTTCACCTGTTGAGGCCTTAGTCAGAGCCTCGATGGGAATCAAAGGTCATTCCTGCCCAAGGTTTTGTCTCGAGTCCTCAAATGGGTAGCACTGAATTACCTTTGAAAGTGGCCTCAAAGGACCGGAGACGAAGCATGGATTAGTGTCTTAATCTTAATAGCATGAGGCCTGTAGTTAGGGTCCAGGGAACTTGAGGGAAGAGGTAGCATTGTCCTGGGCCATCCCTGGCATGCAGTGCTGTTAGAGGTGGGCTGGGGTGAGGGTGAGCTTTGTGCCTCTGGACAGGACCCTTTCACCAGCTTTGGGGGCGTTGTCACAGAGCTTCGCCAGCTGAGTTAGCGTTGGCCCTCGGACAATGGGATTTGTCAAGACCAGATGAATGAAATCTTAGGCTCAGACGGGGAAAGGCAGGCATCCTGCTCTGGTATTTCTGTGGGGAACAATGTTGGGTCAGCCTGAGCTGTGCGACTGGAGAAGACCCCAAATGCCAAAATATTATCTGGTGTCTCTGCCGCCCCTCACCCCACTTTAGAGCCACCAGGGACAACCAAATGTGCTCAGAGGCTGCCTGTTCCTGCCTGTGGGTCCCCTCCCCAGCTGCAAGAGTGGTTTCTGCACTGATGTGGACCCCAGCCTGCCCGCTGTTCTGAAGCTGCCTTCACCACAGAAGGGGAGGTTGGGGCTGGCCTCTGAGGAGTGACCTGGCCGAGCCCAGTGTCCACCAAGGCCTCAATGCCTTCCCTGCCATGTGGGGTCCCAGTGTCGGCCTGGTGGCATAAGGCTGTGCCGGGCCTGTCATCGCAGACCAAAGGCAAGAGCGGCCTCACGATGGAAGAGACTGCACAGAGCTGTCCCTAAGTGGCCCCTGGGCTAGGACAGGACCCGCAAGGAGAACAGCCTTGCTTCTTTCCCCCTCACCGTTGTGTCCACACTCAGAGCCGACTCCCTTCCTCCCTCTCCAACCCACTATGTGCTGTAGATGGGCTGTGGCTCAGCTGGGCACCCCTGGCTGCTGCCTCTCTTTTTCCCCGTCCCCAGCCAAGTGGGTCTTGGTTTCCTTCACTACAGGCAGAACCCGAGCCTGCGCTGTGCCCTGATGAGTGGCGCCCCTTCCTCCACGGCCGTTCCGTGGGTGTGCCTTTGCCACGCTCCCACTTCCCACCCTGACACAACATCGATCCCCAAGTCAGGGTGGACTCGGGACCCCTCAACTTTCCCCTGTGCCCCTATGCATTTCATGGGCAAATCAAACCTTTTCAAACTTTCGCCTCCACAGGTCCCCAGGGGCAGACACTCCAAACTCCCCATTGCTCCTGTCCTCTGCCGGCCCCCTCACCACCAAAATTAGTGGTCCCGCCCAGGCTGTTACCACAAGGTTAGCTGGCCTTGATGTCAATGCCTGCCTTTCTGAGGGCGATTTTCTGAGGCCCCAGGCCCCAGCAGGTGGGATTTCTCCTTCCATCCGCACCCCCGACAGCATCGTGCTGGCTGTTCAGTGTGGCGGCTGCACCTGGTGTCCAGCTACAGCCCACGGAGCCAGGGACAGAGCCGGGTTTAGTCGGGATGCCAGTGGGGTTGCCTCACCTCTGTGCGTGGAGAAGTTACTGCCAGTGTCCGGTGCAGGAATCCTTCCAGGAATGCTCTCACGTGCAAAAATTTAGAAGTTCAATAACAAAATATGAAACTGCAGGAAATGGGTTTGAGATATTTGTATGATAAAAACAAATTTATATAAAACTTATTAGTGGAAAGGCTGAATTATCTTTCTCTTCTCTTAATAGAAAATGATATATTAGCAGCGTGCATTGGCTCACGCCTGTAATCCCAGCACTTTGGGAGGCCAAGGCGGGCGGATCACTTGAGGTCAGGAGTTCGAGACCAGCCTGGCCAACATGGTGAATTCCCGTCCTCACTAAAAATACAAAAATTAGCTGGGCACGGTAGTGTGTGCCAGTAATTCCAGCTACTCGGGAGGCTGAGGCAGGAGACTCACTTGAACCTGGGATGCGGAGGTTGCAGTGAGACGAGATTGTGCCACTACACTCCAACACTCCAGCCTGGGAGACAGAGCAAGAATCCATCTCAAAAAAAAAAAAAAAAAAAAAGGGAAAGAAAAAAAAAAGAAATGATGTATCAAAATTGTCACACATAGAAACAGTCAAAGGTGTGAGAAAGTGTAGAAAAAGTAAGAGCTGGAGAAATGAGGCAGTGTCAGGCAGGTGACTGAAAACACTGATTTTGGATTCTGTGATGTTTGTGGCTTTGCCTGATTTTTCAAGTATGTAATTTGTTTCCATCTGCCTTCTCCCTTTGAATATGTGTGGAGGGACTCCTTTTCTTGAATAACTGCCCCCCACCAACCAATCCCATTATAAAGCTGCCAGGTTTAGCAAGGCTTGGTTCTGCCCCGACTTTATTTCACTTTAGAAGACTTCACCTGCTCTTGGCTTGAACAATGACGTCTTTTTCTGGGCTCGCAAATCTATTTCTGGAATAAACTTCTCCCTGGTGATTTGTCCTTTATTTCCCACTTTCTGGGTACAGGAGGTTGTCACTCTAATAATTTAATAGGGTCATGTTGATGGTTATTGGTGACATTTGGCCACAGAGGAATACTGATATTTTAAACAGAGATATAGCAACACTCAGAATATTTTACCCAACTAATTTGGAAGCATCTTCACAAACATTAGCTTTGAGAAATGTTTTCTAAATTTTATTCTTAGTCAAGTGGTGGAAGGTGGAGGTAGCTTCAAGTGATCCTTAGAAAAAGGTATTTCTGGAGGCTGAGGACAGAAGGGTCTTATTCAAATGATTTTTCTGACCTAAAACAAGATACAAAAGCCAGTGTAGGAAAGAGAGGGAACTGCCAAGAAAGTGCCTGATACTTTCAGACAATCTCTATGCATTTGGGGTCTGGAGAAAAGGGAAGAAAGACACCTTTACAAGAGTCAAACCTAAAGGAGGGACCCTAATCCCACAGTCACCAGCTCCCCCTGGCAGCACCTGTAGCCTCTTTAGTGTCTGGGGCAACAGACCGGCACTGGCCTATGGTCGGCTGTGGTTGACTGAGAACAAAGGCTCCCACCTCTCTTGGAGCCCTTGGTGGCTCGTGAAGCTCTTCGTGTGGTGCCTGGTGACCAACCCTGGGGCCCCAGACACCTTCACGCCAACCACAGGACACAGTAATACTTGGAAGGACCCTCCAGCACCTGTAGGCCACACCAATGGACAGAAGGGTCCTCCCACACTGATGGATGGAGGGGTCCTCCCACATTGCAGACCATGCCAATGGAGGGGGGTCCTCCCACACTACAGACTATGCTGATGGAAGGAGGGGTCCTCCCACACTGCAGACCACGCCAGGGGTCCTCCCACACTGCAGACTATGCCAATGGAAGGGGGGGTCCTCCCACACTGCAGACGACGCTGATGGACGGAGGGGTTCTCCCACACCGGCAGGCCATCCTGATGGACAAAGGGGTCCTCCTGCACCTGCAGACCACCCTGATGGATGGAGGGGTCCTCCCGCACCTGCAGACCATGCTGATGGACAGAGGGGTCCTCCCACACTGCAGACTACGCCGATGGAAGGGGAGGTCCTCCCACACTGCAGACCATGCTGATGGAAGGAGGGGTCTTCCCACACCGCAGACCATGCCAATGGAAGGGGGGGTCCTCCCACACTACAGACTATGCTGATGGACGGAGGGGGTCCTCCCACACTGCAGACGACGCTGATGGACAGAGAGGTTCTCCCACACCGGCAGGCCATCCTGATGGACAAAGGGGTCCTCCTGCACCTGCAGACCACCCTGATGGATGGAGGGGTCCTCCCACACTGCAGACGACGGTGATGGAAGGGGGGGGTCCTCCCACACTGCAGGCTACGGTGATGGAAGGGGGGGTCCTCCCACACTGCAGACTATGCTGATGGAAGGGGGGTCCTCCCACACTGCAGGCTACGCCAATGGAAGGGGGGGTCCTCCCACACTGCAGACTACGCTGATGGATGGAGGGATCCTCCCACACTGCAGACCACGCCGATGGAAGCAGGGGTCCTCCCACACTGCAGACTATGCTGATGGAAAGAGGGGTCCTCCCACACTGCAGACTAGGCCAATGGAAGAGGGGGTCCTCCCATACTGCAGACTATGCTGATGGAAGGGGGGGTCCTCCCACACTGCATCAAAATCTCAGAAACTATGCCAATGGAAGGAGGGGTCTTCCCACACTGCTGACTACGCCAATCGAAGGGGGGGTCCTCCCACACTGCAGACCACGCTGATGGACGGAGGGGTTCTCCCACACCTGCAGGCCACTCTGATGGATGGAGGGGTCTTTCCTCACCTGAAGGCTACCCTCATGGATGGAGGGGTCCTCCTGCACCTGCAGGCCATGCTGTGTGTGTGTGTGTGTGTGTGTGTGTGTGTGTGTGTGCTTTAACTTTGTTGTTTTTGTAAATGGACAATGTGTAACTGTCTATATGGAGTACAAAACAATGATACAATTAATACAATGTGGAATAATTCAGTCAAGGGAATTAGCACATCCCTCACCTCAAATACTTAACACATTTTTGTGGTGAGAACATTTTGAAGTTTATTCTCTTTCTCTTTTTCTCTTGATTTTTTACAAAAGTATTTATTTCAATAGCTTTTGGGGAAACAGGTGGTGTTGGTTCCATGGATAAGTTCTTCAGTGGCAATTTCTGAGATTTTGATGCACCCATCACCCGAGCAGTGTACACTGCACCCAGTCTTTTATCCCTCATCCCCCTCCCACTCTTCCCCCCATGTCCCCAAAGTCCATTGTATCATTCTTACACTTTTGCGTCTTCATAGCTTAGATCCCACTTATGAGTGAGAACAAACAATGTTTGGTTTTCCATTACTGAGTTACACTTAGAATAATGGTCTTCAGTTTCATGCAGGTTGTTGCAAATGTCATTATTTCATTCCTTTTTATGGCTGAGTAGTATCCTATGATATACATGTACCACAATTTCTTTATCCGTAATGGGCATCTGGGCTGGTTACATATTTTTGCAATTGTGAATTGTGCTCCTAAAATCATGCATGTCCAAGTATCTTTTTGGTATAATGACTTCTTTTCCTCTGGGTAGATAACCAGTAATGGGATTGCTGGATCAAATGTTAGATCTACTTTTAGTTCTTTAAGGAATTTCTACACTGTTTTCCATAGTGGTTGTATTTGTTTACACTCCCACCAGCAGTGTAAAAATGTTCCCCTTTCACCACATCCATGCCAACTTCTCTATTATGTTTTGATTTTCCAGATTTTTTTTATTATGGCCACTCTTGCGGGAGTAAGGTGGTATGGCATTGTGGTTTTGATTTGCATTTCCCTGATAATTAGTGATGTTGAGAATTTTTTCATGTTTGTTGCCCATTTGTATATCCTCTTTTGAGAATTGTATGTTCATGCCCTTAGCCCACTTTTTGATGGGATTTATTTTTTTTCTTGCTGATTTGTTTGAGTTCCCTGTAGATTCTGGGTATTAGTCTTTTGTCAGATGCATAGTTTGCAAATATTTTCTCCCATTCTGTGGGTTGTCTGTTTACTCTGCTGGTTATTTCTTTTGCTGTGCAGAAACTTTTCAGTTTAATTAAGTCCCATCTATTTATCCTTGTTTTTGCTGCTTTTGCTTTTGGGTTTTTGGTCATGAAGTCTTTGCCTAAGCCAACATCTAGAAGGGGTTTTCCAATGTTATCTTCTAGCACTTTATGGTTTCAGTCTTAGATTTAAGTCTTTGATCCATTTTGAGTTTGTTTTCATGTAAGGTGAGAAATGAGGATCCAGTTTCATTCTTCTACATGTGGCTTGCCAATTATCTCAGCACCATTTGTTGAATAGGGTGTCCTTTCCCCACTTTATGTTTTTGTTTGTTTCATTGAAGATCAGTTGACTGTAAGTATTTCACTTTCTTACTGGGTTCTCTATTCTGCTCCATTGGTCTAAGTGCCTCTTTATACCACTACTGTACTGTTTTGGTGACTATAGCTTTATAGTATAGCTTGAAGTCAAGTAATGTGATGCATCCAGATTTGTTATTTTTACTTAGTCTTGCTTCGGCTATACTGGGTCTTTTTTGTTCCATATGAACTTCAGGATTTTTTTTTCTAGTTCTATGAAGAGTGATGGTGGTATTTTGATGGGAATTGCATGGATGTGTAGATTGCTTTTAGCAGTTTGGTCATTTTCACAATATTGATTGTACTCATCCATGAGTATGGGATGTGATTGCATTTGTTTTTGTCATGTATAATTTCTTTCAGCAGTGTTTTGTAGTTTTCCCTTTAGAGGTCTTTCATCTCCTTGATTATGTATATTCCTAAGTATTTTATTTATTTATTTATTTATTTTTGTAACTATTGTGAAAGGGACTGAGTTCTTGATTTGAATCTCAATGTAGTCACTGTTGGTGTATAGCAGTGCTACAGATTTTTGTGCATTAATTTTGCATTCTGAAACACTACTGAATTCATTTATTAGTTCCAGGAGCTGTTTGGATGAGTCTTTAGGTTTTTCTAGGCATATGATTATGTCACCAAAGAACAATGACAGTTTGACTTCTTCTTTACCAATTTGGATGTACTTTCTTTATTTCTTTCTCTTGTCTGATTCCTCTGGCTAGGACTTCCAGTACTATGTTGAATAAAAGTGAAAGTAGGCATGCTTGTTTTTCCCAGTTCTTGGGGGAATGCTTTCAACTTTTCCCCATTCAGTATAATGTTGGCTGTGGGTTTGTCATAGATGGCTTTTATTTCTTTAAGGTATGCCGTTTCTATGCTGACTTTGCTGAGGGTTTTAATCATAAAGTAATGCTGGATTTTGTCAAATGCTTTTTCTGCATCTATTGAGACGATCATGTGATTTTTCTTTTTTAATTCTGTTTATGTGGTGTATCACATTTATTGACTTATGGGCGTTAAACCATCTCTGCATCCCTAGTATGAAACCAACTTAATCATGGTGGATTATCTTTTTAATATGCTGTGGGATTTAGTTAGCTAGTATTTTGTTGAAGATTTTTGCATCTATGTTCATCAGGGATATTGGTGTGTATTTTTGTTGTTGTTATGTCCTTTCCTGGTTTTGGTATTAGGGTTCTGTTGGCTTCCTAGGATAATTTAAGGAGGATTCTCTCTTCTCTACATTTTGAAACAGTGTCAATAGGATTGGTACCAATTCTTCTTTGAATATCTGGTAGAATTAAGCTGTGAATCTGTCTGGTCCTAAACGTTTTTTGGTTGGCAATTTTAAAATTATCATTTCAATCTTTTTGCTTTTGCTCAGAGTTCAGAGTTTCTATTTCTTCCTGGTTTAATCTAGGAGGATTGTATATTTCCAGGAATTTATCCATCTCCTCTAGGTTTTCTAGTTTGTGTGCATAAAGGTGTTCATAGTAGCCTTGAATAATCTTTTGTATTTTGTGGTATCAGTTGTAATATCTCCTGTTTCATTTCTCATTGAGTTCATTTGGATCTTTTCTCTTTTTCATTGGCTAATCTCACTAGTGACCCATCAGTTTTTATCTTTTCAAAGAACCAGCTTTTTGTTTCATTTGTATTTTGTATTTTTTTTTGTTTCAATTTCCTTTAGTTTTGCTCAGATTTTTGTTATGTCTTTTCATCTGCTGGGTTTGGGTTCATTTGTTCTTTTATTTCTAGTTTCTTGAGGTGTGACCTTAGATTGTCTATTTGTCCTTTTACCAATTTTTTGATGTAGGCATTTAATTCTATGATCTTTCCTCTTAGCACACCACCTTTGCTGTATCTCAGAGGTTTTGACAGGTTGTATAACAATTATCACTTGGTTCAAATAATTTTTAAATTTCCATCTTGATTTCATTGTTGACCCAATGATCATTCAGGGGCAGGTTGTTTAATTTCCTTGTATTTGGACTGTTTTGAGGGTTTATGTTGGAGTTGATTTCCAATTCTATTCCACTGTGGTCTGAGAGACTACTTGATATAATTTCAATTTCCTTAAATTTATTGAGATTTATTTTGTAGTCCATCATATGGTCTATCGTGGAGAATGTTCCATGTGCTGATGAGTAGAGTGTATATTCTGCAGTTGTTGGGCAAGATGTTCTGTAAATATCTGTTAAGTCCATTTGTTGTAGGGTATAGTTTAAGTCGATTGTTTCTTTGTCGACTTTCTGTCTTGATGACCTGTCTATTGCTGTCAGTAGAGTATTGAAGTCCCCCACTATTATTGAGTTGCCATCTGTCTCATTTCTTAGACCTAGTAGTAATTGTTTTGTAAATTTGGGAACTCTAGTGGCAAGTGCATATATATTTAGGATTGTGATGTTTTCCTGTTGGACTAGTCCTTTTATCAGTATACAAGATTCCTCTGTCTTTTTAAGCTTTTGTTGCTTTAAAGTCCATTTTGTCTCATATAAGAATAGTTGCTCCTGCTTGCTTTTGGTGTCCATTTGCATGGAATGTCTTTTTCCACCCCTTTACCTTAACTTTATGTGAGTGCTTATGTGTTAGGTGAGTCTCTCGAAGACATCAGATACTTGGTTGGTGAATTCTAATCCATTCTGCCAGTCTATATCTTTTAAGTGGAGCATTTAGGCCATTTACATTTGACGTTAGTATTGAGATTTGAGGTACTAGTCTATTCGTTGTGCTAGTTGTTGCCTGAATACCTTACTTATCTTTTTCATTGTGTTATGTTTTAAATGTCCTGTGAAATTTATGCTTTAAGGAGATTCTAGTTTGGTGTACTTTTAGGATTTGTTTCAAGATTTAGAGATCCTTTTAGCAGTGTTTGTAGTGCTGGCTTGGTAGTGGTGAATTGTCTCAGCATTTGTTTGTTTGAAAAAGACTTTCTCTTTGCTTCATTTATGAAGCTTAGTTTTGCTGAGTGAAAGGAAGATATATTGAGTCCCTGAAATCAATGAGCTAAAAGGAAATGTCAAGTTGGGAACCCCTTAGGGCAAACCTGCCCTGCTTTTTATTCAAAGTCACCCCTCTGCTCACTGAGATAAATGCATATCTGATTGCCTCTTTGGGGGAGGCTAAGCAGAAACTCAAAAGAATACAAACATTTGTCTCTTATCTACCCACAATTTGGAAGCCCCCTCCCCACTTTGAATTGTCCCACCTTTCCAGACAGAACCAATGTTCACCTTACATATGTTAATTGATGTCTTGTGTCTCCCTAAAATGTATAAAACCAAACTGTGTTCTGACCGCCTTGGGCACATGTCATCAGGACCCCCTGAGGCTGTGTCATGGGTGTGCATCCTCAACCTTGGCAAAATAAACTTTCCAAATTAACGGAGACCTGTCTCAAATTTTTGAGGTTCACATTTTTGTACTCATGGAGGGATTCTGAATGGAGAAGTCCATGACCTTTGAAAATCTCCTATTGGTGCTTGGTACCAGCATGAGCTAACTTTATGGCTCAAACCAATAGAACAATTTGCTGAGGTCTGGGAGCATCCCCTCCAGAGAATCCCTGATCTCTCAAAATTTGGTCAAGATCTAATGTTTATTTTGCTGTACACCTCCTTTTTTTGGGGGTTTTACTTGCTTCCAACACAGGAAGGCAAGTTTTTCCTGCTTCCATGATGACGGAAGGCAGGTAACTCCGTTTGAGAGTTTCAGCTTGCTGCCAACAGGGAAGATGAGGTTTTCTTTCCTGCTTCTAGGACGGTAAAGAGCTGTCTTCAGCCGGAGACCCATCCTTAGGTAAGTAACTGTATTGGGGTTTGTCTTGGCTAAAGTTAAAATTAACAAACAGCTGGTCTTAATTTCTCCTTACCATTAGAGCACTCAGTAATCATATAAGTTGTACAACCATTTGTTTTGCTTAACTTTTTTTTTAGTTGTTGTTGTTGTTTGTTTCTATTTTTCTTTCAGTCTTTTTCCCTTTGGGTTTGACCAACTCTATCCAATTTGATCAAATCCAAAGGTAAGTTCCAAATTATGGATAATGAGGCTTCTAAGTGGCTAAATTCCCACCAAAAAAAAAAAAAAAAAAAGTGGTATAATGGGGGTAGAAAAATGGCTAGTTTAAGGAAGAAAAGGAAAGATTTTTGATTTTGACTACCTAAGGGGCTTTATTTACGTAAAAGGCCGTCTTTTTGCTAGCCAGGCCAAACATAAAGAACCGTGGCTGTGCTTCTGAAACAGCAGCCATGAATGCAACAGGACACAATTGAAGAAACTGGTTATCTTACTAAGGGTTTGACTGGAATGGTGAGCTTTCCTTTAAGGAATCAAACTTGACTTATGGAGCCAATAAAAGCCCTTTGGGAAACTGACTTCATACTTCACTGTACAGGGTTCCTGACCTGTGGTAAGTAAAGAATGTCACTTTCTGACAGGCCCAGGAGACCCAAGTTTATCTTGGAACCCCAAGAGGAGAGGATCACCCAACTCATAGGTATTTAATGGCATAAATGTATGGCTGGGCTTGGCTTTAAAAAAAGTCTTATTTGAGATTCCTTCTATGGAACAATGTTCCGTCAAAGCCCATTTAAAAGTCTATGTAAAAAATAATTATTCTTGCTGCACTGTCTACAAATAATTAGGCCAAGTACAATAAAGCAATCAGTCTTATCATGATCTGTCTTTAGTAAAAATGGGAAACTGGAGAGAGAAAAATTGTGTTTCAAAAACTGTAACACTAACTATAATCAAACACGTGTTAGATTCTAGTCTTGCCTAATGTTTTTCGATTTTTAGTACTTTTCTACCATTTGGACTGAATTCTAATTTTTCTTGGCTACAAGTCTTCAGAATAATGTCTTCAATTTTTTCCTTCTTCTTTTTCATTTTTTCCTAATTTGGAGTCACTGAAAACTAAGTTGTGCTTTTTTAAAGCCTTTTGAACTGATGCTGGACAACTTAAACTTCAGAAGAAAATAACAGCAACCTATTTACATACACGAGCTGCTTTCATACCTGCCTACTGATATATAAACTCCAGGGTAATGAGGGCTATATCAATTTTCAAGGATTGTTCTTTCGTTTGTTATCGTTTTTCTCTCTTCCTCCCCCTGTTTTTCTCTTCATAGGACATGAGACTTCACAACCTTCTAAAAATGAACTTTCCTAATAACTTGAGACCTACCTGTCTAGGAATAAACCATCCTAGCCATGAGAGATCAGATGAAACCTAGAACCAGAGACTCATTTTCTCTAAAATGCTTTCTCCAAAAGGTTTCTAAAAAGAAAAGGGGCTGGGGAATGTGAAAGAAAAATATCTTGGGACCCCAAAATCTCTAAGCTAAAGGGAAATGTCAAGCTGGGATCTCCTTAGGGCAAACCTGCCTCCCATTCTATTCAGTCACCCCTTTGTTCACTGAGATATATACATATCTGATTGCCTCCTTTGGGGAGGCTAATCAGAAACTCAAAAGAATGCAACCATTTGTCTCTTATCTTCCTACAATTTGGAAGCCCCCTACCTACTTTGAGTTGTCCCACCTTTCCAAACAGAACCATTGTTCACCTTACATATGTTGATTGATGTCTTGTGTCTCCCTAAAATATATAAAACCAAACTGTGCTCTGACCACCTTAGGCATATGTCATCAGGACCTCCTGAGGCCGTGTCATGGCAATCATCCTCAACCTTGGCAAAATAAACTTTCTAAATTAATTGAGACCTGTCTCAAATTTTCAGGGTTCACAGCTGGATACAAAATTCTTGGCTGGTAATTGTTTTGTTTAAGGAGGCTAAAAATAGGACCCCAATCCTTTCTAGCTTATAGAGTTTCTGCTAAGAAATCTGCTGTTAACCTGATAATCTGATAGGTTTTCTTGTATAGGTTACCTGATGTTTTTGTTTCACAGCTCTTAAGATTCTTTCCTTTGTCTTGACTTCAGATAACTGATGACTATGTGACTAGGCAATGATCTTTTGGCAATGAATTTCCCAGGTGTTCTTTGAGCTTCTTGTATTTGGATGTCTAGATCTCTAGCAAGGCCAGAGAAGTTTTCTCCTATTATTCCCTCAAATACATTTTTCAATCTTTAGATTTTTCTTCTTCCTCAGGAACACCAATTATTCTTAGGTTTGGTTGTTTAACGTAATCCCACATTTCTTGGAAGCTTTGTTTATTTTTTCAAATTCTTTTTTCTTTGTCTTTGTTGTGTGATGCTAACTCGAAAGCTTTGTCTTCAAGTTCTGAAGTTCTTTCTTCTACTTGATCATTTCTATTGCTGAGATTTTTCCAGTGCCTTTTGCATTTCTCTAAGTGTGTCCTTCATTTCCAGAAGTTGTGATTATTTTTTATTTATGCTCTCTATTTCACTGGATATTTTTCCATTCATATTCTATACCATTGATAGGGTTTGGCGCTGCGTCCCCACCCAAATCTCATCTTGAATTGTACTCCTATAATTCCCATGTGTTGTGGGAGGGACCTGGCAGGAGATGGTTGGATCGTGGGGGGCAATTTTCTCCATGCTGTTCTCGTGCTAGTGAATAAGTCTCAGGAGATCTGATGGTTTGATAAGGGGAAACCATTTCACTTGGCTCTCTCATTCTTTCTTTGCCTGCTGCCATCCATGTAAGACGTGACTTGCTCCTCCTTGCCTTCTGCTATGATTGTGAGGCTCCCCCAGTCACATGGAACTGTATGTCCAATTCAACCTCTTTCTTTTGTAAATTGCCCAGTCTTGAGTATGTCTTTATCAGCAGCATAAAAATAGACTAATACAGCCATATTTTTTTAAAAATTACTTTAAGTTGGTCTTCCCCTTTCTCTAGTGCCACTTTGATTAGCTTAATAATCAACCTTCTGAATTCTTTTTCTGGCAATTCAGAGGTTTTTTCTTGTTTTGGGTCCATTGCTAATGAGCTCGTGTGAACTTTCGGGGGGTGTTAAGAACCTTGTTTTGTTATATTACCAGAATCGTTTTTCTGGTTCCTTCTCATTGGGGTAGACTATGTCAGAAAGAGGATCTGGGACTCAAGGGCTGCTCTTCAGATTCTTTGGTCCCACGGGGTGCTCCCTTGATATGGTGCTCTCCCCCTTCCCCTAGGGATGGGACTTCGTGAGAGTCAAACTGGGTGATTGTTATTTCTCTTCTGGGTGTGGCCACCCGGTGGAGCTACTGGACTCTGGAATGGTACTGGGAAACGTCTGCAAAAAGATCTGTGATGTGATCCGTTTTCAGGTTTCTCAGCTGTGGATACCAGCAACTGCTCTGGTGGAGGTAGCAGGAGGGTGAAGTGAACTCTGTGAGGGTCCTTGGTTGTAGTTTTGTTTAGTGCAGTGGTTTTATGTTGGTTGGCCTCCAGCCAGGAGGTGGTACTTTCAAGACTGCATCAGCTGTGGTAGTATAGGCGGATACCAGCTTGCCTTAGGGTCACCTGGATAAGTATTCAGGCTTCTCAGATGATGGGCAGGGACACAGAACTCCTAAGAGATTATATCCTTTGTCTTCAGCTCCCTGGGTGAGTAGAGAAAGACCACCAGGTGGGAGCAAGGATAGGCATATCTGAGCTCAGCCTCTCCTTGGATGTGGCTTGCTGTGGCTGCTGTGGAGGATGGGAATGTGGTTTCCAGGCCAATAGAGTTATAATCCCAGGGGGATTATGGCTGCCTCTGCTGTGTCATGCAGGTCACCAAGAAAGTGGGGGAAAGCCAGCAGCCACCAGCCTCACCCAGCTCCCACACACCCAGCAAGGCAAGTCTCCCTCCGGCTGTGCCCCCACAACAGCACTGAGTTTATTTCTAGGCAGCCGGTGAGCAGGGCTACAAGCCTGCCCCACTGGGAAAGCAAGCAGGGCTTTCAGGTTTCACACATCCCCCCCTGCCACATCCCCGCTTGCCACATCCCCGTCTGCCACATCCCTGCCTGCCACGGATTCTGTGCTATGTCTGCACTTCTGGTTCACCCCCTGCCCCGGGATTCTGCCGGGGAAGCTTCACATTTAGTTGAAATTGTTACAAAATTCAGCTGGAAGTTTCCTTCTCCCCGTGGTCTTTCCCCAGTTCCACTGGCAGCTCTTCCTAAGGATCCCTGTGAGACAAAGTCAGAAATGACTTCCCTGGAAACTGAGAGTGCCCCCAGGGCTCTTCCTGTTGCTTCCTCTACCCCGATATTTTGCTCAGCTCTCTAAATTTGTTACAGCTCCAGATAAGTTCTAATCCTTCTCCTGCGATCTGGTCCTTCAGGTTCCCCAGTAAGAATTTGTTCAGGAGTGGACGTTCCCCTCTCACACTTTGGGCGCTCACGGTTTTTTGACTGTCTTATGGAGCGTGCAGAGGCACTCTACTTCTTTCAAAGGGTCTGTGGATTCTCTTGGCTTTCCCGCCATGTTCCTGCAGTATTTCTTGGAGTAAAAGTTCACAACGTGAGTCTCCACATGCTGCTCTGTTTGTCCAAATGGGAGCTGCAAGTTAGTCCTGCCTCCTATCTGCCATTTTTTTTTTCATGTTCTTTGGTTTTCTTTTTAATTATCTTTAGTCTTGCGATCACCCATAATTTTAAAATTTGGGTATATCTACACTACTTTAATCCTTTTAAGTTGGCAAAAGCACCATTCCCAATCACAAATACACAGTTCTACAGTTTTATGTTTCTGAATGGCTGTTTAAAGACAATCCTAAGTTATAACTTAGTTTGACATAGACTGTAAACAATTCGAGAGTGAAGTTTAACTTGCTACTATTTTAAAAGCATGTGACCTTATAGATTTGTGAGATGTGAGAAGTGTTGAATAATCTTTAATATTACACATAAACCATACTAAAATGCTTTTCAGTAAGTAAAAGGAACCATTTTAAATACAGGGAATTATAATTAGATTGGCATCGTTAAGGCCAAAACTCTAAACATTGCTACCTTATTTATCTTCAACCCTTGCCTTTAAGAGGCAAATAAACACAAAATACAGGTGAATCTTGCTGGGTTCTGAGACAGTGAAGGAATTTCCCCAGTATTTAAATATATTCACATGACCAGCTATAGAAATCTAAATATAAAACCAATCTCCAGTAAGTTTTAAGATGGCACTCACCATCTTTGAGAAAAGTTGAACATTACTAACAAAGTCTAATCATATCTTTAGAAGGGGTAAAGTGATAGCATTTACTGAATTGGAATTACTATTAAAATTCAAAAACTGAACATATTCGTTTAACCACAAGCCAGTCTTAGTTTTAAATCAGGACTGCCCAACAAAATATTCTGTCAGTCATTCATGATCTGAATTCTGGTGTATGAGATCTATTAAAGTATGGTACACATAAAAAAGTCATGAGACATTTGTTTTATAATAAAGAAGGCAGTGGCCAATTATTATTACTCATTAGTAGCTTTTTTGAGATAAGCTATCAAGTCTGCCCTTTCTTCCTTCTTCTTAATGCTGACAAAGATCATTTTTGTTCCAGGGATGTACTTCTTGGGATTCTCCAAATACTCCATCAGTGTATCCTCTCCCCAGGTGATGCCTTAGTTCTTATTGGTGGCTGTGTAAGAGTATCCAGAGGCCTGACCTGTCTTCCGCCCGAAGAGACCATGGAGATTTGGCCCAGTCTTGTGCTTGCCTCCCTTTTCAACAGTGTGGCACTAGGAACACTTCATAATAAAAATCTTCTTGCCTTTCTCAACATCACCCATATTTAATTCTCTTTTCAGTCGTTGGCACAACGAAGATTCCCGCTCCAAAGCAGGACGTCCCCACTCTCTCCCATGTATTTTTTTAAATGACTTGAAGTTTATTCTCTTGACTTTGAAATGCACAACACCCTCTCATTAGCTGCATCCTGAACTGGGCAGCAGATGTCAAGGAAACCCACACACCTGCCTGAAACTTTGCACCCTGCATAGTCCCCACACCACCCTAACCACCTCCTGCCCTCCCCCGGGTCCTGTTGTTCCAGCTCCCCCATGCACAGGTGGTGCGGTGTCAGTCTCTCTGGGCCTGGCTGGTCTTGCTGATTCTCCTGTTCCAAGTTCTGATCTCCACAAGCCAATGCTTCATGTTCCTGGGCCCTGATGTCCAGAGGAACCCCATCCAAACACCCTGTGAGCCCACTCGCTGGTGGGGCAGCCTTCTGTGCTCTGGCGCCTTCCTAAAGCACAGGGAGGTCTGCGTTCTGGAAATGTTCAAGATCGTGTCAATCACAGCAATGATACAGACAGCAGATGAGGCTCCCAGGGGGCTGGCAGGGTTCAGATCAGATGATTGAAGAAACAGAGAAGCCTGCATCCATTCTGACGGAACAGTGAGACTCTGTACTGGAAGGAGTGGTTCAATCAGCACCTGTGTCTATCCAGGGCTGTGCTTGGGATGCCACCTGCAAACCATCGGGTCCTGACACCCACAGGGAAGGCTGCATCCCCAGCCGAGAGGGGACGTGTTCTTCTGAGCTGAGCCCTCCCTCCCATGTGAGGACTGCTTTCTCTGAGATCTTTAGTTTTCTGCACCAGGGATCTGTGTGCTGTGTGTAAAACCTGCCTCAGCACAGCCCATCCTCCCTGCACCTCCTACCCCTCCAGCTGACTAGGGTCGCCTGCCCCTCCTTGCCTTGAACCAGAATTATTTCTCTGGTTCCTTCCGTTGGGGTAGACTATGTCAGAGGGAAGACCTGGGGCTCAAGGGCTGCTGTTCAGATTCTTTTGTCCCATGGGGTGCTCCATTGACATGGTGTCCTCCACTTCAAACACTGCAGACAGCTGTGAAAGGGAAGAGAGGAGAGACCAAAAGTCCTGCTTCTCTCCCTGCACTCAGGGTGTCCCGGGGGCTCTCCTGTGGGTTCAGAGAGGAGCCCTGGAGCAGACTCGGAGCTCTCGTAGGGATGCCGGGGGCCGACCCTCTCAAGGAGCTGCCGTCATCTTCCCTCAGGTTTGGTGATTACCAGATGGAATCAGATGGAATCACTCTGACAGAGCGGATCCTTGTTTTCAGTGCTCATGGGCAGCCTGTGTCCACCTGTGTCAGATGGGAGGGGCGGAGGGGGTACGAGGGACTGTGTCTGCTGCCCTACCATGGTCCAGACAAGCCACACAGTGGGCTGAGGCGGAAACTGCCGAATTCATGAAACTTTCAAAATCCAGTCTCACTCCCTTGGCTCCAGTTCATGAATACAAACCATGCATCCAGCCAAGGACCATTATCCAAGATCTACAAGAAACTCAAACAACTCAATGGCAAAAAACAAGTAATCAGATTTAAAAATGGGCAAATGATCTGAATAAACATTTCTCAAAAGAAGACATACAAATGGCCAACAGGTATATGAAAAAATGCTCGACACTAATCATCAGGGAATTGCAAATCAAAATCACAATGAGATACCAACACAACCCCCACCAGTAGGATGGCTGTTATCACAAAGACAAAAAGTAACAAATGCTGGTGAGGAAGTGGAGAAAAGGAAACTCCTATACAATGTTGGTGGGAATGTAGATCAGCACAGCCTCTATGAAGAACAATGTGGAAATTTTTCAAAAACTATAAATAGAGTCACAATATGATCCAGCAATCCCACTGCTGGGATGTATCCAAAAAAAAAAAAAAAAAAAAGGAAATCAGTACATTAAGGAGATACCTTATCCCCATGTTTATTTCAGCATGATTCACAATAGCCAAGATATGGAATCAACCCAGATGTCCATCCACAGACTATTGGATAAAGAAAATGTGGTACAGATACAAATTAGAATACTACTCAGCCATGAAAAACATTCAAATCCTGTCATTCATGGCAGCGTACACGGAACTGGGGGACATTATGTTAAATGAAATATGCCAAGAACAGAAAGAAAAATATTGGATGTTCTCATTCATATGTGGAAGCTAAAAGAAATTTGATCTCATGGAAGCAGAGTAGAATGGTGGCTACCAGGCCTGGGAAGGTCGGGGAGAGTGAGAGGGTGGTTAACTGACACAAAATCACAGCTAGACAGGAGGAATTATTTTTAGTGTCCATAGCACTGCAGGGGTCTACAGTTAACAATATTTTCAAGCAGCTAGAAGAAAGGATTTTCAATGTTCTCAACATGAGGCACTCATCAATGCTTGAGGTGGTGGGTATGCTAATTACCCTGATTTCATCACAATACACTCTAAGTGTCAGCACATCACAATTACTGTGTGCCACTTAAATGAAAAGAGCCACCGTGCTGGACACTAGGGAAGAGTGATGTCCCAGTGTGAGATGGGAATGAAGGACAGAGTTAAGAAAACAGAACGGGCCACTCTAAACAGTTCTGAGGCCAGGGCACTTTCCACGCCAGCAAAGAGCGGGGAAGGGAGGTGACAATGGGCAGGGCCCCAGACTACACTCCTGGGAGGGGTGGACGCCAAGACTGGCCTGCTCTTCCTGATCACTGAGCTGCAGCCTCCAGTGTCCTTCCTGAGGCCAAGAGCGGGTGAGAGGGGCCTCTCAGATTCAGATGGGGAGGATTTGGAGCAGGCAGCTAGGTACTGCAGGCCAAATACAGACGCAGCTCAGCCCCCTGCCTGCCTTACTCCCCATCTGCAGCGTCCCTGCTGGTCCTTAGCAGCCTTCAGTCTCTGCTTAATCTGATTCCTCCTCCTGTCTCTCCCTCCATCCTCCTCTCTCTTCTCTCCTCCGCTGCCTGCTCTCTTCTTTAGCTTTGGGGGATGTTTTAAAAACTCACCCTGATCCTTATATTGAAGCCCAGGGACTTTTAGTCCTGGCTGCTCATTGGAATCCCCCAGAAAGTTCTATGACCTCCTAAATCCAGATCCCACTTTCAGAAACTGATTTAATTGATCTGATCCCAGCTAAGAGCCTGATGCAGGTGCTTTTTGTTTTGATTCACCAGTGACCCTAATTTGAAGCCGGTGTTACGAATCCCTGATGGAGTGAGACAATTGGGGTCTGTTCTTGGGATCATGGGTGAGTTTGCTTCAAAAGTGCATTAGCTGTTCCTGTATAGGAGGGTTCTGCAGAAGGCTTCACAGTGTCTCACCGCCTGGAGCGCTAGAACTCGGCCCAGTTCCCAGCTAAGAAGTAGGAGCTCCACGCACCTCCTTTCCTGCCTGGGCCTCTGTGGGGGACTCCTCTGATCCTCTGGTAGCCGGCCTTGATTTGCCTTGGATTCTCTGCGGGTGGCTCTGCCTCCTCCCTGTCTGTGTCTTTGGGCGGTGTGACTTCCAGGGCTGTGTGACCTCCTGGTTCTTGCTCCCCAATGGACATTTCCTTGGACACCTCAGCCTCAAGGAAGGGCTGTGCCTCACCAGGCTCCCGCCGTTACCCTGTTCCTCTCTGCTCTCATGTTCCACACAAGCCAATCCCACATCTGGGATGCCAGGTGGGGATGTGAGTAGATGGCAGGTACAGCGGGCAGCGGACCAGCAGATCTGGGTTCCAACATGAAAACAACTCACTTTTAACATAATATTTTCTTAAAGGCCCCAAACACATCTGCAGGCCAGTTAAGGGTTGCTGGCCACAAGTATGCAACTTGCCTTAGCCCTTCCCTTCCTCAGTCTTGTGAGTTCAACCCATTTGTCCAGCACCGACTGTAAACCAGGCATGTTGTGGGCTCTTGGGGTAAAGGTGGGACTCAGCAAAGGCTCTGCTCTCCTGGACCCTACAGACAACAAACAAAAAGCAACAGGAACGGATGCCAACGCTGTGCACGGGGAGGGGACCTGATGGGGTGAGGGTGGGGCTTAAGGGAAGGCACCTCTGAGCTGTCTTTGGGTTGAAATTGAAATTAGAGGAGGGAGGAAATGGGGGAATAAAAAGTGCAAAGGCCCTGAGGCCACCTTAGCGGCCCTTGGAGAACAGCAGCCAGGCCCTGGCCAAGGAGCCCTGAGCCCAGGTGGGGTCTCAGCCTTCAGGGTGGCAAAGAGACCTGGGGGCTACCCCTGTGGACCACGCATGCCTGGGAAAACTTCTGGGGTTTATTTCTGGGGCAAGCTGAAGCCAGCAAAGGGTTTGGGTGGAGGAACAACCCCCTGACTGTGTTTTAAAGGCTCACAGCCAAAGAACACTGGGACAGAGCAGCCTGGTGGTCAAGGCCAGGCCGAGGTGGCTTGGGCTGGGACAGCTGCATGGGGGAAAGGATGGCACAGGGGGCACTTGGAAGCAGCCGCGTGGGGGATGAGGAGGACCAAGGGACTGAGGATGACTCTGTGTCCTGGCCTGAAAAATTGGGTAGACAGACTGTGAGGCCATTTGCTTGCCAGAGGGCGCAGTAGGGTGTGGAGAGGAGGGCATTGGCTGCTTTCAGCTGAGTGTCTTCTCATGTCCCATGCAGGTGCAGGAAGCACAGGGGAGGGGCCAGGGCCAGGCAAGGGCTGGTGAGTGAGCCTCAGCTGCAGGACTGGAGTCACCTGGGGGAGAGATGGGGGATGAGGGTGCCTGGAAGCCAATAGGAGACACTGTTCCAGAGGTGAACGCTCCATCACCATTGAGGCCAGCAGAGAAGTGAGCATGGGGGTCCTGGCATGCTGGCCTGGACTCCCTAACTGTGGGGTACTGCCCACAGGGCCAGAGGGAAACATTTAGGGGCCCTAACCACACACAGGACCTTACGACACTCTCCCACATGTAACTCTAATATTTATATCTATATTTTGCAACAAGACAAATTTTAAACTATGGTTTAAAAAATCCCCCTGAATTTGCTGATTGCAAACTTCTTGGTAAGTCTGTCCAGACTGAACTTTTCTGCATCTTCCTCTGCTGCTGCTGTTTTGCCTGCTTTTCAAGTGCTTAGGACACGTACTCAGCCATTAGTCAGATTAGAGTGGCTGCTTCTAAATTAGTCCCTTGGCCACGACCACCTCTCTCTGTAATAGAATTGTCTCAAGTGCCTTAGATGGCATCCTCAGCCCCGAGCATTAAGTCTTGGTGGCATCACAGGCCTTGGCCACCCACCTAGGGCACAGCTCCCTTGACTGATCCTTCTCCACCCCCTAGGCACCTGGAGTCAGGCCATAGAGGGCCACTCACCATCACCTGGCTACTCCTGCATTCTCCATGTCTCTGCTCCAGTGTCTGGGTGTCTGGGCAGACTTCCTGGTTCACAGAGGGAGCCTTCTTGCTGTGTCCTCATGGGGCGGAAGGGACAAGGCAGCTCGCTAGGGCCTCTTTTGTAGGGGCACTAATCTCACCATGAGGCCCCACCCTCGCAACCTCATCACCTCCCAAGGAACCCACCTCCTAACACCCTCACCTTGTGGGTAAGGTTTCAGCCTAGGAATTTGGGATGCTTGAGCATTCTGCCTGGAGCATTAACCACGTATCTTCCCTGTGTTTGCCAAGGATGTGTCCTGAGACTTTAATCAGCCCTAAAATTCTCCCTCCCTCTAGAGAGTGACCTGAGCAGTGCATCCGGCAGCAGCCCAGCCCTCAGCTGTTCATCCTCCAGCAGCGCAGCCCTGCCCACCCTCGGGAGGAGAAGGGGCCCGGCGCTGTCACCTGCGGCCTTCTCTGTGCCACAGCCGAGCTCTGCATCCCTGCAATGCTCCACAGCTGCACGGCTGCTCAGTCACTTTGCACAGTGGCTCCTAAACCCCATTTGCAATTTTCCCTCTGAGACCCTCACAGCAGCTGGGGCCCCCTCTTCAGGCCATGGGTCCCTTCTTTAAGATCAAAACGCGAACAAGTCGTCTCTTCCTTTTTTCCCTCCAAGCCTGGGGAGGCAGCAGCTTCGTCTCTGGTCCCCAGTTAAGGACCTTCTACCTACGGATTCCCTACATCAGTTCCTCATGGGAATTCTCCGTTCCGGTGGCTTCCGTGGCTTCTTTCTCTTCCCAGACCCTGACAGATGACCACGGCGTGGCTTGCGGAAGCCACAGGTAGATGAAGACTTTGGCAGAAACGGCCGCTGTTCTTCTTGCTTCCCAAAGGGCGGAGATACCTCCAGTCACAGGAGGATGAGGAAGCCTCTTCTCTCACCCGGACTTCATCTGCTGGGAGCTGGTGACTGAGGGAGGCTGGTTTGCTCTAACCCCTCAACACTGATGAGTGGAAAGGGCCAAGGAACCAACCCCCTGAAACTGCCTGGTTGCCAAGAGGTCTCCCAGGCAGGGGACAGGTTCAGTCCTGCCAGCAGCTGCGCGGGCGCGGGGTCGCTGGAGGGTCTCCATGCAGCAGTATCTCCACACCACGGCAGGGGGCGCTGTTCCCGCGCGAGAGAACGCTCCTGGTGACCAGAGCCTTTGCTCCCGGGACAGGGGCTGCTTCGGAGCACAATTTGCTCCTTTGAAAAGGGATTTAGAACAGGAATTCCCTCAGACTTGTTAACAGTAGAAGCCGTGTGAGCGGAAGAGCATCTTCAGGGAAAACGTGTGAGAAATGGGGGAGAGGAAACCTGACTCCAAATAAACCAAGAACAGGGCAGAAGTTAAGGAGCTCACAAAAACGGTGAGAGGGGAGCGAGTTGCCAGTTCATACAAATAAAGAGATCGCCAGTTGCCAGTTCATATAAATAAAGAGATCAGCAGAGTCCACCGCCGTCTGGTTGTGAAGAAGTCTAAAAACAGACCTGTGGATTCGGAAATTCGGGGCCCTCGTGGAGCCACTCCTTTCAGTAGAACAGTCAGTGCAGAAACCAGATTTATACACACAGGTATATACATGGATAAACACATCTATACACACTCTAGTTTTCTATTTATGTTTTAAAATTTAACTTTTTATTTCGATATTTAAAGAGTACACACAAATGTAGAAAGTACTGTATAATGAACTCCCACGTATCATGTACCACCTGATGAATAATTAGGTGGCTCATGACTAATAACTATTGACTCGTTACTCAACTTGTTTCATTAGTTTCTGCCTCTCCCCATTCTCTATCTCTCTTTCTCTTTGGATTAGAGTATTTTCGGGCCATCCCAAAATATATAATTGTATGTAACTGCTGTGTTTCTAATGGATAAGGGCGTTTTAAGAGCAGCAGAGGGAGAGAGTTGGGACAGTACCCAGAGCCACAGGGAGAGCTGTGTCCTCGAGCAGCACCTCTGGTTGCTCAGCTAGTTTAGAAGCATGATCAAATATGTGACATGAGAAGCAACATTTACCTTTCTACAACATGGCTTCAAGGATAGATTGGTTTAACCAAGCCTCCTCTACTTTTCCAAATGATAAGAGACGCACACTGATAGGAAATGAGACAGGAAATGGTGCCCCCAGCTAACGTGTGGGTTGGGTGAGATGATTCATTTAACTTGCTCAGCATGGTGCCTTCTCAGGATGTGACAGGACTTCATGTTGGGGTTTAAGAACATGGACTTCTTGGGTCTGTTGCTTGTATGTTCTTGGGAAAGTTACTTATGCCTCAATTTCACCTGCAAATTGGGGTTAATAATGCTTAAGCTCACAAGGTTTTTCCAAGGATAACACAAGAGGGTGCATGTAAAGAGGTGGGTGCAGCACCTGCCGTTTAAGAACTGCCCAGCCTACATCAGCTGTGATGATGATGGGTGAAGACACCCCCTTGTGAATTGCTGTGTTCTGTGAGGCCCCCCAGAAGCACCTTGTACATAATTATCACACAGAAGGCCTTTTCCTCCACTTTCACCCTACGCAGAAATAATATGTAAGGCCCAAACTTAAAATGTAGGCTGTCATTTTTTCTCCTACTGGAAAATAATAAAGAGAAACATTTCTTCTTTCTTTTTATTTCTAGTGGACCTATATATGTGTAAGAATGGTTTATTACTCTCAATCTTCTAAGTTAATTTCAGGGAAAAATAGTAATTCCTTCAAGACTCTAGAGTTTCCTTTAGCCAATTAGACATCGCGATGACCCATCTAAGAGAGTATGAATAGGCTGCTTATGAAATTTATTCTGCCACCCAAAGATGATAAACTTAAAGAAGTCCCTTACCCAGACACAGCATAATAAAACCGCTGAAAATCAAACACGAAGAAATCTTAAAATCAGCCAGTGGAATCAGCAGGGAGCAAAAGTCCAAAGGAGTGTGGACTCACCTTCAGGAAGAGCCCTGGAGGCCTCAAAGCAGCAGAGCAGGCCCAGAGCATGGAGGAAAAGAGCTATGCACCTTGAACTTTCTATCCAGCCAAAGTGTCTTTCAGCAATGAATGTGAAATACAGACAATCTCAGATGAAGACAAACTAAGAATTTGTTTCCAATTTACCTGTGATAAAAGAAGAGCCTCAGGAAACTTCAAGCAGAGAGAAACAGTAACAGGATAATCTGGAACTTCAGGAATGAAGGGAAAGTGACAGAAATGATAAATATCTGGGTGAATAAAACAGCCCTTTTCTCGATGCGTATTATGAACGAAGGCAGCATCCATAACACTGTGGTGTTTTCAGCCAACGTAGACACTCCACACAGAGGGGAGGGCACGGGGACCGCTGTGGAAGTGGCTTCTGTGTTCCACATGAAACAGCAAAATATTATCCTCAGTAGACTGTGAAAAATTAAACCTATAAATTTTAATTCGTACGTGAACCACACACCCACACAGCTGTGCAAAGAGATATAAACCAGACCCCAATAGTCCCTTAACATGGAATGTTAAAACTATTCTAAGAATCCAAATGGAAATATAAAAGGGGAAATGAATGAAAAAAATGTAAGGCACAAACAGAAAACAAATCATGAAATGACAGACTTAAATCCAAACACTCCAGTAATTAAATATAAATGGCTTAAGCGTATCAATAAAAAACCAGATGATCAGACTGGATGTTTTAAAAAGACCAAACTACACTGCCTCCAGGAAGCCTACTTTAAATATAATGATGTAGGGAAATGAAAAGATGCACCACATAAACATTAATGATAATAAAAAAGCTTCGGTGGGTGCAGAGACAAGATAGACATTAGAGCCAGGAAGACTGTGGTTGGTGAAGAAGGACACTGCATGATGGTGAGAGGTCAGGTCCACAAGCAGACGCTGCCATCCTGAGTGTGCACCTGACAGAAGAACTTCAAAATACATGAAGCAGAAACTGGTGGCGCCGAGAGGAGAAATGATAGATTAATAACTGTAGTTGGTAGTTGAAGTCTTCAACACTCCTTTATCAGTAGTGGTTAGAACTAATAGAACAGAAAATCTTCTAGAAGGAGGATAAAGAACTGAACTGCATCACCAACCACCTGGACTCACTTGACATGTGCAGAAGACACTACCGAGCAATAGCAGCACACACGTTCTTCTCAGGGGCACGTGAAATGTTCACCAGGGTACATCATACCATGGGTCATTGAAAGCTCTAACAATTTTATAAGATGTGAAATCACGCAAAACATGCTTTTGACCACAATAAAGCTAAACTAGAAATTAATAACAAAAAGGTATTGGGGAAACCTCCAGCTACTTGAAGGCTAAATGACAGACTTAGATAATCCATAGGTCAACTGGACATTTCAAGGAAATTAGAAAAAAAATTTGGACTGTATGAAAATTGGAAACAGGAAAACAATGAAGAAAGAAAATCAATGAATTCAAAACAGTTTTTAAAAATATCAACAAAACTGGTAAATGACAGAGAGAAAAAAGAGAAAACAAATGGTCAACATCAAGACTGAAAGAAATGATAGCATTATAGACACAACCAACATAAAAATGACAGTAAAGGACCACTATGAACAACTCTTTGCACCTAAATTTGACAAGTTAAATTAAATGGCCAAGTTCCTTAAAAGCCACACACTATTAAAACACACCTAACGAGAAATAGATAAACTAAGTAGTCCTGTATCTCTTCAAGAAATTGATTTTTCAGTTAAAAATCTTCCAAAAATAAAACTCCAGGTCCAGATGATTTCACTAGAAAATTCTACTAAACATTCAAAGAAGAAATATCAGAAACTGTATACAGTCTTTCAGAAAATAGAAGAGGAAGGAACACTAACTTATTTTATGAAACCAGTCTAATCTTGATCCCCTAAACCAGAGAAAAAAAAGAAACTACAGACCAGCAGCCCTCATCATCATCCATTCTCAACAAAATATCAGTCAATCAAATCAAACACTATATTAAATAAATAATCCATCACAATGAAATGGGGGTTATCCCAGGAATGCAAGGCTGGTTCTACTTTTGACAGTCAATCAATGCAATTCACTATATTAACAGACTAAACAAAAACTATGTGATTTTGTCCACTGATGAAGAAAAAGCATAAGACAAAATTCAGCATCTAGTCATGATAAAAACTCTCAGCAAACTAGGAGGAGAAGGGAATTTCCTTAACCCGATAAGGGGCGTTTATTAAAAAAAAAAAAAAAAAAAAAAAAAAATCACTACAGCTGATACCATGATGGTGACAGAGAAGGGCTTTCTCCTAAGATTTGGAACAGGTCAAGGTTGTCTGTTCTCACCACTCTTATTCAGCATCACACTGCAAACCCCAGCCAGCAAATGGAGCAAGAAAAGGAAATTAAAAGGCATGCAGTTGAGAGGGAAAAAAACTGTCCCTGTTCATAGATGATGTGATTATTTATGTAGAAAATTCCAAGCAATGTACAAAAAAGGCTGTTGGAACTAATAGGTATGCTTAGCAAGGTTTCTGGATAGAATGTCAACATTCAAAATTAATCATATTTCTGTATACTGGCAATGAACAACTGGAAACTTAAACACATAACCACACATACACACATGTGTACACACACACACAGACACACACAAACACACACACACACACCATTTATGATAGGGACAAAAAATGGTTAGGTATAAACCCAACAAAACATAGGCTTTATAAGTCAAAAACTACAAAACACTGATGGAAGAAATCAAAGAATATCTAAATAAATTGAGAGACACATTGTAAACTGGAAGACAGAATTTAGTTATTTGTCAATATTATCCACATCGATCTCTATATGTAACGCAATTTCAATACAAATTCCAACAGGATTTAAAAAATAGATATAGGTAAGCTCATTCTGCTATTTACATGAAAGGCAAAGAAACTAAAATAGTTAAAATAATTTTGAAAAAGAAAAAAAAGTTGGAGGACTCACACTGCCTGCCATTAATACTTAACATAAGGCTACATTAGTCAAGACAGTGATATTGACAGAGGGACAGAAACATGTATCAGATGAACAGAATAGAGAACCCAGAAATCTACATACACAAATATTGTCAAGTGGCCTTTGAAAAGGGTGGAAAGGCAATTTGATGGGGAAAGGATAGACTTTTCCACAAATGGTGTGAAAAACTGGGCATCCATGTGCCAGTACAAGCAAACCAACCATCTTGCTCTAAACCTCAAACCTTCTACAAAAGTTAACTGAAATTGAACTACAGAGCTAAATGTAAAACATAAAACTAAAATTTTAGGAGACTTTATAGGAGAAAACCTTTGTTGTCTGGGGTTAAGCAAAGGATTACCAGATTGAGCACCAAATTCATGATCCAGAAGAGGAAAAATTGATACATTTAATTGTATTAAAATTAAAAGCCATTGCTCATGAAAGACATATTTAAGAGAAGGCTGGAAGAAGCCAGTTTCCAATCATGATATCTGACAGTACACAAAGAGCTCTCAAAACTCAACAACAAGAAAATAAACAACCCAACTTAGAAAATGAGCAGAACGTTGGAAGAAACACTTCCCCATAGAAATTTTAAGGACATCACATGAAAAAATGAAAAAATTGGGAAGAACATCTGTTATTTGAGCTGAAAACACGTCCCGATTTATTATTAGTCATATATTAGCCTAAGAAATGTTTGTCCTCATTGTAGACTGTCGTAATTTTTCCCACAATAAATCTTTACGATGCACCTACTGTGTGCAAAGCAGACTTCTTGGGCCAATCCCACAGAGAAATCTGGTCATTCTCGTCAGCCGCTGGCATTATTTTCCTCTGCAGTTTTGGACGCTTTCACCTTAAAATCCTCTTAGGGTGTGTAGTGGGAAGAATAACGGCCCCCAGAATGTTTGTTTTAATCCCTAGATCCTGGGAATGTGTCTCGCACATGGCAAAGAGAGATTCAGGCAGCGGGAATTAATGTAGCCAAGCGCCGGCCCTGAAGTAGGGAGCTGATCCTGGTTGTCAGGGTGGCCGCTGTGATCCCAGGGCCCTTCACCTTGGGAGACACCCACATCAGAAGGGCTGTACTGACCACTGCTGATCTGAAGAGGGAGGACAGGCCATAAGCACAGAACACAATGGCTCCTAGAAGCTGGAAAACAAGAGTCACCCCTAAAGCTTCCAGAAGGAGACAGCCCTGCCGGCACCTTGATTTCAGCCCATGAGACCATTTCTGACTTCTGGCCCACAGAAGGCTAGGACAGGCCTGAGTCTGTCACCTGCCACAGCAGCCATCAGCGGCTGACATAGGTGTCCTGTGCTCTGCCCACTGGCTCTGGGGTCCCTTGGGTGCTGATGAGAAGTGCAGCTTCCTGGACCTCACCTGTAGGGGCTGAGGGACCCCAGAGCCTGCCCTGGCCACCTCCCAGCCTGCCCACGTGGCTGGGGCACTGCCCCAAACACCCTTGGTTCCAGTCCCCTGCAGGGCTTTCCAGGCAGCAGGCTCCCAGGGAGCAGAAACCAAGGAGCAGGGGCAGTCCCTATTTCTTCTGTCCTAATTAGAAGTCCAGCCTGCTTCTGGGGCCTGGTGCTACGGCCGCAGTCATCTTGACTTCTCATCAGCTTGTGTACTTGAATGAGATTTGTGCAGCATCAGCCAGTTAGAGGGCCGTGGTTGGAACGCGGGGGAGGACTCTCCATTGCCTCCTGACAGCTTCATCCTGGGAGGGTCTGTCGTGACCGCTCTCGGTTGACTGTCATGCTCATCACGTTAAAAACGATCTCCGTCCCCCTCTGTCACCCTCTGCACCCCTGACTGCAGGACACGAGGTGGGGGCACAGCACGGCTGACAGATGGTGACGCTTGGCTGCGGTGCTGACAGCCCAGCCGGGACCTCGTGTGGGAGGACCAATTACCACCGCATCCCCTCAGGGAAGAGCCTCTCAGCTGCATGTGGGGGCCCATGAGAAATGAATTGAAAGGAAAAGATTGTACTCTGAAGGCCATATTCCAAGGATTCGTGTCAGCAGGTTGTAATTAGTTAATTAAATGCCCGGCTGGCGGGATGGCCCCATGCGGCTGCTCCCGAAGCAAGGGCAGAAACGTCCTGGAATCTGAGTGCGGGGCCGCAGCCCGCACCTCCCACCACATGAGCCCCTTTTCCAGGGAAGGTCACTGGGAGATTTGCGAAGAGTCTTTGGGGGTGTTCAGTGTCTAAAGTCACTGAAATGAAAAGGAGATGGAGACACCGGTGATCACAGAGCTCGGGGCGGAGCAGGCAGGGATGAAGAGGATGAAACGATGGATGCCCGAGCGCAGACTGAGGGAGAGGGTGAGGGAGGCCAAGGAGAGGGCGGGAAGCTTCCCAGATGTTAAGGCGCCCAGACTTCGTTTTCAAAGTAGCTTTGAGAGTGAGGCCGTTGCACTGGCTGTTTGGTGCGTGTAATAACGATGCGTCCAGCGCTCCGGACAATGCGTGAGTTGATGCTGAACACACGCTAGGCCCAATGACATGAGCCGAAACCCAAACCCCGCCCCGGGCCGTGCAGCTGCCCTGAGCCCAAGCCTCCCGGAGTCCCAGAGCCCGCCTGTGGGTGATGCGCTTACACCTTGGGTCTCCCTGACTCATAAAGGCGCTTGGGAAAGGACTCCCGTGTGGACGCCCCTGTCTCCCTCACACCCCTGCTGCCCCCATCGAATCCAGCCCACTTAGGTGCACCCTGAGGCCTAAGGCAGTTCCAAGTGCTGCTCCTCACGCCTCCGTCCAGCCACGGAATTCCCAGTGGAGACAGCAGTCACGGAGCACCGGTCTCCACACCACCTGCTCTCCTCATCTCAGTGACTTAGAAATTAATTCGGGGCAGTGCCCCACCCACGCGGGCAGGCCAGAAAGTGGCCAGCATGGACTCTGCGGTCCATTGGCCCTTGCACAGTGAGGTCCAGGAAGCTGCGCTTTTCATCAGCACACAAGGGACCCCAGAGCAGGTGGGCAGAGGACCACACTGAAAACCCTCCCAGGAGCACCAGATGCCTGTGCTGGCTGCCAATGGCTGCTGTGGCAAGTGACACAGACTTAGCCACAAGTGACACGGATGCGCTAGCCACAAGGATCTTTGAAATATGCGGATCAACTCGCTACTCTCCTGCCCCAAACCATCAGCAAGTTCCTGTTGGTCCTGAGTAAAGCTGTCCTCTTCGCCTGGCTGCCGAGTCTCGGTGCTGCTTGCTGCCCTTCTCTCCCAGGGCCTCCCCATGCCCACTCCATGCCATGCCCACATCATGCCCACACCACAGCACGACCACTCCACGCCCACCCACACCCACTACACTATGCCCACACCACACCCCGCCCACACCACACCCACTACACCATGCCCACACCACACCACGCCCACACCACACCACACCCACACCATGCCCACACCACACCAGGCCCACACCACACCACGCCCACACCATGCCCACTCCACACCATGCCCACT
Organism: Macaca nemestrina; assembly: GCF_043159975.1. NCBI lineage: Eukaryota > Metazoa > Chordata > Mammalia > Primates > Cercopithecidae > Macaca > Macaca nemestrina. The sequence goes on along the minus strand of NC_092129.1, from coordinate 1,727,756 downwards.
CCATGCCACAGCCACTTCACACCATGCCCACTCCATGCCATGCCCACGCCCACACCACACCATGCCCACAATACACCACGCCCACTCCACACCATGGCATCCATGCCATGCCCACTCCATGCCACACCCACTCCATGCCACACCCATGCCCACAACACACCATGAGCATGCCCACTCCACACCATGCCCACTCCATGCCATGCCTGGCCCCACACCATGCCCACTCCACACCACGCCCACGCACGCCCACTCCATGCCATGCCCTCTCCATACCACAGCCACTTCACTCTTTTTGCAGGTCCTCTGGTGTCCCAGGACAATGCCCACCTCAGGGCCTGGCACCACAGCTCTCCTGCTGATCTTCACCTGCCGATCCTGTTTACTAAAGAATATGGCACTCCTCTCCCGTATTCTCCAATTGTTAGTTTCTCCGTTGATTCTCTAGGGTTTTCCAGAACAATCATGATGACATCTGTAAATCAACATCATCATCTTTTTATTATCAGATAATATTATTTTATTAGTAAAATAAATGCTGAACAGCAGAGAGCTGCCGGGCACATGCCACATGCATCAGCTGTCAAGGGTGAGGATGCTGTGTCCCACCCCCGCCCCTCTTTGCTGAGCACTGGTGACCTTCATGCAGAGAGTACACCATTGGAACTAGTTCTCTTTCTGTGGCCAATGAAGAACATGAAGAAGCAAAATCAGAACTTAGCAATGAACTTCCTCACTGGGAAGACCTGGTCCCTGGGAAGCCGATTCCTCTTATGACAAAGAAAACACCCAGGTGGCTTGAGAGGAAGGAGAAAGGCCACATTCTCCAGGGACCCAGGGAGTTTCAGAGAGGATGGCTGGGTCATGTGGGCCCCAGGCCTGCCCAGACCCCAGAGGAGAATTTACTGCAGTCCTCCTCTGGCAGGGCCATCTTTATCTCATGTATTCCGTAATCTTCTGGAAATTTGGAAAAAAGATGTTCCTCAGGGAGTGCTGATGAAAAATGTGAACCCAAAATACCTGAGGCAGGTCTCAGTTAATTTAGAAAGTTTATTTTGCCAAGGTTGAGGACACGCCATGACACAGCCTCAGGACATCTGGTGATGGTGGCCGGGGCCCAGCTTGGTTTTATACATTTTAGGGAGACATGAGACATCAATCATTATATGTATGATGTACATTGGTTCTGTCCGGAAAGATGGTACAAGTCAAAGCAGGGAGGGGGCTTCCAGGTTATAGGTAGATAAGAGACAAATGGCTTCATTCTTTTGAGTTTCTGATTAGCCTTTCACTAAATGCGCAATTTACAGGAATAGTTACGTGTGCCTTATTCTGGCTGAGTGACACAACAGGGCAGAGGAAGTGATCCGAGCTGCATTTGTCTCATGTGAGCAGAGGGATGACTGAGTTCTGTCTGTCCTTCATCCACGAGGAATTTCCTTGTGGGCAAACTGTGAGGGTGGTCCGTAGCTTGTTAAAAATCTTCTTAGCCATCTTGTTTAGGAATAGAGTGGGAGGCAGTTTTGCCCAACACACTTCCCACCCTGACTTCCCTTAGGTTTAGTGATTTTGGGATCCTGAGATTTATTTTCCTTTCACAAGAGACTGCAGGTGTTACTGCAGTGTCTAAAATACACTATTGTATATTTTGAGTGGACTCAATCCATCAGTTGAATTTACTAGGTCTTCAAGAGTGAGTAGCAGTTTGTCACTGATGGCAGCCCTTCTGGCCCCCGGGGAGAACTGGTGTCTTTTAGGACAAGACTTTTATCCCACACCCCTTGGCTGTCTTCCTAAGCCAGTACTTTTTTGGAGCCACAGCAGTCAGTCTCAGAAAACCAAGACAGTTCCCACCCTATTTATTTTGTTTTACTAGAGATTAATCTGACCAATGGGAAGCAATTGTCAGCTGATACTCAATAGATGTTCATTTATTTAATTGTACTGAATAAAACCTGAGGTTGACTCTTCTGAACTCTGGAAGATGAGATACACATTTCTGGGGAAGAGAGCTCTGCTTCTCCTTCCTTCCAGCTGCTTCCCACTTTCATGGTCTGCTCTGGTCTGGTGAGTCCCTGTGTTCCTTCCCCATTAGACCTGGACACCTTCCCAGCGGCCCCTTGAATTCACCACTTCTGTTCTTTCAGTGGACTCTTTGCCAATCCCAGTGCTGCACTGAGTTCCCTTCTAAGTCTCAGCTCCTTGAGAAGTTATTTCTGACCAGGTGAGTCTGTAATTATTTTCCTCTTTTGAATGGTTATACCAGTTATTGTTTAAACCACTCCTTTGGAACTTAAATACTACACTAAATCATAAAGTATATATTTTATATCTGCATCTGCCTTTCACATATCCCCAATAATACTTTCTGAGAACAGGGACTGTCATATATTTTGTTGAATAATGTATTGCTTTTCTCATCTCAGAATCTCAAGACACATTTGAAAGTTAATCGTGGATTAACTTCAGGTTATTTTCATGGCCTCGCTGTTCCTATGTTTGCCTCTACTCTCAGTTAGCTCATTTTTACCCTTTAAATTTATCTATTTGTGAGACTCTGTGATCCTTCCTAAGGGGATCTTGAGCCACTAAGATGGAATTATGAGGGCTAGTCCAAGGAGAGGAGTGTAGCTGTCTTAGGTTGTAGAGTTATCTAATCACCACTAAGTATGACTGGACCCCCAAACTCAGACTAACCTTGCACTGGCCATGTGGCGGACCAGTCGCACCATCACCTTTCCCAAGCAAAGAGGTGCAAGCTGCGCCCAAGGTGTGCTCACTCCCGACCTTTGGAGCCCCTCTGGGAAGGAAGGGGTCCCTGCCCGGGCAGGCCCAATGAAGCCATCCGGAAGCTAGCTACCATACCTCTTGAGGAAGCATCCGGGCAACCATCCTTCTCCTCATTAGCCACTCTGCAGCTTCCAGTCATGTGGCTCAAGGATTACTTACAGGCAGTTGCCTGGGCTGCGTCCCTGTCACTGTTCCAGCAAATGGGAAATGACAGGGATCCTGGGTCTCCCCATCTGCTGCCTGGAGAACGGGAATTCTCCAGCTAAGGTGCCATTTTGGCCTGGGTTGCATGAGATCGGGCTGTCGGTTTAGGGGATGCAGAGCCGACATTCCTAGGTTATCCTCTCTCAAGACGAGTGGGATAGGTGGTCAGGCTCTTTATATAATTTATAACCATAAAGTGATTATTTCAATGGCTATAACTTCACAGGGATGACTACCTAGCTTCTGACTTTTGAGGCCATTATTTCCAAGTCTGGGCAAGACTGGAAATGAAGGAGGCTAGCTTGTAGCCAGTGAATTGCCTTCACACTGAGCGGACCCTCCATCCATGTGGTGTAGAAGCTATGTCCCAAATCACACTGTATCAGATCCCAGTTTCTGGGAAGAGAGCCGACATTGTTTAGTGAAAGGTTTAATTCCAGTTGAATCATCATGGGACTGTAGCCATGGTTTTGTGCCACTGACATCATCTTGACTCAGTATGTTAATGAAAGGGTTGGCATGACAAGGACATATGAACGTGATGAGCCTTTCTCATCAATAGTGACTATTTCAGATGCTCCTCGTTTTCCTTAGTGGGCACATAGTTCTCAAAAAGTTGAATGTAACAAGCTCACTGTAATGGAGCCATTCCACATGCACAGGACAGCTCCATCTTGTAAGACAGGTTTGATGATGAGAGAAATTTGACCTGGAACATGGTCTCAGTCCCTCCTTCTGTGTTTTCAGGTCTCTTTTCCTCCATCCCCAGTGCAGGACTGTACTGATCCAGAGCCACATTCAGCTGCCGCCACAGCAAGAAACACCCGCGGCTGTGAGAAAGGAAACGTCCTGGGGGCATGGCTCACTCTGGGATGGGGTTTCCCACCAAAAGGAACGGCAGTGTCACTCTTTAAGGATGACGTCTGGCTTCATCCATGTCCTTGCAAAGGACATGAACGCATTCTTTTTTATGGCTACTAATCTGTACATTCTGCACATGTATCCCAGAGCTTAAAGTAAAAAAAAAAAAAAAAAAAAACAAAAAAAAACAAAAACAAAAAAAAAAAAAACGATGTCCAGCAGGATTAGAGTGATGTCTGTACCTGCTACCACGATTAGAGTGATGTCTGTACCTGCTACCATGAGGCCAGCCAAAACAAAACCTACAATAATACCCAAGGCCAGCCAAAACAAAACCTACAATAAAAGCGAGAAAAGACAAAGGTGTGCAAGACTGTGTACTTTACCATAGAAACCAGGTGGAGGCAACCTCATGTACGTAGCTAGAATAAAATAGGCAAATGCTATATTATGCAAATGTATTTTGGAACTCATTGAAGACAAAGCACAAAAACAGAATTTTAATATGCAAATACAAACTAGTGTTATAGAAAATATTTGCATGTGTGCCGAAAAGCCTACAGATTTAGGGTGTGGTAATGGAAAAAAACAGACCCGATAAACTTGCTTGTGCCCCACAGAATCCCTGGGACTGACAGGTTTCTTGCAGCTGAGTAACTGAACTACACAGCTCGTCCTGGTTGACGTGTTTCCTGTGGACGTCCCACTTGCCATATTACTCCTCCTTTTTGCAAAGTCAATGAAGGCATCTTGGCAGATATGAGCCTGCGAGGGAGGCCTCTGCTGACAGAGGCTGTGGGCTGCTCTGAGGCAGTAGACTTCCAGGATTAGGTCCTGAAGGTTTGGCACAGCCCCCTTCTTGCCTTGATTAGATGCTCTCACCTGGCTGGTGGCACGGCCAAGCTGTACCTCCTCATTGGCCTGGACACCTGCCCTTCTGGAGCTTGGCTCCCAGTGCTGCTCCTTGGAGATAAGCTCTGGTGCCCTCTCGCTGCCTCTTCCCTCTCCTGCCCCCAAAGCAGCCATGTATTTAAGGACCTCAGCCCCGAGATGCTGCCCATCCTTTTCCTTCCATGGTAGGTAGGGCACTAGAACTGCACCCCCTGGAATGCAGCTCAGAGCTCTTCAGCTGGTACCGGCATGGTTACTTCAGGGACACAGGTGCACTTCTGAGCCTCCTGCAAGGCCGAGGTTCTTAGCTGCCTGCTTGAAATACTTTGTTTACTTCTGTCTTTCCTCTTCTCTCACTCTTCTCCAGCCTTCCTTGAACAGAAAAGCACACCTGCTGCTTGACCAAGTTGGGGGCCAGAGCGATGAGGGTGGATATTTTCGGGAGAAAATGAACAGAGAGTGGCCCTGTTCATCAGGGACCAACACTGGGGATGATGCCTCCAAGACAGGTGTGCAGACAGGACGCAGGTGTTACGGGTGGGGTGCCACCTACTTAGGCTCACAGATCCTTGTAGGAACTGCGGCAAGCTGGACTGACAGCCCCTTATGAGCAGATTCAGCCTGTGGGCTCTGGATTCAGGCGACCTGGGCCTGAATCCCCATCGCACCACTGTGAGCCTGAGTGAGCTGGAGCCACCAAACTCAGCTTCTCGCCTGTAACCGGGGGCCCCCATCTCCAGATCCCATGAGGTTATAGTAGAGATCATGTAAGACAGTAACATGCAAAGGTTAGTGCCTGCCAGAGCCCAGGAAACGTGATCCACTGTCATTCCCCCGCCAGAAGTTCTATGGAAGCCACTGATGACAAATAGTCGGTTTATTAATATGTGCGCGTGATCTCTTCCCCAGGGCTGGGTTTCTCCTGAGGAGCCTTTGCTGTCAGAAGCAGTGTGGGGGCTGCCGCAGTGCCGCGTTCTGGCGCCGGTCATGGAATTTATTATAAGGGGAGTATTGGGGAGAGACCACCAAGTTGTTAGGAGGGGAAGGGCTAGGTTCTACCTCTTTCAGGGCTGGCAGGACCCTGATCCTTTCCGGGTGAGCTCTTGTTGGCTGAGGAGGGTGTGGGGCCCCGCAGAGGTCACCCCAGGGAACAGCACCTTGCACCCTCTCCTGCTCCCTGTGCCTGGGGAAACCACACATTCTTGAGTGGTCGCCTCCAGAGCTTATGATTTTGGGGGATCGACACGCAGCCCTCCCTGCTCCATCACCTCCCGGCAAGTCCCCAGGGGTGTGGCGTCCCCAGCCCCTTTTATCTGTGGTCCCCACACTCAGCTGTCACTTCTGGGGGTCTTGAGATGCAACCCTGTTCGTCATTCATTACTAAAGGAGGGTGGGACACCAGGCACTGTTTTGAGGGAATCAGCATAGCGTCAGCAGCTGGATGGGATGAGGCTCTTCCAGGGGCAGGAGCACATGGGCCACAGGTGTCAGAGGAAAGAGGAAGGCACAACTCCATCCTCCCCCAGGAAACGGGATTTGCGGGCTGCAGAGGAGCCTGTGGGAGCTCCCTGATGCCCCGGAGAGGCCACAATGTGCTCTGAGAGGCTCAGCACCTGTCAGTCAAAGCTGAGGGTCACCAATGTGTTTGGGAGGTCATGTGTCCTGCCTGGTGGATGCTTGTGAAGCTGTCAGTCACTCGGGCTGGCTCTCTAGGGCCTCGAGAAGCCTCCTGAAGAGGTCAAGCTCAGCCAAGCACTCATAGCCTTCACGGAGTTTCCAGGCCGAAGCTAGGAGCATGTTGCTTCATCAGGAGGCCACGGCAGCCTGGCCCCACCTGAGCTCCCGCCCGGCCTTCACAACATGCCTCCCTTCAGCAGCACCGTGGTCGACCCTCAGTCACTGCAGATTCACCACTTGTGAAACCACCACTTGCTGAATCTATTTTCCCCAAATCAGTACCTGGCACTTCTGTGGTCTTTCGATGACATTGGAAGAACGATGAAAAGTCTGTGTCTCCAAGGCCCAGGTTCCCAGCGGAGTGGTCACTGCCCTCTGGTTTCAGCTCATGCCGTAAACAAGTGCTCTTCACACCCTAGTTAGTCTCACATTTCCATGCTTTTTGTTAGACATTGTGCTGTTACACACAACCCAGGCTCCATGAGGAAGTGCAGTTGCTAGTCTTCCTGGCTGAGAGGAGGCGGTGCTGTGCCTCACGTTGAGAAGCTGCCCTAGGCGGTGACTTGGGTGTTGATATGGTTCGGCTCTGCATCCTGCCCACATCTCAGGAGGAACTGTAATTCCCAGTGTTGGAGGAGGGGCCCGGTGGGAGGCGACTGGGTCACGGGGGCGATTTCCCCCTTGCTGTTCTCGTGATTGTGAGTGAGTTCTCATGAGATCTGGCTGTTTGAAAGTGTGTGGCACCTCCCCTTTCTCTCTCTCTCTCTTCCTCCTCCCACCATGTGAGACATGTCTGCTTTCCCTTTGCCTTCTGCTATGATTGTAAGTTTCCTGAGGCCTCCCAGTCATGTGGAATGGTGAGTCAGTTAAACCTCTTTTCTTTATAAATTACCCAGTCTCAGCTATGTCTTTATAGCAGTGAGAGAATGGACTAGTACAAGTGTTAACGACCCATATTAAATCAGCTGTCTTTAAACAGAAACGCACATAAAACAAGCTTACGGATTGATTGGTTGATGAAAGTGGGACCAGAAGCTTTCAAGAACTTTGCCAGAGGAGCGATGGTTCAGGACTCACTGACTTGATGTTGGCGGTGACTTGATGGAACATAATTACAGTGAGGAGCTGCCATCACTTTAGGATATCTCTTTCCTCATCCTTTCCATCTGCCTCATCGAGCTGCCAACTCACTGCTGAGTCAGCGCCACCCAGCAAAGATATTCCCAGATCCTGGACTTTCAGAAATGGTGTGAGATCATCAATATTTGTTGATTAGGCTGCTAAGGAGCAATAGATGGCTGACACGTAGCCTTCATCCGTTGAAGCAGGAGGCTGCACTAATGACCATGCTGGATCCCTCGACTGCTGGTCCTGGGGTCCTGGTGCACTCACCCTGTTGGTGTGGTCTCCCCTCTGGAGCCTGACCCTCTGTTGATCACCTGTAGTGTCTGCAACGCAGGGAAACAGCTGGGCAGGGTTCGTTAGAGACAGCTGCTTGTAGGAGGGACAGGACTTCCTCTGCAGGGACAGCACTCATGGACACTGCTCGGGGACTCTCAACTTTCAGAATTCTGAAGGCAACCCACAAATGTTGAAAATGTTAGTGTTTCCCCCAATTTAACAAAAGTGGAAATACCAACTGGATGCAATACAAAAGCTTACAACTTCATTTTGTCTTTTTTTTTGAGACGGAGTTTCGCTCTTGTTGCCCAAGCTGGAGTGCAATGGGACGATCTCAGCTCATGGGACGATCTCAGCTCACGGCAACCTCCGCCTCCCGGGTTTAAGCGATTCTCCTGCCTCAGCCTCTCTAGGAGCTGGGAACACAGGCATGTGCCACCACACCCGGCTAATTTTGTAATTTTAGTAGAGACAGGGTTTCTCCATGTTGGTAAGACTGGTCTCGAACCCCCAACCTCAGGCGATCTGCCTGCCTCGGCCTCCCAAAGTACTGGGATTACAGGCGTGAGCCACTGTGCCTGGCCATTTTATCTTCTTCATTATTCTCTTCCAGATAAGGTTTCTGGCTGCATGAATACCATTGCCCCTCTTTCACCTCCAAACTCAATTACATAAACACTTTTGATTCATGTTTAGCCAGTGGTTATTAAGGTATCGAAGTCTTCTTGCCTCATCTTTTATAGAGAATCCCTTCTTGGGCAGAATGAGGCTGGCCTGAGTTCCCGTCTTCACAGAACTGACAATTTTGGCCTCTCCTTCCACCACTATCCTGGGTGTAGTGAGAATGAAGCTCTGACTTCTCAGCATTGGTGGCTGGCGTTTAAAAACCTTCACCTGGTTTCAGGACAGGCACGCCAGGGCTCCACACAAAGCTCTGCAGCCACACCCGAGGGCAGCCTGTTCTGTTGGCTGCACAGGGCCCTGCGTGTCTCTTGTCACGTGTAACAAATCTCTGAAACAGCAGCTGGCCGCACCCCAAACCCACAGGCCTGCTTGGCCACCACATTCAGCAGCTGTTACCTCTGCTCATCAATGGCCATTCAAACGGCTGCCTATTGATTGTGGGCCTAGAAAGGCACAGCTGAGCTCATTAAAAGACGTTTGTCATGGAGCCACAGGTTTCCATGTTGACCTTCTTGCCCTGGTTTTCATTCCTCCTTCTCTTCTCCCTACTCTGACATTCCTCCGACTCTCACTTTTGTTTGCAAACCTCCGGCAAAATACAGCATCCTAAGTCGTCACAGTCATGGTGGCCTTTGTGCTCCGGCTCTCAGAACACGGGGTCAAGGACATGGAAGTCCCTTCAGGAGTGTGGGGAGGCTGGCTCCCTGCCTGTCCACCTGGGCAAGTCAAGGGCATGGAGGCCCCTTCAGGAGTGTCAGGAGGCTGGCTCTCCGCCTGTCCACCTGGGCCAATGTGATCCCCGAGCTGCAGCCTCAAATTCGCTTTGTGCATCTCAAGGCTGGGGAGGAGGCCTGCGTGGAGGTGCCGATGTCTGTGCAGGGACCATGGGACGCTGAGCGCAGGGCTGCTGTCTGGGGCCTTTAAATGAGAGAAGGGAGTGCTGGGGAAATAGGATGGGCCATCTTCCTGGAGAAGAAGAACCAGAGACCATAAATCCTGTTAGAAACCACGGACTCTGGGTGTTAGAGGCCACACAGCCTCAGTTGCAGTGGTGACAGTAAATCTCCTCTTTTAAAATCCTTTATCCTAAAAATTTTCACGCACATCTAAATGTAAAGAGAAAAGTAGAGTGACCCCATCACCCAGGTTCAAAAATCAGCAAAATCCTGCTACCCTGCCTCCAGCTGTGTCCCCACATACTTTAAAGCAAATCCCAGACAACGTGTAATCTCTTCCATCTATTTCACGTCTCTAACAAATAGGTTCTCTTCTTTACATCACCACAATAGAGTTATTTCACCTAATAATTAGCAATAATTCCCTAATGTCATGCAATACCCAGTCCATGTTCACTTTCCCTGGGGGCCTCTGAAGGTTTTTTGACCATGGACGTGGGACGTGTTTGTGTCGGACTCTGAACACGCCCAGCTGGCCTCTGGATGGCACGTCTCTGAAAGTCCTTCAGTCTGTAGCCGTTTTCTTCCTCTGTGAAGTGCATTTTAACTGAAGACACTGGGTAATTTTTCCTATAGAATTTTCTACATTCTGGACACCGCTGAGTGGGTCCTCGTTGCATCCTCCTCTCTTAGCTGTGTTTCCTAGAAATTGGTGGTTAGATCTAGGTGCCCTCTTTTTGGCAAGAATCCTCCCAGAGGGGTGCTCTCTGCTCTCTGCATCAGATCAGAAGGCAAATGAGGCCAGGCTGAGCACCCACAACTTCCAGCTTCTCAGGGCAGCAAGCTCAGGAAAACCCACGAGAGGCGGGTTCTGAGGAAGGGACCGTGTTGATGGAGCCGCCACAGCGAAGACACTTTCTGACACAGAAGCCCGTTGCACACAGTCCTCCCGTGGCCGACAAACGTTGTCAGAGCCCCTCCTTCTCCCCATCCGAGACGAGGCTTCGCGTCTACCCTCCTGGCCTGCTGGCTTCCCCTCGTGGTGGAGGTGGGCTGAAGTCTCCTCTGTCCCCTCCACGAAGTTGGCCTTGCTCATTCAGCTCCTCCCCTCCCTTCCCTCCTCCATCACCCCCTTGCTTTTCGTCCTCTCCCCCAGGCCACCAGGAGGTACCCCTGTCAGCTCCCAGGCAGAGCTTCTCAGTCATCACTGTCTTTCATCCTCCTTCTCGCTTTCTAAAGTCTCCATGACACACTCTGTTTACCTGACGCTTTTCTTGGGCCTTAATGTTGGCATTTCCCCAAATCCCATCCTTGACCGCCTTGTCATCTACCTACACGTTCGTCCTGGTTATCACATTTATTCCCAGGACTCTAACTGAGAACTCAATGCTAATGGCTCCCAAGTCTATATAATTTCCCCAGCTCTCTGTCTTGAGATCCAGAGATATCTAAGAGTGCTGGATTTCTCTGCTTAGACAACACACGATAACTCAAACTTAAAATGTCCAATTCTGAGCTCATCTTCCTCTCCTTCAAGCCTGTTCCTTCCCCTGCCCTACACCCCGTGAAGGAGGATCTACTGGTATTTCAGACACAGCGAGCCTTGCAACCACTGGAGAATGTGTCCATTATGGAACTGACCAATAGTGGGAGCCCAGCCAGGGGCTCCTTTCTCTAGGGTGTGTGCCTGTGGGAATGCAAGGAGGGTCACTAGTGCCTGTGAGACCCTGGCAACTGGGGAGGAGGCCTGAGAGCCGCCGGGCTGTGTGTGGGAGCTCCAGCTCCACCCATGCCCAGAGCACAGGGCAGAACACAGATGTTGGAGGGAATAAGCCCACAGTGGACCCAAGTCCTCTCCAAAGTGCAAAAGAGAAAATACTGTGCACCAAGACAGGGGGTGTGCACACACCTCTCCAGCGGCTTCGGGACTGAGTTTGCTGTGTGCAGATGTGAGTAACTCCAGCCCAGGCTGTTTTGCCTTCTCCCCAGAAGCCTGGAATAACGATACCACCAGAGGTTTGTTTTGCCAGTAGTTCTCCGTTTTTACGGTGAAGGACGGGGACCCTGTGCGCATGGAGACTTATCTCTGGGGAGGGTGAGGAAGGAACTCAGTCTTTCTGAATTTTATGACTTAGGTTTCTAAAAACCTTTGCAATAGAAAAATGTGTAGTTATAAAGAATAACATCTTATAGAAAAAGTAACATTAGGTGACTAAGGTGAAATGTGGACTGACAAACTCATTAGGGGCTTTTTAACTATTCAGTAAAATAAAGCAGTGAGGACTCTGTATCAGTTACCTGTTGATACTGTAATAAGTTACCACACATGTAGTGGCTTAAAACAACACAAACATATTGTCTTACGGTTCTGGAGAGCACAAGGCGAGCCTTGGTTCACTGGCCAAGTCAAGGTGCTGGCTGGCTGATTCCTGCTGGAGGCCTGACGGCATCCTGCCTTTCCTTGTTTTCCAGCTTCCGGGGGCCGCCGGGATGCTCCGGCCTGGCCCGTTTGTCTTCAAAGCCCATGACTCCAGCCTCTTCTGCTTCTGCTACCATGGGGCCTTCTCTCTGACCCCTCCCTCTTACAGGGACCCTGGTGATTACCCAGAGTAAACTGGGCCCAGGGTAATCCGGGATAATTTCCTGTCTCAAGGTTCTTAACTTAATCTCATTTGCAAAGTCCCTCTTGCCTCACAGGTCACAGAATCCTAGGTTCTGGGGATTAGGACGTGGCCATATTCCAGGGGAGGTTATGACTCGCCTACCACAAACATCATATCAAATTGGCATCTATGACTTCATAGATCTTAAATAACAACGGGTCCTTCCTGAGGCTGATTTCCACTCACTCTCGCCTCTTGTTAGAAACATTTTTGTGTTTCCTGTGCAGCAGCTTTTCCCCCTTGTAGCTGTCCTGCATCTGGCATCAGGTTTCCTTGTTTGCAGGCCTGCCCTGCTCCGGGTTCTGATCCAGAAAGAGCTTTGGGAGCTCCTTTTGGGGGCTCAGTGCCCTGTATCTGAGGAGGTAGCTTCTGGGGCCCTTGCCACTACCCGAAGTCTGTAGGCCCTGCTCCCCGGCTGCCTCCCGCCGGCTCTCCTGTGGCCCAGCCCTCCCCTTCGGGCACCCACCTCACCTTGCAGTAGTGAGGCCGGGACAGCCTTGTCCATCTCCCCTGCACTGCTCAGCAGAGCCTCTGGCTCCTCCCGGTTGCGCTGGCTCCTTCTCTGCTGGCCTCAGCTCCCACTTTTCCTCCTGTTTTTCCTCAAAAGTCACAGAGCTTTAGGACCTCCACAAGCTCTTGCAGGTGGGAAGGAAAGGGGCTGGAGTAAATCTGTTCCCACGTTCCCAAGGCTGAACGTGCAGCAAGGAGGTCACATTCCCTGTGACCCCTGAGTATCTCTGCCATTAGAGCAGGGCCACTGCCATGGGCCTCTGTGTCTGAGCCGCATCCCTGAGCCAGAGCCTAGAGGGACCTTCTGGAAACAGGAAACACTCCTTCCATGTCAGGTGGGTAAGAAGCACTGCGGTTACAGCGTCCGCCTCACCTCACTGTGCGGCAGCTGAAACTCAGTGCGAGGCCTGAGTTCTCTGTCTGTGAGTACCCTCCAGGTGCTCCTCAGTGTGCAGAGCCCTGCCTGTCACGAGATACTTGCAGGAATGAGGCAGGCGAGGCCTGTGCGGCTCCTGTGAGCCTCGGCCATGCCCGGTTCAGGTAGCTGGAGACGGGGCTTCCCACATCGTCTCTCACTTTGCTCCTCTCCTCTGAATAAAGGCAGCATGAAATGGGATCCCTCAGGAGCCCCTGATATGGTTTGGCTGTGTGTCCACACCCAAATCTCATTAGAATTGTGATTCCCCATGTGTGGAGGGAGGGACCTGCTGGGAGGTGATTGGATCATGGGGGCGGTTTCCCCCAGGCTGTTCTCGTGATGGTGTGGGAGTTCTCACGAGATCTGATGGTTTAAAGGTGGCGGTTTCCCCCAGGCTGTTCTCGTGATGGTGTGGGAGTTCTCACGAGATCTGATGGTTTAAAGGTGGCGGTTTCCTCCAGGCTGTTCTCCTGATAGTGTGGGAGTTCTCACGAGATCTGATGGTTTAAAGGTGGCGGTTTCCCCCAGGCTGTTCTCGTGATGGTGTAGGAGTTCTCACGAGATCTGATGGTTTAAAGGTGGCGGTTGCCCCCAGGCTGTTCTCGTGATGGTGTGGGAGTTCTCACGAGATCTGATGGTTTAAAGAGGGCAGTTTCCCCTGCTCTCTCTCTGCTGCTGCTTTGTGAAGAAGGTGCTTGTTTCCCTTTAGCCTTCCACATGAGTTTCCTGAGGCTTCCCCAGTCATGAACAACTAAGTCAATTAAACCTCTTTCTCAATTACCCAGTCTCAGGTAGTACCTTTATAGCAGTGTGAGAATGGACTAATACTTTTCTGGATGACTTGGGGAATAACTCTAGAGTTTAGATTTGAAGACCTACCCTATGACAGTAAACACCCAAACTGTGAACTTGGTTTTCCTTAGACCAGGGCTCCAAATGTCATCTCTATGGGACACCCAAAATAGCACAGTGAGACATAGTACTGTATATTAAGATACAATTACATAGTTAATGATACTTGGTATAGTTTACAATACAAATTAGAGTTTAAGCACCTTTGTAAAGGAATAATTCTGAGGATGGTTTGTAGCTTTCACCAGTGTTTCAGGAGGATGTGTGACGTTAAATGTTTAAGAGTCTTGCTTTTGGCGCCTATCTCTTACATTTGAGTCTTCCCTAGGCCGGTGGTTACTACACTTCACTGTGTATTCAGATCACACACGTTTGTCAAATGCAGATTCCTGGGCTCTGCCAGGCCACAGATCTGGAATTAAGCAGGGCTTCTGATTTTAAGCAGGTGACAATAATGCCGATGTCTTTGGCTTGGCATACAGTTGACCCTTTTCCTGGGATGTGCCTGCGGGAATAGCAGGAACTGTGCTCATCACACCTCCCCGCGTGGCTCTGTGTCTCTGTGATGTCTGCAGAAGATGACAGCAGTTTCTGAGCGTTGAGAATCAATGGCATCCTGTTCAAAGAGCACGTGAATTCCAGGAAGATGTGAGCATTTAGACAACCCAGCCTGGAGCCCCGAGTCATGACGGACCAGTTGCAAAACAAAACACATGAGAAACCCCTGTGCTTCTTGCCCGCCATCTGTGGGCAGCAAGTCCCCAAGCAGGGAGCATGCGTCCACTTCCGGTGACTGTGCCGTGCCCACGACCGGGGACAAAAGACTCCCTGTGTGGGACACAGAGCTGGCGCTGGCCCTGAGGTAGGGATGGTCAGCAAGGAGCAGAGTGAGCCAGGGAGGGAGAGTGGGAGAGATCCTGAAGGAGTTAATTCTTCTTGCAGTCATGGTGCCCCATTCTACAGGCAGCATTGGTTGGAAGTGCCAGGAAAGATTAGTGTCTGCCTTCACTGGAGTCACCCACTTCTTTTAGCTGAGAGGACGCTGGGTTTTGACGCGCTGCGTTGTATAATCAGTAATGGATTGTTAATGTTCTGTAGGCTGTTTGTTTATCCTTGGATAAACATTAACCGAGTGTAGTCACATACATTAATACATGATGGTACCGTCACACACATGTTCTCATGGGTGTGGACACCTCACTCCATCTGTCTCATGTCTACGTTTTAAATATTTAACAAGAAGAACGCAATGTTATGGGAAAGCAGCTCCAGATCTCGACACTTTGGCCTGAGGAAATCGTTTTGCCTCCTTATGTTTAGCTTCCTGCTTTTATTTTTAGCAACAATAAACACACACAAAGATACTCAGCTCTGAAAACCCGTTCTGCTCTGCTCTGTCTGTGTGACCCCCATCCTGGGTGTACCAGGGGTTTTGTGTCTCTGCAATCTGCTTTCCCAGCAATGGGGGGAAATCCAGTCATTCATTTGCATTTTTTCTATGCTGTCATCAAACCAGGGGCCATGCTGGCCTTGGCCAGTCTCTAAGGACGAATGCTGTGGACGCTCCAGAGGGCTGGGAGCAGCCCCAGGTCCTAGCTCTTGGCTGCACCCTCTTAGCACCACTAGCTTCATTCCGGTAGTGCACAGACTTGAGAGATGGCCCCATGCCCTTGTTCCAAACAACATAGCTGCAAACGGAATTAACGGGCGTCTTTACCCTGCACCTGCACACTTGGTGTGCCCTCAGTCTCTGTGATGTCTGCATGTGAGTGTGTGGGGTGGGTATGTGTTTGGGGGGAAGGTCGGAGTGCCAGACAAACTCTTTCTCAGGTTGGCCCTGAGTGAACCGTTGGCACACAGAGAATGTTCCCTTGGCACGTTCATACCCTCACAGCCGTGCACGCGGTCTTGGATGAGCACCTCCCTGTGTGTGCCTGGGCTGCCTTGAGGTGAGCAGTGGGCCAGTGAGGGTCCTTTGTAGCGACACACTGCAAACAAGCTGAGCTGGGGGCTGGGGCTGAGGGTCCCTTCTCTCCATCCCTCCCACCCTTTCTGGAACCTCCTTCATGGTCAGGTGCAAACATGCCTTTGCCTAGAGCTGCTCTGGCACTGCTCTGGCTTCTAGCTGAGTTCTCCTCCCTCTCACCCCCACCCCACAGCCTCCCACTCAGGCAGGGACAATGCCTCTCTGCGGGTCAGGCAGCAGCACAGGTTGCTGGCCGGGGCAGCCGTCACTCACCTCAAGGCCCAAGGACACATTCTTGGGGCTGAGAGCCCAAGGTCGCTGTGGTACTTGGGTCTTCAGTTAGTGGCCCAGCAGGCCATGGCCCCGCTTACCTGGCCTTCCTTCCTATCTTCCGAATTGGCTTCAGGACAACACTGTGTTTACATTGGGATAGGCTCCCTTGGCACCAGTAACACACATGCACACACACTCACACCCACACACGCTCACACTCACCACACACAAACACATATGCACACACGCTCACACTCACCACATAAAAACACACATGCACTCACACACGCACACACTCAGCACACACACACACCACACATATAAACACAGATGCACATACACTCTCTTACACACACACCACACACAAACACGTATGCACACACTTGCACACATACATCACACATATAAACACACATGCACACGGACTCACAAGCACACCCATCACACACAAACACATATGGACCCACATGCACACATACACTCACACCTACGCACAGGCACACACACAGTCATATATATGCACACACTCACACATGTATGTGCACACACTCAAGCATTGACACACACAAGGCACATGCACACACACATTTTCATGCACACTCGCTCACACTTGCACTCCTGCACACCTGCACAAACACATGCACAGGCAGCCGAGGCTGGGCTGTGTCCAGTGCACATTGCATCCTGGTGATCACAGCTTCTCAGCTTCTCGAGGAACCCACAGAGTCCATGCCTCACCAGCATCCCCCATCCCCCCGCCCCCTCCCTGGTGCTTCTGTCCTCTGCAGCTGGGAGAGACAGGTCCACGGAGAGAACCTGTAGGGGACGTGCCTGAGGCCGCTCACCACAGCCAGACTGAGCTTCTGTCAGTGGCTGGGATTGGGGGCTGGTACAGAGGAGCCAAACAGGAATTGGACCCCAGCAACCCAGGCCCATGGCCATGGGCAGGTCATCCCTTTGCAGGTCACATTGGCCTCACCTGCAGATGGGTGATGAATCAAACACAGGGCATGGGAAGTACCAGTTGAGGAGGGATGTCACTGTTGGGCACACTGCGGGGACAGTGGTCAATGACAAGCCTCTGATGAGTTCTGTGGCAGGACTCAGATGCCTGCCGGGTCTGAGCACAGATGCGTCTGTGCTCACCTGGTTTGCCACCGGGTGATAGCACGTGCACGGGCCAGTGCTTCTCAAGGTCTTGATCTTGCGGGGTGGAGTCACAGCTGGGCGGGTGCCTTGGGAGCCCCACCTCACACTCCTGCACCTGTGCCTTCAAGCAGGGTTTGCTGGAGCTGTGTCAGCAGGGCAGAGTCCCTGGACGTACAGTTCGGATTGGCTGTCTGCCAAAAGGTGCACCTGCTGGCAGCAGAGCTAGAAGCAGCAGTTCTTTTGAGCAGCAGGCATTTATTAAGTGCCTGCTGTGTGCAGGTGGACAAAGAAGCATTTGCTAATGAGAGAGTTACTCATCCAAACAAATATGCTTCTCAACTGCACACTTGTATTCGTCCAGGTTCTCCAGAGAAACAGTCCAATGGGATAGACAGACAGATAGATAGATGGATAATAGGTAAATAGACAGATAGATAGATAATAGGTAAATAGACAGGGTCAGTGGGTGAATAAATGGATGGATGGATGGATGGATGGATGGATGGATGGATGGATGGATGGATGGATAGACAGGCAGATAATGAGAGAGAAATAGACAGAGAGAAAGAGATTATTATAAAGAATTGGCTCCTGAGATTGTGGAGGCTGAAAAGTCCCAAGACCCGTAGTTAGCTTAAGATCCCAGGAAAGCCAATTCAGTTCAAATCCGAAGGCCAAAAAGACCAAGGTCCCAGCTCCAGTCGTCAGGCAGAAGTGCCCTCTTCCCTGGGGCACGGTTGGCCTCTTTGGTCTCTTCAGGCCTTCAGCTGAGCGGCTGAGGCCCACTCACGTTGGGGAGGTGGTCTGTTTTACTGAGTCTACCGATTCAAACGTCCATCTCATCCGAATGCACCCTTGCAGACTGAATCTCTCAACACCTCAACACAGTGTGGCCCAGTCAGGTTGACACACAAAATTCACCCTCACCTGCTCTGCCTCAGAACCACACCATGGGGGCAGAGTTGACTCCGACTCCCTCAGCTCTCTCCTCTGCCCCCGGCTGCTGGCAGCTGCTGCCATCAAGGTTGTCCTGTGGGAGCTTAGGCTGTGTGCTTTCCCCAGACAGCTGAGTTTCAGGAAAACCCACGTGGGGCCTTTCTTTTCTGTTGTCAAGGAGAGAAACCCGGTGTCATCCATGGGAAGAGGCAGCCATTGGCAGAATCCTGGGAGGGTCTGGCAGCTTCCCTGAATGCCACGGAGGCTAGGATTCGTCCCATAGCCCTGGCTCTCAGCCACCCTACCTTGCATGTCCACAGGGTCAGTTTCCGCGTGCACCTGGTGTTGGACGGAGGGGACAAAACAGAAGCCCTCACGGGCCATGCCAGAGCACACAATGCCAGCACGGTTTGCCTCTGAGGCCCCATGGTCAGGGCCTGTCTGAACTACCCCAGGACCGGGCAAGATTTGACTCCAGGAGCACAGGGAAGTGCCTGGGAAGACTTGGTTAAACTAAAAACAAGCCACAGGTTGTTTCAATTCAAAACTGAATTTTTCAAAACATTTTAACATTTCTGAAATCAGAAAATTGACATGGCAAAATTAACGTCCTGATATGTAAAATGTGGAGGCCGGGTCGGATGAGGGGCAGCAGGTGCCAGCTGAGGCCCGGCTGTGCCACCAAGGCAGGAGGGGCCCCTGTGCAGCTGCAGGCAGCCTTGTGATGGGTGGGAGGGAGGCAGTGGATGCTTGCTGAGGGGCAGCAGGGATGTCTCCCTCCTTGTCCAGGCCTCATGGCCACACAGGGCTGGGTGCTCGCCACTCTGGCTATCATCCTCACCCAGGCAGACCCTGGAGCCTGGCCACACTGAATCCTGACATTAATTTCCTTAGATTAATGCTTCTGATAGAAGTTTTGTGATCTTCTAGGATGGATGGAGGGATTTGCTGGTCATATGCTAGTTAGTTACCAGTAAATGGTATATTTGATGTGCCAGGCACCCTGCCCAGTGAACGCATGGTGTATTCTTTGTTCTAAGTACTGGACGCACAAACGAAGGCACCTTTTTTGTCTTCTGCATTGTGATAGGTAAATGGATGATGCTTCTTTTAGCTAGGTGCTGTGCTGTACATGAAGGTCCCTTCCATGTGGTAGGTGCTCTGCTGGGTAACTAAAGGCACCTTCCTGTGCTAGGTGCGGTGCTGGGTACATGAAGCTACCTTCCTGTGCTAGGTGGTTTGCTGAGCAAATGTAGGTACCTTTTGTGTGACAGGTGTTCTGCTTAGTAAATGAAAGTGTCTAACATATGTTAGGTCCTGTGCTGGGTAAATGGAGGCAGTTTCCAGTAGCTCAGACCTGTGCTGGGTAAACGGTGGTAGCTTGCGTGTGCCAGGTCCTGGGCTAGGTAAATGAAGGCAGCCTCCAACAGCTAGGTCCTGTGCTAGGTAAAGAGCTTCCCTGTTCAGGTCTTGTGCTGCGTAAATGAAGGTAGCTTCCAGTGGTAGGTGCTGCACTGGGTAAGTGCAGGTGCCTTCCACATGCTCGGTCCTGTGCTGGGCAGTTGAAAGTGTCTCCCAGGTGCGAGGTGCTTTGCTCAGTAAACAAAGGCCCCTTCCACGTGCTGGGGAAATGACATCACCTTCCACGTGCTAGGTCCTGTGCCGGGGAAATGAATGGTGCCTTTCCTGTTTTCAGCCCTGTGCCAATTGTATTCAAATATTCTGTCTTCATCTTTTTAGCAACCATGGAAGAATACAAGTATTTCCATTTTATATGCAAGGACGATGAGACTCAGGTGGTGAGGCTGGGACAGATTCCTCTTCTATCAGGCCTGCGAGGTTTTGTGTGGGACCCTCATGCTTTATACACAGGTTTTCCTGTCCCGCGGTTGTCTGTCAGGTTCTGGGAATTCTGAGCTGGAACGAGGCACTCCAGCAGCATCTTCCCAAGAACACAGAGCCCACCAAGCCTGCACAGCCCACACAGCACGGCCCCTCATTGCAGATCTGCTGCCCTCGCGGGTTTAGGCCTGGTGCTCCCCTCTCACAGGGCTGTGCCTCAGACCCCACATCCACGCTGCAACCTGGAATGCACCTGCCACATGGTGTGAGAGGCATTTTCTGGGAGATGCCCAGGGTGGTACCTTCACTGGAAAATAGTGGCTACTGGGTCATGCTGAGGGGCCTTTAGGACATGGAGCTGCAGCAGTGGAGGGCTGGGCTTTGGTCCCATTTGACCCTCCCCCATGCTTCATCCTGAAGTCCTTTAATCTCGGTCTGATGTTTAAAGTCGCGACAGCCCCTTCTACATGACCTTGGCGAGTTCTGACAATCAGGTGAGCTGGTGTGTGTGGGAACAGCGCAGAGCTCTGTGAAATGTCAGGCGTCTTCCCGGCCACAGGGCATCATGGTCAGCGTGTTGCAGGGTCAGTTGACCACTTGGACACCTGGTTATGACCATTTCAGACTCTTTTGGAAACAATCTGCTTTTATTCCCATTAGCAAACAAACTTGCTCAGCGGTTTGATGTGACAAGCTACAGGCAGTGCCAGAGTGCGGTGTGCCAGCATGAGAGGGAGTGAGCAGGGGGCAGGTTTTCTCTGGAATCGTGCATTGTAGGAATAAATCACGTGTGTGTTTGCACCTTCTCACGCCTATGTGAAGATGAAACTTTAGTGCTTGAGGTTAAAAAGAATCCTGATGAAGGAGTCTGGCTCTTTCCGCCCTGGTCTAGAAAACAGTTTCCCGTGAAGGACCAAGGACTGCAGATTTTCGGCTTCAGGGCCCCACGGCCTCCACCCCCGCCACGCAGCTCTGTGGCTGTGGCCTGAAAGCAGCTGCAGCTGCCGTGCACAAGGGGCGGCTCTGGGCAGGAAACCACTTGCGAGCTGCCCCGCGGCTGGGGCGTCCCACAGAAGGAGCAGTGGGTTCTGTCCCACTGTGCTGCCTGCCAGGGATTTCCACCATGAGGGTGAATCACGAGGGCTTCTCGTGGCCTGGTCTTACCTGCCTCTCTTGCATGCAGGCTTTTTTTCTTTTTTAAACAAGGAAAGAATAACTTTATTGTAAGTATTTATTTATTTATATATTTATTTATTTATTTATTTATTTTTGAGACGAAGCCTAGCTCTGTCGCCAGACTGGAGTGCAGTGATGGGATCTCGGCTCACTGCAGCCTCCGCCTCCTGGGTTCAAGTGACTCTCCTGCCTCGGCCTCCCGAGCAGCTGGGACTACAGGCGCCTGCCACTGTGCCCAGCTAATTTTTGTATTTTTAGTAGAGATGGGGTTTCACCATGTTGGCCAGGATGGTCTCGATCTCTTGACCTTGTGATCCCCCCTCTCGGCCTCCCAAAGTGTTGGGATTACAGGCGTGAGTCATGTGCCCGGCCTATAAGCATTTATTATAAGCATTTATCTCCAACACCAAGGTTGCCATATTCAGTGATATAAACATTGGTTCTGGATGGTGGAAAATGTTATGGCCGTGGGATAAATTTATTGTTAAATTTATTCAGACCAGAGGGAAGGTGAAGCCTGTGTCTCCTTGCTCTCACCCACGGGAAATGGAGGGGAGGCTGCCAGGGAGGCTCCGTGGGCACCCCCCTGGGGCCCTAGAGAGGTACGGCTGGTGGGAGGCAGTCATTTCCAGGCTGTGGTGTGAACCAAGATATTAGCATAGGCACCGTGTGAGGCTCAACTGTCTACCCAGGCAGTGGAAAAGGAGTTTTCAACAGAGACGCAGCAGACCTGGAGCTTTAAAAGATTTCAAGTCTCGGCTGGGCTCAGTGACTTATGCCTGTAATCCCAGCACTTTGGGAGACCAAGATGGGTGGATCACAAGGTCAGGAGTTTGAGACCAGCCTGGCCAATATGGTGAAACCCTGCCTCTACTAAAAATACAAAAATTAGCCAGGCTTGGTGGTGGGCACCTGTAGTCCCAGCTACTCAGGAGGCTGAGGCAGGAGAATGGCGTGAACCCAGAAGGCAGAGTTTGCAGTGAGCAGAGAATGCACCATTGCACTCCAGACCGGGTGACAGAGTGAGACTCCATCTCAAAAAAAAAAAAAAAAAAAAAAAGATTTCAAGTCTCTATGATCCAAAACAGTGCTTTCCCAGCTACGTTTGCCACATTCATCCTTTCTGCAGTGTTCATGGGACTGTCTCTGTAATGGCCACAGATCTGCTTCTGGAGGTTCTACCTTATTACATTGGTTTTTGTTTGTTTGATGGTTGATTTCTGTAACAACACCACTCTTTTTATTTTTATGGCTCTGTAATATGTATTTCATATTTGATAATGCAAATCTTCGTATTTTTCCAAATTATTTTATCTATACTTTTACAAACATTTAAAAAGAATTCTTTTTTTTTTTTTTTTTTTAAGAGACAAGTTCTCACTCTGTCACCAAGGCTGGAGTGCAGAGGTGTGATCAGAGCTCAAGGCAGCCTCAACCTCCTGAGCTCAAGTAATGCTTCTGCCTCAGCCTCCCAAGTAGCTGAGACTATAGGCACACGCCACCACACCCAGCTAATTTTTTTATTTTTATTTTTTGTAGAGACAGGGTCTCCCTACATTACCCAGGCTGGTCTCAAACTCCTGGCCTTAAGTGATTCTCCTGCCTCGGCCTCCCCAAATGCTGGGATTATAGGCATGAGCCACTGTGCCTGGCCTTAAAATTAAATTAAATTTAAAACTTATTGCATGTAAAATTGCCATACTAACAATGTTATTTTGTTCTACATAAGATCCCAGTGTTTCATCATTTATTCAGGTTTTTCATCACTTTATTTATGTATTTGATGTGCTATAAATGTACTTGGTTTCAGGCTAAATGGGATAATTTAATGCATTCACATATTTTGTAAAGATCAAATCAGTGCACTTGGGATATCCACCACCTTAAACATTTGTCTTTTCTTTATTGCTAGAACCATTAAAATTCTTCTCTTCAAGCTATTTTGAAATATACAATAGATTATTGTAATCTATAGTAAACCTACCAAAAACTAGGTGTTATTTCTTCTTTCAAACTGTACATTTGTATCCACTAATCGACTTCTCTTCATTCCTACACCCCTTGCCCTTCCTGGTCTCCAGTAACCACTACTTTCTATCTTCATGAGATCTACTATTTTAGCTACTGTCTTTCTGTGCCTGGCTTGTTTCACTTAACATAATGGCCTCCAGTTCCATCCATGTTGCTGGAAACAACAGAATCTCATTCCTTTCTCTGGCTGAACCACATTCCATTGTGTATATGTGCCACCTTTTCTTCTTCCATTCTTCTGACCGTATTCCATTGTGTATATGTGCCACCTTTTCTTCTTCCATTCTTCTGTCAGTGGGCACTTAGGTTGATTCTCTGTTTTGGCTACTGTGGATAGTGCTGCAATAAACATGGGAGTGCAGAGATCTCCTCAATATCCTGATGTCCTTTCTTTTGGGTGTACACTCAATAGTGGAGTAGATGGATTGTATGGTAGTTCTATTTCTAGTTTTTTGGGGAACCTCCATGCTGTTCTCCATGGGGGCCTGTACTAACTTACATGCCCACCAACAGTGTCTGAGGTTCCCTTTTTTCTCTCCAGTATTTGTTACTGTCTGTTTTTAATAAAATCAATTTTAACTGGGGTGAGATGGTACCTCATTCCAGTTTCGATTTGCATTCCCATGATGATTAGTGATGTTAAGCATTATTTCATATACCTGCTGGCCATTTGTCTGTCTTGTCAAATGTCAAGAAATAGACATTTCTTGAGAAATCAAATTATTGGATTTTTTTCCTATAGAGTTGTTTGAGTTCCTTACATACTGGGGTTGTTAATCCCTTGCCAAGTGATCAGTTTCCAAATATTTTCTCCCACTCTGTGGTCAACCTTTGTCTTCACTTTGTTGATTGTTTCCTTTGCTGTGCAGAAGTTTGATGTGATCCCATTTGTCGTGTTTTTTTAAATTTATTTTTTATTTTTATTTTTGAGATGGAGTTTCGTTCTGTTGCCTGAGCTGGAGTGCAATGGTATGATCTCGGCTCACTCCAACCTCCGCCTCTGGGGCTCAAGCGATTCTCCTGCCTCAGCCTCCCAAGTAGCTGGAATTACAGGTGCCTGGCACCATGCCCGGCTAATTTTTGTATTTCTAGTAGAGACAGGGTTTCGCCATGTTGGCCAGGCCGGTCTTGAACTCCTAACCTCAGGTGATCCACCCACCTTGGCCTCCCAACATTTGTCAATTTTTGCTTTGGTTCTTTGCGCTTTTGAAATCTTACCCCAAAAATCTTTGCCCAGACCAATGTTTTATAGCATGTCCCCCATGTTTTCTTGTAGTCATTTCATAGTTTCAGGTCTTACATTTAAGTCTTCAATTTTGATTTGACTTGCGTGTGTGCTGAGAGACAGGGGCCTAGTTTCTTCTGCATATAATTATTCAGTTTTTCCAGCATCACTTACTGAAGAGACAATCCTTCCCCCATTGTGTGTTCTTGGTGCCCTTGTTGAAAATCAGTTGGCTGTAAAGGCACAAATTTATATCTGGGTTCTCTATTCTGTTCTATTGGTCAATATGTCTGTTTTTATGCTGGTATCATGCTGACTCATTTACAATAGCTTTGTAGTAAATTTTGAAGTCAGGCAGATGCCTCCAGCATTGTTCTTTGTGCTCAGGATTGCTTTGGCGATTCAGAAGCTTTTGTGGTTCCATATACATTTTAGGGTTTTTCACTTCTGTGAAGAATGTCATTGGCATTCTGATAGGAATTGCATCGACCCTGTAAATTGCCTTGGGCAGTGTTGTCATCTTAACAATATTAATTCTTCCATAGTCCTGGATAACTTCAGATAATCCATGAGCATGGAATATTTTTCCGCTTTATGGTGTCCTCTTTAATTTCTCTCATCAGTGTTTATAGCTTTCTTTTTCTAGGTCTTTTACTTCTTTGCTTAAAGAAGTGATTCCTAGCTATTTTATATTCTTTGTAGCTATTGTAAACAGCATTACTTTCTTGGTTTCTTTTTCTGATTTTTCACTATAGATGTAAATAAATACTACTGACTTTTGTATGTTGATTTTATAACCCACAACTTTACTGAATTCACTTATCAGTTGTAAGAGTTTTTTTTTTTTGTTTTTGTTTTTGTTTTTTGGTGGAGCCTAGGTTTCTCTAGGTATAAAATCGTGTCATCTGCAAACAAGGCTAATTTTACTGTTTTCCTTTCCAAATTGGATTCCCTTTCTTTTTCCTGTCTGATATGCTCTGGCCAGAATTTCTAGTACTATGTTGAATAAGAGTAGTAAAAATGGGAATCCTTGCATTGTTCCAGATCTTAGGAAAAAGGCTTTCAACTTTTCCCTGTTCATCATGATGTGAGCTGTGGGTTTTCATTTATGGACTTTATGATTTTGAGGTATGTTCCTTCTATATCCAGTTTGATTAGGGTTTTCATCATAGAGGGATGTTGAATTTTATCAGATCTTTTTTGATATTTATTGAAATGATTATATGGTTTTGGTCTTGGTTCTGCTAATGTGATGTATCATGTTTATTGACTTGCATATGTTGAACAATTATTGCATCCCTAGGATGAATCACAATTGTTTATGGTGAATGATCTTTTTAATGTGTTGTTAAATTCAGTTAGCTAGTGTTTTGTTGGGAACTTTTGCATTTATATTCATCAGTGATATTTGCCTATAATTTGGTTTTATTGTTTCCTTGTCTGGTTTTAGCATCAGGGTAATGCCATCCTTGCAGAATGCATTTGGAAGTATTCCCTTCTCTTCAGTCTTATTGAAGAGTTTGGGTGAAATTGACATTAGTCCTTTTCAAAAAAAATTTGTGGGCACATAGTAGATGTATATATTTATGGGGTACATGAGATGTTTTGATATAGGCATGCATTGCATAATAATCACATCAGGGAGAATGGGGTATCCACCACTGAAGCATTTATCCTTTACATTACAAACAATCCAATTAAATTCTTTCAGTTATTTTTAAATGTACAATTAAATTATTATTCACTATAGTCATCCTGTTGTGGTATCAAACAGTAGGTCTTACTCATTCTTTCTAGCTATTTTTTTGTACCCATTAACCATCCCCATCTAGCTCCCACCCCCACACACCTCCCCACTACCCTTCTCAGCCACTGGTAACCATCTTTCTACTCTCTATCTCCATGAGTTCAATTGTTATGACTTTTAGATCCAGGAAATAAATGAGAACATGAGACATTTGTCTTTCTGTGCCTGGTTTATTTCACATAAGATAATGATTTCCAGTTTTGATCATGTTGCAAATGACAGGCTCTCATTCTTTTTTTTTATGGCTGAAGAGTATTCCTTTGTGTATATGTACTATATTTTCTTTATCCATTCATCTGTTGATGGACACTTAGGTGACTTCCAGATCTTGGCTATTGTGAACAGTGCTTCAGCAAATATGAGAGTGCAGATATCTCTTCAATGTACTGATTTCCTTTCTTTTAGGTACACACACAACAGTGGGATTGCTGGGTCATGTTACAGCTCTATTTTCAGTGTTTTTGAGGAAGCTACAAACTGTTCTCCATAGTGGTTATACTAATTTACATTCCCACCAACAGTATACGAGGGTTCCCTTTTCTCCACATCCTTGCCAGCATTTGTTATTGTGTGTCTTTTGGACATAGCTATTTTAACTGGAGTGAGACAGTATCTCATTGCAATTTTGATTTGCATTTCTCTGATAATCGATGATGTTGAACATCTTTTTGTGTGCCCGTTTGGTATTTGTACGTCTTCTTTTTTTTTTTTTTTTTCTGAGATGGAGTCTTGCTCTGTTGCCCAGGCTGGAGTGCAGTGGCAAGATCTCGGCTCAGTGCAAGCTCCACCTCCTGGGTTCACACCGTTCTCCTACCTCAGCCTCCCAAGTAGCTGGGACTACAGGTGCCCGCCACCATGCCTGGCTAATTTTCTGTATTTTTAGTAGAGATGGGGTTTCACCATGTTAGCCAGGATGGTCTTGATCTCCTGACCTCGTGATCCTCCCACCTCAGCCTCCCAAAGTGCTGGGATTACAGGTGTGAGCCACCACACCCACCCTGTCATTTGTATGTTTTCTTTTGAGAAACATCTATTCAAATCTTTGCTCATTTTTTGATTGGATTGTTCGATTTTTTTCCCTGTAGAGTTGTTTGAACTCCTTATATATGCTGGTTATTAATCACTTGTCAGATGGATAATTTTCAAACATTTCTTCCCATTCTGTAGGTGTCTCTTCATTTTGTTGATTGTTTCCTTTGCTGTGCAGAAGCTTTTTAGCTTGATGTGATGCCATTTGTCTATTTTTGCTTTGGCTATCTGTGCTTTTGAGATCTTACCCAAAAAATCTTTGCCCAGACCAATGTCCTATACCATTTTCCCAATGTTTTCTTCTAGTAGTTTCCTAGTTTCAGGTCTTAGATTTAAACCTTTAATCCATTTTGATTTGATTTTTGTATATGGCAAGAGATAGGGGTCTAGTTTCACTTTTTAACATGGATATCCTGTTTTCCCAGCACTATTTATTGAAGAGACTGTTTTTTCCCCAATGTATGTTCTTGCCACCCTTGTTGAAAATTAGTTCACTCTAGGTGTTGGATTTGTTTTTGGATTCTCTATTCTGCTCCATTGGGCTATGTGTCTGTTTTTATGCCAGTACCACACTGCTTTGATAACCATAGCTCTGTAGTATAATTTGAAGTCAGGTATTATGATTCCTGCAGTTGTGTTCTTTTGCTTAGGATAGGTTTGGCTCTTCTGGGTCTTTTGTCATTCTATATAAATTTTAGGATTTTTTTTTCTATTTCTGAGGAATGTCATTGGTATTTTGATATACATTGCATTGAATTTGTAGATTTCTTTGGGTTAGTATGGACATTTTAATAATATCAATTCTTCCAATCCATGAACATTGAATGTCTTTTTATTTTTTGATGTCCTCTTCAATTTCTTTCTTCTTTAAGTGTTTGATAAAACTCAGCAGTGAAGTCATCACGTCCTGGGCTTTTCTTTGATAGGAGACTTTTTATTTTGGCTTCAATCTTGTTACTCATTATGGGTTTATTGAGATTTTATACATTCTATATAGTTCAATCTTGGTAGGTTGTATGTGTCCATAAAGTTATCCACTTCTAAGTTTTCTAATTACTTGACATATAATTGTTCACAGTAGTATCTAATGATAGCTTTTATTTCTGTGGTCTCAGTCGTTATGTCTCCTTTTTCATTTCTGACGTTATTTATTTGGATTTTCTCTCTTTTTCTTAGCCTAGACAAAATTTTGTTGATTTTGTTTATCTTTTCAAATAACTACCTTTTTATTTCATTGATCTTCTCTATTTTTTTTAAGTTTCATTTACTTCTGCTGTAATCTTTCTTTGCTTTTTTTCCTTATACTAACTTTGGGTTGGCTTTGTTCTTGCTTTCCTCATTCCTTAAGGTGCATTGTCAGGCTGTTTATTGAAAGTCTTTCTACTTTTGCGATGTAGGTGTTTATTGCTATAAATGTTCCCCTTAGCACTGCTTGTGCTGCATCCCATAGATTTAGGTATGTTATATTTCCATTGGCACTTGTTTCAAGGAATTTTTAAGTTTTCTTCTTAATTTCTTCATTGATCTATTTGTTATTCAGAAGCTTGTTGGTTTCCATGAGTTTGTGACATTGCTGAGGTTCTTCGTGTTACTGATTTCTAGTTTTATTCCATTGTGATCAGAAAAAAATACTTGATATGATTTCTACTCTGTTCAGACTTCTTTTGTGGTCTAAGATATGGTCTATCCTGGAGAATGTTTTATGTTCTGATGAAAAGAATGTGTATTCTGTAACAGTTGGGTGAAATGTTCTGTAAATGTCAGTTAAACTTATTAGGTCTAGAGTGTAGTTTAACTCTGATGGTTCCTTTTTGATTTTCTGTCTGGATGATCTGTGCATTACTGAAAGCGGGGCATTGAAGTACCCTACTACTATTGTAATGTCATCTGTCTCTCCCTTTAGATCTATTATTGTTTGCTTTACATACTTGGGAGTTCTGGTGTTGGATGCATAGGTATTTATAATCATTATATCCTCTTGAGGAATTGACTTCTTTATGATTAAATATTTACCTTCTCTGTCTCTTTTTATAGGTTTTGATTTGTAGTCTATTTTATCTGATATAATTATAGCTATCTTGCCTTTCTTGTTTTTGGTTTCTAGTTGCATGGAATATGTTTTTCCATACCTTCACTTTCAGTCTGTGTGTGCCTTTATAGATGAAGTGGGTTTCTTGTAGCAACATATAGCTGGTTTGAGACCAGCCTGGGCAACATGGTGAAATGCTGTATCTATAAAACATACAAAAATTATCTGGGCATGGTGATGTGTACCCATAGTCCCAGCTACATGGGAGACTGAGGTGGGTCAATCACCTGAGTCTGGGACGTTGAGGCTGCAGTGAGCTGTGATCACACCATTGCACTCCAGACTGGGTGATAGAGTGAGACCGTGTCTCAAAACCAACCAACCAAACAAAAAGCCCAAACATATAGTTGGGTCTTATTTATTTGTCCATTCAGCCACTCTATGCCTTGTAACTGGAGTATTCAGTCCATTTACATTCAGTGTCATTATTGATAAGTAAGGACTTACTACTGCCATTTTGTTGCTTGTTTTCTGGTTATTTTGTAGCTCCTCCCTTCCTTTCTTCCTGTCTTCCTTTTTAGTTAAATGGTTTTCACTGGTAGGATGTTTTAATTTGTTATTTATTTTTAGTGAGTCTATTATAGGTTTTTGCATTATGGTTTTCATGAGGCTTACACAAAACATCTTACAGTTATTTTAGAGATGACAAGTTATTTTAAAGAGATGACAACTTTTCTTAAATCACAAGGAAAATAATAGAAACAAACAAAAAATGAAGTCTACATTTTAGGTCTACCCCCTCCCCAGCTGGCTTTTAGTTGTCTCAACTTATTTATTTTTATACTGCTTATGTCTTCATAGGTTGCTGTAGCTATTGTTGTTTTCGATAGATTTTTCTTTTGAGCTTCATACTAGAGTTATGAGTGGATTTCACACAACAGTTGCTGTATTAGAGTTCTGGGTTTGTCCATGTACTTAATCTTACCAGTGGGTTTTCTATCTTCAGTTATTTTCCCAGTAGTTTTTTTTTTTTTTCTTTCAAATTGAAAAACTCTCTTTAGCATTTCTTGTAAGACTGGCCTGGTGCTAGTGAATTATTTCAACTTTTTTGGGGGAAAGTCTTTATCTCTCCTTCATACTTGAAGGATAACTTTGCTACATAGAGTATTCTTGGATGGAAGTGTTTTCTCTTTCAGCACTTTGAAAATGTCATTGCACTCCATCTAGGTCTGTGTGGTTTCTGTTGGGAATGTTATTGACAAATGAATTGGAACTCCTTTATATATTATTTGCTTCTTTTCTCTTGCTGGTATTAGAATTCTCTTTGTCCTTGAACTTTGAGAGTTTGATTACCGTATGCCTTGGGGAAATCTTATTTGGGTTAAATCAGTTTGGTGTTCTCTGACCTTTCTGTACCTGAATACTTATATCTTTCTCGAGTTGTGGAAAATTTTCCGTTATTATTTATTCAATTAAGTTTCTACCCCTTGCTCTTGCTCAACCCCCTGTCTAACACCAGTAATTATTAGATTTGGTCTTTTGAGGTCATTTGCTATATCTTGTAGGAGATCTGTGTTTATTTTTTTCTTGTGTTCTCCTCTGTGTATTTTCAAATAGTCTGTCTTCCAGCTTACTGATTCTTTCTTCTGCTTAGTCCATTCTGCTATTGAGAGACTAATTTTTTTTAGTTCAGCAAATGTGTTTCTCGGTTCCAAGATTTCTGTTTTATTTTTAAATTTTAAACTCTTTGTTAAATTACTCTGATAAAATTTTGAACTTCTTTTCTGTATTATCTTGGAGATGACTGAATTTCCTTAAAACTACTCTTTTGACTCTTTGGTCGGAAAGCTGGCATATGGATCTCTCATTAGGGTCAGTTTTTGTTTCTTTTATTTCATTTTGTCTTTGCTTTGTCCATTTGAGGAGATCATGGCTCCTTCTTTACTGTTGTTTCTTGTGGGTGAACATCTATGTCTTTGCATTGAAGGACTGGTTATTTATTCCAGTCTTCTCTACCCAGCTTTATTTTGTTATTATTGAATATATTTGCTTAGAGGTTCCTTACCACTAAACTACTGCATCCCTTATGGCTTCAAGAGGTGCCCTAAACCCAGTTTTGCCTCAGCTCTAGCAAAGGATTAGAACACTGCTGTTTCTGGATGGGAGAGGTCCCGAAAGGGATATCCCAGCAGTGTGGGAAGCTGGCTTAGGGGTTTGTGCCCAGGAGGCTTGTGGGACAAACTTCCTACAGCCTGGTGCTGCTGAACAGCCACTCTGGTTTGGCAATTCCTGTGACTGAATTACAGAACAAAGTTTCCGGGACTGAGTTACAGAGCAGAGTTTCCAGGGCTGGGTGTGGGAATCCTGCTTGTCTCCTTTGTCTCTGGCTGTCCTCAGGGATATTTCTCCCTTCGGGCACTCATGATGCTTCCTGTGGATTAAGAGAGGGACAGATCTCCTGCTAGCGAACCCAAGATGGTGGGGAAGCTATTTGTCTACATCAATTTCACCTTTTCCAATGTAGAAACAGTGAGATGGGGGAAATGTTCATGTGCTTGGTACTGGGCAGAATAGGAAGAGGGGTGTCACGGATGAGGAAGTCCAATTCTCCTACCATCTGCTCACAGCTTTTTCACTTCTCTGTGGCCCCAGGAATGGTTTTATCGTTGTATTTGATTTCTGGGATATTTCTGGTGAGAATCTCAGCACTATATATTTGTTTTAGGCTTTGTGGGTTTGGAGAGGAGTGAATCCAGCTTGTTTCTATGCTACCATCTTGGAACTCAAGTCCTTTTATACAGGTTCTTTAAAAAGTTGTGGAATCCACAACTTTTCCTCCAGGGATAGCAAATGCACTCTAACTATTGTTCAAGTTTCCATAAATTGGCAGTGCCCCCTGGGATCCTGTGATGAGACGAGATGTCATAACCGATTAGCAATGTCTGCCAAGAGTGTGAGTGGTGCAGGCAGTGGTATGTGTGCTGAGGATTTGCCATCTGGGCTCAACTGCTTCAGATCTCTGAGTCTGATCCTGTCAACCTAATCAAATAACTTTCAAGACCAAGAAGAATGGGCCTTATGAGACAAGACTGATATAATGAGATTGAATTTCGAAAAACATGCCTGAACTTTGGGGGGAATTAAATGAGTACAGTTCCTTTACACAGGCTGCTTTGGAAGGCTTTAGTCTTGTGCCAGTGAGGCTAGCTTTGCTTGGACATTTTTGGAGTGCTCTTTTAGAATTGCTGATTAACAATGGACCACAAAACACATGGTTTTCAATCATTTATGGTCTCATCTCACTTTTTGCTTCATATGCCATTACCCTGCCTTATCATTGCTGTTCTCTGGGCTTGATCCCTTTTAACTCTTGTTTGTATCCTGAATCAGATCTGTCCTAACAAAACGACGATGTATCTCCTCTGAAAGTGCCAAGAAGAACTTGCAGGCCCTGAAGGCCATACGGAAAAGGAAATTCCCAACATCTAAACACAGGGAGCATCACTAGAAGGGTGAGTGCCTTCCCAAGTAGTCCTGGAAAGGAGGAGACACATCTGCTGCTGCACCATGGGTGTTGGTTGGAAGCCAGTTCTGTTACTCTCAATCTGTGCCTGGGCCACCTCTAAAGAGCCACACATCACCCACACCTGGTGGTCCTCTTGCTGACCACTGGATCTTGCTAAAGTCGTTTTCACGTACATTGATTTTGTCTCCTTAGTCCTCCACGGGAGCCAGGTGGATGCACTGGCGCAGCCTCCCCTGCTGCCCGACTCTGTGCCTGTGAGCCTGGGGTCTTTGTCAGTTACCGGCTGCTCCTCATTCTACCCGAGGCCAGACTCCACTCCTGGAACTGGGGCTGCAGCTTTTCTCTGGAGGATCCCATCCCTTGTTCCTCAGCTCCAGCCCTGAGAGTCATCTGTGCTCATGCAGCAGTCCCAGGTTAGAGACCTGCTTCCCCTTAGGCCCAGCCCCACCAGAGGAGCCCCTGCAGCTGCTTCCAGTGGCCTGGGCTGCAAATCCTGAATACCTATTTGTTCAGACTACTAACGTCTCTGCCCATGGAAAAGACCAAAGCAATCTCATGGCTGATTTTCTTCCTGGGCTGGTTCCATACGCCAGGGCCCCTGGCTTTTCTTTAGCTGATTCTGATTCATGGAAAGGGGTGAAAGGAATTTCTCCAGGCACTTTTGGAAGGAGCCCCAGCTGTGGAAACCTTCCCTGAACAACCAGACCACCAGCAACACCTCACCTGGCCTGCAGTGCTGGAGGAGCAAACGGCCTGGTGGTGGCACCCCCTGAGGTGTGCCCCGGGGCAGGACACAGAATGGTGCAATATATTATTACCGAGGCCAGGCTCAATTTTCCTTTTAATTTTTTCCCACTGGATAGAAAAATCCCTTTCTTTGTATTTGGAAGGCTTAACTTTAATCTCATGTTCCCCTTTTAGCTAATGATGTGGTACACCTTGCAAGAAACAGAAGTTCATATGAATTCTTCAGCGTCTGAGTAGGGGAGAGCTGGATTTTAAAGGAAATTTGTAAATGATTTTTATCATTAATTGAAATTTCATTCCTAGATGCTCTTCGTTGTCTTTTTGCTCCTCTTTGTCACACAGACATACACAACCAGGCCATGGCTACTATTCAGAAGCCGCCTTGCCTGGAGTATCTCAAAGCAGCATTTGACCCTTGCGGAGCGTTCCGTGCATGAGTCCTGCATCCAGACACCTGCCTTGTGCTTTCCTCAAACGTACTCATTTAATCCTCAGGAGAGTCCCACGAGGTAAGCAGCTTTAGCATTCCTGTTTTACAGATGGAAAAACTGAGGCACAGACCAGCTGTCACATTTCCAGGCTGTCTGGGGCCAGAGTCTGTGCCCTGACCCCCGTGCCACAGAGCTCTGGTGAGCCCTGCATCCCCCGCTGCTGCCTCACACACTTCGATTTCTCCTCCACAGCTTTATCTCAGCTACTCCAGGGTCCCAACCCCATTTCTGTCTTCTTTCTGCAGTTGGAAATGGTCATTGTTTCACAAATGCAGGGCTTTCACACCAGGTATTTAGAAGCCCTTAATGAAGGAATCCATTCCAGAAGATAACACATATGGGCTTTTCTGGTAGAACAGAAAGAATTATTTAGTGGTCAGAGAGAAACTTTTGAAATGGTCTTGACTTTCAGAGCTTGAAAAATGACAACGAAAAGAAGCAGACTTAATGAAATGGCCTTTTAGAACACAGGGCTTGGGGAGGCGCTGAAGTCTGATGCAGAGACCAAGCTCAGATGAGGGCAGTCTGCCTGTCACTGTGTTCTTCTAGAATTTCAGCTCCTGGGGGCAGGAGTTCTGCCTGTTCCTGCTGTATGGGCACAGAACAGTGCCTGACACATCTTCCTGATCCCCTGCGATGGCTGGGCACCATGCTGGGCAATGGAAGGGCAGTGGCCCATGAGAGTGCTGGCGTTCCTGCACTCACAGAGGCTAGGACTAGAGGGAGAACAGTCTGTTCTGGTCTGGACCTCAGACTTTGGGTAAGTATTACGGTTCAGGGAAGACTTTTAAAATGGGTGGGATTTCTGCCCAGCCGTGGCCACACCTCCTCTAAGGTCCCTCAAAGGCTTGTGCTACAAGGTCTGAGTGGGGCTATCGGGCTTTGGAGGTCACTCACCCCACCAAGGCCTCAGGGGTCCTTCGTTCATCCGGCTGCTGGTCCCACCTGGGAGTGGTGCACGTTTGAGTTATGGACCCCCAAACACCTAGAAACAAATAATGTGTTCATTTCTTTTCACATTTGTTTAGAGAACAAGAGGCTAATTAGCACAGTAGCATAAAGGTCAATTAACTATCCACATAATCAGGTTCACCAGGAGCTGCCCTTCTGTCCTCCGTGCCTGTGGACACCTTGCGGGTGGACGGCATTGGAAGCATTTGTCGGATCCACTGTGCTTCCCGGGCTCCTGAGCCAGGAGGGGCTGTGTACAGTGTTGCCCGCACCGTGTCTTCTAATGAAGCCTTTTGTTTTACGGTAGCTGCTGGCAGGAAAGCAGAGGGTGGCAAGTCGTCTCCCACCTCCTTAGTGAATGTTTCCACTGCTGTGACTCCATTTGGATCACAGTTGATTTTCCGTGGACGTTCATACACTCTCCATTCTGGGCAGAAGCAGTGAGGTCTCTGACCATTTCATCTGTGCAGTCAAATCCCACCTTTCCATAAAGGGGCCTTCCCCACCCCTGTTCTCTCTGATGTGTGCGGCCAGTCCTAGGAAAGCATTTAAGGCTTTCAGCTGTATCAAGGTTGCCTGTGTCCAGCCTGAGCCCAGTGCCTGGCACCCAGCAGGTGCTCTGTAAATCTTTGCCGATGGAGGAAGGCAGGAGGAGGCTTGGCTTCCGCTGTGCATCCGGCCACATCCAGGAGAGAGGAGGATTTTCCTGTTTTGGGTCATGCTGAAGTTCCCCTGGCATGAGAGGCTCGCGCCCAGGCCAGTCATCACCTCTGCCCACCTTCTTTTACCAGATAAGTCGAAGACTGTAGTTGGTGAGGTGAGACTTCAGTGTCCTCTGGGTTATCAGGGAATAAGGACGAGCTCTCTCAGAGAACTGAAGTTTCGATTGGCCTCCCTGCAGATGAAGCCTGGCTCTCAGGCAGGTTGAGGGAATTTCGTCACCAGTAGCAGCAGCCCTTTGGCCCCAGTGACCCCTGGTATCCCTGTTCAGTGTGCTGTGTGTCCACCTGTACTTTGGATCTTTCCGTGGTGCCAGCCTGATCTTTTACTTTCATGCAGCTGTTCCACAGCAGGGGCAACAAAACACAACACCACAGCACAGCATATCTCAAAACACCACATCTCACTGCATGACACCACATGTCACCTCACAGCACCACACCTCCACTGCACATCTCATCTCACCTTACAATACTGAACATCACCACACATCACCACCACATCACACCTTATACCACCACACTTCACCTCACAACACCACACCTCACCTCAAAACACATCACATCTCTCAACAGCACACCTCACCTCACAACACCACAGCACTTACCACACAAGACCATGTCACACTGCATGATACCACACACCACATCACACCTCAAAACACCATACCCCCCACTGCGCACCACACCTCACCTCACAACACCACATCATTCATCACAACAGTATACCTCACCTCGACAACACAACACCCACCACACAAGACCATATCACACTGCACAACACCACACATCACCACACAACCCCACACCTCACAGCACCACACATCACCACACAATACCACAACCCCACTGCACAACACCTCTCCTCACAGCACCACACTTTGCTACACAACAACTCCCACCTCACACCCACCACACGACACCACACCTCAAAAAAACACACCACAGAATACCACACCTCACCCCACAACACCCATGACACACACGCTGCATAATGCTTCATAACACCACACCTCACCTCACAGCACATCACCTCACAATACCACACATCACCTGAGAATACCGCACCTCACCTCACAATAGCACAACCCTCAGCAAACAATACAATACCTCACCACATAACACCACACCTCACCTCATAGCACCACACTTTACAACACAACACCTCCCCACACAAAACTGTATCCTCCACCAGATAATATCACATCACTCTGCACAACACCAAACCTTACCACATAACACACAACTCATCTCACAATGCCACACTTCACCACACAACACCTTATCTCGCAATACCACGCTTCACCTCAGAACACCACACCTCACCCACACTACCACAGCCCCCACCACATACCATATCTCACTGCACAACACCTCACCTTACAACACCACACTTCATTTTACAACAGTACACCTTACCTCACAACACCATGCCTCACATCACAATACCACATTTCACTTCATAGTACCACACACTCACCACACAGCACCATATCTCATCTCACAATATCACATCTCACCTTACAATACCACACTCCTACCACACCTCAGCTTACCTCAGAATACCACAACTCACCACACATTACCACACTTCCCACCACACATCTCACTTCATAACACCACCCCCTTACCACACAATACCACACCTCACCACACACCACATCCTTCCCCCTACAACACCATACCTTACCTCACAACGCCATACCCCTCACCACTTAACACCACACCTCACTGCACACCATGCTTGTCACCAGAAAATACCACATCCCATATTGCCTCACAACATGACACCCCTCACCACACACCACAACTCACCACACTATACCTTATCGCCCACCTCACAGCACCACACCCTGCATCTCACAATACCACACCACATCACACGTCACATCATACTGCACAATACCTCAACTTATAACACCACATCTCATCACACAACACCACACCTCACCTCACAATACCACATCTTTCATCTTAAAATACCACACCTCATCTCACAAGACCACACCATACCACACAGCGCCACAACAACACACAATACCACACAGCACCACTTCACACTCACCCACCCACTCCAACTCAATTTCAACCCAGTAGTACTTTACCTGTGAATAAATGCTGGGACCACCAGGGTCCCCCAGAAGGCAGTCATAACAATCTACCCAGCTGGAAGAAGAAACAAATGTTTGTTTGGAAAATTTACATCCGCTCCTTCATACTACTCCTTCAAACCGGATAAAAGAGAACTCTGTATAATATACACAGAAACTCCTGTTACTGGCAGAATCTTAAAATATTTATACAGCATACAAACAATACCAAGGAATTTCCTACAAGCTATATATTGACTTCATAAACACAAGGCCATTATGTATTTGTCTTAATTATACACAACAAGTTATTGATTACAGTACAGTAAAATCTGAAGGCAAAAATCACAAGACCAACACTTCTATATACACTATGCTGTTGCAAATGGCTATGCGATAAACTAGGAGATCAACACATGGCACTGTTAATCTCAGAGGCTGAAGACGCATGGACTTTGGGAACCTGAGGCCTCTCTGTGTGGCTGGAGAAGGAGTTATCTCAGCCTGGTGGGTGTGATGGGTGTGTCCCACTGTCCACATAGCAAGGCACTCACCTGGTGGGCCATGTTGCCGGGAGACCCTGAAGCACCTGGGTAAGCTGCTGTGTCCCCAGCCTTGGCCACTTCCCATGTGCCAGTGAGTGATGTTCAGGGTTTGTATTAATCAGGGTTCTCTAGAGGGACAGTACTAATGGAATATATATATATAACATGTGTGTATATACACACACACGTAAAGGGGAGTTTACTAAGTATTAACTCACACAATCATAAGGTCCCACAATAGGCCATCTGCAGGCTGAAGAGAAAGGAGAGCCAGTCCGAGTTCCAAAACTGAAGAACTTGGACTTTGATGTTCGAGGGCAGGAAGCGTCCAGCACAGGAGAAGGATGTGGGCTGGGAGGCTGGACCAATCTCTCTTTTCACATTTTTCTGCCTGTCTGACTTATAGTCTAACCTCACTGACAGCTGATTAGATTGTGCCCACCCAGATTAAGGGTGGGTCTGTCTTTCCCAGTCCACTCACTCAAATGTTAATCTCCTTTTTTGAACACCCTCACAGACACACTCAGGATCCATACTTTGTATCCTTCAATCCAATCAAGTTGACACAGTGTTAACTATCTCAGGGTTCCTCACAGGAATGTGGTGTTCCTTGCCCTTCCTCTCTCTGCTCTGCTCCCACCTCGAGCCAACATTGTGTCCCTCAGTACCATTTCTATTTCAGATTCCAGTATCTTTCAAAATAAAAAGAAAGTAAATGGTGCTTCTTCCCACAAAATGTTTGTCCATTTCCAAGGTACATGTTTATTTTAATGCCATTTATCTCTGGGAATAAAGGATAACCCCCAACCAGCCGAGTGGATAAAAACCAAAAATGTTCTGTCTTGGTCCATTTATGCTGCTGTAGCAGAATACCTGGGCTGAGTAATTTATAATGTATAGAAATGTATTTGATTAATAGTTCTGGAGGCTGGGAAGTCCAAGAGCATGGTGCCAGCATCTGGTGAGGGCCTTTGTGCTGCGTCATCCCATGGTGGAAAGCAGAAGGGCAAAAGAGGGCAACAGCGAGAGAGGGCAAGGAGGGTTGAAGTTCCTTTTATAACAAACTTACTCCCACAATAATGACACTAATCCCTTCATGAAGACAGAGTCCTCATGGCCTAAACACCTCCCATTGAGCCCTATCTTCCAACACTGTTGCACTGGGAATTAAATTTCCAGCACATGAACTTTGAGGGACACATTGAAACCACAGCACCTTCCTAGTCTCAAGTCCAACTTACTAAGTGATCTTACATATGCTACATGTCATTTATAGGCTCTTAGATTCTGGACAACAGGGTCCTTATGTTGTCTTTGTTAATTTTCAAAGTAAGGCTCAAACACATCTGTTATTACAATAGGTTCTAGAGGAAAGTGGATTGACTATGATAGATTGTCTTCATCAATAACTGAGAGGCAGGAGGACATATGTACATGTGGATGAGTCTAGTTCAGCATTGTCCATGTGACAGCTGGCCCCTCTCTGATCATGCTCCTTGAGCATGAGAACTTTGGCAAAGGAGCCATACTGACATTCCCACTGGGAAGAAAAAGACTGCGTGGCCAGCCAGGACAGGCAGCATGCAGAAGAGACCTGACGTGGTCCTACCTCCAGGGGCTGGAGCCCTTCAGTCATCACCTGAGGTCTTTCAGTGCAACCCTGAAGTGACGTTCCTCCAGAACTCATGTCCACACCCCGCCCTTCATCTGGCTGTGGGTGCCACAGCCACTGCCCCTGCTCTCCAGGCAGGTGGTACACACCTCTTCCCAGCTCCAGTCCCTCTAGAGAAGTTCAGAGGCTTCAGGTTGGTGGCTTGAAATTGGCCGTGATGGGATCATTTTCACCATGGAAATTGGCAAATGCTACAAATCAGGGCTCTATTCTTTTCAAAGAGCATGTTGTTGAAAATTTACTAGCTCATTACTGAATCCATTTGTCTATCTTTCCTACTGTTCAACCATTTCACCATCTGACCATCTATTTACCTCAACCATTAAGGCAAGATGAATCCATTTGGAAATGACCAGGTCAACCAAGGAATTAGATGTAGCAAAACCTTGCCGACACATGTAAATGACTCAAGCAGAATCTCACTTGATTTTAATGATTTTTGAATTTTCCATTTATTTACAGATGTCTCATCCACACTTAAATGGGTGTACATGTTTAGTGAATTTTCTTTGTGGCATCTTTTCAAAGCATTCAGCTTAGATTACATGGACATAATGCCTCTGTTTTCACATGCATATTTTCTCACAATGAGGCTTATCTAGATATATAAGGCGATGACAATAATAAGCCCAATTGGAACAAATGATTCTGCAGGCAAAAGCGTCCTGCTTTGGGGGTGCACACGATGTACGTGCACGTGTCCACCGGAGGGCGGCGCTCTACCAGGGTGGAGGTGAACAGGAGCCCCTACGGCACTGCTGGGGTCTCTGCCCTCTGTTCCAGGGACTAGGTGCTTCTTCCTGGCAGTCCCAGAGAGTTTTGCTAGGCTCATCCTACACTGAGTCGCGGGTCTTCCAAGACTCGCAATTTCCTACAAGATTGAAATGCAGTGGGAGGTATTGCCTGAGTCCTGTCCACTTCTGGGCAGTGCCTTCTCTCTCCCAACTGCTAAGAGCATTTGTTGCCAGTCGTCTCTGCCCCCTCCTTTAGAAAGAGTGACATGGCCCTCGTTACCTCTTGGTGGTACTGTTGACCAAGTTGCCTGCGTTCCCTGGCTGAGGTCAGGAAGGACCCACGTGGGGATATCTAAAAGGTCATCTCTCTTTGGACTCTTAGATGAATGATCCCAGGAGACAAAATGAAGCTTTGAGTACATTAATTCTAATGTCAAGACTGCTCTGTGTGGCCCAGAGCAGGAGCACAAGTGGAGGCTCAGATGCACACACCTAGGTACCAGAAAGATGTAAACCAAGATGTGAACCAAGGCATCTTGCCTCCCTTCCCCGATGAATCTCACTGGAAAGCTTCTTCCCATCATCCGGCCATATGTCAAAGTGAGAAAGCCTTTATTTGCAGCCCTTTTTTTGTGAATAGACTTTTGTTTCATTGAAAAGAAGGAATGCACTTTTACTTCTGCCTTTTGGGGAAGAGGAACTCTCGTTTTCAGGACAATTGGATAGAATGTGTTTACACAAGAGTGTCCAATTCTAGCTCCATGAAAGGGGGGCATAGTGGCCCTGAATTCAGAGCTCTATGAGGAAAACACCGGGTTTTTCCGTTTGGAGTCAGTTGGCACTGGTCAGAGAGCACAAGATGTGTTTGAACATACCAGAGTTGGTGGTGTTCACCATGCATGTAATTAAAGAAAACATGTTCTGCATAAGCTGGGCACGTAGGGCTGTGACTCACCCTGAGCAGATCTTTGCCAAGGTAGATCTTTGCATTTAGGTTCTCCTTCCTCCGGCTGAAGAGGAGGGCAGAAGAGAGAGTGAAGAAAGGATAGTAATATTCTAGCATGTGAGTGTCTCCACCTGATTCCCAAGGGCGAGGCCACCTGTGCTTGCAGCCAGGTGGTTCTCAATGTTGTTTCTTTCCGCACATGGTGCTCTGATGCACACTCGGATTCTGGGCCCCTCGTCTACAATGGCAGCTGCCCAGGAGCATGACCTAGGAATCCCAGAGTCGTGCATTCTGACTTTGTCACCAGCCAAAGGCCTTAAAGATCAGAGACCTCCATGCCCCTGCCTCTGTGCTCTTCTGTATTGATGAGTGGAAAAGTAGAGCTTATTTGGTAGAATGGTTAAGATCCATTATCTACTAATTTAAAGGAAAGGCTAATTTAAAAGAAAAGAAGGGTTACTTCTCAGGACCAAAAAAAATTAACCGAACTACATTTCCAGATATAGAAATTTCTAAGCCAGGCGTGGTGGCTCACACCTGTAATCCTAGCACGTTGGGAGGCTGAGGTGGGAGGATCACTTGAAGTCAGGAGTTCAAGACCAGCCTGGTCAACATGGTGAAACTCTGTCTCTACTAAAAATACAAAAATTAGCCGGGCATGGTGATGCACGCCTATAACCCCAGCTACTTGGGAGGCTGAGGCAGAAGAATCATTTGAACCTGGGGGGTGGAGTTTGCAGTGAGCCGAGATCACTGTACTGCCCTCCAGCCTGGGCGAAAGAGTGAAACTCTGTCTCAAAAACAAACAAACAAACAAAAACAAAAAAACAAAAAAAACCCCAGAAATTTATATTACATATTTACATATTTTAAGCCTGGTGAGTTTGATTAGAAGTGAAGTGAAACTTTTTTATGAAGACAACATGTAGAGTCCTGCATCCTCCAATTGCCAATTGTGTGGTGTTGGGAAATAACGTATTTCATGTCTCTGAGGCTCAGCTTTTGTCCTCCTCCTAGGGTGATGAAGGGTAGATTAGGTGAGGTCTTTGTGAGAGGCACCTGGGTGCAGTGGGTACCAGCCACGGACTGGGAACTCAAATCTCTACCCTCACTGTGATTGGCCGTGGGAACTTAGGCCGTCATCTTCACTGCTCCGAGCCTTTATAAGATGGAGATGACCTTACCACACAGAGGATCCGGTGGATTCTGTAAGAGCGTGTGTGTTCAATGCTGGCCCAAGGCATTGTCAGTGCCATTCAAGTCTTTATGGGGATAGGACAGGACCTAGCACACAGTATGTTCTCAGCAAAGGAAAACTTCTTTTTCTTTCTTTTCACCGTGGTTAAACGTCTAGTTTTATGGATATAGAACAAAGGAGCCCATTTCCTGATAACCTCTGATTATTTATAACCTGTAAGCACCTCCTGCTTTTCCCATTTCACCTGAGTGTGGTAAGTCATGAGGAATTATTTCAACAAACGCTTATCACATGTCCAGAAGGTGTCACACTTTGGGGAGATGAAGACAAATGAGACATTTATTTTAGTAAATGTATGAACCCAATAAACAAAGAGACTTTCAGATGCTGTGTGGGGTGCAGGGAGGAGTCACTACGTCCTGAAGGTAGAAACATCACAGCCCGGCCACACACCGCCGCTTGCCCTTGGTCCTTCCCAGATGAGTTTTGATTTCTCGGATGCAGCTCGGATTCTCATCTTGCGTTAAGATTCTCAAAGGTCTTTGCCGCTACTCCATCTTCCAGGACCCTGGATGTGGACGCCTTCTGCTGTGGAGTGTTTGTGTGTTGTCTGGAGCACAGGAATCCTGGGTTACTGCCACCAGCCAGCCAAGCAGTGGCGCATCCAGGGAGGTGTCAAGGCCAAGGAATAAAGCCAGAAATCTCTCCCTTTCGGTGACTGTAAGGCGCTGAAACCTGAACAGCTCCAGGAGCTTCATCCTCCCTAGATGTTTTTTATGGGTTAATAAAGTAAATTCCTCCTTTCAAAAAGGATGTATTTAGGAAGCTAAGCTGTTCACTTTTCAAAGTGAATGATCTGTTTTACAGAGCTTAGACGCATGTCCAGCCGCCTGCTGTAAATCCTCTCTGGCTGTAAAGGACAATGTAAACAACGTGGGTGCCGTTTAAACAGTCCTCAGCATGGCACAGGCAGCGCCACTGGAAATGCCTCCATCTTTCTAAAGAGAAACAGATGTTTGAAGAGCGGAGCTGAGCATAAGCCATTCTTCAAACAGAAGATTAAAGCATCTGTCGGGTATGCTGGGCCGGCGACCCTCGGTGGCCACCTCAGCTGGGCCTGCCGGTCACAGCTTCCAGGGTATGTGGTGGAGGAGGGTGTGGGGGGTGGGCGGAGGGGAAGGAGGAAGCGAGTGCTGATGCCCTGGCCTCTTGGTTACTTGTTTCCAGAGTCAGAGTTACAGTGGCCCATGGCCCATCGATGTCCTGCTGGCCTGTCTACTGTGCCACCGGCCCATCAGGGGTCCTGTTCACATTCCTGGGGCCTTCCCTGAATGTTGTCCTTTTTATCCCTGAGGCCAGTTGTCACTGAGGCCC
This sequence comes from Macaca nemestrina, assembly GCF_043159975.1. Classification (NCBI taxonomy): domain Eukaryota; kingdom Metazoa; phylum Chordata; class Mammalia; order Primates; family Cercopithecidae; genus Macaca; species Macaca nemestrina. The sequence goes on along the minus strand of NC_092129.1, from coordinate 1,683,456 downwards.
TGGACAGAGGGCTCACACCTGGCTGGATCTCGGCGTCCCTGCCCTGTGTCAGACCCTCCAGGGTCCCTTCCTTTTCCAGGCCCTCTGTCCAGAATTCACCTTCTGAAAGACCGGGGTGCACACCACACATGACATTCCTGGGATTCATGGAAAATAAACATGCTCATCTCTTAGAACTAAGAAGGAGAGAGCATCATCCCTGCCTGGCAGCTCAGTCGGAATTCCAAAATGTTGTTGGAAGAAAGGGAATCAGAAGAGAAATTTGCAGGGGATGCCTAGGGTTGAAGAGACCCTTCTTTTTGCTTTCTCTTGTCCCTTCCCCAAACAGGTCCATGATAAGAGAAATTCTTCCTGTGCAGAGCCTTAGTGAGCATGGAGCATGGAGGAGCAAATCTAGACAAGAGTGACCTCCAGTGATGACCATGCAAGGGGGAGATGTGCAGGGGAGGACGTGGAGGAAGGAGATGGGCAGGGGAGGACGTGGAAGGGAGGACGTGAAGGAGGGATCTAGAGGAGGGACTGGATGAGGATGTGGATTAGGGAGATGGAGGAAGGACAAGAAGGATGGGCATGGAGGACAAAAATGGAGCAGGGTCGTGAAGGAGGGACACGGTAAAGGTTTCTCTTACTGTGAGCCTTGTGGAGAGGGTCTCTCTTACTGTGATCATCAGAGTGTGGGTCTTCATCACTGTGAGCCTCGTGGAGAGGGTCTCCATCACCGTGAACCTCATGGAGAAGGTCTCCATCACCGTGAGCCTCGTGGAGAGGGTCTCCATCACCGTGAACCTCGTGGAGAAGGTCTCCATCACCGTGAGCCTCGTGGAGAGGGTCTCCATCACCGTGAGCCTCGTGGAGAGGGTCTCCATCACCGTGAACCTCGTGGAGAAGGTCTCCATCACCGTGAGCCTCGTGGAGAGGGTCTCCATCACCGTGAGCCTCGTGGACAGGGTCTCCATCACCGTGAGCCTCGTGGAGAGGGTCTCCATCACCGTGAGCCTTGTGGAGAGGGTCTCCATCACCGTGAGCCTCGTGGACAGTGTCTCCATCACCGTGAGCCTCGTGGACAGTGTCTCCATCACCGTGAGCCTCGTGGAGAAGGTCTCCATCACTGTGAGCCTCGTGGACAGTGTCTCCATCACCGTGAGCCTCGTGGAGAAGGTCTCCATCACTGTGAGCCTCGTGGACAGTGTCTCCATCACCGTGAGCCTCGTGGACAGTGTCTCCATCACCGTGAGCCTCGTGGACAGGGTCTCCATCACTGTGAGCCTCGTGGAGAGGGTCTCCATCACTGTGAGCCTCGTGGAGAAGGTCTCCATCACTGTGAACCTCGTAGACAGGGTCTCCATCACTGTGAGCCTCGTGGACAGGGTCTCCACCACTGTGAGCCTCGTGGACAGGGTCTCCATCACTGTGAGCCCCAGAGAGGGTCTCTTTCACCATGAGCTCCTTTGTGAGGGTATGCAATTCTTTTGGCATAATCTTGTGTATTTTACTCCTAATTACCAGTTTCTTTAGGAACTTTCCTGAGCTCCTTCCTGCAGCCTGGGTTGCTTGCAGCTTCCACTCTGTTTTAGTGCCTTGGTTTTTTTGGGAATCAATGGCTCAGTGTCCTTCTAAGGACCTGGTTTCTTTGTTTACGTCACTTGTGTGACCTGGGATGCACACTCTCAGCTCCCTACGGCTCAGTTCCTCTTTCTTCAGGGAAGGGATCACCCATCCATGTCTGCTGGGCTCTTTCCACCCTCTAATTCTGAACATCATTCCCTGTCCTTTTAAACAGCACCTCGGAAGCCTGAAGATGGCTTCGTGGAGGCTGGAGCCATGCATGGATTGTATCCTTGGCTGGAAATGCCTCCTCCGTGACCTGCTGGACCCCTCTTGCTGTGGGTGCTGTCTACCTGTGGCCCAAAGCTGGGCTCTTCACTGTGTCTAGGAAGCCGAGTGCTGTACCCGTGTATGCTTCAGACTCACAGAAGAGGGCCTTGGTCTGAAAGACACTGAGTTTACAGGAAAGAGCCAGCTGATGGCCAAGTGAGACTGTGGGTTCTGACAGGGCCACCTTCTGTGGTGTGGGGACTTCCATGCCCTGGACTTAGTCTCCATGGAGAAAGAGAATTAGGACGGTTCTGAGCAGCTTGGGGACCTCTCTCCACACCACATGCATTTGCAAATGCTCTCTTCTGTACGTGGATCCCAGGCGGAAGACGTTCAGGTCTCCTGACCCTGCAGGGCAATGTGGGGACCCCAGCCACGTCCCTGCATCCCTTGGCCAGCGCTGGTCCTGCTCTGTGCCTAGTGGCCACCAGCAGCATCTATGGCTTTGTGGGAAATGGGACTAAATGACGTTTCATGGGATCCGAAGCTTCCAATTTGATTTTTTTTGTTGTGTCATAAGCCTGTATTTTGGTAGGAAAAGATACAGACATTGTTTCAATGCACTCCTTTCATCTCCACTGCTTTAGGGATTCATGCCGTGGTGCCACTTTATGCACCGTAATGAAACTGTGTGGAGTGGACGAGAACGCCCCGGGGAGATGCCTTCGGAAAGGCAGCCGGGCACACCTTCCCGTCCTGCATGCTGTTCCAGGACCCTGCGTCCCTCTTAAAACTTGGGTCACATCAGTAAATGTACAGAATCCTGAAGAAAGGAGGTGACTGGCCCCTCTACCATTCACTCAGGCAAAACCTGGAGTGCTGTGCTCAACTTTGGCTGATGTGTGTTAGAACAGGGACCCCCAGCTCCCGGGGACAGGCCGGTACCATCCATGGCCTGTTAGGATCCAGGCTGCACAGCAGGAGGTGAGCAGTGGGCAAGCAAGTGTTCCCACCTGAGCCCACACTCCTGTTAGATCAGAGGCGGATTTAGATTCTCAGAGGAGTGTGAACCCTACTGTGCATGGCACACACAACGGATTTAGGCCACAGGCCCCTTATGAAAAGCAAAGGCTAATGATCTGAGGTAGCAGTTTCATCCCGAAGAAACCATTTCCCCTACCCACCGTGTGTGAAAAATCATCTTCCATGAAACCAGTTCCTGGAGCCAAAAAGGTTGGGGCCTGCCGTGTTTGAGGACATTGTCAGTTTCTTGGGGATGGGACTGTGTTGTCCTTGTTCATCAAAGGGTCTCCCACACCTAAATAATGCCGGCAAAGAGATGCCTGGTAACTCACTTCTGTATTAATTCAGGGCATTCAAACCATGGTTTCTGATCATCTGCTATGTGCTGGGCAATGTCGGAGGTCCCAAGACACAATCATAAATAAAAGATACAGGGTGATGACACCTGGACCACAGGAGTGTGCTCAGAAGACAGAATGAGGAGAAAACACAACCCTTTCTCATGACGAAGGCTCGAAGGGTTGAGAACAGGTGGCTTAGAGAGAAAAAAAGGTTGGAAGAGAATCAAATTAGGGCTCTCCAGAAAAACAGAACGAACAGGGGGTGTGTGTGTGTTTGTGTGTGAAAGAGAGAGAAAGAGGGAGCCAGACAGTGAAAGAAACTTATTTTAAGGAAGTGGCTCCCGTGATTGTCGGGCCTGGCAAGTTTGAATTCTGCAGGGTAGCCCAGCAGGCTGGAGACCCAGGAAGAGGCGACACACAGCTGGAGTCTAAAGGCCTCTGAAGGCCAAAGTCCTTCTTCCTCCAGGAACCTCAGTCTTTTCTTGTAGTCCTTCACCTGATTGGACAAGGCCCACCCACACTTCAGAGGATCACCTCCTTTACTCAAAGTCAACTGATTTAAATGCTGATCGAATCTAAAAACACCTTCACAGCAACCTCTAGACCTGTTTGGCCAAACTGGCACTGTGGCCCAGCCAAGTGGATGCATAACATTAGCCATCCAGGGTGGACAGGTCTTTCCACAGCCCAGAGGCAGGTGACTAAATAAAAAGAAACAAAAAAACCAGCTGCGGAGAAACCCAGGGTGAGGATGATCAGCAGGACCGCACAGTTCATCTCCCCTGGTCATGTCAACTTTGCTCACCGCACACTTTCCCCTCTCGCTGGCAGGGCCAGGGGGCAAACGAAGGCCACGTTCCGAGGTTGTCATGAGCTGAAAAGTCTTTTCGGGTTACGGAAATCAGCTAAATGAACACTTTTGAAATGGGGCTGCACTCATCCAATGATTGTTCACCTCCGAGACCAGCTTGGCTCCTCTGTCATGTGGAGACCTGAGGTGACTCAGTCCTGTCAGAGACACTCACATTCCTGCAACACCAGCCCCAGCCCAGGGCCTCTTACAGAAACGCACATGGAGGAGAGTGGGTGAAGAAGGGTGCTGTCCCCTGGGCCCCTTGGCAAGTGGCCAGTGGAGCTCAGAACTGAAGGGTTGATTTTGCCTGAAAATTCACTAAGGAGCCCTCATAAGGGTGAGAACTGATGGGCAGAGAGGAGGCTCAGGAGGTCCTGGCCATGTGCAGAAGCTTGGGTGACCCAGGGCACAGATCTCGCCCTCTGAAACGTCAGCATCTGGGCTCACTGCACTTCAGCCACCAGGAGCCTAGGTCATGGAGTTCAGTTTCTGCTTCTCAGAGGGAATAGATCCTGGCTCGATGGCTGGCACCAACACAGCTCATGCCCTGCCCTGACTGGGCCAGTGACTTGCGCCTGGGGCTGGACTCAGCCCTGCCCCTGGCACTGAAACAGGGGACCAGCCTGAGAGAGGCAGTGCTCAGAGAGGCCAGGGCTGGTGGGAGTGCTCCTGAGAGAAGCCCCATTTCTCTCCCTCCACAGAAACAAAACAAACCTCTCGAAAGAGCTGCAGCAGTTCCGCTGTGTCCTGGACGCAGCAGCCTGGCTCCCACACCCACCCCGGCCCACCCTGGCTGACATTACCCACACTGCCTGGTCGCCCAGCCCAATGCTGCTTTCCAGGCATTTGGCCTCCGTAGCTCTTGAGATTGTGGTCACCATCTTCTAAATAGCCTCCTCCTTCCCTGTAACCGTCAAGAAGGCAGAGGCCACCTCAGATATTTCAAAGAGACTTCCCTGAGAGGGGAACCAGCCACACAGGTGTCCAGATGCGGAGGCCCTTTGGCCCGGGGAGAGGGGAGGCTGCAGGGATCACGTCGCCCCGTGGGTCTCCCAGAGCCATCCTTGGGGCCACACCCATGACGCTGCCACACAAACAGGCCTGGATGGGTTCCACTTTCCCACCTGCACCTGCGTGGTGTCTCTGTTGGCAGCACTGACTTCAAATGCCACCGTCAAAGAGGGTGGGGGCTGGATGCCTCCATCAGGAGAGCCCCATGGTCTTGGTGGGCAGCTTCTTCCCCATGTCACCCTGTCCTCTTGTTCTCCCAGGAGGCGTTGCAGCAGGGCCCTTGCTGGGACATTCCACCTGCAAGGGGAGTCTGCAGGCTTCCTCGAGCCTTTCCACCTGCCTGGGCAGCCTTGAGCGTCAGCTCAGGGCCTCCTTGCCTTTTCCTGTGGGTTTCCCTCGCCTCTCCCTGTGGGTTTCCCTTCAGGGCTTCCCTCCACCTCATGGTGATCTCATGTCCACGACTTTTGATGTGTTTCCTTGGTCAGTTCTCAATACAGGACTCCAAGCCACTTTCAAGGGTCTACAGGACACAGTGACTCAATGTATCCAAGCAGAACCCTGCAAATTCCACGACATAGATCCTCTCCACGTCCTGCAGGCCCTCTCGTCTCTGGCCTGGATAATTGTGGGAGCTGTCTCCTCTCGCTTCAGGCTTGTCTTAATACATGTACTTTCTGCTCTAGCAACAGTGAGACCCCCGAACAAAAGTCTGATCATGTCACTCCCTTACTTGATCCCTTCCACAGACCACCATTGTTAAGATAAATTCAGTCCATTTGCAGCAATGGCTTCCCTCTCAGCCGTCCAGCTCACCTTTGACTGGTCCCCATGGTCTCCCTGCCTATGCTTACTGGTCCCCCATGGTTCTCCTTCCGTATGTCCAGCTGACCCTTGACCGGCTCCCAAGGTCTCCCTCCCACCCGTCCAGCTCACCTCTGACTGGTCCCTATGGTCTCTCTGGCCATGCTTACTGGTCCCCCATAGTTCTCCTTCCTGTCCATCCAGCTGACCCTTGACCGACTCCCATGGTCTCCCTCCTGCCTGTCCAGCTCACCCTGGGTGGGCTGCCTGGCCTCTGCACTCTGGCCATGCTGAGCCTCTTTATCTGCTCAACTCCACATGCCCTTTTCTGGCCCCTCATCTTGGTCTGGATGACCTTTCTCACTGATTTCTCATCATTTAGCTTGTGCTAAGAAACCACTTTCTCCAGGGATCCCGGCTTGGTCCCAGTTTGGGGTGTGTATTGCTCCCTGTGAATGCCTGGGCCCCATGTTGCCCCTCACCACTGAGTCATCACACCCCACGGTGGCCTTGGGCTGCCTGTGCCCTCCACAGACAGGCAGGCCTGTGGGCACCATTGGGGTCTGTCTCGCCCCTGGCCCTGCACAGACACCAGGCTCATGGCCCTCAGCAGGTGTTTGGTAAGGAGTTCTGGGTTTTAAGCTCAGAAATGAATAAATCAATGGGAAGAGGGCCAGATTGTTGAGAATTCTGTGTTTCATGAAAGAACAAGGGTGTTTTGTTGTTATTGTTTTTTTGTTTTGAGACCAGGCCAAGGTGCTTAGCTCAGGTCTCATCTTCTCCATTAGGTTTTCCTTGAGTGCCTTCCTGTACTGACTGGAGTGCTCTTCCCAGCATTAGTACCATAACATATGCCCTGCGTCAGCCCTTTCAACTTTATAGTTGTCCTTCACCAGTGTCATCCACCATCATTATCTATCATATCTCCATGACTTGTCTGTCATCTTTCCATGCATCTATCATTTGTCTGTTTCTCTATCATGTGTCTGTCATCATTATTGCCATCTCTCTGTCTACCCATCAGTAGTCTATCTGTGTGAAGCCACATACTCTCCTTCCCTGAGAGGGTTTCTTACTCATTCTCGAACCTTCTAATGTCCCCCACAGAGCCGATACCCAGTGAATGCTTATCCGTGACAATCGCCCCCATCCTGGGGTTTCGCTGTGTTTCAGGGTCTGTCATGTGGGAGAGGAACTCTAGTTTCTGTACGATCCCAGTCAGTGAGCCAAGATCTGCAGGTACAAACCACAGGAACGTTCCAGCTGGTGGCAAGCTCCAGACAAGGAATGAGCTTCTTCAGGAAGAAGCAGCTGTCCTGCCAGGCGGCGTGTGGAGGAGGCCGCCATTTTCATTTTCAGGCCAGCGAGCTCAGGCCAGCGTGGGGCGCCTGCAGGTGACACCGCGCAGCGCCCCGCCCTCTGCCACGCCCCACGCTTCCGCTTCCGCCCTGAGGAGCCTCTCCAGCCTCTCCTTCCTGTGAGGAAGGTAGTCATGCTGTCAGTGCATCCGTCTGACCCTTTTAGGAAGGCGCTCCTGGGCAGGCCCGGGAGTCCGGCTACCTGTCAGGCCTGGCCGCCAGCCCGGGGCTCACCTGCTGGAGGCACCTTCTGGAAGCCGAAGTTTCCTGCTGCACATCGCTCTGCTGAGGCCCTGTGGGGAGCGCAGCGCCGGTTTTTCGGGCGGCGAAAGAAGGGCTAACAATGGGGGGAAGTGCCTCATTGACCTGCTTTCTTTCCTAGTTATCACTAAGAAAACAGGCTCCGTGGAAGCTGGGGTTATCTGAAAGGCATGAGCGGGGGATGAGGGCGTCCGCTCTCCTGGAAATGCTCAGGCCCGGCCTCCGCCCACGGTGAGCCACGGCCCGGGCTGCGGGCTGAGAGAGGGATTTCACTTCAAATTGAGAGGGGGGTTTTTGTTTTATTTCCGGTCATGAGAACAAAAGTGTCGTGAGAATAAAAGTGTCATGAGAACACTTTTCTGACCTCAGGGAAGATCACGTTTTTTGACTCTCCCATCCTGACACCTTCCTAAAGCCTCGCTGGACTTGCAGGTGGACACTGGGGACTTGGTGCTCAGTTTGCGGATGGACCCCCTTCCCCCTCCGGGGACTTGGCGAAAACACAGACTCTCGGGTCCTGCCCTTCCTTCAGGCTCCCAGGGTGGCCAGGCAGGGTCGCAAGACAATCTTGACGCAAACAACCTCTAAGCCCCCTGAAGATTTGCGGTTGGAGCCCCTCCCCGCTTCCCTGGCCTCCAGTGGTGAAATCCTACAGATCGGTCAAAGGACCAGGCCCTGGGCACGCCTCCTGGGCACCGCCTGGGGTCGGAGTGTCCTCCCCAGGGACCCTGATGGCCCAGACGCTGCCCCGCTGTGCACCTGCCTCTGTCCCGGCTCCCTGCTCACAGGCGCCTCAGAGCTCCCCGATCACCCCTTTGAGGATACACAAGACCTGCTGCAACGTGGCTGCCGAAGCAAGGGGACTAAGGGGGATGATGAAGATGGGGTGACAGTGATGTTCGGGTGATGATGATGGGGTGACAGTGATGTTGGGGTGAGGATGATGATGGGGTGACAGTGATGTTGGGGTGAGGATGATGATGGGGTGACAGTGATGTTGGGGTGAGGATAATGATGGGTGACTGGTGTTGGGGTGACAATGATGATGGGGTGACAGGCATGGGGTGACAGTGATGAGATGATGGAGGTGACAGTGATGTTGGGGTGACAATGATGGGGTGACAGTGATGTGATGATGGAGGTGACAGTGATGTGATGATGGGGTGACAGTGATGTTGGGATGATGATGGGGTGACTGATGTTGGGGTGATGATGGGGTGACAGTGATGTTGGGGTGATGATGGGATGACAGTGATGTTGGAGTGAGAATGATGATAGGGTGACAGTGATGTTGGGGTGAGGATGATGGGGTGACAGTGATGTTGGGGTGAGGATAATGATGGCTGACTGATGTTGGGGTGACGATGATGATGGGGTGACAGGCATGGGGTGACAGTGATGCGATGATGGAGATGACAGTGATGGGGTGATGATGGGGTGACAGTGATGTTGGGATGATGATGGGGTGACAGTGATGTTGGGGTGAGGATGATGGGGAGACAGTGATGTTGGAGTGATGATGGGGTGACAGTGATGTTGGGGTGAGGATGATGGGGTGACAGTGATGTTGGGGTGATGATGATGATGGCTGACTGATGTTGGGGTGACGATGATGATGGGGTGACAGGCATGGGGTGACAGTGATGCGATGATGGAGATGACAGTGATGGGGTGATGATGGGGTGACAGTGATGTTGGGATGATGATGGGGTGACAGTGATGTTGGGGTGAGGATGATGGGGAGACAGTGATGTTGGAATGATGATGGGGTGACAGTGATGTTGGGGTGAGGATGATGGGGTGACAGTGATGTTGGGGTGATGATGATGATGGGGTGACAGTGATGTTGGGGTGACGATGATGGGGTGACAGTGATGTTGTGATGATGGGGTGACAGTGATGTTGGGGGATGATGATGGGGTGACAGTGATGTTGGGGTGAGGATGATGGGGTGACAGTGATGTTGGGGTGATGATGATGATGGGGTGACAGTGATGGGGTGACGATGATGGGGTGACAGTGATGGGGTGACAGTGATGTTGGAGTGATGATGGGGTGACAGTGATGTTGGGGTGATGATGGGGTGACAGTGATGTTGGGGGATGATGATGGGGTGACAGTGATGTTGGGGCAATGATGATGATGGGGCAACAGTGATGTTGGGGGAATGATGATCGGGTGACAGTGATGATGAAGGTGATGGTGGGTGATGATGGGGGTGGTGGTAATAATGGGAGTGATGATAATAATGGGGGTGATGATGATAATGAGGGTGAGGATGGAGGTGATGAGGAAGTGAGGGTGTGCGGCCTCCGACCCACAGGGGAAGGAACATCTTGTCTGAGGCTCACATATTCCAGGGGCTGTATTAAGTGTTGCTTCAACACAATGAGGTAAACACCCAGGTCCCAAGGCACCCAGACCGGTCCTCTGGGCCTTCTCTGGTCGCCCTGAGGCCACTTGCTGCCAGCCATCCAAACAGCAGGCCTGGCTTGCCTGCTTCACAGGGTTCCTCATCTCCCAGGCAAGAGGGGTGGCATGGATTCCATAAACAAATAAATAGCATAAAATTCAACCCCATAAGAGGCCTGTAAAGCCCTCAGGGTGTGACCCTTGCTGCCCATCCCCTTCTACAGCTACACGGACCTTTTTTTTCTGCGTCTGGGACACTGCAAACGCAGTCCCACCCCAGGGCCTTTGTGCCACTGCCCCCTTGCAATGCTCGGCCACAGAGGTCCCCACAGCCAGCGCCGCACAGGCCCCATAGTTCCCAGCTGTGGGGCCACTTTGTTAGGGGCCTTCCTTCATCCACTTAAGACATTTCAGAAACACAGAATAGAAGGTTTTAGTCACATACATATCCTGGCTCCACAAGCATTCTATGTAGAAGCTCTGGGTGGACACATTCCAAAACAAGGGCATGGTTTTACTCAGCACCTTTGAACCTTTGATGGCTCCAGGCTCTCGTAGAAGCCAGGAGGAGACGTCAGGTCTGAAGCTGAACCCGTGTGGTCCTGGCGGCTCTCCCCACGTGGGTTTCCCAAGTCGCTCAGGCTCTGAGTTGTTCTTCCAGTCTGTAACGTAGTATAAAGGTAGGGGGTATCTCAAAGGATGAACAGAAGTAACATAATAAGCCCTTAGTCTGGAGCCTGGTACATGGGGGGCAAGCTGTGAACTATGGCTGTGCCACTGTGTTCTGGACATGCTGTGATCATCGGGCGGGGGCAGACATTGAAGCATCAGTGGCCTCTGTCCAGTTAGCGACGCTGCACCTCCTGCCCCCTTTCTGCTCCCTCGGGCTTGGTCCTTCCTTCCCTTCCCCTGGGCTCCGTCAGCTTCACTGTGACTGCCTCCCATTCATCCAGGCATCTGTGTCCCACGTGGAGGTCCCCATGACAGTGAGGACTGATGTCCTTTAAATCGCAGTTCCCATAGTCCCTGGAGTGGCACCTGGCATGTTGTGGGCTTGATAAATAATCATTGAATGGATGAATATTTGAATCAATGAAGAGCAAATGGCCTAAGCCACATCAGTGTGGCCATGGACTGAGGGGCAGGGGGAGACCCTGTCAGCCCTGAAGCCCTCTCTTAGCGGGGCCGGCCTTCGTACACCACATCTCTTTTGAGTCTGTTTTCTTGGGGAGGTTGATAATTCCTTCAGAACATTACTAGGGGGCACTGCGGAGTGTTAGCTTGTGAATGGAAGTGTTCCTTAAGTGGAGCAGCTGGAGGAATTCTGAGATGGCCCATGACGCCACCCTGGTGTGCACACACTTCCTTCTGGCTGTTCACCAGGAATCCAGGGCAGCTGGGAGGGCTTGTTATGGGGTTACAGTCCCAAAGCAGTTGACCTTATGGTAGGGAGATAATTGGGGGGCCTGGCCTAATCACATGGACCCTCTAAAAATGATTTTCTCCAACTGCAGGCAGGCAGCCTTCAGGAGCTGAGAGTAGGAAGGAGCACAGAGACCTCTGTCCTGCAACTGCCAGAAGAAAATTCCCCCAGCAATTGGGAGCTGAAAACTGGCCTTCAGCCCATAGAAGTCTCATGGCCCTGGCCAGTACCATGAATTCAGCCTGCTAAGACCTGAAAGTAAAGTCGCATCATGCCCAGGCTGTGGACCTGCGGAAACTGAGCTGAGGGTTGGTGCTACTCTAAGCTCCTGTGCTCGTGGAAATGTGTTATACAGCAACAGGAAATTAGTGCAAATAGAAAACGCTGTCTCAAACGTGGTCATTGGTAACCGGACACTGCCATGTTCCAGCCCCAGGAATAAGACACAAATGGTTCTCATGAGCACTTGGCCATCCATCAAAGCAAGCCTTGATTCCACACAGGAGAGAAATCTGATGACTCAGGCCCTGGGGCCTTTTGGGTTCAGGATAATTGTGAGTTCATTATACTGGATTTCTTAACAGCAATTTAATAAACAAGTTCCCCATTTTGAATTCCAGTTCTGTTTATTAGTCAGGGCAAAGGGAGGCTGCTGTAACAAGGAGCCCCACTACACCATTGCTTAAAATACAGGCCTGCGCCCACCTCCTCCTGCAGGGTCACCAGGCAGGTGGCTCTCCTGGTCACCTGCAGCAACTGCCTCCAGGCCACGCTCGGCAATAGCGGGAAATAAAATCATGAAGGTTACTCCACCTCCTCCTCAGTGCACCTCTTCCTGGGGATTAAAGCAAGGACTTCGGATTTCTACACTACAGACGGGTGCTTTGGACCCGACTCGAATTAGGTCTGTAACTCACTGTGTGGTCAGAGTGGCCTGGAGCTGCAGGAGGGGCGGGGCCAGCGCCAGCATGCGCTCGGTGAGGGGAAGTCTTCAGTGCTGGGTGGGCAGCCTTCTCTGGGACCTGGCTGTGGTGGGCCAGGCTGGTGGTGAGGTTGTGTCTCACATGGGCTCTGCCCACTGCCAAGTGTCTGATCTGAGGACAAGTGGTGCTTTCTGGGCCTCAGTGTCTTCATCTGCAAAATGGGACCATGAGACCTTACCTGACTGCCAGGGTTGTCAGTGGGCAGGCTTCAAAAGGTTGCCTGGCACATGCTGAGCATGCCGTAAATCAGCACCCAGGGCGGTGCTGCTCACCAGAAGCCGCAGGACCTGTGGCTAGTTCAGTCACTGACTTGCTGAAGGAGTGTGGGGCAGGGGGGCCGAGGATTCTGAACACTCCTCATCCTCACAGTGATGACGGCAGAGTGCAGGCTTATTAGCAGCTTCAGCCAATTTGCAGTTTGTCTTGGTGCTTACCCGAACAGGCTGCAAACCGAGACAAACACACTTTGAGGTCATCGCCCCGTGACTCAGAACGTTTTCCTGATGGTGTCTGTGCTGAGGAAAGAAAAAAGAAGGCCTTGAAATATTGCCAGTGGAAAAGGTTTGTGTGTGCAGCTGATGGCAGATGGTGGGATCTGGCAGCCTGACTGGGAAGCCCCTGGTGTTGGGTCTGTGCTGGTCACTCATGTGCCCGGGAAGCCCAGGGCGTGGCGTCTGCGCTGGTCACTCAGCTTCCTGGGAAGCCCAGGACGTCGGATCTGCGCTGGTCACTCAGCTTCCTGGGAAGTCCAGGGGGTCGGATCTGCGCTGGTCACTCATGTGCCTGGGAAGCCCAGGGCCTGGGGTCTGCGCTGGTCACTCAGCTTCCTGGGAAGCCCAGGGCGTGGAGGCCTGTGCTGGTCACCCTGTTGAAGCTCTTCTTTTTTTCAATTTGGGGCATATGAGGCTCTCTTCATATGTTTGTTGGCCACATATGTATTTTTTTAAAGAAGAATCTGTTCATGTCCTTTGCCCACTCAAAAAGGCTTTTTAGAGAAGACTGGCCCTGAGAAAAACTTCACATGTGATCCCATCCCATTTATGTAAAAATTGGTGTGTGCAGATGTATAAAATGACAGTCACCAGCATTTTAACTGTGGGCACTGCAGTGTTCTGGGTTTTTAGTAATTTTTCTTTCTTTAAAGGATGGTTGGAATTTTTTTTTTTTTTTTTTTTTTTTTTTTTTGACGGAGTCTTGCTTTGTCGCCAGGCTGGAGAGCAGTGGCGCAATCTCTGCTCACTGCAACCTCCACCTCCCAAGTTCAAGCAATTCTCTGCCTCAGCCTCCTGAGTAGCTGGGATTACAGGCACTTGCCACCATGTCCGGCTAATTTTTGTATTTTTCATAGAGATGGGGTTTCGCTATCTTGGCCACGCTGGTCTTGAACTCCTTTGTGATCCACCCGCCTCAGCCTCCCAAAGTGCAAGGATTACAGGCACGAGCCACCTGCCCGGCTGGACGGTTGGAATTTTTATACCAAAACATACTTTAAAAATTACCTATTAGAAAAAGAGCAATACGGCTGTTTTACTGTGGGGAAAAGAAGACCTGCAATGAGATGAGGTCTGCAGGGTGCTTGACCGGCCTGTCCCAGACACGCCTTGTAGCAGGGACTCGGGGGCAGGTAGGCAGTGACAGGAGGTACCATGGCCCCACCTCCGCTCCATGGGGGGTCACGGTGGAGAGCCTCAGGCATCAGCGCGACTTGGTTAGTAGGATTCAGGCCAAAACGTTTCAGAAATGGTGTCTCAAGTTATATAAGGGCAGCTGTGTGCCAGGACAAGCCTGGGGCAGTGTCCGCTCTTGCTGGTGTCCGGACATTCTTTGCCTTTCCCAGAGAGGACCCAGATCCCTGTTCCTCTGGCATCTCGCCTGCCTGGCTGAGGAAGAGGGCAGAGCATTGTCCGGTTTTCCTGTCTTCTCCGCCTTTGAGAAAAACTACTCCTTAGTGGGAAGTATTTTCCTAGGATTTATTTGGCGGCGTGCTGGGGAACTTTTAAATTACTGCCTTCCTTTGCCGTCACGTAATTCTTGTATTAATGCTTCTTGTGCAAAAAGAAAGGGAAGCTGCTACCGTGCTTTATTAGGACTTCCCAGGTGGTCCAGGTTTTTTAAAATCCCATTTCCATAGATTAACTTATCAGTAGTGAAAACAACCACTGTGCACATAATAAAATTGATGATTATTGAATGCCGATGATAAAAAAAAATGCCCGCTTTAATCACCACTGAGCTCAACGGAATAAGGAGAAATGCGAACCTTTCTGAGGTGTTCGTGTTTATTTCAAAGCCACAATGAGCGCCACTGCTGTTGCTCTCAATAGTGTGCAGGGCTAAGTCTTGATCAGTTTTCCAAAATGAACACGTTTGTGAAAGACCCCGTCGGTCACGTGCATGGTTCCGTCTGGTGCCCTCAGCAACCCTGTTGGTTAAAGAGTTGAAGTTCAGAGAGATTAAATGACACCTCTAAAGATCAACAGTCAACAAAGGACTGAGCTGGAATCAGGCTTAACTGGTTTAAGTAAATATCCAGTGCTTTCCCCACAGGAATGGGTGGCTTTTCACTTAATCAACCAGATGGCCGTGGTTTGAGCCCGTCTTAATGGCTGTGAACTGGATGGAAAATGGATATTGTGGAATTCAGTTAGAGGCCCCACCTTCCTTCCTGGCCCCTCCTGCTGTGGTCGAATTCTGTTAATTGCAGCTAAATCTTGTTCCCCAAGTGCTGGCCATGAACAGCCTTGTCTTAAAAGCAAGGCCAGGATGGCACATCGCCAGCAGTCAGCAGCAGCGTTTATGGGTGTCGTTCTGCAACGGGCTTGCCGGTCACGCTGGTGCTGTGTAACACGCATGCTCACCTTGCACCGTCTGTCGTGAAATCCTGGCGCTATCACACGCTCCTTCCTTGCCTTACATGTGCGCGTTTATGCTGAGTTTGGAAAGGAGCTGCCATTTGTTCCAGCAGGAGTCAGCCAGGTCAATCTCTGGGAGGCCCAGATAAAGCCGTGTGCCTGGCACACAGAGGGCTGGAGACAAACAGCCCTCGGAAAGATAATGGGTTTGCCTGACACTGGGCCTGTGAATCATAACAGGATCCAAGGGCTGGAGCAAGTCCAGGAATTGGCAACTTCCCTCGTTGTTCATCACCACGCTTCAAAGCTCAGAGTGCAGACTACCTGAAATTAAATGAATCAACTCTTCACTCGCCAAAAATCACCTCCTTTTACTTACTCTTCAAAATAGAGGAAAGAAAAATTTTATAAAAACAAATGATAAGTGCAAAACCCAGGTTTTAAACTACCTCTTCTCAGACAGAAACAGCACAGGATGAAGTGAAAGGTGCCCACCTTCCATGGGTAGCCCACGTTTCATGGCAGGTGATGCGGGGGGGATCCTTCTTAGCCTGACAACCTGGCATACTCTGTGTGCTTAGGAATTCATAGCGTGGTATTTTAGACTCCAAATCAAAATCACTGGTGAGGACATTTAGAGAAGTCCCTGAGGTTAAATACAGTAAAAGAGGCAAAACTCAATGTGGATCAGGAGCTGTACATGTGCCTGTGTATGGGCGTGTGCGTGTGCATTTGCATATACACATGTGTACATGTGTCTGCTCATGTGTGTGCCTGTGTGCATGCATGGGTACATGTGTGTTTGCAAGGGTATTTGCATGTGCCTGCACACGTGTGTGCCTCTGTGCATGCATGGGTACATGTGTGTTTGCAAGGGTGTTTGTGTGCATGTGCCTGCACACTTGTGTGCCTGTGTGTGTGCATGGTTACATGTGTGTTTGCATGGGATTTGTGTGCATGTGTCTGCTCATGTGTGTGCCTGTGTGCGTGTGCATGGGTACATGTGTGTTTGCATGGGCATTTGGTGTGCATATGTATGTATGTTTGCATGCATGCACACACATGCATAAGGGCATGTGTACATATGCCTGCACACATGTGTGCCTGTATGGGTGCCTGTGTGCACATGACTGTGCTTATGGGGACATGAGTTTGCCTGTGCACGTGTGTGAATGTGTGTTTTATGTGCATGTGTGTTTTGCATGCCTGTGTGCACATGTGTGCATGTGTGTATTTGTGTGCATGTGTTTTGTGTGCATGTGTGTGCATATGTGCATATGTGCATTGTGCACATGACTGTGTGCCTATGGGCACGAGTGTTTGCATGTGCACATGTGTGCATGCCTGTGTGCACATGTGTGCATATTTGTGTGTACATGTGTGCACATGTTTGCCTGTGTGCGTGTGTGTGCACCTGTGCATTATGTATTTGCATGTTCGTGTGTGCAGGTGTGTTTGCATGTGTGCATGTGTGTGGGTGCATGTGTGCATGTATGTGCATGCACATGTGTCCCTGAAAGTGGACTATATTCATGCCTCTCTTACATAGGCCAGTAGGAGTTATCCTGGCTTCTGGGCCAGAGCAGGTCAAACAGTGTTGGTGACTGCAAGCTTCCCGTGCCCCTTAGCTGCCCGTCCCCTGCCATGGGCCAGAACAGATGAAATCCAGAGCTCATGATGCCAATCTGTGTTCAGTTGCAGGTTGATACTATAGGCATGCAGCACTTAAATAAAAACCTAAATCCTCAGAAATTACAGAATAAATGTTCTGTGCCTGGTAATGGTGAGCAATTTATCTGACATTTGATTCCAGTTTGCCGTTTACAAGATAATTTCACACGTCTCCTCTGTTGTCCCGATCAGACTGGGAGGAGAGCTCAGTGAAGCAGGAGGCTCAAGTCACTTGGGAGAGACCAAGGACCCCAAGGAAACAACCTGGCCTCCTGCAGGAAACTGACCTGGTGTGGCCTCTGTGTGACCAGTGACCCGAGCCCTGTGGTCTGTGGGGTGGCATCTGCCTGACCAGGCTGTCCAGAGGATTCCAGAAGCACCCTGACCTTGAAGACTGCAGCTCCCTGTCCCGGCTGGCAGGTGACAGAGCGATGGTGCAGACACCCATGCGTGCTCTTGGACGTTTAATGGAAACACACACTGGGACAGGCCAGGGGCGCAGAGGGGAGAAAGCACAGCCTCTGTCCTGGACGGTGGCCAGGAGGCAGACAGGAACGCCGATGCAGATCATAGCGTGTGTCACTGAAACACACAGCCGCTCCTGCTAGCCCAAGACACAGGAGGATCTGAGTCAGTCAAAATAAGGAGGTCAGGGCTGGAATCCAGAGGACAGCATTCTCGCTCCGAGATTTATTAAGAGAAAGTGGAGCGAACAGCCAGAGAAATGTTGAGGTCTGGGTGGGTTGGAGGGCTTCTAGACTCACGATGGGGCGTGTGGTATGAGAGTATGAGGTCATAGCCTGTTAAGGAAGCCACGTGGCAGCCAATAAGGAGGCGTGTGTGCAGGCATGTGTGTGTGCATGTGTGTATGTGTGTGCATGTGTATGAGTATGTGCGTGTGTGTGTACGTGTCTGTATGTGTGTGTGCATAGCAGTCTGTGGTCCATGAGTAGAAATCTTATGCAAGTGGAAATACTGATCAGGCCTAGGGAGTAAACAGCCGTAAGACAAGGGCTCTTTCTGTGTTTGCTGCCTCTGTTTGGTGCTCATCACGTTGTGGCTGTCCAACATGTGTTTGTGCGTACGCATAGTGTGTATCCATTCCACAACAGCTGGGACTTCTCCCTGAGCACATGACCCTAAGGCACCACTTCCCTCTGCACCCACCGTTTCGTGGACTCATCTTTGGAACAGTCTGGAGGGCCGCGGGACCAGGGCATGCTGATGGGGCCTCTCTCACCCGGGCTGCTCAACTCCCTTCTCATGCGTCTGTCACATGCACCACGTGTGGTACCATATTGAATAGACGGACTCTGCTTTTGCCCTCCTTTCTAACTGTGGGCTCTTCATCTTAAGAAATCGTTTCAGCTGGGCGCCGTGGCTCACGCCCGTAATCCCAGTACTTTGGCAGGCTGAGGCGGGCGGATCACGAGTTCAGCAGATCGAGATCACCCTGGCTAACACGGTGAAACCCCGTCTCTACTGAAAATACAAAAAACTAGCCAGGCGTAGTGGTGGGTACCTGTAGTACTAGCTACTCAGGAGGCTGAGGCAGGAGAATGGCATGAACCCGGGAGACGGAGCTTGCAGTGAGCCAAGATCGCGCCACTGCACTCCAACCTGGGCACAGAGTGAGACCCCGTCTCAAAAAAAATATTAATTAATTAAAAAAAAAAAGAAATGGTTTCTTACCTCTCTGAATCTCCTGTTGCCCAAGGCAGCAGTGCCTGGAAGAGAGGGCAGAGTCAGCATTTTGTATTTGTTTTGAACTGAGCTGCGTCGTTTCCTGGTTTAAGAAGAGAATGAATTTCGTATTTTAAATCTGTAAGTTTGGCTTTGGGTATTAAACACTGAATACAGGGAAGCATTTTGTTGTTGTGTCAGAATTCCTCAGTTACCAAGATGAGAATGGTGCCAACAAAGTAGCTTCAAAAATGGTTGACTTTTTATTTTTACACAAGATTTAGGAAGGAACTATTTTGACATAAAGTCAAGCTGGAACGTCATAATATGTGGACCAACCCTAAGCCAGATCCCTCTTAAGATAACTTAATCCAGTGTGGATTGAATGAAACTCTTTTTTTCTTTTTTTTTAAATATATCAGTTACTCTGTTCCCAGATTTTGCTACCAGAGTTGGTGGCTGTCACCAAAACCTTCGTCCCGGTTGACACAAGGCTGTGCATTGGATGAACATGGAAAACTCTACCCAGCCCTGGGACGTTCCATCCATGTAACCCATGAAGAGAAATGCTATATGCAAAGGTTTGTGATCACGTGTCCTGCCTTTGAATCAATGGACTTCTGCAGGAATTTTTTGGCAGATAGCCCTGTCCAGTATTTTCAGAAGGACACGAACCTGTACCAAGGTCTGTTAAACCTGATTAAAGAGGAGATCAATTCCATGTTGTAAATTGTCCTTTGCACATGAATGGAAGTTGTGTGGCTGGAGCCTGTCAGCCTGAGTGGTCTTCAGATTGCCAGCAACGCCATACAAGGCCACATCTTTCTCATCTCTGCATGCTCTGCACACCGCAGGTGACAGATAAATGTGTGTGCGCTTTGGGAGGGTCACGTAATGTGGGGAGGGGAACTGTTTGCATCATACGAACACTAACATCTCCTGTGGATTTGGGGATTTGATGAACATGTGTTCAGAGCATGTGTGTGCATGTAGACCCACTGCAGGCCTGCACCTACCTGCCCCCCACCTCCCACCACACACGTACTTTAGAAGTGCAGACATGGGGTGTGGCTTCATTTACGACTGTCCCAACAGGGAGGCATCAGGTGGCAGTGCCTGGTGTGTGGGGCTTGCCTTTCCTCCTGACCCTGGACAGACTCACAGATAAGAGCATCTAATTTCATGGGTCACAGGTCCCCTAGCCGGGACTTTCTATTGCAATGGCAAATTTATAGTCCTGCTAAAGACTCCTTCTCCTGGGAACTTCCTCAATCTGAGAGAAAAGGGAATGAGTAACCCGTTCATGCCCAGAAAGCACCTGGAAGCACAGGGATGCCGCTGGCCGTGACTGGCAGTGACGACATGGCCGTGAGTGGCAGTGACAACGTGGCCATGAGTGGCAGTGATGACGTGGCCGTGAGTGGCAGTGACGACGTGGCTGTGAGTGGCAGTGACAACATTGCCGTGACTGGCAGTGATGACATGGCCGTGAGTGGCAGTGACAACGTGGCCGTGAGTGGCAGTGATGACGTGGCCGTGAGCGGCAGTGATGACGTGGCCATGAGCGGCAGTGACAACATTGCCGTGACTGGCAGTGACGACATGGCCGTAGTGGCAGTGATGACATAGCTGTGAGTGGCAGTGACGACGTGGCCGTGAGTGGCAGTGACAATGTGGCCGTGAGTGGCAGTGACAACATTGCCATCAGTGGCAGCGATAACGTGGCTGTGAGTGGCAGTGACAATGTGGCCATGAGTGGCAGTGACGATGTGGCCATGAGTGGCAGTGACAACATTGCTGTCAGTGGCAGCAATAACGTGGCCATGAGCGGCAGTGACAACATTGCCGTGACTGGCAGTGACGACATGGCCATGAGTGGCAGTGACGACATGGCTGTGAGTGGCAGTGACGACGTGGCCGTGAGTGGCAGTGATGATGTGGCCATGAGTGGCAGTGACAACATTGCCGTCAGTGGCAGCGATAACGTGGCTGTGAGTGGCAGTGACAATGTGGCCATGAGTGGCAGTGACGATGTGGCCATGAGTGGCAGTGACAACATTGCTGTCAGTGGCAGCAATAACGTGGCTGTGAGCGGCAGTAACGATGTGGCCATGAGTGGCAGTGACAACATTGCCGTCAGTGGCAGCGATAACGTGGCTGTGAGCAGCAGTGACGATGTGGCCATGAGTGGCAGTGGCGACGTGGCCATGAGTGGCAGTGACAACATTGCCGTCAGTGGCAGCGATAACATGGCTGTGAGCGGCAGTGATGACGTGGCCTTCTGCTGAGGGGCTTCTCACATGGGCTCCCTTGACTCCAGGGTTACACCCTGTGTAGCCGGCACTTCCTACGAAATTAAGCATCCCACAAAAGTATGGGGAAAGCCAGCGAGGACGCTGCCATTTGCCGATGGGCAATTGATGGTGAATTCATCTGCAGCTCACAGGCGGGTCTTATCAGTTCGTGATTTCAGTCCTGACGGCTCAGAAAAAGCCGCCACGTTCCGGCCGTGTGATTTTGGTTGAGCTATTATGGAGCGGCATTGGAATCCCACTCTCACCACGCTCTGGCTGTGATTTTGCCTGAGCTATGATAAAATAGGATTTTAGAGTTTCCCTCAGAGGCTTGGTAAGAGAATCAAACTGGGAAATGAATATGAAGGGCGTGGCCAAGCATCTGGTGAGTGACAGACAGGGTAGAGGGGCTGGCAGTGGATTTCTCCACTGAAACCACCACTGCAGGAGCGGCACCGAGACGAGGGGCTTCTGCAAGCCCGTGGACCCCGGAGCCCTTTGTGGCTTTCCAAGCCATTCTTGGTGGCAGAGCGAGGCTGGCACATACGCTGCTGGGCCCCAGGCACGCTCTGAGTACCTCCCGGGCACCGTTTCAGGAGAGCCCTGTGAAGGAGGAAGGCCCACAGTGCCAGGCTGCAGATAGGGAGACTGAGGCTTAAGGAGCTCATGCCCTGTGGGTAGTGTCAGGCTTAGGAGGTGGGAGTAGCAGCCTTCAGGGAGGTGGAAGGGCCCCAAGAGAGGAGCCCCACAGAGGCTTCCACATGCCCCTTGGAAGCAGGAAGGGCCCAGGCGGGGCCCTCTGATCCACTCTGAGTCCTGGTCTGGCAGAGGCATGAGTGGGTCCCTCAGGGAGAGTGACATTGACACTGCAGGGGCTGCTGCGGGGAGGGAAAGGCTCAGGTGTCAGGGCCCAGGAAGTTTGTTTTGCAGCTAATTTTTGCATATTTGTTTAATCTGTCACCCAGGGTCATTGGTCAGGCTGCTCTCAGAGTCCGTGTTCCCAGCGATGGGCTGCCTGGGATGGGGAGGAAGGCAGCCTGCAGGGACTCAGAGAGAGGAGTGCCATGGACAGGAGGCCTTGGGTGCAGGAGCGTGGCCGGGTCGGCTCCCAGGACACGGGCGCTCACCCGCAGCACTGCTCCGGAGGTCCGGAAATTAGTCTCATCCCAGGGCAGTCCTCTGCTCA
This sequence comes from Macaca nemestrina, assembly GCF_043159975.1. Taxonomy (NCBI): domain Eukaryota; kingdom Metazoa; phylum Chordata; class Mammalia; order Primates; family Cercopithecidae; genus Macaca; species Macaca nemestrina. The sequence goes on along the minus strand of NC_092129.1, from coordinate 1,661,489 downwards.
GGCAGCCGCATCGCAGGCCTGGCTCCTTCAGAGAGGGGGTCCCAGACACCGCACAGCCCCTTTGTTGGTTGGGATTTGATCCTGCTCAGTTAACCCTGGGGGGAAGTCGTTCATCCAATAACTGGAGGCTTCTGATTGTTCAGTCAGAGTCAGTTTACGTCTTAAGACAACTCTGACACAAGTTTTACAATATCTTAATTTCTCTGAAAACATGGACACTTATTTTCAAATGTTTTAAGAGAGAGTCAGTACTTTCACTGTTGTTATTGGTGTTTTGCATGATTTTCTCTGCACAAACCGCTGCAGTGGTGCATGACTGGGGTCTCCAGTTTCCCTGTGAAGTGGACTCAACACGGGGTGCTCACAGAACAGCCGTCCGAGTCCTCACTGTGTGGGCCCAGGGGCTTGCAGGTGCCTCGCCAACACCTCATCACACAATGTTTTTTATCCACTCACTTTAAAAGAGTCATTCCAGGACAATTGTATTAGCTGTCGTAGAAACAACTACTTTTCCTTCATATACTCATACACCAATGTTTCACACAATTTGTTAATTCAGAAAGTATTTGGTGCTTTCTATGGGTCTAACTCATAATGATTGATTGACATAATTACAACAGGCATAGACCGTCTGGGACATGACTCTTGGTCAGCACACAGCCCTACTGAGGGGATCAGGGGTATGTGGGCACTAGAGGAATGCCCCTAAGTGGTGAAGGTTCCAGAATACCACTGACACCAGGCCGTGGGATCACAGAGGAACCAAAGAGAACATGTAATGAAGAGAACTGGATAGGGAGAGGCCAAGTAAGAGAGCTTTACCTGTCACCACCATCACCATCACCCTCATCACATTCACTGTCATTACTATCTTTGTCATCACCATTATCACTATTGTTATCACCATCACCATCATCACATTCATGTCATCACCATCATCGTCCCATTCATCACTGTCTTTATCACCACCACCATCACCATCATGACCACATTCATCACTGTCTTCATCACCATCATCATCATCACCACATTCACTGTCATCATTATCTTTGTCATCACCATCTTTGTCATCACCATTATCACTATCATTATCACCATCACCATCATCACATTCACTGTCATCACCATCACCATCACCATCTTCACCACATTCATCACTGTCTTTATCACCATCACCATCATCATCATCACCACATTCATCACTATCTTTATCATCATCACCATCATCATCATCATTACCACGTTCACTGTCTTCACTATCTTTGTCATCATCACCACCACCATTACCACCATCACCACTACCAGCATCACCAATGCTAATAACAGTTTTGAGCATTTACATTAGTTTCTGTGTTAAACACATTACATGGAGTATTTTAGTTCTTCCAAAACTCTAGAAGATGCCAAAGATCTTGTTTATTGTTTCCATCTCATAGATGGTGAAGCCAAAATCTAGAGAAGCCAAGTGACTTTCCCATAGTTGTCGTCACCGTCATCATCACCGTCACCACCACTATCATCACCGTCATCATCATTCTCATCACATTCACTGTCATCAATATCTTTGTCATCACCATCATCACCAGGTGAGAAGCAGGATTGAAACCAAGCTGTTCTACCATGTAATAGTCTTCCTCCCAAAGTGTTACTGCCACGATTGACTATTTTGAGGAACAGAATCATAAGAAAGTCAGGCACCTTGCCAGCCTAGGTCACACAGCTCTAAGGTGTGGGAGCTGTAACTGGAGGGCAGTTTTATCTGACCCCTGCCTACAGTCTTTCTGCTTAGTCTTCCTTTCTCATGCAGCTGCCCCTCATTGGAAAAATTCTTAGGCTCTGAGTTCCCATTGCCCCAAAGACCCTGTCTTGCATCTTAGAGACCCTCATAAACTCAACCCTTCCTTTGCCTTGCTCCAGACCAAAGAGGATCACAGCCCAGCAGCAAAAGTGCTTTGGGTGACACCAGGGCTCTAAGAAATGAATCCTGGCTATAATGTTGTGACAACTATTGTTAGAGCTAACTATGACCCTGGCTCTTTATCAAGATGTTTATGTATATCATTCCCCAAACTTCCATTCCCATGAGGTTGATTTTAATTTCACAAGTGAGAAAGTGGAGAGAAAATCCATCCCATAGCAGAGCTGGGATGCAAACCCAGACCTATCTGATTCCAATGCCTGTGGTCTCAGCCAGTGGTTCTTCCTTTCTAACTCCAGAGCAGGGGCCACCATTGGTTCCTCCAAGAGGTCCAGGCCTCCTGCATGGGAAGACCCTCATGGAAGGGAAGGAGAGGGTTTGAATCGAGACGCTGATCTCCCAGTGTGAAGGCGTCACTTCTTCCCTGGGCATCAGGGTGCTTCTCATACCCACCATGTTACCTCAGTTGGCACAGAATATTTTGGATCCCATTTGTCCAACCCAGAATCTGAGATCTGAGTGTGACGCCTGAGCCCACCCTGGGCTCTAAGATGCTTGCTGGAACCTGACACCCTACCCATTCCCCACGAAGCTGGGTCCTGCTTCTCTTACCCTTCAGCTGCTGCTGTCTGGCATTTGGTAAAGAGAAAACAGAGCAATAGGCTTTGTGCCACTGCCTCAGACACCAAGCACTCGCCACTAATCACTTCTCTGACTGCCTACCCATCAGCTACACAGAACTTCCCCAGCAGCCTGCTGGGACCATACCTGACCCAGCCACATGGGGCACTCCACTCACACTCCCTGGCACCCTACCCGACCCGGTACTGGCTTCTTTGTGCTTTCACACACACATATGTGTGCATGCACACACACAGTCACACACAATTGCTCACATGTATCTACTCACATACATTACACTCATATACTCACATACATTAACACACATGTACACATTCTCACAGGATAGTCACACATTCTTTCACAACCACACACACTCATTTCCACATGTACACACAATCACACCATACAATACATGCACACACATTCACACACTCACACACTCACACCTTCCTTGTAGCCCATGCCCTCCTGAAGAGAACAACATAACTTGTTCCTCTTCTGCCCCCAGTGACAGGCCCAGTTCCAGGCATATGAAAGGTGCCCAATACATCATTGTTTAGCTGAAGTTACTAAGTAATGAGGTTATTTATTTCAAATAAAGATAAAGGCAAGTGTTCAAATGAGCATTGTCTTTCAAAATGCTCTTTTTGGAAAGTCTCATGTTTGGTTGAATGATGGCCAACACACTTTTGAAGTTCAGTTATTCAATAAGATGGCAATTTTGGGCATCTGCTATGCTCAAGGAATTGAATTAAGAGCCAGGTGTTCAGAGATGGTCAGTATGACTCTGCCTGTCCCGGGACCTCATGTTCTTTAGGACCAAAGTATGAAGTTAAAGACAAAACCAGCTTCTTCATTTTATTTTCACATCTTGCCTAGGTCAAAATTGTCTTTGGAATCCCAGGTCTCCAAGTTGCTAGGATGCTTGGAGGTCATGTCGGAGACAGGAATTCTGTCTCACTCACGGGGCAGCATGGCTCTGCTCCATCACTTTCTGAGACGAGGAGCTCAGTGCGGCCCACGGGGTCTTGTCCCTTCACAGAGCCCATGACTCTTGTGCATGATATTTGGTTCTCAGCGACGAAAGGATGTTTAGGAAAACAAAGCATGTGCCAAAAGGACAGAGGATGATGTGAGGGAGGCATGCTGTGCACCTGGAGCCGATGTCAGAGGAGGAGCTGGCGATATGTCTGAAATCGGTGTGCAGACTCCAAGGCAAGCTCTGTGCTGGGCGTGATTATTACACACTGTGCTGGTTATCCATCGCTATGTAGCAATGTTGTCACAAATCTAGGGCCTTCAAATGCACATTTGTTATTGCACAGGCTCTGTGGGACAGGAATCTGGGCACAGCTCACTGGGTTCTCTGCAGGGCTGCCATCAAGGTGCCTTCCAGGAATGTGCTCCCATCTGGCAGCTCGACTGGAAAGGGACTTGCTTCCGAGCTCATCGCCTTGGCAGTGTTCTGGCCCTGGCAGGGGCTGGGCTGAGGACCTGGGTTTCTGGCTGGTTGTCTGAAGGCTGCTTCCAGTTCTTTCCCATGTGGGCCTCTTTCTTGGCTGTTTTCATTAAAACCATCAAGGCAGAAAATGCCGTAGCAAGACCGAAGTTGCAATTTTACATAACTTAAGTCACACAAAGGACATCCCATCCTTTTTGACATGTTCTATTAGTTGGAAGCAAGTCACAGGTGAATGCCACGTTCAGAGATGATTCTTGTGTATGAAAGATCACAGATGCCAGGGCATCCTAGGAAGCAATAGGATGGGGCAGGGAGTGAGTGTGGTGGCTCAGGAAGCTGGTGGGTGACAGAGGCAGGTGGTGTGGGCTTGGGTGCTGTGCCAAACATGTGGCAATGAAGAGCTTTCCACTCACCCCACAATGGATGATTCTTGTGGGTGTTGGAAGAAAGGTCAGAAATTTCGATCAACTTCAAAGGAAGGCAGAAGGGGAAAGCTGCAGGCAGCACAGCACTTGTCTCCTGCCAGGCTTTGTGCTATCAGGAGGTGGGCTCACTGGCTGCACCCACAATGTACAGAAACGCCATGTTCTGACTCATGGTTTAGGCTCATTCTCTTGGGACTCAATTTATCAAAATCTCCCTCAAAAACTCATGAAGTAGTTACATTACAACCTAGTCTCACCTTTTGTTGATGATTAACAAATGTTTGTTAATGATGGTTAATAGCAACAACATAGACTGGAAACTCCCAGGCTCCTTCCTTCTAAGGTTCCACATACATCCTAAATGTTTTCCTGGAAAACCGGAGTGTTAATAAATAACATCACTTATGAGTGAGCTGCAATATCTCATTTACCAGCCAAGTGGCCCCTAGTCAAGAGTGGATCCACAGTAATTTACGTAAGAGGAAGAAGTGAAATGCACAGTGGGTGTTCATTGCAAAGCCCGTGTTCAGCATGTTCTGTTGGTTGATGGAAACATGGTAGAGGAGCCCAAGGGAAGGGAAGAGAGAGACAACAGGCAACGTCTCTCAGAGGTGAATTTCCAGGCTTAACTTTTTCCCCTTTTCTCAGAGAAAGCTTTCCCATATTGACAACTTCATGCACAGATATTGATCATCATACATGTGTATTAGTTAATATTGTTTCAGCAGTATAGGAATTGAAATAATTCACTGTTCAGAGGTTAACTGGACATTGCACATAGGTTTTTTAACTTGAGGAATATGGAGGTAGAGATAAGTGGTTTTCAAGCCTAGAGGAAGTAAAATGTTTACATAGCATTTTATCTAAGTTCATGCATTGCCTTTCCTCCTAAGGTGTTGGTATTGTTCCCAGAGTGAAAGGACACACTCATTTATGTCCAGTCTAATGAGCTGTCAGTCTTAGATCCCAAAGGGGTAAATGTAACTTGAAGGGTCCATCCTACATTTAGCACTGATAAGAATAATAACTTATATATGCGTGACAATGGAGAGGCCACAGCAACACTATAAAACAGAAAAAAATGTTCAGCCTTATTTATGGTGTATTTCCTGTATTTCAGGAAGGTGAGGTGGAGCTTACAAAGGCTCAAACATATCACTATATTCTTTCTGCCCACTTGTTCTTTACGGCTGGTGACACTGCATCGCATCCCTCAAACTCTACTCTTCTCAATACAATTCATTGCTTCAGCTCTATCTGTTCCCATCAGCTATGTCAAATGAACAGAGTATGAGATCAAACGAGAGGCATGAGTTGAGGATAATTCTCAGGTTCCTACCTGGGGATTGGGTACCTGGTGGTTGTTGCCACTGATTGACACAATGAAATCAGAATTAGAGCAAATTTAGGGTGAAAGGTGGTTAGTTCATTTTTGCAGTGGTGGCCATTGAGGTGGGAAGTGTCAATCATGGATAAAGCAAAGGGTTGGATGTGAAGGAGGTGAAGATGAAAGGAATGAAAAGGCTCAGAAGCAGAACCCATCCTCACTGGGCATCAGTGATAATGAGTAGTTCCAGGAGACTGGGCCAGTCAGCAGTGAGAAGAGAATGGTCAACAGTGAGGACAGAGTGGTCAGCAGTGAAGATGGGAGGTCAATAGTGAGAAAGAAATGTTCCGTAGTGAGGATGAGGAGGCCAACAAGGAGGATGGGGAGTCAACAGTGAGGATGGGGAGGTCAACAGTGAGGATAGGAGGTCAACAGTGAGGATGGGGAGGTCTGACAGTGAGAATAGGAGGTCAACAGTGAGGATAGGTCAACAGTGAGGATGAGGAGGTCAACAGTGAGGATAGGAGGTCAACAGTGAGGATAGGAGGTCAACAGTGAGGATGAGGAGCTCAACAGTGAGGATGGGGAGTCAACAGTGAGGACAGGAGGTCAACAGTGAGGGTAGGAAGTCAACAGTGAGGATGGGGAGTCAACAGTGAGGACAGGAGGTCAACAGTGAGAATGGGGAGTCAATGGTGAGGATGCGGAGGTCAACAGTGAGGATGGATGGTCAACAGTGAGGACAGATGGTCAACAGTGAGGGTGAGAGGCCAACAGTGAGGATGTGGAGGTCAACGGTGAGGATGGAGTTGTCAACTGTGGCTAACAGAGCAGAAAAGCAAAAAATGCTAAGGACTTAAACGTCCGTATCAATTCTTTAAATATGGAGTTACTTTTTCCAGCATGTTTTTGTGAAATGGAGTTTGGAGGATTGTTCTGGAGGTGGAGTCCAGACTAATATGGGTGAGAAATCATGGCTGATAGGGAAGCAGTAACACACAGAAGCCACCTCCTTTCCGGATCTGTGGCCCCCTCTCTCCTGGTCCTCATTAACATTAACTGTGATGGATTCTCCTCTCTCTTCTGATTCTCTCTTCACTTTTGTCACCCCTGGTGTCCATTATGAGGAGCATAAAGAGTTTTCCTGTCTTCAGGGAGATGATGGTTGGGAAACACCCTTCTACCACTGTTGCTCCGAAATCGTTACCCCTCTAAATACTTCTTAACTCTGTTACCAAAAATCCCTAATATATACTACATGTATTAGACATAGAATAGATACTTATTGTGTGCTTATTGTACAGTGGGTGGAAATTTAACCCACTTCTGGACACAGAGGTGGGCGCTGGTCCTCGTGCCCTCCTGAACAAGAATTACAATGGCATCTGTTCCTATCTTTTGTGAAATGCTGAAGGGCTCATTGCACCTTGATATCTGGATAGCAGCAATGACTCTCTCTCTCTTTTTGGATAATACTTTATGGATCTTTACATTTTATATTCCTTTTGAGGATTTTAATTCTGCAAATGTGAATTGAAATTTCGAAAAATGTTTGGTTCAGCATTGCAGGTGAACTGCTTTATTGCAAGGGAATTTTCTGGCACCAGTCATCTCCCTGAAGTAGCAAGATTTAATCACCTACAACCAGCAGTGTCGGTGCTGAAAGTAAAAAGGCCTTCCTGGGGGAGATATCCCAGAGGATTCCAGGCCTGGCTGAATCCCAGTGTCACCAAGGGGATCAACTGTCTTGCAAATTCTAAAACCCTCTAGTGCCTCCTGGTGTCTGGCCAAAGGCTCCGGGGAAATCCCAAGAGAATGAGAATGGTTGTTGATCTTTCACACCCCCAATCTTATGCAGCCTAACAGGGGAAGAGATTCGGGCCAGAATAGAACAGATCTGCCTTTGTCAGCTGGATAGTCAGTGGTGGGGTGAGGATGGATAGGTCAGTGGGCTCAGTGTCCTCCACCATGAAGTCCAGACAATGACAACCACCTTTTGGGGCCAAAGCAAGGTCTGGTGAGTGGACAGGGTTGGGGTCACAGGGCTGGTGAGAATTCAAGCTCCGCTGTCTCTGGCTACTATGTGTCCTCCCAAGGACATCCTGGGGGCCCACAGAGGGAGGGGTTCTGTTGTCCCCTAACTCTGCCCTACTCTCAGCAGCTTCCCCAGAGGTGTCATCAAGACGCTGAGGATCGCGATGAGTAGCACTCACTGGGCACCAGTTCTCCCTGTGCTCTGCATCCCCCATGCAGCTCTCGTGCAAGCTTTTGGAGGCGGCTGCCACTGCCCTTGCCTTGCGGCGTCAGCAGTGCAAACTGCGCCCTGAAGACGTCCTCTTTCCAGCTCTGCAACAAAGGGCTGCCTCGCCTGCTCTCCTGTGAAGCCTTTTTCTTATTTTAATGACATGCATCAAGTGTACATTGTAAAACCATTTCTCTTAAGTTTGCAGGTGTAACTTATACTTTTATTTGTTCATTAATAGAGCAATTTTGATGTGAAGACTAAAAACACTCATTTCCTGTTTCTTTAATACTCAGTGTATACATTTTTGCAGATTAAATTTAAATACATATTTTGGAACAGTTATTTGATAAAATTTCTTCAGACGTTGCTTTTCGCACCATTATCATAAATTTAACATATCTGATTTTCTTAGGTACTTCAAACCCCTAGCAAGGGAAAAGTGTAAATCTAACGAATAAAATCTTCTCAGGCAATTAAACAATGTTTACAAACAGGCTGACTCAAAGGTGAGTTCCTCAAATCTGAGTTTCTCGGCCCCAGCACTGTGGATGTTTTGAGCGGGTAATTCTCTGTTGTGAAGGCTGTCCTACCACAGGGTCCTAGAGGCCAGCAGCACCTCCCAATTGAGACAATAAAAATTATCTCCCCACAGCGCCAAGGTTACCCGTAGTTGGGGACCATTGCCTTAAGTATTTAAACACTGATGAAAAGTTTAATCTTTTTAAAACTTCAACATTCTTAAGCATTTTGATAAGCTCACAAATGTACACTTCAGATGCTCATACACTTCAGATGACTTTAAAAATGAAAATATCAAAACTCTTACAAAGCTCATTGCTTCAAGTCCAGTTGACCGATTATCAAATCAGCCAGAGAATTTTCTTCTTTGGCTGTCTATACCCCTGTCTCCCTTCCGGGACTTTCTGACCCTGCTGAGGGGATATGCTCACCCAACTAGAAGCTGTGGAATTACCTCTCAGGCTGCCTGAGGTCACGCACTCATGGTTTCTGGTCAGAGTCTCAGGTCAGAGGACAAGAATTGAGGGTTGAGGTGAGAGATTTGGGACCAGCAGGGGCACTGGGATGCCGCTTGCGGGGTGATGAGCACCGTGCTGGCTCCCCAGCTCTTTCCTGCAGCCCCCCAGCCCACATGCTTCGCTGGGCCTCGCAAACCTCCCGGGATCCGGTGAGTCCAGCTTCCTTTGTAGCCTTGTTGCTTTAGAAATGTTATTACTCATTTTGACCTGACAGGGTTTGCCGCCTTCTGAGCCAGTCTTTCACGCGATTGGCCAGATGGGGCCCTGAACGCCTGTGTGGGTGGGTCGGAGCACACATACGGTAGAGCTGATCTGGGGCTCGCAGGGCCTCCTGGTCCTGCTGCGCACCACTGACCCACCCTTCCTCTCAGCGTTCCCCTCTCAGAGCCATCCTGGGCTTCTTGTAAACTGTACCTGCTTTCTGGAGCAATGCAAGCTACTTCAGGCACACAGTGAGTGTTCTTTGCACCCAGGGATGGAGTCAGCGGCTCTCTCAGAAGCCCGGAGACCCCGAGAGGATGGCAGGGTTAGAGAGGCCAGTGCCAGACCCGGGCATGGAAATGGCATCTACAGTGAAAACGGAAAGCAAGAAAATAGGTTACTTCTTTTACATATTTTTATTTTCACCCCAACTGTGCTACTTTTTTATAAAAAATTTTTAATACAAACTGTTTTCCTCCCTCCCTCCTTTTTGAAACACCAGCTTCACTTGGCATCGGTGGAGAGGGACGCGTGTTTTGATGGGGATGTTGTGCGGCCTCTCAGGGAGAATTAGGTGCCAGGCCCCTTCCCTTCATAGCCCTCTGTGTCTGCTGACCGTCACCCCATGGCATCCCAGAGACCGACGGGGACGAGCACGGTGTCCACTCCAGGGGTTGGGACCCTCCTGGGGGCAGCTCTTTGCTTCTCTGCAGCCTGGGCCTCTGCTGGGCGTGGCACAAAAATCCGTTTCCTCCTTCTCCGGTTCCACTGGAGCTGCCTCCCTCACAGCAGACATCCTCGCGCTTGGGACTGTTTGTGCTGAGTCAGGCTCTGGTCAGAGACAGAAGGAACCTGGTGAGCTCCCTAGATAATGACGTTTATTTTTAATAGTGATGTTATTATTTGTGGTTGAAATTTTACAGCATGGCAATTTCTGATCTCCGCTCTAAAGAGAATATCTACCTCTGTGGGTTATTTTCCACTGGGATATTTGGAATTTGCTTGTGCTGTAATTTATCAACTCCTGAAACTTTAGCCTAAAACATTTTGTATGAGGTTTTGAAAGGATGCTTAGAAACCTGAGAAAAATATAAAACACTCTCAGACAGATCCACACGTCAAGCATGAGGCCTTTTTCTAAAATACTCAGTGTTTGTTGAGGGAGTGAATGGAGGTCCCCAAGGCTTCATTAATTCTGATGTGGACCCCTGAGCTCTCCTTGTCCTCTGGGCTCACGACTCCCTCCTTCTTCTGAGGCAAATGGGGAGGTTTGAGAACAAACAAACACTGGAATTAAGCCTGGTTTATAGGACTCGTGAGGAGGGAGGGGAGTGCCAGCTACAGAGTCAGGGACCCCGTCTGGGGTTCCCAAGACTCAGGGCAGGTGTCTGGCAGCAGGTAGCCGCTCACACCTGCCTCCGGCCGGGGGCATGTTTAACTCCTCACGTGCTCATCTTCTCCTCTGATCAGAAAGATCCCTCATCCCTGGCCCCCACAACCCCCTACAACTCCCTCCGTTTTGCATGTGAGATCCCTCATAGGTAGGAGCAGGTCGTAGGAAGAGTGGAGGAGGTACAGGACAGCAGACGCGGTGAGGACTCTTGGACCTGGGGGTCCTGCTACCTGGCCTGTCACCGTCTGCGGCCCACCAGTCCCTTTAGGGCAGCAGCAATGCCCAGAGGAGCCTCTGGCTTAACCAGGTAAGAATTTGGAAGGAATTCTTTGTCTTATGGCTGTTGTGGACTGAAATGCATCCCCCAAGACCCGTGCATTGAAGTCTTAAGCCCACTGTGACGGTGTTGGGGTGGGGTCTTTGGGAGGTGCTGAGGTTGGATGGGGTCCTGTGGGTGGAGGCCTCAGGATGGGACCGGTGTCCCTACAAGAAGGGAGTGCTGGCTTCCTCCTCGGCCTCGCCAGGCTCAGCGAGAAGGCGCTTCGGTGAGCCAGGAAGAGGCCTCAGTGAACTCTCCACTGCCGGCACCTTGACCCCAGGCTTGCAGCCCTGAGCTGGGGGATGGGCATCTGCTGTTGAAGCACCTCTGGCTGGGACTTTGTTCGCTGCCCGGGCTGGCTCAGAAGCTGGTCTCAGCAGCCTGGAGGAGAACGGGGTCAGCCCGGCACCCCCTTGGAGGAAGCGAAGCCCACAGACGGGCTGTGTGCGGGCGCCTGTCCTGGCCTGGAGCCCTCCGCGCTTCTTCCTTTAGGGAAGGTGGGATTTAGATCCACATTGATGCGCGGCTTCACAGGAGCTTCCTCCGTCCGTCCGGATAAACTGCGACTCCGCGTCAGTAGCAGCCAGAGGTGAATTCCAGACACTGCGCACGGAACGTAGGGCAAGCCCTGGCTGCATTGTGGACGATGACCAGGCCCACGGGACAGCGACCGGGTCCGCCCGTTTCCTTCTGGCCCCATCTGGTAATCAGGCTTTGCCCTGGAGCGGAGAGCCTGGCAGCCTGGGCCGTGTTTGTCTTGGCGCACGTCCTGTGTCTGCTGCTGGTTCACGGTCCTGGTGCATCTCTCTTTCGTGAAATGTGCCCGTGCCTCACAGCCCCACCGTGTCCCTGTGATACGTGGGTACGAACACAGGCCTGTAAGCCAGAGCAAATCGCATTTCCTCCCCAGAGGGACGCGGTTCTTCCTGAGCTCCGGGGACCTCGCGATGGCCTTCAGACACATGGCAGTGTGGCACCTCTGAGTCCCACAAAGCTGAGAGAACCTCATGTGTTACTCAACTCAGTCATATCCTGAAATGATGATCTCTCCAACCCATCATAATCATAACAATACATTTCAGATATGCCTGAACACCAAAAGCAGTAGGTAAAGGTGATTTTTCTTTGTTTTCTGAAGCCGGATGGGTATGAACACTCCCCAGGCACAGACTCGGACACTCCCTGCGTGAGTCTCAAGGCTGGACAGGGCATTTCTACCAAAGGAACCTGTGGAAAGCAGCCCTTCTTCTTGGCCAGACCTGGAAGTGGCTCGGTCCCTGAGGACGTGGCAGGCGTTCTCCTCAGCGTCCACTTCGGTTTCAGCAAAGAAGTCCAGAGCGTCAGTGCAAGCACAGTTTTCCTTGCCTGCTCCTTTTTCACGGTGTTGTGATTGGGTGTTGCGTCTGTTGATGGAAATAAAGCCAGGTCAGCATCAGCAGGGCTGACACGAGGGATCCCAGGTTGAGCCGGAGCAGCCGTGGAGTCTTGGGCTCTGAGCAGCTTTGTCCAAGTAGACACGGGTGCGTCAGAGGCCCGTGTCCTGGGAGCATTGAGTCCCAGTGGCACCCACAACCTGTCGAGCTGGGAGGCCTGGAAGGGCAGGTGGCTGATCCACCGCAGCTCCAGGGGCCCCACCGATGCTGAGCTGTACAGCAAATCTGCCAATACCACGCAGGAGTGACTTTATGACAGGAAGAGAGGCCGGGATGTGAGGCTTCCCGACCAACCAGGCCCCGGGAAGCTGAGGTGGAATTTCACACCCACCTGCAGAGCACTGTGGGCGGGGATGTCCGCTGACCCTGGCTTGTACCCAGGCTGACCGCACAATCCCTGTTCAGTGAAGGAGGAAGCTGAGTTCAAAAAAGGCTGGGTTTGAGTTGTAGATACCACTCAGGTCTTCCTCCTCTTGGATTTGATTTATGTTTTCTGGAGTCGAGTAAACATAACACACTGTGGTCCTGGCTGGGGAGGGCATGCAGTATTCCTCAGGCTGGACCACCTCTGACACCTGCACAGTGGACAGACTCACGCCTGTCCCCACGCTTGCCCTCTCACTGCCCCATGTTCTCTGGAGTCGGGACCCCTGAGTCGGGACCCCCTGGCCTGGAGATGTGCCCAGAGAGTGAAAGGGAGGGACTAATGCAAGGAGTCGCAGGTCTTTTTGCAAAAACAAAGTCAAGTGCCCCGTGGGCTCCACCCAGGAGAGTGCCCAGGGGGTCCCCATGGTAACAGGGTTAATGCAGCCCAGGCCCACCTGCCCCCAGGTTGTGGGGGGTGGGTGCACACTTGGCAGGGGCAGGCCTGGTGCAGAAGGGGATGCTGGGGCCTCCCCATCATGTCGCCAGCCTTTTCCCATCCTCGAGGGTGCTGTTGAGGCCAAGGGAATTGGGTCAGGGCAGGGTGGCACCTAGCAGCCGCTAGCTGCACCTATTCTCATTTCATTACTAACAGCCTCCCACTGTCCTGGAACCGGGATGCCTGAGAGCCAAGGCCTGGCAGGCCAGACACACTCTCTCCAAAGAATCCGGGGAGACTCTGCCCTGCAGCGGTCCTGGAGACTCCTTCCTCGGCTTGCAGACGCCGCCCCCCAGCCCCAGCCTCCATCTTCACAGGGCGTTTACCCTCATCTGTGTTCAAATTCCCCTCTTCCTCTAAGGACACCAGCCATTGGACCAGGCCCTCATCTTAACTTGGCCATATCTGCAAATACCTCATCTTAACTTGGCCATATCTGCCAAGACCCTCTCTCCAACTACAGTGACACCCTGAGATTCCAGGGAAATGAATTCGGGATTCCAGGGAAATGAACCCAGCCCAGTGCCACGGCCCATCGGGCTCTGCATCGGCCGTGATCCTGCCCCACGTCTCTGCAGGGTCTCACTCCTTTTCTGGGTTAGGAAACTGAGGTCAGTGCAGCTCGGTGAGCGCCCGCACGGCGGGAGGCTGCCTTTGAACTATATTGTCTGACCACAAAGTTCTCATAGCGAATGGTGGTGCTGGACTCTGAGCTGACCTTCCAGATACTGTGGGGGCCAGGGAAAGAGAAGCCCATGTGCCATGTGTTCAAACGTGTAAAGTTACAAATCAGACTAAAAGTGTGCCGGGGGTCCTCACCTAGACAACGTGCCTGGCAGACCACGCTGGAATCCTCGGACCCTGCCGAGCCCTGTGCAGAAGCGCGAGGTGTGGACAGCATAGGATGGAGACCGGGGCTCCAGACCTGCCTCCGGTCCCGCCTGCTCACTTCTGAAGGTGATTTGCTTCTAGGGTGTGTTCCCACATATTCATCAGGTACAAATCCTACCTCAGCAAGCGTCAGACCCTACCTGAGCCCCACACAGGGCCGGGCCGCAGGGTGAAGGGTGCTCACTTCAAGGGGGCGGCTGAGGCAGGCCCTGGAGCAGCAGGGCCTCTGGGGACTACAGAGCCCAGACCACCGTGCCAGGTTGGTTCTGTGTGGACGTGGTCTGGTCTCCGCATGCTCCATCCGCAAGGGTGCCCGTGTGGCCTGGGCTGGGCTTGCTGCCTGAAGCCTCCTGCCTGCCCTTCCTGTGCCCCACGCCCTCCCTATTCGCCAGCTCTGCGTTCCTTCCCTAGGAAGTTCTCATCTTCCCGGCTCCCTCGGGAGCAAGGCACGGCCTCAAGGAAGGCAGAAAGTGGAAGCTCCTGAGCCTGGGACGCGGCCTCCTCCCTCACCTGCCCCTGCCAGATGACAGGCCTGGCTTCTGCCGCCCGGGCCCGTTTTCCTGTTGTTCTGCAGAAGCTCGCGGCCTGCCACCTCCTCCATTGACAGGCACAGCCTTCCTCTTTCCACTCTTTTGCTGGGATCTCCAGAACCAAGTGCTTTTTCAAGGAAGCCCCTTTCCCTGCTCCCACCTCCACCGTCCAGCCCTGAGTCTTTAGGAGTCACAAGGTGACCTGAGTTAGGCAGCAGAGCAGAGACTGGCACCTGCAGCCCCTGCCCCAGCCTTGTCAGTAGCCCCACCTGGCAGTCCCTCTGTCCAGGGCCAGTCCTGCCTCACTATCACCCAGTGAAGGTGTTGAGTCTTCATTGTGGAGCTCTCATCTGCTCTCTCCGCAAACACTCACCCAGCATCTCCTTTCCCAAAGCCCTGTGCTGGGGCCTGGGGAGAGAGAACCTGGGGAGGGGTGAAGCTGGCTCTGCAGACACAGCAGGCCGGTCTGAGAGACCACCCGGCTCCGGACAGGGAGGGCGATACCTGGGGTTCCACACGTACCTTTTCCTTTCTCAGAAGCGCTGCAGGGGCTCAGGTAGGTTTTGATGCTTGCTGAGGTAGGATTTGTACCTAATGAATCTGTGGGAACACACCCTAGAAGCAGAGAAGGGGGAAACGCTGGAGGACTGAGAGCCTGGGAGCGGGGGGAGGGGGGGAAGGCAGGGGACGGAGACTCACGAAGACAGGGACGGGGGCTCTCCGCAGAGGAGACAGACACCAGGGCTCTGCCGCTGGACCTGACTGGGGTCGACTCTCCCCACGCGACAAGGCCAGATGCTCACATGGGGTTGGCAGTGGGAGAAGGGAAGGCACTAATTTACAGGGCGCCGAGCCGGGAGTCTCAGGCAACTGGTGCCTCAGCCCCCACCTGCCCAGTGGCCTAAAAGTGAGTTCTTAAAGGCCGGGGGCAGGGGTGACCCGCAAAGTCATACATCGTTAGCACATGAGGGCTGTCTGTGCGTTCAATCTGAAAGGCAGCCCACAGGTCATAGGTGGATTCAAAGACTTTCTGATATGCAGTTGATTGAGGAGGCAAAGCTTTGCCTAACTTTTGGGATCCGCAGGAAAGAGCACTGGGTCTGGCTCATGGGCGTGGCCTCCCCCAGGCCCCTCAGGCAGAAATTTAGAACAAAGGATGGGTTCAGAGTTCCGCCTCAGCCACACCTTTTGCGAGGTCTGCGAGCAGGGGACCCATTTGGTCTGGGATTCTGAAAAGCAACCCCAGCACATCAAGAAGAGGGTCTCTAGTTTCTACAGGGAGCTAAACGTCGCGTGACTGCCGCTTCCTTGGCTATTGTTTTAAGCTACTGTTACCTTCTTGTTTGCCAAGTTGCTCATTTACTTCTCAGGGCGAGCTGGTCACCTGAAAGAACTCAACATTTTCCTTTAGTTTATTCTCACGCTTGGGGTGGGAGGTAAGGCTCCTGAGAGGGGTCCCTGCTCTGTCTCAGCTTTGGGTGCCGAAGCGGTGGGTTGGGGGTGGGAGAGCATTTGGCGGGTGGAGGACCCACTGGACAGGGCAGCAGGCAGGCCATTATTGGTGCTTCTGAGGGCACCCGCTGCAGAGACAGTCCTGTGGCCGAACCCATCTGGGAACGCATCGCCGGCCTCCAGTGTCCCAGAGCTGGTGGACAGTGGACACTTGGGGTCCACGAAACCGCGTGAGGTGGGATGGGCAGCCAGGAAGGCGGCGTGGGACTTCTCTGTGCAGTGGACACATTGGTGGCTCTGGGTGGAGACGGTGCTGTTGGAACAGGCAGAGCTGAGATTCCAACATTCCAGGTCCTGCTGACACGGCCCAGGTCCCGGGAAATGGCACCCAAAAGACAGTCAAGATCCACTCAAAGTGACAGGCCGCAACCAGGATGGGGACGAGTGCTGGGAGAATGGAGCAGCCACTGCTGACGGGCACCTGGGAGACAGGACCTCAGAGCGGCAGCTTCACAGCAGGAAACGCGTCCTTCTTGGGGATCACACAGGGGCTCAGACGCACACCCGCCGATCCGAGGAGCTGTACAGAACCACCCTAGCCTGGCCACGTGGGACACATTCTGGTATCTTCTTCCAATTTTATTCCATAAAATAAAAACCAAACATGTCCACTGGTCCCAATCTTCTCAATTTGCTTCACAGCTTACTAATCAGTTACCGCATCCCAGCATAGCCAGGGATGTCTTTGCTGAGATGGTCGTTTTGGAAATGACCTTATTTCCAAAAGGGGCCCTATGCTGAAGCACTGGGGGTTTGAACTCTAACACGTGAATTTGGGGGGCACAGTTCAACCCCTTATGGCAGGGCGCAGAGCTGGTGAGTGGCTGAGCCCGGGAACCTGACTCCAGGCACCCCGTGACAGCCAGGCTGGGATGGCAAAGGCACGCAGCTGCTCAGGGCCGTCTGCCTCTCGGCCCTCCCTCCTCCCTCGTCCCCCCAGATGCGGCTGGAGGGGCCCCGGGGTCAGAGCCTGGGCCGAGGCTGGTTTGTCATCGCCCCTGAGGAGCGGCCCCACTCTGGGGGGTCCAGTTGCTGTTGTCTGGAGGTCTGTTCACCAGGACTGCTCTGGTAACCCCCGCAGAGCAGCACTCGGCCATAGCAGGGCTCCCGGGAAGTCTGCAAAGACACCCGCCACAGATGTCTTTTCCAGACCTGTCTGTTTGATTTGTTTGTCCAGAGAACAACAACCAAAAAAAAAAAAAAAAAAAGCAAGGGAGCAAGGCTGACACCACGGAGGATGCGGGGAGCAGAGGGGGGCTGTTGGCCTGACCCTGCAGACCAGGCTCCTGTAAGGTGACCCAGGGGTTCCAGGGAAGACGGGAGGGCACGTCTGTAAATCACAGCCTGTGATGACAAGAGGGGCCTCATGAAAATCGGCACCGTGTGCTTTCAGGGGCAGATGGAGCTGAGCCCAGGACAGGCAGGACAGGAGGAAGGTGATTTACAGCCTAAGCTCTCCCCAGCATGTCTCTGGAATGGCCTTGGCTGGCCAGAGGTACAGGGAGGGAGACAGCCTCAGGCCGACCCAGGGAGGGAGGGAGGCTGGTCCAGTGATGCACCATCCTGGAAGGTGGAGGCCAGGCATGGGGGTGAGTGTGGCCATCGTCTGACCAGCCCCGTGGGAAGGGCCCTGGCTGGAGATAAGAAGTAACAGCAGTTAAAGGAGTCTCAATCCACCGCTCTACAAAAGGGTTCTCAGAGAGTTCCGTCTTTTACATGAGTGAAAAGCTTAAAGAGTATAAAGAGTAAGAGCTTTCAGAGGAATAGGGAGAAGATGGTGCCAGGAGAGGCAGAGAAGCTGGCAGGTGAAAAGTGACAGGTGAGGTGAAAAATGACATTCCTGGGTAGATTTATTGTCTTTTGAAAGAAAATGCAATGTTGTTTTGGCGATACCCCATTGCTTCCACCACCGCCACTTACAAAATGCCCACTGTGTGGCGGATGCTTTAACGCAAAACGACCAATCTGCACCCCACGCCTGTGAAGAAGATGCTGTTACACCCACTTTACAGACAAGGAAACCGAGGCTGGAGGGAGTGAGTGAAATTCCAAACGTCACAGGATTAGAAAGTGGGGACGTGCAGTTTAACTTTCGCTTTCTTGGCTCAACACTTTGCTTCTTTCCCCCACCCAGCAGGTATCAGACAACACAAGGAAAAGACGGTATCTCAAGTTCCAAACTAAAATAGACTTTTAAATGAGTGACTGATTCTAGACATCCTTCAAGTGAGAATCTAGGCGCTTGGCTGTGCTGCTTACTCAAGAAGGGGTGGAAACTTGGAATGTCGAGGCTGGCTGATGGTTACGTGTTAAAGACATGAATCGAAAATCAATATGTTTTGCTTCCTGGTTAAATCCTGTGCTTACTAAATTTTGTTTTGACCATGAAATCACCCGCCCTCCACTTTTCTGGAAGGACTAGTCACTAATATTCCATGGAACATTTAGGGCCAGCTACTCTGGTGCAAATGCATTGTGCTGTTACTTAAAATGAAAGCTGACTACATGATTTTTAATTTTTTTTCTATTTGAAAGTAAAAATTTCAAAAAAAACTCCCTAAATTTAAATTATTTCAATTAAAACTTCTAAAGTTTCAACTAATTTAAAATAGATTCAATATTAATAGAACCTTTAAGAAATTTAAGAAGTACAAAAGGACATAAAATGCAAAGTACCTCTTCTCACACTATGTCAGTCAGGGTTCTCCACAGAAACCAGTAGGAGACACAGGCATGTGTATGTGGATATCCACATCTGCAGTATAAATAGGGATAGAGATAGGGGGAGAGAGAAAGAGAGACAAAGATGGAGAGTATTTAATGAAATGATGGCTGTAAATTTTCCAAATATGATTAAAACAAAAGCTTACAGATCCAAGTTGTTCAACAAACCAAGAGTAGACTAAACAGAAAGAAAACCACAGCAAGGGACACCAGAATCAAATTGCTGAAAACCAGTGACAAAGTGTGAACCCTCCAAGCAGCCAGAGAAAAAGCAGGTAGAGAGATGAGGATGAGGATGACCATAGACGAGTCATAAAGACAGCGCCGTCCAGACGTCGGTGAAGATGCATCCTTAAAGAGCAAGGCAGGAAGATAGACCGGAATTCTTTAGGGAAAAGGCCGTTTAGAACTGGAAGTGGAATAAACAAACACTGAGAGAACCCAGCGGACCTGCAATACGAGAACGCAGAAGGGAACTCTTGAGGCAATAAGGAGTGTGATGTCAGATGAGAACTAATCTACAGAAATAAAGAAGGCCAGACATAGTACGTATGTAGTAGATAAGAAAAATGTTTCTCTTCCTTTTAATCTTTTAAGAAGATAATTGATGTAAATATGATTCTGGTCACTCTATCTGCAATAGTGTCAATGAAAATAAAATTAAAATAAGATTTAAAGAGATAATTGGCTATTTAAAGGAATAATTATCATAATGTATTCTAGGGCTTACAGCATTTATGGAGGTAAAATGTATGAGAACAAAAACACAAAGGCATGAGGTATTAGAATGAAGGACACTCTTGCAAGGCTCTTTCTGCTAACATGAGCTTGGATGTTATTATTAAAAGGTGGACTGTGATACACAAAAGGTGAGCATTGTAAATCCTGGAGCCACCACTTAAAACAAAAATAGAGCTAATAAGCAAATAGTGTATCAACAAAAATTTAAAAATAATTAGGAAGCTGACATTTGGTTTTCAGTCAGCATGTGAGGAGTTTGGAAGTCCCCACTCCATCCTAACCACAAGTGAAAAGATGAACAAACAGAAAATCCACAACTCTTCTTAGATCTGTCAGAGAAGTGAGGTCACAGTGTAAAGTGTTGCCCCCAAAATTGGAGAAACAGGCAAATACAGAGAATCACAGCTTACTGGAGCAGAAACACTTGAGCCAAAATTTCTGTGGGAACCGGCACTGGGGCAGGGAGACCTGAACTGTAATTGAGGAATCGGTGGAGGCTTAGTGTGGACAAGTCTGAGCATTGGGAGCAGCCCACAGGACCCCACACTTGTGAGTGTTGCCTCCTGGAGCTTCTCCAGGTTCACCCACTGAATACTGGAGAAATGTCCCCTCATGGTTCTGGCAGAGGGAGGCAAAAAGGAACCATTCTGAAAG
Organism: Macaca nemestrina; assembly: GCF_043159975.1. Taxonomy (NCBI): domain Eukaryota; kingdom Metazoa; phylum Chordata; class Mammalia; order Primates; family Cercopithecidae; genus Macaca; species Macaca nemestrina. The sequence continues at coordinate 1,641,191 of NC_092129.1, read as the reverse complement.
ACACTTGAGCATTCTGTTCTCCTAAACAAGAAACCAGCTAGCCAGAGCCCCACCCACAGGGGTTTTATCAGAGCCAAACCAACCTGGGGGAGGTAAATATCTAGCTCCAGCCCAATCCAGTCATCCTGTGCCACCTAAGAGAGGAAATATTTGTGAATTTCACAGACCAGGGGCATAGGCTCACTAAGACTGAGACCTAATCACAGGACTATAGAACAGTTCCCCTCCCACACACCTCACCCACATCCCTAGAGGCCTCTGTTCACAGCAGTTCCTTTCACCCAGTGCATCATATCCAGAGTTCAACAAAAAAAATTACAAGGCATACTAAAAGGCAAAAACACAGTTTGAAGAGACAGAGCAAGCATTAAAACCAAAGTCGGATGAAGCAAGAGTGTTGGAATTATTAGACCAGGAATTTTCTAAACTATAATTAATATGCTAAGAGCTTTAATGGAAAAAAGACAACATGCAAAGAATATGTGAAAAATGTAAACAGAGAGATGAGAATACTAAGATTTTTATTTTTTTTTTAAGTCTTAGAAATCAACAACACTGTAGCAGAAATGAATAAGGTCTTTGGCAGGCTCATCAATAGACTGGACACATCTGAGGAATGAATACTTGAGCGTGAGACTATGATGATAGAAAGTTCAAAACTGAAAAAGCAAAGTGAAAAAGACCATGAAAAACAGGAGATACTATTCACAAACTGGGGGACAACTACAAAAGGGCAATGGGAAAAACATCTGCATAAGGGGACACCAGAAGGAAAAGAAAGGAACACAGGCAGCATTTGAAGCAATGATGACTAAGAATTTTTCTAAATTAATGTCACATCCAGGAAGTTTAGAGAATACCAAGCAGGATAAATGCCAAAAACTACACAGAGGCATATCATATTAAAACTGCAGGAAATCCAAGATAAATAAGCCAGAGGGAACAGAAACTTTACCTGTAGAGGAGCAAAGATAAAAATGACATCCATTTTTTTTTCTCAGTCACGGTATTAGTCCATTTTCACACTGCTGTAAAGAAATACGTGAGACTGCATAATTAATAAAGGAAAGAGGTTTAATTGACTCACAGTTCCACATGGCTGGGGAGGTCTCAGGAAACTGACATCACTGCGGAAGGAGAAGCAAGCATCTTCTTTCCATGGTGGCAGGAGAGAGAGCCCGTGTGAAGGAGGAAGTGTCAAACACTTGTAAAACATCAGATCCCGTGAGAACTCACTGTCACAAGAACAACATGGGTGAAACCTCCTCCATGAACCAACCGCCTCCCACCAGGTCCCTCTCTTGACACATGAGGATTACAATTCGAGATAAGATTTGGGTGGGGACAAATAGCCAAACCATATCAGACACCTTGTGTGTTAAGCTCTTCTTACATTGCTGTAAAGAAATACTTGAGACTGGGTCATTTATAAAGAAGAGAGGTTTAATTGGCTCAGAGTTCTGCAGGCTGTGCAAGCATGGCCCTGGTATCTATTCAGTTCCTGGGGAAGCTTCAAGGAGCTTTGACTCATGGCGGAAGGCAAAGGAGGAGCAGGTGTGTCATGTGGTGGGAGCAAGAGCAAGGGTGAAGGAGGTGCCAGAGCCACACACTTTTAACCAGATCTCACAAGAACTCACTATCATGAAGACAGCACCAAGGGGGTGGTGCTAAACCATTCATGAAGGATCCACCGGCATGATCCAGTCACCTCCCACCAGGCCTCAGTTACATTTTAACGTGAGCTTTTGGGAGGGGGGCAAATATCCAAACTATATCACCATGCAAACAGGAAGAGAGTAGAATGAAATATTTAGTACTGAGAGAAAAAAGACTCCCACCAATCTATAATACTCTACCCAGCAAAATTATCCTTCAAAAATGAAGGAGAAATAGAGTCTTTTTCAGATAAACAAAAAAAAAAAAGGGAAATTTTTTGTCTGTAGACCCACTTTGCAAGAAATGTGAAAAGAACTGCTTTAGAAAGATGAAAAAAAAAAAATAGATCAGAAACTAGATCTACAAAGAAAGAGCATTGGAGAATGAATAAGTGAAGATCATATAAATATTGTACTTATTCTTTTTTTGTTGTTAATTAGAGACAGTGTCTTCTGTCACCCAGGCTGAAGTGCAGTGGCAGAATCGTAGCTCACTGCAGCCTCAAACTCCTAGGCTCAAACAGTCCACCCACCTCAGCCTTCTGAGTAGCTAGAACTACCAGTGCATGCCACCATATCTGGCTATATTTTTTTAGAGGTGGGGTCTTGCTATGTTGCCCATGCTGGTCTCAAACTCCTGGCCTCAAGTGATCCTCCTGCTTTGCTCTCTCAAAGCACTAGGATAACAGATATGAGCCACCATACCTGGCTATTTTTCTTATTCTTAATTGGCCTAGCAGACAAGAGTTTGTTCAAAATAGTAATAGCAACAACATACTCAATTAGGTATGCTTATACCTGTATCTATCTATCTCTATATATGTTTATGTATAATTGAAATGAATGGCAACCTTGATACAAGGAATAGGAGGGAAGAATTAGGACTGTTTTGTTATTATAAGACATTTACACTACTCCCGAAGTGGTATAGTGATACTTGAAAGTGGACTTGGATCAGTTGCAAGTGTATGATCCAAACTCCAGGACAACCATTAAAAAAAGTTATAAAAGGTAAATATTGATAGGTGAAGTAAAGAAGGAAAATGGAATCATATAAAATACTGAATTCAAACTACAAAAAGCAGAAAAATGTGGAAGACAATAATAGTAACAAACAAAGACAAAAAAAGTAGAAAACTGTAGCAAATATGATAGATATTAATCCAAGTATATCACTAATCACTTTAAACATCAGTGGTCTAAGTGCACCAATCAAAAGACTGAGTTCGTCAGAGTGGATCAAAAAATAAGACCCAACTATATGTTGTCTACAAGAGTCCCACTTTAAATATGGACACACACGTAAAGTAAAAGGATGGAGAAATATATACTATACTAACACAAAAAGAGCAGGAGTAGCTATATTAATTACAGACAGAGCAGACTCCAGAACAAGGAAAATTATCAGGGATAAAAGAGGGGAATTTAATAATAATAAATGAGTAAGTTCTCCAAGAAGGCATAATAATCCTTAATGTGTATATGCCTAACAATATAGCATCAAAATACAAGAGGCAAAAACTTATATAACTGCAAGGAGAAATTGGTGAGTCCACTATTATAGGTGCAGAACTCAATACCCCTCTATCAGAAATAGGCAGATCCACCAGGCAGAAAATCTGTAAAAATATAGTCAAACTCAACAGTATCCTCAATTAACTGGATATACTTGACATCTACAGACTATTTTTTTCCAAGAAGAGCAAAATACACATTCTTCTGAACCTCACAGGAAACATTCACCAAGACAAACTGCATTCTGGACAACAAGACATACCTTAAATTTTCAAAGTACATAAATCACCCAATGTCTGCTTTCAGACCACAGTCAAATTAAACTAGAAATCTGTATCAGAAAGATTGCTGGAAAATCCCTAACTACTTGGAGATTTGACAACACATTTCTTAATAACACATGAGTAGAAAACAAAATCTCAAGAGAAATAAAAATATTTTGACTAAATGAAAACACAACTTATCAAAATTTGTGAGATGCTTCAGAAGCAGTGTTTAGGGGCCAAGCGCAGTGGCTCATGCCTGCAATCCCAGCACTTTGGGAGGCTGAGGCAGGCAGATCACTTGAGGTCAGGAGTTCGCGACCAGCCTGGCCAACATGGCAAAACCTCGTCTCTACTAAAAATGCAAAATTAGCCAGACGTGGTGGTGTTTGCCTGTAGTACCAGCTACTCGAGAGGCTGAGGCAGGAGAGTCTCTTGAACCTGGGAGGTGGAGGATGCAGTGAGCTGAGATCATGCCACTGCACTCTAGCCTGCATGACAGTGAGATTCTGTCTAAAAAAAAATCGGGTTGGGGGACAATGCTTGGGGGAAATTTATAGCACTGAATGCATATATTAGAAAAGAAATTTCTAAAATCAATAACCTGTTTCCACCTTAGTAAAGTCGAAGAAACAAGACCAAATTAAATCCAAAGTAAGGAAAAGAAATGAAATAATAAAATAAGAGCAGAAATCAATAAAATCAAAAACAGGAAATCAACAAATAAAATCAACAAAACCAAAAGCTGGTACTTTGAAAAGATCAATAAAATCAATAAGTCTCTAGCCAGGCTAACCAAGAAAAAAAGGGAGAATATATAAATTACTAACTTAGAAATGAAAGAGAGGACATCACTAGAAATCCCATGGACATTAAAAGAATAATAAAGGAATATTATGAACAACTCTGGGCCCATAAATTTGATAGCTTAAATAAAATGAACCAACTCTTTGAAAGACACAAACTGACTAAACTCACACAAGAAAAAACAGAAATTCTGAATAGGTCTATATCTATTTAAAAGATTGAATCAATAATTTAAAACTTTCAAAACAGAAAGCTGGCTCAGATGATTTTACTTGTAAATTCTACTGAATGTTTTAAAAATAAATTACACCAATTATCTACAAACTCTTTCTGAAGATAGAAGCAGACAGAATGCTTTCTAACTCATTCTTTGAGGCCAACATTACTCTAATACTGAAACCAGACAAAAACATTATGAGAAAATAAAACTGTAGATTAATATACTAATAAGTAAAAATCCAAAAATGAAATTTTAAAAAATCACACTTGCAAAAGCACCAATAAGAATAAAATATGTAGAAGAAACAAATATAACAAAAGAATTGCAAGGCATATACCCTAAAAGCTACAAAATATTACCAAGATAGGTTTTTAAATATCCCAGTAAAATGGGGGACATTCCATGTTCATGGATTGGGTGACTCACTATTGCTAAGTTGAAAATTCTTCCAATTGATTTACAGGTTAAATGCAATCTCTATTAAAATATCAGCAAATCTTTTTTATGGAAGTTGATAAGCTGATTTTACCATTTATATGGTAGTAAACATAACCTAGAATAGCCAAAACAATTTTGAAAAAGAACAAAGCAGGTGGATTTACACCACCTGATTTCAAAACCTGCTAAAAAGCTACCATAATCGAGATAGTGTGGTATTGGTGTAAGAATAAATACATAAACCAACCAAGCAGAATAGAAAGTTCACAAATAAACTTAGGTTTATGGTTAATTTATTTTAGATGATGATACCAATGTAATTCAATAGGGAAGAATAATTTTCCAAAAAATAGTTCTGGGATAATTGGCTAGCCATATACAAGAAAATAAAATTAAACAGTTACTTCGCACCATGCACAAAAGTCAACTCATAATATGTCAAAAACTTAAATGTAAGAGCTAAAACTATAAAACTTCTAAAAAGAAAACATAGAAGAAAGTCTTTGTGACCATGATTTAGGCAAATATTTCTTAGGTATGACACTAAAAGCATGATTCATGAAGAAATTTTTGATAAATTAGGCTTCATGAAAACTGAAAACTACTACTCTTTGAAAGACACTGTTAAGAAAATAACATTTTTAAAAAGCCATAGACTAGACTATAGACTAGTAGAAAGTATTGAAAAATACATATTTTAAACATAAGATTTATTTGCATAATACTTGAAGAACTCTTACTACTCACAAATAATTAGATAAACAACCTAGTTTTTTTTTTTTTTTTTAATTGAGTAAAGGTTTGAACAGACACTTCTCTAAGGGACCTAGAATGGGAATAAGTGTATAGAAAGATGTTGACTTCATTGGTGATTAGGAAAATTTGAATTAAATCCACAAGGAGGTATCCCTACACCAGGAATGGTCAAATTAAAAAAAAAAAAAATCTGACAATACAAAGTGTTGGTGAAAATGTGGAGTAACTGAAGTTTTCATGCATTATTGATGAAAATGCAAAATGGTACAGACACTTTGGAAGACACTTAGCAATTTTTAAAATAAACTTAAAACATACAACCTACCAATCCTATTCCTAAGTACTTACATAAGGGAAGTGAAAACTTATGTTCACACAATATCTTGTACTCAAATGTTCATAGCTGCAGTTTTACTAATAATATCCAAGGAGTGGAAATAACTTAAGTGACTCTCAATTGGTGAGTAGATAAATAAATTGTGGTATATATTTTAAAAAATGGATTCTATTCTGCAAATAAGTAATAATAAAAGGAATGGACTGCTCATATATGATGCAATAATGTGAATACATCTTGAAAGCATCCTAAGTGAAAGAAGCCATATGCAAATGAGTACATACTGGATGGTTCCACTTATATAAAATTTAGAAAAAGCAAAATCACAGTGACAGACAGAGGAGTGTTGCCAGCACCAAGGTTTGTGGTGGGGAGGACGGTGGCTGTAAAGGGTCAGAAGGAAATTCGGGAGATGACGGAAAAGTTCCATATGTTGATTGTAGTGGTGATTTGATGACTATAAAGTTACATTTGCCAATTTGTAACACTACAGTGAAAATTGATAAATTCTCTTATACATAAATTATACCTCAATTAAGCAGATTTTGCATGAAGCAATAAATCATTTGTAGGAATTTAGCTTAGCCACAGGCTGACCATTAACTATTTCACCATTCACCTCCTTTGAGAACTTCCAACTTCTTCTGAATAAACCTAACTGGATCTAGCTGGATCTCTGCACTCCCATAAACAGACCTGGCAGGTGAGCTTCAGGGTGACATTTATATAATGTGTGTATATATATATGTCTGTATGTATATATGTATTTCATAAAACTTCTTATCACATGACATAAGTTGTGGCATAAGTTGTTCATCAAATCACTTTAAAATTTTCCAAATCTTCTTATTTTTAGAAAATTGCTGGTGTAATTTATTTTTGTTTGACAACATTGACAGTAGCCAAGTGATGTTCTGTCTGAAGTCTGATTTGACATCAGGAACAGCATCCAGCTCTTTCCCTGGTGAACAGCCTTGAGGCCCCATGGCCAGCATGCACTTGAAGCTGAAGGGCAAGATGTCCATTCCTCATGCTGCCAGCCTGTTCCTGTGTTGCCACCTCAGGCCTTGTCACCTCTCCCCTTGGTGCTACCAGGTAGCATTATTGGGTGATTTGTACCCATAAGCAGATTTTTCTCATCTGATAGGGAAACATTTCAATATTTTGACAGCTGGAGCATCCATGCTGATCTTCTTCCTGCAGGGTCCTCGCTGGCTCAACTACAGCAGCATCTGCCCCTCCACATCTTTTCACATTTCTGGCTGTGAATGACCTACAGACGCTTTTCATCATCCTGACCCTATTAACCAATGTATGTTAATTATGTAGACTTCTTGGTCTACATAATCCTGATCCTAATCAACCCTCTTTTTATTTTAGTCATTCTGTCCGAATGTAAAATTACCATAAGAAAGCTATCATATTCACATCAAGGACACTCTGTCTTAGCTAAAGTGTGATGATGGGGGTAGCTGGGGGTAGTTCTAAAACATGTCCACACATCCCTGGACAGCTCTCTCATCAAAAGGTGGAATCTAACTCCCCACCCTCTGAATATGGGCTGGACTTAGTCACCTGTTGGTAACATATAGAATGTAGTGGAATTGTGTGTGACTTCTATGGCTGGGTAATAAAAGAGATGTAATTCTTTTCAGCAGTTTATCTCAGAACACGTCCCCTTGGAAGCTCCAAGTTAACTTGCAACAAATCCAGAAGCTTCCTTGCCTGAGAGACCACATGGAAAGGTTGTATAGAGAGAGAAATGCCTGAGTAGCTGCAGCTACTGAACCTTCTCCCCATCAACCACTAGACATAGGGCAAGAGTGAATCTGTGGGTGACTTTAGCTCCCAGCTTCAGAGCTTCCCCAGACCAGGCCAAGTGGAGCAGAGATGAACTGTCCCCAATGAGCCCTGCCTAAACTGTAGATTTATGAGCAGAATATATATTATTGTTTTAAGCCACCAAGTTTTGTGATGGTTACATAGCATTAGAAAACCGGAACAGTTGGGGAGGGTACTAATTCTACCGGTTGTTGAAAATAGCCATAGCACCTTCCTTGTCTCACAAAACAGCATATTAATGCTCTTTACCCATGGTCTAAAAACACATCCTCAGTTTACTACAGGGTTGAGAGGATCTCACACTGGGATGTTTGATACAAAGGATCAAATACACTCTCATTCTGTATAGTTTTGTCTGTGTTCTAGTCATCATCATCTGAGGCTTCTGATGCCATTCCAGGCCTCAAGCAGGAACATTGGAGAGATAAAATAATTGGATGTTCAGATATCTCCTTGGGTGCCTGATAGGTAAAAGGGTCTGAATCCTTATTATCTGGGTGAACTCACCATCTTTGGAGTCACCTGATGTCTACAGCTCTTGCTGGGTAAGAGTGAAGATTGTACTGTGAGAACCTCCACAATGAACACTAACATGATTTGGGAAACACAAGATATGCAAGAAGAGAGAGACTATGAACCACCCTGAAAGACAGAATAATAACAAAAAAGAAAACAAAATACAGGTTTCTGAATCTCTCATGAGGCATAACAAGACCTCAGCCATTTGGTGACCAAAGAATTAGAGACTGAGGGTCCTCAAAAACTCTCTTGAAAAAGAACAAAATTAGGGCACTCACATGTGCTGATTTCAACTTAACTGCAAAGCTGCAGTTCTAAATACTTGTATTGGCACAATGATAGACATATAGATCAATAGAATAGAACTGTTATTCCAGATACAAACCCTTTGTTCAATTGGTCTTTGATACACCAATATAATTCAGTAGGGAAAAGAACAGTCTTTCAATAAATGATGCTGGTGACAACAGGATGTCCGCATGCAAAAGTATGAAGTTGGATGTTTACCTAACACTATGCACCAACATTAACTCAAAATTAATTAACATTCTAATGTGAGAGCTAAAACCATAAAGCCCTTGAGGGAAACATAGCAATAACTATTCAAGACCTTAGATTAGGCAATGCATTCTTAAACACCAAAAGAAAAAAAATAGGTAAATTGGATTTCACCAAAATGAAAAACTTTTTTGCTTCGATAGATGGCATCAAAGAAGTAAAAAGACAACATACACAATGGGAGAAAATATTTGCAAATTATAGATCTGATGAGAGACACGTATCTAGAATATATAAAGAACCCTTACAATTCAATAAGAAAAAATACAAAATCCCCAATTACAAAATGGGCAAAGGATTCGAGTGGCACTTTCTCCAAAGAAGATATGGAAGTGGACAATAAGTACATGAAAAGATACTCCACATCATTAGTCATTAGGGAAATGTACATCAAAGCCACAATGAGATACCATCTCACACACACGAGAATGGCTGCATTTAAAAAGACAGACAATAACAAGTCTTGGGGAGGATGCTGGGCAATTGGAGCCCTCCTTGCTGATGGAAATGTCAACCAGTGCAGTCACTTTGGAAAATATCTGTGTGTTCTTCAGATATTAAATACATAGTTATCACACGACCCAGCAATTCTACTTCTAAGTGAATATCCAAGAGAAATGAAAACATATTTCCACACAAAAACATGTACAGGAATGTGATGATTTGGGTGTCAACTTTAATGGATTAGGAATACCCAGATGGTTGGCAAAGAGTTATTGTCAATGATTTGGTAGGCACTGAACCAGGAAGGGCGAATTATTGCTCTCTCTTCTGCTCTTGGATATCAGAACTCCAGGTTCTCTGGCCTTTGGACTTCAGAGTGTCCACCACCATGATACTCCACACAGCACTGCTTCTGACCACCACTTGCCATCCATCACCCCTAGTGACCCGCTAGAGGAGTTATTGCTTCCTATTTCCAACTTTATGCTCTGCTGGCCTAGAGGTCTTCCTTCCATAGGGAGAAATGCTTCCATCAGGAGCTACAACAATAATTCAACTGAACTGGAAGTTAAGATGCTATCTGGCCCCTTTGGGCTTCTCATGCCTCAGAGTCACACTAAGAAGGGAGTCAGAGTGTTGGATGTGAGACCTGATACCAAGAAGAAATTGGCCTACACCTTCACAAGGGAGAAACGAGAGACCCTTTAGGGCGTTTCTTGGTGTTACCATGCCTGTGATTCAAGTCAATGGGAAATGACCACAACCCAATCCAGGCAGGCTATGAATGTCCCAGGCCTTTCAGGCTTGAAGGTTCGGGTCACTCCGCCAGGTGCAGCATCGCAACCAGCTGAGGTCTTGCTGCAGGCAAACAGAACAGAGCAGGTGGTAGAAGGTCATGAGGAGCACCAGCTACACCCACGGGACCAGTTACAGAATCAAAGGCTGCCACTGCTGAGTGTTTTCTCCCTATGTTGCTGTGAATAGGTTTACATGTATATATACATATATTAAGCAAATTTTTCTTTTCTATCTTATTCCTTTATCATATGAGATGTATTGAGTTTGTATCAGTATTTAAGCACTGTTAATTTTACAACATAGTATTTAAGTTACAAGAGAGGAGTAAATGTCACTCAAGGACTTCACCTCCTCCTCTGGGGAAGGAATTAGTGCCTTTTTTATTTTACGAAGGATAATTGTATCATACTAAGTGGAACTATAACCTTGTCATTATCTTTTTAAGTGATTAAATACGGTTTAAGGAGATGCATGTGGGTGCCAAGTTGACAAGGGGTGGACTTGTGATGGTTGATTCTAAGTGTCAACCTGACTGGATCAAGAGATACCCAGGTAGCTGGGAGGCCATTGATCATCCTCAATGCTCCAGGAAGCACTGAGCCCATCCCTCTTCTGCTGAAAGGGAAACCTAGGAAGACTGGCATTTGATTAGAATGATTGATCTGTCCAAGTTATGTCTGTGAGGGTGTTTCTGGGGGATACTGAGGTGGGAGTTGTTGGACTGAGTGGGGAAGGTCCACCTGCATTGATCTGTCCTCAATGATCTGGGCTAAAGGCCTGGATGGAACAAAGGTAAAGGAAGAGAGGATTCTTGTTTTCTCAGGGAACTGGGGCCCCTTCTTCTTTTGCCCTGGATGTCAGAACCCCTGGATCTCTAGCTTTGGACTCTGGGATTTAACACCAGTGACCCCCTGGGCTCTTGAGCCTTTGGTGTCAGACTGAGAGTTACACCATCAGCTTTCTTGATTCTGAAGACTTCAGACTTGGACTGAACCACTCTACCAGCTTACCTGGTTCTCCAGCTTGCAGATTACCTGTCATGGGACTCCTCAGCCTCCAAAATTGCATGAGCTAATTCCACTAAAAAATCCCTTCTCATCTTTCTCTCTGTATATGCATCTTATTGGCTCTGCGTCGAAGAAGAGCACATATTAAAACAAGGAATATCCTAGGGAACTATTCAGAATAGCCTAAGATGGAAACTACCCAAATGCCCATCAACTGATGAAAGGACATAAGCTGGGAGACACACACACACACACACAAACACACACAAACACACCCAACATACACAAAAATACAAAAACACATACATACACACAAACATACACACAAAGACACACCCACACCAATACACACCAACACACACAAACACACAAACACACCCACACCAACATACACCAACACACACAAACACACACAAAGAAAAAATAAAAAACAACAAAAAAATACAAAGACGCAAAACACACAAAAACACAAATGCACACACAAACACATGCAATGGAAGAATATTCAGTCATTAAAAAGAAATGATGTGTGAATCTATGGATTATTTAAAAAAGGAAAAGAAAGAATGAATTACGAACACATGCTACATGCATTAACCTGAAAACATAAGAGCCACAAAAGACCGACGTTGCATTGTTCTGCTTCTGTGAAATGTACAGAAAGTGAGAACCTGTAGAAATACAAAGTGAATTAGGGTTGCCAGGGGAGAAGAGAAGAGGAAGCAGGAAGTAACTGCTAATGACAGCTTGATTTCTTGTAGTATGCTAAAAACACAGAATTGTATGCTTAAATGGCTGAGTTGTATGACATTTAAAGTATATCTCAATAAAGCTGTTAAGAGAAACCTCATTGAATGGCATTTGTTAAATTCAAAACCATTTATAGACGAGAATTGCCACTGTATAGACGAGAATTGCCACTGTATAGACGAGAATTGCCACTACTGTGCTTTCAGGAGTGCAAGTGTTCCACCAAATGTCAATATGAGCTTTGCAAGAAAAGAAAAGAGCTCCCTGAGAGTAAGTTTGGGAACCGCTGGGTTAAAAATGACAAACCAGTTTCTTTAGTGCAATCACGGAAGGGTGTTCACTGTGCTAACGTGAGCTGCAGCCTCCAGACTGAGGGAGGGAGGGGCCGGTAGCAATCTCGCTCCACATACATGATTGAGGTAGAGTTATGCAAAAAGATGCAAATTCACAGGGAACTTGGGTGAAGGAGGGTGGCTGTGTGTTTGGCTTCCACTGGGGACAAGCCTCCTTTTCCCTCCCACAGAGCTGGCTGCTGCTGCCAAGGCGCCAAGGAGGCGCTCAGGTGAGCGGGGGCAGAGGGGAGGGCCACCTCAGCTCTCAGGATTGGGTGGGGTGGGGCTGAGGACACAGGAACAGAGTTTTGGGTGGCACGTGTTGATGCAGGATGGAGACAAATTTGGCTGTCCTGAGGGTCCTGAGGGTCCGGACCTCATTCGGCAGCGGACCAGGGTCTCTGAAACCCCACCAGCATCACCCAGAGCTAACGGCATCCTCCTCAAGGCACCCATACCCAGCCAGCAACCAACAGGGCTGCTCACCTCCAGTGTCCACGGACCCCACCAGCCAGGCCTTGCTGAGCCACGCCCACTTCACCTGTGTTCAGGTGCATCTGGCAGGAGGGGCCGCTGGGGTCCGCTTTTGCAGGCCATGCCACCGAATTCAAATGTGGTGTCTGTTTTGTGTTTTCGGTCAGTCCCTGCATTTTCTTTGTCTGAAATCAGGACGCTAAGTAGCTACAACCGCATGTGCCGCCTTTGAGAAAACCTCATCCTGAACACAAGAACACAGACTCAGCAGGCAGATGGCCGGGAAGTTACAAGGCAGCGCCTCACAACACTGCCTTCCTTTTCATTTTACTAAAAGCTTCTCTAAAATTCTACTGGACAGAAAGTCCTAAAGCATATTCCAAATTCACTCCGTTTCCAAAAGTGCCGGTGCTGCCCCTTGGGGTCAGAGGCCTCCTGCACTTGAGCCTGGCGCCCGGCCTGGGCCCCAGTGGATGAGTCCTTCCTCTTGGACCGCTGGCCCCATGCATTCTCCACCCTCAGCGCCTTCCCTGTGGTGCCCAGAGGCAGTGTCTAGGAGCCCACCCCGGTGCCCACCGGGACCCCCCAGCTCCCTTTAAACAGGCACCTTCTGGGGCTGGGGCCCCCATGTCTGAGCAGGGCATGGGGGGCTGCGGCCTATGTCTGAGGGAGTTATGGGACCTTGCATCTGAGGGGGCATAGTGGGGGCCTGCAGCCCTGCAACTGAGGGGGTATGGTCGGGAGGCTGCAGCCCTGCATCTGAGGAGGTATGGTGGGGGCTGGGGTCCTGCATCTGAGGAAGGTGTGTTGGGGGCTGGAGTCCTGCATCTGAGGGGGATGCAGGGGGGAGGCTGCGGCCCTGCATCTGAGGGGGTATAGTGGGGGGGCTGCAGCCCTGCATCTGAGGAGGTATGGTGGGGGCTGGGGTCCTGCAACAGAGGAAGGTGTGTTAGGGGCTGGGGTCCTGCACTTGAGGGGGGTGTGATGGGGGTTGCAGCCCTGTATCAGAGGGGAGTACAGCAAGGGTCTGGGGCCCTGCATCTGAGGTGGGTAAAACAGGGGGCTGCGGCCCTGCATCTGAGAGGGGTGTGGCAGGGAGTTGGGGCCCCATATCTAAGGGGTGTGTGGTGGGGGGCTAGGACCCTGTATCTGAGAGAGGTGTGGTGGGGAGTTGGGGTCCTGCATCTGAAGGGGTGTGGTGGGGAGTTGGGGTCCTGCATCTGAGGGGTGTGTGGTGGGGGACTGGGGCCCTGTATCTAAGGTGTGTGTGGTGGGGAGCTGGGGCCCCATATCTGAGGGGGGTGCAGTGGGGAGTTGGGGTCCTGCATCTGAGGGGGTGTGGTGGGGAGGTGAGGTCCAGCATCTGACGGGGTGTGGTGGGGAGTTGGGGTCCTGCATCTGAGGGGTGTGTGGTGGAGGACTGGGGCTCTGTATCTGAGGGGGGTGTGGTGGGGGGCTGGGGCCCCATATCTGAGGGGGGTGTGGTGGGAGTCTGGACCCTTGTATCTGAGGGATGTGTGGTGGGGGTCTGCGGGCCTGTCTCTGAGGGCCATGGGACCTGGGTTTGTGGCTGCTGGTTTGCCTCTGGGCTCTGCTGCTTCTCAGAGCAGTCGTTGAGCCGTCATGGGTCCTGGTGTCTCACCGGAGAAGCAGGCCTGGGCAGGTGGCACTGTTGGGAGAAAGTGAAGGGCAGCCTGGGCTGGAGGCTGCACCCAGGCACTGTGGTCAGTGGCTGGGGGATGATACACGGCCCTCCTGGGCCCCGTGTCCCTTGTGGTGGGGTCTGAGTGCCCACTCCTCTCACCGTGGCCCTCAGGGTGCCAAGCCTCTGCTGCCTGGGCCTGCAATGGGTTCTGGCTGAGCACCTAGACACAGGCCTCCCTGCCTGAGGCCTCCTTCCTTCCTTTTCACCCCCCTGAGCTTCCTCGCCCTTGGCTGGCTGAGCCGGCACATCCCCGCAGCACCCCTGCACCTCCCCAGGGAGGTCACCACAGATGCAATGCCCGGCTTAGGATGGCTCCTCAGTGGTTGAAAGTGGTTTTGCTTTTGGTGGAACTTGGGGGCAGAGAGAGGCTTGAGATTATTCATTGAGACAGTTTTCCAGAAAGAAAAAATGTCACAGATAATTGGTTCTTTGAACTTGAAATATAAACACAGTAATCTTTATTATTACTTTCGCTAGAGAAATTGAAGTCGATGATAGCCCCTTTTGATTTTAAGGAGGAACCAAAATCAACAGAAATTCTGAGTCATAGAATCAGGCAGACTGACATAAAAAAACAAAAAACAAAAAAACCCTGGGTCACTCACAGCCACTAAGATGGCAGACAGACAGAAAGAAAGAGAAGGAAAGAAAATAACACGTTATGGCAAAAGGATCCAGAGAAATGTGGGACCCTTGCACATTTCTGGTGAGAACCATTGTGGAAATGATAGAGGGTTCATTACAGAAAGAGTTCATTACAGAAAATGGACTCAGCACATGATCCAGCAGCTCCACTCCTACAACTGAAGACACAGACTCCAGCAAACACTTGTTCATACATGTCCATACCAGCATTCTTTACAGTGACCAGGCGGCGGCAACAGCCCAAATGTCCATCAAGAGATGGATGAGCAAAATGCGGTCCCTCCATGCAATGGAATGTTACTCGGAAGAACGCGCTGACGTGCATGAACCTTGAAGACATTAGGCTTGTAGAAGAAGCCAGATACAAAGGACTATGTGTTGTGTGGTTCCATTCATACAAAATGCCCAGGACAGGCAAATCTATGGAGACAAAGTAAGTTGGTGCTTGCCAGCCTGGAGGATCGGGAGTGGGGAGGAACTGTGCAGGGAGTTCAGAGCCTCCTCTGGAGTCGGGGAAGCGTTCTGGACTAGATGGAGGTGGGATATACAGAACTGTTCACTTCCACATGCTCCCCGTTACAGTTGTGAATTTCACTGTAATAAATTAGTGTTATTTTAAATACCTGAGCCAAACCTCAGTGTGCTGATCATTCATCAGTGGCTTTGGGAGCCACTGAGACTTGGCTGTGCTGAGTCCTCTCCTCTGCAAGTTGGAAGAAAAACTCTTCCCCAAGGATGGTTCAGATGTGTAAGTCAAAGCATGAAGACGTCAGCAGGGTACCTGCCCTGTGCCTGCATGGTATCTGAGCATGAAAGACGTTCAAGAACTTTCTCCTCTGTCCTCTGAGTCACTAGCAGATGGCCTGTTTCCTGCTGAAAGAAGCACCTGGTACTTGGTGTTTACGAACTCCACTCAGTAAGCAGATCAACAGCAACAAGGGCACTTTGGCAGTCAGACGCGGAAGGAGCGTTTCCCTCCAGAACAGCACGTGTGGTCGGGACGGTGCCGTGCAGCCCCATCATGTCTGTGGCACACACCTCCTGCCTGCGGGCTGGTCCCCCTCCCACCACCCCAGCTCTTCTGGGTTTTCTAGCCCTGTCCTCGGCTTCCCCTCTTCCCTCCTCTCCCCCTGATTTTCGAGCCCTGCCCTCGGCTCCCCCTCCTTTCTCCTCTCCCCCTGGCACCGTTAAACATTCATGCTGGGCCAGATCATGCTTTCTGACAATGTCTAACGAGCTAGCAGTGAATGATAAACCTGCCGGGCCGCCTCCATGTCTCGAAGCCACTAGGATCTGCAGCTGTTTCAAGAGCACAGAACAGCAAAGCCTCCAGGAAGGGGGAAAGAGCTGCATCCAAGCTTGGAGGAAGTAATTTCTGTGAAAATGTTTTAATGCAGCAGGGAGCTAAGCAAGTGGGCTGGGTGTGCCGTGGAAGGTGGCAATGTTGGGCTCTTGCCTCCTGCAGCAGATGCCGGCAACGGGACCTCGGGCGGCTCTCTCAGGACCCACGGGCCCTGCACCTGGATTGGCCAAGTTCCAGGGACCAGGCTCGCCACAGAGGTCCAGGGCATTTCACGGCTGGAGGGCACTGTGGAGGTCCACCTGCCACCCCATGGAGGAGAGGGGGTGCTCAGACACTAATCTTGGGGCCCAGTCATTTTCCCCTCCTCTGACCTTGAGGGAAAAAGCCAAGATGCAGCCTCTGGACACCAATCTTGAGACATGCTCAGCTCTGGGCTCATCAGCAGAGCCTGGACTCATTACTCCAGGGAAGAAGCTCTGCTTCCACAGCCCGGGGGTAAGGTCAGACGCAGCGGCCTGAGGCCACATGGGAGCCCAAGCTGCAGGAGGCCCCAGGCCAGTCAGAGCCCTCGGGGCCTCCCAGGGGCTGGCAGGAGCATCTGCTCAATGGCGGGATGAATGTCCTAAAATGCTATTAACAGAGTTCAGTCTAGGGTTTAAATCAATTTGGCAAACATTTATTGAGTGCCCACTCCAAATAAGGTTCTGAAAAGGCTCTTGAAAAACTGTCTGTGCTTCTGAATTTCAAATGATTGGTTTTAGTATTAGGAGCAATAGAAATCCTGTTATCACTCATCCAAATAATCAGAATTAATTTAGGAGTTGATGGCAAACAGAGTCCATTGGTAATTAGGAAACATGGAGAAATAATTAACCACGGCAAGAAATGCGGTTACATTTAACTCCTGCGAAGTTAAAAAAGAACCACAGCAGCTTTCTCTGTGAGGCTTAGCAATCCCACAGTGCCCGCGAGAGTGGCGCCTGCCTGAGCACGTGAGGAGCCCTGTGCTGTTCCCCAGCCTGGGTGCTGTGCCGGCTGCTGGGCCCTTCCTTCAGGGAGGCCAAGCTGGATCTCTGACTCACCAGGGCGACTGGGTGAGGGCCTAGGCCAGACGACCTCCCTTCAGAGAAGGACCAGGGCTTAACTCCACACCTTTTGGAAATTTATTTTTTTTAAGCCTGAGTAAAAAATGTCTCCATTATTCATTTTAGTTTTAAATACTAGGCACCTTCTCCCGGCTGCTGGAATCCCCACGGCTAAGCTGGGAGGAACCTTCTGGCTGGCTGGAGCGCTGGGCAGACCAGGGGCTTGTTGGACCAGGCAGCAGACTCCGTGGGGAGGCAGCGTCACGTCCATCTGGGCTCTCTCTGGCAATGACACCGCATTCCTTTTAGAAACCTCCCTCTCCCCCAGTCTCCCTTCCGCAGGCCACCCCTCTCCACCAGCACTCGGCTCATGAGGCCTGTGCAGCTCTGACTGATGCATTTCCCGGGAGCTCTGTCCAGGGGCTAAGGGAGGTGCAGACGAGGCCCTGAGCCCCCTCATGGGGATTGGTCATTTCAGTCCCCATCCTGGGTCCCTCTGGAGGATGTGGGCTCCATGGTGCTGGGCCGTGACTCTCTCTGCCTCGGTGCCCCCTATACCCCCAGCCGTGGACCCTGCTGAGCCCCGTGCAAGTGAAGCAGGCCCTCCCAAACCCTCCACCCTTGGAACGCTGTACTGAGGCCGCCCACTCCTCTGGCCTCCACTGCAGACACACCGGGCTCCTCTCTGGAGCTGAAGCCTTGCCTCCAGGAGACACTGTGTTCTAGGCTCAGCTCCACAGGGAGCCAGCCCCTTCTCCATGATGACTGCCAGGGGGGTGTGTGTGCGCATGTGTGTATGTGTTTATATGTGTGTTTGTGTGTCTGTGTGTGCATGTGCCTCTCACATGTGTCTGTGATTACCACCCAGAGACTCCTAGACCTGCCCTGTCCCATGGAACTTTCCAGAGTGTGGAGACCATGCTCAGCACTGTGGGTGCCACAACCACGGCCACGTGAGCGCTTGGGGCAAAACCACTGCAACTGAGGAGCGGAGTTTTAATTCCGTTCACTTTTAATTAACTCAAATTTAAGTAGCCACATGTGGCTAGAGGCCCATACTGGACAGTCGGTTCTAGAAGGTTCTTCGAGGAGGTGAATTTGAGATTTTCCCTCAGACGCCTCTTCTGAGTTCTGCGTGTGCTCCCGGGGATTTCAGCATTTGGGCGCCTTCCCCTCCAGGCCCCCCGGGCGAACGAGGACGTGGGCTTGTCCCACCACCATCGCCCTGGAGGTGAGGACGCGGCTCCCGGACACCCGAGGGCGCCCTCCCGAGCCGGGCAGCACGGAACGGGGAGTGGGGGGAGCTTCCCGGCGCGGGCGCAGCCCCAGGAGGAGGGACGGGGCCTCGGGGTGGGTGACGGTGTCGCCGCCAGCATCGCCTCCCCCGGGTGTCGGGGTGGCCGGGCGCCTCCTCGCGGGGCGGCTGCAGAGCTGGGTCCCCAGTGCCTCCCACGGCCGCCCCGACGGGGGACGTTCCCGCCCGGGCCATTCTCACCGCCAGGGGCCTGGGCGGGAGGAGCGCTGGGGCGGCGGGGCTGGTCTCGGGGCTCCTGGCACAGGTTCGCGGCTCCCGCCAGGCATTCCCCGGGGTCTGAACCTGCGCCGGCGGCGGGGCGTTTTCCACCCGGTGATGTGGCGGCGGCTCCTGGGTTTATGGGGAACGTCGGGTCCGCCTCTCGCTGGGTCCGCGGCCTCTTCCCAGCGAGACGCCCCTCAGGGCTCCCCCATCGTCAGTGCCCGGACGCCGGAGCCATCTCGGTGGCCGCGGCGAAGAAACGCCCCTTTCTCCGTCCACTTCCCGAGGATGGAGGAGCTGGCCCCGGGTGTTCTCTTTCGCCTCCTCCGCGGACGCAGTGAGGTCGCTGCCGGGGACTTTCTGCTCCGGAAGCGTCGGGGCTGGGGCCGGGCCTAGGAGGTGCCCAGGGCCTAGGAGGTGCCCAGGGCCTAGGAGGTGCCCAGGGCCTCCCTGACCGCCGGGAGAGACGATGGAGTCCGGGCCTCCGGGCGGCGGCAGGAGGGAGTGAGCGGGGCGCGGCCGGGCTGCTGGGGGGCTGCACTAGGGGGTCCCTCCCGGCCGCGGTCTCGGCCCACAGCACAAAGGTGCGCCCAGAGCCTCAGTCCGGGGTCCCTGACACGGAACACAAGCCTGGGTCTCTTCGCGCTCTTCGGGACGGCGTCTGCGGGTCCCTGGGCACCGAGGCCAGCAAAGCCAGAAGAGGCAGGTGGCACTGGACCCCGCCTGAGCACCCAGGCACCGAGGCCAACAAAGCTGGAGGAGGCAGGTGGCACAGTGCCACCCCCCCCCCAAGCCCCCGGGCACCCACCCTGGCCCAGGGCACGGGACAAGAGGCCTAGTCTCGCCTTCAGGACCCACCATAGCACCCGGGGCGGTGGAGCCCACCTAAAACTGGGTTGCTGAGAAAGAGATCATGGGCTCAGGCTCAGACACCTGTCCTGCCCGAGACCACCCCCCACCCCCTCTCCGCCACCTGCCCTCAGAGGCTTCTCCAGGTGGCCACCTGGACCCACAGGAACCAGCCTCTCTTTCCATGTAGGCTCCTCTCACATTAACTCCCAGAAACAGAGGGGAAGCTGCCCTAGGAGAAAGAAAGGATGAGAAAGAACCCTGATCGCAGCAAGACAGGGCTGGGGGCAATTCCAAAGCCCTGAAAGGGCTGGAGGGAAATAAGACTCTTCCGGAGGGCCCCTGCCCCAGGATAAAAGTTTTATTTACAGGTTTCAAAAAGGCCAAGATGTCGGTGGCTTCCTTCAGGAGAAAGCGGCAAAATCCACGCCCACGCCCAGATCCCTTGTGCTTTCAATTTTTCACCAGGAAACCATTTTTCTATGTAAGAGCAAGCAAGTTCCACAGTGGGGGGAAGCCAGTGGAGAGGAGCAGGCCTCACCTGGCTCATGTCCTGTTTCCAGTTTGCCCTGAAAACAAATTACTAAATCCAAGGGGGAAGAGCTTGGGGCGTGCCTGGTCCTCAGCCTCAGTGGGGCTGGGGCCTGTGACCTGGTATGCAGAGGGCCAGCCCCCAGGGCAGCCGGGAAGGGGCTGTGCTGCCCAGAGTGAGCCCCCAGGCGCCCCCAGCCTGCTGCAGCTGCCTGGGGCGCCACACTTCGGTCCCTCCTCAGGTCTGGGCTGCACTCTCCGCTGGTCTGGGCTGGGCCACCAAGCTCCAGGCAGTGGACGGAATCCACTGGGGCGCAGGAAGCTTCAGCTTCAGCAGCCCACCCGGCCTCCGCAGTCTTCCTCTCCAGGGTCTCATTTCAACGTGGCCTTTTCTGCTGCAACTCAGCTGTCCTGGGGGCCAAGTTTGGGTGTGTGAGGCCAAGGAGATGCATTGTGCTCTCGCGGAAGACAGACACAGCGAGGGAGCCCGGACACAAGGACCCAGCTCACCAACCACAGCCAAACCACCAATTCTGTCCCATGGCCCTTGGTGACTGGTGACAGGGGAGGGAAAGAAACGTGGCCAGCTTGCCCCAGACCACAGGCAAAGACAGGTGGGGGTGGCCTGCTGGCGTGGGCTTAGGAGATGGGGCCATGGTCCAGCCTGGCGCCCCTCTCTTGGGGCAGGAAGTTCCCTCTGTCTGCCATGCACAGGGGCACTCAGGAGAGCCTGGCACAGGACCTCAGGAGCTCCCAGAGCAGCCTCAGCAGCTGCAACCCCTCGACCTTGTCCAGCATCACGCGCTGGTGCCAGGGAGACAGAACGAAGAATCCCACCAGTGTGCAGGAGAGGAAGCCTACTTTAATTCTGTTCTTGAAATAATAGCAGGCGAAGATGCGTGTTTCATAATTAATTCCTCACTTCTTAGGAATTGCAGCGATTAGCTCTGTCATTCCTTCATTATCAGGAAGAACTGTGAGTCCTGCTATTCTCACTGTGCAGCCCTCAGCTAAGTTTTCTAAAGGGAACATCACAGCATCTTCCCTGATCTTAGCCAGGACAAAAGGTGAAGTCTAGCATGATGACCCGCGTAGCCTGCATCACTGGACACCCTTCCTTCCTGGTCTCTGGGCACAGGTGCGGGGGTCGTGTGCGTGCGTGCACATCCAGGTTCCTCCGGGCACAGGTGCGGGGCCGTGCACCAAGTGCCCCACAGTTCCTGTGAAGGAGTGCAGTGGCTCTGTAATTTTTGTCCTCAGCTCGGGTTTACCACAGCTTAGGCCTTTGGGGTCATTTTAAAGTAGTAAAGAAGCTTCAGATGTAATCCCAAACCAGGTGGTCCATAAATCATTACTGGGTTCAAAGAATAATTATCATCAGAAGAATTTATTTGCATATAATTGTAACTGTGCCCTGTGGACACTGTACATGGTTAAATCAACACCAGGAGGGTATTTTGGTTTCTAAGAATTTTAAAAATATAAGGCAGATGGCGCTAATACAGACAAGCAATGAATGAATAAGAATTCATAACAATGAAGCTCTAATGCAACATATGATTGAATAGGGCAGCTTAGAAGCCTAGAAATTAGGAGGCTCGGTAAGATGAATTGGGTGGTGGTTTCCAAGCCTCCTACCACACTTGGAAGAGACCCCAGGGATCAGGGTGTCTCCAGAACCCAAGCCAGCTCTGCATGTCCGGCAAGTGCCTGCAGCGTGCTGGCACTGAGATAGCATTGTGGGTGGCCAATGGAAGGATACGTTTGATGGAAGGGAGAGAGGAAACGGCCCTAATAAGGAAGGGAAAAACTCTAAGCTGGCTGGAGCTTCCAAGTCGTCCACCTGAGGACTTGGAAAA
This sequence comes from Macaca nemestrina, assembly GCF_043159975.1. Lineage (NCBI taxonomy): Eukaryota > Metazoa > Chordata > Mammalia > Primates > Cercopithecidae > Macaca > Macaca nemestrina. Next base: position 1,618,983 of record NC_092129.1, on the reverse strand, counting down.
GCCGATGATCTGAGCTTGCATCTGCAAGGCTGAGGATGAGCAGGAGTGAGGGTAGCAGAGATGAGAGCTTGAGCCAAAGAGTGAGGGGCGTGACCCACCCCTTGCTTGAGCATTGTCTGTGCTGATGATGCACTTCTCACCAACAGCAGGGCACAGTGTGTGGGGCATCCAGTCTGCAATTAGGTTAAAAAGACTGTGGCTTTTGCTTTGGGGACACCCCAGGCTCATGCTGTCCCTTGCCCTCTGCCCGTCATGAGAACACTTGGCAGCCCTAGGACAGGGTCACGGGGGAGGACCAGGGCCTGTGGGCAGCCTGGCGAAGGGGCTCAGAAGCAGGTGTTCCCACCCCACAGGAGCCTGCAGGGGCAGGAAAGAGATCTGGGGGGAGAGGAAAATGTTTGCTATTTAAGTTGCGATGCTGGTTTCCTGGGTGTGTACATATGTTAGGCTGATTAAACTCTATACTTCAATTGCATGCTGTTTATTGCAGTTTAGTTATATGCTAATGAGGCTGTAAAAACTGGGGAGGTGGCATTATTCGTGGACAAGAAAACGCTCAGATTAAACAGGCAGTGGGAAGATACGGTGTTTGGGGGAGGTGAGCCCAGGCGTGCAGATGCTGACCATAGACGGCATTTGTTAGGTGATGGAGAAGCTGGCATGTGTTAGACCTGGCAGGGTTTGAAGATCTTCCGTCTGTGTTTGGATGGCCACACTGGCTGCAGGGCTTGGAGACAGTGTTGTTGAGAATTGGCTGAGTGCAAAGGTTAAAATGTAGAGTCACTCTGGGGAGTAGAAAGTTTTGCCCTTTTTGAAGGGTAGAACATGACCTTTGACACACCCACTGTCAGCAGGGAGAAGAGGAATGAGGAGCACAGGAAAACAGGCCAGGGAGTTCATGGATGGAAACGGCATCGCGGGCAACAGCCACGCACAAAGATGGACGAGGACCCAAGAGAGAGCCGGCGCTGCTGTGCACCTGCCCATCAGTTCTCAGTGGAGAGATGCACTGTCCGAGCCTCCGTTTGTGGAAATGCTCCTCTTCCAGCCCGGCAGTTGCTCTGGCTGGGCCTGGTGAGGAATGGCCGTCATCACGGACAGTGGCCTTTCCTAGCCCTGACCCTGCAGAGCGCCTTTGGAGTGCATAGTGGTGGTAGACAGGAAGTCAGCAGATCCATGGCAGGGTCCCATCTTCACGGTGAGTGAGCCGTGTGATGTTTGGGTGAGTCCCTCACGCTCTGTAAGTCTCTCCACTGAGCTGGGCGTGCATGTGGTGCTCTGTGGCAGTGGCACATGGCGACTCCTGCGTGGAGTTCTCGTCTCAGCAGGGGCAATGCCTTGCACCCCAGTTTTCAAGCAGCAGCCTGAGAGTTCTGGGAGGCCTGTCTTTTCCCGTTGGTCTTTCTGTTGGCCCCACCACTCCTGTATTTCAGGCCTCACCAAGTCCTGTTAATCCTATTTCCAAAAAATGCCTGGAAGCTTCTACTCCTGGCCCTGTGGCCTCCACCTTTCTCTGAGCTCTGCAGACTCTTCCTCACATCAGCCCTGGATGACTCCAGGGGCCTTCAAAGGGAGCCCCTGCTTCCTGTTCCCCTCCCCTGTGATCTGCTGCCTGTGTGCTCCCAAGGGGCAGGTTCCTCCATGTGGATGGGACCGTGTTCCTGCTCCCCCGAGACCCACTGCCCACGTGCGCCAAAGGGGCACGTTTTTCCGTGTGAGTGGGATCGTGAGCATCTTTCCTCAGTAGATGTTCTCTTTGCGGTGGAATGCACCCTCAGCTCCCCTGTGGCAGGCAGCTCCCCGTGGGCCGGTGCTGGGTTTTGGTCTGTCCGCGTGTGCTCCCCACCCAGAGAAGACTCACAGCTGGCTGCTATTCTCACCCCTGAGGCTTCACAGTGAACATCGACTCACAGGAGGGGACCGCGTGATTCCCACTGCGTGTCCTGCTCCCTCCACGGAGCGTGAGCTTGACTGTGGTATGAAGCACCGTACAGCTGCTTTAACCCTGGGAGAGAAGCATCTTTGTGAGAGCCACTGTGTCCCCAGGAAATGTTGCCCTTCTCCTGTGAAGCAGTCAGTGGACCGGGCCCAGTCCTTAAAGATGCAGAGAACCCAACAGGCCCCTCTTCTGCTCACAGCTTCACCTTATGTTATGCAAAGTCCCCACACCACCAGGGCATGCGGGCACCGGGTCATGGGCACCTGCGTTTTCCACGAGCTTGTGACTTGGGGTGCATTACCTTAGCCCGTTTCCAAGCAGCCCCAGAAGATCCGAGCTTACTGTGTTTGCTCCATGCAGCATGAGGGTGCGTCGCGAGAAGGAGAAACTCGCAGGTGGGTGCAAATGATATGCAGTCACAGAGGAGCCAAGAGCTTCTGGCGGGACTAATGAAAGCACCACGCCTCACCTTCGCCCCAGCCAGGCTCACGCCTCACCTTCGCCCCAGCCAGGCTCACGCCTCACCTTCGCTCCGGGCCAGGCTCACACCTCACCTTAGTCCTGGGCCAGGCTCACGCCTCACCTTCGTCCTGGGCTAGGCTCACGCCCATGCCTCACCTTAGCCCTGGGCCAGGCTCACGCCTCACCTTTGCCCTGGGCTAGGCTGCTGTGCCGAAAGCTGTTTCTTCATCAGGTGGGTTTGGGGACAGACATACTAAAAATGGATCTTGAAAGAGGCACAGATGGCTTCTTGCAGTTTTTTGGTTACAAACAGATCGGTTTTTCCTCAAAGAAGATGAGTGACTACCTTGTCAGTGTCATGGTGCAAAGATGAATAAGCACCTGCGGCTGGCAAAGCTCCCAGTGACAGGGGACGACCTCACAAATGCGTTGGGAAATGTGCAGAAGAGGGTTTCATATGCAGGAGAGAAGTAGCTGGGGGATAGGTGGGCATTCATTTTTCATTTACTCATCTCTGGGGCCTGTGAGGTGACTCGCGTCTGCAATCCCAGTACTTTCAGAGGCCAAGGTGGGAGGATTGCTTAAGGCCAGGGGTTCAAGACCAGCCTGGGCAACATAGCAAGACCCCATCTCTACAAAAAAATTAAAAATTAACCATGTGTGGTGGCGTGTGTCTGTAGTCCCAGCTACTCGGCTGGCTGAAGTGGGAGAATGGCTTGAGCCCAGGAGGTCAAGGCTGCAGTGAGCTATGATCCTGCCACTGCACTTCAGCCTGGACCACAGAGCAAGATCCTGTCTCTAAAAAATCACCATCGTCATAAAATGAATCTCCTACTATCCATCCTTCTTTCTGAACTGTGTCTGGTCAGTTTCCTCCCAGGGTCTCCTGCTCCTGGCTGTAGCTTGGTGTAAGCATTAAAGAAAGAGGAAAGAATCACAAAAAGTGGCTCAACAGTCCAAGACAAGTTTATTTTGGAGAATAATCCTGAGAGGGCCTTCTGGCTGATCTCGGTCAGGAGCGTTCTCTCTTACAGACTAAGAATACTTAAGGGTTTAGGAAGCAGGGGGCTTATCACAGGCTTGAATGTTTCTGTGTGAGGAAAAGTTTATTGTGGGGTTGGGATGCCTCTAGTCAGAGGGGAGTTTATCTTAGTGTTGCAATGTTTCTGGTTATGCTGACATTAGCTGTTAGGCTGATGTTTGGGGGCAGATTTAGGTGTTTTTTTAGTCAAGAGGAACTTAAAATGGCAGTGTGTGTCCGGGATGGCAATGCCCTGCTCCTGCTGTAGCTTGGAGGGCAGTGGCTGCAGTGCCTGCCCTCCTCCAACAGAACACGGGCACCAGGAGCTCATTCTGCAGATTCTTTTTGTCACCACCTGTATGGTCTCGGTGGTCACAGCCCAGGTTCAGCAGCAAGGTGCTGTCCCTGTTCTTTTAATTTCGAGCAAGCATATGAGGACAGAGTGCCTGGCAGATGCCCATCCCCCATGGGCACCGCCCTGGGACTGTCACCATGAGACCCACCCTGGGCATCAGCTCTGGCTCTCGGCTCCAGGGTCCGCCCTTGCCCAGCCCTCCCCTCTATTGCATGACCAGGAAAACCCTCACTTTGGGGACAACCAAGAACCCTAATACAGGACCACAAGGTTAACCGTTTGGACGAGGAAGAGCTGGGACTTTATGATCAATGACTGCCAGGCCCTGTCCTAAAGGGAGAGTGGAGTCTGTGGAGGAGCCTGAGGTGGCCCCAGGGACTCAGGAACCTGCAGCTGAGAGCCAGAAAGCACAGCTCACACAGGTAACCTTGGGACCTGCACAGTCAGCAGGGAGAGGGCTGAGCATCCTGGGGCACACTCCGTTTTAGAGGCCCCAAGTTTGTTCTGTTTTCTGTTGAGCCAGAAAGAGGAGATTGTGTTGCAGTCCCTTGGTGGGTTTCAGGCCTGTTTCTGAGTTACTGATTTCTGTGCCAAATGAGTCTCCTTGCTCGCCTGTCAAAGGCAGACCTTGTCCGCTGGTCTGTTCTCTTTTTTTTTTTTTCTTTTTAGCCTCTGGGGAATTCTCCCCATAAATCATGTTTCCCTGCTACTGAGCAGTTGAAATGAGAAACCATAGCTGGCGCTGCACCTGCAGAGTAGCCAAGGGCACCTGGCCAGGGCGTCAGCCACAGCGTCAGTGGTGGAGCTGGCCCAGCAATGCTGCCCTCCCTGGCAATTCCTCTGTCTACCTCTTTCTGTCGAAGCCCCTCTGTCTTCCCCACTGCTCTCACAGCCTTCTCTGGACCTGGGCTGCACGCTCTCTCCTCCCTGCCCGTTTCCTCTTCTCCCTTCCAAGCATCCCAAGGTCAACGGTGTGGGGCCACCATATGGGTCTCAGGAACCACGGCCAGTCCAGGCGAGAGGCTTCCAGAGGCGGAAAGGCTGTGGCTGTGGTAGTGTGTGTGCCCCTGGGTGCAGGCTCCCCCAGCATGTCCCCATCCCACACAGACCCTGTCCCACACAGCCTCGTCAGGATGAACTGTGTCTCAAGGGACTGGTTTTCCTAGGGCGGAAGATGCCATCAGTGAGAGGTAGAAGGAGGCTGGGCTGTGGCCTGGCTGTGCTGGTCAGTTGGTTCCTGGGCCCAGGGGGAGTGCTTGGCAAGTCATCGGGCTCTTGCCCTCCTTATGGGAAGATATTTAGGGGAGGGAAGAGCACACCTAAAAACAGACACGTCATTAGCCCCAGATCTCCCTGGTGAGCACTTCTGTGGTAACCCAGATCCCCCAACACAACCTGTCTGTCACAGACATACATTCCGAAAAGAAGCACCTGGTCTAGACCCTGGATCACTCAACAGAAAACAGTGTCATGAGCTCTGCACCTTCCAACAAGAAGCATCTCCCATAGCCCTGGATCCATCAAGAGACCGTCATTAGCCCTGGATATCCCAGAAGGAACCCAAGGTCTTCTAGCAAGAAACACCTACATAGCCCTAAGTCCCTGAACAAGAAATGTCTGTCATGAGCCCTGAAAGCCAAGAAGAAACACCTCAGGCCCCTGGGTCCCCCAGTGAGAAACGCCTGTCACAGCCCTGGCTCCCCCGAGGAAGAAAATGCCTGTTCTTAGCTGCTGGATCAGAGGGTAGTTTTGGCAAATACTGCTCCATGGGTCCTGGGCCTCCTGGTGCCTGCAGAGGCAGGAGGGCCAGTTCCCACAGCCGCGCCCAGTTCATTGCTCCCAGCCATGTGCAGCCTCACCCAGATGGCTGCCAGGATGCGCGCGGCGCAGCCCGGGGCCGTCCCTCTGATCCGGAGCCTGGGTGGTCAGTGGGTTTCCCAGGCAGTGCCATGGCCTGGGGCCAGGACGGAGCTGTGAGGGGCAGGCTCGCTGGGCTGCGGAGGGAGCGGCCAGCACGGGGGCAGGCTCAGGTCTGAAGCGTAGGCACCCATGCATGGCTGCTGGGGCACCAGCAGCCCTGACGTCTGTGCCGTGGGGGTGCGAGCACTGGCTTGAGGCAGGGCCTGGGGCGGTGGCGCTGGAACCCATGTGGTAGGGCCTGAAAGCACTCAGAGCAGCTCCTAAGTAGCAGCAACTTTGATTCCAGGTCATCCCTGCTTGGCCAGCCGCTGGGGCACAGGAGCTTGCAGGCTGCAGTCCTCGGGCACAGGGCCGTGGCAGTGGGCCGTTTAGGGACCGCCAGACACCCTGGGGGCTGGTGACAGGGGACTTGCCTCACTGCTCACCACGGAGCCCCAGCAACCCCAGGAGCATGCATCCTTGGCCCCAATTCCGAACTGGGCTTGCGCAGCGGAGGGGCGAGGGCTGGCCTGTGCTCCCCACACCCGTGGAAGTAATCTCGCGAGTGCCTGCCTGCCCAGAGGTACATCCGTCCTGGGGCCTGGAGCCCTGGGAGCCCTGCATACGTGTCCGCAGGGTGCCGTTGACCCCGGCACATGCCCTGGGTTGCTGTAGGGGCTGAGCCTCCTTGATTTTCAGACTGCGTCTGAATAGAATGGGCCATCCCAGGACGAGTCACCTAGACTGCTTGCCTGCCCCTCAGGACCCAACCTCCAGGCCAGGATCCTGGTCTCTGTCCACTCTGACAGCCTTGTCCACCCAGCCTTTGTGCCTGGGCTCAGGGCACTCCCAGATCCCGACATTCCCACTGCACCGGGGACCTTGCCCTCCCTGGACTAGGGCTCCTTGGCTTTTCCTTGGGCCCCGCCATGTCTCTCCACCGTGTCTCTTTCCACTGTCTCTCTGCTGTGCTTCCATCGTGCCCGCAGCACCTTTGAATCATTGATTTGGTGCAGCTTGACGTCTCCCGGGACACTGGAGCCCCTGCCTGCTCCTGAGGGATGACAGACCTCACTGGCTTCCTGCAGAGCTCAGCACCCGGGTCCTGGTTATCACTGGCCTTGGTTGAGACCCCTTGTCTAGGTCATGATTTCTTTCGAGGTTTAGTGCAACCATGTGTCAGCGCCGAGGAAAATGATGATCAGATAGTGAATGAGACAAGGACACAACCATGAAGACGAAGGCAACGTTTGCGGGACTCAGGGCTCCATGTCACATACACCACGTCTCACCTCATCTACCCCCAGAAGAGCTCAGCCTGGAGGGAAGTGCCTTGGATTCACTGGCCTTGTAGGTGGGTAATAGCCCTAGTGTTGCTTGGAGCCCCCAGGTACCTCAGCCTTGGTCTGGGTCACCCAGGAACCCAATGGGTGCTCTCCCCTGCCCACTGCCTTCCCTGCCCCAAACAGACTTTCTTCAAGCGATTGCTGGGCCATGTCCTAGGTCTGGGGCGTTCTGCGAAGCAACTGCTTATCTCAGAGACTCCACATAGCACCGCTGTGAAGTGAGGTCTCCCTTGTCATGGTTTACAGATAAGCACCTAGTCCAGGGGCCCACGGTCTGACCTAGGCAGTGGGGGGAGGCTAAGATCCTCAGGGAAGACTGTACCGACACACAACCAGCTCTCCCCACTCCATTCCCAGACCCTGAGCTGCAGAAGGGGTGCTCTGGGCCTTCTCCCCACTGTCTTTGGCACGTAGCTTGTTTTATGTGGAAATGAGAGAATGACCTGAAAGTGCTGCCCGCAGGTCAGTGGGCACCACGGGAAAGGGCTGCCTCCACCCTGGGCTGTGGGCGTCCGTCCTCAAAGCTTATTTCAATAAGAAAGAAAGATTAATGCAGGGTGTCCTGCCCTCTGGAAAAAAATTGCTGTTTTTAATTATGAGACAATGAGTACGTGCATTTGGAGAAGAACACAGTGCCCGGGGCCTTCTGAGGATAATTAGCTTCTGGTGACCACACACAAGCCTCTGGGCCCATGGAAAACACTCCACCACTGGACTTGCATCTTAGGCCTTAGAGAAGCACAGTGGGGAAGACAGGTGAGCAATCCAAGTCTGCACACTCGGGGTCTGCACTCACCAGTGACCCTGGGACAGCGGGAGCAGGTGCCTCACCCATCCAGGCTGGGGCCAGGGGGACAGTGCTGTTCTGGACACAACTGTGTGTGCAGCAGGTGAGGTCACTGTTCCCAAACATCAGAGCAATCTCAGGCAGCAGGGGGCCAGACACAAGCACAAGAGACCAGGGCTCCGGCTGTGGCCCATGGCAGGCTGCCTGCGCCCATGTCACTGTGGAGGGTGGGTGTGCCCATGTCACTGTGGAGAGTGGCTGTGCCCATGTCACTGTGGAGGGTGGGTGCGCCCATGTCATTGTGGAGAGTGGGTGTGCCCATGTCACTGCGGAGGGTGGCTGCGCCCACGTCACTGTGGAGGGTGGCTGCGCCCATGTCATTGTGGAGAGTGGCTGCGCCCATGTCACTGCGGAGGGTGTGTGTGCCCATGTCACTGCGAAGGGTGTGTGTGCCCATGTCACTGTGGAGGGTGGGTGTGCCCATGTCACTGTGGAGGGTGTGTGTGCCCATGTCACTGTGGAGGGTGTGTGTGCCCATGTCACTGCGGAGGGTGTGTGTGCCCATGTCACTGTGGAGGGTGTGTGTGCCCATGTCACTGTGGAGGGTGGCTGTGCCCATGTCACTGTGGAGGGTGTGTGTGCCCATGTCACTGTGGAGGGTGGCTGTGCCCATGTCACTGTGGAGGGTGGGTGTGCCCATGAGACTCCAGAGAGTCGATGCACCCGGTGTGACTGCCAAGAATGTGTGCCCATGTGCCTGTGTATAGTGGGTGTGACCATGTTACTGTTCAGAGTAACTGCGTCCAGTAGGAAGGTATAGGATGGCTGTGCCCATGTCACTGTGAGTAGTAGATATGACCACATAACAAGTGTTCCTGTATAGAATGGGTGTGCACCCATGTGGGTGTGTGAGTGTGCACAGTACCACTGTGTGGAGTGGGTGTGGTACCACGAGGGTGTGCACAGTGTCACTTGTGATGGGTGTGCTACCATGATGGTGCGCGTGGTGTCGCTGTGTGCTGCCATGAGGGTGTGCACAATGTCACTGTGTTTGGTGGGTGCACTACCATGAGGATGTGCACAGTGCCACTGCATGTGGTAGGTGTGCTACCATGAGGGTGCGCACAGTGTGCGCCAGTGTGTGCCACCATGAGGGTGTGCGTGGTGTCACTGTGTGCTGCCATGAGGGTGTGCACGGTGTCACTGTGGTGGATGCACTACCATGAGGGCATGCACAGTGTCGCTGTGTGGTAGGTGTGCTACCATGAGGGTGTGCATGACGTCACTGTGCGTGGTGGGTGTGCTACCATGAGGATGCGCACAGTGTCACTGTGTGTCGTGTGCTACCATGAGGGTGTCCACAGTGTCTGTGTGTTGTGGGTGTGCTACCATGAGGGTGTGCACAGTGTCACTGTGTGGGGTGCACACCCTCCTCTTTTGCATGCATATTTTCCCTTGTCCTTTTATCACTATTGTCCGTGTTTTCACCCCAGGAGGTTTATGTGGAGTGCTCCACATCTACACAGCCTGTTTACCCAGAGTGTGGGATCGCCCACTGTGTGGACACTGAAGGGGTCTTAGCCAGCCAAGTGGGTGAAGTGGACTCTTATGTGGTTGTGCAACACCTCCCACCGTTTCTCCTCGACATCTGTGCGCTCTCTGGACAACTTTTCTTTGTTCTATTGCACCTGTATGTCTTGTTCTTATTTTCAAGGCATGGAACGCTGGCGCCTGGCTGTTTTGAAATGGTTTTGCCTGCTACTTAAATTGTCTTTAACGAATTCACTGTCCATGGTTAAATATTGAGTCACAGCCGAGGAAACACTTCCTCCTCCCAGTTACCTTTCCATATTGGTCAGGTCAAGGAGAAAATCTGTCTCTGTTGAGATGTGGTTTATCTGCTTCACAGCGTTTAACAGAGGGATGACTGTGGCCATCACATCCTACTAATGATTTGCAACTGTTTTTATAGATTTACTTTCTATTAGTGAAAATGTCTGTTGAACCTTCTTGTTTGTTATGCTATAAAGGTAATGCTTTATGTGCATTATTCGTGTATAACAATGTACTGTGAGATTAAAACTGAATGTACATCATCTCACAGCAGATGGGACAGATGTGACGGCGTCATGTTTGCATGTGGACAAGGCATTCCTGCAAGTCTCGGGTGTCTGGGCTGGTCTGCTCGGCCGTCTCTGAGGACGCACTGTTCCACCCACTCCCTTCATCCACCTCTTGCCCTGCAAGCCTCTGCCAGCACAGGGGGCTTCTCTTGGTCTTCTCGAGGATGTGAGGGATGTCACCAGTCACCATCCCCTGTAGTGCTATGGCCCTGGGTGCCAGGGTGGGGAGTAGGAAGTCGAAACAGAAGATGATGACAAGAGGAACAGTCATGGTGGTATCTGAAGACATCCATCTGGCAACTTTGCTCAACACCAGCAGGCAGAAACCTTGGCTGCTGTCAAAGCACAAAAACAAACGACTCTGGAACCAAAGGCTTGCTATTGGGAAAATCTGTGGTGGATAGGGCCCTGTAGCTCTTGAAGGACAGAAGGAGCCCAGGTCTCTGCCTGACTCCTCTCCCACATCGAGGATTCTGGACCTGGGGTGGGGGAAGGAGGACAAGCTGGGGAGCATCCGGTGACTCAGAAAGGAGCCAGAGCCGAGGGGCAGCACCCAAGGCCACGCCTGCCCCTCAGTCGAGGTTGCGAGCATTCTGCAGACCTGGGGCCTGCAGTTCCCCAGCACCTGTGCCTATCACTTAGGAGAAGCCGGTCTCAGTTCCCATGGGATTGCCCTAAACATGTGGTCGTCCTGGAGCTGACATTTCTGAGGTATGTGCTCAGAGACTCTTCAGCCTCCTTTGGTGCCCACGGCGCCCGCCCAGACAGCATGCTTCTCCTCAGGGCAGGGTGGATGCCTGGTCGGCCCCCAGCCTTCGGGGTACGTGAGCAGAGGCACTGCTTTCCAGGCCCACGGGAAGAGAGAGCACAGTAGACTCAGCTGTCACTCACGTGCCGCTTTTATCTAGTTGGGTTTTACTGCAAATACCCTCTCATGGACCCCGGGTTCTCACATGCACACAGGAGGGTACACACTCTGCCCCTGGGTTGTCGCATGGACACAGGAGGGTGTACACTCTGCCCCCAGGTTCACACATGCACACAGAAGGGTGCACACTCCAGATTGCAGTGACGTTCTGCACCCAACACATATTTTTGAGCATCTTCATGCTGGGATCCTTTTCTGGGTCACTTTCATAAACACCTTTTCCTAGGACTAGCAGAGCCTATCCATCAACCCTGGGCCATTTCCCTTCCTTCCTGCTTGGCACCCTTCATTCCAGCCTGGATGTGCATGTAAATAATTTGAAGCTAAAAGAGAACAGTGAGTTGTGCCCGTGCACCCTCCACAGCTCAGTCGACAGCGAGAGGGCCGTGTGGTCTTCAGGGGGATCTCAGAGCCCATCCGATGTCATCAGAAGCTCCGCAGTGAAAGACCTTCCTGCAGGGCCCAGAGACCGGAGCCTTCCAGGAGTCCATGCTCAGTGCGGCTTCAGTACCCAAAACCTGTCCCCGGGAGGCCCTGCTGCCACAGAGGGAGGACAGGTCCCCAGCTGAAGACAGCAGCACCTCGACTCAGGGGGGCCTCCCTGCTTCTCCACTGGCTCCACTGACAAGGGGAATATCCACTTTGCCCTGCACAACCCCATGCTCTGAAAAATAGGGCATGGTGCCGGGAAGCCAGCCGTGCCCCAGCGTGATTTTTATCTAGCGGAGGAAGTGAATAAGCAAGTGTGAATTATGGTGCCAAGTGAGAAAGTGCCCACAGCGATGCCTGAACCAGGTGCTATGGAAACGGGAGGAAGAACCGGTGGGCACAGGGGTCGGGAGGCAGTCTCAGTGGTCTCTTCCCTCCTTCTCCCTGGTCATGCTTCTTCCCTAGGGGACTTTATCCTTTTCCTTTCACTGTGCTGATTGCATGAGCAAATGTTTCCTTCAGAAAAGGAAGACACCGGCTGTGGTGTTCGGGGTGTGGTGGTGCCAGGCAGGGAACATGTCAGCTTCTGAATCGGCCAATGACTTCATCTCAGCTCATCCCTGCCGTGGACTCAGGGCTCAGGAGTCAGGAGCGAGGTGCCTTCGGGTGGTGGTTACGGTAAATCGGCTGCCACGTCCTCCAGCATGCAGATAAGAAGCATCCGATTAACACGAGTGTGACTAGGACCTCCCAGGTCTCCTCCCTCTCTCCCTCCTCTTTTCTTTCATTCAGTCAACGTTTTAAAAATTCATACTATGGGTCCGGCACGGTGGCTGACGCCTTTAATCCCAGCACTTTGGGAGGCCGAGGTAGATCATAAGGTCAGGAGATCGAGACCATCCTGGCTAACATGGTGAAACCCCTTCTCTTCTAAATATACAAAAAATTAGCCAGGTATGGTGGCAGGCCCCTGTAGACCCAGCTACTCGAGAGGCTGAGGCAGGAGAATGGTGTGAACCTGGGAGGTGGAGCTTGCAGTGAGCAGAGATTGCGCCACTGCACTCTGGGCAACAGAGCGAGACTCTGTGTCCAAAAAAAAAAAAAATCCATACTATGTGACAGGCTTTGTTGCAGGGCTCAGTGATCAGCAAGAAAGATGAACTGGAAGGTGTGCCCGGCCTCTCAGGCTCCCTGGGTGCAGGGAGGCAGGCACGTGCCCGGTGATTCCAGCCAGACTGAGTGACAGACTGTACACACCAGGCGGGAGGTGACACCACGGTGTGCTCTGAAGAGCCTGGGGCCGAGAGAAGAAGGGCCAGAGGGTTTCAGAAAGAAGACTAGAAGGATGTGCAATGTGCAAGGAATGGGGTGAATGAAATACTGGAGTTAGAGATGTGGACTCGCACCTTTCCTTGTAGGAGTCATTCTGTTCAGGCGGCTGATGGAGGTTGGCAGAGGAGGCGGCCAGGGTTGGGAGACCTGAGTGTCTGGACTTCCTGGCTTGGGAAACCACAGGGCAGTTTCAGCAGAGGTGAAACATGAGAGTCTGCATTTTAGCGAGCTTAATGTGGAACAGGACCCAATCAGAAGGGGCAGCCAACACAGGGAGCAGTGCCTTACCTGTCACAGCTACGCCCCAGCCATACCTGCCACAGGGCACCCCAAATGGAGCTCGTTGTGGATGGGACTTGGGTGTTATAAGCAGGGGCATTTGGGGCTTCCCGGTGCCTGCAGCATGAAGGCACCTTCTTTGAACCTGTAACACATCCCCCGCCCCCCGTGGAGATCCGGCCTCCACAGCAGAGTCCATGAGAGTCCCGAGTGCCCGGCCCTGGCCCAGCTGCACCCAGAGCGCCCTAACAGAAGTGGGAACTCAGTGAATAGTCACTCAATAAATAACTGTGTGTCTGACATAACCCTGTTCTTCACGTTCATTAGAGCTGAGATGGCAGAGGAAAAACCTGGCATAGAGTAATTATAGTTGAATACACAAAGTAGCTTTCCCTCCAGGAACTCCCTTGCCTTACTCTTACTATTAAAGGATTAATCCACTCCTACTTATTAAAAGTACTTTTTTGAGAGGTATCAAGTTTCGGTTAATTAATGGAAACTTAAATTTAGGAAGAATAAGTAAACTTCTTTGTGAAATAGTATTTCCATCGAACTACTGCTAGATCGCCTTGGCAGGTGGGTCTTTAGGAAAAACCATGTGAAAGAAAACCCTATGAAACCTCACAGGTCAGGCGGCCCCGAGCACCTCTGAGCAGGTGTGTGGCAGCGGGACCCGCCACTCCCACTCTGTGCCCCTGAGCTCCCGGTGGGCGGCGACCCCAGAGCATCTCTGAGCAGGTGGGTGGCAGTGGGACCGCCACTCCCACTCTTAGCCCCTGGGATCCCCGTGGGAATGAAGGGAGGGTGGTTGTGTGGCGTGTGGCCCGTTGGCCCAGAAAGTGGCCCCTGCGAGTCGGGATTGCAGAACACACAGCTGGGCAGCCTGCCCTGAGCCTTCCACTATTCTCGTTGTTCATCAGATCTAAACATGTCAAAACAAGGCCTCCTGGCTGCCTCTTACTCACAAGGAAGTGACTGACATACTTTCCAGATCGCAAATGATGCACGTGCTTCCCCGCGTCTTCATGTGTGCAGCATGCGGAAGGCAGCTGGGCTTGGACGGCAGCTCTGTGCTGCAGCGTGGGCTGTGGGAGCAAGTGGCTCTGGATGGGAATGTCCCGCGTGTTGGCTCCTCCGCTGTTTCCTGTGGGCCCGGGGCTGCCCTGCCAGGGTTCTGAGGTCACTGGTGTCACACCATCAGCCTCCGAGTCAGGGCCTCCGTGGGAACGCTCAGCACCACGCTGGGCTCCAAGACGTGACTGCATAGACTCTGGCTCACACTACACATGGAACTAGAGTTTAATCATCTTAAACTGCCAAACGCACAAACTGCCAAACTGTCAACCTAGTAAAGAAGCCCCTTGGGGAGGCGGCGATCTCTGGGTACAAGCAGAGCCTAGATGCGTTCTCAGCCGGAGGGCACGCAGGTGCACAAAGACTCCTGGGATCCAGGCAGAGGATAAGTGTCACCTTTACAGATGCCATGGCAGGCTTCTGGGATAATTTAAACACCAGCAAGGACGGTAGCTACCAGGATTAAACATGCGGAAATGTTGAGATTGGTGGGTTCACAATATACTAAAATTATAATTGATACCTTTTGATCACTGCTATGTGATAATCTGAACAAGTCAATATTGACAAAGCACCATTAATAAATATAATTAATGCAAATAGGTGATTGTAAAACATAAATGTGTTAGAAGGGACTTCTGTAAGTAATTTATCCTATAAAAGAAATCTTCAAATCACATACACACACATATATATGGTTATTCTTGCAGGATGACAGTGAATCAAATTTTTTTAAAAAACAGGTAAATAAAGAAACAGGATCTAACACTAATCTGGTCTGTTTTAGATGAACTGTACCAGTAATAAGGTACAAATGAGGGAAAGCATCTCTTTAGCAGGGAACGATGGCATGAGAATACTGCCCTTTTGCAGCTCCTAATCAATGAATCAAAGCAATGTCATCAGTGGCAGATTATACCCCACAAAAAGGTAGACCCGCAAGCCAGGGTGAATGATCAAACCTGGATCTGACACAGCGTCCAGAGGCAGCTACCAGCTACAGGAAGAACCGGCCGCAGAGTGCTGGACGGAATGACGCCCAGACCCAGCCAGCACAGTCCCCGGGGTGGGAGGTTCTGCAGGACAGACGGCTGTTTCCTCGGCAGGTAAATCACACGGAAAGGGGGAGACGGAAGAACCCCAGCATCCCACCGCGGGGTCCAGACGCACACGGACTGTGATTCCAACACGCTGCAGTTAATGGTGGGTGCTCACAAGTAACAATGGCCTGTGAAACCTCACTGTGAATTTGACGGTTTGATTGATTGGATGAAATGATTGATAACTTTTTAAACATGTCAATGGGATTGTGGCTATGGTTTGCTAAACAGAGCGTATCTTTTTAGACATGTAGGGGGTTATCTATGGAAAAACTAATGTGAGGTGTGGGACTTACCTAGTGTAACGGGAGAGCTGGGGACTTTCTCTTCGCTGAGCCTTACTTTCCGGGTGTCCTCAGAAAGGCTGTGTCTTTAGTCCGGCAGGCGATATTCTACATACATTCTGAGCCCCTTTCCTGGATTGGTGCTTGCTGGAACCAGATGGGTTCACTATACTATGCTTCCTATTTAAAAGTTCTGAAATGCAATAGAAAAAAAAAGGAGAATATGTTTGTAACTGGGAGGTGGACAAACTTCCTTAGCAATGCAAGAAACTCTGAAGCCCCCAAATAACAAAACTTCTCTATGACAAGATCTGCCATAAAGAAAAGGGAAGGGGAGCCTGGAAGAAGATATTCACAGCATACAACCCAAGATAGCCGCCCACACGGCATGGAAGCCCACAAAATGGAAAGACGAGGAGACTTGGGACTCAGGGGAAATACGAATACAACAACTCAAATGGCCAGCCTCACTTGTCCTGGGAAACGCCCAGTTAGAAAGGCAGTAGAATGCATCTCACCCATGAGACTGGCGGAAGGGAGCAGGGTGGACGGGGTGCTGGCACTCTGATGGTGAAGCAGAAGCTGGTAACGTCTTTCAGAAGAAAACACAGCCACATTGATTCACGTGGAAATGCACTCATTCTAACTGAACAATTCAGTTCCCAGGAATCAGCTCTAAAAGCCTCTTGCCCACTGACAGCTTCATATTGTGCAAGCTCGGTACTCTGCGGTTTCCATTTGTGGTGTTTGGAGCTGCATCAGCTTTGCTCACTCGGAACTGGATTTCCCCAAATGCTCTTCCCTGCCTTGTTCTGAGCAGTGGGAGCCACACAAGACGTTTAACATTTGAGGAGATTGGGAAGCAGAAGTGAGGCAGCCCCCACACACCCAAAGCAAGCAGCTCCCGCAAACACACTTGCCCCGCTGCGGTGGGCAGCAGGACAGTCCCCACAGGACCCTCAGCCAGCAGCCACGGGGGCTTCCCGCAGGACCCATGTCACTGAGCCTGGAGGGGCTCAGCGTCCTCACTGCTCACTGAGGCTGGAGGGGCTCAGCGTCCTCACTGCTCACTGAGGCTGGAGGGGCTCAGCGTCCTCACTGCTCACTGAATCTGGAGGGGCTCAGGGTCCTCACTGTTCACTGAGGCTGGAGGGGCTCAGGGTCCTCACTGCGGAGGCTTCCTGCAGGTCCCATGTTACTGAACCTGGAGAGGGCTCAGGGTCCTCACTGCCTGCTTTGCCTTGCATTCCTTCTGGGCACGGGCCCTGCTGGCCTCCAGCCTGTTTCTCAGGCTCTGCTTCAGAACAGGTGAACTTCTCTAATATTGCCCTTGAAGGTGGATGTGCAAGCCTGTTCCATCCTTGTGTCCGATGAGAAGAAGGTGTGAGTTTCCTCATGGAGAGCCTGCTGGCTTAGAAGAGATACTCACCTGGGAATCTAGCACTGGGGTGCTTTAGTCTGAGCTGTAGACGTTCTCATTTGAGTCACTGGCCAGCACTGAAACACGGGTTCATTTCAGATCAAACCTGGATTTCTTGCTTCTCTTGGAAAAGTTTGGCCACGTTGGGGCCAAACTCCCACATAGGAATAACCTCATGTACTCAGGGGTGCAGCCATTGACACCCCACACACAGGTGTCTGCGGGGGCTGTGGTGCCTCCCACCTCCATGGGGTCCATGCTCAGGCCCAAGGCAGAGCCCCCACTAGTGATGGGCAGGGCAGATGGAGGCTCCTGGCGAGATTCCTGTGAGACACAGGGAAGGACATGGGAAGGAAAGGAGGGAGGGGGGAGAGACAGAGAGAGAGAGAAACATTGGGACGTTCTCCCCTCATCCCGGGCACACACGGGGTTTTCTGTGTGTCTAGAATGTGCTGTGTGTGATGGTGATGACCAAGGGTTGGCAACTCACCTTTCTCAGATGGCTGTGAGAGTGGCCTCCCTCTGACACAGTCCCAGCTGCTCTTTAAAGCCTCAGTTACCCCAAATTCACTCAGAGTGGACAGTGCACAGAGTAGCACATGAGGGCACAGAGTAGCACATGAGGGCACACAGAATTCTAGGGGCAGCGAGTGCCCCAGGGCCAGAGGCAGTGGCACAGACAATCTTCCCACACGTGCAGGAAGTCCAAGACACACAGACACAGCCCCACCACATACAGACAACCCATCACACACAGACAGCCCATCACACACACAGATAGACAGACAGCCCATCACTCACACAGATAGACAGCCCATCACTCACACAGATAGACAGACACACACACAGATAGACACACACACAGACAGTCCCACCGTACACAGACAGTCCCACCGTACACAGACAGTCCATCACACACACAGATAGACAGACACACACACATAGACAGACACACACACAGACAGTCTGACCACACAGACAGTCCTACCATACACAGACAGTCCCACTGTACACAGACAGTCCGACCATACACAGACAGTCCATCACACACACAGATAGACAGACACACACAGATAGACAGACACACACAGATAGACACACGCACAGTCTGACCACACAGTCTGACCAGTCCCACCATACACAGATAGTCCCACCATACACAGACAGTCCCACTGTACACAGGCAGTCCATTACACACACAGATAGACACACACACAGATAGACAGATGCACACACAGATAGACACACACACAGACAGTCCCACCACACAGACAGTTCCACCACACACAGACAGTCTCGCCACACACAGTCCCACCGTACACGGACAGCCCATCACACACACAGAGAAGCTACCCCATCACACACACACACACACACGCACACTCACTGTGTTCCCACTTGGAATATGGGGACTCAGGACCCTGCTCTGCCCCTGGAGACTGGGAGACTCTCTGGTCTCTGAGCATGAGCTGTGCCTGGATGGAGGCCACAGCTGATGAGTCGTGTCCGTCTCTGCTACAGCCATCAGCTGTGGCGGGAGGTGAATCCGTGATCCGCGAGGTCGCAGCCACGTGTGCTCAGGGTTCTGCTGTCCTCTCCCTTGGAAAGGGAGCCCTCCCCACCACACAGTCATCACACACAGGCCCTGGTGCAGATGGCCAGCCTGACCGGCCCAGGGGAGCGCCTCCACCGGATGGAGCCCGACCAGTGGCCTCCGAGCCTAGGAGGAACTTGGGTGACAGGCCGCAGCTGCACCGGTGCAGTGGGGAGGGCCAGCCCTGCAGAAGCCAGCGGGCAGGACAGAGGTTCGGGGCTGCTGGGGGACGCAGTCCGAGGACAGCCTTCAGAAAGCCCCTCGCAAAGGCCTTCCTCCAGAGTCCCCTTGAGCCTTGCTGTCTCTGTGATCCTGTGTGTGGCACATGGGGTTTCTGTGTCACCCACATTTCCCCAGAAACCCTTGCTCTCCCTATACAGGGACCCTGAGCTGTGAGGTGGAGAGGACCCCACGTCTCCCAAGCAGCCCCAGCCACGCTGAGAATGCGTTTGGAGTTCCGGGCCCTCCTCACAGCCAGGTCATGCTTTCGTTTTGGGGAGGACTGAGACATGCAAACCTGGAAAAGCGTTTTCGGAGCAGCCAGGAACCCCTGGAGCCTTCCAGGCCTTTGCAGGGCTCTGGAGCCCTGAGGGAGCGTCAGGGTGGAGGATGGGTCTCCTCACTCCAGGCTCGGCTCCAGTCCCTGTGAAATCAGCCAATGGGAAAGGATCTCCCCAGTTCTGTCCCTTGGACCTGCAGGGATTCCTCCAAGTCCCTTGTCTCTAGTGGGCCTGCAAGACCGTGTGGAAATTCAAGAAGTCCCATGTATGTGAGGCCTGTGCCTGCACCAGGCCCCAGCTGGGTTCCAGGGTGGCAGCAGCTGAGGCTGTTGAGGTCACGATGTCTGGGCCCCAGAGACAGTGTGTGGGGCACGTCGTGACACGTCGAGGTGGAAGCAGCCCGTGGGGGCCAAGTGAGGCGAGGTGAGGTGGGTGGGGTTCCAGGCAGGGCCCTCGTGCTCAGGGAACTCTGGGCTTGGGGGACGTGCTCAGCCATGCCAGGGTCACTCACAGCCACAGGCGGAGAGGCCAGGAGAGACCCCTGCCCTGTGGTCCCAGAGATGAGACCTTGAGGCTCCCTCCCCGTGGACTTCAAGTCCCCACTCACATTGGCAGAACTGGGGGACGCAGCTACTGACCTGCATCCCCCCAAAGCCTCAGGAACCCTGCAGCCTGTGGCCCTGCTGGAAGGGCCTCAGGTGCCCTCAGCAAGGCAGGAATGGCCTCCACAGCTGTGCTCTGTGGCCCCGAGGTGGGAACTCAGCAAGAAATGGCTTTGGCTTTGGCTGGGTTCTGGACGTGGTCACCTGTTGGAACATAAAGTGCTTTCGAGTGGCCGGCGTGGCCCATGCTACTCAGGACAGAGTCAGGTCAGGTCAGCCGGGATAGGCACGTTGAGCTGTTGCCGCCATGGGTCTCCTCCGGGAAGGACACCGGAGCTGTGGTTTGCTATGGAGGGCTCAGGGGAGCGGAGTCCAGCTGACTGGCCCCTAGCAGTAAGAATCCTGTCATTCAGGATCTTTGAAAATCTCTCCTGAGGGCCCAGTTAATAGGACAGGGTGGGGGAACTCCTGGGATGTTCCAAACTCAGTGCCCTGGAGGCCACTCTCTGGAGACAGTGCCTGAGCTGATGGGACCACAGCAAGCAGAACAATGCTGACCCAGGGTTAGAGGCAGACGCCATAGAATCAGACTTGCAGACAGCCCTGGTGGAAGCTGAATGCAGGCACACGAATGGCCCGTCACGCAGAGCACGTGCAATGATGGAAGACCACAAGGAAAAACCACAAGGGCACCTGAGGAAGGGCTGCAAGGTCACTCCAGGGGAGACCCCAAGGTCACTGTAGAGGAGATCGCAAGAGGACACTGCAAGGTCACTCCAGGGGAGACCACAAGGGAAGACGCTCCTGGTCTGAGAGTCCAGGCCTCAGTTTACCCACTTGCTGAGTCTTAGAAGGCTCCCCTGGCTTTCCAGATGGCCAAGGCAGGAGGCCCATGCCAGCCAGAGCACTTCGTCTTTCAGGACCGCTCTGTGTTGGCCTCAGCTCCTTCTGCCTCCTTTTGTCCCTTGTCTGGGAGGACCATGGTGATGAATTCAGACCCATCTCCCAAGATGAGCTCTGTGTTTGGCCCACCTGGTCAGACCTTTGATTTGAATGTACTGGGCTGAAGTTTGGGACTTCAGGTCCTTGTGTGATATTTTCATTTTCATTCTTAGGAAGAGCCATCCCCAGGTTTTGGGAAGTGCCCCGCGGTGCCCTCCTAGTCCAGACCTGAGCAGCTGCAGGGTGACCAGGGCCCCTGGGTTCCTCGGGCCGTGGCCGAGTGGCCCCGTACGTCTGAGCTTTTAGCGGACACTCCGCGAAGGTTTGTCTCTAGAGGAAAAGGCTTCACGCCTTTACAGCCCCTAGAAAGAGTGTGGGGCGGCCACTGCCCCCACCCGTGGGAACGAGGGAAGCCCCTCCCTCCTGCAGGCCACAGGCAGACAGTGGGCAGGGCGGCGGGGGCGGGGTCCCAGCCCTGGGGACCAGCTGCTGTTGCTGGTTGGCCTCAGGCAGTTCCTGCACCCTCTCTGAGCCTCGGCCGCCTCACCTAAAATGGCACCTGTTTCCCTGCCTTTCGGGGTGACTTTCGGGTGCTGTCTTGCTGGGTCCCCTGAGGCTGGGAGCAGTGTCTGCCCAGGGCTCTCTCAGGCTGAGGGAGAAGGCAGCTTGGCCCGGCAGGTGGCCACGGCCTCACTCCCCTAAGCCCTGAATGGAGTCACTGAGCCGCCTGTCTGCTCCTACGTGTCCTGTGTGCTGTAGGCCCCTGGGCGGTGGGAGACCCTCGCCGCCTCTCTGGGAGGCTTTCTCCTTAGAGAGGTGTGTGGCCCGGCCGAGACGGCTCTGGTACACGGACCAGGACTCAGGACCTGCCGCCCCTCGTCGCAGGGCCTGGGACAGCTGCTGACCCGTCCTGACATGCAGCTTAGGGCGGGGCCTCCCCAGCAGGACGGGATTCAAGGCTCTCGGCCCCGGGGTCACCGCTAAATGGCAGGCATAGGAGCTGCACATTTCTGAGAGGACATTTCCTGACTCTTACTCCATTTGAATCAAGTAGAGATAAGCACCCTTATGTCTATGTTATTTCAGATTTAAAGAGGCTATACGCTTTGAGCTTTTTCAGAGAACGAGGCTTGTGCCTGGCTGGCTGGCTGTGCCTGTGCGGGACCTGTGGAGAGGCCAGGGTTAGGGCTTGGTGCCAGCTCTGCTGGAGGCTTCCACTTGCTTCTCAGCCTGGGGCAGGGGCTCCATCCCAGCCATGCCAGCCGGTCCATCCTGTCAGGCTGTGGCCATGTGCACCTGACATGGTCCTGGCCTGAGTGGGCGTCAGCAAATCCCTGACACACAAGGGACTGAACAGCAGCTCAGGAACAGCTCCACGATCCCTCCAGGACACAATGGCAGCGAATGGATGTGATGCAGACGGCAGCCTTTCCGTCCTTCTTCACCCAGGGGTCCCCATGCAGCCTCCACTGTGCAACCCAGCCACGCATCAGAGAGACCACAGCCTGTGCCTCTCCCCAAACCCAGACCTGTGCCTGGCTGTTCCTGAGCAGTCCTGACCCTGACTCAAACCGTGGCTCCCACCACCAGCCAAGCGTGTCTCTTCCTTCCCACGCGCACGTTTCCCTGCGTGCTTCCACTCTGAGTGAGAGGAGATGCCATGGACAGCTTGGTGCTGCAGACCCACAAATCTGATTGTGCTGGAAGCAGTGCCGGCCAGTGCACAGGGCAGTGGGGCTTGCAGTAGCCTGGTGAGAGACCCCGGGCAGACGGCAGTGATGTGTGGGGAGAAGCACTCAGCCCCTGGCTGTGTTTTCCACGTAGAAACTTTGGCGTTGTTGATGGAGGCTGGGGTCAGGGTGTGAGCAGAAGACGGAGGCAGGGAGGGTGGGTGGGGGGCCTCTAAGCTCTCAGTTCAGCCTCAAACAGCGTGGCCTACGGGACAGCACAAATCTGCATGTGCTGGGACACGGCAGGACACACATGGCCTATAACGCCGTGGCCAGCAGCACCATCACAGCCATTTGGTGGAAACCAAAGACCCAAGTCCACAACAACAGATTCTGAGGAGGGGCGAGCCAGGTGGTCATCATTGTCGAGCTTTTCAGACAGGACATGTGCCCCTTAAGAGGCAGACACTACAGGTGTGCGGCGGGGCCCCCGGCAGGAATGGCCACCTCTGTCTCAGGCAGAACAGACTGACGCCACCTGCCTCTGTCAGGGCCACACCTGCAGGAAAGAATTTCAAACTTCAGATCTGATCACTCTGGAAAAAAGAGAGTGAACGTTTCAGCTCCCTCTCAGCCTCGCAGTGGTGGCGTCCACGGGTGGCGAGTCCAGATCCTGAGGCTGCCACAGCCCCTGCACCATGGCGGCCACACAATGCTCAGGCACCTGCCTATGTCCAAGGACACCCAGCCTTGGTGAGGCCCAGGGCCACCGCCCAGTGCTGCTCTCTGGGGGCTCCTTCAGCTGCAGGGAGCCAGGGCCCCTGCCCATCCCGAGGCCCTGTCCCTCCTGCCACCCTCTCGGCCTGCACCTGCCACAGAATCTGGAGAGGTTTTCCAGCAAGGACTGTGACCGCAGTCAGCAAGAGATGAAGAAGGAACCGGCTTCCCATGATATGTACCCAAGGCGCCAGCCACAGGGAAACACGCACAGGACATCACAGGGCACGTCTGACAGAGATGCCGTCTCTGATGCTGTCTCTGAGCCACACCCCCTGGGCCAGGGCCACCCACCCCCATCACTGAGGCCCACATCTGCCAAGGCCCACACCTGGGGGATGGGCAGTCGGGGGAGGATAAGTGATGCCGAGGGTCTGGGGAGCCCCTTAACCACCAGGGCGAGGTTCCCGGCTGGGGAGATGCAGAGCCAGGGCTCTGCACAGGGGATGCCCTGGGGAACAGGCGTGAGAGCCACCTCTGTGAGGTGAGGTCAACAGACAGACGTCAACACAGGGCTGGCCAGAGAGAAGAGCCGGTCACCCAGGGCCTTGGAGGGAAAGGAAGGCTCAGGGACCCATGGACAAAGGCTCAGAGAAGCTGCTGAGGGGCAGCCTGAGCACAGCGAGCTCTGGGACAGTGGCCACGGTGTCCAGTGACTGGGTGTCCAGCGACAGAGTGTCCAGTGACAGGATGGGCCCAAGGGGACAGTAGCCACAGTGTCCAGTGACAGGGTGCCCAGCGACAGGATGGGCCCGAGGGGACAGTGGCTGTGATGTCCAGCAACAGGGTGGATCCGAGGGGACAGTGGCCGTGATGTCCAGTGACAGGGTGGGTCCGAGGGGACAGTAGCCATGATGTCCAGCGACAGGGTGGGTCTGAAGGGATGTGATCTTCCAAGGCCACATCGTCATAACTCTGCGAACATTTACACTGAAAAACAAGTGTTTGACTGGCACTGATGGCTGGCACATCTTCCCTCATTCATTCCAGCATTTACTTGGCACCTCCTTCGTGGCCTCAGCCTCCCTGGTCCCCGGTTTGCACCAGACCGGTGGCAGGGCTTCCCCACCTGCGGATTGAACCCATGCCAGCCTCCATCCTGCTCCCCAAGGCTCAGCCTCCCCCAAGCCCAGTGGCCTCCCTGCTCCCAGGGCCCCCTCAGCCGGGCACTATCACACTCTTGGGTTCACATCGACACTCTTGGGTTCACATCGACACTCTTGGGTTCACATCGGGCCACCGTCTGGCTGGGCAGGATGAGTCCTGTGGGGCTGGGATGTGCATGTCAGCAAAAGAACCAGCACCAGGCTGGTCTGGAGATGCTAACCCAGAGGTTCCTGAATCCGACGGACTGTGCTCGGCCCTCCTGGCCTGGCCGTGTCCTCAGCTGGTGCTGCAGCCCATCCTTTCTCTGCTCCCCACAGACCTGTGGCCACCCTTGTGTGTGTCTGTGGCACAGTTAAATTACACATTAATTGAGAGGAGGACCTGCCCCGTGGACCTCTGCAGCCTCCACAGGACCTGCAGGTGCGCAGTGGTTCCTTTCTCATAGCTCCGAGGGCCAGCACGCTGCGCTCTGTCTCACCACTCGAAGTGCCACACAAACAGCAGATGTCTCCCCGTCCTTTCCTCTGCTGCTACTGCCGAGTTCTAGCCTCCAACAGGCCAGCCCCAAACCAGGCCCCTGGCACCTGCTTAGGCCAGCCAGCCCTTCGGCCCCTCTGTGAGTGTCCAGCCTCAGGCCCCAACCTCTGCTGCTCTGCCTCAGCACCCAGAAATGGTCTGCACACAGCGGTCCCCACGGTCCACAAATGCACCCCTGTATGTTCACACAAATGCATGTGCTCCAATAATACACACTCACAAGCTGCACATACACACATATGCCTATACAGTACACACAGGCACACACAATAAAACGCACATACGCACACCTACATACAACACACACTCAAAATCACACACGTATGCATATATAGTACACACAGGTATACTGTGTGTGTGCACACACACAACACAGTATACTTACAAAAACGTATAAACACACAACAAAACCCATGTACACACACACATACAACACACAAGTACACACATGCACACATATACATTACACACATACACACAACACACACAAGCGCACACACACATATTCATATACATTACACACAGGCATACACAACACACATGCATACACGTACACACAGGCACACACAATAAAACTCACATGCACACTCATACACATAACACACTTGCAAGTATGAGACTCCAGTCAAGCAGATCTAAGTAAACGGACGATTGGATGGAGTGGAAATCCCCTATCACCTGCTCTGAATAGTTTGCTATCTGCATGATTAAAAGGGAAAACTGAAACTCTTATTAGAATAAATAAAGTAAAAATGGTCATTTCTTACCTTAAAATATAAACACGTGTCTGCATGTCATGTGTGGCCTGTCAGGAAGACGATTTGCATTGTCGGGTTCTGAGGGTGCTTTACAGGAAATAAACGAGGAGGCCCCTTCACGTGACGGGCTCCCGTCTCGCACGCTGGTTACCCCTCGGAGCTTCCCGTTCGTGTGGACTGTGGCAGTGACCTCTTGTTAACGCCAGAGAGGTCTGTGGACCAGTGTGCTTTCTGCTCACATCGACTGAGAGGGCACCACTGGGTCACAGCCGCACATTCATGAGAGTTTTCATCACACAACTGCACATTTGATGGTCTCAGCCCACACACGGGGAGGCGCACCAAGAGCACGGGAAGCACCGGGCGAGCTCAGGAGCTGCAGCCGAGATGTTGGCCTCTTTTATTTCCTCACTTTCCCTTTTATGTGGCTGTAGCTCTCACATTGTATTTAACCCTCCTTATAGCCGTTTGCCATTGTGTGAAATGGCAGTTGCCCATAATCTCCTGGGACTTGCTGCTCTGGATGGAGGCTGAGTCCCTGAAGTCCGCCCATCTATGACTCCTGGTCCACCCGGGCATTGGCCCTGCCATGGGAATGTGCCTGAGTCTGCGCGGCTGTCTCCACTCAGAGCCTCCCCCACAGGCCCACGTAGCCCTGCCCACTCTCCCTGGGGTTTTGGGTGAGGTCACGGGGTTAGGGGTGAGGGGTGGCCCCGCTCCAGGCAGGAGTGCCAAGTCCTTTCCAGTGCGGCTGCCCAGTCCACCGTGGACCTCAGTGTTTGGAGGCACATGGCCCCACATCCCTCCTGACACTGGGACGTCAGGACTTTCTGTTCCTTCAGGTCCCATGGGTGTCAGATGGGGCCTCAGGCTGAGCAGTGCATGTGGGTGCCCAGTTCATTTGTGAAACACCTTTCATGTCCTCTGCAATCACCCTGCAGGGCCATCCAGGGTCCTCATGGGTGTGCAGTCGGCAGGACAGCGGCCCACATGGTGCCCACGCCCATCCTCAGAACCTAAAATGCGTCGCCTGTGTGGCAGGAGGGGCCGTGCAAATGCGACCAAATCGAGGACACTGAGCAGGGAGGTGATGCTACATGATCCAGGGGACCTGACGTCCTCACGGGAATCCATAAAAAGGAAAAGAGGGAGGTGGAGGGTCAGGTTGGCCAGAAGGCCAGGCACAGACCAGACAGAGGCTGGGGTGGAGCTGGAAACAGCACAGACAGGTTTTCTCCCAGGAGCCTCCGGTGAGAGCCAGCCCTGCCCACATCTGCATTTCAGCTCACAAAGACTTGGGCGGGATTTCTGACCTTGAGAACTGTCAGGAAATAAATTTGTGTTCTTCAAAGCCACTAAGTTCATGGAAATTTATTGCAGCAGCAAGAAGAAAGGAATGCATTGCAGAAGAGGTTTGTAAAAAAGATCTTTGGTATTTATCATTTTTAGTTGCGTGTATTGCAAAATCTCCCAGTCTGAAAGGTTTAAGATGTTTTTTGAGGAGGAAACGTTTATAATTTAAATATGGTCAAATTACAACCATTTTATATTTGGTTTTCTTTAAGATAAGCTTTCCTATTCCAAGGAGTAAAAGATACTCACCTGTATGGTGTACAAAGGGTGTAAATTAATGGAGAGATAAATCATGTTCATGGATAGGAAATGACAGTTTTAGCCAGTTTGAATCTATAGACTCAGTCCAATTCAAATCGAAGTCCCAACAGAGTTTTCTATGGAGCTCAATGAGCTGATTCTCCAAGTGTGAGGAAAGAGGGATCCAGGGAAAGCCCACACTCCTTGCTGTGGTGTTTAGGGGGGTGAAATTTTTGTGTCAACTTGACCGGCCCATGAGGTGCCCAGATACCTGGTCAAGCATTATTCCGGTGTGTCTGTGAGGGTGTTGCTGGGGGAGACTGATGTTTGAACCTGAGCATGAGAAAGGAGTGGGCCTCGGTGTGTCTGTGAGGGTGTTGCCGGGGGAGACTGATGTTTGAACCTGAGCATGAGTAAGGTGTGGTGGGCCTTGTCCGAGCAGTTGATGACCTGAATACAACAAAAGGGTTGAGAGACGGAACTGGGATGGGAACTGATGCCGGCAGCTCTCTGGGTTGCCCCCCGGCATATCTTGGACTTTGCCCCCACGACTCAGTGAACCAGCTCCTTATTGTCTATGTATATGCCCACTCCATTCTGTTTCTCTGGAGAACCCAGACTAATCCAGTGTTCCAGTTTCTGCAGGTTTCTGAGGCACCACCCCACACGTTCCACCTTGCACTCTGTCTGAAGTAAGCCCTGGGCCAGCCCTCCCCAAGGAGACAGGAGGCTCCACTGTGAATGCCTGGGGTCTGCCGTCTGCCTCCTTGGGCTCTGTCTCTGTTTTCCTATTCATGATGTAAATGTTGGAGAGTCAGTTTAGCCTTTCTCGGTGTATCAGTCCACTCTTGCCCTGCTGTAAAGAAATCCCTGAGGCTGGGTGATTTCCAAAGAGAAGAAGTTTGATTGGCTCACAGTTCTGTCAAAAAGCATGGTGCCTGCATCTGCTCAGCCCTTCACATGACTGGAGCCAGCAGAAGGGGGTGGGGGCTGTGCCACACTTTAAACAACCAGATCTGGTGAGAGATCTCTCAGGAGATAGCTCTAGGGGGGAGGTGCTAAACCACTAGCAAATTAGAAACTGCCCCAAAACCCAGTCACCTGCCAGGCCCCGCCTGCAACATTGGGGATTACAATTCCACAGGAGATTTGGGCAGGGACATAGCCCCAAACCACATCCCCCAGCCTTGGTTTCATCCACAAAACGGGAGTCATCACGGTGCCCAGTCGAGGGCCATGCTGAACGCCCGTGGGGTGACCCAGCAAGGCCTTTGGCCTGTGCCTCTCGGGGATGTCAGCTCTTACTGTTATGATAGACCTGTGGGGTCCATGGGGCCTCCCAAGATTCCCGGGTTCATGGGTGGCAGGGGAGACTTTACCCTGAGAGTCCCGGCCTGCAGCCCCCAAGGTCCCCACTGTGGGAGAGGCGGGATTATCTCTGCCTCCGTGACTCAGGGAGCCCTGGGCTCTCCCCAAGTGAGTCTCCTCTCGCCACTATAACAAGTCCTTCAAACTTAGTGGCCTCAAACCACACAAATTACTTTTTATTTTACAGTTTTGGACCTTAAACGTCCCAAAAGGACCCTACGGCGTGAAGGTCACGGTGACCTCAGGGCTGGTTCCTTCTCGGGGCTCCAGAGAGAATCCTCGCCCGCCTGGGTCTCTTCCTGCCTCCAGAGGCCGCTGTGTTCTGTGGCTCAAGGCCACCTCCTCCACCTGCAGAGCGGCCACAGGGCTCAGTCCTTCCCATGCACATCCCCCACATCCTCCCTCCCGACTCCCTCTTCTGCTTTCGAGGGCCCTCTGAGTACCTGCAGCCCACTGGAATCATCTAGAACAATCCCTCCATCTCAGGGCCTTCACTGGATCTGACCTGTGGGGTCCCTTTGCTGTGAGAGCTGAGCCATTTGCAGGCTCCGGGATCAGGACTGGACACCTCGGGGCCCCGGGTTCTACGAGCACACCTGGCCAGTCCTGCTTCCCCCAGAGAGGCTGGAGGGCCCTGTGGGGAAGCAGCCCAGGCCCCACAGACACACGGGGAACACGCCGATTTCCGAGGAGACGCGGCCCAGGACCCACGCACGGGGACCACGCCGATTTCCGAGGGTGGAGACTCCTCCTTGCCTCCGCTGTAAGTAATTTTCCAGGGCCTTGTGTATCCCTTGGTGCTTTCTGTTTTTCGCCGTGACGTCCATGCTGCCGGATGATGTTGCCTCCAGATGTTGCTTTGCAGGTGCCACACGGGCGAACACTAGGCTGTGTGAGCCACACGCTGATCAGGAGGTGCCTAGTGTCGGGGGTGCCCGGGGGGCGCAAGGAGAGCACCGACGTCCCGCGCCTAGCACTGCTCTGTGCCCCGCACACCTCTCAGAACACTGATCAGGCCCCAAGTCACCAGGGATCCAGGAAATGCAGGGGGGATGGGGGAATGAGCTCTGTGAATTCACGCAGAACGCGGAATGCATAATTTATCACCCTAGAGTGAAGGCATCCTCAGACGTGAAGGGCATACAGTTGAGCACCTCAGCGAGGCGCACACCCTCAGGATGCTCCCTGCAGCCTGTCCAGGACAGGAAGTACGAGGAAAGGCTTCTGCGGAGCCTGCGGTGGGCCGGCGGCTTCCTGTCCCAGGCTGAGGTGCCCGTCCCAGATCTCGGGGGCAGCCCCGCAGGCACGGCCGGCAGAACTGTGGGACAGGCGCCCCTCCACAGGACCGCTCAGGGCGTTTTCTCTGCCAGGCCGCAGCCAGGGTGGGGAAGCGGAAATGACCTACTTTCCCTCTGGTGATTTGCTGTCCTGATGGCCTCTCCCCGTGGAAGAGATGCAGAGGCCAAGGTGAAGGACAGCGGCTCCCTCCAGCACCCGGCCCGCGCGGACCGTGGGTCAGGCAGGTGGGTCCTCTGGCGCGGGTGTTCCGGGTGTGCTGGGTGGTGTGGGAGAGGCCTCCGCTCCTTCTGAGCTGCAGAGAGTGCGGCTCATTCGAGGCTGCTGCCTCCAGGCCGTCCCTGCCAGGCTTGTCTGCAGCCCCGTTGCCAGGGCGCAGTCCTAGACAACCTGTCGCATGCCTGAGGTCAGAGGTCAGGGTTGCTCCTAGGTTCTGGAGCCTTGGACCAGGGGACGGGCGGGAGCTGCTGTGCCTGAGAACACTGAGTGGGCCCAGCATGACCCAGGTCGATTGCGCAATCCCGGGCCAAGAGCTCTGCACCTTCCCTCAAGTTCTTTTTTTTTTTTGAGACAGAGTCTTGCCCTGTTGCCCAGGCTGGAGTGCATTGGTATGATCTCGGCTCACTGCAACCTCCACCTCCTGGGTTTAAGCCGATTCTCCTGCCTCAGCCTCCCAAGTAGCTGGGACTACAGGCACCCGCCACCATGCCCGGCTAATTTTTGTATTTTTAGTAGAGATGGGGTTTCACCATGTTGGTCAGGCTGGTCTCGAACTCCTGACCTCGTGATCCGCCCACCTCTGCCTCCCAAAGTGCTGGGATTGCAGGCGTGAGCCACCGTGCCCGGCTCCCCCATCAAGGTCTTCTTAAGTAAAATGAAAGCAGGCATCTGAGACTTCACCACCCAAGGATTTGGCTGTCTCAGAAACGGACCCCTGGAGGCCGAGAACCTGAGTCCCACAGCCACTCCCTCACTCTGGCCCTGCACCCCCTGGTTTTCTCTCTTTCCTGTGAGCCCCACAGCCCAGCCTGACCAGGTTGCAGCCCTGGGCTGGGCCACATGCCGGTGAAATACATTTTGAAGGCCACCCCGATCCTGACAGCGCTGTTTAAAATGGAAAAAGCGTGGGTTTGTCAGCAAATGGACAGTTCTGGCAGTGACAGTGCATTCCCATGCAGATAAGGTGGCTGTCTGCATCCCTGCTCACGCCGTGCCAGCTTGAGCTAAGCCATCCTGGCGTGGCCCCTCGGCATTAGCCCGAGCTGTCTCCACGGCCTGACCGTGCCCTAACTCTGAGCATGAAGGGGACAGTCACCCGGGGTCATCCGGGGCAAAACCAAGCAGTGCTGAGAGTGGGGTAGGCAGCCGCTTTAAGCTCGGTGGGTTTGCCGATAGGACAATGCAGGCCCAGCAGCTGGGGATGGAGCTGCAGGCCCCTCCAAGCCCCTGCCCTGCACTGCTGGGTGGGAGAGTAGGAGGCCGCATCGCCCAGTGTCTGTGGCCAGAAGCTCCAGCCATGGGTATGACCCTGAGTGGCGGCTCAGCCCAGGTGCTGAAGGCTCTGGGTCCTGTGGGGTGATGTGGGAGCAGGGGCCTCTGTGGACAAGGGCACCAGCCTGCACAGTGAAGCTCGACCACAAACGTGTTTTGAAGGAGGGATCCACTCCTCCACCAGACTTTCCAATTGAGCATCCATGTGGGTGCACCTGCCCTGGTGGCCTTCCGAGCCCCGTGGTCACAGCCTGTCCTGGGTACCAGCTTTTCAGAGAACATCTCAGGAGCCTGACAGCACTGCCGTGCTGTGGCCCCGTCAGGACCCCGAGCCACAGGACCAAACACAGAATCCTGTGGGCTTAGTTCCCTGCTGGCTCCCTGCAGATGCCTCTAACAAGGCCTGTAAATAATGTTTCTTTGAATCAGGCTTGTGTGGCATGCTAAAGTGCATTAACTTTTATTTATGTGACAGTATTAAAAACAGATGAAACATCAATTGTTCCATTGGGGTGTCCTTTGAGAGTGACAGACAAAATAATTTCAAAGATCTTTTGTTAAAATGTGTTTGGATTAAAACTCCAGATGGTGCTTAAAGATGTGTTGGAGGGTCCTGTAGAAATCAAAAGGAAGAACAAAGACACAACAACAACAACAAAAGCAATGCACGAGTGAGTGTGTGTGCGCTTCTATGCGGAGGACTCTAAGGCAGAGAACACAAACTCTGCAGGCACAGAGTCCAGACCCACACCCAGCACCCAGTGCCTCCCTGCTCTGCTGCTCCCAGGCCTTACCGGTGAACCTCAGCGATCTCCTTTGTAAATTGAGAAAGTCATCTCTTTTGTAGGGTATTGGCACCCTCAAAGAGATAGTGTCTACCTGAAAAGAAAGAATGCTGTTAGACCTGACTTGAGGCTAGAGATGATGTAAAAGAACTCAGCACACAGCAGATGCTCAGTAAGTGTTTTCCATTCTTTCCAGCAGGACCACTCACTGGGAGAAACCACTCACTAGGTCTTACATTTGCCTAAGAAATTACTGAATGCCTGTCCCACAGAGAAAATTGTTGGAACTGATAAATGAATTCAGCAAAGTTTCAGGATACAAAATCAACAAACATCAGTTGTGTTTCTATACGCGAACAATGCATAATCCAAAAAGGAAATCGGGAAAAGTATCCAGGTTCAAGAGCCTCGAAAAGGAATAAAATACCTCAAAATGAACGTAACCAAGGAGGTGAAAGATTTGTACATTGAAAACTACAAGACATTTCTAAATGAAATTGAAGAAGGCACAAATAAATGGAAAGGCATCTCGTGTTTACTTAATATTGTTAAGATATTCACAACACGCAAAGTAGTCTCTAGGAATTCTATCAAATTCCTACCAAAATCCCAATGGTATTTTGTGCAATTGAAAAAATTAATCCTAAAATTCATACATAGAGTCTCAAGGGACCCTGATTAGCCAAAAACAATCTTGAAAATAAAAAAGAAAGATGACTCACAGTTTCTGATTTCAAATATTACTATGAAGGTATAGTAACCAAACGGTGTGGTACTGGCAGAAAAAAAAGACAGATGTATAGAGCAACAGACTAGAATAGAAGGCTCAGAAATGCACATCTGTGGCTAAATGACTTTCAATGCACGCATCAAGACCATTCCACGAGGAAAGGATGGCCTCTTCAGATGACGCTGGGAAACCTGGCTGTCCACATGCGACAGAATGAAGCGGGACACTTACACTAGGAACAAAAATTAACTCAAAATAGGTCAAAGACCTAAATGCAAGACCCAACATTGTAAATGTCTTAAAAGAAAACATAAAGGAAAGTTTTATAACATTGGATTTGTCAAGAATTTCCTGCCTATGACACCAAAAGCACAGACAATAAAAGCAAAAATAGATAAATGGAACTACATTAAAATTTTAAAACTTCTGTACATCAAAGGACGCAATTGACAGAGGAAAGGCAACCTATGGATGGGAGAAAATATTTGGAAATCGTGTATCTGGTGAGGGGTTGATATCCGGAATATTTATAGGACTCCTAAAACTCAAGAACAAAAACCAAATGACCCAATTTAGAAATGGACGAGGGACTTGAGTAGACATTTCTCTAAAGCTGGTATACAAATGGACAGCAAGCACATGAGAAGATGCTCAACACCACTAAACATGAGGGAAATGCTAATCCAAACCACAGTGAGATCTCACCGGGTGACCACTATCAACAGAAGTTAAAAATTGTTGGCAAAGGTGAAGAGGAATTGGAACCCTTGTTCCCTGTGGGCAGGAAGGTCAAATGGTGCCGCTGCTGTGGAAAACACTAAGGCAATTCCTCACAAAATAAACAGAAAATGAGCGTAGTATCCAGCAATCCCACTTCTGGGTGTATATGCAAAAGAATTGAAGGCAGGGTCATGAAGAGATATTCGTACAATCCAGCAGCGTTATTCACAGTGGTTAAAACATGGAAGCAGCCCAAGTGTCCATCAATAGATCAGTGGATAAACAAAGTGTGTGTGTGTATGTTGTGTGTGTTGTGTGTGTTGCGTGTTGTGTGTGTTGTATGTGTTGTGTGTGTGTTATGTCTGTTGTGTGTTGTGTGTATGTGTTGTGTGTTGTGTGTGTTTTGTGTCGTGTGTGTTGTGTGTATGTGTGTGTTGTGTGTTTTGTGTCGTGTGTTGTGTGTGTCATGTGTATGGTGTGTGTGTTGTGTGTTGGTGTATGTACGTGTGTTGTATGTGTTGTGTGTGTTGTGTTGGTGTATGTACGTGTGTGTTGTGTGTATGTGTGTGTTGTGTGTGCTGTATGTATGTGTGTGTTGTGTGTGTTGTGTGTTTGTGTTGTGTTGTGTGTTGTGTTTTGTATTGGTATATGTACATGTATGTGTGTTGTTTGTGTATGTGTGTGTTGTATGTGTTGTGTGTGTTATGCTGGTGTATGTACATGTGTGTTGTGTGTATGTGTGTGTTGTGTGTGTTGTATGTATGCATGTGTGTTGTGTGTGCTGTGTGTTGTGTGTGTGTTGTGTGTGTTGGTGTAGGTACATGTGTGTGTTGTATATGTGTGTGTTATGTGTGTTGTGTTGGTGTATGTACGTGTGTGTTGTGTGTATGTGTGTGTTGTGTGCGTACACACAGTGCAACAGCACTCAGCCTCAAAAGGAAGGAAATTCCAACACATGCTACAACGTGGACGACCTTTGAGGGCACCAGGCTCACTGGAATGAGCCAGTCACAGACAGCCAAGTCCTGCATGACCCCATTTCATGAGGTCCCTAGAGGAGGGGAAGCAGCAGGGACTGAGTGTTGAATGGGGAGGAGGTGAAAAGGCTCTGGACTAGCTGTACAACAGTATGGGTTTACTTAACACCAAGGAGCCAAACACCTAGAAATGGCTAAGATCATGCACACTGTGGGGTGTCCTACTGAAGAATTACCCTGGCCCCCAAGGACCTCACCACTGAGCAAGGGTAAGAGGTGGGTGCTGATGAGAGCAGTGGGCACTGGGCACTTGCCCTGAGGTTGGTGTTTCCAGGCAAGTCTGATGGCTGCCAGGACAGCACCCACTCCTTGGCTCTCTGTGGAGCCTCCCCTCCCATGCCCTGGGGTGACCCTGTTCCAACAGATGAATGGCACCTCCCAGCGACCCTAAGAAGTGCTCTTGGTGAATGTGTGCATGTGACTTGCTGGGAATGTGTTTCCAAATGTACCCAGGGAGAAACAAAATACATTTTAGAGGTTCTTCTAAGTCTTAGGACTGGCATTATAGCCAGACGCTGTGGTCACCGTCTCCTGAGCCATCGCCGTGCCTACAGACTTTGAGGAAGTTTGAGAACCAGCAACGTCATCCCAACATTGCTGAGTCATCTCCCAGGAACCAGGACACCTCTTCTTGGCTGGAGAGGCTTTTGCTGGACAGAAAAGTGGTTCCCTCACCATCAAGGTGCTGAACAGGTGGGTGCCCTACCCAAGCCGCCTGGAATTCTCCAAGGCTGGAACTCTCCATGGCTGGAACCACACTTGTGTACGAGGCATGGATTCTTCTGTCTCTGCTCTGCCTGCCTCTTCCACTTTCTCAGCAACACCATGAGAGTGACTCACAACCCCCAGCCCCTGGCCAGAGGCCTGACACCGATGGCTCCCACCTCAGGGAGCCCCTGGGGGCAGGAACATCTTGGTGCAGGGACGTTCAGTAAGCTCCGGACACTCCACTGGGACACGTCTGCCTGGAGCCAGCCCATTCCATGGAGGGATCGGTTGGGTGCACATGAACCCCTCGTCTATCTGAAAGTGTGGAATGATCTAGAGCAGACAGTCAGGAAACAGTTTTCTAACGAGTGAGAGAACGAGACAGGAGAGTGGATGGTGAGTGTTCGTGGAGTCAGGTTTGTCAGAAATTGAGTTAACCCTTCTCCTTACCTTAGACAAACTGAGGTGAAAAGTAGTTTGTCTTAGCTACACAAAAGTATTTGTTTTTTCTTTTTTTTTTTTTTTGCAAAATTCACTCATCTATTTATTCACTCATGAATCAAATCTTTCCTAGGGCATATTTCTCTCCAGGGCCTTGTACTGGGTTAGGGACCCCCGGAAGAAAGTGATGTGGGGTCCTTCCTTCCTTGGGCCACAGACAATGTGAACCAGAATGGTCACAGCTACAAAACCACCCCTCTCCAAACGCACGTTTCAATTGACAAGGCCAAAAGTGTGACCTTGGAGAGATCCTGCAGCCACAGGATGAGATGTGACTCCCAGGAAACGACCGCCATGACCAGCGAGTCTGTGTGTCTGCAGGCTGGGTCCCTGTGTCCTCCGCATCCTCCTCGCAGGCAGTTCCCTCATCCCTGGGATGGAGCTTTGCGAGGGCCAAGTCAACGCCTTCTGTGTTTGGTGGATGCAGTGCTCCTGAGAACGCAAAGCTAAGTATGAAGGGAAGAGGAAAAGGCAGTGTGGAGCCTCCAAAGTGGCCGCCTCGAGCTTGTGGTGGTGTTGATTTTTCATGTTCTGTTTTACACTTTTCATATTTTCTAATATTTGTACTGAGTATTCTTGTGATATAATAAGGAGGACATTACAAAAAATCATGTTTTTTTTAAAATAAAGACAAAAAATGTGTTCAAACAAGTGATAAACATAGCCCCTTTGTGTCGTGAAAAAGTTCAGTGCATGGCAAGCTTCTGAGTCCCTGTCTCTGTATGAATAAAAGTCTTGGTGTTTTAGAAGGCAAGGTAGACTCCTACCGTTCATGTTCTTGTGCATCCAATGTAAGCTTTGTATTCTACCTAAGGCTTACACAAATCACTGTGCTTTGCTCTGAAGTGGCCCAGAGAAAGTCTGGATGTTTCAGGGCCTTTAAAATGAGTGAAGTAACAAGGTCTTGCCACACTCAGCCCATTTAACATTTATGTTTCCAAAACTATTCTGAATCACTGACCTTGAGAATGAAGTGACTCAAGGTATAAACCAAAAATAAGATTCTAAGCTCCCACGAGGATCTGAATGGGCCCCATCTCTCAGCCATAGGCATTCCGAAGTTAACCTGAAAAACTCCTTCAGGCTGTGATGGGAAGTGGGGGTCAGACATGCCTCATTATACCCTCTAACCGCTGGAACCTGGGAAAAGCTGACCAGCAAGGACACTGTGACGGGAAGTGGGGGTCAGATGCCTTGTTATACCCCAACCGCTGGAACTCGGAAAAGCTGACCAGCAAGAACACCATGACGGGAAGTGGGGGTCAGATGCCTCGTTATACCCCCAAACCGTTGGAACCCAGAAAAGCTGACCAGCAAGAACACCATGACGGGTAGCGGGGGTTATACCCCCAATCGCTGGAACTCAGAAAAGCTGACCAGCAAGAACATCATGACGGGAAGTGGGGGTCAGACATGCCTCATTATACCCCCAATCGCTGGAACTCAGAAAAGCTGACCAGCAAGAACATCATGACGGGAAGTGGGGGTCAGACATGCCTCATTATACCCCCAACCGCTGGAACCCGGAAAAGCTGACCAGCAAGAACATCAGCACAGACTTTAAGCCTGATAGAAGAATTACAATCTCTTCTCTCTGCAGCCTGCTACATTCGTCTGCATGAGAAAACCTTGGTCTCCACAACCCAGACACTGCCTTCCTGTGGATTCTACTTTTTAAGATAATAACAACTCTTTCAACTAATTGCCAATCAGAAAATCTTTGAATCCACCTATGACCTGGAAGCCCCCCCACCGCCCCCTGACTTCCCATTGTCCCTCCTTTCCAGACTGAAGCAATGTGCACCTGACGTGTATTGACTGATGCCTTACATCTCCCTAAAATGTATAAAGCCAAGCTGTAGGCCAGTCGCCTTGGGCACATGTTCTCAGGACCTCCTGAGGCTGTATCTCAGGCCAAGGTCACTCATATTTGACTCAGAATAAATCTCTTCAAATATTTTACAGATTTTGACTCTTTTTATTGATAAGGCATTCCTGCTTCTCGGGCTCCAAATTGACACTAAACAGCCTTGGAAGCTCTGCCTTTGGGTGATGGCTCCAAATCGCTCATCCTCATCACAGGGCAGCAGGCCAGTTGGGTCACTCAGTGCCCAGCATCCTCCCTGCATGCAGTTTAAGCAGTGAGTCTCAGACAAGCATACACTGCTGCCAGCTTTAGGCACTCACGGAGGAGCCAGGGCCATCTGTGAACAGCAAACTCACTTCCAGCCAGAGTCATGGCTCACATCGGATTCCTGTTGGGTGTACCTGCCTGGCTACTGTCAACAGCTCTGGCCATATCAGATGCCCCATGTCCCTCTGTCTGCACTGTTGGGGGGTCCTGCTGCTGTCCCCCTGGAGGCAACCTTGCTGTCTCTCTTAGGTGGTTCCCAGGGGTGACAAAACCAATGAGGCCAGGGTTGGCAAGAAGGGAAGGAGGATGGGTGGGGCCCTTACCCCATGCAAATCTCACCCCCCCACTAAGACCACCTGCACTGCAGCAGCCCAATGTTGCCCTCCCCAGCAGTGGGTCTGGAGTGGCTTGGGCAGGGACCCCAGCC
Source organism: Macaca nemestrina (assembly GCF_043159975.1). Lineage (NCBI taxonomy): Eukaryota > Metazoa > Chordata > Mammalia > Primates > Cercopithecidae > Macaca > Macaca nemestrina. The sequence continues at coordinate 1,580,928 of NC_092129.1, read as the reverse complement.
ATCCCCTCCTTCCCACCTTGTGTTAGTGCATTTCCATGCTGATAATAAAGATATACCCAAGACCGGACAATTTACAAAAGAAGCAGGTTTAATGGACTCACAGTTCTATGTGGCTGGGAAACCTCACAATCATGGTGGAAGGCAAGGAGGAGCAGGTCACTTCTTACATGGATGGCAGTAGGTGAAGAGAGAGCTTGTGGAGGGAAACTCCCCCTTACGAAACCATCAGGTCTTGTGATACGTATTCACCATCACCAGAACAGCACAAGAAAGACCTGCCCCCACGATTCAAATACCTGGGAATTCAAGATGAGATTTGGGTGGGCACACAGCCAAATCATGTCATTCTGCCCTTGGCCCCTCCCAAATATCATGTCCTTATATTTCAAAACCAATCATGCCTTCCTGACAGTCCCCCAAAATCTTAACTCATTTCAGTATTAACTCAAAAGTCCACAGTCCAATGTCTCATCTGAGACAAGGAAAGTCCTTTCACCTATGAACCTGTAAAATCATAAGTAAGTTAGTTAGTTCCTAGGTACAACAGGGGTACAGGCATTGGGTAAATACAGTCATTTCAAATGGGAGAAATTCACCAAAACAAAGAGGCTATAGGCCCCATGCAAGTCCAAAATCCAGTGGGACAATCAAATCTTAAAGCTCCAAAATGATCTCCTTTGACTCCATGTCTCACATCCAGATCACACTGATAGAAGAGGTGGGTTCCCACGGTCTTGGGAAACTCTGCCCCTGTGTGGCTTTGCAGGGTACAGCTTCCCTCCTGGCTGCTTTCATGGGCTGGTGTTGAGTGTTTGCAGCTTTTCCAGGCATAGATTGCAAGCTGTCAATGGATCTCACATTCTGGAGTCTGGAGGATGGCCGCCATCTTCTCACAGCTCCACTAGGAAGTGCCCCAGTAGGGACTCTGTGTCAGGGTTCCAATCCCACATTTCCCTGCTGCACTGTCCTAGCAGAGGTTCTCCGTGAGAGCCCACCCCTGCAGCAAACTTCTGCCTCAACATCCAGGCATTTCTATACAACCTCTGAAATCTAGGCAGAGGTTCCCAAACCTCAATCATTCTGTGCACTTGCAGGCTCAACATCATGTGGAAGCTGCCAAGACTTGGGGCTTGCACCCTCTGAAACCATGGCCTGAGCTCTATGTTGGCCCCTTTCAGCCATGGCTAGAGCAGTTGGGATGCAGGGCACCAAGTCCCTAGACTGCACATAGCACAGGAACTCTGGGCTCCAAAACCACTTTTTCCTCCTAGACCTCCAGGTCTGTGATGGGAGAGGCTGCTGTGAAGACTTCTGACATGCCCTGGAGACATTTTCCCTGTTGTTTTGGGGATTAACATTTGACTCCTCATTACTTATGCAAATTTCTGCCGCCAGCTTGAATTATTTCCCTTCAGAAAATGGGTTTTTCTTTTGTATCACGTTGTCAGGCTACAAATTTTCTGAACTTTATGCTCTGTTTCCCTTATAAAACTGAATGTCTCTAACAGCACTCAAGTCACCTCTTGAATGCTTTGCTGCTTAGAAATTTCTTCTGGCAGATACCCTAAATCATCTCTCTCAAGTTCAGAGTTCCACAAATCTCTAGGGCAGGGGCAAAATGTCACCAATATCTTTGCTAAAACATAACAAGAGTCACCTGTGCTCCAGTTCCCAACAAGTTCCTCATTTCCCTCTGAGACCAGCTCAGTGTGGACTTTATTGTCCATAACATTATCAGCATTTTGGGCAAAGTCATTCAACAAGCCTCTAGGAAGTTTCAAACTTTCTCACATTTTCCTGTCTTCTTCTGAGCCCTCCAAACTGTTCCACACCTGCCTGTTACCCAGTTCCAAAGTTGCTTCCACATTTTCAGGTATCTTTTCAGCATCGCCCCACTGTCTGCACCACCAGTTTACTGTATTAGTCCATTTTCACACTGCTGATAAAGACATACCCAAAACTGGGCAATTTACAAAAGAAAGAGGTTTAATGGACTTACAGTTTCACATAGCTGGGGAGCCCTCACAATCATGGTGGAAGGTGAAAGGCATGTTTCACAAAGTGGCAGACAAGAGAAGAGAGCTGATGCAGGGAAACTCCCCCTTATAAAACCATCAGATCTTGTGAGACTTATTCATTATCACAAGAATAACATGGGAAAGACATGCCCACGTGACTCAATTACCTCCCACTGGGAACCTCCCATAACACAGGAATTCAAGATGAGATTTGAGTGGGGACACAGCCGAACCATATCACACCTCATTTCACATTTATGTCATCACAGCAGACTCCAGAGCAGGAGGCCAGGCCTGGCAGTGCAGCATCACAGGCACAGGAAAAGGAAGCCTCCCTGCAGTAGTCGGTCATGTGCCCTGCACTGTGGCTACAATGCCGCAGGGCCCACACCCTGCCTCTCTGGTCCTGACAGGATTGGAGCCTCAGCCCTTCCAGGGAACAGTGCCCCTGCTGGAAGCTGTGCTCCAGTGCAGTCTGGAAGACACCTTCCTAGACTCAGCCATCTGTAGGGACTGGCCTGGTCAACCCCAGCTTCGCTATGAATGGGAGTCTCCAGATGAATGACCCCATTAGGGATGGGACAGTCCATCTGAAATTGGACCCATGGTTTCCTTGTCTCCAGGGTCACAGTTTCCCTGTGTGAAGTCCCGTGCCCACCCTTAACAACGGCTTTGTTTGCCCTGTGTACTGACTGTGGCTTTTGTCTTTCAGCCTAATTTCTGCCCATCCCTTGACAGAGGCATGGGAGAGTGCTTTGGCCTTACCTGAACCTGGACCTAGAGATGTGGAAGTTTCTGAAGCTTGTGAGCTGCCCTTTTCTCTCTGCCATGGCTCATCTGAGGTCTGTTCTGATGGGAAGAGATTCAGAATGGCTTCTGACTCATTTGCTGTCCTGTCCTCATGACCCTTGCAAAGCTGGGGTGTTACAGCTGCCAGGGAGGCTAAGACTGCTTCCCTCCACCCCTACCTTGCCATATTAGTCCATTCTCATGCTGCTAATAAAGACATACTGGAGACTGCACAATTTATAAAGGAAAAAGGTTTAATTGACTCAGTTCAGTCTGGCCAGGGAGGCCTCAGGAAACTTACAATCATGGCAGAAGGGAAAGGAAATATATCTTTCTTCACATGACAGCAGGAAGGAGAAGTGCTGACCACAAGAGGGGAAAGCCCCTTATAAAACTGTCAGATCTTGTAAGAACTCACTCATTGTTGCAAGAACAGAATGGAGGTAACCAACCCCATGATTCAATTACCTCCCACTGGGTCTCTCCCATGACACATGGGGATTATGGGAACTACAACTCAAGATGAGGTTTGGGTGGGAACACAGCCAAACCATATCATTCCACCCCTGGCCCCACCCAAATCTCATGTCCTCACATTTCAAAACACAATCATGCCTTCCCAACAGTCCTCCAAAGTCTTAACCCATTCCAGCATTAACACAAGAGTCAAAATCCAAAGTCTCCTTGAGACAAGGCAAGTCCCTTCTGCATATTGGCCTGTAAAATCAAAAGCAAGTTAGTTACTTCCCAGATGCAATGGGGGCACAGGCACTGGGTAAATGTTTCTGTTCCAAATGGAAGAAACTTGCCAAAACAAAGGGGATATAGGCCCCATGCAGGTCTGACATCCAATAGGGCAGCCATTAAAACTTAATGTTCCAAAATGATCTCCTTTGACTTCATGTCTCACATCCAGGTCATGCTGATGTAAGAGGTGGGTTCCCATGGCCATGGGTAGCTCTGCCCCTGTGGCTTTGCAAGGTACAGCCCCCAACTCCAGCTTCTTTTATGGCTGGCATTGAGTGTCTGCAGGTTTTCCAGGCACACGGTGCAAGCTGGCAGTGGATCTATCATTCTGGAGTCTGGAGGAGGGTGGCCCTCTTCTCACAGTTCTACCAGGCAGTGTGCCAGTGGAGACTCTGTGTGGGACCTCCGACCCTACATTTCCCTTTCACACTGCCATAGCAGAGGTTCTCCAAGAGGACTCCACCCCTGCAGCAAACTTCTACCTGGACATCCAGGCATTTCCACACATCACCTGAAATCTAAGAGGAGGTTCTCAAACCTCAATTCTTGACTTCTGTGTATCCGCAGGACCAACACCACATGTAAGCCACTAAGGCTTGAGACTTATACCCTCTGAAGCAATGGCCTGAGCTGTACCTTGGCCTCTTTTAGCCATGGTTGGAGCTGAAGCAGCTGAAAAGCAGGGCACTATGTCCTGAGGCAGTGCAGAGCAGGGGGTCCCTGGGCCTAGCCCAGGAAACCATTTTTCCCTCCTAGGCCTACAGGTCTGTGATGGGAGAGGCTGACATGAAGGTCTCTGACATGCACTGGAGACATTTTTCCCATTGTCTTGGTGATAAACATTCGGCTCCTTGTTACTTATGCAAATTTCTACAGCAGGCTTCAATTTATCCCTAGAAAATGTGGTTTCCTTTTCTATCACATCACCAGGCTGCAAAATTTCCAAACTTTTATGCTTTGCTTCCTCTTGAATGCTTTACCGCTTAGAAATTTCTTCTGTCAGATACCCTAAATCATCTCTCTCAAGTTCAAAGTGTCAGAGATCTCTAGGGCAGGGGAAAAATGCTGCCAGTCTCCTTGCATAGCAAGAGTGACCTTTACTCCCATTCCCAACAAGTTCCTCATCTCCACCTGAGATCACCTCAGCCTGGACTCCATTGTCCATATCACTATCAGCATTTTGGGCAAAGCTATTCAAGAAGTCTCTAGAAGTTCCAAACTTTCCCACATTTTTCTATCTTCTTTTGAGCTCTCCAAACTGTTCCAACCTCTGCCTGTTATACAATTCTAAAGTCGCTTCCACATTTTTGGGTATCCTTATAGCAGCACCCCACTCTCTGCAGTACAAGTTTACTGTATTAGTCCATTTTCATACTGCTAATAAAGACATACTTGAGACTGGGTAATTTATAAAAGAAAGAGGTTTAATTGACTCACAGTTCAGCATCACTGGGGAAGCCTCAGGAAACTTACAATCATGGCAGAAGCGGAAACAAACACTTACTTCTTCACATGATGGCAGGAAGAGTAAGTGCTGAGCAAAGGGGGGAAAGCCCCTCATAAAACCACCAGATATCATGAGAACTCACTCACTTCACAAGAACAGCAGCATGAGGGTAACCACCCCCATGATTAAATTACCTACCATTGGGTCCCTCCCAGAACACCATAGGGATGATGGGAACTACAATTCAAGATGAGATTTGGGTGGGGACACAGCTATACCATATCACATGGGTCAAAGCTTCAGAGACAGCTAAGGCTTTGCTAGGCTGAGACCCACAGAGGTCAGGACCCACCCTGTGGGTCTGTGGGAGAGAACTCAGGGCTCTTCCTTGGTGACAAAACCATAGAGCACAAAACCAGGGTCAGAGGTAAGAGGGGACCCATGACCCCCTGGCCCGGGTGTCTCAACCTAAAGATCAGGGCTTGCTTAGATGATCACTACAGGGACAGCGCTGTACCAAGGCAGAAGGCATATTGTGGCTTCGGGGCTGACCCCACGGCTGCACCAGCACACAGAGCCCTACCCAGTTCTCTGCCTTCACCATGCTGAAAGTCTTAATGACCTTGGAACAAGGGATCCTGCATGTTCATTTTGCACCAGGCTCTGGGAACTATGTAGCTGGTCCTGATCAGATTTCCTCTGTGCTGACAGAAAGCCCCACTGATGCAAAACCTAACTGAAAGAACAGACTAGACCAGCAGTTCTCAAGGGTGGAATGGTGCCCTGGGGGCACATTTGCCAATGTCTGGAGATATTTTTGGCTCTCTCTGCTGGTGTTGAGAGGGATGCAGCCAGGGATGCTGTGAAACTGTCTACAAGGCACTGCAGTCTCCAGGAACAGAGTCATCCGGCTCCAAGTGTCCATACTGCTGAGGAACCCTGGGCTAGAGCAATGTAAGCAGCCCAGGCAGCTGCAGCAACTGCTTATGAGTCCAATCAAAGGAGCCAGCGCTGTCCAGAGGAGGCTTCCCAGCACAAGGAGAGGCTGGAATTTAACCAGTCTAGCAAAAAGAAAATCTTCCCGAGACACCAACCTCCACCCCCTCCCCCCCCCGCCCCCGGCAACCCCTTTAGCCCTTCCTCCCAAGAGTACAGGCCATAAATCAGACAAAACGTGCATTCTGCAGAAGGAACACACTCTGTGACCTGGTGGGTTGCAGCATGGCCGAAATATGCATGCATTTGAAGAAGCAGCAGCCCACAGAGGTCATTCTGGAATCACACTGCAGACAGAGGCAGCGAGGAAGGTCCGTGAGGGCAGCGGGGGAGACTCACTGAGTCTGGTATCCTCTGCCGTGATGTTAGAAATCAAAATTTTATGAGTGTGACAAGCAGATGGTCAAAACCACGCCGATGTGCCAGGTGTTTTAATGAGCCCGGTCCCCAAGTCAGCATGGCACCCCGGAGCGCAGCATTCCTGGAGTTACCTAGGTTACTCCACCGAGGCAGCCCTGGGCAGCGAGGCCTCAGGTGAAAACCTTGAAAAGCGGCTTGGGCATTAGCATGACAAAGAGCCGCCACCTGGGGCAGCTCTGTGGCCCGGCCTCCTGGCTGCCAGGACAGACGCTGTTGTTGTTTGTCTTTTTGTTTTGTTCGTCTTAAAGAACATCCTGAAGATGTTTGCTGGGGCTGGTAACTAAGCAGCAAGAGTTTATGCTCAAAATAGACATTGTTTGTAATTTTTCACCCCAGTTACCCTAGAAATTTCTCAAATGATTTCTTTATAGCAGCAGACACAGGACTCCATCCCACCCCCCACTGGCCCTGCTCCTTAGAGGGATAATGAGCTGGGCCCCCTCAGCCTCCTTCCCACTGATTACTGTTTATTAAGCGTCCGCGAGAAGCGGGGCCTGTTTTCCCTCAGCCTTTTTTATCTCCTAATGTGTGTGTGTGCCATGCAGATTAGGATAGGGAAATGCTAATTTACACTGCACAGCGAGCTGCCCAGAAAGCCAGATCTGCACAGACCGGTAAGCCGGGGGGCGGTGCAGGGGCACCAGGAGATGCAGAGGCTGGTGCCCCAGGGTCCAAGGCAGCAGACCTGGGGTAGGTGGTATAGACGTGTTCAACCGCATTCAAGTGGTGCATTCCTAGAAATGGGGCTGGTGTGGAGGAAGCTCCACGCACATCCTATATTGGCACCTCTCAGCCAGCCGGGCTTCTCTGGACACCATGGACACTCCAGGCTGGACGGGGCGCCTCTTAGGAACCTGTCTCCACTGCTCTGTCCCCAGGCCTGCTAACTTGCTTGCAGGAGGGTCAGGGCCACAGAGAGACCAGGGGTTCATGCAGGTTCTCAAGGTCACCTTCCTGGAACCCTCAAAGGAAGGGCAGCAGCTCCAGAGATGCTGCAACCCTGCATGTGAGCTCCAGGCTCAAGGTCACCTTCCTGGAACCCTCAAAGGAAGGGCAGCAGCTCCAGAGATGCTGCGACCCTGCATGTGAGCTCCAGGCTCAAGGTCACCTTCCTGGAACCCTTGAAGGAAGGGCAGCAACTCTGGAGATGCTGGGACCCCACATGTGAGCTCCAGGTAACTCCTTAACTGAGACCACAGAATGTTCCCTTCACATGGCGGAACTGAGTTTATGAGGCTTTCCATTTTGAGGAGGATGCAACCATTTACCTTTTCAACTCATTGGAAGGTGGATACTCTCTGTTAGCTAAGTCAAGGCTTTAAAGAGAACAGCCACAGCTGGTGGAGGTAGAGGAGGACAGGACCGAGCTTAGGGTGTTAGGGAACTGGCGTTTCTGGATGCGAACAGCCTCTGAGAGGCAACGGGGAATCAGAGCAGGGCAGCAAAGCACAGTTCGCACCTGCAGCACCAGATTTCCAGTGAAATGAAGACTCAGAGTCACAACAACCCGTGGAGACCATGTGGCTGTGCTCTCTTGTCAGCGTACCTGAAGAAGATGAGCTACACCATGACACTCAGGAGCCCTCCTCAGTTCCCAGGACACTCACGCACAGGGATAGAGCATTTAGTACTGCCACCCACTCCCCAGGGGACATGTCTCGTTAAACTCACCTCCACCTAACTCCACCCCCAGCCCTGGGCTATTGCTTTGAGCTGTCAATTTTGTATTAGATAGAGAATTAAAGTTTAGTCAATGAAACAAGTCAAACTCTGTAAAATGTTTGAAGAGATTTATTCTGAGCCAAATGTGAGTGACCATGGCCAGTGACACAGCCCTCAGGAGGTCCTGGGAACACGTGCCCAAGGTGGTCGGGGCGCAGCTTAGTTTTATAGATTTTAGAGAGACATGAGACTTCAATCAAATACATTTAAGAAATACATTGGTTCGAGAAAAGCAGGACAACAAACTGATACAAATTGATTCTCATTTTGAATCTGTATATATACACTACCTTCGTATTAAAAAGCTAATTGGTATATTGAAGGGGGGCTTCCAGGTTATAGGTAAATTAAACATTTTTCTGGTAGACAATTGGTTACCTAAAGATAAATAGGAAGAATGAATGGAGCAAGGTTCAATAGGAAGGAATGTCTGGGTTAAGAAAAGTTGTGGAAACCAAAGTTCTGATTGTGCAGATGAAGCCTTCAGGTAACAGGCTTCAGAGAGAATAGATTGTAAATGTCTCCTATCAGAATTAAGGTCTGTTCGATGTTAATGCCAGAGAGGTATCATGAGTCCTGTCCAGCCCCTACTTCCCATCATGGCCTGAACCAGTCTTTCAGGTGAGATTTTAAGGGCACCCTGGCGGAGGAGGAAGTCCTTTCAGATGGTTGCACTGTGTGGCGGGGAGCAGGGGTGGGGGGACTTGGAATTGTATTTTTGGTTCACAGTTTATTAAATCTGTGTTAATGCATTGAATTCGGGCCATAAAAATTTCTGTAAAATTGGGGTAATGTGCCACTTTCTCTTAGGTAAAGATGTAGCTATTTTGGAGAAATTTGAAAGAATGCTCAGAACAGGTGAATCAGAGTGCAGTGTCTTAAGGCTTGCCTTCAGTTGCAATACAAGGCACCGATTTTTAAGAATTTTGATATTTTAAAAGTTATCTGTAATAAAAAATATTTTGGCACCAAGCATGTTCCTCTTTCTTGTAACCTGTATTCTATGTTCAAAAAATTGTTGAATTCACATCCCCCAGAATAGAAACTCCATGAGAAGAACATTGCGGTTCTTATTGAGAAGTCTTCTAGGCTCCAAAAATAGTGTCTGATATGTAAACATCACTTGAGGAATACTGTTGGATGTGTAAACACACCGTGCCCATGGCACACGCATGCACACCACACACAACCTGTTGTCTGCTCCATTAATGCTCCCATTACTGGTATGCTGGGATGGTGTCAAGAGTGAATACAACCTGCCCAACACGCTTTGTATACATTTTTCTGGAACATAAGTGGCTCTTTGACTAATTCTAAACTTTGTTCTAAAAGAAATGTAGCTATACATTTGCGTCTCATATATTATCAAGTGAAAAGACTAGATCACACGGTAGGATCTAAGGTGCGGCCGTAAATTGCTTTAGAAACCTATCGACACACACTCCTAGAAGAACACTGGAAGAATATGCACCCAAGTGTTGGCAGTCAAGATTTTCCCCTAATTATGTATATTTGTATTTATATTTTCTCATTTTGAATCAATATGATGCACTGCCTTTGTATTAAGAAGCCAATGGGTACCTTTTTCCTGGGGCATGTGTTTGGTTTTAGAGCAGGAGCCATCACCTGCCAGGTGTCTGACTCCCCTGTACTGCCTGCTGCTGCTTCCCATCACACCCAGGGCCTGAGGGAGGAAGTGGGCTCCTGCAGCATGGTCAGGGCAGTGAGGTGAGGCAGAAGCGGCACTGAGGGGATTCCCTGAGGGACTTAGGGAGGGTCTCCATGCATCCCACCAAAGGTCAGCGCCTTCTGGGGTCTCCTCTGACCTTCTGGCACCAGGGATGGGGTGCCCCTGCTGGGACCTTGGAGCCTGGGCTCTCTGACTGCTTACTCTGTGTAGCTTGGCTCCCCTATTCCATTACTTTGAAAGGGAAAGGAGAGGGAAGAAGGTCAGAGGGAAGGAGGAGGGAAGAAGGAGGCAGGAGAGAGCTGAAACAACCTCCGGCAGCACATCTTTGGGTGCCAGGTCTCGGAATGTAGCGGTGAGTAAGACAAACTCCCGGCCTTCAAGAGCAGATACCAACTGGCAATTTGCATGATTGATTATTTAGCCACAACGGTGACGAGTGCAACTGAGGACAGGCACAGGGCCTAAGGCGGTGCCCAACACGATGCCAGGCCGGGGCTGGGACCGGACTGAGATCTGAGATTGGGAGGTCCAAGTGTGTCCTGAGGTGCTTATCTCTGCCTGCAGGAGCGTCTGTGAGAAAGAAAAAGGAACTGCAGGTTCCCTCCGTGAACTCCCACAGCCCTGCCCAGTGAGGACAGCCGGGCCAGGCCAGCAGCCGGGCCAGTGCGTCTGCCCCCTGGAGCTCTCTCTTCCCTTCGCGTCTGCCCCCTGGAGCTCTCTCCTCCCTTCACGCGGGGGCTGCTGGTGGGGAGGTCACAGGCGGGGAGGTCACAGGCCAGAGCGCAAAGTCCTGGCTGCACAAGAGGCTTCCCTGAGGGAGGAAGCTGCTCCCTTCCACAAAGGTCTCTCCAAAGGACCTTCCTAATTTGCTGCTGGCAGAGAGACAAACAACACAGTGGCCATGCCAACTGGGGAGAGAGGCCAAATGGAAACCACAGGCCACACTGCAAGGTGGTGGGGAAGAGGGCTCTGGCTTGCTTGTCCTTTTATGTGGCAAAAACTAGAGCGGCAGCTTTCATCAGGCCAAAACAGGATGAAAAGGACAGAGGGAGCATGGCAGAGGACAGCACCTGACTGCCAGGAGATGAACAATGAAGCCAGGACGCAAGAGGATGTGCGTGCAGCGGCATTTGGGACTCGGAGAGAAGACACAAGCCTGGGAAGCGCAGAGGGTTCCAGCCTCATCCATCACATCACCAAGTTCCCGTTTTACCCTCGATTCTAAGCAGCAGCTAAATAAGCAGATTAAATACTTAGAAATGCCGCGTTGTGGAGTGTGGAGGCCCAACAGCCAGCGAGGAGGCTGTAAACAGAGTCAGTGAGAGACAAAGAGAAAACAAGTCTCTAGGAGGCGTCCCTCTCTTTTGCTTTGACGGTTGTGATAATGAGCAGGGAGGAAGGATCCATGAGTGAAAGGCATACGTGAAATATGATTTTCAGTTTCCTTCTTTCACAACTGGGTAGAAATAATCATTCACCAAACAGAGAACAGACAGGAGGAGGAGTCTACTAGGAAAATGGTCATTATTGAAAACCGAGGCAAAGGAGTGTCAGTCGAGCTCCAAAGCCCAGACACACATGGGAACACTGCTAGGAAAAATAGCAAAATTGCTGAAGACCTAGCATCTACCTTGGCCCTGCAGCAGACATAGGAAGAGCTCTGCCTTCTGGAGTTCTTCAGACTCAGACTGCAGTGCTGTTTGGAAGGAACTTTAGGTAAACACAGCACCAACAGGTCCGTCATCTATGTGTGCAGCTGTGGCTATAGGGCGGAAGATAGTCATTGATGGTGAGCGAGGGAACAGGCTGGTGGCAGGAAGGATCACAAAATGAGGCCTAGACCAATGTCCACATCATGGAATGCTGCGGTGGCCTCTCGGGTAACATCAGATGCAAAACAGATACCAGAATATTCACCCAGGTTTGATTCCTTAGGCGCCTCATTCTGAAAGCAAAAGTGCTCAGATTCAGTGATGAGAGGAATCTGAGGACACACTTGTGAGGACCAGGCACTTCACATGTTCAGAAGGTTGGAAAATAGCCGCTGGAAGGTGAATACTGTGCTTGGCTTGCTGAAGGGGTCCCTGGCAAAGCACATTCCCAGCTGCGTCCTTGTTGTAACAAGCCGTGCCTAGTGGGCTCTCTGAGCTTATGGGGCCTGCAAACAAATGATCTGGAAACTTTATAAGTATAGTATTGATTATGACTGAAGATAAAGTAGATTTAATTTCACTGGCAATCTGAAAAAGGTATCTTTAAGAAAAGCTAAGTGATCTATGAATTAGAAGAGAACAAGAAAGAAGAAATAGATAATCCCAGATCAGCTTTCCTTGACCTAAATAACTGCAAAAGATTCCTTTTTTTTTTTTTGCCTTGAGATATTCCACTTACATGAATAAAGTGAAATAGTATTGTTCCTTTAGAAAGTAATTTTGACAGGTCTTACTAATTATTGAGATGATCACTTGTTTGCTGTCCAGAGAACAAAAGCCTGCATTTCAGAAAGGCCAATATTCTTTTTGTTCGCCTTATACTCATTCTACTTTCAGTGGGTGGGCTTAGGTTTATTTCAGACTTAGGTTTTCTTGCAATGCAGGTATTATGTAGGCTATATGCCTGCCCATGCATTCATGTTGATTTAAGTGTATAAAATGCTTGGACACATGGAATCATGAATCCTAGAGAAGTAATCTAAAGAGTTTATTGTTGTCAGTCAGGATGGACTAAGTTATGCTGTGCTAACAAACAATGCCACGATCTTAAAGAACAAAAATCAATAGGTTTATTTTGTGCTTATGCTGCACTTTCACTGCCAGTCAGTAGCAGTTCTTCTGCATATTGTTCAGTAGTTCAGGCTGAGGAAGTTCTAACTGGAAAATTGCTGGTTGTTACAACAGAAGGAAAGTAAAAACATGGGAAACCATGTGTTCACTCTCAAAGCTTCTACCCACATGTGTGACACATTCCTTTCGCTCACATTTTACTAGCCAAACTCAGTCATGCCTGCAGGCAACAAAGGTGGAAATGTGTAACGCGCCAAAGTCTTGGAAGCAACAGTGGTCTTGCACCCTGCTTTCAGACAAAGTCTACAATGATCCTTGTATACCCTCTCATGTGAGCATTTCCTAGATACAGTCTTCAGCAAGAGGACTCTCAGCCTTCCATGTAATGGAAATACAATCAGCAGTTGAAAGCACAGAATTAACTCCACTGGTGTAAAAGCCGGTGCCTTGCTTCTGTCCCAGAGTCACCAGGATGTCCACCAGGGAAATGAACCAAGTTGACTCTGTAGTGAAGAGGCTGCATCAGCATCAGCCCTGCATCATCCATGGTGATTACATTATCCACATCCATGGTGATGGAGCTAAAATATACAATGATCACACACAGGACATAATGACACATTGTGGATCATGACCTGCCTAGGCCACAGTTTGCCCTAGGGATCAATGACCTAGAACTATATCAGTGAAATCTGTTGAACGATGAAAGAAGAGATTCTCTTACTTCAGTAATTGAGAAGAAAAATGAATTCTCCTACCTCAGTAACTGTGGAAAAAGACTGATTTACCTCAGTACCTGTGAAGAAGAATAGATTTTCCTACTTTAGTAACTGTGGAGGAAAATGTATTTTTCTACATCAGGAACTATGGAGAAGAACAGATTCTCCTACAGAGAAGAGGGATTTTCCTACCTAGGTAACTGTGGATAAAGAGAGATTCTCCTACCTTGGTAACTGTAGAGAAGAAGACATTCTCTAACCTCAGTAACTGTGAAGAAAGATTCTTCTACCTCAGTAACTGGAAAAAATGAATTTTCCTATTTCAGTCACTGGGGAGAAGGGAAAGAAACTCTTACTTCAGTAAGTAGAGAGGAATAGATTCTTCTACTTCAATAACTGTGGATATGGAGAGATTTTCCTCCTCAGTAACTGTGGAGAATAGATTCTCCAATGTGAGGAACTGTGGGAAAGAAAGGATTCTTCCACATCAGTAGCTGTGGAGGAGAGATTCTCCTACATTATAACTGTGGATAAAAATGAATTCTCCTCATTCAGAAACTGTTGAGATGCATGCATTCTCCTACTTCAGTAACTGGAAAAGAATTGATTCACTTACCTCCTCAGTTATGAAAAAATGATAAATTCTACTGTCTTTGGAGGAAGAAAAGATCTCCTGCCTCAGTACCTGTGAGGAATATTGGATTCTTCTACCCCAGTAACTATGGAGAATAACAAATTTCCCTATATCTGTAATTGTGGACACGGAGAGATTGCACTATTTACATGTGGAGAAGAATGGCTTCCCCTATCTCAGTCACTAAGAAGAAGAATAGATTCTGTTACTTTCATATCTGTGGAGGATGAAAGTTTTTTTTTTTTACCTCAGTATCTGTGGAGAAGAACGAATTCTCTTACCTCACTAATTGTAAAGAAAGAGAGACTTTCCTATCTCAGTAACAGTGGACAATAATGGATTTTTTTTAACCTCAACAACTATAGGAAGAATAGATCTCCTTTAATAACTGTAGAAAAGAATGAAATCACCAACCTAAGTAACTGCAGAGAAGAGATTCTCCTACCTTAGTAAGTATCTAGAAGATTTTCTTATTCTACATCAGGAACTGTGGAGAAGGATACATTCTGGTACTTCAGTAACTATAGAGAAGGAGAGAATCTTCTCCCTCAATAACTGCTGAGAAGAATGGATCCTACCTTAGTAACTGTGAAGAAGAATGGACTGTCTTACCTCAGTAACTGTGGAGAAGAATGATTCTTTTATCTCAGTAAAAATGGGGAAGAACAAATTCCATAACCTCAGTAAAAGGAAGAGAGATTCTTCTATCTCAGTACAGGTGGAGAAGAATGGATTCTTCTAATTCAGAACTTTGAAGAAGAGATTACACTCCTGCAGTAACTGTGGAGGAAAATGGATTCTCCTCCTCTGTGACTTTGTAGAAGGAGAGATTCTTTTACCACAGTAACTGTTGAGAAGAATGAATTCTCCCTCTTCAATACGTGTGGAGAAGAATAAATTCTCCTACCTGCATAACTGGAGAAGGAAGGATTTATTTTAAAACTCAGTAACTGGGAAGAAGAGAGCTCCTTCAGTAACTGTGTATATGAATGAATTTTCCTAATTAGTAACAGTGTGAAAAAAGATATTCTCCTACCTCAGTAACTGTAGTGAATAATTTATTCCTGTATCTCAGTAACTGTGGAGAAGAATGGATTATCCTATCTTAATAACTCTGGAAATGGATGGGTTCTCTTCCTTCAGTAACTGTGAAAATGAATTCTCCTACCTTGGTTATTGTGAGGAGGATAAAGGGTGTTACCTTAGTAACAGTGAAAGAAGATAGATTCTCCTACCTTAGTAACTGTAGAGAAAAACGGAAAGATCCTCCTCACTCAGTAACTGTGCAGAAAAATATTATCTTCCCTTAATTGTTGGGAAAAAGAGGATTCTCCTACCCCGGCAAGGGAGCAGAAGAGATTTTCCCACCTCTGTAATTGCAGGGAGGAATTATCCTACCACAACATCTACAGTGAAGAGTAAATTCTCCAACTTGAGTAACTGGACAAGAATGGATTTTTTAAACTTCAGAAACTGAAGAACAAATTCCCTAATCAGTAACTGCATGAAAGAGGAGATTCTCCTACCTCAATAACTGTGGTAAACAATTTATTTTCCTATGTAGGTAACTATGGAGAAGAATGGCTTCTTTTACCTTCTTGGTAGATGTAGAGAAGAATGAATTCTCCTAGTTGAGTAACTGTGGAGACTGAGGAGGAAGAGACATTCCTTTACATTGGTACCCATAGATAATAATGGATTTTACCAACTCATAACTGTGCAAATGCACAGATTCTTCTATTTCAGCTACTGTGGAAAAAAATACATTCTCCTTCCTTAGTACATGTGGAGAGGAATGGGTTCTCCTATCTCAGCAACTGTGAAGAAAAGATTCTTCTGCCCAAGTAATTGTCAAAAAGAATGGATTCTTCTTCCTCAGTAACTTTGGAGAAAGATCTATTCTCTAACCTAGTAACTGTGGAGAAGGGGAGATTCTCCTACCACGGCAACTGGAGAAAGATTCTTTTGTCTCAGTAAATGCAAAGAGGAATGGATTCTTCCACTTCAGTAACTGTGGATAAAAAGAGATTCTCCTACCTCGGTAATTGTAGAGAAAAGTGATTCTCCTTCCTCAGTAACTGGAGAAGAAAAACTTTTCTTCCTTAGTAACTGTGGAAAAGGAGAGAGTCTCCTGCCTTACTATCTGTGGAGAAGAATGGATTCTACTTTGCTAACTGTAGAGGACAGTGCTGCTACCTGAGTAACTGTGGAAGAGATATTCTCCTACCTCAGTAACTGTGGAGAAGGAGAGACTTTCCTTCTTTAGTAACTGTGGAGAGAGAGAGCTCTTCTTCCCTCAGTAACGATGGAGAAGAATGTATTCTACCTCATTAAGCTTAGAGAAGGAGACATTCCCCTACCTCACTGGTGAGAATAAATCTGGGCTCTTGGTCAGAATAGTATCAGTGTAGGTATCGCCAAGGCTTCTTGTCTGTGTCCCTATGAACTTGGGAATGTGCTGAAATGAGACGTGGTGGACTGGATTGAGAAAGACCGGCCAGGGGGGCTTTGGCGCTTGTGAAGCTTCTCTACCAGTGAAAGGCACAGCTCGGCACCTCCTCTTTCACAAAATGGTGTGGAAGATGATTAGAACTGAGAGCCCCAGTGAAAAAAGAAACTCTTCACATCCCCTGTAAAAGCTGTTGGTGAGAGGTCCCTGAGAGACGTGGGGGGATATCAATACCCTCTCTTCCCTACCGAGGGAACGCACCTTCTGGACATCTGGAGAAGAACCACAATAATACTTTAAAAATCATAGGACCAAAATTGAAAATCAAACCCTTGCAGAAAATATGACAAGGCAGAATTGTAGCTAATTGTGGATAAGATGGTCTGCGTTTGAATTATGGCTCTAGCACTTACCAACTGTGTGGCCTTGAGCAAGTTAGTCGACTTCTCTGTGGTTTCAGTTTCCTCAATTGTAAAACTGGGATGATGAAATGACTTGTGCAGTCAGCCTCCTGTGAGAAATAAATAAGATAATGCCTGTGACACACTCAGAACAATGCATGGCACAAAGCAAACGTGCAGTCAGCATTCACTGCAAACAATTTCTCATCCTGAAAAAAATGTTGATTAGACCATGGTGAGCCAAGAGATGAAGGCCATTTTCCTTAAAAAGTCCCATTGGAGGCCTGGCCTTGGTTTCTGCAAACTGAGCAACTAAACAAGCAGAATTGAAGGTGTGCTCTGCCATTGTTCCGCAACAAAGCTTATTGCTGAGAATGGAAGTTTGAGAGAACAACTTTGCCAAAAAGAAATTTCATCACTCCTTGAAATGGCAACAATAATTTGGGGTTTTTAGGAAATTCCCTCAGAAACCCAGTGCCCTATTTTCCTCACATTACCCCCATTTAGCTATTTGTGCCATACACCATATAAATTGTCATCGCTAAGTCCAAGACATCATGACTCATAGACTGCCTCTTTGTTTTCCTAAAGAACGAAGAGTCCAAGAGGAATAGAGAGGCATTTTTTCATCCACAATTTTTTTTTTTGAGATCCCCAATGTTGTGTTGGGTGCAGGTTATGGAGACAAAGATGTAGGTCATTACCTCCAGGGTCTCACAGGCTGGTGGGAAGGCAGGCCAGGGAACCTGCCTGTAGCAATTGATCCCTGGTATATTCACAGGCTTTGGGCCTGATGGAAAAGAAGGGTGGGAGCTCAGGGACTCAGAACCCCGAACAGAGGGAGGAGAATCCTGAGGGTGAGAGCGTGGAGGGCAGGGCTTCCAGGAGGGAACAGCCCAGGTCAGGCAAATGGTGAGAGAGCCTCTCACATTTGGGAACCATGAGAGTTTCCATATGGCTGAGAGGTGGCTTCATGGGGAAGACATGAGGGAGAGTGGAACAGGGTGGAGGCAGATCACAGAGGGCTCTGTGTAACTTATGCTGGATCTCAGCACCATGGGGAGCCGTCAAGGGAAATTTAGATTGAGCAGAGATCCAACTGGGTTCGGAATATCTCTCTACAGCAGCAGTAAAATACCATGTGGGTGACAAGACTGGGAGCCGGGAGCAGAGGCAGGAGGGTGTGGATGGTTCAGGCCAGGGATGGACAGTGGGGCCGAGGGGAGGAGACATTGGAGTGGCACTGTGTAGACAGGGGCAGGTCTTGGGGACGCATAAGACTGAAAGAAGATGTGGAAACATCCAGGCCCACAGTCTAGGGGTCCAGGGGCTGTGGCCACTGGGGTGCCATTCAATCAAAGACTTCTCCCAAGCCCACCCCAGGTGAAGCCCCTCCCCTACCTGTGCTGGCTTGCTCCTGGGGGCCAGGGCCTCTCCCTCATTGCAACCGCCAAGCTGGACCATCCAAGAAGTAATGTAGCACCTGCCTACCATGACCCATGCCTGAGTTTCCCAGCCTGAGCCTTCATTCGCAAAGCTGTTTCTTGCTTCAAGGCCATTTCCTCATGGTCCTCTCGTTCCTGCGATGCTCAGCCCTGAATTCTTCACCAGACTCCTAACAGTGAGTGATTCGCTCCTCTGTAAACATCTCCTCCGTGAAAGGCCTTGCCCAGTCTCCAAACCTAAATTAAGTCCTCCTGTTACAATACCCTATACTTCGCCTCACATTTATGGCAACGTGGAATTATATATTTCTGTGTGTGGCTGTTTGTTTTATATTTAGCTTCCTTCATCGACCATGATCTCTGCGGGGACAGGGCCCCTGCGCCCCCATGCCCAGGGCAGGCTCTACACTGATGCCTAGAAAACACACGTGCAAAGGCAAAGGCATGAAGTCAGCGAACGAGAGAAGGCTGGATTGGCTCCAGGTTTCTGGCGGTTGACAGTGCCCAGTATCATTCACCAAATGTGGGATAGGCCAGGGGGAAAACACACTGTGAGAAGAAGAGAGGAGCTGTGGATCTGCTTCAGAGCCATCTGGCCCAGGCCCCTCATTCCAACTGACAGGGACTTGCCTGTCCAGATTCAATGTCTCCTATGAGTCGCCAAGCGTACAGGGATCACAGGAGCCTTGGGTTCACAAAGTACGTGGCTCCCCTGTGCAGATGAAGGACCAATGGCCAAAGGAACAAGAGAACCCTGAACCTTCTGTAAGACAAACCCACTAAGTGCTGTTTCCCACTGGGGTCTCCTGCGGAGAAGCCCCTCAGACCAGGAATATGGTGCAAGAGCTTCGAATTCTTTCTCCTGGACCAGCGGTCACCCAAACAGCTATCATTAGCCAGCAGACTTTTGGTCCACAGGAGGTGGATGATGCACTTGGTCCTAATGGGAAGTTTCCTGGATCCGTTTGGTTTGCTGCTGTTGGGAGACCAGGCGGCCACCTTCTTATAGCTGTGTCCTCCTCACATACGTGGTCTCCAGCAGCACCGCCATCCCACAGTTTCCTGACTCTAACGTGTCTGAGGCCCCCACTGCCTCTGGCCAAAGCGCATCACCTGCAGTTCACTCCCAGCTGCCACTCACCACTTATGGAGCTCCTGCCAAAGCAGCTTCCATGTGCTGAGGACAGCAACCTGCACAGTTCACCGAGGCCTGACTCAGTTGCCCTCTGAGGGTCGGGGCAGCTTGTTGAGTGCAGATGGTGAGACGGAGTAGGAGGCTGAGGGGCAGGAGGCCATGCTGCAAACCACAGGTGGATTTCTGCCATTAAGGACAATGCTCTGTGCTGATGAAGGCCTAGTCTGTCGCAGTTAGTAATTCTGTAATAACACATTACATTTTCAAAGCATTTGTACATTTTCCAAGTATTTTCATGTTTATTACTCTTTGTTAACAATAACTACAATTTTTTTTTGACCTGAAGTACACTCCTGTGCTGCCCACTGACATTTACTAACTCATCAAATCCTACACACTTATTCTCTACTCACAGGCGAGAAAGCTGAGGCCTGGAGATGTCACACTGATGGAAGTCAGCTAATTCGGGTCTGTCTGACCCAGAACCCACACCCTAAATCACTGCAGGCCACTGCCTTCTCCCCAAAGTGCCCTGAGGGAGATTAAAAAAACTCACCTCCTCCCAATTGAGCCAATGGTCCCAGCAACCATGATGGCACTATCAGGCAGGGCAGGTCCCTCTCTTACTGATGTGAGAGCTGAGACAAGGAGCCCCTCAGAGCCCAGTCTGAAGTTTCACAATGAAGACAGCTAAGTCACTCCTTTCCTCCCTGCCGCTCCCCTCCTTTCTTCCTTCCTTTCCTCAATAATGAAGCATCCATTAGAAACCTGCTCTATGGAAAACATTGCTCTGTGAGGATACTATGAAAGTCTCCTGGAAATCAGGAGTGGTCTGGGCATTTACAGGGGTGTGTGTGCACACGTGCATATGTGATTCTATTGACAGCAATATTAACAGTAGAGTAAAAAATAAAGCACCGAATCAGAATTTCTTAAAATTGTTATATATTTCAAACATTTGCACTTAGCATATTAATGCTTTTATATGTAATTCATACCGTTTTATTGGCAGTGTGTCTGGAAATAGGACTAACATTTGTAAGAGTATGTGCCTTTATAGAAATATGGAAAAGAAAATGCTGCCTCTCAATCATGTCATTTTGTGACAGGAGGTAAAACTGCATGGAGAATGAAGTACTGAAAATAAAAAATGGAGGCCCTTCATTAGTATTAGGCCCTGGGTCAGCTTATCTCCACCTCGGAGATTGGCGTCTGCTAGGTTTCAACTCTTCCTCCCAAAGCACACGGCCTCTTGCCTGTTGCCAGCCAGTTGAGTGTCAAGTGGAAGTTCGGAGCCATTGGCTCCATCCCGGCTGCCCACAGAGAGGAAAAAGTGCTGCTAAAGGGATCATGTGTTTGGGGAGATGGGCCTGAAAGCACTGGTGGGTGTGGAGAGGGTGGGCTCTGTACAAGCCCTGCTGCCTCTGGCCTGGATTGGGCGTGTGCTGCAAGGTCTGGGTGTCCAGGGCAGTCGACTCTCTAGACAGCACCATTCAGTGTGTGCTTCCCTCACATCTGTGGGGACTACTCAGGTACAGGAAGCTGTCCCAGGCTCTTTGGACCTCATTCTCCAAATAACAGAATAGTAACGTTGCACAGGTTTATGGGAAGATTTGTGGAAATAATTACATGTCTCTAGTGAATCTGAACTAGAATTCACAAAGGATATATATGGGTTAAGAACCTGAGACTAGTTCTGCCTATCTTATAAAGGAGCATCTGTATACCATAGTATTGGTGAGATTGACAGTCTTTGCGTGGAAATTGTGATCCCTCACTTCAAATATGCATGAGAGGCCCTAGATCATGCCCTGATGATGCCTGCCATGGTTTCCAGCACAGGCCCTTGACCACACCAGCTCTAAGACGGCACCAACAACGCAGACCAGAGCTTGTTCTTTCAACCACCTGTATGGGCATCATCCTCATGTCCACCTCTCCACCGGCATGTCCACCTCTCCGTCCATGCATCCACCCCTCCGTCGGTGTGTCACCTCTCCATCCACACATCCATCTCTCCACGTGTCCAGGAAACTGTTGCCCTGGGGGCGAGAAAAGTGTAGTTTGTAGCAGTCTACACTAGGCTCACACTTTTGCTGTCTTCACCTTGCTAGTATGGTGGGCCTCGGTGACCCACTCTGGTTGGTCGGTCAGCACACAGCGCCGCGACGGCAGCTCCATGGTAGACGGTGCAGTGGGACCCAGCAAGGCTGGCCGTCCCTCTGGCGGGGTGGTCAGAGCCGCTTCGTGGAAGGCGGACTTCATCCGAAGGGCTAATGTCGCCGGGACTTCCTGACCGGGGAACTGCAGAAGGAGCCCCCAAAACAGTGCAAGCCCCGGGGCTTTAAAGGCGCTCTTCCTTCGGCGTCCCATTTTACAAAATAACATTAATATTAGGTTGATCACAGTTAATCGTTGTTTTGTAGATTGAAAGCATTTGAATATTGACAATTTAATAAAGTTTATATTCTATCTAAGCATAAAAACTTAAAAATTTATAAAGCACCTTCTAGAACAGTCGCTTTGCTTCAAACATTTCAATCCTCAAACCGGCCACGTGACTATGTGAGGGCCGGTATTTTTCTCCCGGCTTCAGGTGAGAAAACTGCCTCCGCTGTGCGCTGCGCTGAGCCAGGGCTGACACAGCTGTGGGGCTGGGGTTTCCAATGCCAGGGCAGAGCATCTCCCGCTGACTCCTGCGGTTGTGAGGCTCCTGGGATGCCCCTCGCTGAAGTGGGTCGGGACCGCATCGGGATCCGGGCAGCCCGGCCTCGCAGAAGGCCCTGGGCCCGGGCCTGCAGCTCTGGCCTGACCCCTCAGAACCGCCCGAGGCTAGCGCGCTCTTCTCGGGTCCTGCCGGGAGCCCCGGCCTCAGCCCCTCGCTCCCTCTGCCCTCCGTGTGGATCCCGGCGGCCGCCCTAGGTGGGGCCTCTCGGCAGGGCAGTCTCTAGCGCCCGCCCTCCCGTGCGTCCCGGCTCCGTGGTGAGCGGCGTTTCCCGCCTTTGCCTTCTGCCCCCTCCCAGCTCCGCCGTGGGAGGTGGCGCCCTTCTCTGGCTCTCCTCAGGCTGCGTTCGCGCCTCACGGGAGGTCTCGCCAGCCTGGCAGTGCTCGGCGCCGCTTCCCGCGCGGACTGAGGAAAGATGGCGCGCAGGCGCTGGGAACCCGCGGGCTTCTGAGGAGCGCGGCGGGCACGAGGACGGAGGGGAGCCCTGAGGCCACAACTGAGGAAAGGGTCGAGCTCAGGCACCGAGGCGGTGGCCGAGGGGTTCCCAGGGTGGGGGCCGACGCGCGTCATGGGAGGCGCTGGGGTAGGATGCTATGGAGGCCGCCCGAGGCCGCCCCAAGCGGCAGGAAACAGGCGGGCCGCGTCCCTCCCGCCTCAGCTACAGGCCTGTGGGGCCGCCTTCCTGGCGCGGCAGCTGCTGTGAGGGGCGGCCGCTCGCAGGCCTTCCTGGGCTGTGTGGTTCCGTCGTCGTGCAGATGGGATCAGATGGCTCTGGAGGTGGGGTCCCCTAGGTGTGTGCCCCAGACTTGCCGGCGCCTCCCCACGCCCATCAGTGAGGGTCACAGCCCCTCCCCAGACCTGGCGGGGCCTCCCAGACCTGGCGGGGCCTCCCAGCCCTTAATGCAGCGCTGACTGGGCCTCTGCCCACCGGACGCCCTGGTCTCAAGACGGAACCCACGTCCCCTGCTTGGGCTGGACGAGTGACCGTCCCCTGCGGCCATGAACAGGGAGCTTTAAACGTGTTGAGGCTGAACCCCACTCTCTGGGAGCACAGGCATCAGACGCCACGGACGTCATGGTGGAGGAGACCACCCGCGAGCCTGGTGACGTCATGGTGAAGGTGACCGCCCCTGAGCCTTGTGAGGTCAAGGTGGAGGAGACCACCCTGAGCTCTGTGACTTCACCATGGAGGAGACTGCCCCTGATCCCGGGTGCCCCTGACCCCAGGCACTGGATGGGATCCCCGGAGGCCATGTTTTAAAATCAGTTTATTTGCTGTCTCATCTATAAATTATTTTTTAATTGCAATAAGACTGCCTACTCAAAAAGAGTTCTGGAGACAGATGATGGTGGTGTCTGCACGTAGGAATGTATTTAATGCCACTGAACTGAACACTTAAAAATGGTTAAGACGGTACACTTTTTGTTAGCTGTATTTACCATAATAAAAAATTGGGAGAAAAAGTAAACACTGGCCTTACAAACACACTAGCTGGTCCTGAGGATGTGCATTTTGTGCTAGCGAGGCATAAAGGAACCTCAGAGCGTTGGCCAAAAGATGTGACCATACTACGATTTGGGGTAAAGTCTGAGCCTCATTTTTTCAGCTGTATAATGAGATTAAAAATAACATGTAGTTCTCTACGATGTGGGGACAAATAACAAATGTTTACTTTGGTAACTGCGAATTGTGAATAAATGTCACTATATAGTTAAAAAACAACAGCAGCTCATCTGGTAAGCACAGCACCACCAGCCTCCCTCATGGCAGAAACCCAGCATCTGGTCAGCATAGCACCACTAGCCTCCCTCATGGCAGAAACCCAACTCTGGTGTAGCGTCAGCACTGAACAACAGATGGGACATTAGCCCAGGAAACACAGCGGATCCTCAAGACAGGCATTTGCTCGTGGGTTGAATTTGGAGAAGCACAGCACACTCAGAGGGTAACTGTTCCCCATCTTCAAGGTCGTCCATTAATAAGTGTTTAAAGTTGGTTTGTTCTCCAGTTTTCCACGTATCTGTGTGTACAGTGAAGTGTCAAGGACTCCAGCCTCCTCCACTGATTCAAGACCACGCGTCCTCTATACAAATAAAGACTTAGCCTGGCAGCAGAGCGAAGAAGAGACTGCAGGGCATGTTTGTTCTTTGCAGAGGCTAAGAGTTCCCCTCAGGCTGGCACCACCCACCAGAGGCAAACAACTATGTCTGTGGAGCTGGGTCCCCTCTGGTCACAGGCACTGCCAGACTTCCTGGGATAGGGGTCAGAAGGTGGGAGACAGGCAGGGGCAGCCAGTGAGGAAGGAACCAGGATGAGGTCCCAGGAGATGGCCGGGAGGAGACAGCCCAAGTGGAGGAGAGGCCGGGAGGCAGGTGGGCACCCTGAGCCTTCATGTCCCCTTCACTGGTGGGCAGCATCGGCCTATGAGCTCCTAATATAGCATTTAAGAGTCCAGTGAGCACGGGCATAGGGAGAGAGCATGTGGATGGGCCTCTAACCCACACGCCAGCAAGTGACGATGGTGCCACCAAATGAGAGGCATAGGCTGTGGGTCCCCCTTCTGAACCTGCACATTCACCAAACAGGAGGCATGGGCTGTGGGTCTCCCCTTCTCACTGGACACGGGCATTGGGAGGGAGCATGTGGACAGGCCTCTAACCCACACGCCAGCAAGTGATGACGATGCCACTGAACGAGAGGCATGGGCTGTGGGTCTCCCCTTCTGAACCTGCACATGCAGTGGCGCCTGCTGCAGGGCATCTACAAGCCGCCTTTGGCCCAGCACCTCAACACCCCTGCCCCTAAGGAGCTGTGAGTCCTGGCTCCCAGGCTTGCATGGGCCACAGGTTTCTCACAGGAATGGGGATCTTCATAGCACCTCACAGGCCTGCTGTCCTACGGGCCACTGAGACAATCGCTGCGAGGCTGTGTGAGGTGCACCACCTGGCTCAGTTCTGCTGTGCGGTGGTAATGACATGACATCTGGGGTTTTGTTTTTGCTTCTCTGACTTCCCATCCTTTCAGACTGGAGGACCCTGACCCTGCTGGGGTGGCCAGGGACTTGAGGAGGGAGTGCAGGGAGCTAACCCAGCTGACCAGCTCAGACCGGGGAGCCTCAGGTGGGTAGGGCAGGCCCGGGGCTGAGGAGGCTCTGCCTTTGACCAGGAGGCCGGTGGCAGAGATATCTCAGGGGTAGGGTTTCCTGGCTGTTTATTTCTAGGCTAGGACCTATGCCAGCGTCCCTTTTAGAAAAGCTGGAAGAAACATTCCTGGGTGAAAGTCTGGACAATAGTACCTGCCTGGGCAGCCCGGGCTCTGCCCCTGCTTCAGCACCCGCGGGCCCTGAGTGCCTGGTCGCTGAGTCACTTCTGCAGAGCCAAATTCCACAGACGCGCACATGGTGCCAAACACCTGGCTCCTGGACCTCCCTGTTTAGGCGCTGTGCCCAGGTGTCTACATGCCTGGAGGGCGGGAGGCCTGCTGGGCATGCACGCGATCTCATCAGCACACTTAATATACATGTACCCACACCCTGCAGGCGCGTGGACAGGCAGGTCACAGCCCGGTAGCAAGAGCACACCTGGAGATTCTGTGGTGCCTTAACTTTCCAAAGCACTCTCATGTGACTGTTCCACGATGACATCTTCCATCCCTGCCCTTTCAGCCAGGCTCCAGGCTGGGCTCTTCACCTGCATTGGTGGTGTCCCCTCTGCAAACCCAGTGCTAGACAAGACAGATTATTGTCTTTTGTCCTTGGAGGAACTGAGGCTCGGAGAGTGTGATCAACACACCCAGGCCACACAGCTGGGGTGTGTCACACAGGCGTGAGTGTGTTGATCCTGGGACTAGCCATACCCTCCACCACTCTGGATACTTCAGGCGAGCTCCTTAATCCCAGCCGGGCCTCTATACATAGGTCTTAACTGTCTAGGCAAATATTTTAAGAAATGAGTGGATATATCTGCTTTAGGGAGCCCGTCCATGAATATCCATGCCTGTCCAAGCAGGTAAATTGAAGGACTTGCTATAAAGTAGAGGTGAACTTCTCGGCCACGTGCAGTAAGGATGGCTTACATCAAAGCGCATTTCACAATTTTACCAAGACCTCTCATGTCCGTTAGCGCTTGAACTTAATTTAAGATCGGATGTTGCCTTTCCTAGGAAAGACTGTATACGTGGGTAACTTACATTCTGCTCACATTCCAAGCACATTACTGTTCATTATTCAGCCGTAAGTGCCATTATTATAGGCCCTTGATGGAGTTACATAAATGAAATGGGCTGAATTTCACTAAAATTCTATTTTGCACCTGGGGTTTGCCTCAATCAATACTTTTTGTACAAGACCTGGATTGAGACAGAAAGTTGATACCGTACAAACTAAGATAAGTTTGTGTTGTATTTCCTTGTCAATTGGGACATTAGTTATTGGTTGTCACATGTACTCACACATAAATAAAATGTGGACTCACTAGGCCAGGAGGAAGGACAGATACGGGGGAGGAGAGGCTGTAACCAGAAGGCAGTAGAAAGCCCAGACCTCCCCCAGGGCCCCTGCTGCACTCAGTCCCTGTTGAGTCAGAGATAGGGAGAAGCCAGGGGGTAGGGGAGTTGGTGAGGGGAGCAGCCTTGGTGAGCGGGAGGTGGGGAGACAGAGATGGAGATGGAGACAGAGAGATAGAGACAGAGAGAGGCAGAGATGGACAGAGACAGAGACAGAGACAGAGATGGAGACAGAGACAGAGATGGAGAGACAGAGAGATGGAGAGAGACAGAGATGAAGAGATGCAGAGATGGACAGTGACAGAGATGAAGAGACAGAGATGGAGAGAGACAGACATAGAGACAGACGGAGAGAGATGGAGAGACATGAAGAGATACAGAAACAGAGATGAAGAGAGACAGAGATGGAGAGAAGCAGAGACAGACAGATAGATATGAAGAGAGACAGAGGTGGAGAGAGACAGAGACAGAGACGGAGACAGAGAGATGCAGAGACAGAGATGAGATACAGAGACGGACAGAGACAGAGATGAAGAGATAGAGATGGAGAAAGAGACGGAGAGAGACAGAGATGGAGAGAGACAGAGACAGAGATGGGGAGAGACAGATGAAGAGAGACAGAGTGAGACAGATGGAGAGAGAGCGATGAAGAGATACAGAGATGGACAGAGACAGAGATGGAGAGAGACAGAGATGAAGACAGAGACAGAGATGGAGAGACAGAGAGAGATGGAGAGAGAGAGAGAGACAGGGAGCAATGAAACAGAGACAGGAATGGAGAGATACAGGGAGAAATGGAGACAGAGAGAGGTGGGGACAGAGCGAGCCAGCATGTGCCACTCCAGGGCTGGGTTCTGTGGCCACGTGGGCATGGCATCCTGGGCTGTGCATTGCTTTCCCAGAGCGCATGGCTGGCTGTGGGGTACAGGACCAGGAAGAAACCTCCTGGTTGCCCTCAGGCCACCTTGGGGAAGGTGGGAGGTGACTTCAAGACAGAGAGGACACCAGAGAGCTGCTCCCAGCCATCAGAGCCGAGCACAGGCATGAAACCTCGAAATGGCCTCGACTCCAAGGGGACTTTGGAGCAAGCCCAGCAGTGGAACCAGGCAACGGGTGGGGTTTGTCCAAAACAGGAGGGCAGAGCAGAGGCCCAGCCAGAAGTTTCAACCTGAAACCTAGGCTCCCTCAGACCTCGGATTAGAACAAGCTCCTTTAACTGAGAATTCGTTCATATTTCAAGTGAATTGTTGCTAAATGCTGTATTTTAGGCTCAGATGAATCAAGGTCCAGCATACCTGACGATGACAAAGGGGACCTGGGAGCTGGAGACTTCTGTGTCCATGGGCAAAAGCAGGGGGTGCTCAGGTGCTGGGAGGAGGTCCTGGGCCTCTGTGTCCTTGCAGCAGGAGGCTGGATGTGGAAGAGAAGGCAGCCGCCTGGGCATTCAGTGCAGCCGGACAGACAGCCCCACCTCTGCCACAGCCCTGCCTGCCTGGTCCATGCCCTGCACCAACCCCAAAGTGACCTCTCTAAAACCCAGAGCCATTTTCCTGCTGGAAATTCCACAATGGCCTTCAATCTTTGTCGTATATTGGAATCTCTTGTAGAGATTTTTTTTTAAATGCTCACACCTGGGCATTGCCAGAAATTTAGACCTCGTTGGTACGGGCTGGAGTTCGGGCACTGTTAAAAGCCCCAGGTGATCCAGACACAGCCAGGTGGAGGCCAGTAGAGGTGGAACCCCTCCTTCATGACTTCCCGGCAGCTGCTTGAACCACCCCAAGCATCATCTCGCAAACAGCAGTGATGATGAAACGCCTACCTGCACCTGAGGTCCTGCAGCCGCCAAGCTGGTCCACGCCTGCACCCGAGGTCCTACAGCCGCCAAGGTGGTCCACACCTGCACCCGAGGTCCTGCAGCCGCCATGCTGGTCCACACCTGCACCCGAGGTCCTGCAGCCGCCATGCTGGTCCACACCTGCACCCCAGGTCCTACAGCCGCCAAGGTGGTCCACACCTGCACCCGAGGTCCTGCAGCCGCCATGCTGGTCCACACCTGCATCCGAGGTCCTGCAGCCGCCAGGCTGGTCCACGCCTGCACCCGAGGTCCTACAGCCGCCATGCTGGTCCACGCCTGCACCCGAGGTCCTACAGCCGCCATGCTGGTCCACACCTGCACCCGAAGTCCTGCAGCCGCCATGCTGGTCCACACCTGCACCCGAGGTCCTACAGCCGCCAAGCTGGTCCACACCTGCACCCGAGGTCCTGCAGCCCACAAGCTGGTCCACGCCTGCACCCGAGGTCCTACAGCTGCCATGCTGGTCCACACCTGCACCCGAGGTCCTGCAGCCGCCATGCTGGTCCACACCTGCACCAGAGGTTCTACAGCCGCCAAGCTGGTCCACACCTGCACCCGAGGTCCTGCAGCCCACAAGCTGGTCCACGCCTGCACCCGAGGTCCTGCAGCCGCCATGCTGGTCCACGCCTGCACCCGAGGTCCTGCAGCCGCCATGCTGGTCCACGCCTGCACCCGAGGTCCTGCAGCCGCCAAGGTGGTCCACGCCTGCACCCGAGGTCCTGCAGCCGCCAAGCTGGTCCACGCCTGCAGCTGAGGTCCTGTAACCACCAAGGTGGTCCATGCCTGCACCCGAGGTCCTGCAGCCACCAAGCTGGTCAATGCCTGCACCCGAGGTCCTGTAGTCCTGTGGCTGCCAAGCTCGTTCATGCCTTATAACCTGCTTGAAAAGCGCTTCAACACCTGCACCCAACTTCCTGCGGTCCTGTGGCTGTCAAGCTGACCCACGCCCCTGTCACTTACTTGAAAAATGCTTCAACACCTGGCTTCCACATCCCTTTCTGGAGCTTCCCAGTGCCTCCAGTGAGTCTGAGGCTCCCAGCTCTGCACTGCCTGAAGTCACAGAGAGACATCCATGTCAGGGTGCACGTGCCATGCCTGGCCTCTCAGGAACAGCGTTCTGAGCTCCTCATGTGGAAGCTACTGTGGTCTCTGCTTCCATATGGGCACAGGCCATCACGCAGTAAGGTGTGAGCGAGGGCCCCACTCTCAAAATGCAACACGCTTGACTGTCCAACACACACAAGGACCCATGTGCACACCCAAGTGTCTACACATGTCCACACAGTACATATGCCCACAGACACAGGGTACACAGTCATACACATGCACACAAGTACAATGCACACATCCACATGTCTGCACATGTTCACATGAGAAGACGTGTTTGCATGTGGATTCACATGTGTGGACACCTGTGCACACCCCCACCACCACCACTTTCACCACTGTGTCTCTCATGGTAGTCAGAGGGTAAGGGTAAGAATTTCTGAATCCCATGTATGATATCCTAAAGCAAAATGCTTTTCTGCGTCCTTCCAGAGAGAAGATGCAACAGCCACAGGAAGTGACCTTCTTGGACAAGGGACATCAGGCGTCCTGTGCCCTGCCGACTTCCTGGTGCCTCGTCCCCTGAACAGGTGAGAGGTGCTGATAAAATGAGCTGCTGCACCGATGCCTGGGGTGACTGGGGTGGAGGGCTGTGGGGACAGCAGCCCTGCTGTCCTGGAGCCACTCCTTCTCCCCCTGCATCACTCCCAGGCCTCTCCTGGAGGCCTGAGCCATCCTCCCCAGGGAAGCCCCAGGCTCTGCTGCCTGAGCAAACCCAGAGCCCAGCCCTCCCTCCCCCTGCAGCCTGAGGGCAGGGACCATGGCAAGCCTTTCTCCTACAGTCCCAGTGCCTCAGCAGCCTCATTTTCGGGAACGTGCCAGCTCATTTTCTGGCCTGTTTTGTGGTGTGGCAACAGCCTCGAATCACAGCAGCCTGAGCAGCCCGGTAAATATTTACACAAACCTGGGGCTGGCAGGCCCTCTCCTTTGTGGGGCTGCTCTGCTGAAAGGGAGGGGAGCCAGGCCGGCTCGGTCCCAGCTCAGTGCAGATGGTGCCTCCAGCATGCAGCTCTCGCGGGGGCGCAGCCGGGATGCAGACATGGGGTTTTGAAGCCCCTGGCAAAAGCTGGTGGCCGCTCCTGGCTGGGGCTCTGTGATCTTGTGTCTGGAAATGTGGCCTGGGAACATCCCTGAGGTCTCCCCAGAACAGCGAAGACTGTCTTCTTTTTTATGCACAGGCAGCCCTCTGAAGTCCTCAGAATCCTCCAGATATGCACAGTCACCTCCCAGCTGGGCTCTGGTGCTCTGGAAATCAGAAACAGGTTTTTTATGTGGTTCATTTTTCTCCGTTTCCAAGCATTTTTATTGTTATGCTTATTAACAAATCACATCATCATTGCCGGTTATAGTAAGTGTATAAAAGTGCATTTAGAGGCATATCCACTGAAGCGTTTCCAGGACAGAGATAGGGGCCAGGGAGGCCAAAGTTCTCAGCCTTCAGCAAAGCCAGCCATGAGTCAGTCATGAGTTAGGGTGATGGGCGCCTGGTGTCACAGGAGACCTCAGGCCACAGTCACAGGGAGAACTGGGCATCATCACTGGGCCCCTGGCCTGTGTGCCCCCACCCAGCCAGCCCGAGCTATGAGCTCATCACCAGCAGCCCGAAACCAGAGAGGACTAACATCCACATCTCCTCTACACCCAACAGGGACAGCTCACAGCGCCCAGGGCTCAATGGAGACCAGGTGTTTGGGAGAGGTGGGAGAGGATGTGGGGTGATGCCTGCTGCTTCTCCAGTGAATAAGGTAGCTGGAGTTAGGACTAAATTTGTAAAGGAATGTTTGGGCCAGAGGACCCACCATTTCTGCGGTCTGTATCTCCCCCAACACCCCAAATGTCCAACAAGGATACAGAGCCCAGGAAAAAGCCGGGCTCAGGGAGGAGACTCGGAGGGCAGGTCACATACCTGCTGGTGGAAAGCCAGGCAGGAACCTTGTGTGGCCATGACGTCAGCACGGAAAGACCCTGGACCTCAGCCTGTCCCCACTGCATGGCAGGCAAGAAGCAGCAGCCCAGAGGTGGCCCCACATGCAGGCCAGAGTCCCAGTGTGGCTCCCATCTCCTGGGGCAGCTCATGGCACTAGCCAGAAAAGCCTAGCCAGGGGGATCCAGGGGCTCATGAGACATGAGACATTTGCTTCCTCCCTTGGACACTCCCTTCTAGGAACAGGGTGAGCCAGAGAGAGGCAACAGGGCAGGAACAGGGAGCACTGAGAGTGGTTCCTCCTGAGGGTACAGCACACATCCAGGGCCCTGTCTGCACACTATTTCTCCCTCTCTTCTCACTCCCAATTTAGAACAAGTGCCCAGGGGAAGAAAGAAGAAAAGAGACGCTGCTCCTGCTGCCGGTGCCTCCTCCTTCCAGAGTGCTCTGCAGAGCAGGCTGCAGGCAAGGCCTCCTCACCGTGGCACCCTCCAGTTCTCCATCTCTGCTGCCCCATCTGGACCTGTGAACCAGCCTGCTTCCAAGACCCTAACCTTTCCCTCTCCATAAACGAGTCAGTGCACATTCATGGCCCCAGCCCATAAAGAACAGGGTGTTTCCGTCTCTTAGGCCTCAAATGTTTTAAATGCACAGAAAGAGATAGTGAGTGCTCGGGGCATCCCTGCTGCACGCACTCAGCAGCAGCTGTCGTGGCTGACCTGGGCACCACACTTCAGATATGTGGCTCTGCACAGTACAAGAGATTGGGCCAGTCATCACGTCCCACAAACATGCAACACAGAAGCATTACCTACACCACAAACCCACAGGTGCTCAGGGACAAATGTTTAAGCTACTGAGGCTACACCAGGCTCAAACTCAGACGACATCTTTCAGATTATCAGAGGCAATGTCTGCCAGACACGCAATTCCCTCTGTGGAAGTCAGACCCCGGGTCACCCAGCTTGCTGGGAGGGTTTCTTCAGAGCAGAGGGAGACATACCCAAGTCAGACCCAGGAACACCAGCAGTTGACTTCCGTAGCATTTGCCACCACTTCCATCTCCTTGTGTTCCTGTATCTTCCCAACTTCCTGTGAATATCTCCACCAGATGTTCCGTCGGCACTTAAAACTCACATTTCAACACTTGATCTGAATTCCCCCAAATCCTACCTCTTCCCCTGGGCACCCTGATTTGGTGCTGGCACCACCAATAACCAGGCAGCCAGACCAAACTTTGGGCTTCTTCTCACTCTCATGCTTCCATGCAAACCACTGTGGAGTCAGGTCGTTGCTCTCTCTGCACCGTCTCCTAAAATCACCGCTTTTCCCTCTTTCCACCCCTAACTCTCAGGGGAACCCCTCATCGCCATCCATTTTGGCCAGTCTGCCTGGCATCCCCTCAATCCATGATCCTTCCTGAAGCACAGAGCTTTCATACCTTGCTCAAGTATTCAGCACAGGAAAGTTCTTTGCTCCTGGGTGTGGAGCCCATGAGCACCCGGCTGAGCGTTGAGCCCACCTCCATGGCACCATTCTCTCTAGGGTCCCAGATAAACCAAGTGCTCCCATCCGCCACCTGACCCCACTTTTCTGCCCTGCCCTTTGCTCAAGCCATTTGCACTCCAAGTGACCTGTCCTCCAGGCCCAGCCTGCATCAGACACGGCCTTTCCCAGACCCAACCCACAACAGACACACTCTCTCCAAATCTACAGCAGAGGAGGCCTGGAAGCCAGGTCTGGCTGCTCCATCCAGGGGTCTCTGCCAGGCAGATGCTTGACCCTCCTGGGGGGCCTCATTGGCCCCTCCTGCTCTAGTCTTCCTAGCACGGCTGTGGTCTCAGAGTCCTCCACACCCAAATCACCTCCAAGAATCAAAATTGAAATTGGTTGGGGAAGAAACAGGTGGCATGCTTCTGAGGGAAGGAACCCGTCCCTCTAATTCCTAAATGTGTAGTCAACCCTGCCCGAGGGCTCCTGCAGAGAGGGAGGAGGGACACAGGGTCTCTTCTTGTATCCAAAGGCCCTGAGTCCAAATACAGTCTCACTGGGAGCTGGGACTTCAGTGAGGGACTGGGGGGTACCATTCAGTCCACAAGGTCCACAGCATGTAGGGAGGGTGAGGTTGGGGAGCAGGCAGAGGCTTGGCCCCAGGCTGCAAAGTTTCTCAGCCTGTCTGGGAGGGGTACGGCTTTAAACAAAGAAGTCCAATCAAAAGCCCTGGCTGCTGGCACAGATCACCACACCAGAGACACAACACGCCACCTTGCCATGGTGTCTGCCACTGAAAACGACCCGAGCCAGGCCCTAACCCACCTGCCTGGGTTTTTCACCCATGGGCTGTCTTCAGGGCCATAACCTCTTGGGACAGATAATGAATGTTCATTGATTTTTAGTGGTATGTGAAAAGAAACACATCGTAAGTATTAAATAATGTATTTAAAGTTATCTATGGTTGAAGTATGTATTACAATGTTCATTTACATATGATCTTTAAAAATATTCCTATGATTTCCTCATTTGGCAAGCATTGTATGCACTTTACTCTGCTTTCAAAGTAAATGTAAGAAAAATCCATGACTCATCAGTACTTTTGAAGCAAACAGCTATATTCTATTTATTTAAGGACTGAGTGTATGTTAAAAAATCAAATTACTTGCATGTAATATGTCTCTAAATGACTTTTATGATCCAAAGTTTAGAATATTTTTATTCAGATGTTTAAATATCTGCTTCTCTAGAGATCATATTTTGTTCCCAAATGATGCGAGGGACTTAGAGACATGTCTGAAGCTCTTTGCAAACAGCACATTGATGGTGTGACAGCCTATATTCACAACCAGCAAAAAGCAAAACGGCTACGACTACCATTCTATTTCCCTTTTTGTCCATTGGATGTGAGGGACGTCTTGACATGTTATGGAGGCATCTTGCTAAATGATTGACGTGTTATGTAGGCATCTTATTAAATGATTGACATGTTGTGTAGGCATCTTGCTAAGTGACTGACATATTACATAGGCATCTTGTTAAATGGATGCAACTTAGAGACATCCTGAGATTTACTTGCAGAACTGCTGCAATTCTTTTTAGTACTTGCCGACTTTCCTTACCTTCCTCATAGACACTGTCAATTTGCATAGAATAATATATGACTATGAGGAATAAAAATACAATTCTAAGGTCCCCAACTAACTGAAATGACCCCACCTTGGCCAAAGGGACCACTAAGAAACCTTGAAAACTGAGTTCCCAGCCATGACAGGGGGAAGTCAGATATGCTTCCTGATCCCCTCTCTCACTAAGCACCATTAGGCTTTCTTCCCTGAGGGCTACACAGAATACAGCCCCTTCAAAGGAAACCACGCTGATTTCCACCAACCTGATGTCACCCCTGACTTTTATGGTGTGGGCACAAACACTGATCAGCACTCCTTCCTGATGCAAGAGCACTGACTGCAGACTGCAGCTCCGCCCGGCCACACAGGAAGCACAGTGAGGGTTTTTGCATCCTCTGCTTCACATTTACCCTCCACACTGCCCTAGGAGAGGTTCTCCACAAGGGATCTGCCCCTGCAGCAGACTGCTGCCTGGATATCCAGGAGCTTCCATACATCCTCTGAAATCTAGGCAGGAGCTCCCAAGCCTCAACTCTCAGCCTCTGTGCACCCACAGGCTTAACACCACGTGGAAGCTGCCAAGGCTTACAGCTTGCACCTTCTGGAGCAGCTGCCTGAGATGTATCTGGGGCCTTTTTAGCCACGGCTGGAGCTGCAGCAGCTGGGACACAAGGAACAGTGTCCCAAGGCTCGGCAGGTTGGCGGGGTCCTGGGCCTGGCCCTCAAAATCATTCTTCCCTCCTAGATCTCTGAGTCTGTGAGGAGAGGAGCTGCACAGAAGTTCTCTGAAATGCCTTTGAGGCATTTTCTCCATTGTCTTGGCTATTAACATTTGGCTCTTGTTTACTTATCCAAATTTCTGCAAGCCAGCTTGAATTCCTTCCCAGAAAATGGGTTTTTCTTTTCTACCACATGGCAGGGCTGCAAATTTTCCAAAATTTTATGCTTTGCTTTCCCTTTAAATTTCAGTTCCAATTTCAGATCATTTCTTTATTTATGCAAATGAGCATAGGCTTTTAGAAGCAGCCAGGCCAAATCTTGAACACTTTGCTGTTTAGAAATTTCTTCTGCCAGATATCCTAAATCATCTCTCTCAAGTTCAAAATTCCACAGATCCCTGGAGCAGGCGCACAATGCCTCCAGCCTCTTTGCTAAAGCATAGCAAGAGTGACCTTTACTCCAGTTCCCAACAAGTTCCTCATCTCCATCTGAGACCTCCTCAGCCTGGACTTCATTTTCCATATGACTATCAGCATGTTGATCACAACAATTTAACAAGTCTCCAGGAAGTTCCACAAACTTTCCCTCATCTTCCTGTTTTTTTCCGAGCCCTCCACACTCTTCCAACCTCGGCCCTTAATCCAGTTCCAAAGCAGCTTCCACATTCCAGGGATCTTTATAGCAATGCCCCACAGTACCAATTTTCTGTCTCATTACATTCTCTCATTGCTATAAAGAACTACCTTATAAGGGTCACTTATAAGGAAAGGAGGTTTAATTGGCTCATAAATTCACAGGCTATACAGGCTTCTGCCTCTGAGCAGGCCTCAGGAAACTTACAATTAGGGCAGAAGGCAAAGGGGAAGCTGGCATTACTTATGTGGCCAGAGCAAGAGACAAGAGGGAGCAAAGGGTGAGGTGCTACACACCTTTAAATAACCAGATCTTTTAAGTAACTGGTGAGAACTCACTCATTATCATGAGAACAGCAAGGGGCAAATCTGCCCCCATGATCCAGTCACCTCCCACCAGGCCCCTCCTCCCACACTGGGGATTACAATTCAACATGAGATTTGGCCGGGACACAAATCCAGACCATATCACACACCTTGCTCCTCTAACACATGGACAAAAACATCAGTCCCTTTCAGAACTTCTGAAGGTTCACAAAACACCCTGGGGAAACGTGTGCCTATTTAATTTTTGTTAGAGTTTAACTCTGATGTTGAAATGCAGGCATTTTGACTGTGAGGTGAGGGAACACTTGCAAATTTTCTCAGTCTGGTCCATGTGCTCTGGGACATTCAAAATCTCCCAGGCGTCTCCACCAAGAGACCCAGCCCCACAGGATCCTCTGCTAACAGTAGAGGATTATCCCTCCCCTCTGCAAGAGCAGCAGTGAATCACCTCTCAGCTTCAGGGTCAAGCCATTTTCACCATGACTACCTGCCAGAGCCTAAGGGTCCCAGCAGGACGTCCCAGATCCTGACCTGGCCCAGGACCTGCAGTCCCTGCCCAGACATGCCTCTCAAGGGCTGCTCCAATCACAGCCACCCCTCAGCTCCTACTAAGGTTCAGTTTCAATTTTGCAATTTCTCTCACATGCCCATCCTCCAAGCCTTTTCAGTCTCCTAATTTTCCAGCAAATGAGACATTACAAAAAGTCTTGTTCATCCTAGCTAAGTATCTCAATTAAAACACTCCATTCCGAAAACATGAAGCGGCATTTGGCACCTTCGTGGTAGCACAAAACAGCTGGCGAGATGCTCTGTGCTCTGAATGTCCACCGAGTCAGCTTCTGGCCGCTGCCACACTGTCGCGGGGGAGGGTGTGGGGGTAGGGGTGCTCCAGCTATCCCCGTGTGTACTGGATGCCAGTGAGGGACGGGGACCGTCACGGTGCCCTCAGAGCTGGTGATAGGTGCTTCCCACCGAGGACCCTCAGGACAAACTGGACATTCTGCTGTCCTGGGCACCTGGCATACCTGCATGTCCTTCCAGAGACCAGGGGTTTGGCTCCCCACCACCAGTTGAAATGTGACAGGGGAAAGCTCTGCATGTCTCTGCTTAGAAACTTGCTGAAAGATAAAGGTCATTGTTAAGCACCTTCTCTGTGTGAGACAGAAACCAGGGGGATCCCTGCTCGCAGGGCTGCTGGAGGGAGACCCTGTCAGGAGGATGAGTACTACAGTAACTGCTGTGTTCCCTGGGATGACGGCTGCAGTAGCGGTGAAGGTAAGATGAATGATGAGCACGTGGGTCCTGTTTCCCAGCTGTGCCTGGGGTGTGCACAGACACCACCCTGATCACCAGGAAAGCCTGGCCCAAACTCACCACTGACTGTGGACAGTGAGAGCTCTTAGATCTGTGTGTGGCAGAGGGCTGGTCCTGGTGGCCTCCAACCTGGCAACATTTTACACAGATGTTACACTCCTGAAAATAAGTTGGCAAGTTATTCTGTAGTAAATTTTCTGAAAGAGTGAAGGAGTCTTCTACAAAACATGATCCCACAAGCCAATGTTCTTTTTCACAAAAACCCTAATGATTTGTTCCCATCCCAGAGGATCTGGATGGACTTGGTGGGTCTAAGGGGGTCTTGGGTCACTGGACGTCTACAGACCCCCGGGGGTTATTCCCACGTGCACACCAAGTGGAACCAGGAAGTAAACACTCTGGCTCAAGGCATCTGGTGTGCGTGAATCAGGAGGCCGACCCTCAGAAAGGTGTGAGGAGCCACCTCCAGTCACCACTCCAGCCAGGCGCTGGGAAGAAGTCATTCCGTTTCTAGCTGATGTGCAAACTCTTCTGAATGATGTCAGGCACGTTCTTTATTTTCTGTTTAACTTTGTACTTTTATTTTTAATTTTATTTTTTATTTTTTTAATTTAGTTTCTTTTTTATTATGCTTTTAATTTCTAGGGTACGTGTGCACAACGTGCAGGTTTTTTACATATGTATACATGTGCCGTGTTGTGCTGCACCCGTTAACTCGTCATTTACATTAGGTATATCTCCTAATGCTCTCCCTCTCCCTACCCACACCCCACGACAGGCCCCGGTGTGTGATGTTCCCCACCTTGTGTCCAAGTGTTCTCATTGTTCAATTCCCACCTGTGAATGAGAACATGTGTTGAACATGAGTGCGGTGTTTGTTTTTTTTTTGTCCTTGCGATAGTTTGCTGAGAATGGTGGTTTCTAGCTTCATCCATGTCACTACAAAGGACATGAACTCATCCATTTTTATGACTGCATAGTATTTCATGGTGTATATGTGCCACATTTTCTTAATCCAGTCTATCATTGATGGACATGGTTCCAAGTCTTTGCTATTGCGAATAGTGCCACAATAAACATATGTGTGCGTGTGTCTTTACAGCAGCATGATTTATAATCCTTTGGGTATAGACCCAGTAATGGGATGGCTGAGTCATATGGTACTTCTAGTTCTAGATCCTTGAGGAATCGCCACACTGTCTTCCCAATGGTTGAACTAGTTTACAGTCCCACCAACAGTGTAAAAGTGTTCCTATTTCTCCACGTCCTCTCCAGCACCTGTTGTTTCCTGACTTTTTAACGATGGCCGTTCTAACTGGTGTGAGATGGTATCTCATTGTGGTTTTGATTTGCATTTCTCTGATGGCCAGTGATGATGAGCATTTTTTCATGTGTCTGTTGGCTGCATAAATGTCTTCTTTTGAGAAGTGTCTGTTCAATTGACAAATGGGATCTAATTAAACTAAAGAGCTTCTGCACAGCAAAAGAAACTACCATCAGAGTGAACAGGCAACCTACAGAATGGGAGAACATTTTTGCAATCTACTCATCTGACAAAGGGCTAATATCCAGAACCTACAAAGAACTCAAACAAATTTACAAGAAAAAAACAACCCCATCCAAAAGTGGGCGAAGGATATGAATTAACTTTGTACTTTTAACTAATTTTAGTCTTACAGTAGACTCACAAAAATAACAACCCTTCCTGACACACCACACCCAACTTCCCTGAGTTAGCCCCTTAGCCCCAGCATGACTGACAGA
Organism: Macaca nemestrina; assembly: GCF_043159975.1. Classification (NCBI taxonomy): domain Eukaryota; kingdom Metazoa; phylum Chordata; class Mammalia; order Primates; family Cercopithecidae; genus Macaca; species Macaca nemestrina. The sequence goes on along the minus strand of NC_092129.1, from coordinate 1,541,539 downwards.
ACAGGACACTCACAGTTGCACATGTTATTCATGAAACTCACAGACTTCAGATAAACCTCACGGTGTTTCCACATGGGCCTGGCTTCTGCTCCAGGGTCCATCAGGGTGGTCGCCTGCATCCAGTTGCCTGAGTCTTGGCCGCCTGCAGCCGTGGCGGCTCCCTTGTCTTTCGAACCTTGACACGTTGGAAGACCGTTGATCAGTTATTTTGCCGACTATCTGGTCTGTCCAATTGGACTGAAGTAAGGCACTATTGGCAAGAATGCCACAGAGGTGATGCCGAGTCCCTGCTGGGGCGCGATGCCCCGGCTGTCCCACTATGTCCCTGCTATCCCACCATGTCCCTGCTGCCCCTCCGTGTCCATGCTGGCCCGCTGTGTCTCTGCCGTCCCTCTGAGTCCCTGCTGTCCTACCGAGTACTTGCTGTTCCTCTGTGTCCTTGCTGGCCCACCATGTCCCTGCTGGGGCACTGTGTCTGGGGGCTCACGAAGTCCTCGTGTTCACCACTGGCTGTGGGCCTCCATCACTGGGGGAACAACGTTACTACTGCTTGCCCACTGTGAGGTTACAAAGTGATTCTCCTTTTTGGATAATAAATATCTTCTTCGCTAACTGCCTATCACATATGTCCATATTCAATATTTGAAAAATCAAATTAACATCTCCCCAGGAATTAAAACAGCCCTATTCCCTTCCACCCCTGCAGGCAGACCGTGTCATCGGGAGTCTGTTAGAGCCAGGTGGCGAAGGGTGGCCGCCGGCATGTCCCAAGCCTGGCCTTGAGCTTCTGACCGTCTGCTGGGAGTGACACCCGGGGTCTCAAGAATGCCACCGTGAACTGTGTGGTTGAGGTCCTTTAGAAACTAGGTGCCTCCAGAAAAATACCTAAGTTAAAATATTGATTAAACTTCCATTTCTATAGAGGACCCAAGCATGCGACAGGAAGGAAAGTTTACTGGGAGGATCAGATCCCCGTTTAAGGGAAGAGGCTGTGGAGTTGTCCTCGTTCCCAGGAGAGTCACACACTGTGCTTCTAAGAAAGAACTGATCCTACCATAGACGTGTGGCCGCCACAGATCCACATCCAAGCAGAAGTCACAGCTGTTCAGAAAAAAAAGCAAAAGGAAGAAAGACATCTCTGTTTGAAAAGAGTAAACCAAAAATAAAATTCTGAGGCCCTCCAGTCACCTGCATGGACTTTCTCCTCAGCCACGGCTCTTAAAATGTAACCTGAGAGACGGGTTCAGGCCATGATGGAAAGTGGGGTCACACACGTCTCGTTATACCCCTCACATTAACAGCAACACTGACTTCAAGTCTGACAAAAAACGTTTTGCAAGCTATTCTCTCTGCAGCCTCCTAGCCAAAGCTTCATCTGCATGATAAAACCTTGGTCTCCACAACCTGTTATCTTAACCCATACATTCCTTTCTGCTGCATCTCAGGTCTTTGGACAAACTCAACCAATTGTCAACCAGAAAACGTTTAAATTTACCTAACACCTGGAAGCCTCCCTTCACTGCCAGCTTTGCGTTGTCCCTCCTTTCTGGACCAAGCCCCACACCAATGTACTTCTCAAATGTTTTTGATTGATGTCTCATGCCTCCCTAAAGTATATAAATCCAAGCTGTGCCTGACCACCTTGGCACACGTTCTCAGGACCTGCAGAGGGCTGTGTCATGGGCCACGGTCACTCATATTTGGCTCAGAATACATTTCTTCAAATATTTTACAGAGTTTGACTCTTTTTATGCACAATAGCAAAGGCTACAAGTTTCTTTCTTTGCTCTGATTAATCAGCCCAGAGCCTCCTCTCTTGCTACCAGTGAAATTTAAAATAAATGAAGGTGTTTTACAGATGGGGTCTGTGGAGACCCAGTAGGCAGGGGGGACCGCTTTTCTGTTAGCTCTGCCTAGCGTCCTTGGCCAGTTGAGAGGGATCTGTCATTCTGCTACCAAAAATTTCACCTGGTCACGTGGGGCCTTTTGTAAAACAGGATCTCAGGTCCCACCAGAGGTACAGGAATCAAAACCATCATTCCAGCCAGGCCCGAGGTAAGCCCTGTGCTCAGGAAGGTGTGAGAAGCATTTCTCTGCACCAGGAGCCCTCAAACTTTTCCTGTAACCAACGGGAAAGGGAATACTTTAGGATTTGCCGGCCACGCTACTCCACCCTGCCACTGTAAAATGAAAACCACCCGGGACAGTTTGTGAGTGGAAGAGCAGGGCTGTGTTCTAATAAACTTTACTTGATTTGGCTCAGTTCAGCCCAGTTTTCCATAGGTGGGCAGCATCTTGGCTGGCAAGATGATAACAAAGGACCCCAGCTCTGAACCACCCACCTCTCATGTCAAATCCTAAGCCCCAGTGTTGGAGGTGGGGCCTGATGGGAGGTGATTGGATATTGGGCTGATTTCTCTCCAGTGCTGCTCTCGTGATGGTGAATGAGGGCTCGTGAGATTTAATTGTTTATAAAAGTGTGTGGCACCTCCACCATCCCACCCCCTGACACCTCTAATCCTCCTCTGGGCATGTGATACATGCCTACTTCCCCGTTGCCTTCTGCCTTCTGCCATGACTGTAAGTTTTCTGAGACCTCCCCAGCCATGTTTCCTGTACAGCCTGCAGAACCATGAGCCAACGAAACCTCTTTTCTTTATAAATTACCCAGCCTCTATATATTTATAAAGAGTGTAAGAACATATTAATCCACTTACAGACTTGTGGCAGGACAGGTGTGACCCTGGGCCAGTTTTCAGCCCCTGCTTAAGGTCAGTTACTGTCTGGAAACAGCCCTGTTTTCCTTGCAGATTCAGAAAAGAAAGGTCATGTTTCCGAACACGGAATAGGACATGTGACTATTGAGTCACACTGGAGAATTTGATTTGCATATAATTGGTTCACAAAACACTAGAAGCTAATGGATGCAAGAGTGTGGCCATAGTAATGATTTCAGGATGTCTTCCCAACAGCCCCGAGAGACAGATGTGTTATCACTTCCTTTTTATTCAGACAAGAAAATTGAGGCTTGAAAAAGGTAAATTACTTGCTCAAATTCTTATGTTTAATACGTAGGACTGGGATTTAAACCTAAGAGCTAACAGCAAAGCATTTTAGACCCTAAACTATAAGAATAAGCGTGAATGTGATTCTCAGCCCAGTGTAAGACCAGGTATTGCCGGATGAGAGACGGCCACTCCTGGGAACAGCCGTAAAGCTGAAAGCGCCAGTCCTTCAAGGTGGATCCTGAGTGGCTAAAATAGAGCCCAGCAGCCATTTGCTGTCTGTAGGTCACACAAACGCAGAGTCCCCCAAGAACTGCACCCTTGCACCTGGGTGGGCCCACTTTCTGGGCTCACCTGAACCAACCAATCAGAGCTCACCTGATCCAACCAATCAGAGCTCACCCAATCCAACCAATCAAAGCTCACTGGCTTTGGCCAAATCAAGACTCAATTGTTATCAATCAATCAGAACTCAGCTGCCTTGACCAATCAGAACTAAGCAAGTTGGAATCCTTTATTTGGATACACAGACCTGACTGAAATCTGGGTGGGAGCTTTTGCTATGAAACCGGAACCTTCCCTTTGTTCTCCAGGCATGTTTGTTTACACCAAAGGCTGCATCTTCCTGGTTTGCAAAGTGTGCACTGGAGTCTCCTCCTTCTTCCAAACTCCTTTCGGAGGATGTGTTTACTCTGCATTTACAACTTCAGGAGCACTATCGCAGCCACGGTTTCTCTTCTCAGTGCTACAATACTTTGATTTTATAATCACACTATTTTGATATTGTGATAAAACATCCCCTTTTAATAATCTGTGAATTTTAGACTTCATGTGGTACAACTAAAAATCATACCAATTTCTTCCCAAGAAGAAAATTTACTCAAAATCCATAAAAGATATGGCTTGGTTCAGCTCAGTTGGCCACAGGCAGGTAGCCTCTTGGCTGGAGGAACGGAAACGAAGGACCCCCACTCTAAGCCAGCTTGGGAGACTCGTGGTCTGGCCGAATGCTCCCTGCAGAGGGAGATGGCTGTTTGCGTGTCCTTGGTGCAGGTATGGCAGATCAATCTGACGTCCCTTATTAACATATCTGTCATATCAGCCACCTCTTTAAACGGGTGTCACGGAGTAACAAGATCCAGAAAAATGCCAGCAGTCCAGTTGGAACACCAGGTCCCGTTGGCTGAGATGCTGCTGTCCCCAAGTGAGGACAGGCGCTATCAGGGAATGCAGTCACAGCATCCACATGTCAGGAATCAAAGGCGATCGTTTTCTCTGGCATTTACATTCGGTCACAGTACCCCTTGCCCCAGATCACATCTATAGAGTCTCGACAGCCCAGCCACTGAAGAATTTCTCCGGCCCTGCAAAACATCATGCCTGTCTGGTACAGATCCACTAGACTAAAGGAACGAGGTGGAAGAGGCTTTTGTGTCCCTCGGTGCAGGACAGACTTGTCCCTGTAGAGAAGTATTTACAATGAGGGCAGAGCTGGGGTGTGAAGGACCCTCCACGTGGGGCTGCTCCCTTCTCCCTGCAACGCCACACAGGAGGTGGTCTCCACAATGCCTCATCCCAAACACTGCCATTGTATAAGTTTGAACACTGTGTGGCTCTAACAGCACTGCCTTCGTCAGTGGCTGAACACTCAGTTTCGAGTCAAGTGGGCCATCTTTCACACAGGTAAGAATAGATGGGGAGAGAGAGCATTGATGTGGTACAGACCTACGACCTGTGAGAGAGCCTAGACCTCCACTGGCCAGTTACCCAAAGGTGGTACAAGTGAAGGTGCCCACCAGGGGCTGTACACGTCAGGTGTAAAGTGGTTATCACTATGCCTGGCATGTAATGGACTCAGAAAACACTGACTATTATTTTGCAAGAAAACAAGTAGCTCAAAATAGCCACAATGATGAAGAATTGGCAGCACTGCCTTCATTTCAGGATAAGGAAGTTGCCTGGAGGTGCACACCCAGATTGTACTGGGAAAGGAGGGTCCCTGAGCTCGGATCTGCACACCACTAACCAGCCCGTTGTGCAGAAGCCCTTGAGCTGTGTGGCCACAGCTCACACCAGGTAAGAGAAAATATCTGTGGTCCTAACTAACCACAGTCAAACTTGGAGGCCAGAGCCTACTGCCAGATGCATGTCCCCAGCTGAAAGGTGGCCACCGTGGCTAAGTGAGAGGGCTTGCTCACATTCCACAGAGCCTGTGTTCACGGCACCTGCATCCACAAAGCTGTGTCCACAGAGCCCCATGTTTCAGGGACCTGTCCTCCAGGGAGCCTGAACATGGGAGGCCCACGTTCCCTCTCTCCTCCATCACTTCTTCCTGGTCCTCGAAGCATTTCTTTCAGGTCTGCCTGGTACTGTGGCTGCTTCTGGGGACTTTGGACCTTTGGGCTCCTCTGTCTCAGTGGGATCTTTGTCATCCCTGCTGGTCTAGTGGGAAAGCACCCTGAGCACGGCTGGGAAGCCAGCAATGTGAAGGAATGCACGTGGTGCTGTCTGGCTAACTCCGGACTCCCAGCACTGCACAAAGTCAGGAACTCAAAGTGACACAGAATCCCCAGTGGCATCAAGTGGCAGAGGCAGGTGGAGTTTGGCTGAGTTGTTACCTTTGGTCTTTGTGATGCTTTGTGACCAGGGTCTGCTCTCTGGAGCCTTAATCCCAGGAGAGCAAAAGAAGAAAGCATTCCTAGATCAATGTCTCCTGGCTTTTCCGGCCTGGCACCCAGAGTTCAGGTTCTTAAACTCTGCCTAGCACACAGGTCAGCAGCACTTCCCACAGAACTGGACCTCCAGTTATAGCCGGCACTTTAGCAAGGTCACACTCACTCATGAGCCTCAAGAGTGATGCCCATCCCTGACCCTGAGGGCCAGCCAGTGCAAGACCCACACTCAACATTCTCAATGTGGCTTTCGCCTGCTCTTGGACACCCGAGCAGGTTTCTGTTCCTGAGCCCTGTGGATGGTTCAGACGTCCCCATCCACATGAGAGTCATGTGATGTGGCTTTAATTTCCACCTGGCAGCCCTGGAAGCCCAGGTGTGTCTCTGGAATGCATGGCTTCCAACTCCTCTACAGCCGTAGGCAACAGGTCGACCCGGGGCATGTGTGGGTCACCTGCAGTGGACAGGTGGGCAGCACGGGGTGTGTGGTCGCCTGCAGTGGATGGTGTGGTCACCTACAGTGGAGACAGGTGGGCAGCATGGGGAGTGTGGTCACCTGCAGTGAATGGTGTGCTGCCTTCTGTAGTGGGTGGTGTGCTGCCTTCCGTAGTAGATGGTGTGCTGCCTTCCATAGTGGGTGGTGTGCTGCCTTCTGGAGTGGGTGGTGTGCTGCCTTCTGGAGTGGGTGGTGTGCTGCCTTCTGCAGTGGATGGTGTGCTGCCTTCTGTGGGGCAGGAGAGGCTCTACGTGCCCTTCGGCTTCTGGGCAGACCCAAGCTAATGAGAACTGCCCTGGACTTTGCTCCCGTTTAACTTTCCATTAAGAAGAATGTTCTTCGGCCGGGCACAGTGGCTCAAGCCTGTAATCCCAGCACTTTTGGAGGCCGAGATGGGTGGATCACGAGGTCAGGAGATCGAGACCATCCTGGCTAACACGTTGAAACCCCGTCTCTACTAAAAAAAAATGCAAAAAACTAGCCGGGCGACGTGGCGGGCGCCTGTAGTCCTAGCTACTCTGGAGGCTGAGGTAGGAGAATGGTGTAAGCTCGGGAGGCGGAGCTTGCAGTGAGCTGAGATCCGGCCACTGCACTCCAGCCTGGGCGACAGAGCCAGACTCTGTCTCAAAAGAAAAAAAAAAAAAAGAAGAAGAATGTTCTTCTTCACTCTGACTCCGGGCTGAGTGCTTCTCTGGGACAGGGAGACAACACTCCTTCTCTGGAGCCTTCCACTGGGCCTTGACATCTCCCATCACTGGACTCTGAGTTAACTTTGTGGGGCCAGCTCTTTGTGGGGTGTGTGCACGGCTGCAGGTGAGGAGACCTGTGAGAGTCGGAAGCCAGCTGCCACCCCAAATGATAAGCACATTGTGGCTGTGTCCGTATAGCTTCATTGCATGAGGAAAGTGGCTTCTGTCAACGCAGGGTTGCTGGTCTCCACCTCGGAATGTGGCAGTGCACAGATCCACCACTGCCCTGTGCTCACAGGTCACAGAGAAAAGAAATGCTTTCTCTATTCCTTTTCTCAGTCAGTATTTTGTGATTATAGAAAAACTGTGCATACTTGGAAGTAGGGAAGGAAGGCGGGAGGGAGGAAGAAAAACAGAAAGAAAATAAACTGAAAGAAAAAGAAAGAAGAAACCACCTTAGTTTTAGTTTGCTTAGAATTGTTAAAGTGACTCAGGAAAAAAACTTCAATCTGAAAATAGTGGCCAACACGAGATGGGACGCCGATTGCTGTATGAGTAAGAGGAAGCGCTGCAGACCACCGCCGACGAAATTCTGGATTTTTTGAGGAAGGATTTCCTGAAGCGAGTGTTGAATATGGGCATGAAGCCATGAGGCTGAATCTAGATGTGTGTTTCACGTTTCTCACAAGAGCTGATGTTGGTTTTTGATTGCAAACGATGCCCATTGCCGAAAAACAAAAACATGTGTGTCATGAGGAGCCTCGGAAACCTCCCCAACCCCTCCACACAGAAGTGATTGTGAGTGCCGCTCCAGGCCTTGCCCTATGGGATCTATAGGACCCGTAGAACTATAGCTGCCTGTACAATCCTGTGGGTACAATCTCTTAATGTAGGTGAGTGTGTGGTCTTTATAACATAGAAGTACATGCGAGCCTCATGGGCTGCTTTTATTGACAATTCATGATAATAATAGCACACAGTGTGTGTGGGGCATGGGATGGGGGCTGGGTACTTACTGACTATCCTGCGAGGTGGTGTGATTTCTATCCCCATTTGGCCAATGAGGGCCTGTAGCACAGAGAGGTTACCAGCCCTCCCAAGGCCAACAGAGTTGATGGAGGGCCAGCTCCTGCACCATGCCAACCTGACGCACTGTGTGGTCAAAGCCCTTCCCACGGGACTCATCATTTTCACGACCCCATATTATCATATCAATGTGCCATAATTTATTTAGATCTTTCCCTTTGTTGTTTCAGTTTTTCCCTCTTATAAAGCACATTGCAATGAACAGCTCATAGCCAAATTTTTGTGTACCTCATTATTTCCTTATGCCCTCCCCAACTCCTCACTCTACAGTGACTCCACTGGGCAAAAGCTTGCACTCTTTAAGAATTTGGAAAATGTGTTGACGAATTACTTCCCAGAGAGGGGGGTGTCAACCCCCCTGAAGCAGATGGAGAGGCCTGCCCACGCCTTTGCTAACCATGGGAACGCTGTTCCTAAAGGAAAAAGCTTTACCAGTTTGGTAACTGCTGTGATTTGAATGATGATGGCTCTTCCAAAATTCAGGTTGAAACTTAATCTCCACAGCAACAATATTAAAAGGTGTGGTTTTGGGAGGCCCCACCCTCATGACTGGGATCAGTGCCCTCACAGAAGGACTGGAGGTTGAAGGGAGCGTGCAACTGAGCACCTAGCAAGAAGGCCCTCGCCAGACAACAGTGCCTCCACCTTGGACTTCCCAGCCTCCAGAACACTAGGAAATTGCTTCTCGTTCTTTATAAATTACCCAGGCTCAGATATTTTGTTAGAGCAGCAGGAACAGACTAAGAGAGTAGATAAGAACTGTCTTTTCTGCTCTAACATTCTGGTCATCTTTGAGAATAGGCTCTGTGTGGCCTGCCCAAGGACAGGCATGGTTTCAATCCTTTCTCAAAGAATGTGCTGGCAATGTGACCTGTAAGGCAGTAAGTTTATGCAATTAACATTTTGACCTGATTTCTTCATTAACAGTCTGAGCTTGGCTGGGCTGTAAAGCTGAGCAAAGGTTCAAGACAGAGCTTGGGCTTCTGGTCTTTCCCTTACAGGTGTGTATTTAACACCAGGGCTCTGCCAGGCTTCTAGAAAGAGCCTAGGGTGAGAAGGAAGCTCAAGGAGCTTGTACTCCCAGAAGAGCTGCATCACAGAAGTAGAGATGGGGGCTGCACATGGGCCATGAGTACCAACGGATTGCAGTAGCCCCACTGAGGCCCCTTCAGGTGATAAAGACAAGGTACAACCAAAGCCTCTGGGGGCTGGTCCCGGTGGTGGAGCTTTGGTGTCATTGGGGATCATGGCAGGGGCAGGTCCTGGGGGCTGGTGTGGGCTCTCTGCCCTCACACTTGGGAAGGAGCAGAGCAGGCCCTGAGACACCACCACAGCCTCCTCCTTCCAAAAAGAGGAAGAGACCGCGATGTTCCAGCTCTGCCCGCGTGACTCAGCCAGGGCTGCGGCCGACTGCGTGACCACCAGGAAGAGGCTGTTTACATCTTCAGGAATCCCACATCTGGCCAGGCTCAGCTCAGGGTGGAGGGTCCCCTGAGCACTGGTAATGACTGGAAGCCTGCAGTCCCAAGCTAGGTGGCCTGGCCCCGAGCTCCTGAGATTTGGACATCAGAAGACCGAGTCACTCAAACAGGTTCCTGCACATCTGTGAGTCTCCGTTTTCTTCTCTGTGAAATGGGGACAATAAAACCACTTACTTTATTGAGTCACTGCAAGCCGGAAGAGGGTGACGTGTGTAAAGAGATTAACTCAGTATCTAGTACCTCTAAAGTGCTTAACAAATGACCCTATCACGGTGATTTCAACTGGCTTATTTCTTCATAAAATGAACGCGGAATCCATCCATGGGCTCGTTCTCGGAATGCAATCAGGTCCCCAGCAAACTAAAAACCCTTCAACAGCAGCAGCGCCTCCCTCCACACCACGTTCCTCCTCCTTGATTTCTAGACCCAAATGCGGATTGAGGTGGGCAATGGGGTCGCACTTATCCACACTCCTCGTCATCACCAGAGAGGTGGTGACCTTCTGGGGACCCCCACAGACAGGCTTGGTCTGGCTCTGCTTGCCAGGAATTCCCTCAGTCGTTTTACGTTTCTTTTATTTTGAGTCATTCTTTCCCGTCAGTGGGGCTTAGTGTTTGCTGGATGAGAGCAAGTTCCGTCGGCAGGCGGCATCCGGTTCTACAGGGTCCTCTGCGGACACTCGGGTGCCCGGGAACCAGCAGTTCCACGTTGCATTTTCCTGGAAGTCTGAGCAGAGCACCCGGGTCAGGCGAGTTCCCAGAAGCTCCTTGCCTTCTCTTGCCTGCGTAAGGAAGGCTGGGGAGGGCGGCTCCTGATCCTGAGGAGAAGCCACTGGGATCTCCTGCAGCTGCTCAAGACCTCCACACTGTGGCTGCGCTTGCCCATCTGGAAAGCCTCGGGCATGCAGGAGCTTGGCTGGGCTCCACATTTGGACACAGAACCTGCTCCATCTGAGCTCATGGCTCTCGATCAACCCATGCAGGCTCGGGGAGCTTCTCAATGGGTGGAGTTTTGGGTTTCACCCACTTGGCTGATTCTTCCTGCCCCGTGTAATTGAATCAATCCTTTACGTAAATGCTGTTTCGTAACTGTCTGGGCTTTTCAGGGCCTCTGGGCCCTGGTCGAAAACATAACTCGCTCCTTCCTCCCTGGGAGGCTCTGCGTGGCAGGCCTGGCTGGTGGGAGGGCTTGGTGCTAGAGGTGTCCATCGGGTAAGGACCTGGAACTCCTGCGGTGAACATGGTGGCCATGTCCCTGCAGACCCCAGCCTGCTGAGCTCTCCAGGTAACCCTTGTTCACTTGAGCTGCAACACGCAATCGTGCCCCCAGGAGGCCACTTGATGCAGAGCAATAGCCAGGTCCTCGACGGTCCAGCTGCAGAGACCTCACCAATCCCAATCTCCCTGGTTCCTGTGTCGGCCTCAGCCTGCTCTGGGCCACAGCTACACAGCACGTGCCTCCTCATCAACACCACGCATCACGCTCTGCCCCCAGCCCCTCCACGCGTGAAAGGGGACCGCTCTTCAGGTTTCTCTGGGCTGTAAGGGTCCCCCAGTCTTTGTTGGACATCTGTTAAGTCCAGCCTTTCCAAGCAGATGCAGTCCTTCCTCTCCAGCCAATTCCTCCAGATGAGGCCATGTGTTCCCAAGCACGTCGGGTCACATTTCATGTGTGTTTTGGTCCCGAAAGCAGGACACTCATGAAAATGGCAGAAAGGTCTTCAAACAGCTCCCCTTTTCACCGCAGCCATCACAGGTGGAACTGGAGGCACAGGTGTGTGTATGGCACAAATGGCCACATTTAGCTCGGAGAAGCCATCGCGGAAACCCAAGGGCTGAGGTTAACCAGGCCCTGGCGTTAGATTTGAGGCATGAGCAAGAGGCTCAGCAAAGCAGAGGGCGAGTCCTGAGGCCTGGTTTCCTCCAGAAAACCCATCCCTCCTGCCTGCACCCTCCAGGCTGCAGAATACACCTGCTCATGACCGCCTGCCCCGGCACCACCTCGCCGCCCCTCCTCAAGTCTTTCCTTCCTGAGGCACAATTTCTGCTTTAGCAAGGGCGGCCCCGGGGCCCTGTTGGAGTCTGTGTCCGGGAGGGAGCAGACCTCATGTCCGTTTCCTACACACCCTGCAAGCACCCATCAAGGCATCCAGGTGTGCCCTTGGTACCTAATAAATGCTCGACTCCTTCAGAATCCATGTTTACTAGGGGGTTGGGTATAAAATAATCACAGGTAATAATCTCACAGAGTCAAAACTGCCTTTGAGAATTCCTTAAGAGCCACAAATCACAGCATCGAGTTGCATCTCGACCATCACAGGAGGCAGTGACCTCCAGGCAGGACCAGCGGCCGTCTCCCGGGAGCGTGCTCAGCAGAAGACACCGCCTCCAGACTTCAAATTCAGGCCCAACACAAGAACACACAGCAGAGTTGCAGCTGAACTGCGTGGATGGTGCGGCCGTGGCCATGCTCCCAGAGCAACACACGGACCCACCAGGGAGACAGGAGCAGGTGCTAGGAGCTCAGAGGGTACTGCCAGCCTCTGCAGTGCTGTGGCCACACAGGGCCATGGAACCACCCGGGGGACAGGAACGGGTACAAGGCACTCGGAGAGCAGTGCTGCAGCCACACAGGGTGTCACAAGAATGAACGAGCAGTGAGAGACAACTACTCTGTAGGCCAAGCCTGCACTGATGCAGGCCAGGGTTTCTCCGCGTTGGCACAGTGGACGTTCTGGACTGGATAACCCTTCGTTTCAGGGGGTCCTGAGCACGGCAGTGTTTTCCATGCATCCCTGGCCTCTGCCCACCAGATGCCAACAGCACGTCCACTGTCACAACCGAGTCTCCAGACAGGGTCCGATGTGTCAGGGTGGGGGGCACCCCCTAAGGCTTCTACTCGGCCTCAGGCACCAGGAGGCCCTTTCACTGGGTTGATGGGAGCACTGATCATTCCGGCCCTGCCTGGGTCCCCACTCGCTCTGCTGACTCCTGGAGCTTCTTCCTCACTATGAGCTATTTCCTCGGTTTGCACCCACCTGGGACACCTGGATCCGCTCTTGGAGCTCACCATTCTCGACAATGAAAATTTAGCCTCTGTCCTCCCTGAACTGTGACCTCTGTCCCCCAAACGGGTCAAACCCCTTCCTGCACTGTGACCTCTGGTCGGGAAGTCAACAGCTTGTCCCCTCCTGGCTGCAACCTCCTTGAGGGCCCCCACCCTGTGCTTCCTGCTGCCCAGAAGCCGCGTGGATTCTGGTCCTGAGTTGTTTAAAGCAGGGGCGCAAAGCCAGTCCTCATGGCCCCATCATGGCTAGAAGAGGGAATGTTTAAACAGACGATTTTTCATCAAGAATGTGAGTAAAATAGTTCTGTCTATTGTATTTCATAGTGTTAGAAAACCAACTTGACTTTAACAAAAATAATTAGCTTGGAAATTATCACCCTAAATACTATCAGGAATTTTTATTCTTTAAGAACTTTAAGCAAAAGTGGAATTTATTTCTCTCTCTCCCATCCCATTCTCTTTGGGGCTTTCTCTCACAACTGTTTCCACTTTTTTATTTCTTCTTTACTCTAAGCAGGACATCCATTAGAGCTTTCTCTCTCTGTCCCTCTCTCTCCTGTTTCTTTCTGTCTCTGTCTCTGTCAATCTCCCTCCCACCCTCTCTCCCTTCCTCTCTTCCTCCATCTCTGTCTCCGTCTCCCTCCCTCGTTCCCTCTCACAGGACTCTCACAGAGAGAACATCGTTCATTCTCCCCATATCTTCATAAAATGAGAAAGACCAGGCATGTGATGGCTCAAAGAACTGCCATTCACCCCTTCCTTACGTAGCGCCAGCATCAGGACAGGTGTCCACGGACCCCCAACAGTGGGGCCAGCCAACCACCATCCACAAACAGGAAAGGAGACACTGACCACCACGTGCCAGCCAACCACTGTCCACAAACAGGAAAGGAGACACTGACTACCGTGCCAGCCAACCACCATCCACAAACAGGAAAGGAGACACTGACCACCACGTGCCAGGCAACCACTGTCCACAAACAGGAAAGGAGACACTGACCACCACGTGCCAGGCAACCACCATCCACAAACAGGAAAGGAGACACTGACCACCACGTGCCAGCCAACCACTGTCCACAAACAGGAAAGGAGACACTGACTACTGTGCCAGCCAACCACCATCCACAAACAGGAAAGGAGACACTGACCACCACGTGCCAGCCAACCACTGTCCACAAACAGGAAAGGAGACACTGACCACTGCGCACCAGGCAACCACTGTCCACAAACAGGAAAGGAGACACTGACCACCACGTGCCAGCCAACCACCGTCCACAAACAGGAAAGGAGACACTGACCACTGCACTCCAGCCAACCACCATCCACAAACAGGAAGGGAGACACTGACCACCGCACGCCAGGCAACCACTGTCCACAAACAGGTAAGGAGACACTGACCACCGCGTGCCAGCCAACCACCGTCCACAAACAGGAAAAGAGACACTGACCACCACGTGCCAGCCAACCACCGTCCAAACAGGAGACACTGACCATCGCGTGCCAGCCAATCGCTGTCCCACAAACAGGAAAGGGGACACTGACCATCGCATGCCAGCCAACCACCATGAGCCAGCCAGCCAACCACCATCCACAAACAGGAAAGGAGACACTGACCACCACGTGCCAGGCAACCACTGTCCACAAACAGGAAAGGAGACACCACCATGTGCCAGCCAACCACCGCGAGCCAGCCAACCACCATCCACAAACAGGAAGGGAGACACCGACCACCGCACGCCAGGCAACCACTGTCCACAAACAGGAGACACTGACCACCGTGCGCCAGGCAATGGGAGGCTGGTGTCGCTGGCTTCGGGATGCACCCTGAGATGCGCTTTGGCAGCCTGTGCAAGCCCCTAACTGTATCTGCCCCAGCCTATTATTAAAACGCGTTTTTCTTCCCTGGGCTGAGGCAGCCTGGTGCTGCCCGAAGAACACAGAAATGTTCAGAGTACCAAGAGCTTCACTGCAGATAATCCTTAAAGTGGATTATTTCATTCACAGAATCAAAAATGCAGAGCATTCAGGACCAAAACCTTGTCCTAACAGCAGCAACAATAGCCTCCGATGTCCAACACCTCGTGCAACTGTCATAAAAACCGTGGGAGGAGCTTAAACATGAGGCAGAACCCTCCCGCTGCTGCTTTCCAGATGGGCAAGTGAGGCTCAGAGTCCTGCGGTTTACTCACCCAACAGAGCCAGGCAGCGGGAGAGCAGGCTGTGCAGGTGTGAGGCTGGGATTGTCCCTCCGACGCCCAGTGACGGCCCTGCAGAGCCAGGCAGCAGTGAGGGTGGAGGTTTGGAGTTTGGTGTGGTCCGATGTGGAGGGTGGGGCTCAGGAAAGCAGCCTCACCCCATCATCAGCACGGCCTTAGGACAGGACGTTGCCTTTCCCTGACTAGTGAGAGAAAGTCAGTAGGCTGACAGGGCTGTGGCAGCAAAGCAGCCGTCCGGGGCCCTGAGCCGCCCGGGGTCTCCCCCTCATCTCTTTCTGTGCTTGGAAGACCCAGGCCCCGTTGGTGTAGGGGGGTTGCTAGCTCTAAGGAGATCTCCTGGCCCCTAAACTGACGTTTTATTAACCAGGTTGATGACTGTGTGGAACTTCATTATAAGGAAAGATTGCCACCTTCATCACTACTTATTATTCCTTTTCTTAAGAGGCAGGAAGTGGCCTCCTCTTGTAACTAGAATGGGATTTGCAAATCCATCCTGCGTGAAGGGCCATCTTTCCCCCACATCTACAGTCCTGACCCAAGAGCCAAACTGTCTTGAAGTCAAACGGCAGCTCATCCAGCCTGCGAGAGGCACGTTCCCGCCCAACCTGTGGGAGACGCTTTCCCGCCCAGCCTGTGAGACGCTTTCCCGCCCAGCCTGTGAGGCGCTTTCCCGCCCAACCTGTGGGAGGTGCTTTCCCGCCCAGCCTGTGAGGGCTTTCCCCCCAAGCCTGTGGGAGGCGCTTTCCGCCCAGCCTGTGGGAGGCGCTTTCCCGCCCAACCTGTGGGAGGTGCTTTCCCGCCCAGCCTGCGAGACGCTTTCCCGCCCAGCCTGTGGGAGGCGCTTTCCGCCCAGCCTGTGGGAGGCGCTTTCCCGCCCAACCTGTGGGAGGTGCTTTCCCACCCAGCCTGTGAGATGCTTTCCTGCCCAGCCTGTGAGAGGCGCTTTCCGCCCAGCCTATGGGAGGCGCTTTCTCACCCAACCTGTGAGGTGCTTTCCCGCCCGCCTGTGGGAGGCGCTCCCCGCCCCTGCCCCTGCCCCCACCCCAGCCCGTGGGAAGCACTTTCCCGCTCAGCCTGTGAGGCGCTTTCCCGCCCATCCTGTGAGAGGCGCTTTCCCGCCTGGCCTGTGGGAGGCACTCCCCCCCGCCTTCCCCGGCCACCGCCCCAGCCCGTGGGAGGCGCTTTCCCGCTCAGCCTGTGGGAGGTGCTTTCCCGCCTGGCCTGTGGGAGGCGCTTTCCCACCCGGCCTCTGGTAGGCGCTTTCCCCGCCCAGCCTGTGGGAGGTGCTTTCCCCGCCCAGCCTGTGGGAGGCGCTTTCCCGCCCGGCCTGTGGGAGGCACTCCCCGCCCCACCCCACCCCCGCCACCGCCCCACCCCCCCCGCCACCGCCCCACCCCCCCCGCCACCGCCCCACACCCCCCCCCGCCACCGCCCCACCCCCCCCGCCACCGCCCCAGCCTGTGAGAGGCGCTTTCCTGCTCAGCCTGTGAGGCGCTTTCCTGCTCAGCCTGTGTGAAGTGCTTTCCTGCCCAGCCTCTGGGAGGCGCTTTCCCGCCCAGCCTGTGAGGCGCTTTCCCATGCAGCATGTGAGGTGCTTTTCCACTTACTCCTCACAAAACTGACCTGAACACCGTGTGGAGAATCTCATCTTATCTGCAGACATCACTGTTGGCGGATTTTTGGTGGGGAAAGACCAACATTCACACACACCAGCCAAACATCCAATGTCCACTCAAATCAGCACTTCTGTGCACCCTCGGCCGTGGCCCACGTGGAACACTGCACAGCCAATGGCCAGCCTGCCCTTGGGCACGCGTGGCACATACGCAAAGCCTGTGGCCAGCCCCGAGGGTCGCCACTGCCGTCTGGGAGGAGCCACCTCCGTAGAACTCCTGGCCCTGCAGGCTTCTCTGTTTGGTCCTTGCCTCGGTCCAGGCAGGGAGACACGCCTCACAGTAGCCCCCGTGAAACCGCACAGCGAGGGCAGTGCCAGGAGGGCTGGTGCAGGTGCTGTGGATTTCCCCCTAAATTATTTTTGATCTTCCAGTTACAGTTTAAAACAGCTAAAATGTTAAAACAAACAAGCAAGCAGTGGAAGTGAATTCAGTTCAGTCATGAGGCGGGAAAGCCTGTCCCCCGTCACTGCGCTGGTTTGGTGGCCTCCACAGCAGGCCTAGGGGCCAGGATCAGGTTCCGAGGATCCTGCAGCCGCAGGCGGCCCTGAGGCCCCCCTCCCCACTTCTCTCCCCTTCCTCTCCCCTCCCTCTTTCCCCTCCCCCTTTTCCCTCCCATCCCCCTCCCCCCTTCCTCTCCCACTCCCAGAGGCAGAGCTTCAGGGCCTCCAGGGTCACTCCCCGACCACGTCCTCGTCTGATTCCAAACTGGAAATTTCTTCTAATCAGTCTCATCTGAATACCAAATGAGTAACAAATGCCTCCCTTTTCCATATCCTGGCTCTTGCCTCCAGGCTGAGCTCCATGGAGAGGAAATCCAAGACATCTGCCCACTCACCCTCAGCAGCCTCTCCAGGCCCGGTGGTCTCCACAGTTTTGACCCCAACAGACAGACACTAGCCACGTCTCGGGCGCTACAGGCCCTCCTGGGACAGTTCCAGTGACACACCTGGATCTTCTCTTCATGGACTCACCTCTCCAGGTCCTCATCCCGGGCCGCCCTGCCCCCAGCCCTGTCTCAAGCCATTCCTTGGGCTCTGGTCTCCTGGGAAGCACTAGATGATGTGGGCACAGCCACAGCCATGGGGAGCACTGGGTGATGTGGGCACAGCCACAGGCTTGGGGAGCGCTGGGTGATGTGGGCACAGCCACAGCCGTGGGGAGTGCTAGGTGATGTGGGCACAGCTCATGTAATTGAGCTTCACTTTATGGCCTTTCCAGATACTGTGTTTTTCAAGATGGAAGGTTGGGGCGACCCTGCAGTCAGCAGATCTGCTGTTGATGTTTTCCCAACAATGTGTGCTCACTTCATGTCTCTGTGTCATATTTTAGTAATCCTCGCAGTATTTGAATTTTTTTCATTATGATAATAATTGATGGTTATTTGTGAGCCATGACCTTCCGTGTTTCTATTACACCTGTTGAGGGCATCACAAACCACACCCGTGTAAGATGGCAGATTTAGCCCACAAACATTGTGTGTGATCTGACTGCTCCGGGGACCAGCCACGTCCCCATCTCTCTTCCTCTAGTTGGGCCTCCCTGTTCCCCAAGATGTGATTATAATGAAATTGGGCCAGTGAATATACCTATAATGGCCTGTATGTTAAGGGAAAGGAAGAGTCACATCTCTCACTTTAAATCAAAAGCAAGAAATGATTAAACTTGGTGAGGAAAGTGTGTTGAGAGCAGAGACGGAATAAAGGCTGGGCCTCTTGCACCAAGCAGCCCAGTTGCGAATACAAATAGAACTTCTTGAAGAAAATTAAAAGAGATATTCCAGTGAACGCATGAATGATAAGAATGTGAAACAACCTTACTGCAGAACGTTTTAAGGTCTGGAGAGACGATCAAACCAGCCACAATATTCCCTTAGGCCAAAGCCTAACCCAGAACGAGGCCCCAACTCTCTCCAATACTATGAGGGCTGAAAAGTTTGAAGTTAGCAGAGGCCGGTTCATAAGGTTTAAGGAATGAAGCCATCTCCGTCACATAAAAATACAAGGTGCAGCAGGAGGTGCTCACGGAGAAACTGCAGTAGGTTCTCCAGGAGATTCAGCAAAGATCACTGATGAAGGAGGCTACACTAAACAGCAGATTTTCGCTGTAGACAAATCAGCTTCTACTGGAAGAAGAGCCTGGTTTTGAAGCTTCAAAGGACAGGCTGACTCTCTTATTAGGGGCTAATGAAGCTGGTGACTTTAAGTTGAGGCCAATGCCCATTTTCCATTCTGAAAATTCTAGGGCCCCTAAGAATGATGCTAAATCTGCTCTGCCTGTGCCCTGTACATGGAACAACGAAGCCAGAATGGCAGCATATCTGTTTACAGCCTAATTTCCTGAACATTTAAGGTCACCGTTGAGATGGAAAAAAAACATTTTTTTAAAATACTGGTACTCACTGATTACGTACCTGTCATCCGAGGCCTGTGATGCAGATGTACAAGATTAACGTGTTTTCACGCCCACTAACACAACATCCATTCTGCAGCCCATGAATCAAGGAGTCGTCTCAACTTTCAAAAAATCTTACTATTTAAGAAAAGCATCTCATACAGCTGTAGCTTCCATAGATAGTGATTCCCCTGATGATCTTGGCAAGGTGAATTGAAAACCTTCTGGAAAAGATTCACCATTCTAGATGCCATGAAGAACGTTCGTGATTCATGGGAGGAGGTTGAAATACCAAAATGAATAAGAGTTTGGAAGAAGTTGATGCCAACCCTCGTGGGTAACTTTGAGAGGTTCTAGACTTCAGTGGTAGAAGTTACTGCAGGTGTAGTGGAAATAGCAAGTGAACTAGAATTAGAAGTGAATCCTGAAGGTGTGACTGAACTGCTGCAATTTCTTAATAAAACCTGAACGGATGAGGAGTTGCTTCTTGTGGATGAGCAAAGAAAGTGGTTTTTTGAGATGGAATTGACTCCTGGTGAAGAGGCTGTGAAGAGTGTTGAACTGACCAACAAAGGATTTAGAATATTCCATAAACTTAGTTGATAAAGCAGCAGCAGGGTTTGAGAGGATTGACTCCAATTGTCAAAGACATTCTAGTGTGGGTAAAATGCTGTCAAACAGCATCACGTTTTACGGAGAAAACTTCAGTGAAAGAAAGAGTCGATTGATGCAGCAAACGTTATTGTTGCCGTATTTTAAGAAACCGCCACAGCCACCCCCACCTTCAGCAGCCCCCACTTGATCAGTCAGCAGCTGTCAACATCAAGGCAAGGCCCTCCACCAGCAAAAAGATTCCGACTCCCCGAAGGCTCTGATGATTATTAGAGTTTTGTTTTTTGGTTTTTGTTGTTGTTGTCGTTTTAGCAATCAGGTATTTTTTTATATTAGGGTAACTACTTTGTTTCTAAATAAATAACGCTATTGCACACTTAGGCTGAAGTAGTGTAAACTTAACTTTCATATACACCAGGAAAACAAAAGTTCCTATGACTTGCTTACTGCAATCTTCACTTTATTGTGGTAATCTGTCTGGAACCGAACCCACAGTGTCTCCAAGGCCGGCCTGTACATGAGCAAAGATGTTCACCGACTCCTCTTTTGTGATGCCAAAAAGCTGGAAATAACCTCAGGGGCCGGGAAATACATTCCAGCACATCCATGAAATGGTTAAGCAGTGAAAAAAGAAGAGACAAATCTTTTGTGCTGATACAGAAAAATGCCGGAACATATTATACACACATGTAAATTCCTTTAAAAACCCAAGACGCACCGCAGCACATATAGGAAACAGCATTCCTAAAATAGCTGCCCACAAACATTCTGGGATGAGGGGAACCTAACTGTGTATAGCGGTCAACCCCGAGAAGGCCGTCGTCTGGGAGCTCTTACTTCGCATGTTAAGACTTTTGGAATTATTTTTATCATGACAATTTATTTACTTGTGTAGTATGAAAACCAAGTATAACTTGTTTAAAAATAAAATAACACACCTCTTTAGATTGCTGTTGACTAAACGGCCTCCCCTAGGACATTCAGCCCTCAAGGCTCTGATGGCCCGACTTCGGCAAGGGGCTTCCCAGAGGCCCTGAGCGGGAACCCTCTGCAGCCCAGACAGGGTGCAGGCTCCACTCCACCCATCCTCCTCCCTCAGGACACCCTGAAAACCTGGCCGGGCAATGCTGGTGGCTGCACTGGTCCTCACCCCACCCCTGCTCGAGCCATAGGAGCCTCCTCAGGAGCCCTTCCTCCATTTACTGCACCTCTCCCACCAAAGTAGCCCTGGCATGCAGGTAAGGGCATCTCGCCAGCCCCAAAGGTGGCCTCATGCCCTTCCATCTGCTGGCAATCCCCTCCATGTCACTGGGAGCCTCACAGAGTCCTTGTGCTTTGATGCTGAGCCAGTTCAGGCTTAACTGAGGGATTGTCCATCCGCCCCCCACAGAGCCAGCCAGCCTGGAGGGATCTGCGCGGATCCTGGGGTCTGTGAGGCAATGGGCAGTGCCGTGTACCCGCGTGTGGCTGCATTCCCAGGGTTGCACCTGCCTCTGGACCTACACACCCCTCCCTGTAAACATCAGCCACGCTGCTTTCTGAGTTCCATCCTCTCTGTTTCCGGCTGCAGTTCCTAAAGCCATCACTCTGTCCCACAGGGAAGGGCCGGCGCGAGGGAAGGCCAAAGCCCATTCCTCAGGAGAGCCCATCACCAGCCTGGCTTGCAGGGGCTTCTCTTCCGACTCCGGCCTCTGATGTGCCTGGCATGGAGTAAGTGTGTCACTGTCACCCCAACGCCCGCAGCATCCACACCGCTTACCCAGGAGCCGTGACCGGCTCCGCTCATCCACGCTACACAGGGCTCCACAGGCAATGCCGTGCAGAATCTGCCAAAATACATGGCCTGAGGATGGGCCAGCAGGCACTACACACACCATACTCCCCCAGCGCCAGGGCCACAGACACGCGGCCGCACTCACATTCGTTCTGAGTTCACTCTTTCTCATCTTGGTACACAGAGGTGTTTGCGTATTTTGTATTTGGGTTCCTGGTCGGACAAGCGGAAAGTCACGTGGTTGTGTCTCTCAAGATGTGTTCTCGCTCCGAGAATGGAGAGAAAGAAGAGCTTTCTGAGGAGCGACCAAAAGATGAAAAAAGTGTGGGTCAAGATGTGGCAGACGTGGTCATGGTGCCCAAAACTTGTTCTGAGCTGCTCGGGGACCTTGGCCCAGAGGAGGATGCAGGGGAGGCCCAGGGCCACGCCTCCTTCTGCTTCCTGAAGCACAGGCCTGGGCAGGCGGGTCCAGGCTGGTGGAAGATGGACCCCGAGCAGCCCTGGGCGGGTCAGGCCATCCTCATGAATCTGCCAGCACCATGGCAGGAGGACTGTGGGTGGCCTCGGGACTCGGCCACCTGCTGCTGAGTTCTCCGGGAGGGTCCGGCCAGGAGGGCAGAGGCTCCCAGACCCTTTCCACCACAGATGCCCCCAGAGCTGGGAAGAAGGAGTGGGGGCTGGGCACAGGGTCCTCCGAAAGGAGGCAGCCAGGCCTTGGGCCAGCGCTCAGAACCCTGAGCCCTGAGCACCTCCCTCCAGCTGGACACGCCGGCCCCCAGCCCAGCCAGCCACAGGGCGCCTGCTGGCCACAGAGGGACTGAGACACCACCCACCCTGCACACTCCTGCTTCGTCTGTGTCTCCCATCTGACACCCCATAGGAGTGGCCCTAAGATGATGACCTCAGCACGAAGAAAGGCCAGTTTCTCTTCTCTTATCATTTGCTTCTTGTCTAAACTCAGGGAAGCTATGTGGAATCAGCGGCACTGGCCTGGAAGTCAGAGAGCTTCTTGGGGGGACCCAGGACACAGTTTTGGGGGGTCACAAATACCTCGCCGTCGTTGGTGACACCTGCCTGGACCTGCCCCAGGAGTCCCTTCCAGGTGTGAAAGGAGCCACCCTCAGGAAAGAGAGCCGAGGTCTCCGCCCTGTGCAGCGCTTCACGGTCTGACTGCTTTCAGGTTGCCAGTTGATGGCCACTGCAGCTGAGCAAACAACCTCGGTCGCTGCTGGGCCCTTGAGGATGGTGGGCCCAGGCCCTGGGGGGCCCAAAGCTCTCAGAGACAAGCCCACAAGCAAAACCAGCCCTCACAGGCCCTCCTTCAGGTCCCTTCCCTGAGGCCCTCTCTTCCTCTGTGTGTCTCCTCCCAGCCTCCATATTCCTTGGGGTGTATTTGCTGGGAGAGGGGGGCTGCCCCACAAAACTCCTCACCATGTGACCACAAGCCAGCAGCTCTCTGGCCCTCGGCCCCTGGGGTGCAATGCTCTCCAACCCCAATGGCAGGAAGGACGCAGCACGCCCCCCACACTCACACACCCCTGTGATGCTGTGGTGCAGAGCCCAGGCCTCCTCCGTGCTGCATGGATGAGCCTCGCCTGGGTCCCCTCCCTGCAGACATCCCGGGACGGGTGTGGAGAGGGGCGTAGCTTCTCGGCCACGCCGAGGAGCAGGTGTCTGCGACCTTGAGTTCAGCGCCATGTTGCTGGTGTGTGAAAACCCCCAGGCCTCGGACTTTGCTGGAATAATGTCCTCGGAGGAGACCGTGCAGTGTGCTTCCTCCCCTGGGGCCTGGTGGTGTCCACAGAGCTAATGAAACCCGCCAGCCAGAGGCAGCTGGTAAGTCTCTGGCTGCAGGACTATGGCCACCAGTGGACAGATGGTGGGTGGGAGACAGCCAGCCCCCCAGATCCCTCTTGACCTGAGCTTTCAGTCTCCTCAAGCCACACCCGGGACCCTCTTACTTCCTCCCATCCTCTGTGCCCCAAGCTGATGCCCCAAAGTCTGCACTAGGCAGTGAATCCCAGGCCCCGGCGGAGTCCAGGCAAAGGTCTGCAGGGCAGAGAACCATGCCTCGGTGATGTCTGCAAAGACCTGGCCACATGCATCTCCCACCCCAACCGTGGAGCTGGGTTTTGAAGGCAACACTCCCCCGACAGATGCACTGGAAGCTGCCGCAGGGTGGAAAGCTGGCAGCCTGCTGGTGTAGAAAGGGGATAAAAGGGGGCCGAGTCCAGCCCAGACAGAGCCCTGAGCGGGGCTTCCCACCCCCACTCGATGAAAGTGTCACCCACCTTCCCACACGATGAAAGTGTCACCACTTTCATCGCCCCTAATGGATGGGAAAACAATCTCCACGCCTCAGCTGCTAATGTGCTTCCCGCCCGGCCACCCTCTGCCCGCATCATCTGTGTTTTTCCACGTCATGGTCCGTTGACCCCTCGAGGCCCGTGGCAGCCCCCTGAGGAGCGAGTGCCCTCAGGCCCTGGAGTGAGCAGGTCTGGAGACAAGGGCGTCGTGGTGGGGTGGGGAGGGGCTGGTCTCAGGAGAGTCAGCCCTGGGCACCCCTGGAACCAGGAGATTGGGAAACGGCACCACCAATGCTGAGTGCCTGCGGTGCGCCCCACAGTCTCACGACCCTGCTCTCTGTGTGAGGTGGGATTTTACCGTCCCTGTTTTATACACAAGTGAGCTACATTTTGCAGATGTTAACAAAGAGGCCTAGGCCACCAGAACCATGAGCCACAAGTGGGGACTGTGACCACCGGATGCCCCAAGCATGACGCTCGAGGCCCACGGACACCCAACCCTGCCAGTCGCCGCACACACCTGTTTTATTGGGAGAGGATTTGGGTCCCAGTCCAAGAATCCAGGGTCCCCTCGGAGCTGGGCCACATGGGCCTCCTTCCTGCAGGGCAGCACCATCCTTCTTCCGTTCCAAGTTTGCTCAGAAATTCTACGAAACACGAAGTGTTCCATCAGCAACACCATTTCACAGACTAGAAAACCCACTGAAGGAGAAACAGAATGACTTGAGCAGAACCATCCAAGCTCCAGGTGAAGACAGCAACCCACCAGCCAAGCCAGCATCAAATTTTACTCTGGAAGCTCAAGCATGAACTTGACAAACAGGACAGCAAGCACAGCCCCCTGTGTCTGGATGGGAGGGGACGCAGGAGGCCCTCGCCAGGAGACCGGGAGGAGAAACACCAGGAGATCCTGGGCTGCCCACGTTGTCAGTTCTTCCTCTGCAGCACACGAGGTCAGCCAGATTCCAGACGCCACTAGAGGAGGGGAAAGAGCACTTGGAGATGACGGCCGTGATGCTCAGTTCATCACACCAAACTGTTCGTCAGCCCTGCTATTACCACAGAATTAGAGGGCAGCAGAATGCATATGGGCCACACCCATCGCGCCTCCCACCCCCAGGTCCTACCACCCTCCTGGTGCCTACACTGTTCACATCCATCCCTCCATCCACCCCCTCCCTCCATCCACCCCGTCCCTCCATCCACCCCCTCCCACCATCCACCCCCTCCCACCATCCACCCCTTCCCTCCATCCACCCCCTCCCTCCATCCACCCCCTCCCTCCATCCACCCGCTCCCTCCACCCACCCCCTCCCTCCACCCACCCCCTCCCTCCATCCACCCCATCCCTCTATCGATCCGCTCCCTCCATCCACCCCTCCCTCCATCCATCCCATCCCTCCATCCACCCCCTCCCTCCATCCATCCCTTCCCTCCATCCACCCCCTCCCTCCATCCACCCCCACCCTCCACCCACCCCCTCCCTCCATCCACCCCCTCCCTCCATCCACCCCTTCCCTCCATCCATCCGCTCCCTCAATCCACCCCCTCCCTCCATCCACCCCCTCCCTCCATTGACCCCATCCCTCCATCCACCCCATCCCTCCATCCACCCCCTCCCTACATCCACCCCCTCCCTACATCCACCCCTCCCTCCATCCACCCCCTCCCTCCATCCACCCCATCCCTCCATCCACCCCATCCCTCCATCCATCCGCTCCCTCCATCCACCCCCTCCCTCCATCCACCCCCTCCCTCCATCCACCCCATCCCTCCATCCACCCCATCCCTCCATCCACCCCCTCCCTCCATCCACCCCTCCCTCCATCCACCCCCTCCCTCCATCCACCCCTCCCTCCATCCACCCCTCCCTCCATCCACCCCCTCCCTCCATCCACCCCATCCCTCCATCCATCCCATCCCTCCATCCACCCCCTCCCTCCATCCACCCCTCCCTCCATCCACCCCCTCCCTCCATCCACCCCTCCCTCCATCCACCCCTCCCTCCATCCACCCCCTCCCTCCATCCACCCCATCCCTCCATCCATCCCATCCCTCCATCCACCCCCTCCCTCCATCCACCCCTTCCCTCCATCCATCCGCTCCCTCCATCCACCCCCGCCCTCCATCCACCCCCTCCCTCCATCCACCCCCGCCCTCCATCCACCCCCTCCCTCCATCCACCCCATCCCTCCATCCACCCCCTCCCTTCATCCACCCCCTCCCTTCATCCCTCCATCCACCCCTTCCCTCCATCCACCCAATCCCTCCATCCACCCCCTCCCTTCATCCACCCCCTCCCTCCATCCACCCCCGCCCTCCATCCACCCCCTCCCTCCATCCACCCCATCCCTCCATCCACCCCCTCCCTTCATCCACCCCCTCCCTTCATCCCTCCATCCACCCCCTCCCTCCATCCACCCCATCCCTCCATCCACCCCATCCCTCCATCCACCCCCTCCCTCCATCCACCCCCTCCCTCCATCCACCCCCTCCCTCCATCCACCCCCTCCCTCCACCCACCCCCTCCCTCCATCCACCCCCTCCCTCCATCCACCCCCTCC
This sequence comes from Macaca nemestrina, assembly GCF_043159975.1. Lineage (NCBI taxonomy): Eukaryota > Metazoa > Chordata > Mammalia > Primates > Cercopithecidae > Macaca > Macaca nemestrina. Next base: position 1,515,505 of record NC_092129.1, on the reverse strand, counting down.
CTCCATCCACCCCTTCCCTCCATCCATCCGCTCCCTCCATCCACCCCCGCCCTCCATCCACCCCCTCCCTCCATCCACCCCCTCCCTCCATCCACCCCCTCCCTCCATCCACCCCATCCCTCCATCCACCCCCTCCCTTCATCCACCCCCTCCCTTCATCCCTCCATCCACCCCTTCCCTCCATCCACCCAATCCCTCCATCCACCCCCTCCCTTCATCCACCCCCTCCCTTCATCCCTCCATCCACCCCCTCCCTCCATCCACCCCATCCCTCCACCCACCCCATCCCTCCATCCACCCCCTCCCTCCATCCACCCCATCCCTCCATCCACCCCCTCCCTCCATCCACCCCATCCCTCCATCCACCTCCATCCCTCCATTCATCCCCATCACTACCACCATTCCATGCCTCCATCTCCAACCCGATCCTCATTCCTACACTTCTCTCATCCATACCTTCACCCTCCATTCCTCCATCCACCTCCATCCCCACTGCCCACTTCCAAGCCTCGCTCACTGGCACCAGTTCCTGCCTCCCCAGAGGTTCTCTGCTCTGGGCGTTCCTCACACAGGATCCTACCAGGCTGCAGCAGATTCTTGCACTTCGTGGGGCCTGCACCCTCGGCACTTCTCTGGTGACCTCTCTTCTCCTCAAAACTCCCTCCCGGGGGCTAGTCCGCATCCCCTCCCAACGCCGCAGTCTCAGCATCCAGGACCTGCAGGGCAAGGGAGTGTTTTCAGTGTGGCAGCCCCTCCTCCCGAGCCCCCCGCTCACCCTCCATGCAATTCCTGCTCAGGGCACTTCCGAATGGCCGGGGCCTGGTCTTCCTGTGAGCTCAGTCACCAGGAGTCTATGTGCCCTTTGGCGAGTGACTTAACTCCCCACCAAAGGATGCGGCTGACAAGCTGCACCCTCACATGCACCCTGTGCCTGTTTGTTGGGACATTGTACGACGAGGCTCATCTGATCCTAAACCCCCTGCTGTGCATGCAAACGAGATTTTCTCACGGCTCTGGTGCAGCCTCTCCCTGTGTGCCCAGCTCAGCTATTCTGAGGGAGTTGCCTTTCCTGCCGGCCGTGTGACCTGCGCCTGCAGCTGGGAGAGCCCAGACAGTGTTGCGGTGTTTGGGGACTCTGCCAGCAGAGGGTGGGTCACAGGCTAGCGGGAGGCTCAGACAAAACTCTAGCTGCACCCTGCACTTACACGGGCAGCTCTGAGCCTCCTTCAGGACAGCCCTGGGATGGCTTTATGAATGCTGGCACCACAGCCTGCACTGGGAAGGCCCACCTCCAGCAGCCGGCCCATGTAGTCTGTGCACTCCGGAATGTCCAGAAGCTCATCTCGGCTGGAGGCATCCGTCCTGCCAACATGATTTGTGCCTGGGTGGAGGACAGTGTGGAAGTGGAAAAGTGGATGAGGCCAACCTGCCTGAGTCGTGTCCTCTTCTGTCGTGTCTGCTCACTGGCTATAAGAATCCCGTGTCGCATGTGTGGGCTGCTGGGGGTTCCCCTCGGCTCGAGCCTGGCCCTGCCGTGGACATTCAGGTCAGACGAGGCCAGGAGGGCACTTCAAAGGCCCAGTGGCCTTGAGGAAGGTCAGGACCACCCCTGCTCCACCTGGAGCCTCAGTGCCAGATTGAGCTGCATCCCCCGAAAATCCACGTCCTTCTCAAACCTCAGAATAGAATCTTACTGGGAAATAAGCCATTGCAGGTGTCACTGGTTAAGATGAGGTCTTCCTGGAGTAGGCAGGCCCTTTGTCCAGTAAGGTGGTGTCCTTCTAAGAAGAGGAGACACAGGCGCTCAGGGAGACAGAGGCTGAGAGCAAGCCGAGGGCCACAGCAGGAACCATGGAGAATCACCAGCCCCATCAGGACAGGGAGACGTGGGGCACACAGAGCCCAACCCTGCTGGCACCTTGGTCTTGGACCTCTGGCTCCAGAATGACGGGAGAGCACACGTCCGCGGTGTGAGCCCCTGGTTTGTGGACCTTCTTACCACAACCTGTGAAAGTTCATACTGGAGACACCTGAGAACTGCTTCCAATTTCACAGCCTCTGCTCGCCCATGGAGGAGCCTCCAGCTGTGGCCATGGTTCTGCCCCATGTGGGGCTACTTGTCTGGGAGATTTCCCTCTGCAGAGTGGCCCATGGTGGACACCAGAGAGAGACGAGGCCCCTAATAAGACCTGTGGCAAATTTGGACTGTTTTCTGCAGTTTTGCAGGGTTTTGTTGGGTGTTTAGCAGCTTAGGGCTGCAGCAGTGTGGCATGGAGTGAGGCGTCTGCAGAGTCTGGTCACCCTGGTCTCAGTCCTTCATCTTTAAGATTCAATCTGAGTCTACTCTGGGCTTGCTGTGTGACTTTCCACAACTGGCTCCAACTCCCTGAGCCTCAATTTTATGATATTCACTTTAAAAAGCAGCTTTATTAAACTGGTTTTTATTAAGTAACATACAATAAACCACACATATTTAGAGTACAAAATTCAATGAGTTTTAATATATGTACATACCTATGAATCTATCATGGCAATCAAGAATTTGAACAAACCAATTACCCACAGCTTTTCCCATTTAATATCTCCTCCCTGCTCTTTTTCCCCACATACTCCATCCCCAGGCAACAACTAATTTTCCTTCTGTGGCTGTGTATTAGTTCACAGTTCATGGAATTTCATATAACTGGGTCACACAGTGGGTGCTCTGTTTTTATTTGGCTACAATTCATCAATGTTGTCATGTGCATCAGTCACTGATTCTTTTTTTATACTGAGTAGTATTCCATTGTATGGATATACCACTATTTATCAATTCACCTACTGATGAACATTTGAGTTGTCTCAAGCCTTTAGCTGCTACCAATGAAGTTGCTGTGAACACTCACGTATAGATATTTTGTAGACATAGACTTTAACTTCTCTTGGGTAACTTCTTGGGAGTAGAATGGCTGGATTATATAGTAGGTTGATGTTTAACTTTCGAGGCACTGACACAATGTTTTCCAAAGCGTGTCATTTCACATTCTCATGAGTGGTGCATGAGAGTTCCAATTCCTCCACATCCCAGCCTGCACTTGGTGTGGTCAGTCCCTAATTTTAGCTATTCTAATAGGCCTGTAGTGGTTTCCCACTGTGGTTCTAATTTGCATTTATGTAAAGGCTAATGATTCCTGAGCATCTTTTTATGTGCTTGATATTTGTACCTCTTTAGACAAACAGAGTCTGTTCAAATATTTTGCTTGCTTTCATTGGGTTGCTTGTTTTCTCATCATTGAGTTTTAAGAGTTGCATATTCTGCATATATTCTGTATATAAGACTTTTATAAAATGTGTGATTTGAAGATGTTTTCTCTCAAACTGTAGCTTACCTCCTCATTTTCTTAATGGCATACTTCACAGGGCGGAAATTCTTAATTTGATGAACTCCAATTTGTCATTTTTTAAATTTATGAATTATGCTTTTGGTGTCGTACCCAAGAAATCTTTGCCTAATCAAGGTCACAGAATGTTCTCCTGTGGTTTCTTGTAAAAGTTTTGCAGTTTTAGGCTTTACAGGTAGGTCTCGGATGCATTTTGAGTTCACGTATGTACATAGTGCAAGGTATCAGATTAATGTACATTTTCTGGATTCTCAATTTTTTTCACAACCATTTGCTGTCCTTTATTCAAATGCCTTTGCAGCTTTGTCAAAATCAATTGACCGTAAGTGTATGCATTTATTTCTGAACTCTTAATTATATTCTAATGACTTATTTGTCTGCCACTCTCTCTTGACTACTGTAACTTAATGGTAGGTCTTAAAATGGGTCGAGTCCTCTAACTTTTTTCTTCTTTTTCAAAGTTGTCTTGACTATTCTAGGTCCTTTGCATTTCCATGTGAATTCTAGAACTGACTTGTCAATTTCTACAAAAAAAAAAAAATGTCTGCTTGGATTTTGTTGAATGTATAAGTCAGTTTGAGAGAATTCTGTCTTCTAACTCATGGACACAATGTATTTCTCTGTTTCTTCAGACTATCTTTAATTTCTCTCAGTGATGTTTTGTAAGTTTCAGTTTTTCTCATCATTTCTCAGAGTGACCATTAAGTAGTTTGCATTTTTATGCTAAATTTTTATGTAAATGGTATTTATGCTACATTTTTATATAAATGGTATTTGTGCTACATTTTTATATAAATGGTATTGTACCTTTAATTTAAATTTCTAATAATGTGTTGCAATTATAGAAATACAACTGATATTTAGATATTGTTCCTTTATCCTGCAAAGTTGATAAACTCATTCAGTGATTCTAGTGGCTTTTTGTAGATTCTGTCATATTCTCTACATAGACAATCACATCTCCTGCAAATAAAAACAGTTTTACTTTCTGCTTTCCAATTTGGATGGCTTTTCTTTCTTTCCTTTTTTTTTTTTTTTTTTTTTCCCTTCTTGCATTGGCTGGAGCCTCCCATGTGATCATGAATAGAAGTAGGAAAGCAGAGACCCTTGCTTTATTTCAATCTTTGGGGGAAAACATCCAGTCTTTCACCATTAATTATGTTAGTTGGTTTTTCATAGATACCCTTCATCAATTTGCTGAATATTGTAATCATAAATAGATGTTAGATTTTATCATGTACTTTTTCTACATCCATTGAAATGACCATGTGGTTATTCTTTCTTAATTTTTTAATATGGTAAATTATACTGATTACTCTTGACTAAATTAACTTTGCATTGCTGAGATAAACCTCGTTTAATAATGGTGTATTATCACTTTTACAAGCTGTTGGATGTGATTTTATAAAATTTTGTTTAAATTTTTCATTTTCATTTTCTTGCAATGTCCTTGTCTAGTTTTTATGTCATAGTTATGCTGCCCTCATAGAATGAGGTGGAAAGTATTTCTTCCTCTTCAATTTTCCAGAAGACTTTGTATAAAATTTTTATTGTTTCTCTTTAGATATTTGGAAGAATTCACCAGTGAAGCCATCTGACCTGGAATTTTATCTGTGGGAGGTTTTTAATTAAAATTTTAATTCCCATAATAGGTATAGGGCTATTCAAGTTACCTATGATTTTACTTTCTTAATATGTCTTTTTTTTTTCTGTTTAGCATGTAAGTTTTAGTAGTTTGTGTCTTTCAAAGAATTTTTTTCAACTAACTTGTTTAACTTATTGGCGCAATGGATAATGGACACGTTTCTCCCAGGCCATAGATTTGCTTTGAAAACTGCAGTCTCCCCTGTCTGATATGTATTCAGAAGGTGTTCATGTATTCCGGGATTACCCTTTTCATATGCGTAGAATCTGTAACAATGTTATTTTTGTCTTTCCTGGCATTTTATCTTCTGTTTTTGGTCCCTGGTTAGTCTGACTAGAGGTTAACAACATTTACTAATCTTTCAAATAATTAGTTTTGGTTTTGTTGGTTTTCTCTTTTTTTGTCTTCCATTTTATTTATTTCTACTCTTGACATTATCATTTCCTTTATTCTGCATATTGTGAATTTAATTTTCTCTTCTTCTAGTTCCTTACCCACCTCAATTCTCTGTCTAATTCTGGGTCCTTGGCCATTCCCACCTCAGTTAACAGAAAATGCCAATACGTATGACTTGCTGGTGTCCAAACCCAGGATGAGCCCAGAATTTTTCTTCCCCTCACATTCCACAGGGACTCCAGGAGCCGTGTTGCAAGCTCTGGCTTCAGGAGTGGTCCCAGCCCCACCACGCCTGTGCCATGCTGCCAGGCCAGCAGCCTTGCCACGCGCCTTCCCACCTACCCCTGCACTCCACCTGCAGCACAACTGTGTAAACACAAATCAGAAAACACTCACTTTTGGAGCCCAGAGCCACCTGTCAGAAGTGCAGCCTCCTCGGCCACGCGGGGAGCCACCCACTCAACGGCCCACGAAGCCTGGGTGTGAGTCACTGCGGGGTGCAGGCAGCCCCAGGCTCTCCACGACAGGGGCGTTCCCAGATGCCGCTGAGCAGAAGCAAACCACCCCCCGCCATTCCACAACCCATAGTGGTGGTTTTTTGTAAAACAAAGCAAAGTTCTAAATTGGGTCACATTATACTCTGCTTAAAACCCTATACTAACAGTCTGGCCATTCCTCAAAAGCTAAATATAGAATTACTATAACCCAGAAATTCAACTTGCAAATGTAGAACCATGAGAAATGAGAATGTAGGCCACACAAAACCTTGCATGCAGATGCCTGTGGCAGCGTCACCTGGCACAGCCAAAATGTGCCAACAACCCAAATGCCCATCAGCTCAGGAACAGATAAGCAAAACCTGGTCTATCCAGACAATAGAGTATTATTTGGTAATAAACAGAAATGAGTGCTGGTGGAGCGAGGAGGGGGCAAAGCGGGGGCACAGAGGCCAGAGCGCCCAGGGACGCGTGGCCACTGTCGGACCATTTGGTGTCACAGGATGGCTGGGCTGGGGCTTGGCCTGCAGGATGGGCTGGAAATGCTCTTAATTCCTCGGAAGCTAAGAGAAACCTGGGAAGGAGTGACAGCCTGGGCCTGGGAGCCGGGTGAACACAGGAAAAGGCTTTCAGTTTTTCAAAACCTGAGCAATAAAAGACTTGGACTTGTTTTTTGAAACTTTGTAGAAGAACAAAAATCTAGAAACTGGAAAAAATTTCAACTTGATGAGGCCTTGACTCAGTAATGACCTTGTATCTATGATTTGCTTTCTCATTCACTCATTCATTCATTCGAGAAATGCGTACTGAGAAACTGCTGTGTGCAGCCTCCGTGTCACACACACGTGTGCCCCTCCTGCATTGCTACTTTGGAACACGTGTGTTCAGGCATTGACTCATCTGTGTGGGCGTGGGTGTGCGTGTTCCTGTGTTGCAGCTGCACCAGCTCCCGAATGTTGCCTGCCCCGTTCCGATTCCGAGTGTCTTCCCAGAATCGTGACGGCCGGGGCAGGGAGGAGGAGGGTGGACTGTCCCATGGAAACGCGGCCTGGGAGGGCTTAACTGAGGACAGCTGACAGAAGAAGCTATTGACAAAACACTACACGTTGGGGGTGTAAACAACACACTTTTTTTTTTTTTTTTTTACAGTCCTGGAGGCTGGGGGTCCAAGATCCAAGTTCCTACAGACTTCCTGCTGGGTGAGCTGTAGGCCTGGCATGCAGGCAATGGCTTCCTGGCTGTGTCGGAAAACAGTGGAGAAAAAGATGGGGAGAGGGAAGCAGGGGAGAGAGGGGCAAGAAAGAAAGAAAGAGGCTGGGCGTGGTGGCTCACACCTGTAATTCCAGCACTTTGGGAGGCTGAGGAGGGCGGATCACAAGGTCAGGAGACCGAGACCATCTGGCTAACACGGTGAAACCCCATCTCTACAAAAAATACAAAAAATTAGCCTGGCGTGGTGGTGGGCGCCTGTAGTCCCAGCTACTCGGGAGGCTGAGGCAGGAGAATGGCTTGAACCCAGGAGGCGGAGCTTGCAGTGAGCCGAGATTGCACTCTAGCCTGGGCAACAGAGTGAGACTCTGTCTCAAAAAAAAAAAAAGAAAAGAAAAAGAAACAGAAAAAAAAAAGAAAGAGGAAGAAAGAGACAGAAAGGGAGAGAGGGAGGGCAAGGAAGAGAGAAAGGGAGGAAAGGAGGGGGAGAGAGAGAGAAGAACCATCAGGGAGGGAGAGAGAGAAAAGAGCCCCAATCCTATTGTTGCCGCCCCACCCTCATGACCTCCAAAGGCCTAGCTCCAAATCCAGCCACAGTGGGGGTTAGGACTTCAATGTATGAACTTCAGGGTCAGGGACACAATTCAACCCACAGCAGTGTGGAAGGAGTTCAGGAGAAGTGAGGGATGAGGCTGTCCCAGGATAGCCCAGAGGAGCCTGGAGGGATGTAGGAAAGGGAGGGCTGGAGGAAAAGGGGCTCCCGCAGGACCACCAAGGCCCCCAGCCTCCAGGTGCCCTCATTGCCACACGCTGCAGGAGGCCAGAGGGCGAGGGAGCAGGCGGGACACTGTGCACAGGGCCAGTGTCCCAGGCTCTGGGCCTGTGGCTGGGAAGAGGCCAGAGAGTGCTGGGGAGGCCGTGGTGACCTCACAGAATCTGCCTCTCCTTCCACTGGGCTCAGAGATTCCCACGAGCTATGCGCTGCCCGGAAGGAGAAGGCAAGATGGGAGTGAGGGAGGGACTGATGGGTGGCCACCGCGGGAGGCTGAGAAGGAGGCAAACGGAGGTGAGAAGAGACAGGACGAGAGTGAACGCGCTCGCCAGGCTCTCAGGCTTTCCCCTCTGCTCAGGAGGTGCCACGGCTGCCAGACCTGCCAGATCTGGGCACAGACACAAAACAGGAACCCTCTCAGCTCAGCCTCAGGGTGTTTTGTTGCATGTTTTCTGGCTGGGGCTTGAGGGTGAAAGATTTTTTTTTGTTTGTTGTTTGCTTGTTTTTTAGCTGCTAGCTAGCTCAATTTGCTGGTCTTACATTCATGATACTCTTTGAGAAAATACACTGGGATGCTTTTACAACTTGAGAAAACCTCCTGGGTTTTGAAACCTCCCACACCTCTGCCCACCCTCCAGCCAGGCCAGGCCAGGGCAACGGAGAAGGGATGGAGAGAGGCGCGTGTGGACGTCACCCCAAGCCATCCATCTAAGAAGTCCCGTCCTGACATAGCGGCGAGGGTGACCCGCCCGTCAGCTCCTACCCTGCCCTGGGCTCCCTGCTGGGACCCGTGGCTGCGGTGCAACCCTGCTCAATCTCCACGCCCCCTGGCAGAGTCTGTGCGGTCACCCCATGTTAGGGACAAGGACTTGGAGTCACAGGTTTGCCTGGAGGTGACAGTGACGCCAGGGCCAGCCCAGGTGAGGGATACTCGAAGGCTCACCATGCTTCAGATGGGAAGCCGGGTGGAAAGAACAGGACGAGAGGAACCACCCGGCCACCTGCGACTGCCGCTACCTCCCTCTGCCCTCCTCCCTTCTTCCCCACAGGGCTCTGCAGAGTGTGGGACACGGACAGTTGCCCAACCCACAGCAGGGTAAGCGCAGGGCTGAGCATTGGCAGTGATTGGCTGTGGCTGTGGCTTCCGGCACGTGGCCAGAGACATGCCCACAAACCGCATGGGAGCCACGTAGGGGGTGCGCTGAGCACCAGACACAAAGGGAGGACCCTGCACAAGGGCCCCAGAAGAGGCATCTGTCAACCATAATCCAAAAATGCATATAATCTGGAAACCATTTCTTTCATTGTTGGTTAATTTCAATTCAATTGCAGCTTGAATGTAAATTATTGGAACTGGCTACTAATGAAGCATTGAAGACAAATTTTGATAATAGAGCATCTATTGCTTCAGTTTAAACAAAAGCTGCATGTGAATATACTGAGCTTGCTGAAAACGTCTTTAAAATCTCTCCTTCCATTCCTAGCAACATATTTTATGAGACTAGTTTTTCTACTGTGACTATTATTAAAATAAATCTGAACACTATTTTCGATATACATTTTCCCTGCCAGAATCAGTAAAACTGAAACTGGATAGGGAAGCAAAACATACATTTATTGTCCATCAGAGATATTAAATATTAACACAACATGGTATGATTTTGCACAAAAAGGCATTTAAGCACGAATTGTTATTTCACTCCTATTTTGCTCAGTTATGGTTGTGGAACGGCAAAACATTTTTAACGTGTGCGTTAGGTGGCTTAAACAACAAAACCTGGTTTTTCACAATTCTGGAGGCTGGAAGTACAACATGAAGGTGCCAGCCGGTTTGGTTTCCTGGCCCTCTTCTTGGCGTCCAGACAGCCGCCTTCTAGCTGTGTCCTCTGGTGGTGAAGGGAGGGTGCTCTGAGCAATTGTTCTTCTTTTCTTGTTTTCTGAGATGGAGTCTCGCTCTGTCGCCCAGGCTGGAGTGCAGCGGAGTGATCTTGGCTCACTGCAACCTCCACCCACTGGGTTCAAGCAATTCTCCTGCCTCAGCCTCCCAAGTAGCTGGGACTACAGGCGCCCACCACCACACCTGGCTAATTTTTTGTATTTTTAGTAGAGATGAGGTTTTGCTGTGTTAGCCAGGATGATCTCGATCTCCTGACCTCGTGATCTGCCTGCCTCAGCCTCCTAAAGTGCTGGGATTAAGGCGTGAGCCACTGCGCCTGGCTGCTCTTCTTATAAGGGCACTAATCCCATCATGGGGATCCCACCTTCACAACTTCATCTAAACCTTATCACCTCCCAAAGGTCCAGCTCCTAACAGCCTTTCTTTGGGGATGAGAGCTTCAGTATATGAAACTGGAGGGAAGGCAGCTCTGTCCATGGCAGTCTGACAATTCTCTGTAACATATAAGTGCATTCTTTCAACAAACAATATGCAGAGTTTATGTAATTTGTTTCTATTTTCCTGTTTTATTTTTGTTCTGATCATGCCATTTGAAACATACTTTATGTCTGTTGAGTGTAATAATACAATTTTGATCTTATAATTTTTTGTCTTTCTATTTTTTCATTTCTCTAGTAACTAATTTTTGTCATATTTTAAAAACTACCAATATAAAGAAGATCAAAACGTAGAATGATCCTTCATCACCAATGGTTCTTCATCATCAATAATCCTTCATTACCAATGTTCGATGGTGCTTCACCACCGAGGTCTTTCATCACCGAGGTCTTTGATCACCAAGGTCTTTCATCACCCAGGTCCTTCACCTCCGAGGTCCTTCACTACTGAGGTCCTTCACCTCTGAGGTCCTTCACCACCGAGGTCCTTCATCACCGAGGTCTTTCATCACCAAGGTCTTTCACTATCAATAGTTCTTTATCACCAAGTCCTTCATCGCAATGGTCTTTCATTATCAATGATTCTTTATAACAAAGGTCCTTCATCACTATGATCTTTCATCACCACAGTCCTTCATCACCATGGTCCTTCATCACCATGTCCTTCATCACCAAAGTCCTTCATTACCATGTCCTTCATCACCAGAGTCCTTCATCACCACAGTCCTTCATCACCACAGTCCTTCATCACCAAGGTCCTTCATCACCAAGTTCTTTCATCACCAAGGTCCTTCATCACCACAGTCCTTCATCACCACAGTCCCTCATCACCAAGGTCCTTCATCACCAAGTTCTTTCATCACCAAGGTCCTTCATCACCACAGTCCTTCATTACCACAGTCCTTCATCACCAAGGTCCTTCATCACCAAGGTCCTTCACCAAGGTCCTTCATCACCATGGCTCTTTACCACCAAGGTCCTTCATCATCAGTGTTTAATGATCCTTCCCCACAGGGAGTTAAGAACAGTTCAAGGAAGCTCCTGAACAGATGAGGCAGCTGGTTTGTTGAGAGAAGTTGGAGTTAGAAGAGAGAGGAAAGTTGAGGAGCTGGTGCAGATGCCTGGCCAGTCTTAGGACACAAGAAGTGCAGACTGGGAGGATTCTCAGAGGACCTGGAGAACAGTCTTCTCTTTTTAGAGATGAGACCTAGAGAAACGTGTGAGTGGACAGGGACAGCTCTGGCCTCTGACACTGGGAAGACAGGCCGAGTGTCCTGTGTTCCTCCCCTGCTGTCGTCCCTCCTACCAGAAGGGTGCACCTCCCCGACCCACTTTTCCAAACCCAAACACAGACCTCTGGCTGAGGTGAGATCTGCAGCACGTCTTCTCTCATCTCCACCGGAGCCCCGCAGCCACTCAGGAAAGGCAGCTACAGCCCCAGCTGGGATGTCAGTGTGGCCAGACAGTTTCTGCCCCGTCCCAAGTGCTGCCCAGAACATGGACACTGACCCCGTTTCCTCAGAGTAAGCACAGACCTGCCCAAAACCTGCGCCCTGGGAGCAGCCCCACACTGCCGGCCTTGGGGGCACGGGGCGAGGGCACTCTTTCCCTTTGCTCAGGCAGCTTCTGTGGACATGGACACATGGGACTGTACCCAAGGAGGGGACAATGGACAGATGAGAGACAGAGTGAGGAGCGGGGAAGGGGGGAACCCCTTCGAGGAGAAATTCCATCAACCTCACAATCTTGCCTGTTTCCCCACCCCCGAGGCCACACCATCTGGATGGACAGCCCTTTGAAAGCAAACAGGAACCCTGTTGTGAGCACCACAGGCACAGTGCCCTGCGGCCCGTGTCTGGCCTGGCGCAGGCTCAGGGCTGGGCAGAGCTCAGAGCGCGGCTGCCTCTGCCTCAGAAGCCCGTGAGGGCCCCGTTGGCTCAGGCTGGAGCACAGCGACCGACGTCGAGGCTTTAATGAAGTCCGTGTGAGTGGCGGTGGGGCGGCCTCGCTGCACAGATGGCTCTTTGTCCCCATGACACCTGCCATCTGCTTGTTTGTCTAAACGATGCTGCAGGGGCAGGGGTTCCCAATCTGCTGCCCGGGCCCCACCCGCCCGCCGCGACCTCCTGACCCCCGGGCCAGACGGGTCCGCAGAGTTTGTTCTTCCAGCACAGTGGGCTCTGCCTTCTCTGCCTTCGACGTCCGCAGCCTCTTGCCAGCGCTGGTGCTTGGGTGGCAGGAGCAGCCGGGGAGGGGAAGAGGAGGGGGAGGAGGAGGGAGAGGAGGAGGGGAGCAGCCGCAGCCGCAGGGACTGGGAGGACTTCAGCAGCAGCTGCCACCCGCGGCTTGGCAGGGCCCTCCTGGTCCAGGAGCCAGGCTGGAAGCTCGCATTTCCGAAGCTCAGCCCTCACACCTGTTCGCAGAGAGAACGTCACATAAAAGAGAGGCCGGGAGGGAGGGACCCCCCAGAGCAAATGCTCGGCCGCCCCTGGAGCAGATGACAGCAGCCGCAGCCGCACAGGCTGGAGCACAGCTCGCTCCCTTTTCTTAAAAACAAGTGAGGTGAGAAGAGAAAAGTTCACTTTTGAAGTTGCAGAAATGGAAGCAAAAACATCCAGATTCCACTTGCATCAGTTGAGGGAGCATTCCGAAAGGGAGGCGAGTTGCTGGAGGGCACTTTACCGGCAGCCTCCCTGGGCCTTTCCCCTGCCCCAGCATGTCTTTGAAAAGGTCTGGTGAGGTTGTCTTCCCCACCCCGTTCCCCGTAAACAGGAGGATGCCATTTCGCAGCAGGAGGCTGAGACTTCCCACTCCCACGCGAGCTTTGTGAGGTCTGGAACCACAAACCTCGGGTCCTGGAGGCTCCATGAAGCTGCTTTTGTCACTCACTCCTCAGTTGTTAAATGAACAGGCCACACATTGTCTCCAAAAGTGGCAGCACTTTCCAAGAAGGAGCATGATTCCCCGCAAACGTGCAGAATCTGCTGCAGCAGTGACCTGTTGCTATTTCCCCATTGCTACGTCTGAATGTGCCCAGACACCGTGGTTGGAAAGGTGGCCTCCGATGCAAGTGTGCTGTGAGGTGGGACCTTCAGGAGGTAGACCGGGTGGCAAGGGCTGCTCCTGTGTGAATGGTTAACGCCGCCGCTATTGCAAGTGTGAGTGTGTTACGAGTGCGAGCCTGGCCCTCTCTGGCTCCCCCTGTGCTAGCACGGCCCTCCCGCCTTATGCTGTGGGAAGGTATGGCGAATGAAGGCCCCTCGATGGCAGACTTCCTCAGAGTGGTGAGAAACACATTTCTTTTCTGAATAAATTACCCTTTCTATTATAGCACCACAAAGCAGACCAAGACACTGCTAAGAAATGACTTAGAACTCGTGTGCTGCCCCCGGTGAGAAGTGGGGAGGGCCAGGCCTCAGGGGCTCCCTCCCTGAACCCCACCCAGGGGCTGCCCTTTGCTAAGTCAAAGCCTCCCGTTCCATTCTCTCCAGAGAAAGCACATGTGCTTGACACACAGTTTCTGAAATCATTGAGCAGCAGAAGTAACTCCACAAAGGTCAGAGCCAAAGGGCACTGCCGGCCTGAACACTCCTGGCCTCACTCTCCTTCCTTCAAAGTCTATACCCCATGGCAGGCACCAGCCCTTGATTTTGTCTTCCTCTGAATGCAAACAAAACCTAAGCAGGAGGAGAAGACAGTTAACGACTGACAACTGTGATGCTGCTGGTATTGAGGCGAACAAATAAGGGAGAAACGAGCTACCAAGAATTCACCTGAATGCTCAGGGCCACAGGTTTGCCTGTAGATACCAGCTAGCCACCGGCGCTAAGGCCCCTCAAGGCTGCAGGTTGGATGACTCACTGGCTGTTCCTCAAGTTCCTCTGAAAGATGCTTTCTCATCTCCCTGGGTTTACAAGATGAGGTGGCAGAGAGGGGAGAGACCTGGGCCACCAGCCTGTGCACCCCACTCCCTCTGCACCACGGCCCAGAGAGATGGTTCCCAGCCGTGGCCTCCTCGCCCTGAGAGACGGGACTCCCGTGGTTCATTCCACCCGGGATTCTCACTGAAACTCTGTCTCCTTTTTGGTAATTAGACTAGTAGGTCTGTTTGATTTCTATTTAAATTTCTATTTAAATTTCTATTTAAATCCCATCTTTCCTGTCAATTTTTAGACACGTGTTTTCACAAAGTGTGGAATATTTGAAGCCTTTGGGCCATTTGCAAACCGCACAACAGCCACACCCGGGTGGCGCAGACGCCCTGTGGACACCTACAGACCTGTTTCAAACGCACGGAGGCCCGCCGTGAGCAGCTCGCCTGGAGACGGTTGGCAATTTAACACCAGTACTACGCAACAAGGGCCATGCGTCCTACGGGTATCCAACGGGAACTATTTGGGGTGACACATTTGACTTGGTGCATTTATTTCACAAGTTTCTAATTCTGAGTTTCTGGGAAGTGGCCACTGTCAGGGACCCAGAGCCTCGACAAGGGAGGCTGTCCTGACGCGTCGTCCTGCTGTGTGGGGAGCTGCACCATCTGGCTTCAGTGCTGGTTGACAGGAGAGATTTCCCTCTCGGAGAATGAAGTTTAAACAAGACGAGGCTCGCACGGCTCGACACGGGGCAGCAGCATCCTCAGGGTCAGCTCAGGAGTACAACGCAGAGCTTCACGGTGGCGCTGAGGCTGTTCCGGGAGGCAAAGATGAGTTCCAGGATTTGAGGGTCACAGCAGGAAAGGGGCTTCTAAGGCCTATGCATTGAAATAATCAGAGGAGTGTCCTCCATCACAGGCTGACACCCTCGGGCCGGCACAGTCTGCCCTCCTCGGACACCAGTGTCCCCTCGCGCTAATGACAAGCCGCCCTCGTGACCGTGTCGCTGGCACCCACAGCTGTGTCTGCACCTAAAAGCAGGGGCCATATTTTTACGCATTTATTAGTGGATCGAAAACATAACTTCAGGTGGAGCTTGGCTTACTCCTGCTCTGGACCATCAGGGTGTTGAGACCGACACCGACTGTGGGCTGGAGCTGTCTGATGCTTCTGTGTGTTAACTCAACCCCTCGAAAACCCTATGAGATGGGTCCTAGCATCTCCCTGTTTCACAGATGGGGAGACCAAGGCACGCGAAGGCAAAGCAGACCCCTCAGGGGCCTCCAGCTGACGAAGGGAAGAGCCAGGACTCAGATCCTGGAAGTCTGACCCCGCATGTGGGTGCCCCCAGCACCACAAGCGTGTCTGCCTCTCCACCTGCAAGGGACATCAGTAATTCATGCCATTTAATACAGTATCGAGTGATCTAACAGAGGTGGGTGGAGAACTGATCTGGGCAACATAGTCCTTGGGAGAATAACTGAAAAAAAGACTGAATGCGGCTGGGCACAGTGGCTCACGCCTGCAATCCCAGCACTTTGGGAGGCCGAGGCGGGCAGATCACTTGAGGTCAGGAGTTCAAGACCAGCCTGGCCAACATGGTGAAACCCCATCTCTACTAAAAATACAAAAATTAGCCAGGCATATTGGTGCACCTGTAATCCCAGCGGCTCAGGAGGCTGAGGCAGGAGAATCGCTTGAACCCGGGAGGCAGAGGTTGCAGTGAGCCAAGATCGCGCCAGCGCACTCCAGCCTGGATGACAGAGTGAGACTTCCTGACGACGGGAGAAGCAGCAAATCACACAGGAGCAGGGAGACAGCAGCTTCAGGAGATGATGCAGCTCGCACCAGGGCCTCAGAAAGAGTGTGGATGAGAAAGAGGATGGGCATCCCACGGCCACCTGGACAGCAGGAGGGTGAGACCAGGGTCATAAAGCAGAGAGGCCATTCATTTACGACAGAGCCCAGAGAGTTTCCCTGGGTGCTTCTAAAGATGGGAGCAGAAAGTGGAGCCCTAGAAATAAGAACATCTGAGCTCAGAAGGAAGTACCCCCAACAACTCACACGTCTCCCCAGAAGGAAAATGGGCATCGGTCATCTCTGGGATGGTGCGAGGATTTCTGCAGTGAGTAACCAGATACCCTCAGTGTTAAAGGAAAGTCCCCAGATTTAAGTGTCTGTGTGTAGTGTGTGTATTCAGTTAATTATACACCTTACACACTGCTGGGGTGAGAGGCCTGAATTCCGGTATTCTCAGGAGCTCTGGGGAAGTCACCCTTCCAACGATTTCCCCTGCTGCTTGGGACGGGCTCTGCTGATGAAGGTGCCGGCACCATCCGTCCCGAGTTCTTGTCAATGGCCGAGGGTGACTCCAAACGCTGCCAGTGGGTTCTTCTTCCCAACTTTGCCGTTTCACGGAGTTAAAGGCCTGGCATTTAACAAAACCATCTGCAGCAACCCAGCCAATCTTCCGGAAGTGTCCTGATCTCTTCCTCTGTAGCGTATTTAAAAGTGAAGCACATTTGCCTGGACTCTGCCCCGGGGCGGAGCTGTGCGCATGCTGGGCTGCCCTGATGAGCTGGTGCTGAGACAGAAGCGGCTTTGGGGATGGCCGCACGGGCTGTGTGTTCTGCTTCCGAACTGCCTCAGGTGAGCATGGAAAACACTTCCATAGATGCAGGGAGATGCTTCACTGCCGCAGGCAATTCCTGCACACAAACACGGCATCATCATCTCCACGTAGAGGGAAGACAGGACGCTCACAGGGAAATTCTCGGAAAGTGGGGTGTCTCCTCCTTCGAGGCCTCTTCTCAGCCGTGAGGCTGTGCTCTGGGCCTCAGTCCCACCCACTGCACCGTCCTCCCTACCACAGCATCCATGCCAGCCCCGCACCCGTCAGGACATGTGGGAGCCCTGGCCCCGAGGGCTTTCTGTGGCTTCCCAGGTCCATGTTTCCATTGTCTTTGCTCCCACCGTTTTTTCTCATGTCCTCTTTTCACACAATATTTATTGTCTTGTCCCCTCTGTTCTGTCAAGAGCCCAGACTGTGTAACACACATTGCCTGGCCCAACAACCCATTCAATAAATATGTGTGGAACAAAAGAACCAAACAATGACTCAATACCTCTCCTGCCTCTTCCATGAAATCATTGTTTTAATTCGAGAATTAAAGATGTTTGGATTAAAATGTTTCTTGAATTTTTCCATTCCTGGCCTCTTGCAAGATCATTGTGCTAGATTTTGAATGACCTACTTTTCCTTCTCAGGCCTGAGACTTCAAGAGACTATTGTGGTAACATAGCCACGAATTAATCTTTCCATTTTCTGAAAATAGAATTCTACTTACATAAGTTTTTTAAAAAAAATTGGTGGTTAGAACAATATCATTAATATCATTTTTATTTTTCAATTAAATGATTCCAACTGTCTTCATGATAATTATTTATATTTATAGAACATCTTAAAGGGTACATTTCACACAGAAAGCCACCACGTCCAGTCTCTGTCCAGCCCATGGAGGGAGACCAGAGGTGGTCGTTGGGTGGGCAGCAAGAAGCCAGGGAGGACCCAGCGGGGAGCAGGGTGGGGACCGCAGAAGGGGTGGCAGGAGGGATAGGGCAAGCCGTGGGTAGGCAGCCACCCTTAGCAAGGGAGGCAGGGAATGCCACCTGGCTGGTACAAATGGAACAAATTCCAACGCCTGTCTAGAGTGTAAGCTTCTTGGGCAGAAGGGAGCTTTATGATCCACGTCCATCCCATAGCCTTGCTCCCGCCATGCCCCCTCCTCGGAGAAGGCCGCCTGGAGTGCCCACCACAGAACCAGCGCTGTGCTTAGCAGCACCAGGACCCGCAGGGCCCGCACTCCCCTCCTCAGGAAGCTCACTGCCCACGAGGAAAGACGAGGAAATGCGGAGAAAGAAGGGCACGGGACAATGCCACAGACTATGCAGAGAAAAGTGACCAGTCGGAAGGGTCAGGGGAGGCTTCGAGAAAGAGCCAGGACCGGAGCTGGACCCTTGGAGAGAGCCGCACGTGACTGAGGGTGCAGGGCGGCCCGAGGCTGGGAACAGCACCTGCCAGGCCCGGGGAAGGGCAGGACAGGGCCGGCGCATGGAACAGAAGGGAGCATGGCACTGTTAAAAGGCCGTGAGACATCCGGGAGCCGCAGCAGGGGAGGCCGAGTGTGGAGGTTTAGAGGAAAGGAGTGAGGCTGAGGCTGCGAAGGAGGAGCGTGGTGTGGAGAGGGACCGGGAGGCCCTGAGGTGGGAGGAGCGCGGTGTGGGGGGGGCCGGGAGGTCGTGGGGTGGGAGGAGCGTGGTGTGTGGGGGGCCGGGAGGCGGTGGGGTGGGAGGAGCGTGGTGTGGGGGGGGGCGGGAGGTGGTGGGGTGGGAGGAGCGTGGTGTGGGGGGGGGCGCAGGAGGCCGTGGGGTGGGAGGAGCGTGGTGTGGGGGGACCGGGAGGTCGTGGGGTGGGAGGAGCGTGGTGTGTGGGGTGCGGGAGGCGGTGGGGTGGGAGGAGCGTGGTGTGTGGGGGGGCGGGAGGTGGTGGGGTGGGAGGAGCGTGGTGTGTGGGGGGGCGGGAGGTGGTGGGGTGGGAGGAGCGTGGTGTGTGGGGGGGCGGGAGGTGGTGGGGTGGGAGGAGCGTGGTGTGTGGGGGGGCGCAGGAGGCCGTGGGGTGGGAGGAGCGTGGTGTGGGGGGGCCGGGAGGCCGTGGGGTGGGTGGCAGCACAGGCTAGGGCTGAGCTCGGGGCCGGGGCAGGGGCGCTTGCCCTTGGGAGGGAGAAAACAGGCAAGGGACAGGATGTGGTGATCATCGGCCCCCGAAACGCCGCGGCCACAGCCTGATGAAGTCTGTAGACAACAGGCTCGGCATGAAGGAGACACAGCAGACATGGCTGTGAGGTGCCGCTCGTGGGAGCAGAGCGGGGAAGGGAACCTGGGTGTGACCGTGGGGCTGGGGCTGGGCGGGGAGAGGGACCGGAGATGGGGAGGGGCTGCTGGAACGAAGGAGGGCGGCCAGAGGTGCACGGGCCCCCACCCCAGCCCCAGCTCCCAAGTGGTACACCGACCAGTCACTCAAAAAGCAGCCTGTGAGTTTTCGGAAGAACAGACTCTTGGCCGTGGAGCCAACAGAGGTTTCTCCTGCAGGTGTGTCCCAGCCGGGAGCGTGGCCTCGGTGCAGGAAGCCATGGGCCTAACACGAGCCACCCGAGAGGTTTTTGGGCCTGCGGGAAACCCTGCTGTACCCTCTGGCCTCTGGCACAAGTGTTCGTGCGGGGCCTTCGGGGGCCCTCGGGCGCTGGGTCCCCGTGCAGGCCGAGCGCGGTGGAGGTTGCTTGGTACGTGGCAGGGCACACCTGTGTACGTAACTGAGACCACATGTGAGAGCGAGAACCATCCGTGCCGGGCCTCCTGTGGAGCAGCCGTGAGACATCGCCTTACTCTGCACATGGGCGGCCGCTTCCTCTTGCGCCTGGAATCCTGACAGCCAAGGCGTTAGGGCCGTGCCTCGCCGTCCCTTGCAGGCCCCTGGCCCTGGACTGTCCCCGCAGGCCGCAGCGCAGGCTCCTGGGGGAGGGGTGAGGGCCCACTTGGTGCAGGTGGCTCTCCAGTCTGATGAGACACCAGCTGGGCTGGGTGCGGTGGCTCACGCCTGTAATCCCAGCACTTTGGGAGGCTGAGGCAGTCGGATTGCCTGAGCTCAAAGTTTGAGACCAGCCTGGGCAACGTGGTGAAATCCTGTCTCTCAAAAAAAATTAGCCAGGTATGGTGCATGGTGGTGGGTGCTATAGTCCCAGCTACTCGGAAGGCGGAGGCAGGGGAATTGCTTGAACCCGGGAGGTGGAGGTTGCAATGAGCTGAGATAGAGCCACTGCACTCCAGCCTGGGGCGACACAGCAAGACTATCTCCAGAAAAAAAAAAAAAAGACACCAACCGACTGCCCACTGCGAACTGAGGCTTCCTCCTGCTGCTGGCTTCCCCTGGGGACTCACTGAGCCAGGGTCTCCACGCATCACGGCATCCATGGCAAAAACTTGCCAGCACTCAGGCAAAGCAAGGCTCACCTCCTCCCTCCTGAGCTGGCTGTGCACACCTCTGCTTCCATTTCCTTCAGTTTTACTTTATTCAGCAGGAGTATTTCCAAACTGTGACATATAAAGTATCCAAAAACAGGTTTTTATTCTTCTCTACCTTCTCGTTTTTCAAGCAAAGCTAACTTACATCTTCCCTTAATAATAATTGGTTTGAATGTCATTTTCAGAGAGTGACTTTTAAAAAATACTTGTCATTGTAAACGAGTCTCTGCATAATTGCGCTGGATTCTCTTGAGAATGTGGCTTTGACTCAGCCTTGGCTGCCGACGGCCAGGAGCCCATGGGCCTGGCCCTTTCTGAGACAGAGCTGATTTCCGGACCGCTCTTATCAGCCTTCTGTGGCCTGGGCCTGAGATTTGTGGTCCGGCAGGGCCTTGGCCAGGCCGTCTCCACTTCCTACCACGCTCCCGCCTTCGCCTCTGGCTCTAGTCTTTCCTTTGACCTAATTTTTAGTGTCACTGCATGGCCACCTGCACTCCAGATTCACACAGTCACTCTCCTGTTTTTTATTCCCTTAGGTTTTATCTGAACACAATCTTACTGTTAAAACACCACACACACACACACACACACACAACAGACACAAGCTCACATCCTCTGTGACACCACCCAGTGCCCCCATGACACTGATAGGTGCGTTTGTGCCTTCCTGCATGTGGCACAAGTGCTCGTCTGCTGTGCCCGCCCTGTGATGTGCTCCAAGTGCTCCCCACAGCTGCAGCCTCGCTCCCCCACATCCTGTGGGTGGGCACTCCCTCTGCTCCCAGGGGGTCTCTGGCATGACCTCTGCCATGGACCCTGCCATGGTCTCTGCCTTGCCAGTGATTCAGCTGCTTCCCTGCTCATCCTCTGTTCTTCCCTGGGGTAAATGCTGAGAATGCATCAGAGTCGGTGCAATTTTAATGTAATCAATTAATCAATATGATGAATTGATCTCGAGATGCCGAGTTCTGATTTTTAAAAACACCGTTTATGCACCAATTTCCTCTAATGTTTGACGTTAAGTGTTTCCATTTCCTCTAACTTAATAGGGGAAAAATCAGACTGTTTTCCATTGCAGTTCCCTGATCTGTTGTGAGATTGTGCAGCTTTTAAATGCTTCTTGGTAATTTGCATTTCTGCTTTTGTAAGTTTCACTCGTATTTCTTTGGCCCTTTTCTTCACAGCTGTGTGTTCTCCCCACGGTGGAGGAACCGTCTTCTCCCTGCGCCTGTGAAGTGCTGTTGGATTCGCCCACAGTGCCAGCCCCTTCCCATGAACACTGTGGGTCTCATTCTGCTGCTCGTGTCTTGAGGCTTCTCTACACGCCTGTCATATTGTTGCCATCATACTCATGGATCTTTTCTTTTGTGCCGTTCAGTTTTTCTGTTATATGCAAGAAGACGCTCTCTGCCGGCGGGACCACACGGACACTCTTCTTTCTCCCGTCACGCTGGAATTCTTGTTTCTGTGCTTAGAGCTTTAACTTCAGTGGGATCCAGTTTTGTGAATGGTGTAAATGAGGGATTTGGCTCATTTACTGGCTGTGCAGTCCTGTGCCCAGAGCTACACTTCCCATGAGCATGTTTGCCACCAGATGCCAGGCACCAGCCTTGCTCCCGGCACTGCTCCTGGCCTTGTTTCTGGCCTTGCTCCCAGCCCTGCCCCCTGGTCTGCTCCCTGCCCTGCTCCCAGCCTCCGTCACCTTTCACAGTCTTCTGTCCCAGGTCTGCCGCTCACCTGCCCATCGGGTGAGATCCCTCAGGGAGTCGGAGATAGGGCCTCTTCCTGTCCTTCCAAGGGGAGCAGTGTCTGGAGGCTTCGGAGGATGTTTCTGACACACTGTGGGGTGTCCACCGCTCCAGCTCGCAGGTTCCAAGGCAGAAGTCACCAGAAGGAAGAACAGAAGCAAAGACAATGCCAGGCTAAAGCAGGAGCCCACCCTTCCGGTCTGAGGGCCGCGCTGGGGGCTGCTGAGCTGGGGGCTACTCAGCATGGTGCCTGAGTGTTCACAGGCGCTGAGTGCCCCCACTGCCTCTGTAGGAAGCGTCCCAGGGGCAGATGTGCCGTGGTCCTCGTGCAGCCGATGTCTGTCCCACCTGGAGCGACTGACCTGCCTGTGCTGACGGGGTGGATGGAGACAGGCCATCTGTCAGAGGCAATCGGAGCAAATTATCAAATTCTAAAGTCAGAGGACCCTTAGGGCTTCACTGAGTGGAGGCAGGAGCCGCCCTGGGGAGACGTTTCCCTCAGTGAGGGGCCTGCAGTGAGGCTCAGCCTTTTTGGTAAATTGCACCAGGGAATAGGTTAGGACTTATCTGCATCGGGCGTCTCATCATCAGTCAACACTGTGTCATGCTGGGCAGTCACAACACCACACAGCTCACAACAGTGTCACACACTTCACAACAGCATCACACACCTCACAACAGCGTCACACAAGCTCACAACGGTACCACGCGAGCTCACAACACCACACAAGCTCACAATAGCACCACAGAGCTCACAACAGCACCACACAAGCTCACAACAGCACCACGCAGCTCACAACAGCGCCACAGAGCTCACAACAGCACCACACGGGCTCACAACAGCACCACAGAGCTCACAACAGTACCATGCGAGCTCACACCACAGAAGCTCACAATAGCGCCACAGAGCTCACAAGAGCACCACACAAGCTCACAACAGCACCACGCAGCTCACAACAGCGCCACAGAGCTCACAACAGCACCACGCAGCTCACAACAGCACCTTAGAAGCTCACAACAACCAACCGCGGGCTTGGCGCTGTTTGGTTTTGTTTGCTTTCTAGCTTTCCTTTATTCTGTTTCTGCTGTCTTTCCTGGACCAGCAAGGTGGCTTACTTGGAGTTAGTACTGGAGCTGTCACGATCTCTTTCGTGTCTGTAGTGTGAACTGTGATTTCCTTCCCTCCTGGGCTGTGTTGTGGAAAGATGGGCCCGCGGAGGGTGTTTGGAATAAACGGGCAGTCCTCCCACCAGCACGCCCGCCTCTGCTGGGAGCGTGAGGCAGCACCACTCCCCAGGAGGCAGCTTCTCTCAACCGCACGGCTCTAACTGATCTGCCACCAGAGCCCCTGACATCCTTCCCCCGCCAGGAGCCTCTGCAGCCCCTGCTCCCACCCTCGAGGGCACACGAGCCCAGAGCCATTCCCAGGTCGGGTAGAGCAGCAGTCTGAGTAGGGAATGGATGGGGTCTCCTCCTGTGAAATTGCTCCCTCGGCTCCTCTGCAGGTCAGCACCTTAGAAAGGCACATGGGTGTCAGGACAGCCGCAGGCCCAGCCTGTCTGCCTCCTGGAGGCCCCGGCCGTGCGGCCTCTTCCCCTGTTGCCCTGGCCCTGGGGAGCTCTGGTGTTGTCTGCCTCTTCCCCACGGCACCGTCTCTGCTGCTGGACCAAAGCATGGCCTGAGCCCCTCACAGCCCCATGCTCTGCCCACAGCCACCAGATCCACAGTTAGAACAAACTTGTGTGCCTCGGCCTGGCTGGGAGGCCCCTGCTCCCAGGAACTCACCTTCTCCCAGAGGGGTCTCTGTCCAGCAGGTGAGCCTGGCCCCAGGCCTCTCTGCAGCAGGCACGGACTGGCTGGGTGACCCTCAGGGAACCACAGCTGGTACTCAGCAGCACTGCCGTGCCAGGCTCCACCTCCCACCTGGCGAGGCGCCTACTCCCCAACTCCCCTTGTTCCCAAACCTCCCCCTGAACCAGCCTCATGACCCCCAACCACTGGGCCAGAGTGGCAGCTGACTGCAGGTCCTAGCGTCCCCGGATGGCCCCAGCACCCAGACTCTCAGAAGACACCACAAGCCAGAGCCCCCCTTACCCAGGCTCTCCCCTCCTCCCATGTCAGCCTTAGAGGCACCTTTTCAGTATCACAGGTGACACCAGATGCTCCCAGCCAGACCTCGAGTGGCGGTGGTCAGAGTTCAGCGGGAACGCTGGGCCTTGGCTCTGAGATGTCACGGCTTTTCCAACACTTCTGGCCACCACGTGAGGGCCCCAGCGTGAGACCAAGGGCAGCGGTGAGTGCCAGAACCGTGCCTGGCACTTCCTATGGTTGGGGATCTCAACAGAACTTGTGAGGCAAGAAATTCTCCCGGGGCCTGAAAGGCCCATGCACGGCCGTTTGTAATTTTGGCTGGGGCCAGGGTGGGGTGTGACGTTCCAAGAGAGTCCCCTCCTTATCACACCAGGACCCTCCCTGCTCGGGGCACAGGGCAGACACCCAGCACACCTTCCTCTCTCACCACCGCCTCTGCCCTGCACCCAGCTGAAAGCGATTAGATTTGCGTGTCTTTATTTGTGGAGCTATAAATTGTCACCACATTTACGGAGCAGGTGTCTTTTCTAATCAATTCTGTTTTCCATGCAGTCTCTGCAGCCGTGGTCAGCGATACAGAAGCTCTTGCATGCTGGAGCGCCTGGCGTGTGGACTGCAGACTTTGATGGCAGCTTTTCTTTCATACTTTCCACATTTTGTCCTTTGAGAGTCTGTTCTGGGAAGACAGGACCTGCTATAAAAACAAACAATATCAAGATGGGTTATAATTCGCCTCCGTCCTCTGCCCCAGGGTGGAGCTGCGTGGAGTGTTGATTCCCAGGGAGGTGACTTAAGGAGATGTTCTCCTTCTCAAAGGAGAAGCCAAAAATGAAGCAGAAATTCAAGTGATCAGCTAAGTTGGGAGCAGGAGGCAACCCAGGAATCACAGATGGAACTGGGAGAGGAGACTGGTGTGATGGGCAGTGGGACCCCTGGTTGCCGACACACTCCTCTCTCACCACCTATCCCATTCAATCTTACACGTTTCTCTCTCCTCCAGTAGACTCTGAGCTCCTGGGCGGCAGGGCTAGATTGTGTGCACCTTTTATCCTTGAAACAACCTCAGTTCCTGGTACATTACGTGGTCACTAAAAGTTTGCTGCATTGAATTAAACAGAATTGGTTCATGCTATTAAATTGTGGACAAGTCCCTCATGGTACTTAGAATCAACAGAATTGTCGGCATTGACGGGCAGGGCCCTGAGATACAGATGGTCCTGCCTCACAGCCCACTCAATGGGAAGGGCCCCCGGGAAAGGCAGAGCCACGGGGAGAGTCACAGGAGGGGCGAGCCATGGAGAGAGCCATGGAGAGAGCAACGGAGAATGCCTCGGGAGACCCTCACTCCCAAGGACAAGCCTGAGTGTGCCCACCGGGGTGGGGGGCTGACCTGGCAGCAGGTGCGTGAGGCTGAAGTCTATGAGTTCAGGGCGAGTATGGACAGGAGGACTAGAAACACACCGTCCCACTCCATTTAAACTGGAAGACCCCTCTCAGATAGACACAGCCCATGGCATTCTGCAAATGGTAATGTTTGCTTAACTCTTTGCTGAAATCTATTACATACATTCAAGAATAGCAGAAATACAATGATATTTAAGAAAATTGGAGCCTTCTGGGGATGACATTCCCCCAGCACAGGTTTCCCACACCTGCATCCATTTCCCGTTTCTGTGTCGGAGTCAGGCATCCTCGGTGGCTTCAGTCGATGCACGGCCTCTGCAGGTCAGAAGCCTGCACGGCAGCCACGCTTCCTCTGGCCACTGGCAGAACCCATTTCCCTGCCCTGGAGGACGGGGGCTGGAGACCCCTCAACCCCCATGGCACCTGCCAGCCCAGAGGCCGCCCTCATGTCCGTGCCATGGGGCTTCCTCATCATGGCCTCTCACTGCCTGGAGGAGAAAGGAGAGTCTAGAGGGTGCCTTGCCCGGCGAAGTCTCACTGATGGAAGTGGCCGCAGTCTGCATGTCCAGCTGTCAGGGTCCCACCACACTCAAGGGAAGGAGATCATACAAGGCCTGGAACAGAAGGGGCAGGACCAGGGGAGACCACCAGGCCCCCGGTCAGAAGTTCAACTGGGGGACACCTGGGTGACCTGGCCTTGCACCTGCTGGATCCTGGTGCGGGGGGTCCCCACTGGGGATGGGGACGGCAGGTCTGCCATTTCCATGTCAGAAGCTCCTAGGCACCAGCAATGAGTGGATCTGTCTCTGCCAGACGAGGGGCTTCTACTGCTGTAGAGCCTGTGATCTTCTCTCTAAATCTTTGAGCCTTCCTTCTGTGTCACGGGCTGTGTTTTTCCAGCTCCCCAAGCCGATTGTCCTGAGCAGGAAGGAGACGCTCTCACCCTCATTATCTGCCCGGACTGCGCCGTGTCTTCCTGTTCTCAGCACGATGACTGCATCACCACCGTTCCGTCACAGAGCTGATTGCAACCTTTAACATCAAACGGGCTGAGAAAACACGCTTTCTTCATTTTATACCCCACCACATCCGTACTTCTCTGTAAAAACATGACAACAATTTAGCTTCTCTGGGCACTCGCGAGCTGGGATACGTGGGCCTCCCACGGCTGGGGGCTGCCTGGCACCTCCCCACATATGTGTGGCTTCATGGGTGTCCTGTCCTCCCATGGCACCTCCCTTCCAGCCAACAGAAGTCCTTTCTTTAAAACAACTCAACCTTCCAATAAACCGCCATTTCTGAGGGCAGCAAAGGAACTCCAGGAACCCCAGCTCCACAGGCCGTTGGGCTCTCGGGACACAGACATCGGGGTGGAGATGGCAGCCTGGGGCTGTCCTGCGGGGGACGCCTGTGGGAAATGAAGTCAGGCACGTGAAGCAGGATTGGGCCTACTGAGTCCTCCCCAGCCCCAGGGAGCTCCCGGGCAGAGGAGGTCCAGGCCAGCGCCCCCGCTGTGTGCCTCAGCTGCGGCTGCAGGAGGACCGGGTGGCCTCGGTGCTGAGGTTCTGTCTGGGGCTGTGTCCTGGGGGGCTGGGATCTCCGAGTCCACAGCAGGGGAGATGGAGGGGAGCAACCTGCGCTGCTGGGCGGAGAGCGTTTGCTGCAGCCTCCTCCTCTCGAGGCCCTCGCAACACCTACCGGGGGCTAAAGAACTTTCCAGATTCGGGTCAGCACTTCCAGACATGTCAGGGGCTGCGTGGCCCTGAAGCCACACTCTGCCCTGGATGCAGTGCTGGACCAGGGACCTGGGAGAGGCCCCTCACCACACCCTGCCCAGACCCGGGTCTCACCCTTGGCTCTTCTACACACAGGGCCAGACTAGAGGGATGACGTCATTTTCTACAGAAGTAATGACACGCACAGGGCCCTAGACAGCACTCCTGCCCCATCTCAGCCAGAGCCACACAGGCCGGGTGGCATCTGCAGGGACAGCCAGGCCTCTCCAGGAGCAGGAAGGGCTGCCCAAGGCCACCTGCCCTGCGTGCTCTGCCCGGCGTGGAGTCCAGGCGCTGCGGGTGAGGTGTGTCCTCACGGTTCCTCCGCAGTGTTACTCAGGAGAGGCCCACACCGTTGGTCCTGCCACTGGTCCCTGTTACTCGGCGAGGAGGGGACAATCATTGCCCCCTGAGCTGGTCTCCCTCAGGCCGGGGCTCTGTGTGGTGCATGAGGTTCGCTGAGGAAAGCCGGAGATTTGGAGGCTCTGAGGGCCCCAGGCCGGACCCTCTTGCTGCTTCCCAGCCGCGGGCCTTTCCAAGAACGATTTGAGGACACAGGGTCACCAGAAAGATGCCTGTGACTTAGGGAGCATCTCTCTGTCCCGGGATGCCTCACAGAATCCTTTTCACGGCTTTGTAACTTGCTGTTGGCTCCATTTTACAGGTCAGAGCTCGGAAGCTTGAATGAGTTCGGAAACTTTTCTGGTCATCCCATTAGCGAAGATAGAGCCTTGGTGTGGGCCACACATCCTCATCCCAGACCCTCCCTGTGTGCTCCGGGCCTGCCCCAGCACTGGGAACCGGAGCCCTGGATGCCGGGAGTTCCATCTTTCCGGATGGCTCTTTGATGGCACCTCTCAGCTCCTCCCCAGGACGGAAGGCCAGAGGTCAGACGTGCGTTACTGCGGCAGCAGCCCTGCCACAAGCAGCAGGAAACAGGAGCCTCCATTCCAGTTCCCACCCAGACCACAGGAGCTCTGCCCATCAGCCGCCACGCACTGGGATCCACGGCTGAGCTCCCAGGGCCTGCAGATGACCTGGTTCCTGAGCTGGGGATGGGACGGGCAGGTCAGGAGCCGGAACCTCTCAGTGTACTGGGTGTGTCTACACCCCACAGTGGGGAGGAGTAAGGGGCCTTCCTCTTACTCCCTCGGGGCTACTGAATTTGCTGTATTTTTTATAGTTTGAAGAAGAGAATGGGCACAGACTCTCCTGCCAGCCAGCCATCCACCTTTTGCTGTGTTTCATTTGTGGCATCTGACCCCAGCTTCGGTTCAGCGGTCAGGAGTCACCCTGGCGGCCAGGAGGCCAGGGACCCCCTACCTGGGGATCCTAAGTCCTTTGCTCTGGGAAGCCTCACTGCCTTTGAAACTGGCCCTCCATTGCCACTTACTCGCAGGAGAACGGTAGCCCCCAGAGGCTTTGTCGGAAGCGTGGAGATGGCCGTGGTCCCGATGGGCTGCTGTTGGAAACAGCGATCTGTGGGCGGGAGACGACTCCGGGAGCATCACAGCCGGGCGCTGCAGGCCTGCGTCTACTCGTCCTGGGCTGGAGGGGAGGCAGGGCTGGTGTTCCAAGGGGTGGAAATAGGACTGAGGGCTCTTCTGAGAGAAGGGGATACTCTCGCCTGCTGCCCTCCTTGAAAAGGCTCCCCACCTGCCCCACACCCTCACGGGGGTCCAGGGACCTCCAGCACGTGGACAGTCAGCCAAGCCCCTGGGGTCAGTAAGCCCCTGGGCAGCGGATGAGGAGGCGCAGAGGTTGGTCCCCCTCGGAACGTCGGCCACCATGACTGAGGCACTGACCAGGGCGGGCACTTGGCCTCGGGCTGTTGTCAAGCCCCCTGCACAGTTCCTGCAGCAGAGGCGGCGGTCACTCCCCTCTGACTCGCCCTTCCCTCTCCTCCGTGCTGCCCTGCACACGGCCCGTCTGAAGACTTGGCCAGACCTTCCCCTGTGAGGCCTCCGGGGTTCTGCTCTGGGGAGGGCTGTGCTCTGAGGACCGCTGTCGCTGCCCTGCCAGTACCTCTGCAGTTGTGAGAGGCCCCTTCCTTCCCTGCAGCTCTATGAGTGTGGGGACTTCAGCCCAGCCTTCTTTCTCCCTCCGGAGGCCACGCATCTCTTAAGCCAGTCGTGGCCTCTTCCACGGCCGACTTGCCCCTGTGGCCCAGTCTGGCCTGGAGCCAGCATTAAATGTGACCCCGGCCTGGGAACAGAGGGCGGGCCCTGGAGCCTTGGGGATCGTGAGGCAACGAGAAGGCCAGCCCAGGTTCTCCCCGCGGTTAAAAGGCCCTTCCCTTCCCGGGTCTCAGTTCCAGGCTTTCAGGGATGATGAGGGAACCAGGAGGCCAACCCAGGTTCTCCCAGCGGTTAAAAGGCCCTCCCCTTCCCCAGTCTCAATTCCAGGCTGATTTCCCCAGGACAGCATTCTTTTGTCCACTCGCTGTTACCCCAGCTCTGATGGCTTCACATCTGCTGAGGCGATTCTGCCTCTCTAGAGTGAAAAGCTCCTAAGACAGAGCCATTCTCCCTGAATTATTGATTATTCCCTTGAATTGTCATAAATCTCCCCTTGCCATTTATCTCTGAACATCATTTATGAGCACCTTGCCTCTCCCCTGATGAGAAAGTGCATTAACCCTGCAGGCTGTGTCTGGGAAGGCTCTGCCCTCATCCATTCAGAACCAAGGCCTCGGCACCCACAGCTTCGTTTCTGGTCCTTTTTCAGACCATTCCCAGTGCCTTCCTCTCCCTCCCAGCCCTGGGCCCTCCCAGCCGCCCTCCCTTGCAGGCAGCCTGGAGCCGCCTCCAGGAGGGGTGGCCGCCACTGTAATTACAGGCGCCTCTCCACACCCCGGGGCTCAGCTCTGCAAATTAAACTGTTTTCTGCTTTTTATCTCCCTCTTCACAGCTCTCCTTCTGACTAATGACTCCAGCAACGGATGCTGCTCTTCCAACGCTTTTACTAGGAAGCCCGAGCTTTAATTTTCCGACAATCACAAAGGCCTCTGGAACAGCAGCCTGTGCAGGCTCAGCGGCTCCTGAGGTCAGTTGCCAGCGCGCTGATGGGGAAAGCTCTGAACGTGTTTCCTCTCAGAGCCTCTAAATCACATCTTCCCTTCGTGGTAGACGCAGACGGACGGCACAGGAATGGGGTCTGTGGGAGGCTGTGCTCACGCCCTTGGCTGCAGGATAATCGCCTCCTTCGACAGGGCTGGGGGAGCTCAGTCTGGCTTCCCCTTCTCCCAGGGAACCTGGGGTGGAGCCCTCAGCACATTCATAAAGGTGAACAATTACCGCGCCTGAAGACCTCTATCATCAACCAGGGGAAACGGCTGTTTTTCTGTAGCCTGTGAATTCAGCTTTTATGACTAAATGACTACTTCAACCTCAGAACTCTAAGCATTACCATTTGCCTCCTAAAAATAGCTGCCTCCCTTGGTCCATATTTAGAACAGAAAACACACTGGGAGGAGGGGGCCCTTGGCAGCCCCGACCGCCCTGCCCGGCAGGGCCCTCTTAACCCTTCCCCACGCTGCCCCAGCCCTATAGGCTTGGAGAAGGGAGGATGGGAGTGTTCTTCCCCCAGAGACAAAAGTTAACGGGAAACGCAAAGGTCACTCTCAGATGAGCCGACTCCTTCCCCACGGAAGAGCGCTGGGACCGTGCACACTTCCAGATGTCCCGGGCCTTTCTAGGCCTCGGTTTCCCCACATGCCAAACAGCTCTGGCATCTCTGCTGTGTGTGTTTCCCCGTCCTGGGGGAGTGTGAACTCTGCGGCCCTGCCAGGAGGGCGAAGGTGAAGGTCTCGCGTGTCTGGGAGTGGTCAGCAGCCCCTGGTGGGAGTCACCCCGTCCCTTGCAGGAAGAACCCGCCACAGGGAAGTGAGGCAACGCGGCGAACGTGCGGGCGGGGCCGCTTTCCTGCACGTGAAGTTACCCGGCCCGAGTTCGCCAAAGGAAAAGACACACGTCACCCCCAGCGGCGGTGTGTCCTCCTCCTCCCTGCGGGACTGCGATTCCCGCGTCACCCTTGCCCAGGAAACAGAGGAGCCGGAGCCGCCACCTGGAACTGACTCCGAGCAGAGACCTGCGCCTTCCTAGAAATAAGGAGAGTGACAGGCACTGGTCAGCAGAGCTCCCAGGGGAGGGCGGGGCTGCAGGGAGAGCCACCAAGAGAGTGGCAGGCAGGAAGGGCAGGACGGGGAGCAGATGCGATTCCTGCAGCTGCAAACAGCAGCTCCCGTGGGCGGGCACAGAGACACAGGCCCTCTCCACAGTCACCCTCAGGACTAACCCTGAGAATCAGGGAGCCTCCTTGCCTCTATCAGAGTGGGGAAAACAGGGCCCTGCCGCAGGAACAGCTTCCATGCATGAGGCTACCTGTCCTGGTCCAAAAGTAGAACATCTGACTCAACAGTCAGGGCGTGTTCACCGTGAGGGCGCACACTCGGCGAGGCCACACCAGCAGAGCCACCGGTGACCCCAGCAGAGTCAGGGCACACTCACCATGAGGGCGCGCACCTGGCGAGGCCACACCAGCATGTTCACCGTGAGGCGTGTTCACTGTGAGGGCGCACACCTGGTGAGACCATCGCCTGCAGAGCCACCAGTGGGGATCATCCTGTTTCTTGACCCAGCTTGGAACTTCAGACAGCGTCAGTCAAGGACCGTGGGAGTGTGAGGTTTTACCCAACCTGCAAGCTGAGTAGACAGCCTGCCGCAGCTTCATGGTTGTGGGAAGAAGACTAGCCCCCTGGGTTGGAGATGAAACACCTGATAGGCAAGCAGAGCATGGCGTGCAAAGATCATCAGCATGTCCTGAGACCAGCTCCCAGCCCGGGTCCCACCAGCAACGCACAGTGGCCCAAGAGACACCTGCAAAGGGTGCCAGCCCTCAAGAGGCCACATTCCTCCTGCAGGCCCCGGCACAGCCGTCCTTTACTCCTGAGGAAGCGCCACCTTCCAAGCCTGTTCGCGGCACAATGTCCTTGAAAAGAAAGGCAGTTGGTGTCTCTGCCAGCGCTATGATGTTCCCCATCACTGTTTCCCACGTTGTGGGGAAACGGGAAAAACTCAGAAGCCCCACAGTCGGGAGTTGGTGAAGTCACTGAATGACGCCTGCACAGTGGCCATACACACACGGGGCCCTTTAAAATATGGTGCAGAAGCGTTTTCAATAACCCGGGAAAGCTATGCATGTTTCACAAAGAGAATATGTCGCGAAGTGAAAACAGACGACAAGTTTAGATGACAGATTTCCATTCCAGACCAGGGAGTTCACACCAACATAGAACACAAAATAAAATGTTCACAAAGTTACTGGCACAGTGGATTTCCGTGTGGCTTCTGTTTTGCTTATCTGCATTTCATAGGCTAGTGAAATATAATAATAAAATGCATTGTTTTAGCAAAAATGAGTCAATACGTTAATATCTTTAAAGACAGGCCTGTTGGTTCTCGCACAGGCCACAGCAGTCACCGTGGACACGGGGTCAGGCCTGACCTCCCGGAGCCCAGGCACCACACCGCCCTTGCCTGGCTGGTCGGCAGAGTCCACGGTCAACCCTGGCTGAAGTCGTTTGACAAAGAGGTGATTACAGTCATCACTTAGGCTACAGTCACCCCGAAAAGCCTGTATTTTCCACCTTCTCCTGTGGTCTCTGAACTCGTCACCATTAAGGTGGTTTCTACCTCAAAAGAACAGGTCACTCCTGGCTCAGAGCTCCACACAGAGAGGAAGCTGTGTCTGCTTCTCCTCCGAGTAAATGAGCCACCCACATTCCTATTTAATGGGACAAAAACACCTGAGATCTCATCGATGTCCCTTCTGTTCCCAATTACATCCTGTCTAATTGCCAGTGAGACTTTTAACTAATCTCAGAATGGGAGGCCCAGGGTTTAGAGGAAATGCCCGTGAAGGGGGGAATGAAGAGCTTTACTGAGAACGACTAGGAATATTCACAAGTCTCAAACACCCTCCAGAACATGACGAGAGAGAAGCTTCGACAACGTGACACACAGCTGCCCTATCAACTCTACGAAGGCTTGATAGCACAGAGGAAGAAAGAAGAAAGGAAGGAGGGAGGGAGGGAGAAAAGAGGTTTGCAGGCCCATCTGCCCCTTCAAACCGAGCCCTCCACCTCCCTCTGTTGTAAGTTGCCCTAAAACAGTTTCCCTTCCCCACTTAGACGCAGCTCGTCCTCGTCCCTGCTGCCCCTGGGATGACTTCACCTGCCCTGGTGGGCCTGTGATCTGCTGGAAGGGTCTCCCATCCCTCCCACTCCAGTCTGCAGAATTCAGGCCGTCTGAACCTAGCCGGGCTCCCACCTGCTGGAATCTGACTTTGAGACCCTCCTACCCACCCCAGCCCAGATCGATAGCCTACAAATTGGATAGTACTTTATCAGTTCCTCATCTTCTCTAAGCCTCCAGGGCCTCCCTATGCCCTGCCCCTACCTGTGTCTTCAATATGTTTCCCGTTCTCAGAACATGGGCCCCTGCTGCCCCTGCCGTCTGAAGCCCCCAGACTTTCTCCCCACTTGAGCTCCCGACTCCTCCTTGCCCTCAGTTGCTGGTACTGAATTTAGCTCCTCACTATACATTGTCTTTTCTTAAGTAATGATTAATTTTACTCCATATCTAGATCGTGAATTCTCTGAAGGAAAAGACATATATATATGTATGTATAGGAAATCTCCTAAAATGTATCAAATGATTGGAACAGGGAATGGAGGGTGATATGGTTTGGCTCTGTCCCCACTCAAATCTCTTCTCGAATTGTAACCCCCACAATCCCCACGTGTGGAGGGCGGGACCTGGTGGGAGGTGATCGAATCATGGGGGCGGTTTCCCCCAGGGTGTTCTTGTGGTAGTGAGGGAGTTCTCATGAGATCTGATGGTTTTATAAGGGGCTCCTCCCCCTTCGCTCCTCACCCTACTCTCTCCTTTCACCTTGTGAAGAAGGTGCTGCTTCCCCTTCTGCCATGATTGTAAGTTTCCTGAGGCCTCCCCAGTCACATGGAGCTGTGAGTCAATTAAGCCTCTTTCCTTTATAAACTACCCAGTATTGGATGGTTCTTCATAGCTGCGTAAGAACAGACTAATACAGGCAGTCAGATGGAGTTTACCTCAAAAACAGTAAAGCAGCACAAAATATGGCCTTGCACTTAAGAAAATTAAAGTATTTTCTTAAAATATGGTTTATCAGTCAAAAAGAGGTCACATTTATATTGTGCACAAGACAAATGTCCCTAATTGCTGAGAGAATTCTGCTGATAGATGGAAAAATCCCAGCGTGAAGGAGGTTGAAAGGAAGGAAAGGGACGGTTGTGGGGAAGAAGTGAGGACCTGGGCAGCAAGTCCACCCCCTGCACCCCTTCAGACTTGGTCAGCCTTGACCCCGTGGTTCACAGGGTCCTGCCCTTGGACTCTGCCTCCAGCTCAGCCAGCAACACTGTGAGTAGGGAAATCCATATCTTTTGGCCCATCCCCCTGTGCTGTGGTGGGAGGGGCACTGGGCAGAGGTGAGAGTAGCAGGGGCCCAGGTGCCCCTTGTCCCTGATGAGAACCCTGAGGCCCAGGAGGAATCTGACCCAGGGACACTGACCGGGAGGCCATGGGAAGCTGAGCGCAGAGCTTGTGAGAGTGGGTGGCCACGGGGCCCCCATGAGTGTGCAGCAGGTTTGCTCCAGGGACCCGCTCTCCAACTTCCAGAAAAGTCACTGCTGACCACAGAGGAAAAATCCCTCAAAATTAAAGCTTCCAACCCTGCCTCTGCTGCACGGGAGCTGTGGGTGTCACATGACGAGGGCAGGACAGCCCAGGGCAGACAGCAGTGTCCACAGGGACCAGGGGTGGGGGTGACCATGGGCACTGAGGACTGAGGCTGTGGGCCGGGGTCCATCTGGAGTCGGCCATGGCATTCTGTGGATTTCAGCTGCTCCAGAGTCCTGGGAATGGTGGTGTTTGGGTAAAGCAGCTTCTCTTGTGAGCCCTGAACTCCACCTACAGCATCACTGTAGCATTTAAAACCCTGCTGACCATATGGGTCAAACATTATTATTCCTTTTCATCCATTTTCTTATGAAGAATTGAGAGAGGGAGGACTCGTCCTTACCCCTCCACTAGTGAGCGAAGGACCTTGGTTTGAATTTGCATGTGATGGCTGCACCCCACCTTTGGCCTGCTGCAGGATTCTCAGGAATTCAGCCGCTCCCTGTGCTAGACCTGATGGCCCCATATGCCATTTCCATGTCTTCCTCTCTGTCTGCCTGGTGGCCTCCTCCGGTGACTCTGGCTGTGCCACCCTCCTCTGGGGTGACCGCAGAAGGAGGGACCTCTAACATAGGCTGGTTCCACCATTGGTCAGCAGCTGCAGAAATCAGGTTGAGATGAAAGGGGAGGAGACGTTCAAGTAACATAAGGTCTGTGCATTTTTGAGACATTAAACGGGAATAGTGCCAAATGTTGGCACTGATGTGGAGCGATGAGAACTCTCCTAATCCTTGGAGGAGCTGTGAAAGGCTAAACATGGGTTGAAAAGAGTTTGGCAGTTTCTTACGAAAATAAATATACACTTATCCTATGACCCACCAATCCTGGATATTTACCCTAGAGAAATGAAAATACATGTCCAAGTCTAAAAGATGTGTAGAAGAATGTTCATAGCAGCTTTATTCCTAACAGCCCAAACCTCGGGACGGCGTGTGGCCAACTCCGGAGGAGGGTAAACTGCAGGACCCGGCTGACCAATAGGAGCCCAGACTGCTTCAGACGCTGGGCGCCCCCCACTAGGACTGCACACCCTAAGTTTCCATTTATGAGATGTCCTAGTGCAAGCACGAACTAATCCGTGGTGGAAAAGCGCCTGAGGATTGAGCAGAGCCTGATGGGGAGAGGACCGAAGCGCTCTTCCAGGCCTGCCTGCCCAGGCCCCTCATCCAATCTCCCAGCCCCAGGGGCAGCCGCGGGACCCACGTGGAGAGGAAGCCCTGTGCAGGCAGCAACGGGGGACCCATGTGTGGCCTCTGCCCACATTCCCCAGGTGTGCGGGGGTCCCGGGCCGAGGCTGTCCCACATTCCCCGGGTGTGCGGGGGTCCCGGGCCGAGGCTGTCCCACATTCCCCGGGTGTGCGGGGGTCCCGGGCCGAGGCTGTCCCACATTCCCCGGGTGTGCGGGGGTCCCGGGCCGAGGCTGTCCCACATTCCCCAAGTGTGCGGGGGTCCCGGGCCGAGGCTGTCCCACATTCCCCGGGTGTGCGGGGGGTCCCGGGACAAGGCTGTCCCACATTCCCCAAGTGTGCGGGGGTCCCGGGCCGAGGCTGTCCCACATTCCCCGGGTGTGCGGGGGGTCCCGGGCCGAGGCTGTTGAGGGCGTTTCGTTGTCACGTTTTTCCTGCTGCCCTGGGGCTGGGGCCACGTCTCTGTAAAATCTACGCTAAGCCCTCTGCGTCTGCACAGCTCTGAATTGGGGTTCCTGTTTAGTTACCACGGACCCAGGGATGACTGAAGCTGAGCACCTTCCTGAGAAAGACCCATGTGGGCTCCGTCTCTCAGCAGGCCTCGCTCCCCAACCCCTGTTAGGCCCAGCCAGGAAGTTGCTTCTGTCAACAAAACATGAGCAGTAAGGATGTCCTGGGCCAGCTCCACAGCAGCACAGCAGGGTCGTCGGTAAAAGAAATCAGGGTCACTAGACAGGGCCCCTCACCAAGCCTGTCCAGACCCCTGACCACCCTTAGGGGAAACGTGGTCACCACCGAGGAAAAACTCGGTGCTGTGAGGAAGTGCGTGTCCCTCTGCAGAGACCGTGGGGTACAGAGACAACAGCAAAAAGCAAAACAAAATCAATTCGCCAAGATTTATATTTTCTGCTTTACTTCATCTTCTTTCTTTTTTTAGAGATGGGGTCTCACTCTGCCACCTGGACTGGAGTGCACAGATACCATCACAGTTCCCTGCATTCTTGAATGTGTAGGTTCAGGGGATCCTCCCACCTTGGCCTCCCAAGTAGCAGGGACTCCAGGCACTTGCCACCATGCCTAGCTGATTTTTTTCCCTTTCTTTTCTTTTTTTTTTTTTTTTTGAGACAGAGTCTCACACTGTTGCCCAGGCTGGAGTGCAGTGGCATGATGTCAGCTCACTGCAACCTCCACCTCCTGGATTTAAGTGATTTTCCTGCCTCAGCCTCCTGAGTAGCTGGGATTACAGGTGCAGCCACCACACCCGGCTAATTTTTGTATTTTTAGTAGAGACAGGGTTTTGCCATGTTGGCCAGGCTGGCCTCAACTCCTAACCTCAGGTGATCCTCCTGCCTCTGCCTCAGCCTCCCAAAGTGCTGGGATTGCAGGCTTGGGCCACCACACCTGGCCTATGCCTAGCTGGTTTAATTTTTTTTTTTTTTTGTAGACTTGGGGTCTCACTATGTTGCCCAAACTAGTCTCAAACTCCTGGCCTCAAGCAATCCTCCTGCCTCAGTCTCCTAAAGTGCTGGGATTACAGACATGAGCCACCATATAGGCATCATTTATCTCCTACGGTGACAAGAGAGAAAGGTCTCTAGGTGCCATGTGTTCAGCTTCACACAGGGACCGAAGCCCTAAGGGTTTTTCTAGGAAACGCACCATTTTTTTTACCCAACCTCTTCATCTTTCACCCTGGAAGCTAGAAAGCAGCCCCAGGGACTCTGCTACAATTTCTGTCTTGTTGCTTTGAAAATTGCCGGGTCCTTGCTGGATATTTGATCAGCATGTTTTGCTACCCATTTTTCTCTTGAATTAATCTTTTGTTGCCAATAAGTTCCATTAAAAAAAATGTGGTTTATTCTAAAGTCAGGAAACAAGGTAAAAACTGGGTAGAGTCAGAATTGTCCTTAAAAACTGCACAGATACTACCTCTTGGAGACCAATAGACCATCATGCAAAAATTTCAGCCAGTTCTTCTTTCAGTGCTAAAAGAGATTATTGATTCTTTGGTTAAATGCCAGGTGAAGTAATTGACTTGCATTTAACAAACATTATTATATGAAATATATCATTTAGAAAAATGTTGAACTTCACATGCAGAAGATTGTGTGAATCATATCCACCTGGCGTTTTTACAACATTTAGATATTTACCTATTCATATTTATTTCTTTTAACCCCCATCTCCCACTCCAATTTTCTCTCCTCCCTCACCATGAGTACATATCAGATGAATATCCCCTAATGTGAAGATATTCTTACAAAACACATTGTTGACTGTGTATTATATTCTCAGTGTACACCAATTTTCTTGAGCTGTAGATTCACTTTGGCTTTTACTTTTTGTCTAGGATTGCACTGAATTGACAGGTGGTCCTGTTGAGAACTGATGTCTTTAAAATATCATCATCACATCCAAGATCTCTCCACAGAATATCTTTCTGGATACTTAGAACTTCTCTGTTGTTCTTTCATAGAATTTTATCTTTTTCCCCGTAGAGGACTTGTTACTTGAACTTCTAAGATACTTCAGATTTTCGTTGCTATTGTGAATGCATCTATTTTTATTGTATTTTTTGGTTGGTGACTGGGCTAAGCCTCTGTAATGTTGTAAGTTTATGTTAATCTGGAACACTTGTCTCTTTCCTCATGGCATCAGAGAGGATGTTAGTCAGTACTACTTTAAACTATTTTGGTACTATTTTTGTATTCTTTCCCATCTTACAAAGAACATTTTCTTTATCAAGATAGAGTTTACAGTATATTTAAACTACACAACTTTGCATAGTTAAAAGCCTCTGTATATGACTTTTAAAGAGTTTTTATTGTAAATAGGTGTTGAACATCATAAATTGGTGTTGAATGATGTTGAACATTGGTAAATGCTTTTTCTGCATTTACCAAAGTAATCATATGATTTTTCTCTAAGTTTGTCAATATTGTATTGAAAAATTTTTCTGATGTTGAACTATCCTTGCATTCCTGAGATAAGCCCTACTTGATCATTATGCATTGCTTTTTGAATGCAATGTTGGATTCCATTGAGTAATATTTTATTTAAGTTTTTTTTTTAATCTACATTCACCAGTAAAATGAACCTAAAATTTTCTTTCCATGTGTTACCTTTATCTGGTTTGGGAATAAAAATTATACTAGCTTTGTAAAGTAAGCTGGGCATATTTTCACTATTTTTCTAGTTTCTAGAACTTCTGTTTAAGTTAAAATTAACTGTGAGTCTTGGGTTTGAGAGAAAAAAGTTTAGATTCCCATTCTGATTTATTTAATGTTTGTTAGCCTAATCAAGTTTCCTGTTGTTTGCACCAATTTGCCATTTTGTTGTTTTTGCAGAAATGCATCCATTTTGTCTACATTTCCAAATTGCTTAGGTTATAGTTGTTTATGACATTCTTTTACTAATTTTTTCTCTCTACTGTAGCTAATATTATGTTGCCTTCTCATTTATGTGTTTATATTTTTTTACATTGTTTATTCGCATTTTTTTCCTTCATGAGTCTTGCCAGAGGTCCTTAAAAAGAAACAGATTTGTTTCCATTAGCCTTCTCTATTGTGTGTGGGTGTATGCATTGTGTGTTTTGCTTGCTTGCTTTCTGTGTTCTCTATTTCACCAATTTCTCTTTTACATTTAGCACTGCATTCCTTCTTGTTCTTTGGATTTTTCTCTACTGATTTTTTTCAAAGTTCTTGAATTAAATGTTTGGTGTTTATTTTTCTGCCATTTCTATTTGTAGACAAATGTATTTAAAGCAAAATGTTTCATAGTTTTAGCTGTATTCTACAACATATGTGTGTGATCATGCACATAAACACCCCACACACAGACACACAGACACACAGAAACACAGGCACAGACACAGACACACACACACAGACACACACAGACATAGACACACGAAGAAACACACACAGACATACACAAAGAAACAAAGACACACACAGACACAGACACACACAGAGACACACACACATCTCCCTAGGAGGGCAGCCTTGCTGCAGTGCTCCTTGGTTTGGAGCACCTCACTAGTTTCATCTTCACGGAAACTCACCTGTTTGCCATCTGTCCATTTATTAGCCTCTTCATGCTTACTATGACTATTTCATTTTTAATTCTCTAATGCCCTTTCTTCCCTCCTGAGTATATTTAGTTGCTTTATTTCACTAATAATCTCACCTGTGTCCTTGAGCACATTATGCCTTTTAGGCGTTGAGTCTGTCTGTTCCAGCCCTACCTCAAGGTGTGTTGTATTTGCTGTGCTTCCAAGTGGCTATGCTGGTCAGGTGTCCGATGACTTTGCCTGTGGGCTCTTTTCCCTTGAAGGCATCAGCTCCTCTCTCGGGTACATTTGCTGGAGAAGATCCACGGCAGGCCCTAGACCAAGACCCCAGCCCCGGGTTGGAGGAGAGGGACAAACACCAGGCAGACACAGCAGGCAGGACGGGCTGCAGAGCCAGGCTGACCTCCACTGCCCATCCCTCAGGACACCTCGTTGGTGAATAATCTGCTTCTGAGTGGGTGCTCTTCTGGGTGCAGTTTCCACCTCAGGAGTTTGGATGAGGAAGGGGAAATATGAATTCCAGCCCCTAGTGCTGCCATTCACATCCAGCCAGCACCGCCAGCAGCTTCCACCTCTCTAGCCCTGGCCGCCCCGTCTCCCACCCAAACTCACACGGCCGTCCTGCCTCTCACTGGCTTCTCCAGGGGCTCATGCTCTCACGTCCACACCTCCCTCTTCCATCTCTGGCTTTCCCATCGTTAGTTCTTGGGGAAGGAGTCGGCCATCATGCCAGGTGCCACAGTGTCTGCAAAAGCACCTAGACTGTAGTACCAGACTGTAGTACCAGACTGTAATACCAGACTGTAGTACCTAGACTGTAGTACCAGACTGTAGGACCAGACTGCAGTACCAGACTGTAATACCAGACTGTAGTACCAGACTGTAATACCAGACTGTAGTACCAGACTGTAGTACCAGACTGTAGTACCAGACTGTAATACCAGACTGTAGTACCAGACTGTAGTACCAGACTGTAGTACCTAGACTGTAATACCAGACTGTAGTACCTAGACTGTAATACCAGACTGTAGTACCTAGACTGTAGTACCAGACTGTAGTACCAGACTGCAGTACCAGACTGTAATACCAGACTGTAGTACCAGACTGTAATACCAGACTGTAGTACCTAGACTGTAGTACCAGACTGTAGTACCAGACTGTAATACCAGACTGTAGTACCAGACTGTAGTACCAGACTGTAGTACCAGACTGTAGTACCAGACTGTAATACCAGACTGTAGTACCTAGACTGTAGTACCTAGACTGTAGTACCAGAATCAAGCTCAATGCAGCAAGATCACCGGCTTCTGACAAACAACAACTTTCAAAAGCCTCCCATCTCCCACCTCACACTCACTCCTACGGTGGGACAGGGAAAGAGCCATCCACTCTGCCCTCCACGCCAAGCCCATGGCATCTGAATTTACATATAATAAATGTAGGCGCACTGGGACATCTGAGTACACATGCAGAAACGATATCTGCAACTAGGAGCTCGGTCTGCAGGTGACAGCCACAAACACGGACCCTGCGTAGGAAATTCCTCAGTGCTCAGGACCAGTGAAAGGGCCATGTGTGTTGGAGACTTGCCGGAATGATGCAGGTTATATGGTGTGTTAATAAGAGCTGCTTTGCTTGAAAATTTCAGAAAGCCAACTTAACTCAGCTTCAGAAAGCAAGAATAAAAGAAATGTGCTGGCTCCTGGCATTGGAAGAAGGGCCAGGAGGCTGCAAGGAAGGTGGACCTGTGGCTGGCACAGAGGCCGTGGTGCCTGTGACGAGACAACGCCTACAGCCATGAGACGCCTGCGGATGCTTGTGGAGGATCGGCTGTGAGAGGCCAAGTTCTGAGCATCCCCGAGCGTTAACACATTTGATCATCACAACAGTTCTGGGATATAACCTATTATTGATAAGGAAACTGAGACATGAGGGTAAGTCCCAAGAGCGCATGCCAAGAAGTAATAAAGCCAGGACTTTTGCAGAAGCCACCTGGCCCCAGAGCCCTTGAGCCTGACCAGGACACTTCACCTCAGGCGGATCAGCCTTCCCTGCCTCACATACCTGCTTCTTCCGGCCACCTCCAAGCTTCCAGACACTTCCCCTCACGTGGACCTGCTGCCCTTCCCGTCTCGTGCACCTGCTTCTTCCAGCCACCTCCACGCTTCCAGGACCCTTCCCCTCACGTGGACCCGCCCTCTCGCCTCACACACCTGCTTCTTCTGGCCACCTCCACACTTCCCTTGCATGTCAGTTTCCCCTGTTGCAGCAACCAAGGGCCACCAACAGCTCCAGAGCCTTTAACTTAAGGCTTTACCCCAGAAAACGGGCAGCCCCTGCCCCTCTGGCTTCAGGCCAAAAGTCCCAGGAAAGACTCTCACAGGCCCCCCAGAGCCGCGCCCGACCCTGAGCTGAGGGGCACTGGTGTCGTGAGGAACCCGACAGTGCGATCCACAGCTGCTCTGGGGCCTGAGCTTCTCAGGCCCTGGGTGGAGCCAGGCCACCCACCAAGAGGAGCCGCCACACAGGAGGCAGGACCGTCCTGCAAAGTGGTCTGAGGGTCTTCTCGGTCTTGTTCCACGGTTTTGTGTTTGAAGCTCTATTCATCTGTCTGTTGGCCCAGCTTTCAAGCTTTCTACATTTCCCCTACATTTTAAGTTACCATATAAAGCTTCCTATTTTAATCCCCTATGGTGAATACATGTTTTTATAATGTTGCTTTATAACCTTCCAGCTTATTGGCTCCTCAAGCACCAAGTGGCGTCCGGTAACAGGAGAGGACGAGGCCGTGCGTCCACATTTCAGGAGAGGGGCGCCCTTCCTTGAGCTCACTAAGGAGGCACAGCCTCATCGTGTTACTCCCAGAGTTCTGATTTTCCACGCTTAGCACCCTCTTCTCCTTAAATGTTATGTTAAACCAATGCCTTATTTACTAATAACTTGTTGAATATTTTTCTTACAAAACTGCTTTGTGTTGATGACATTATCATTCTTTTGCTTGGTGCTTTTTAAAACATGCAGCATGTATTTTGAAGCTTGAGAAAAATGGGCAGATGGTTTGCAGTTTTCGTATGTCCAGGGGCCTCCTGTGATCGCGTCCACACACCCCCAGAGCAGCACAATGCCAGGTGTCTTTTCCCGGGTCAGAGCCTGTCTCTGACCGCCCTGGGGAGGTGGTCGAGGCATAGCATGGCACTTGCTTTTATGCTTCTGACATTACTTTGTCTCTTCTTCTTCTTTTTTTTTTTTTTGCAAAAGTTAGGGGCAGGGTTCCTACACACACACACATACATACACATGTTCTTTTGCATTTTTACTTATTAAGGAGCCACTTTCAGAAAGTAAACCATCCACCTGGAGAAATGTGATATGTAAGACGATGGTCTCATTCTTGGCCACATCGTCAACTTTGTCAGAAATTACATTTCCAAGGGATAATTGAGCTAAGAGCCCATATTCCCCATTTCTCTTTCCATATAAATAGACATTAAGGCCCCAAATGCCATTCATTCCTGACTGAAACTCTAGCAGTAGCTAACATACTATTTCCTTCTTTGTCTCAAAGGATACATTGATAGACCCTTACTGGATTCTAGAGGAAAAACTCAAGTCTTCTTCATACAAATATTAAATCTGTGAACACACCAAAAAATTACATTTAACCCTGGAGGAAACCCAGAGGTAGATTAAAAAATGATTCACAGCTGTTACATTTAACGTTAAAAATCATTAATGATGCCAAGGCATTTATATTTCTTTTTTTTTTTTTTTTTTTTTTTGAGACGGAGTCTCGCTCTGTCGCCCAGGCTGGAGTGCAGTGGCCGGATCTCAGCTCACTGCAAGCTCCGCCTCCCGGGTTCACGCCATTCTCCTGCCTCAGCCTCCCGAGTAGCTGGGACTACAGGTGCCCGCCACCTCGCCCAGCTAGTTTTTTGTATTTTTTTAGTAGAGACGGGGTTTCACCGTGTTAGCCAGGATGGGGCTATTTCTTTAACTCATGCCTAAACTATGAGGATTGGCTTTAATAAGTATTTTTAATAAAAATTTCAATTTCTTAAAAAAGCCTTTAATTAAGAGAGCCAGCATTGTGACTGATACAGCTGTAAACCAGAGCCCATGAGGCACCCTGTGACCACCATCCAAATTAAAGTCTCAGAGAGCAGAACGAACATGTAACGTTGCAAAGCTCCATCCACAAATAAGGCCACAGAGTGTGGCCTCCA
The DNA here is from genome assembly GCF_043159975.1 of Macaca nemestrina. Classification (NCBI taxonomy): domain Eukaryota; kingdom Metazoa; phylum Chordata; class Mammalia; order Primates; family Cercopithecidae; genus Macaca; species Macaca nemestrina. Next base: position 1,471,044 of record NC_092129.1, on the reverse strand, counting down.
ACTCCCCTGTTGCCTCAGGCTCTGGCAGCATCAGAAGCTGATGGTAACACCCACAGCCTCTTCAGGACGGCTCTGCAGCCCGGTCCCCATGGCACAGAGGGACAAAGTGCCAGGGTGGTCCCAGGAGCGCCCGTCCGGACCAGCTTGTAGCCAGAGCCACCCAGCTCCTCCAGTCAGTGTCCGCCTGCCCGGGGAACACCTGCTCAGGGCTCCGAAGTGCTCTCTGACATCAGCAGCCCGGACACAGCCTCCCCATCTCAGCCCCATGCTCAGTCCGACAGTCCCCGCCAGGTGTGTGGCCCAATCGCCCAGCAAGTGAACACATGGACGAAGGAGTGTGCGGCCACTCAGCCACGGCCCTCCACGGTCTCATCTTCTACACGGCCTCTCTCAGAGCCCAGGTCTCCTCATCTGCAAAATGGAAGGGGCGCTGCCTTTTCCCTCATGCTGACGGCATGTTCCTGCCTGGCCTCAGTCCAGAGGACGCTCAGCTCCTTCACGACGTGGATGGAGCCGGAAAAGGCCCTGGCCCCGGTGCTGGAGGGAGCGCCCGGACCCCAGCCTTGTCGGGTGGCCACACGCTGCTGGGGCATGCGTTCTCACCTGCAGAAGGAGATGGGGACTGCACAGATGCTCACGTCCCTCCTGGAGCTGGAACTTACGGGGGCCTCCAGCAGGATTCAGGCCACAGCCACACCTGCAAGCGTGTGGTGCTTGGACCCGCCCTGCTGCCCGGTACAGGGGAACTTCAGGTGGATCTTCATGGCTCTGAAACATGCTGCTTCCGCACAGCGAAGTGGGGATCAGTGTGGCGTTGACCACAGAGGCGTGAGGGTTATATGGCTTACAGCTTCCAGTGGGCGAAATGGCAAACCTGAAGTGGTTTTATTTAAACCCCAGAGAGAGGAGGGCCCTGCTGCCTCCACCACCCCAGAGGCCGCCTTTCGCTTTGCTCTAGGAAAAATAAAATTTAGATCATTTTCATTCTATGGGCTGAGCTCGACCCCTGATTACTGCGGGCCAAGCTCGGGTGCTGTAACCAGTCACCACACCCAACACGCCTAGCCCATTTCAACTTTTTAGAAACATTCCGGAATTAGGGCCTCATTTCATTTGCACAAAACCATTCATTGTACTGATTAGGAAGCCAAGAGCATCAGTGATTTGCCTAAGGTCACATAGAACAAGTGAGTTACAAAGTCAAGACTGGAATTCAGGTCATAAATACTAAAAATGAGTAAAATGCAAGGAGCCCAGCCCTTAAACATGTTTGTCTGAAGCTCTGGTTTGTGTCTATCTTGCACCTGTTTGTTAAAAATAGCATCTAACTTGCCTAAACGAGCAATAAATAAATAAATAAATAAATAATAAATAAAATAAAAAACATAAAATAAAATAAAAAACAACTCTTGGAAAACTAGCAAACAGACTGGTTTCAACATTCGCCTGGGCGTCAGCCACACCTCCGTGTTGACTGGAAGCCACAGGCGCACCCAGCGAACCCTATGATTGTTCAAAGTAAGCGGCACATGTCAGACCATCAGATGCCCATCTGCTGAGAATGTGCCTGCGGCAGTGTGGTAGGAAAGGCCCCTCACGTTTTGCACCTCCTCCACTGGCATTCCTGGGATAGCACTGATGACTAGCAGGAGAGTAACTTACAGGCAAAGGAGGCAACAGTCCCGCCCGGCATGAGGGTGCCGGATTCACGGGAATAGGCTGGCCCCAGGGAAGCACTAAGCAGGCAGGACGCAGGGCAAGGCTGGGGCTTCAGCAGCCGCCACTGGTGGATCGAGCAGTGAGCATGCAGGTGGGAAAACCGTAATCCAACCTCAACAGGTGGAAGACATTCCCAGACCAGCCGCCATGGGCTTCACGCACTATTTTTTTGAGAACGTTCGTCATCCTGCCCTGTGGGTCCAAACTGTTAATCCACAGAGTCCTCGCAGTCCCAGGCTACTGCCAATTAGAGGCTCTGCAGACCTTCTGGTTGGACTTTTTACCTGTTTCTTTTCCTTCCTCCCACCCCTCCTAAAAGGACGGCTGTGGCAACAGGCTCTTATCACCCAGGGCAAGAATACCAAGCCAACCTCTTCAGGAGCGAGTTGCCTGCACAGGATGCAGGAGAGAATGGTGCTATTGTGCTGGCCCTGGAGTGGGCTGGAGATGGCACCTGCTGTGCTGAACGACTGGCTTTATTACCTCCATTACTACAATCACGTTTGAAACACGGTGCAGACCAGCTAATTCCAGGGGCAAACTCCTGCTCTCCTTAGTCTTGAGGAAACTGCAGATGCCCACATCCAGGGACCTACTTGCTGCTCTGCAGGGCGAGGCTGCTTGGCCTGCAGAGAGCTGGGGCAAAGGCTCCCCGTGCCTGCAGCTGGTTCGGAAGAGGTGGCTCTGTGCGTGGCTTTCTGCTGGGTGGCCGCACCCACAGCTGTGTGGTGAGAACTGTGTCTCCTACACCAGAGGTGCCCAATGGTCAGTGGAATGATTGCTTGCAAAGGTCATCTTTTAAATGATGATTTCATTGCAGGAAACATAATTTCGGAATAATTTTTCATCTCAAGTGAATGCCGTACTTAGTTTGGCTCCCCTACTCCCATCCCACCTTCTCTGCATGGTGACTGCTTATTGAGGAGAAATTACAGCATCAAACCCAAGGGTCCACTCTCCTCCCACCACACAGCTTCTCGACTTCCTTAAACACAGCCCTGTGACGGCAGACGGAAAGAAAGGCCCCTGCCCTGTCCCTCCCTGACATTCTCACATGAGCCTCCAGGAATAGTCCTGGCCCCTTTCCCTAGGAAATTACTATCTTCTGAAAATCTCAAAATAACCAAGAAAATTTTGTAGGACTTTGTTGTTGTTGTTGCATTAGAAAAACTGTATTTTTGTTTTTCCAAACACAAAATATTACATACTGCTAAATACGCCTTTGCAAACCAGGGCCTCCCACAGGAGCCTCTCCCCTCGAGATGCTGATGAGGACCAGCTTCTGCACTATCAGCCCATCCGAGTTTTTTAAGTTGGCACTGGCGGTGGCACAGGGCAGCAGATGAACATCTTGGCAATACAGAACAGATCCAAAGGTATAAGGTCCCGAGAAGCTCTGCCACTGGGCAACAACAATACCCCTGATGAGGGAGAAGGCAGAGAAAGACATTCCAGAGTGACCACAGGGGCATCCACGTTAGGTCCTAAGCACAGCCCCTGCCAATCAGCATCAGCAGCACCACTGCAACCTGTGTCTTGGGTCTGCTGGAAACATGTCAACCACATGGTGAAACAAAATTATGTAAAGATGCAGATACAGAGACAGAGGCAGATGCAAAGGAACATGCAAATGCAGATGCAGAGACACATGCAGGTACAGATGAAGATACGGATACAGATGCAGATACAGTTATGGATGCAGACGCAGATACACATTCAGATGCAGACGCAGGTACAGATACTGATGCAGATACAGATGCAGATGTAGATACACATACTGATGCAGATACAGATGCAGACGCAGGTGCAGATACAGACATCGATACAGATACATATGCAGATATAGACACTGATGCAGATACAGATACTGATGCAGATACAGATGCAGATGCAGGTACAGATACAGACACAGACACTACAGATACAGATGCAGATACAGATACTGATGCAGATAATGATGCAGATACGGATGCAGACGCAGGTGCAGATACAGACAGATACAGACACAGATACAGATGCAGATGCAGATGCAGATACAGATGCAGATACAGATGTAGATGCAAGACAGAGTCTGTTCAAGGAAGACACAGATACAGATGTAAAACAGTCTGTTCACCTTCATCTGTCTCTTTATCTGCACCTGTGTCTGCACCTGTATCTGCATCTGTATCTGCATCTCCATCTGCATTTGCTTCTGTATCTGCATCTGCCTCTGAATCTGGATCTGCATCTGCATCCGTGTTTGCATCTGTGTCTGCATCTGAATCTCTATCTTTCTATTTGTATTCATCTTCCTGGTTGGGCCTTAGACTCTGTCTTGTCCCAGTCCCCTCGGGGGTGTCTCAGGATGCCCACACTTGTTGGAACTCAGCCAACTTCTGTGGCCTACTGGTCTTCCGCATCTCCAGGCCTCCTGAGGCTTAGATATTTTTCTGAGGTATCAGGAAGCTCGCCTGCCCCTTCCTTGCCCTCAAACACATTTCTCCCTGCCTTCTGGACTTTCCACCTCCACCCAACATGTCAAGACAAACTTACCACTCCCCCTGGCCTGGGTGTGTTCCTAACTTGTCCTTCCCAAGCTTTGACCAGTAGCCTCAGAACCCACTGGGTGAAGGCCCTTCCTGGCTCCCCTTGGAATGCCTGATGCCCATCTGCAGCCCCCGCATGTCGTCGTAGGTCTCTACTTCCTCCTTACCCCACACTCCTGTCATAGGTCCCACCGCCATCTCCTCAAGGTTCCCTCTTTCTGCTCTCCTCATTCTGGTAGGCTTTGCATATGGCAGCCTTCAATCACATCCTTTCCCTGACCAAAACTGACTCCCGTTGCCTTCCAAACCAATAATGTGGTGTGTCCCTCCCTACCTCTCCCGGCTTCTGTCTCTCCTTCCTAACATGTAACTTGCATCCCCTGAGCCTCCTTCTTGTCAAAGTGGGAACAACCCTGGTGAGAGTCTGGATGCTGGATTCTGACTGTGGCCCCTGAGATTCCCCACCATGAACCACGGAGGCCGAACTACATCAGTACGCCTCTCACCTGAGTGTATGTGTGAGTCGCTTGGGGTTTTGCTAAGATGCAGATGTTGATTCAGAAACTCTGGGTTGAGGCCAAGGCTCTGCATTCCTGATGAGGGCCCAGGTGACTCCAGGATTACTGTCCAGGTAATGCCTTGGGACCAGAGCCAGGAGCCAGACATTCTCTCATGTCCTTCCAGACCCAGCATTCCACAGCAGGAGCACACAGCTGTGGCCAAGCATGTAAGCTGAAGCATCTGCCCTCAGAGTCTGACTCCCAGCTCTGCTCCCACTACCTGGCTGACTCAGCAAGTTACTTGTCCCCTAAACCACAGTGTTCTTCCCGGAAACACAGGGGCACAGTCTGCACTCCGTCTTAGGCCTGCTGTAACAATTAAATGAGATAAGCCATTTTCAGGGCTGACACTGCCTGATGAGAAAGGCCCTCCACAGGTGCCCACTCTCACCTTGGCGTCAGGGTCCTCCTGAGCTCACACAGGGCCCTGGGCCTCGGGTGCTGGGGAGGAGTCGCCACCCCAGGGCTGGATATCTGGGGCTGAGGGCAACCTGGAAACCCGTCCATCCACATCCTCCAGGTCTCCCATCTGGCCAGCAGGCCCCTGGAACATCCATCCTTCACTGAGCCCTGGGGGAGGCCTCCCTGCCCCCAGCACAGGGCACTCTCAGCAAGAGGCCGTGAACTGCAAGAACAGAAAATGGAGGAGAAAATCTTCTCTTTTGTAAACACAGTGTTTGGTTTCAGGAGGATGGATTCAAACCAAAGAACCCATATAGACACGTTGTACCCTTTGAAGCATCGCACACAATTTTTACAGACCATGGGTATTTCCAAAGAATGCATCAGCACCGTCTCTATCCAGTGACGGGAAAGAAAGCCAAGACTGGATTTCTGAGGCAGCATTAATACATAATGAAATCCAGATTTCAAAATTATGAAGTCTTAATCGGAATCTACCTCACAAGATCTCACCTGAAAATTCCAGTGCTATCCAGGGTGCCTTTGTGTGGTAACAGCAATTGCCATCACCAAGACTTAAGACATGCTAGATGCTGTTGGAACAATGCAGGCTCCCATGTCAACATCAGCTTGACTGAAAAGGGATGTTTCTGTACTTGACCTCTGCAAGAGTAATGAAGAGCTCCATCTGGAAGTCATTCCAATAACAATGACGACTGTCTTACGCTTCAATCGATCGTTCTGTGGTCCCCACAGCTAGCCAGCTCTATTTCTGCAAACATCATAGAAGTGTGGGTGTGTAGGCTGGGCGCGGTGGCTCACGCCTGTAATCCCAGCACTTTGGGAGGCCGAGGCCAGTGGATCATGAGGTCAGGAGATTGAGACCATCCTGGCCAACATGGTGAAACTCCATCTCTACTAAAAATACAAAAATTAGCTGGGCTTGGTGATCCATGCCTGTAGTCCCAACTACTCAGGAGGCTGAGGCAGGAGAATCTCTTGAACCCAGCAGGTAGAGGTTGCAGTGAGCTGAGATCACGCCACTGCACTCCAGCCTGGCGAGAGAGTGAGACTGTCTCAAACAAAAAAAAAAAAAAAAAAAAAGAAGTGTGGGTGTGTTTGTTGTGTGGGATTACGGTCTCATTCCTAGCACTGCTTTGCCCTAGGGAAATGCGGGTCACCGCAGTGTTGGTAGCTCCCTCCCTCCTCGCTTCCCGCTGGGTCTGAGCTCCTTTCTCTGGGAGGTAATAGTTGTGTTAAGAAGGGCTAGTGGGGTGGGGTGGGGCTAGCTCCAGAGCCCAGGCTACAACGTCCCCCATCGGCTGGCGCTGGGGCTAAGCTCCAGGAGGAACAGCAAGAGGCTGGGGGATTTCCAGGAAGTCTCTAACCTCAACAACCTAGAGCAACGCGATCTGCCCCTCAGCGCCTGGGCCGCTCAGGTGCTTTTCCTCGTGGACTACAGCAGTCAGGACTCTGAGGAAAGGCCATGGTGCTTTCTAAGGGCCCAGCAGAGGCCGGTCCTGGGCTGGAGGGAAGGAGCCTTTATTTTTCCAGTGACGTGAGTTTTCCAAGCATTTTCCATGCACTCCCCTTCAGAGAATATTTCTGTCAAATGAAACTATTGCTTCCTCCACTTAACAATCCAGAAGGAGCTGCCCTCATGCCCCCAGAGCTCACCCTCCCCAGCTACACGGCTCGGGGCTTTCCAGGGTCCAGAACCCAGGCTGGGACGGGCAGGCCCGTAGGTCAGGAATGAGCTTTTCCCAGCACAGCCGCCCTCGGCCTCCTCCATTGCACGGGAGGCAGGGAGCCGGCCTTCCGCCCACAGGAGCCCCGGGAGCGTGGGAGGAAGCCGCCAGCCTCCCTCCGAGGGCCATGGCCCAGCACAGCTCGCCCACCAGACAAGTCACACAGGCCCAGCCCCCTTGCTCAGCGCAGCCCCAACGCGGGCCTCCTGCCTCGCTCGGTCTGGGGCCCACTCCCCACAGCACCTCCTAATTGAGGACTCTGGTTCTCCGTCTGAACGGCAGACCTAGAAACAGCCACAGACACAGGCTTGCTTCGTTGTGGTAAACAGACAACAGAAGGCAACGCCCCAACGTTCGCAGTTCTGTGGATTTTAACTCCTGTGTAGATTTCAGTGGCCACAACCACAATTAGGGCAGGGTACATCCCAATGCCCCAAACCCCACAACAACCCCTCTCCACAGTCACACACCAGCCCCTTCGAAGCCCTGGCCAGCCCTGACCCCTTCTCCAGAGAAAGTCACGGAGGTAGGATGATGGAATGCCACCTCAGAAACTGCCTTCCTTCCTTCAGCAAAAGGCCTTGGGTTTCAACCACACCTTCTCCTCGCTGCTGAAAGGTATTCCATGGCATGGAAGGACCCGTTTCTTCCTTTCACCCGTTGAAGGACATTTGAGTGGCTTCCAGTTTTTGCCAAACCGGAAAACAGTTTATGAATACAGCTGCTGTCAATATTTGTGTGCAGGTTTTTAGATTAATGTAAAGTTTTCATTTCTTTACAGAAGATACCAAGGACTGGGATTGATGAATCATATGGTATGTTTATGTTTATGCCAAACTGTTCTCCATTCTACATTCCCACCAGGAAGTATGAGCGTTCCCGCTTCTCTGCATCTTTATCAACAGAGTGTTGTCAGCATGTTTTATATTAGTCATTTGAATGGCTGCGCAGCGGGGGCCCCTCATAGGTCCGACGTGCATTTCCCTGAAGGCTTGTGATGTTAAACATCTTCTCCTACATGTATCTTACACCTTTATGATCTATCGGTGAAGTGTTTATACAAAAATTTTGCTCATTTTTTTGACTGAGTTGTTTGGTTTCTTACTATTGAGTTTTGAGAGTTCTTTATATGTTGAAGACAAACCCTTTGTTGGATATGGACTTTAAAGATATTTTCTCCCACTCTGTAACTTGTCCTTTCATTTTCTAACACTGTCTGTCACAGAAAATTTTTTTTATTTTAATGAAGTCCAATTTATCAATTATTTTATGGATTGTAGTTTTGCTGTGTTCTTAAGAACTCTTGGATTAACCCCAAGTTATGAAGATTTTCTCCTATGTTTTCTTGTAAAGTTTTACAGTTTACCTTTTGCATTTAGGTCTATGACATATTTGGTGTTAGTTTTTTATAAGGTTGAGGTTTAAGTCAGTATTGACTTTTCTGCAAACGGTTGTCCAGTTGTTCCAAGAGCATTTGTTGAAATCCTTTTTCCACTGAATTGCCCTAAACCTCTGTTGTTATGGCCATAACTGTGTGGGTCTGTTTCTGGACTACCTATTCTGCCCCATCGACCCGTTCATCTGTCTTTGCCAATATTACACTGTCTTAATTATTACAGCCTTTAAAATGGAATGGTTCACTCAACTTTATTCTTTTCTAAAATTGTTTTGAGTAGTCTAGTTTTTTGTTGCTCTGTATAAATTTTAGAATCATCTTCTTTCTATAACACAAAAAAAATCTAGCTGGGATTTTTATTGAAATTACATTAAATACAAAGGTTAACTTGAGGAGAATTGACATGTTTACTATGCTGAGTTTTCCAATTGATGACACTATGTCTCTTCATTTATTTAGGTCATCTTTGATTGTTTTCATCACTCATCATCATCTGGCAGTTTTGAGCATATAGATCCTATATGTAGAGAGAGTTAGATTTATAATTGAATATTTTATTTTTGTGCTATTTTAGGTGGTATTTTTATTTTAATTTCAGTTGTCAATTGTTCTTTGCTAATATATGGAATTAAGATTGGTTTCTGTTTGTTGATTTTGTAGTCTACAAACTTGCTAAACTCACATATTAGTTCTAGGGGACTTTTCATGAATTTGTTAGGATTATATAGTGTACAATATCATATTGTCTGTGAATAGGAACTGCTTTGTTTCTTTCTTTAAAATCTGCATGTCTTTTACTTCCCTGATTAGAGCTTCCAGTACAATATTGAATAGGAGAAGGACGAGTGGATAGCCTTTCCTTCTTCCCAATCTTTGTGGAAAACATTCAGGCTTTCATCAGTAAATACGAAGTTTCTGTGGGGTTTCTTTTTGGAGATGTTTCTTATCAGAATGTGGAAGTTTCCTACTATTCTTGATTTGCTGAGAGTTTTTGTCATGAATGAATATTAAATGTTGTCAAATGATTGTAATGCATCAATTGATATTATTGTGTGATTTTTCTTCTTCAACTGTTAATATTACGGATTATGTCAATTGATTTTCAACTATTGAACTAGCCTTGCATTACAACAACAAAATTCTACTTTGTCATATATTATTTATATACACCATATATTATATAAATAATATATACACCAAGTAGAATTAATTTCTGTTGAGGATTTTAAAATCTATATTCATAAGAGGCATTCATGTGCAGTTTTATTTTCTTACACTGTCTTTGGTTTTAGTTATCAGAGAAATATCAGCCTCATAAGAGGAGTTGGAAAATGTTTCTTCTTCTTATATGTTCTGGAAGTGATTGTGTATAACTGATGTTATTTTCTATTTGCATTTTTGGTAGAATTTGTCAGTGAAATCATCTCAGTTTGGAGTTCATAGCATTTCCCTTTTAATCCTCTTAATGCCTGTAGGTTCTGTTATGATGTCCCCTCTTTTGTTCCAGATATTGATATTTGTGTCTTCTCTATTTTTTTCTGTCTTTTGTCAGTGTTGCAAGAGTTTTGATCAATTAATCATTTCAAATGACTGATTTTTTTTTTGTTTCACATTTTTCTGTATTGTTTTTCTGTTTCCAATTGTATTTCTGTTCTTATATTAATTCATTGAGGTTTTGCTTTTGGTTTTTCATTGTATTTTGTTTTGTTTTGGTTCTTCTTTTTCTCAACTGTTAGATTTGAAATGTATTGTTCTGACTTCTTTTTTCTTTTCCAATAGAAGCATTAATGCTATATTTTCCCCTGCAAATACTGCATTAGCAGCAACCCACAAGTTTTAATACATGTATTTTTATTTTCATAAAGACTTCTAATATATTCTAATTTCTCTTGAGACTTTTTTTTATCCAAGGATTATTTAGGAGTGTTTTGTTTGATTTTTGAAGTGTTTGGAGATTTTCATGTATCTCTTTGTATTGACATCTAATTTAACACCATTATGGTCAGAGAATGTACTTTATTTCAACTCTTTTCAATGTCTGAAGATTTGTTTTTGATTCAGGATATGGTCTATTTTGATTACTATAAACTCAAATACAACATGTATTCTCTCATTCAGTAGAGTGCTCTGTAATGCCTATTTAGATCTAGTTGGTGGATGTTGCTATTCAGTTCTGTATTCTCCAACATTTTTAGTCTATTAGTTCTATCAATTATTAAGAGTATTGAAGTCTCCAATTATAATTGTGAATTTGTGCATTTCTATTTTCAGTTTTGTTTTTATTTCATGTATTTTGAAACTCTGTAGATATGTGTATTATATATATACATATCTAGGATTGAAAAGTCTGCTTGGTTAATTGAACTTTTTACTATTACAAAATATTCTTCTTTATCCCTGGAAGTTTTCTTTGAAGTCTACTTTGTCTAAGATTAATATAGATTAATATAGCCACTCAAACTCTCTTTTAGTTGGTGTTTGCTTTGAATAGTCTTCTATTTTTTTTTTTTACTTTTAACCTATCTATATAATAATATTTGAAGGGGGTTTCTCATAGACAACATATAGTTGTGTCTTTTTTTTTTTTTTAACATTTTAAAACAATCTCTTTCAATTAATTTCTTTAGATCATTAACATTTAATGTAATCTAAACACTGATATGTTTGCATTTAGATCTACGAGTTTACTATTTGGTTTCCATTTGTTTCCTGTGTTTTTCATCATTTTGCTTCCCTTCCCCTGACTTCTTCGGGGAATAAATATCAGCCTCATAAGAGGAGTTGGAAAATTTTTCTTCTTCTTATATTTTCTGGAAGATATTTAATTTTCTTGCAATTCCATTTATCTATTGTGTTTTTACCGTATCTTTTTGACTAGTGTTATTAGTGGTTGTTTTAGAGATTACAATGTACGTACTTAACTTTTCACATTCTATTTGGGATCAACATTTTACCACTTCAAGTGGAGCATACAAGTCTTGCCACCATATGGATTCCTTTATCCTCTGCTTTTATGTTGTATTACACCTATATACATTGAAACCTCTATGAGACAATGTTATAATTGTTGCTTTTATAAAATGTAATTTAAAGAACTCCAGAGGAGAATAGTCTATTATATTTACTCATATATTTACCATTTCTGGTGCTCTTCCTTAACCACTGAGGTTCTAATTTTCTTCTGGTACCATTTCCTTTTTGTCTAAAGTACTTCCTTTAGCAATTTCTTTAAGGCAGATCTGGTGGCAAATATTCTTTTTGTTTTTTTCATCTGAAAATGCCTTATTTTAACTTTATTTTGAATAATATTTGCATCAAATGTAGAGTTCTGTATTGACAGTTGTTTTCTTTTGGCACTTGAAAAAATATGCTACTTCCTTCTGTTCTGCATAGTTTCTTATGAGAAATTCACTGTTATTATAATAGTTTTTCTACTATAGGTAAGGTGTCATTTCTCTCTGGTTGCCTTAAAGATTTTTTTTCTTTGTCTTTAGTTTTCAGAAATTTAATTATAATGTGTCTTGGCATGGATTTTTAGGTTATCCTGTTTGAGGTTCACTTATCTTCTTGAATGTGTATATTTACATCTTCTGTCAATTTGGGAAGTTTTCAGCTATTATTTATGTGGCAGACAGAGTTTTAGTGTGGCTCCCTAGATTCCCACTCCCTGGTATACACACATCTTCTTGTAGTTGTTCAATCAAACATTAAGTGCTGCTATGAAGAGATTTTGAAGCGTAACTGAAGACCAAATCAATTGACTTTAGGAAAGGAGGTTATCCTGGATGAGCCTGACATAATCAAGTGAACCCTTAGAAAGGAATTTGGCTCTTTCTGGAAATACCGGAAGCATGAATGTTATTCAACATAAGGGAGAGACTCCCTTGATGACTTTGAAGATAATGGGAGGACGGTGAGGAATGCAGGCATTTTCTGGCAATTGAGAGCAGAGCCCAACTCAGCGTCAGCAAGGAAATGGGACCTCAGTTCTACAGATGCAAGAAACGGAATCCTTTCACCACCATGTGAGCTTGGAGTTTCCAAGACCCTGAGTTTCCAATGAACGCAGCCATGACCTTGATTTCAGCTACATGAGACACTGAACAGAGAATCCAGCTAAGTCACATCCAGATTTCTGACCCACAGAAAACAAAAATAATAAATGGATGTTGTTTTAAGCCACTAAACTGTGGTAATTTGTTATGCAGCATTAAAAATATTTCTCTAGCAGGGCGTGGTAGCTCACACCTGTAATCCTAGCACTTTGGGAGGCTGAGGCAGGTGGATCATGAGGTCAGGAGTTTGAGACCAGCCTGGCCAATGTAGTGAAACCCCATCTCTACTAAAAATACAAAAATTAGCTGGGTGTGGTGGCATGTGCCTGTAGTCCCAGCTGCTCCAGAGGCTGAGGCAGGAGAATCATTTGAACCCAGGAGGTGGAGGTTGCAGTGAGCCGAGATCACCCTACTGCACTCCAGTCTGAGCAACAGAGCAAGACTCCATCTCGGTCAGGTGCAGTGACTCATGCCTGTAATCCCAGCACTTTGGGAGGCCAAGGCGGGTGAACCTCTGAGGTCAGGAGATCAAGACCATCCTAGCCAACATGGTGAAACCCTGTCTCTACTAAAAATACAAAAAAAATTAGCCGGGCATGGTGGCACACGCCTGTAGTCCCAGTCCCAGCTACTCGGGAGGCTGAGGCAGGAGAATTGCTTGAACCCAGGAGGTGGAGGCTGCAGTGAGCTGAGATTGCACCACTGCACTCCAGCCTGGGTGACAGAGCAAGTCTCTGTCTCAAAAAAAAAAAAGACGTCTCTGTCTCAAAAAAAAAAAGACTCCATCTCAAAAAAGATATATATATATATATATATATATATAAATATATATATAATATATATATATTTCTCCATTTGCCTTATTCACTCTTTCTTCTCTCCTATTTGATTTTCATGTCACAAATATTACACCTTCCGTAATGCCCCATAGGTACCTGAGGCTCTGCTGCTTTTAAAATATGTATTTTCTCTCTATTGTTCAGATTGAATACTTGGGTCTATCTTCAAGTTTGCTGACTGTCCTCTGCCATCTCTGCCACTGACTTCATGTAGTGAGGTTTATTTGTTTGTTTTGATTTCAGTTAATTTATTTTTCAGCTCTAACATTGCCATGTGGTTTTCTTTAGGTCTTCTAGTTCTTTGCTAAGACTTCCTTTCTATTCATGAGTGTTCACCCTTACTTGTTGAAATATTTTTATAGTAATTGCTTTAAAGCTTTCTCAGATAATTTCAACATTTTGTCAACATACACAAGGGGGTCTATTGATTGTCTCTTTCCATGAAAGTTACAATTTTCCTGGTTCTTCATGTGCCAGGTAATTTGTATTATATCTTAGACATTTTGAATATTATGTCATAAGACTCTAGATCTTGCTGAAAGCCCCTGGAGAATGGTGCTTTTTATTTAGCAGGAGATAACTCAGGCCGGATTCAAGCTGCAAGTCCCAATGTGCCTTCTGTGGGTTGTGGTTCCAATGTCAGTTTGGCTTTCAAGCTTCTGTGATGAGTTAAGACCTATCCCATGTATGCCCCACCCAGTGGCCAGTCTGGGAGCCAGGCAGCGTTGTATCTTCCATTCCCAAAGTTGACGCATGCTATGCGGAGCTAGACCCATGCATGCCTTGCTTGAGGACGTGTCTGTGAGTTCACAAACAACTGTAAAGGCTGCTCCCCTATCTCCTCCCTTGCTGCCCCACCCTGTATGTTCCAGTTCCTGGACTCCCTTTTTGATCCTCTGGACAGGAAGCTGAACCATTAGCACTGGGCTCTGCTATGCACTTTCCTCAAACATGCCTGCTTCTGGAGCCAAGTGCTGGGGAGACAGGACAGGAGAGGACAAAGCAGCAAGGTTTGCAAGCCCTCCTGGGATCTCATCTCTGAAGTCAGAGAGGAAGGTGAACTCTTCAGAGAGCCCTGTGGGTTACTCCTGCTGCTGGCACCACAACAGCCTTCATGGACAGCTGGGGCCAAGGCACAGGGAACAGAAAAAGTGGAAACAATAAAAATGAGACCCCCACTCTGTGTGAGTGTTAGGAGTCCCCTTTTCTGCTCTGTGAGCCAGGACTAGGGGGTTTCTCGTGGGGTTCTCTCCATCTATCCTGTGTCCCTATTGAGTTTGAGGCTATGTTCAGTTAAAGCCAGGAGTACTGAAGGGGGAATAGGCAAACTCACTACCAACTGGAGAGATTTGGGCTCTGGTCTCCTCCAATCTCCCTGCAATGACTTGCTTTTCAGAGCCTCTCAGCAGCTGCTCCGTGCCTCTGTCCAGGTCAGTAGCTGCATCCCATGTGAGGGTGGAATGGTGCAATGACTGCATCTCATCAGAGTCAAACCCAGATGCAGCTTTGAAAATTGAATTTTGGTGGTGGAATTAAATTATTTTCTCATTGACTTGCATTGAAACTGCCTTTATTTTAGTTCTGGTTGGCCAATAAACTGTAAGGGTCCAAAGGTTTTAGATTTGGTCTCCCTGCCTCTCAGGTTCCTTGTGAAGTGGTAAACAAGCATCCCCCCATGTGTCTGGAGAACAAGTGCTAAATGATAACAACGAATATTGTTGCAGAGCAAAAATCCTTTTACTGTGACTAATCGTGGTCAGGTCTTTTATACATTTAGATATATAAGTAGGTCTGAGATAAATAAACTTGCTTTAGAATATAAAATCTTTCCATCGGAGATACACCCAATTTCATATAAATTGTTTAGTTTGCTCATGAATATCCTATTGGATAAGGGATTATCCCAATAGACTGTAGCAAAGGTCAGCAAACTATACCGTGTGCGCCAAACGCAGCTGGCAGCTTGTTTTTATAAGTACAACATGATTGGAACAAACATGCTTCTATTATCTATTTCTGCTTTCAGCTGCAACAGCAGTTGAAAAGTCACAGCAGAGCCTGAAATACTTCCTGTCTGGCCCTTTACAGGTAAAAATTTGCCAACTTCTGATCTATGGAATGTAAAAAAGGTAAACAAAATTCTGCGCTGCAGGCATGTAAATACCTGACAGCCAGGCTCCACCTCCCCGCCCACGCCCACATCACCCATTCTGGGTCAAACTCCGACCTCTTTCCTGCTGAGCACAGCCCCTCAGAACCCTTCTCAACACCGCACCGCTGGTAGCTCTGACCAAGTTATCTAAAATTAACATGATCAAAACTGTTTGTCCTGCCTACTCTAGGCTATGGTTGGAAGAAGAAATTTAAGTGACAAAAACAAAGATCTGAAGTGATTTTCTTACCTAAAGGCAGCAGCAGTTTGGTGTTTCAGAGGCCCTGAAACGTGTATAGCTCGGAAGTCCCTTTGTAAGAGAAACAATTCCAAATTACGAATGTAACGTTACTACAGCCTGAGAAAAGACCTGTGCAAATAAGAGATGAGTAGGTTGAAACTGCCTTGGTTTCCTGGTAAATCTGCCTTGCGGAGGCTTTGAACTCTTCACAGGCCTGGCCCCACCCCAGAGCTGCTGAATGTGCCTCCGAGGGGGATATCCAAGCTTACGAGTTGCTGCAGGCATTTCTCAGTTGGTCCAAATGCACATCTGGGATCAGAGCCTCTGATCTGAAGCAAACGGGAGCAATGCGGCCTGGCTGGCTGTGGGACATGGTACCAGATGCCATTTTAATGAAAACTTCGCGATACCATGAGCAGGGGTCGGTGAGGGCTGCAATCAGCTTCTCCAGCTGCTGTGCTCCAACTGGCCAGGGACCCACAGAGAAGACGCTCTAGGCCAGAATCGTAGCCCTCTCGGAGGCACAGCTGAGGTTCTCTGCAGTCAAGGTTTCTTGGAGCCAGGAATCT
Source organism: Macaca nemestrina (assembly GCF_043159975.1). NCBI lineage: Eukaryota > Metazoa > Chordata > Mammalia > Primates > Cercopithecidae > Macaca > Macaca nemestrina. Next base: position 1,454,835 of record NC_092129.1, on the reverse strand, counting down.
GCAGAGCCCTGGAGGCCTGGAAGCCCCTCCATCTGGGAAAGTGGAGGCAAAGGTACCTGGCCCTGCTCCTCTTCGTCCAGTTGGGAGAAGAGAGAGGACCCCACAGTCACCACGAGGAGGGCCCAGGGCTCAGCAGAGCATCTGAACACACGACAGGCCTGCCAAGGGATCAGCGGTGGTCCCAGGTCTGCCTCCTGGGACCTGAGCCTTAGTTTCCCCAGACTTGAATTGGGAATGGTGAAAATACTCACCTGCTGGGCTTGCTCGGAGGGCGAGGAGAAATCGGGCATGGAACACCCTCTGACAGCCTGGCATCGCCACTCCAGTGCAAACGAAGAAAGGTCCGCAAAATGACTCTCGGATGCTTGTTCTCAAACCTTCCCCAGAATTTTTACAACCTTGAGGTGAAGAAGACCTTCCTTAGCAAATACCAGTTGAAAAAGTACAAACAAAAAGGCTGACAGATCTGTAGAAAATGACCTGCTAAAGGTCAGAAGATAAAGAACAAAAGTAGGAAAATCATCCCTATTTGCAATGTCTGTGGTAGCCAGCCCCACAGACAGCCTTGTGGTCCCTGATCCTTGGAGCTCGTGTCCCTTCCACACTGAGTAAGCCTCGCTGGTGTAACTGGAAGGACGTTGCAGAAATAACGAAGAGTAACCTCCAAGACTAGGTCAGCAAGACAACACGAAACATGACGAAAACAGAAACAGCTCATGCAAACTGACAAGAAAGAGGCAGTATGACAAAAAAGAAGCCGAAGATATAAATGTCACTGGAAAAGACAACAAAACGCTATAACTCCGTGAAAATATGCTACACACTTACTAGTAATGAAAGAAATGCTTGGGAGTCCAAGGCGGGAGGATCACTTGAGTCAGGAGTTTGAGGCCAGCCTGACCAATATGGTGAAACCCCATCTCTACTAAAAGTATAAAAATTAGCCAAGTGTGGTGGCGGGTGCCTCCCAGCTACTTGGGAGACTGAGGTGGGAGAGTTGCTTAAACCCGGGAGGTAGAGGTTTCAGTGAGCCGAGATCATGCCACTGCACTCCAGCCTGGGCGTCAGAGTGAGACTCCATCTCAAAAAAAAAAAAAAAGAAAGAAATGCAGTTTCATATACTGGAATCACCAGTGTGGTAGATTCGTGCAGTAATAGCACAGTCCCCACAGGGAACTGTGCTGCCTGTGCAGCCCCCTCTTATGGAGACATGGGCCCTTAGCCCGTATGGTGTCAGAAAACGTGATGGACAAAAACGTGTATGGAGCATTGGGTTTTGCCTCCTAGAGAATGAGAGACCTCATTGAGCACAGCCAGGCCGTCTCAGTCAAGACCCACTTAGACCTCATGGGACAGAGCCAATATCAGCCCCAGCCAATCCCCCAGACACCTGGAGCCTGAGTTCTGCAGATGAAACCAGTAGAAGAGCTGCCCAGCTGAGCCCAGCCAAAATGGCTATGGCTTTGAAAGCACTAAGGGTTTTGGTGGATTGTTATGCAGCAATCGAGATTGATACCATGAGTAACTGCCGTCCTGTCATATTAACAAAGTTGGAAATGATCAATGTTTTCCAGTCTTGAGGTGCTAACAGAGAAACTGGAACCATCTGCTGACGAGAGTCTAAGCTGGTGCGTCTGACGTGAAGAACCTTTAACCACCATCAAAGTATTCAATGCTCATTGCTCTTGACCTAGCAGGGCCACTTCCAGAAATTTTTGCTGTGGAAGGATATGCATAACTTGAGCATAGACACATGAGAATAATATTCTGCAATATTAATCATAATTGTGAAAATATGGAAAACCTAGGCAACCACGTACACTAAGAAATGCAGTACACGTAGCTTTAAGAAAGAATCGGGCAAACCTGTGTGTTACAGTATCCAAAGCTGGACGTGACAAGTTATGAGAAAAGCAGATTTTATAATAAAATGTTTACTCTAAACCATTTCTGTGAAATAAATAAATAATGTGTGTTGTGATGCATACGAGAAGTCTGCAAGGCCGCACACCAAAACATGTATAAGAATTGTTTAGGGGGATGTGACTCTATGGAATTTTTGTTTCATTTTCTTTATTTCAGAGTAGCTTAAATGTTTTACAGTGAGCATTTATCATTTCCAGAGTCAGAAAAACACAAAACAAAACTATTACAGGGTAAAATGTATAAATGATGTAACTTGCAGTAAATACGTAGTTTGTCATTTATAGTAAATATTTAGCTCGTATTTTACATACGTGTTGAAAACCTGGAAAGACAGGCAGTATTTAGGACAGCTTTTTCCCCTACAGTGAGATTTTGGAGAGAGATTTGAATTCTTTTGCAATGGCATTGTGTTAATAAAATATATACATTTTGGGGCCAGGTACGGTGACACACTTGTAATCCCAGCACTTTGGGAGGCCACAGTGGGGGGTTCACTTGAGCCGAGGAGCTCGAGACGAGCCTGGGGAACATAGTGGGACTCCATCTCTACAAAAACATTTAAAAAATGAGTCAGGCAGAATAGTCTGCACCGGTGGTCCCAGCTACTCAGGAGACTGAGGTGGGAGGATCACCTGAGTCCAGGAGTGCAGGTGGAGGACGCTGTGGGGGGTCCTCACAGCCTGACTGTGGCTTCACCTGGGTGCGCATTCCCCACGGCGAGCGCTTGTGCTTGGCTGAACTAACACATTCCTCAGAAAACCTGAAAATGTGCACCGTTCAGATGAGAGGGAGCAGGCTGCCATCAGGAGCTCTCCTCTTTGCCTCCCTGGTCCGGGGGAGCCCTGCCCTGGGCAGGCAGAAACCAAGCAAGGCTTGGAAGGTAGAAGAGCAGCCTCAGGCTGCAAAGAGGGTCCCAGGAAGCAGGCGGGTTAGGGGGCATGCCCTGACCCCTAAACGCACCACGTACAGAGTCCTGGCCTCAGCCCCCATGAGTGCTACTCCCTCTGTGACCTGGAGACAGCAGGCCCTGCCCTGCAGGCCTCAGGCGTCTACAAGATGGTGCAGCCCCGCCTCCCCCGGGATGCTCGAGACCTTGACACTAGGCCGTCATGAATGCCTTCCCAAGTTCAGTCTTAGCTGCAAAGGAGCACAAGTGCCATCCCTGAGGTGAACATGGCAGGGCCAGGCTTCCCCAGGACCCTCATCTCAGGCACAGGCTTGGAGCCCACACCCCGGCCGCAGCAGACGCCACATGGCAGAGCCTAAGCAGCAGCAGCCGGGGCCCTTCACGCCTGTGCCCCTGCCCATCACAGTGGCTCAGTGTCTTGTTCTGTGGCAGGTGCTCCTTGCAGGGTGCTGGGAATTTTCCCAATTCTCCTTGGGAGAATGGATGGTCACCCTGGGAGTCACTTCACATTGTGGGGCGGGCGGGGGGAGGCAGCAAAACACAGTAAAATGAGCAGGAAATTCACCCTCCTTGAATCGTTCGTAGCCTCCTCTGCAGAGGGGTGAGGAGAGGCTGGACTGACGTCGGGTCGGGGCGAAGGATGCTGTCCTCGTCCACCCCAGGGCCACCTGGGCTCAGAGCCCCGCACCCTTCTTGCCCTCCTGGCTGCCAGCCCTGCTGGAGCAGCCCCTCCATCCACCTGTCAGGTGGGACAGAATCACCGGGAGCTCAGGGTCAGAAGACCTGGCTCTGCCCTGTCCTAGGCTCTGCAACTCCAGACAAGTCCCCCCACCCCTCGGGTTCCCATTTTCTTCTCTGTAAAATGGCAGCACAGTTGCAATGCCTCTCGCCAGTCCCACCAGATAGTCCCACCTGGTGAGGTAGCATCAAAGCAACGGCCACGAGCACAGCCACGCTCTGTGCACACCATGGAAGGACCTGGGAGGTCAGGGTGGCTCTGCCTGCATTGCTTCTCGTGGCCAGAACTCCACCTGCCTCCGTGCTCCCACAGCCGCCTGGAGGGCCTGGAAGCATCTTTGAATGTCGCATCCTATTCGTAGCTGCTGTGAGCAGCCCAGCTGTGCCGGGTGCAGGAGCCCAGTGTGCTCTGAGTCAGTTCCCAGCATAGAGCCGGCCAGCCTGGCACAGAGCCAGCTGCTCTGGGGGCTGTGGGCCACCTGCCGAGAGCTACGGGGCAGCTCGAACAGCTCCTGGTGACTGAAGTCACCCCCTCCGCTAGACTTTGCCTCCCCGACTGCCCCCAGCCTACTCTTTGAAGTGTCATTGTCGCTCCTGGAAGGCAACTTGGGGCCCAGGGTCCCAGGTCTCCAGCCCAGGCTCAGGGGCAAATGCCGCACCAGTGTTCCCACGCCCACACTGCTCAGTCCAGTATGTTACCCTTGGTGTGGACTGCATAGGTGACATGTGCGTGGTGACAGTCGGGCCCTCTGGGGGTCAACAGGGAGTCGATGGCCTCAGGCCGCGAGGACACACACCTGCTGCGGGAAACAAATGTAATGCACTCCAAGAGCTGATTGAGCAGGAACCACCCTCCACGGACACCGCCCAACGTGTCCTCCCTGAATGCTCCTGCGACCCTGTGTGGGGTGCTCTGGGCCCCTGGCTGCGGGGAGGGAGGTGGAGCAGGAGGATCCTGAGTCCGAGAGAAGCCAAACAAACCGGAGCTCCCGGCCCGGAGACACCGGCTGGCAATGGCCAGAGCGTTTTTCTGATAAAGCTGCTCACTTGGCTCTCCCGAGCCGCGCTGTGCTGCTCCACCCAAGTCGGGCACGTCGGGGAGCCCAGACCAGGGACATCGAGGCCAGGCTGGGCTCCTGAGACCCTTGGGTGGGCAGGGTGACCTCACAGCCTGTCTGCTGTGGCCAGACACCTGCACCTCCCCCTCAACACACAGGGCTCCACACCCACACCCTGGGCCTCCCCTTGCCTGCTGGACTCATGACCACTGCGCAGGCCCCAAACAGACCTGCATGCCCTCTCCCCAGCACCGTGCCCCCGGATCCCTGGGCAGCCCTCCTCATCCCCAGACCACATCTGAGCAGTGTCACCAAAAACCTGATCTCCAGTCCTCTGCCCAGAGCCCCGAGCTCCCCCATGGTGACTCCGATGCTCCAGGCCTTGACACCCTGGCCCCTGCTGCTGCTCACCTGCTCGTACCAGCTGGCATCTGGAGACAGCCGTCCATCCAGCCCCAGCTGAGACTTCCTCCAGGAGGTCAAGGGCATCGCGCCTGACCCTCCCCTTCCCCTGAGGTCTGGCTGGAGTGTCCTTGGCCTCTGATGTGTGGCCGTGAGAGGCAGAACCCACTGCCTCACCCCAAACACACTGAGGGTTTAAGTGCCTGGTCGTCTCCTCGGGAATAAAGTGCTCAGGACTGAGGGAACATCTCCAGCTCATTTTCTCACTAAAGCCCTATTTTCTCAGCCACTCACCCCTATCAGACGGCTCTCCTGCCTCCTCCATCTCCCCACCTGGGCCACAGTCCCAGAGGCTGGGGCTGTGTCCACTGTGCTCCCATCCGGGCCCCAGGGCTCTCCCCACCTGGGCCACGGTCCCAGAGGCTGGGGCTGTGTCCACTGTGCTCCTGTCTGGGCCTCAGGGCTCACAACTGCTGCGTGTGCAGCCAGCACTCACTGTCATGGCTGAATGAAGAACTGGGGAGCTACGGCCAGAACAGGAACCCGTCCACAAGGGCAGCCCCGGAAACTGAGCCCAAGGCCATGGGGCGATGAGGCCTGGGAGAGTAGCAGGCACCCACAGTCCGTCCTCTGGCCACAGGGGAAAGGGTGTTGCCAGGGGGCTGGCCTAGCAGCCTCGGAGGAGCCACAGGGTCTCAGAGCTGGACCTGATTTTCAGTGAATCCACACAAGAGCAGACTGAGTTAACACAGTCATCCTATCCGTGACACCACCACAGAAGGCTAATACATTTCTGAACCCTTTGTTACTATTGTTTGTAGGGAAAAGGTCTCTCTATGTTGTCCAGGCTGATTTCAAACTCTCGGCCTCCCAAAGTGTTGGGATTACAGAGGTGAGCCACTACATCTGGTCTGGATGAATTCTATGCTCAAATTGTTTAATGTTGTGAACGCACAGCCAGGTTAGAGAGAGGGGCCAAGTCCCCAGGTACCGAGACTGCGACGCAACAGGACTCAGGCAGAATGGAGGGAGGCCTGTCCCAATCCCCCCCGCTGAGGCTGGAGTCTCAGAGCCTACTCCACCCAAAGGGTGTGGTTTGGGGCTGAATGAAGCCTTGGATTAAGCCTCAACTTTGCATGGACAACCTTGTCCTTGCAAAAGGGAGGAGGGAACCCACGGGTCCAGAAGCGACCAAGAAGCTGCTGGAAGCCTGATTGGTGCTGAAGCCCAGCCCCCGAGGCTGCACCAGGAGGAGGAAGGCCTCAACATAGAGGAGTGGTGAGAGCCACACCCCGCCCAAGGCTGGTACACAGAGGAAAGGGGATGCCACACCCCACACAAGGCTGGTACACAGAGGAAAGGGGAGCCACGCCCCACCCAAAGCTACGGACATAGAGGGAAGGCAGGAACCATGTCCTTCCCAAGGCTCAAGGCACTTGTTAACTTGGGTCTTGCTCCTTGAGGAATCAGTGCTGAGCCAGGTCTTCCACAGCTGATCCCACTGAGCCAGGCTCAGCACCACCCAAGCATAGGCGGGGAGCAGCTGCCCCAGAAGTGGGGGGCTCTGTAGGTAACAGGACTGGCTGCAGGCCACAGAACGCCCTCACCTCTGGACACAGGCACCCTCAGGCTTTGCTGCACCCCCGACACCCCGCATGTGCCAACAAGGAGGCCCCACGTCGCCGGCTCCAGAGGCACATGGCGAAGAAAGGCGGCATGTGGCCCACAGGAGACCCCTTCCTCTCTGGGTATATCTGCACACTTCGGCTATCAGCTCACCTCCAGTCTCGGGTGCCAGGCCGGCACCCCAACACACACAAGGTCAAGGTGGGTAGAGCAGACCAGCCTGCCTTTCTCAGTTTCTCATCAGCTTATTCGTGCAGGTGCCTTGGTGGGTAGAGGAGACCCAGGCTCCACTTCTCATCTGCCTAGATGGGCAGGTGCCTTGGTGGGTAGAGCAGACCCAGCCCCCACTTCTCATCTGCCTAGATGGGCAGGTGCCTCGGTGGGTAGAGCAGGCCCAGCCCCCACTTCTCATCTGCCTAGATGGGCAGAGGCCTCAGTGGGTAGAGCAGGCCCAGGCTCCACTTCTCATCTGCCTAGACGGGCAGATGCCTCAGGTTTCACTTCCGCTGAGCCAAGACCCTCTAATCCATAGCTCATCTCCAGAGTGGCATAAAAGCTTCCCCAATTAGTGAAGACGGTGAGAGCCGAAATAGGCATCGATATTCCAGGCAAACCCCGATTTCACACACAGAGGATGAGAATATGCTGGGGCTTGCCTCTCAGGGAACTGGAGTTAGCTCTGGGCGGACCACCTGCAGAGCCGCGCAACTGGACAAAGCCATCGCTAAACCCTGCCCTTAATGCCAATATTTGTGGAGTGATCATTAATGGCTCTGCATTACCTGGGACCCCAGCCTCAGTGCAACCTAATACACTGCAGCTGCACAGAGCAGGCAAAGGTGCCGGCAGCCCATTGTCTAAGAAAAATAGTTGGAATGCATTCGAGATAAGCAGAAGCCGGCGAAGGCACCAGCGCTGGGAGAATGAATTAGGTAATGGGAGCCCGCCACATGCAGGGGATCAGGGCGCCTGGAGCAGAGCCAGGGGACTGCACGCAGATCGCCAGTGTGTGTCTGCCGGCTGCGGCGGCCACGGCCAGGGTCAGAAGTTACATGGAGAGGTGCCCGTGAGCTTCCGCCGCCAGGAAGCCAAAGGGCTCGGCCACAACAGGAGCAGCTGACGTTTGTCCCACTTTGGTGAGCTGGGCCCTGGGCGGATGGTCCTGCGTTCCGTGAGCCGGGCCATTGACAGAGTTTGCCTCCGTTTTTTATTTCACTGCTGAGAAAACACAGGGGCCAGGTATTCATCCAGCCCGTTGAGAAGCTACAGACTCGTGTCAGAGGAGAAGTCAAGGGCTGAGGCCGCAAAGCTGTGGCCAGGACTTAAATCCAGGCCGGGGTGTAGCCGGCAGGTTCCATCAAGTGCTGGACCCGGCCTGTCACACATGGGCCCTGAAGGCCGGGGTGAGAGCAAGATGTCTGGGGCTCTGAGGGGCGGGAGAAATCTGCAGGGCGTGGCTTTTGCCCTGCCCGGGGCTGCTGTATGACGTGGGACATCCCAGGCCCCTAAGCATGACTCTGGTCATGGAACCGGACCTCTCCCTCCAGCAGCTGCAGATCTGAGAGCCACACTTCCCTAGTACTGCCAAGCAAGGGGACCCAGCAGAGGGAACCGTGGCACCTCAAACTCCACAGACCACCCTGCCTGAGGCCCTCGCAAGTCAGCTTGCCCCATAGGGTGTGGCCATGACCACAGAGACACATCCTCTCCCTCACCAGACCTGGAAGGAGAGGCGCACAGCCTCATGTGGCTCCCGTAGATGTAGAAAGTTCCAGAACACAAACCACACACCAGAAGACCATTGCTGGGCGTGCAGAGGAAGCTACTCTAGGCCAGCGGCTTCCAAAATGCCCGGTGAATGTCCTGCCAACTCCCAGTCACTGGGAAGCTCCATAGAGCTGCAGACTCCGCCTCCATGTCCCACACCTCTGCTGCCCAAGGGTCAGCACTGGCCAACAGGAACTCGGAATTCTCTCATTTTAAAAACGTTTCTATCTTAGAAATGATGGCTTCCCACCTAGAAACAAGCAACGCACACCACAGCTGCTGTCTTCCTCCACACCCATGTGCATGAAACAAAGGCTAATAAAACTCAAATGCCCACTTGAAGTACTTTTGTCATAAATGGGACAGGTTCCTTACATCCGACCTTTTGCTTTCCTCTCTATCCAGATCTAGGGCCTGCAAACTTGTTCTGTAAAAAGCCAGATAGGGTGTGCCTCTCAGGCTTCCTGGGCAGACAGGTCAGAGGGGAGGGAGCAGGGCAGCAACCAGGGAAACTTCATTTACAGAAACAGCCATGGCCAGGTTTCACCCTAGGGCCACAGTCTACTAACCGCTGAAATGAGGGGAAGCTTTTTTCCTCCCGCCTGCTGGAGATGCCTTTCCCTCAGGACAAGGTGAAGATTTCAGTGTTAAGTTGTGTCTTCCTTCTTGCTCTTTGGAGGAGGGTAAGAGGACCCCTGCACGCTGCCAGCTCCTTTCCTTCCTGCCAGAGCCGGCCTTTCTGACCTGAGTCTCCACAGCACACATCGTGCCCTCAGATCCCTGCCTGCCTCCTCCCATCACGGCCCCTCCCACTCCCACTAGCAGAGGCCAGAGCATGCGGAAGCCCAGACAAGGCCAAGGACGCCTGTCTCTGGAAGTGCGGAGAGCTGCGGGCTGGCGGGAGCCCAGTGTGCATGCCGGACGGAGGCCATCACCATGCAGGCTACGTGGGAACGGGGCCCACAGTGTCCCCGGACACCTCTGAGTTGATGATGATGGTGACTCTGCGGGAGAGCAGAAGACAGCAGATAACAGCCCCGAGGGAGGGACGTCAACACCAGATGCGGGCGGAAAGGCAAAGGCGGCGGCCAGCCTCACAGGTGCACTGGGAGAGGAAGAGGCTCACACAGCCCCTGCTCGCCCGGGCCTGGGGACTGAGTGGAGCCTCCGCCCTGGCCTGGGCACCCCGCCTGGTCTGGCCATCGTTCTGCTCGCTTTGCCCTCGGGCCGTGTGGAGCCCCCGACACTCTGGCTTATCTCGTCGGAGGCCACCCAGATGGCCGGCCCCCTACCCCGTCCGTCCACCCTTTGCTTCTCTCAAGGCCCAATTCAGTGTCTGTCCCCTCCACAGAGCCTTCTCCGGGAGCCACCCCGGGCTCTTCCTTCTCTCGTGAGTCTCCTGCGGCTGCGTGTGCGGGTGCCGCCTGCGGCAGGCCTTGGGCCCCTACTCAGTGTGCGTGGGAATAGCTGGTGAGCACCTTCCCAAGAGCGGGGACCTCGCCTGTGTGCTCACAGCTCCCCCCCAGTGCCCTGCAGGGCTGGGCACAAAGCCGGCACCGACACCTCGGGCGCCTCGGACACCTCGGACACGTCGGACACGTCGGACGCCTCGGGCGCCTCGGACACCTCCGACACCTTGGGCTGGTTGGCGCTTTGTCCCCTGTCACCGGCTCCTCAGTGAGACCGCGCACTCCCTGCGGACATTTTTCCCACTTGATGGCAGTGCGGTGGATCCTCAGGATCGTCCTCCACCTGCTACTCAAAGCGTGGCCCCCGGACCAGCGGCATCAGCTTCACAGGGGCGTCACCCGCGAGAGACCCGATCCACGGCCTCGCCACCTACGGAGTCAGAACTGGACGCTCACGAGACCCCGGGGGGCCTCCGCGCCACAGCACCGGGTCGCCGGCCGGGGCCATTGCGCACAGGGACGCTGACTACCACTCGCCCCCGACGGAAGAAACCGTGAGACAACAGTGCGGTGCGGGACCCGGTGGTCCACACCCGCGGCCAAGCCCCGGCGCACGGAGCCGGAGAGACCACAGCCTTTGCCGAAGCCGGGATTCCGGTTGCTCCGGACGCTGAAAAAGCGCAAGGCCTTCCCGTTATCCAGGCGTCGGGGCTCCAGCCATGTCCCCCGACCTCCCGCTGAGGTCGGAAGGACCTGAGGGTCCTGGCACGTGGTTCCCGGAGCGCTCCGGCCCTGCAGCCACTGCAGCCCTGCGGCCCTTCCAGCCCCAAGTCCTCCCCCGCGGAACAATGCTGAGTTTCGCGAGTCCTCGGCGGGAGGAGCGTTGAGTTATGGCTCTCATTTGAGTCTCCTTTAAAACACGCTCCTTCATGTCGAGATGGACTGGGCTGTTGTGCAGTTTTGCTGAATCGTATCGCAGACGCCCAGGACTGTGGGAGGGAAATAACCAGGTGACTCGGGGGTGATTAATCCCGCCCTGGTGAGAGCGACTCCGGGGAGACAAGGCCAGGCCCATCTGCGGAGCCTTTTACTCCAGGCGAGCGTGTTCGCTTCCCCTGCCTTCAGCTTCAGGCCCGTTTCTGAGAAGCAATAGGAAACTGGCAGGCCATAAAAAACGCACAGGCCGGTCCTGGGCCCTTCCTGTGTCCTAAAAATACAGCCCATCCCTGCAGTAGCTATTTTGGAACGAGCCAGCAGTGTTTCCTCCAGATGAAAGGCCCCGAGGCGCCATAAACAGGATCTCAGACCCGGACTCTTTCTGGAATGAGGTCAGGGCCCCAGGGGCCAGACCAGGCCTGCAGAGGGGGCCCAGGGCAGACGCCTGCTCCAAGGAGCACCTTTTTGGGGGGTTGGGTTAAGGGGGTGGTGTTTTTATTTTTATTAGTTTTATTTTGTTTGGAAATTCAAACTAACTCAGAAAAGGCAGGACATGAAGAAATGTGTAGCAATGAGGAAAGAGACCTTGTAAGCCTTAAGAGCTGCTTCGGGCCGTCTTACCAGGCCTCGCAGGGCCCTCAGTTTCCTGCCAGGGTTGAGACTTAACACGGATCTTATGACCTAGGAAATCCATTCACTGTGAAATTAGGGGTGGGGAGGAGAAGCCCGGAGCCCTGCAGCCTCAGAGGCTCTGGCTTCACAGAGGAGAGCCAGCACTGGGGAGGAACAGGCGGGAAGGAACAGGCCGGAAGGAACAGGCGGGAAGCCCCTTCACAGAGGACTCCTGGGATTCCCCTGCAGGGGCTGAGCTGACCCTGCATGAGTTATGCCGGCCCCTTCTCACTGCATGGTGCTCCAGGTGATCCGGGGCCCCTTCTCAGAGACAAAGTGCTCCAGGTGATCCGGGGCCCCAGGATCCAGGGTGCCTTGACCTTGCCTGGGAGAGAGAAGAAGGACCAACAGTGGCTGTCCCGAGTCCCTGCCATGGCCCCACAAACAGCAGCTCAAGCATTCAGAGGGTCACCAGGTGCAGGCCCATGGTGTTGCAGGACCTGCGTGCCCTCGGGGTCCTGTCCATCCATAAAAAGCTGCTTCACTTCTCCATGTGTCTGCCTGGCCATCAGTAGAGACAGAACACTGACTGCAGCCCCAGATCCTCTTGAGCTGCAGAGAGCAGCAGTGACCTTAAGTGTGGAGAGCAGCGGTGCCCTTGAGCACTAGGAGAGCCAAGGCACCCTTTAGCAGGTGGAGAGTGATGGTGCCCTGGCTGCACGTGGAGACCAGTGGTGCCGTTGAGTGGGTGGAGAGCCATGGTGCCCTTTAGCAGGTGAAGAGCAGCAGTGCAGCTGCTTGATCCTGCGGCGAGCTGCAGTGCCCTTGAGCACATGGAGACTGTCAGTGCTCTTGGGTACTCAGAGAACGGCAGTGTCCTTTAGCAGGTGAAAAGTGGCAGTGCCTGTGAGCGCACAGAGAGCAGCGGTGCCCTGGCTGCACCCTGTGTGTGTCCTGTGCCCTCTTCCAGCTCCAGGCCAGGGCCCTTGACCCTCCTCCCAGAAGCCTGGGCAGACCCAACCTATTTCTGACTCCCTCACTCAAGCCATTCTGGGAGCCTCTTGCTAACCCTGACCAGCTCTTTATGCTGCGTGTTTAAATGTCCTGAGCCTGCGGCCTTCTGGCACTTCCATAGCTGCACACACTCTGATTCTTGTTGAGATTCTACAATCCTGGGTGTGTGGACTCCCAGCTCGGGTGTGCTAAGCCTGAGATACTGGTCTTGCAGAAAAATATCACGTGCACAGGTACTCTTTATGTCACTGTCAAACAGTGATTTTGATGTTTATTTTTTAATTGATAAACAAAAATTGTGTCTATGGAGACTATGTCAAGCTAATCAACACATCCACTACCTCGTGTGTGTGTGTGTGTGTGTGTGTGTGTGTGTGTGTGTGTGTGGTGAGAACATTTACAATCTACTCTTAGCAAAGTTTAAGTTCAGTCTCACCCCACATAATGATTTTTCAGTCAGACCACATATATGACTGTGGTCCGATAAGATTGTGATTGAGCTGAAACATTCCTATCGTCTAGTGACATCGCAGCCACGATTACCTCACCGTACAACGCGTCACTCTGTAATGTGGCGACACTGGTGTGAACAGACCTGCTGTACTGTCGGCCATGTGAAAATCTTGCACACAGAATGATACGTGGTGCATAACTGGTAATCATGGTGCATAACTGGCAATGATAATAAGCAACTGTGTTACTGGTTATGTATTTACTGTACTCTATTTTTATTATTTTAGAGTGGACTTTTTCTACAAACAAGAGTTAACAGTGAAACAGCCTCAGGCAGGTCCTGCAGGAGGTGTCCAGAGGAAGGCCTTGTGATCGCGGGAGGTGACGGCTCCGTGCATTTATCACGCTGAAGACCTGCCACTGGGACAAGGTGTGGAGGTGGAAGACGGCGATATTGATGATCCTGACCCCATGCAGGCCTAGGCTAATGTGTGTGTTTGTGTCTTCATTTTTAACAAAAAGTTTAATAGGCTAAAAATTTGTTTAAATTAAAAATACAACTAATAAGGATATAAAGAAAATATTTTTGTACAGCTGTATAATGTGTGCTTTAAGCTGAGTATTATTACAAAGTAATCTAAAAGTTAAAAAATAAAAGTCTGTAAAGTAAAAAAGTTACAGTATGCTAAGGTTAATCTGTCATTAAAGAAAGAAAATTTTAAATAAATTTGGTGCAGCCTCCATGTGCAGTGTGTATAAAGCCTACAGCCGTGTACGATCATGTCCTGGCTTCCCACTCACTCCCCACTCACTCACCGGCCTTACCGGAGCAGCCGCGTGTGCAGTGTGTATAAAGCCTACAGCCGTGTATGGTCATGTCCTGGCTTCCCACTCACTCCCCACTCGCTCATGGACTCACGAGAGCAGCCTGTGTGTGCAGTGTGTATAAAGTCTACAGCAGTGTACGATCATGTCCTGGCTTCCCATTCACTCTCCACTCGCTCACCCAGCGGACTCCTCAGAGCAGCCCGTGTGTGCAGTGTGTATAAAGCCTACAGCCGTGTATGGTCATGTCCTGGCTTCCCACACACTCCCCACTCGCTCATGGACTCACGAGAGCAGCCTCCATGTGCAGTGTGTATAAAGCCTACAGCCGTGTATGGTCATGTCCTGGCTTCCCACACACTCCCCACTCGCTCATGGACTCACGAGAGCAGCCTCCATGTGCAGTGTGTATAAAGCCTACAGCCGTGTATGGTCATGTCCTGGCCTTCCCACTCACTCCCCACTCACCCATGGACTCACGAGAGCAGGCTGCGTGTGCAGTGTGTATAAAGCCTACAGCAGCACGGTCACGTCCCGGCTTCCCACTCACTCTCCACTCATTCAGAGACTCACTGGAGCAGCTTCTAGTCCCGCAAGCTCCACGCATGGCAAATGCCCTGAACAGGGCACTATGTTTTACCTTTTATACCTGCGTTATTTTTACTATAGCTTTTTTCTATGTTTAGGTACCCAGATACCATTGCATTACAGTTGCCTGCATTATTCAGCACAGTAACCTGCTCCCCAGGAGAAGCAGAGTCTACCCCCAGCCTAGGTGTGTGGCGGGCTGCCCTGGCTACGTGCACGTCGCTCCATGATGCTCACACAACGATGAAATTGCCTAGGGATGCATTTCTCCGAAAGTATCCCTGTCGTCGAGCAACAGGACTGTGCACAACACATTGTTATTAACTAGAGTCCCCACGTCACACAATAGAGCTCCAGAATCCATTCACCACATCTGACTGAAACTTTCTGCCCTTTCACCAGCATCTTCCAATTCCTCATCCTGCCGGCCCCCTGGTAATTTCCTTTCCACTCTGCTTCTACGAGGGCGACTGTCTTCGATTCCACATGGAGATCATGAGGGATTTGTCCTTGTGTCTGGCTCATTTCACTTAACAGGACATCCATCCACGCTGTCACAAATGGCAGGATTTTCCTTTCTGAGGCTGAATCGTGTTCCATGGTGTGTATGATCCGCATTTGCTCTGCTCACCCACCGATGAACACCTAAGTTGGTCCCGTACTTGGCTGTTATGAAGAGAGCTGCAGAGAAGAAGGGGGAAGGTGTCTCTTCAAGACACTGATTTTATTTCCCTTGAATGTTCACCCAGAAGTGGGATTGCTGCACCGCATGGCTGGGCTATTTTTAGGTTTTTGAGGAAGCACCAGACTGTTTCCACAATGGCTGCACCAATAGACATCCCCACTGTGTGCAGAGTTCCCTCCCACACCCTCTCCAGCACTCCCTCTTATCTTTCTGAAGACAGCCAGCCTAACAGGTGAGAGGCGATATCTCAGTGCAGTTTTGACTCACATTTCTCTGGTAATTATTGATGTTGAGTCTTTTTAAATTTATCTGTTGGCCATTTGTATGCCTTCCTTTGAGAAACGTCTATTCAGATTTTTTGCTCGTTTTTTTCAGTCAGATTATTTTGTTTTTGTTATTGAATTGTATGAATTCTTTACATATCTTAGAGATTAACTCCTGATCAGAAAAATGGTTCAAAAATACTTTCTCCCATTCCATAGGTTGTATCGATAGATAGTGATTAAAAAAAAAAACAGAATGTTACTTAGGAGTTAGCTAATTTCCTTGTCACTGTGAATATTCAGAACACTGGGAGTCAAAATCATATTCTCCAGAGAAGGAAAAATGGCTAGATCACATCTGAAAGAATTGGAATTAAAACAGCCCTGACCCTAAACCCAGGAAGGGCGGGAATCAGGGTCAGCGTGGGAATCAGGGTCAGCCTCCCTGGTGGCAGCACGTGCCATGGGTGATGCGTGAGTGTACCACCTCCCCCCACACGGCAGCGTCTCCCTAAAACTCATAACCCCAGGGTAATGTTGAAAAAAACATCAGACAAATGAAGATTCAAAACATTCTACAGAATACTCGGCCAGTGCCCTTCAAAACTATCAAACTCATGAGAAACAAAACACAAAAACAAAAGACAGAAATTGCCACAGCCAAGGGGAGCCTGAGGAGGGATGAGGCACCGAGGCCCTTGGGTGGGTCCTGGGGTGCAGGTCACAGGGTGTCCTGGCCATGCTCACTGCTGAGCACAGGGTGTCTTAGTGGGGCTGTGAGAGAACCCCAAACTATCTTTGCGACTTTTCTAAAAACCTAAAATTATTCCCAAAGAAAAAGTTTATTTTAAAAAATTAGCACCAGTCTTATAAACAGCCATAGTAAATGCCTACAAAAGATTACCTGAAATTTATGAGAGAAAATTATTTCCATCAAGAGGTTTATACCAAGAAAACTATTAATGAAGTCTGAGGCCAAAATAAATATATTTTTCAACACACAGGGACTCAAATTATCTTCCTCCCATACAATTCTCCTTAAGAAAATACTGGAGGATGTACTCCGGCAGAAAAAACGGACAACTTAAGAAACAGCAGCTGTGGAATTCGGTAAACTGGCTTGCCCAGGGTGTTTGGGGGCAGCGAGGGGGAATGCAGATGGGAGCTCGCCCAGCCGCAGAATCCCTGCCAGGCTTTCCGCAGACCTGCGGAAATGTTTGCAAAAACGCACTGGTCAGTGCAGAGAGATCTAGGAAATGAAACTGTGACTTGATTAGTAGCCTGGGGACAAGCTAACGGCTGTGTAAAGACTGTGATGACAGTTCCCTCCGTGGCTCGGCTGTGAGAGCCCCATGAGCCTGGTGCACCCAGAGCCGCGGTGTGCCTTCAGTGAGGACAGGGAAGGCTCCTGCTCCTGCAAGAGTTAAGTCACCAATTACTGTGGAAAATGTATAAACAGCATGTTATTCTTAAAGGTTGCCTCTGGGGTGCAGAACTGGGGCTGTGAGGGGAAGGGACAGAGGGCTGCTGGTTTTAAAACTTTTTAAGAAGGTGATGTAGTTTGGGTAGTTGTCCCCACCCAAATCTCATGCTGAATTGTAATCCCCAATGCTGAAGGTGGGACCTGGCCAGAAGTGTTCAGGTCACGGGGCAGATCCCTGACGCTGGGTGTTGTCTTCCCAATAGTGAGTTCTCATGAGATCTGGTCATTTAAAAGCGTGTGGCCCCCTCTCCACTCTCTCTTGCTCCTGCTCTGGCCATGTGACCTGCCCCTTCACCTTCTGTCATGATTGGAAGCTTCCTGAGGGCTCCCCAGAAGCCAAGCAGATGCTAGCATCATGCTTCCTATAAAATATGAAGACTTGTGAGCCAATTAAATCATTTTATTTATAAATCACCCAGGCTCAGGTACTTCTTTATAGCAATGGTAGGATGGTCTCATAGGGGAGATAAATGAAAATATACTTCAAAAACCCTTAATATTTTTATAAAGAAAAATGTACGAAATATAATGTTGAAAAGGAAAGCAAAAGCAAAACTCTGCTTACAAACTGAAAACAAGTCAGGGTTGATGTTCAGTTATAAAGGTTGTTGATATCCAATCCATTTCTTTTGCTGGCACCCTCTTCAGGTAGGTTAGTGTCCATTCTGACACTTGGTGCCTGTTGTGATGGTTGGTGCTGGTTCTTATGGTTGGTTCCTGTTCTGATGGTTGGTTCCTGTTCTGATGATTAGTGCCCATTCTTATCCTTGGTGCCCTGTTCTGATGTTTGGTTCCTAATCTGATGCTTGATGCCCATTACAATAGTTGGTTCCCATTCTGATGGTTGGTGCCTGTTCTGATGGGTGGTTTCTGTTCTGATGGTTGGTTTCTGTTTTGATGGTTGGTTCCTGTTCTGATGGTTGGTTCCGTTCTGATGGTTGGTGCCCTGTTTTGATAGTTGGTTCCTGTTCTAATGTCTGTTTCCTGTTCTGATGGTTGGTGCCTGTTCTGATAGTTGGTTCCTGTTCTAATGTCTGTTTCTCGTCCTAATGGTTAGTGCCTGTTCTGATAGTTGGTGCCCTGTTCTGATAGTTGGTGGCTGTTCTGATGGTTTTTGTTCTGATGGTTGGTTTCTATTCTGATGATTGGTGCCTGTTCTGATGGTTGGTGCCTGTTCTGATAGTTTATTTCTATTCTGATGTTTGGTTTCAGTTCTGATGGTTAGTTCCTGTTCTGATGGTTGGTTTCTGTTCTGATGGTTGGTGCCCTGTTCTGATGGTTTGTGCCTGTTCTGATAGTTGATTTCTATTCTGATGTTTGGTTTCAGTTCTGATGGTTGGTTCCTGTTCTGATGGTTGGTTTCTGTTCTGATGGTTGGTGCCCTGTTCTGATGGTTGGTTCCTGTTCTGATGTTTGGTTTCTGTTCTGATGGTTGGTCCCTGTTCTGATGGTTGGTGCCTGTTCTCATGGTTGGTGTCCTGTTCTGATGGTTGATTTCTGTTCTGATGGTTGGTTCCTGTTCTGATGTTTCATTTCTGTTCTGATATTTGGTTCCTGTTCTGATGTTTGGTTCCTGTTCTCATGTTTGGTTCCTGTTCTCATGTTTGGTTCCTGTTCTGATGGTTGATTCCTGTTCTGATGATTGGTGTCCTGTTCTGATGGTTGGTTCTCATTCTGATGGGGGTTGGTGTCCTGTTCTGATGGTTGATTTCTGTTCTGATGTTTGGGCCTGTTCTGATGGTTGGTTCCTGTTCAGATGGGGGTTGTGTCCTGTTCTGATGGTTGGTGCCCCCTGTTCTAATGGTTGGTGCCCATTCTGATGTTTGTTCCCCTTCTGATGTTTGGTTCCTATTCTGATGGTTCGTGCCCATTCTACTGAACTCATGACTCATTCTGATTAACTGTAGCCAAGACTTACTAGTGACTAAACATTTTGACTCTCGCCCTTGTAATTATATAAACATTTTGCATCATATGCTCAAGGACTTAATTTGTGTAGGTAGATTTCTTGAACAGCGGTTTCGGGGGTGCTTTCAAATGTTTATGTCAGTAATTTCTGTAGTTTATTCAATTAATGAAGCTAAAGCATGCACCCTGGTGACTTTGGGTTTGCAAGCAAAGTGCAGTACATTTATCAGGCTTTGTAACATTGTACCCCTGGGCCTTTTCCAGGTAAACCTTCTGCTGTGTCCTGAGGGCCGTAGCTGCCCCAGCTGGCGCTCTGCAGCCCTTCCCTCTGCTTGCCCAGGTCACCAAGTGGAGCTGGGGAGGAAGGAGAGGGCAGGGAGAGGAGGAGAGATCAGAACTCTCCTTTTGAACTCCTGGTCCCTCTGGAAGCATTTGGAGCTCACTGGGACCCTCCCCATTTTCACTGCAGGTTCTTTTTTGTTCGTTTGTTTTTTTGTGTTGTTTTTTGCACCCACCCTCCCTGCCTGTGCCATAGGCTCTGTCAGTAACATTTTTGATCCACATTTTTGCCATTACTACATTGGGTCTGATAACACAAAAGTGTGTGAGCTCCCTCAGGAAAGAAAAAGGGCACAGTCTAAGTAGGTGGTGCTCATTTTGTGATGAAAGCCCCATCTTGTCTTTTTTTTCATCAAGGTGGTCTGACCAGCCTGCCCTGTACTGACCTCATTGTTGGTCTTCTCTAGACACCAAAGCCATGGGCCGTAGTGTGTGGGAGGAGGATTCACGTCGGCTGGGGACTTCCCTGCAGCCACAAGCGTGGGTGCAGTGGCGATAAGCACGCAGAGGAGGGTGAAGTGTGTAGGTATGTCCTGGAAGGTTCAGCAGCTGTCCCCACAGTGGGCCCACAGGAACGGTGGGGTGGACACACTGCTCTCTAAAAGTGCAACAGCCGGGAAAACAATCGGGGGCGCAGGAGAAGTCACTGGAGACCCATTGTTTTATTTAGGAAACAAACTCTGAAGCAGGCCCTGCTGCTCCCCAAACACATGCCCACTCCAAGGACCAGGTTCTCAACACTTTACCTCTTCCCTGACACACACGAAGTGAGTCACCCCCTCTGCCAAGACTGAGGGGTTGCGCCCAGGCCCCTGCTCCAAGCAGCAATATCAGGAAGAGTCTGGGCTGTGGCAGCTGGGGGACAGTGCAACACCCACTGCCTGGACACCAACCCAGAGGGCAGCCAGGCCCGCAGGGACAGGGCCAGTCATCAGGGGCAAGAAGCGCATGGAGACTCTGCACACACTTAGTCCGAAGGTCGGCTCCAGAATTTTAAAGTCCCAACAGGATGATGGGGGCAGGTGTCGGCACCGGAGGGCGAATGACAGGCAGCAAGGCCTCAGAACTGGGGTTCCAGTTCCTCTCCCGGGGAAGAAAAGGAAGCAGCACCAGTCTGGGCGGATCCAGTTCCTCTCCCTGGGAAGAGAAGAAGGCAGCACCGATCCGGACAGATGAGGCCAGGCAGCAGCATCCTGGCAGGACCGCAGCAGGAGGGAGAAGCCAACAGTGCCACGTGGCTCCCGAGTGCCGAGCACAGAATGAAAGGAGGAAACAGGAGAGGAGGGGAGGCCGGGGGGCTGCTTGGTGCCCAAGATTTCTCAGATGTTCCAGATCCCTGGCTCTGCTACTGGCTCGCTTTACAGTGAGGCCAAGGAAGGAGCCACGGAGGGGGTGCTGGCTGTAGAAGCAGGATTCCTGTGTGTTCTGTAAGCTTGGAGCATCCAGAAGCCACTAGCCAACATGGACCTGTGGGCGTCCGAGGGCGAGCAAGGCAACAGCCAAGACCAGGTGGAGGCCAGAGGCCCTACAGGTACAGCCAGGACAGAAATAAGGAGACTTTGGCCCCAACAAGGGCAGCGTCTTGATGGCCAGGCAGGAGCAGGGATGCTCTCAAGAAGTGTTCTCCACAGCAGCCTGGCACCAGGAAAGACCCAGCCATCGGGTCAGCGCCGTGGTCTCCCAGCCAGTGTGCGCATGGCTGCAAATAGAGAAAAACACACCGGGAGACCACACCCAAGGTCACTGCAGATCCCAGCACAGGCAACCCCTGGCAAGGCCGTTCCTGTGCCGGGCTAAGCCGAGGGCGGGCTCTGACTCAGCTAAGAGCCCACACGAGCTACATTTCTAGTGCTGGCAGCAACCTATCATTGCTCCAACTTTGACTAAAACTGAGGGATCCAGTCAGTATTGTGTTTCGACTTCAGTGTAAAATGAAGGGCAGGGCACAGGTCTCTGCGTGCCTCTCCCGCAGCTCGCATGGGGCTGCTGCTGGGTTGGGGGAGCAGACGCTTCCTCATGAGTAGATTCAAGCCCCAGCTGTAACCAGATGTGGAATTTTTGAAGTTCTCATTCAGAGAACCAAGCTTTCGCTTCCACTTACCCCTCGAGTTCTGCCCTGGGTATGCCTCTGGTTTTTACATCCCTCCAGGTCCCAGGTCTTGCCCTGATGGTGCCCAGAGGCTCTGCTGCTCTCCGCTGGCTGGACCCTAAATCCACCCTTCCAACACTGAAGTTTGGTTGGCGCCTGCTGGCTCTGCCAGCCTCTCTCCGGCCAGCAGGACAGCTCTGCCGGAAGTCCCATCCTCCTCCTCCCCATCCCGTCCCTGAGCCTTCAGTCCTGGTGGCCGCTTTGAGGTGTCCGCGTGTTCTCCTCTCCTCCGTGGACCCCTCTTTAGCTGCCTGTCTGGGCTGGCACAGGATGTGGGTGCCCCATGACACTCTCTTCTGTGCCAGCCCACAGGCCCACACTTTGACCTGCTTCCCCACTGAGACAGCTTCTCCTGTTTATTTTTTTTACCATTTTGCGGCTCCCACCAACTCCTTCTGCCTTTTACCAATGCATACTCCAGGCCCAGCCAGCTGGAGCCCGTGCTGCAACCCAGCCAGGATTCCCTTTCCTGATGCTGAGGGGCCCATCTGCCTCCACCCATGGATCCCACAGGCAAGGCCAGGGTTGGTTATACTTCACACAGACAACCCTAGCACACCTGCCTGAACTCTCTCCTGTAAATTCCCAACAATCTGAGGCTCGGATCTTTTTTTAATTTCCCAAGTATCTACATATAAGTCAGAAGTAAATTATCTAAGTATTTTTTAAGCAGCTGAGATGTAGTAGGAGTGTTTGTCTACACAAACAGAGGGACATTTTGCCTGGGTGCGTTTAGGTAGGAGGCTGCCCCGCCGTGGCGCGAGTCTCTCCTCAGCTGCCCGACAGCCACTTCTCTCCTGGCAGAGAGCACCTGGCACAGTCCCTACACATTTTCGAGAAAGAGTGAGGGGGCCGCTGTGTCACCTGCAGTCCCCACGTGGACACACCAGGTGAACACCAGATAGAGGAGGGATGAAGAACCACTGACCCCGCCAAGACCAACAGGAATGCAGACTGAGCTCAGGAAGCTGCTGCCTGCACATCTTTCACTTAAAAACCAAGTAGGAGGGAAAACAAAACACTCATGCGAAGAAGTGGGACCTGGCTCTGGCTGCAAAGTCGCCCTTCATGCTTCACACAAGAAAAAGGTCTCAGAGGGCGAGGGCACGGCGTGGGACAACACCCACCCCACAAGCCTGCTGCCCATCCACTGCCTGCGGTGTAGACAGAGCTTCACCCCCGCCCCCACAAGCCCGCTGTGTAGACAGAGCCTCATGTACCTGACAAGCCAGCTGCCCACCACCCCTCCAGTGACTGCTGTATAGACAGAGCTTCACCTCTCCCAAAAAACCTGCTACCTGCTGCCCCTCCACTGCCTGCAGTGTAGACAGAGGCTCACTCACTCCCCAGTGGCTTCTGGGGAGGAGGAAACCCTCCCTGAATCCTCAGGCCCCTCCTATGGGTGAGTGTGGGTGGAGGGCAGCCTGAGCAGCAGCTGTTGGAAGAGCAGTAAACTCTGCAATCAATGCACACAGTGATCCAGGGGCTGCCTCTGGCAACTCACGGGAGAATCCCAGAAAGTTCCATGACATCATCTCCATAATCCCCAGTACGCAGCGAAGCTGGAGCTGGAGAGAAATGGGCAGGTGGGGCTGGGGACCCGGGGACCATGACAGGGCACGAGACGGGCACTGCTGGGGTGTACAGTGTGGCATCACGCAGCTCACGGCTCCAAAGACTGGGAAGTCCAAGACTGAGGGTCACATCTGATGAGGGTCTTCTCGCTGCACCAAAACCTGAGCAGGGTAGCACAGGGTGGGGCCATGCCACAGAGGGAGAGGGGAGGGAGCCATGCCACCCTTTTATCAGTGGGTTCTCTCAAAGTATCTAGCACACTCCTGTGATAACCGCATTAATCCATGTCCAAGGGCAGAGGCCTCAGAACCTACTCAAGGTCCCTCCTCCCAACACCGTTGCACTGAGAATTAAATTTCCAACACAGGAGCTTTGAGAACACAGTCAAATCACGGCGCCAGCCGAAGTCACCAGGGGGCCACCACTCCAAGGAACCCTGAAGATGGTGGAGATGGAGCACAAAGGAATTAGGAAGTGTTGAACCATCTTAGATGGAATGCCGTTCATGCAAAAGCAATATGCTCGATCCTGGAATTGCTTTTATCCTTGGGTTCTATTGCCACTTTTTGAAAATTCTGTGACGTGAGGCATGCAGAAATAAAAAGAGGTAACACAGAAATTCTCAGGTCCATCAGCCAAGGGGGCCTTGCTGACTGCAGTTGGAGGTCTCAGGCCCACTCAGCCCTGGCGTCTCCACAGGGCTCTGACCCCCAGCCAGCTCCACAGCCCCCTCTATGCTCCCCCGGCGCTCACGATTCAACAATACAGACTTCGTATTTGTCATTTGACAACTTGCCTTCTTCTGATAGGGCTCCAATTGTGAAGTTAGCAAGAGCAAGGAAAGAAAAACTTTTATATTTTTATAAAAACACAAAAACTTCAAAGGGTGATACATTCCCTTAAGGTAAAGCTGCTTCCCAGCTAATGCAAGAGTTGCAAGCAGCTGGGAAATGGGCGTCCTCTAGCCTGGCTCTGGGAATCCATTCATAGCTGCTGCCTGGAAGGTTAAAGTGTGCAGAGGATTCATGGAGAACAAGGAGAAAACCAAGACAGTCAGCTCGGTTTGGTTCCTGAGGGTGAAGCCCTGGGCTCATTGTGGCCTCTTTGAGGATGGGTTCCTGGAGGAGCGGGTAGCACAGGCAGCTCCAGGCAGCTCCCGAGGGGAACCTGGGTTTTTGGAAATGCTGGGGGAGTAGCTGAGGGAAGTGATTTAGAAGGCGATACTTTGGGGCCTTGTGTCTTTTCTTTGGCTCTCTGTTGCTGGGGCAGAAAGACACAGCAGTCTCAGGCATGCTTTCCTCCTCTCCTGAGCCAGCCTCGGGTCAGCTGAGAGCAGCAGCAGGGAGGGTGGGAAACCCAGGCTGGTGTTCCTGAGACAGCTCCTCCCACCTGCTTGTGTCTCCTTCCGCTGAGTAGAAACAAAGCATTTCTCCCTGCTTGGCAACGTAAATCAGGGATGTGTCTTCATCTCTAGTGATAAATAGGACTTTGTTTCATTTATTCCGAGGCGTTTAGAAAAGAACTGTTTAAAAAAAAAAAGCCAGATTGTCCCTCAAATTGTTCGTCCACATGCCTGGACAGCTTTCTCCAGCCCTAGCAGGGAAAACATCTGGGGATATCAGACCGGACAGGAAGACCTCGAACTCCTTCCGAGCAGGAGCCTCTCCAGAATTCCAGGACAACCCAGCTCTCCCGCCGTGAGTGGGTGCTCAGCAGATCTGGAAGGAAGTGAACCCAGGACTTTCCGCACTGGGGTCCTCAGCAAGGTTGATGCGCGGGCTCCACGGTGCAGCCAGCTCTGACTTCTCCACCCGTCGGCCACTGAACCCTGTTCTCTCCAAGGCCTCCTTTGTCCACACCTCCGAAGAGCTCTGCCTGTGGTCACAAGTGGAGCCAAGAATAAGGGGCTATTTGGGTCAGGCAAGTCTGTGTGTTTCGGGAAAGTTGCCCCGGGGTTAGGAAACGCTCCATCTGAGCAAAAGGCCCTCCCCACCGGTTCTTGGAGCCAAGGTGTCACCCACCCTGCTGGTTTTCTCTTTGGTGAGATTGTCTTTTGATTCTATTTTTGGCCTAGTTTCCTAAGCCAAACCTCACACAGCTTGGCTGAGAGAGCACAGAACAGGAAAACCAGCGTGGAGAAAGGCTGGTCATAAGGAAATAGTCACTTGGCCGTCGACGTCCACAGTCCCCTGACGTCTGTCCCCAGCACTGAGCAGCGGAAACCACAGATTCTCGAAGCAGGAATTCAAGTCCTCAGGCAAAGGCACGTTCTGACTGTCTGATCAGCATTTTCTATCGATCTCTTTACAAATTACCTTTGTTCTTTCTCTAAGGCCAGACAGGGGTCTGGAGGCTGGAGCAGGAAAGCCATCCGGGTGAGGCGGCCAGTGCCTCAGACTGCCCAGGGAGCCTCAGCCCCACCCCACACCGTCCGAGGTCCCTGGCTGGAGGATCTGGATCTGGGGGCTGCTGTGAGGTGGACAAGGTGCAGCTGATTCCAGGGCACCCCGAGCTGAAGCAACACCGCGAAACCAGCCGCAGGCACTCAGGCCAAGCCGCACCAAGAGGGACGTTCATCTGCCGATCAAACGTGGGGTGGTTGTTTGGCCCAAGGCTGCCCGTGCTGTTCTCTGCCCCTCAGTACACCAGGTTATGAGGTGAGCTCTGGCCCTACCCTCCCACCCTCCGCCCGCCAGCTGGCTGGAGGCCCTGTGCCCGCCCGCCCGCCGGGCTGCGGCTGCCCTGCAGGAGCTGGGACTGACTCTAATTGTGATTTGATCCCGTTGTGTTTTCTCTGTGAAGTGCTTCACCGTTAGGAAAGTAAAGGGCTGCCGCCCGGCTGCATAAATTCCTGACACATCAATGTCCCCATTAGAGCATGAGTCAGCAGCCCGGCCGGCAGGTGCTGAGAGCTTGGCCGCCAGCCCACCCCTGCAGAACTTCAGAGCGAGCCGTCTCCACACAGAGGGGGAGCCTCTCAGGGAACCCCAAGCTGAAGGCTGCCCTCCATCACCTCGTCTGTGGCAATGGGGCCTGCGGGGGAGAGGGAAGGAGGCGTGTGCTGTTAATAAGAGGCTCACGTCTGAGAAAAAATTACCATTCCCAGAAAGTCAAGCCTTTGAGGTGATCATCTCTACAACCATGATTCCCCAGAGTCCCATCTGCATGAGCCGGACACGCCTGTCACGTGGTGGTGTGTGCCGAGCACCCACACACCGGCCCCCACAACACCCCACTAGCTCTGCAGAAGGCCCCCTCCACCCACGCCCGCCCCAGTGGACTCCAGCAGACGGGCACCCAGGTTGACTCCAATCCACAACTGACCACGGAAAGAGCAAGGCTGGGAAATCGGCAGGGGCCACCAGGACCACAGCAATCTTCCTCCCTGTGTCCCTGGAAGACAGCAAGGGGTTCAGGGGGGTCCTCACTCACAGGCACCGGGCACTTTGCCTGCACCCTCATCTCCATCCGCAGGAGGCACAAAGGCAGCCTTACAAGCCCAGTCAGGCACATGGGAAGGTCCCTTCTCACCAGACACGCCAGTGGGGGCCAGGGCCCCAGGGGTGCTGGCTGGAGAGGGGCATCTCCTGCATACCATCCTGGCCCTTGGGCTCACTGCAGGCATGGAAGCCAGCAGGCAAAACTGCACACCCCCTCCCTCCTCCCAGCCCAGGCCTGCGTGCTGGGTACTGATGGATGAGACAGGTCATTGCACCTGGTGCTGCGCTCACCTCCTGTTCCTTCCAGGAGGGTTTTCTCCAGCCCTGCCTGTAAGACCCTGCCCTCCAGCATGGCCTGCCCAGCTCCTCGCCCTCCTGGGTCCTCACAGCCCCGGCCTCCTCCCTCCATGGCAATGCTTTTCTGCTGTCAGCCCCAGGCCTCACAGCATCAGCCAGAGACGCCCATGC
This sequence comes from Macaca nemestrina, assembly GCF_043159975.1. Classification (NCBI taxonomy): domain Eukaryota; kingdom Metazoa; phylum Chordata; class Mammalia; order Primates; family Cercopithecidae; genus Macaca; species Macaca nemestrina. The sequence continues at coordinate 1,428,264 of NC_092129.1, read as the reverse complement.
CCCTGGGCAGGGCCTGAGTCAGGGCCCCTCCACAGAACCCAGGACCCCTCTATAGAACCCAGGGCCCCTCCACAGAACCCAGAGCCCCACCACAGAATGCAGCATTAAGGACAATGCTAGCCTTTTCCAGGGCTCCTGAGGGCTGGGGCCAGCGGGACCCTTCCTCTATCCTAGAACGTCAGCACTCCCTGAGACGGCAGTGACCCCAAGCAGAGCCAGCACGTGAGGATCCCACTCCTCCTTCCTCAGACTGCCCTGGCCACAGATCGATCCTTCCAGTACCACGGCAAGGCTCTTGCCATGCTGGGAGCTTCTCTCAGAAACGCCTTTTCCAGCCTTCGTGGTCCTTGGAGCAGAAGAACGGGACTTGTTCTTACCCACTCCTGGGGCTTCCTGGGAGTCCAATATTTGCAAGCCCTGTGCTTGGGGAAGTCTCAGCTCTGGGTCTGAGCCTCTGAGACAGGCGCCTTCCACCCTCGTCCCTGGCACCAAGTGGAGCCTGACCACATTGGGAGCTGAAGTCACCTCTGTCACCTGAAACCACAAAGGATCCTGTCCAGACACCAAACCCATGACTCAGGAAGCCATTGAGCTTCTCTGCATCCATGTTCTCCCTTACAAGGTAAAGCAACTGGATTAATCAGTGTTTTTTCTAAGTTTCTTAACTATGGAGACCTTATTTATCAATCCAGAATTATACTCTGGAATCTAATATACGACACTGATAATAAGCCAGCTCTTAACCCAGGATCCCTCTACATAACCCAGGGCCCCACTACAGAACCCAGGGCCCCTCTACAGAACCCAGGGCCCCTCTACGGAACCCAGGGCTTGTCCCCTGGCCCTAGCAGGTGTGTCCTGCTCTGCATTGCACAGGCAGTGGGAAGAGTGGGGTAGTTGTGGGACGCCCCAATTCTCTTCAGGAGGAGGCCACACCTGTCTCACAGAGGACGAGGTGAGCAGTGGATGCAGGGTTTGTTTTAAAACACCACACAAGCCTTTCTGACCTCATGTTCCTTTCTAAAAATGGGTCTGGCCGAGGCCTGTGCCTGCTGAGGGTTGCTGTGGAAATAAATTCTCTCTGCAGCTGACCGAGGCCATGTCCAGCGGCCGCCACGGTGCCAGTTTCTGCTGTTTGCCTTTCTTCTGTTGGTCAGCACACTCTGTCCCTCAAAGCCGCGCAGAGGAAATGCAGCGATCACAGGGCCCAGGGCTGCGTTTCGGAGGCCACAGGCAAGACAACAGCCCAGCTTTGCAGCCGCACACAGTCCTGCTGAGATGGAAAATGCAGTGAGCGGCGGTCAGCTATTTCGGGACTGAAAGGGCTTATGACCACAACTGCCAACTTCAGACAGTGGGTCCAGAGGGCGAGGGGCTGGCTGACAACCTGCTAAAGTATGGGATCCATTTCTAATCAAGATAAAGGATTAGGGACATGATGTCTGGTCACTTAGGAGCATAAAAGCGTCTTCGGGGAAGTAATTATATGCTTGGGATGGAATCTTAAACCCAAAGAATGAGAAGCCAATTTATAGGCCGTGATAAAGCTGGGGCTAAATTGGTCCCAACTGTTAAGAACCTGGGTAAGATTTCAGAAGAAAAATCTTTCCACGGATGTTCCTATAGAAAGCCTGGCATCCACGCGGGTGGGAGGCAGTTGTTCTGAACCAGGGAGGCTGCGTCCTGCGGGGCAGGTGCACACAGACCTCCCCACACCTTCAGTCGAGTTGACTTCCACAGAAAGGGGCAGGGCTGGGGGATGGTCAGCCAGAGGAAAGCCAGACACCGCTGTGGGGTGGGGTGCACACATGCCACTTCCATCGCAGCAGGTCTAGAGGAGACACAGGGTTCCCCAAGGGGCTCTGTGAGTCACCTGCCCCTTCGTCCCTGGGAGCGACGCCAGGCTTTACGACCACACGTCCTCTGGGAGAAGCTGCCCGTTCCCATAGCCCCCACAGGGCTTCCTGTCCATGTGGGTGCCCACCCTCTCCTGTGCAGACACCTGAGTCAGGGAAGGGGCCTCCTGGGACTCTAAGGATCCCCAGAACTCCAGGGCCACACATGGGCCACAGCGGCAGCAGGAGATGCACCCACACCCATCTCAGCACCCGCATGCCCTGGAGCACGCTGGGAGTGCTGCTGGGACAACAGGAAGGGAAGTGTCTGGGATCTCAGCATCACCTGGGCCCTGCAGACCCCCTGAGGCTGGGCTCCCACCAGGGAGACTGGGCCCAGGACATTTTAAATCCCACAGGCTCCAACGTGCCACAAGCTGGACGCTCTAAGTCGAGGCCATTGCCATCTCAGGCAGCCATGCAGAACTCTGGTTCCCAGGCCGGCAGCCACAGGCCAGTTAGTCAGAGCCTGAGTTCCACCCTAGGAACCCTGGAGCCTGGCACACTTGGTCCCGAGCGCTCCCTTCAGGCAACGACCTCTCCATGCCAGATTCCCTCGGAGGTGCTTCCTGCCTACAGCAACATCACAGCAAATACTGAGGCTGAGGCTGTGCCCACCCCACATCTGCAGCCCCTCCCAAGACCCCTCCGGTTCCGGCTCTGCCAGCAAGCGGCGAGGACCTCCACAGGTGAGCACAGCCTTGTGGCCCGAGGCCCTCACATAAGGGTGACCCTCTGAGCTGGTCTCACACTGGCCCTCAAATGTGTCTCTGCGTGCCACGGAGTGGGAGAATTTCATACAGATCATCCAGAAGCATGATTAGGAAAAGTCCCACACAGTTTTGGGTCCTGCAATGTGGGGAGAGCATCCCGCGTGGTCTGCTGGGCCCAATGTAACCCCAAGGCCCTCAGGTTGTGGGGGACATGGGGACCAGAGAGAGATGGCGAGAGAGGCCAACCTGAGATGCTGGGACCACAAAGAGATGGCAGGAGAGGCCGATCTGAGATGCTGGGACCACAAACAGATGGCGGGAGAAGCCGACCCACGCTGCTGGGTCAGAGGCAGGGGCTGCAAGCCAGGGGCAGCCTTGAGAAGCTGGAAGCATGGAAGGTGGCCGTGTGGCTTCTCTCCTGGAGCCTCCAGGAAAGGGGGAGAGGTGGCTCCAGGGAGAGCACATGGGGCACCTGCACCCCAAGAGAAAGGAAGATGCTTTTAAAGCTCCAACTGGCTGAATTCAGAGGGAAATAGCATCACAGCCTACAAAAAGTGGGGTCTCTCTTAGTAAATTTCACATGTATTTACTGCACCGATGGAAACAAGACTCGTTGCCAATTATAATCTGCATTTGTGCTCCTAGCAGCATTGCCAAAGTGTGTTAAGGTGCATTATGTTACCCGGGCCCAGAAGCAGACGTCGGTGCAGGTGCCGCTGTCGCCATTTTAGAGATGGGACGGGCGCTGCGGCTCCGTGGGGGAGGCGGTTCTCAAGCTCACATGTGCTGCTGAGAAGGACGGTGATTTTCTCATTTTTTATGTCACCCCATCTCGGGGTTTGCAGGCAAACATCAGCAGACTCACCCTCTCTTATGAAAAGTAGGGATTGTTTCAAGGCCGAATTCAGTGCACTCTCCAGGTCTTAGAAGTGATGAAAATGTAAGTCCCTGAACTGCCTCACTTGGCGCTGAGTGACAATCCAGGAAAGCCCTCCCTGCAGGGTAACTTTGGGAGAAAGCGCGGGGAGACAGCAGCCCCTCCTCTCGCGGGCAGGCGGCTGGCTGAGCCCCCAGGCCCATGCCTGGACATCTTCTCCCTCCAAGCACAAAGACGCCCCTGGGCCCGCCCCAGCCCCTTCACCTGCCACCGATTAGGGGACCAGCATCCAGCCCGGGCCTTGTGCAGCGCTGCCCGCCACCCTCCTGCATTAGCACACTCCTAATTGATTAAGTGGATGACTGATTATTGGACCTGTGCGGTCTGCTTTCCAGACCCATTGGCTGGGAACGGAAAGCCACACTTGGCCCTCGGATGCAGCAGGAGCCCCCTGCCCCGGCTGCTCCAGGCTGCAGAGCCGAGGTGATTGGCGCCAGGCTGCCCACCGTGCCTGCCCCAGCAAGTGCATTGGTCGCGCCCTCGTGGTTTCTGCTCTTTGCACGTCAGGTCCCGGCAGGAGGCTGCAGTCAGACGCTGCTCAGCGTCCAGCAAGGGGCCACCCAGATCCCATCTTCCACAGACCCGCTCTGAGCCCCTCCTTCCCTCAGACCCACCGGAGCCAACTCTGCCCCCGCACAGCTCCACCGCCCCAGGCTCCTTCCCGCTACTGTAAGAGATCACCACAGGTCACGTGGGCCAGAGCCCGGCACTGCTTCTTGGGTGAGGCTCAAGGGGTCCTCACCCAGCACCACGGGCCCACCCTTATCTGGGAATCGGGCCTGGCCTGGAGTGATCATGAGGCCACATGACATGGGTGTGTCAGTCTCACCAATGTGTGTTTTCACAGGCACGATGGAGTCTGTTTTCTACAGGTGGGGCAGGGGTGTGCATATCCCTCTTAATACCAGCACGGGTAAGGCCAGGGGGTGGCAGAACGTAGAGAGAACCCGGGCACTGAGACACCAGTGCCGCCCCCCGCTGTCCATGAAGCCTGAGCTTCAGGCTGCACCGGCAGGACTTTTATTCATCACCCTGCACGCCGCCGTCCATCTCCTAGACCAGCGTGATTCCTCTGAGTGCAGCTGGGTCTCCTCCCAGTAGATCTGGTGACTCCAGCAGCATGGGCGCTGGGAACAGGACCAGGCTCGAAGGCGGACACGTGGACGCCTGAGGGCAGACCCTGGGCCACTCTCTCCCGGGGGTCTCCGTTCCTGCCTCCAGAGAGCTGGGAATGCCCCTTCTGGGACACCTGTTGGCAAGAAACCAGTTCAGTGGTCTCACTTCCAGAAAGGAGTCTGTGTTTTGACAGAAGTTTTCTGGCAACAGAACTCAGCCAAGAGGATGTCTGTGGGCGGCCCTTCCAGGGGCGTGGCCAGGCTCATGGGGGCCCTTCCAGGGGCGTGGCCAGGCTCATGGGGGGCCCTTCCAGGGGCGTGGCCAGGCTCATGGGGGGCCCTTCCAGGGGCATGGCCAGGCTCATGGGGGGCCCTTCCAGGGGCGTGGGCAAATGGGTGTCCTTTCCAGGGATGTGGGCAAATTGGTGGCCCTTCCAGGTATGTGGGCAGGTGGGCCACCCTTGGGGGGCATGGGCAGATGAGTGGCCCTCCGGGGCCGTAGCTCAGGCAGGCAGGTGGCCTTTCCAGGGACGTGGCACTGGCAGGTGGAATCTGTTGTCTAGGCAGGTGGACCTGGGCACTCCCAGGCCTGCTCCTGTGTGGGGGCTGCCCTGGACAGACCTCTCAGAGCCCATCTCACAGTGAAAGCTTGAACTTCCTGAAAGAGGCAGCTCTTCTCAGGACAGGCCACGACTCCTGCAGGCTGGGCTGTGGGGCTCCCAGATAACCCACGGCCTGCTGAGCGGCCGCCAGGAAACGGGGGCAGGGCGTCTGCCTGGCCTCGCTCCCTCCCCGCCGGGGGGTCTTCATTAGCCCCCCGTGGAGCACAACCAGCCAGCAGGCCTGACCCCTGACTCCCGCTCATTCTTCCACAGATTAATTCCCCAAATTGACAAATTAAGGGGCGCGGCGTGCCCAGGGTCATAGTCACACTGGGTTCTGGTCAGCATCAACCTGGCTTTAAACAGGGTTTGGACTGAGGGGAGGAGGAGCCCAAAGAGACCCACGCTCGAAGGGGAGGCAGAGGCAGGGTGTTCTCAGAACTCAAGGGACAAACCACAGCAGGCCAGGCCGCACTGCAGTGACGCCGAAAGCACCCTGCCCGGCATGGCTGTGGGTCCCTGGACGTGCAAGAGGCCTCCCGGGAGAAACCTGACAGGTACAAACCTTGGGCTTAGGACTAGGGTGCTATTGCCCGGGATAAGGCTTTGTATTTGTATAATATTTTGCAAAAATCTATCATTTGATCCCCACAACCTGTAACATAGTGAGGATGGCAGAAACTACCATCTCCACTTGTTTTTTTTTTAGAGAGTCTCACTCTATCAAGCAGGCTGGAGTGCAGTGGCACAATCTCAGCTTGCTGCAACCTCCGCTTCCAGGGTTCAAGTGATTCTCCTGCCTCAGCCTCCCTGGTAGCTGGGACTACAGGCACACGCCACCATGCCCAGCTAAATTTTGTATTTTTAGTAAAGACAGGGTTTCACCATGTTAGCCAGGATGGTCTCGATCTCCTGACCTCATGATCTGCCCACCTCACCATCTCCACTTTCAAATGGGGAGGTGAAGTGACTTGTTCAAGGGCACAGCCAGTTCCAGGGGGATAAAGTTTCCTCCTGACCTCACCCCTGAGCTCATTCCTTTACCCCACTCTGCATATCAGAAGATGCTGCAGTCCCCAAGGCTTGCCACATACCAGGGTGTTGGTGACAGAAAGAAAGATGTACAGATTTGGCAAGAATAGCCAATCCATTAAGCACTTCTTACTGAGTGCCTTCTGTGTGCAAAGGACTGCATCCATCAGCGTCTGAGGGATCTGGAAGCCCCAGATGTGGCCCCATCCCCGGGGCTCAGCAAGACGAGGAACACAGACACAGACAGCCCCTGGGGAATGCCAGGAGGGACCCCCATTTGGAACCCCACAGCAGGAGCTCAAGAATGCCCTCTGGGGCAGGATGGCTGGAGGCCCCTGCAGTGAAGCCCACGGCACTGGCTGGTAATGATCCCACTGGCCCATCTTGGCCTGTGGCTCCGGTCCCCTCCCTGCTCTGCCAGAGGGTCCAACACCCGCAACCATCTGTCACCCTCCAGGTGAGGCAGGAGAGCACCGGCCCTGCGTCCTATTTGTCCCATTTGTCCAGTGGAGCAGCCACCAACCCTGACCTGGGCCACGTGCTGGGCCCCTCCTGGCAGCCCGTTCTGCTCCCGAAGGCCCCAGCTTAGTCTGGGATGCGGCCCTGGACACTGGGCTTTACGCAGCTCTGAAGTGATCCCAGATTCCTGCCCAGGTCAAGCTCAGCACTCAGCAACCACAGGCACCCAACAACGGGCAGCAGCTCCAGAGCGCGGAGAACTCATGGAGCAGACATCAGGTGCTCCAGGTACATCAGCAATTCAAGATCATCCCCACGGCAGCCCTCCTTCCTCGGAAGGATTTTTTCCCACTCTCCTCAGATGAAGACACGGAGGCCTGAGAGCTGGGGGCCTCCTGGGGCCGCACAGCCGGTCAGAGGCCAACACCGGGCGGAGCCAGGCCATACTCTCCCTGCAGGATTCACAGTCTCCCCAAAGTAACCACAACAAGGGACTCTCCTGTCACCAAATTTCCTTTCAGTCACTTCTGCTTGTACTAATTCTGGCCCAACCATTCATTATATTTTTACAATTCTTATCTTGGTGTGTATTTTTTGACCCTAAAAATCCTAACTCCATTCCATCAATATTTTGTATATACAGAGTTCTAGCACAGTAAGTCATAAAATGTGCCTCTCCTGGCAACACAAAAATGTCTTCATGTTGCTTTTAAGCCCACCGATTGATGCTGTTGCCTGGATTTCCACTTGCGAGGCGTTCCTGAGCCTCGGAACGTGAGCTCCCAAACGCTCAGGCACCAGCTGTCTTAAGCCTAAATCTGCTCTCCGCCAAAAGGGTGGCATTAGATGGCGTCTCATTTTACATCTTTTCATTTTTATAACCACATTCCTAGGGTTTGAAGCTACTGTAGGTGGGTGAAGAAAGGAGTGGGGAAGAGCCAGTGTTGAGGAAGATCTGATTTACAGAGAAAGGAGCCTGCAGTCACCTCAGCAGAGCCTGTGGGTATGAGGCAGAAAAGCAAGGGACAGCGCTGTGGGGCGACTCTGACTCCTGAAGCATGTGCACACATGTAACACACAGACACACATATGTACACACACGTACACACACATGTACACACACGTACACACACAGACACACACATACACACAGACACACATGTACACACATATACACACACAAACACACACAGACACACACGTACACACATGTACACACACAGACACATACACACAGAGACACACACGTACACACATACACAGACACACGTACACACACGTACACACACAGATACACACACAGAGACATGTACACACAGAGACACACACACAGACACACACACACACAGAGACACATGCATATATACCAGTGCTGTGGGGGCGGCTCTGACTCCTGAAGCATGTGCATGCACACACACACACAGACACACACGTACACACACACATAGACACACATGTACACAGACACAGACACACATGCATACCAGTGCTGTGGGGGCAGCTCTGACTCCTGAAGTGCGTATACACACACACAGACACATACACACACGTACAGACACACACGCGTACACACACACACGCACTGACACACACATACAGACACACATACCAGCACTGTGGGGGTGGCTCTGACTCCTGAAGCGTGTGCATGCACACACACACGTACAGACACACACACGCACAGACACACACGTACATACACACACATACACATGCACCGACACACACACAGACACATGTACCAGTGCTATGGGGGTGGCCTCTGACTCCTGAAGCGTGCATGCACACACATACACATGTGCAGGCATATGCACGTGGACATATGTGTGTACACACACAGCACACACACATGCATGCTAAAGTACCTGTTTCCCTGAGATAGGGCCACACTCAGCACAGAGCTCACCAAGGGTCCCCTCCCAGAGATGTGCTCCCCCCACCACGCGACCCCAGATCGGCCAGGCGTGCAGGGTACTCACAGCTCACGTATGCTCATGGTGCCCTTGGCTTCATGGCCGGCTGTGCCAATCACGTGTGCTTCATCTCCGTGGCTTCTCTGACCATCATCCCACACTGTGGTGGGCGGAGCGGTGCCCCAATGATGGTCCATCCTAGACTCCAGCATTGGGGAATGTGTCATGCTGCATGGAAAACAGAATTCAGGCTCCAGATGAAATGAAGGCCGTGCCTGAGCTGGGGAGATTGTGCCGGGCCTGAGGTGCCACTGGGTCCTTGAAAGTGGGAGAGCAAATAGGCAGGAGTCGGGGGGACGTGGGTGAGAAGGGCTGAGCCCCATGGCCGGCTCTGCAGGTGGAGGACGCAGCCTCACACCACGGAACGCGGCCGCCTCAGGAGGCTGGAAGAGGCCTGGGGCTGGGGGAGGATTCTCCCTGGAGACTCCAGAAGGAACCAGCCCTGGGACAGCTTGATTTTTAGCCCAGTGGGATGCCTCTCAGACTTCAGCCACAGAGCTGTAGGATAATAAATTTGTGTTGCTTTAGGCCACCAAGTGTGTGACAGTTTATTACAGTGGCAACAGGAAATCAGTTCCCACTCCAAGGAGAAGTTCAGACTTTGATAAATCGTAAAGGAGGGTCTGTACATGAGAGGTCAAAACCAACGAGCTTCCAGGAGTGACTTCCCAGGGTGCCCTTTTCCGGGACCATCGCCGCAGTGACCTAGTGTGAGGTCCAGCCAGAGCCAGCAGAAGGGACCCGGCAGAAGGGACCCGCATGGCCACCTGGTTAGGCTCGCAGCCAGTGCTCCCTACGCCCACTTCCAGCTACAGACTCCCGGGACTTCACAGGAAACCCGCTGGCCACCGCCTGCTCCTGCCTGGAAGCTGGAGTTGGGAGTCAGGACTGCTGTGTGCTCAGCCAGACCCGCTGCTTCACCCCATGAGACTGTCCTCCTCCCAGTCCCAGCCACCCTGTGCCCGCCCCAGCCGTGGTCGCCGCCCTACCCGCAGGCCTGCCTCTCTCTGGGGACGGCTTGTGTTTCGGTGTGGGGTCATGCAGCCCATCCAGTCCCTCACACAGATCACCTGCCTCCGCTCTCCCAGCGTGGCCGCGCAGCCCGTCCGTCCCTCACACAGATCACCCAGCCCAGCGCTCTCTCCCCACAGGGCCCCGCAGCCCGTCCATTCCTCACACACATCACCCAGCCCAGCGCTCTCTCCCCACAGGGCCCCGCAGCCCGTCTGTCCCTCCCACAGATCACCCAGCCCAGCGCTCTCTCCCCACAGGGCAGCTCAGCCCGTCCATTCCTCACACACATCACCCAGCCCAGCGCTCTCTCCCCACAGGGCCCCGCAGCCCGTCCATTCCTCACACACATCACCCAGCCCAGCGCTCTCTCCCCACAGGGCAGCTCAGCCCGTCCGTCCCTCACACACATCACCCAGCCCAGCGCTCTCTCCCCACAGGGCCGCGCGGCCCGTCCATTCCTCACACAGATCACCCAGCCCAGCGCTCTCTCCCCACAGGGCCCCGCAGCCCGTCCATTCCTCACACACATCACCCAGCCCAGCGCTCTCTCCCCACAGGGCAGCTCAGCCATTCAGTCCATTCCTCACACAGACGAGCGCCCCCTCCGCATGGCCGCGCAGCCTGTTCATTCCTCACACACATCACCCAGCCCAGCGCTCTCTCCCCACAGGGCCGCGCGGCCCGTCCGTCCCTCACACAGACGAGCGCCCCCTCCGCATGGCCGCGCAGCCCGTCTGGTCCCCCACAATCACCCCCCACGCACTCTCTCGTCACCTGCGCTTCGCAGCCCGTGAGGCCACCAGTGCGGTCATGGCGGCAGACGCCGGCTTCCCCTTAGAAACATCCCAACCACACAAACCGCCTGTTCCCTCACCTCCTCGCCTCCTAATCCTGGACAGGGAGACTCAGAAGTTCCAAGTGCGGCATTCCTGGGGCTCTACAAATAAAGTTCACGGAGAGGCTGCGTGGGCCGGAGCACCAAGCCCAGGGCTGGGGAGGCCGCGGCTGGTCATGGGAGGTGCGGGGCGCACCGCGTGTGTGGAGCCAGGCCCCTCTCTGCGAAGCTGAGGATGACCCAGGTGGGCTCCGCACGGCCCAGCTCTGACCCTGTGGTCTTCCACCCAGGCAGGGCCTGGGGACCGTGGGCATCCCAGCTACCGCTGCAGGCTGAACTGTTTTATCCATGAAACAACCAGCGGGCAGGAAGAGAGGGAGAAACGTGTTTCAAAAGAAAGTGACATCAGGTCAGGCGACAGCGCCGTGCACTGCCCCGGGAGCGCGGGGAATGTGGATGGGACGGGAGGGGGCTGGTGTTAAGCACATTAAGTGAGTAGAGACAAGATTAGAGAAGGCTGAGTTAACGCAGATGGGAGAAAAGTTTGGGGAAATTTGACGTAATATTTACAGATATTTTATCTTAATTCTCAAAGTGCCTTAAAATTTTGATATTTCTATCCAATGCTTTGGGGTCACAATATGATGTTGTCTGTAAGAGAAATTCTGAAACCAAATGAGGGGGTGTCCAGGACGTGGATGCCAGCCTGCCAGCCTGATGTACTCCACAGATGACATCTAAAACCACCAGGGCACGGCTTCTCTTCCCCGACAGTGGAAACGATGGCAGCCACGAGGGGGTTAAATTCACTCCGCTCCAATCCAGTGAGGGAAAACCGCATCATCCGGGTGCTCGCTGCTCCGCAGGGCTCCACACACAGCCGGGCAGAGCCAGGTGACCCCGGCACCTGGGGAGGGGCTGCTCCCGGAAGCGCCTGGCGCAGCATTCACCAGAGGTGCCTGCTTGGAGCGAGGCAGGTGCCACTCAACCTTCTGCCAAGGAGAACTGCGGCTCCTGCATCCACGGAGCGTGTGGGCAAAGGGGTAGGAGACCAGGCGGACCCGTGTGTGGGAAGTCCCTCCTCGGTGTTCAGCTAGCAGCCCAAGGCACCTGCCACTCCAGTGTGTCCTCCATCTCCCAGGCTGGTCTGCCCTTCGGACTTTCGAAGACTTCAGAGACCCCTGAGTCTGCCCTGATTGTCCCATCCGCTGGCCACCTGCAGAGAAGCCCTCTTTCACCGAGTTCCTCAGAGCCCACACTGGAGCTTGCTGGGGGTTTCAGGCTCCTGGGGAAGAACTGGAACCTGGGCACGCGCCAACCCTGCTGGTCCCGGTCTCACAGGCAGGTCTGTGGTTTCATGCCTCCCTCAGTGTCAGTGACATCACCCCATCCTTCTAAACACGGCCGGCTCAGTCACTGATAAGCTGAGGGACAGAATAAGGGAACTTAGAAAAGACCCCCAAGCTGACAGTTGCTCTGGAAGCTCCCACTGTGCCCAGGTCGAGGCTGTTGTCCCCTTCCAGCTTCTCTCAGGACCAAAGCCCACCCCCAGGACAGATGCCTCAGCAGAGGTGCAAGAGAGCTCTTAGTCCCACAATCTAACAGTGAAAGATCCAGAAAGTTAAAATACATCTCTTCACCCACATGAAGCACTCAGGACTGTGGTTGTCACAATTCCTAGTGCTCCACAAATTTTAGTTACTACTTCTCAAAAAGAAAAGAAAAAAAAAACAGTGGTGGGGGACGGGGAAGGGACTCTGCCTGGGCACTTTTCTCCCTCAGGTCTCCTGAGTATGCGGCTCCCAGGGATGGGGTGACCAGCGTTTCCCAAACACTCAGCCTGGGGACACTCTGGCAGGGAGCGCTGAGCAAAACGAGGGATCCACCATGCTCCCTTTGGGAAACATGCCGTGTTCACATGAAGAGTTTCGCAGGAAGCCAGGACATCGTTCAGATGGAGGCGCCAGTGCGGGCTCCTTGCTGAGGTGCCCCGAGGTCAGTGGGTGGGGAAATGCTGATATCTTCAATGGGCAAGGGGGAGGAAGCACCCTGTAGCCTCCTGGACAACGCCCCAGGGGACAGAAAGGGCCACTGTGTTCCTGCCCAGCGTCCACTCTCGCCAGCAGCTCCATGCCGTCTGCTGGGAAATGCAGCTTGTGCAGGGCCTGGTCCAAGCATGAGGTCTCCATCCATTCCCTCACAGCAGCGCTGGGGCAGCTGCCCCCCGGGGAAGAGACTCCGCATGCGGGGCCAGCCCGGTCGTGGCTGCTGTGGAGGGTTCGGGAACGCCAGGCAGCTTTGTGGACACTGCTTGTTCAGAGCCGACGTCCTCTGGGTGCCGATGTGGACAGGCTTGGGCGCTGGCTGCTTTCGACACAGAGACCCAGGAGGGAGCACAGCCCCGGCTGTCTCTGACCCCAGCGTCTCCAGGGCCAGCCCCAGCTCTGTCCTTTGGAGAGGAGGGGGCCTGGTCTGGCTGGTGCCATGGCTGGTGCCACTTGGACTTCATGCCCTGGCCAGTCCCCATGGCCCACCCTTTGTTGTGACCTACGACGGCTTCTCTGACCCCTCTGCATGGCAGAGTGCTGCACTGGAACAGGAGTGGCTGCCAGGCCAGTTCTGTTGGTTTAGCTGGGGTTGTTACTGCCTGTTCAGGGTTGTCAGTGTCTGTTCAGGGTTGCCACTGCCTGTTCAGGCTTGTCACTGCCTGTTCAGGGTTGTCACTGTCTGTTCAGGGTTGTCACTGTTCGGGGTTGTCACTGCCTGTTCAGGGTTGTCACTGTCTGCTCAGGGTTGTCACTGTCTGTTCAGGGTTGTCACTTCCTGTTCAAGGTCGTCACTTCCTGTTCAGGGTTGTTACTGTCTGTTCAGGGTTGTTATTGCCTGTTCGGGGTTGTCACTGTCTGTTCGGGGTTGTCACTGTCCGGGATTGTCACTGTCTGTTTGGGGTTGTCACTGTTTGGGGTTGTCACCGTTTGGGGTTGTCACTGCCTGTTCAGGGTTGTTACTGCCCGTTCAGGGTTGTTACTGTCCATTCAGGGTTGTCACTGTCTGTTTAGGGTTGTCACTGTTCAGGGTTGTCACTGCCTGTTCAGGGTTGTCACTGCCTGTTCAGGGTTGTCACTGTTCAGGGTTGTCACTGTCTGTTCAGTGTTGTCACTGCCTGTTCAGGGTTGTCACTGTTCAGGGTTGTCACTGTCCATTCAGTGTTGTCACTGCCTGTTCAGGGTTGTCACTGCCTGTTCGGGGTTGCCACTGCCTGTTCAGGGTGGCCACTGCCTGTTCAGGGTTGTCACTGCCTGTTCAGGGTTGTCACTGTTCAGGGTTGTCACTGTCCGTTCAGGGTTGTCACTGCCTGTTCAGGGTTGTCACTGCCTGTTCGGGGTTGCCACTGCCTGTTCAGGGTGGCCACTGTCTGTTCAGGGTGGCCACTGCCTGTTCAGGGTTGTCACTGCCTGTTCAGGGTTGTCACTGCCTGTTCAGGGTAGTCACTTCCTGTTCACGGTTGTCACTGCCTGTTCAGGTTTGTTACTGTCAGTTCAGGTTTGTTATTGTCTGTTCAGGGTTGTTGCTGTCTGTTTAGGGTTGTTGCTGTCTGTTCAAGGTTGTTACTGTCTGTTTAGGGTTGTCACTGTCTGTTTAGTGCTGCAAGACGCTGCACAGGGTACCTGCAGCTCTGGGTACCAGAAAGGGCCACATGGATGCTCAGTGTCAGGGTCCCCTGTGTCATGCAGGCCTTTCTCTTCACAAACAGTGTCACATGTATTTAGCATGTACACGGGCTGCGTCAGCACTGCCCTCAACGCACTTTAGGAAGCCAGTTCCTGAGCGTAGCATCCTAGTTACAGCACCAGGGAGTTTATCAACCAACTGGCCCCTCACCTTACTGAAAAAGTTACATGGACACAGCGCTCAATCATCTTAGGTCACCCACTGAATTTCTAGGCAAGGACTTGTTTTCTTTCCAGGGAAGCTGTGCAGGCCCACATTTCAGTGCTTCCGAATCAGCTCCAGCCACCACTGGAATGACACGGCCGAGCAGCTGCCCGGTTATGCCCACCCGTCCCTGCCCCTGACTCCACCGTCGCTGGCTTGGGGGAAGCAGGGGGCCTATAAACGTGTATTTGCAGCACACTGAGTGAAGGTGATGGTTGATTAGCAAGTACTTTCATAAATCCAGAGGCGGCAACAGAAAAATGGCTGAAATGGCCTCACTGACTCACTGCCCCTTTATACCACAACATCTGTGGTGCCTCCCACGAGGCAGGCACTGCACAGGTGCACAGGGAAAGGGTTCTGTGTGGCCCGCGTCTGCACGCCACGCCTTCCATAAGGCGGTGCTTCTTACCCCAGTCCCCTCTGTCGTCTTCCAGGGCCAGTCTCATTTCAGCTTAACATCCCTAGACCAGCCTTCAACACCCTAAATAATTTACCCTAAAACCTCAGTCTGCCTGTCTCTGTCCTAAGGACACCAGCTGACTCATAACGTGAAGCAAGCCTTTCTTTCTCTCGCTGATGATGTAAAGCTGCTTAATGTTTTACTGGCTAGGTCTGCTCTCCCTTGAAATATTTATTCCCACGTGGCCCCAGAGCATTTCTTTCTTTGGAAAGCAGCCCCCACCTCTGCCACCCCAGAGGTGAGACATCAGCGCTCTCAGGAGGGGTTGACTCGGAGAAGAGAGGACAGAGGGGAGCTGTATTGTTGGGGACCAGGCTGGGGTCTCAGGGCCTGAGCCCCCTTCCCTGACTTGCACAGAGCCCTGGCCCGAGGCAGCCAGATGAGGTCATGGTAACCATGAATATTTAAGGAGATGGTTTTACTGTTCATACATGGATTGCTGCTGAAACGCAATCTCCCATCACCGTAGTAGATTCCTGGAAGCCCTGGAGAAATGGGTCTCTGTGGAACCAGGGCCGAGGGAGAGGAGGAAGGGGCAGGGCCCCGACCGGGACTCAGCTGTGAGGTGGGTCCCAGCAGGCTCAGGTGCCATTCAGGAGAGCATCATCTCAGGCAGATCAACATGGAACAGCAAACAGCTTCATTTTATCATGCCAGCCCCTCACGGTTTAGACCAGGAAAATCAATTTGTAAATGTTCTAGAAATAAATGAGAGAGAGACAGGGAGACAGAGAGAGACAGACAGAGACAGAAAGAGACAGAGACAG
Organism: Macaca nemestrina; assembly: GCF_043159975.1. Classification (NCBI taxonomy): domain Eukaryota; kingdom Metazoa; phylum Chordata; class Mammalia; order Primates; family Cercopithecidae; genus Macaca; species Macaca nemestrina. The sequence continues at coordinate 1,412,523 of NC_092129.1, read as the reverse complement.
ACAGAGAGACAGAGACAGAGAGACAGAGACAGACAGAGACAGAGAGACAGAGAGAGAGAGAGAGAAGCCAACACTAACCCTAGCTTCTTCTGCTTCTTCTGCTGTTTAGGAAGCTTGGCAGGAGAACTTCCACCTCCGCCTGCCCCTCGATCTTGGCCTCCCCTCTCTCTAGAACTTCCCAGTTTCTATTTCAACCAGAAGAGAAAATGCTGAGCCCTGACTGACCATGGGAGTGTCAGCTGCTCAGCTGCTCAGATGGGGCAGAGCTCTCAGACCTGCCGGCCTGTGGTGGCCTCCTTATTCCCCAGAGCTGTCCTGGGCCAGGGGCCGCCCAGCCCACCACACGAGCCAAGAACCCTTCCCCCCAGGGCCAGACCAAACCCCATGTGGGGTGAAGGCAGAGCCAAGCTGAAAACCAGGTAGAGGCTATACGCAGGCAGTCCCAGCCACGTGCAAGGGGCAGCGCCGTCCAAGATTCCCACGAGTATGAGACACCTTGGAACGTTATTCATGCAGATTAGTAAAATGTTTTATGCCCAGGGATTTGATGAGCCTTTGAAACATAATAACTAAATAGAGAGAAGCCATAGAAGCAGAGAGAGGTCCACTCGGCTCACGGGACGGCGCTGCTTCCCCAGGGCTGAGGACCCTTCGCAAGTGCTGGCACTGGGCCCCCACACAGCAGGAAGGTTCCCACAGTCCCGGAGGCCGACCTGAGACCAGGCATCCGGCAGGGCCGGGCTCCCTCTGAAGGCACGGGGAAGGGCCTGTCCCAGGCCTTCTCCTGGGCTTCAGCGGGCGTTTTCTCCTGCCTCTGTGCCACCATCCCTCTGGGCCAGCCTGTGTCCACGCCCCTTTCATAAGGACCACCCCATGGTCTCATTGTCACACACACCTGCAATGATCCTGTCTCCAAAGAAGTCATGCTCTGAGTCTAGGGTCAGGGCACCCACCTGCGGATGTAGGGGGCACAGCTTAGCCCATCACAGACCTGAGTCCACGGCTGGGCCCAGCCACCCAGCGGCAGCCCTCCAGCCTCCCTCAAGGAATCACTGTGTTGTGGTTTCTTAGTGGCTGGATTCATGAGTTACCATCTGAGGTTACAGAGTGCCCGCTGAGCAGCCTGACAGGGTGGGGGACACAGCGATCCCCAGAGCTGAGCACTGAGGGAGGACACCTGGGTCGAGGGGTCCTGGGGCAGCTGTGGGCCCAGCAGCATCCAGGCCTGGGGCAGAGTGGACCGACCCCTTAGGCAGGACCTGGCCAGGCAGGGAGGCCAACACCCCCAAGTCCTGGGTGGGACACCAGACTCCAGAGCTTCACGGAGCCCCTCACCCACCTGCTCACCCCAGTGGCTGGCACCAAGGAGCCAACAGCATCCCACAGCTGGGGAGGAAAACTGGAACGCAGGTTCCCAGTGCCAGCAGAGCTCACTGTGAAAGAAGTGAGGCTGGGTCTAGATGTCAGGCAGGGGCAGCGGCTGTCCTCGGGGCCTGGGCTCCGTGGAAAAGGGCTCAGGGAGGGGCCCTGTCGTGCACTCAAGGGACATGTGTGCTGTCCTGGAGGTCCACAGAGCCACGCAGGCCGGGGAAGAGATTATGGGGCTGACCCCGAGGGTCCCCATTTGGCAGGAATGTGGCTCCTCCTGGTGCCCCCCTGAGGTCCAGAGCTCTCCCTGCAGTCGGGGTCTGCGCCCAGGCCCCCCCTGCCGCCCCCCACTGCCCTGCGGAAACAGCGTCCTGTCCTCTCAGGGCCAGAGGCCTCCCAAGGAGAACTTCTGGGGACTCTTCCCACTCCCTCGCTCTGCGGCTACAGAACCCGATTCCCGCTGGGCCCCTGGAGGGAGAGCGCAGCCCCCATGAGCCCTGAAGCAGCACCACGGGGCTGTGGTTGGAAGGGGCGGGAGGCCCTTCTCGGGAGTTCCCATAGGCGATGCCATCCTACTACACAAACGGCCCCTAACTACCTTTTTCTCAAATCAAATTTAAAACGAGAAGGCAGGAAAATGGACGGGGCCCTGCTCCCGCCGCGACTGGCCTCACTCGTGAGTCTCGGCAGCTGACCCTCGGTTCTCAAGGTCGAAAGGAACCCCCTGGACAGGACTCAGCAGGACGACGGGGCAACTTTCCAGCTTCAAAGAAAACCGCTGCCCGCGTGGGCCCGAGATCTGCCCCATCCGCTGGGCTCCTCCCCAGCGCAGCCCTGTCCTGGACTCAGGGGGCCTGGAAGGGCTGGGGCGCCTGGGGAGGACGGGAGGGGTGGGGGCGGCGCACAGCGGCCAGACTGAGACCCCGAGAACCGGGGGGACCCGCAGAGGGCAGGGAGGCCATGGCTTCCAGGTGAGGCTGCCCCCCCAGGTTCTGTGTGTAGACCCCGGCGGGGGTCGACCCTGGTGCATCCCCAACATGTTTCTGGGGGGCGCTGGAGGCGGCTGTTGCTGCCCAGAATGTCCGGACACCGCTGCCCGAGGCCTCCTTTCACCCTGCGCCTCCCAAGGGTGTGGGGTGAAGAAGGGGAGTGGGCCAGGAAGGAGGGCGCGGGGGCAGGAAACATGGAGAAATGAGGGAAACGCGTCGGTTCCAATAAAACCATGTCTCCCTGTTCCCGGCCACGCAGCGGGGCAGCTGGCTCCGGGGTGGGGGCGCCCACTCAGCACAGCCGCCCGGCCCGGCCCGCTGTAAACAGCTATTACGGCTGATCAAAGGCGCTACAAGGGCTTAATCACAGGGCTCGCGGTGAAGGAAGCGAGACGGGGCTGTGCACCACGGGGCACAAACGTGGGTTCAGGTTTCCATGCACCCCTATTCCGCGTGCGGAGCCTCCGCCCCCGCCCTCGACAGCTGGAGTGGGGCCAGAGGGCCGGGACCCCAGAGTTCAGAGGGTCACTGTGGCCCACCGGACAGCCACGATTCACATGACAGGGCTCGGGTCTCACCTTTCCAGGGGCAGGAGCCTCGCCCGACGCTGCGTGGGGAGCACGTTGAAGATGAAAACATCTGAGAGCGCCCTGCAAGACGGGGAGAGGTAGGAAAAGCAAGGAGCGCGATTTCTCCCCTCAGACGGCAGAGGGGCAGCTGGCCAGGGGGGAGGGGGACCCGGTCGGGGGGAGGGGGAGCCGGCCACGGGGGAGGGGGACCCGGTCGGGGGGAGGGGGAGCCTGTCACGGGGGAGGGGAAGCTGGTCAGGAGGTGTCCAGGGGAAAGGGGCCCCTCCTCCCTGCCTGCCTCTTGGACAGAGCCCAGGCGCCCGGTTTCAGCCCTGAGCCTCACAGCTACCACCCTCTCTAGGCCACCGACGTGGTTGTCTTGAAGGTCTCCTTCAGCAACCACACCCCTGGGCCTCATGGCTCCCGTGCCTCCGCAGAGAGAGGCTGGAGGGGGAGGCAGCCCCAGGGAGTCCTGGGGACAGAAAATGAGAGCAACTTTTCAGGCGTGCCCTAGATCACACCACTCTCCCGGTGAGATCTGTGCTGTTGTTTGTCGTTGCTCCTAGAACAAAATCCAGAGCCGCAGCTGCCCTCAAGGTGCTGAGAGCCACCGGCACCCCCAGGCCCACTACCCATGCCCTCAGCTCCTGGACTCACTGAGGCAGCCCCTGGGGCTCAGGCCTCAGCCGGAGCTCTAGCCCTGGGCCTTTGCACGGCGACTGCCGCCATCTGCTCCTCCCTGGTGCTGCAGGCTGGCTCCTTTCTTCGAGTTCTCTCTCTGGAAGCGGTCCCGCCTCACATGGGACCCCTGACCCTGAGCTGGCTGGGTGGGCCCAATATGACCCCAGCACCCAGGAAGCGGGCCCATGCCCAGAAGCTGCTGTTTGTTTCTTACTAGCACCTAATCAATAAGTTGGAATGTACTTCGCAAAGCCATGGCTTTCACTGTCGACTTGTTCAACACCACATCCCAGGTCTGTCCATGCTCGAAGAAGAGTGAGTGTCTGACCAGAGGCGACTGGGGCATCCAGGCCTGAGCCACACAGCCCTCTACATCACACACACGGCTGGACTTCTTTCTGGCATGTCCTGACGCTGGCGGGCGATGTCTTTGCAGGTGTGTAAATACAATCTTCCCACCCTTACTCAGCAGGGACAGGTTCCTGGGGCTCTGCCTTTTCACTGGATGCAGGGGAAAGAATTCTGGGTAGGCAGGAGGGTGCCGGGCTCTGCCAGGGCCATGCTGGCCATGGGCAGGGCAGCCCAGGCCTCTCTGGGCCTGTTTTCTGTCTCGTGTCTTCTCTCCCGAGTGTAATAGGATTGCACAGTGGGGTCCTTTCCAGTTCTAAAGTCATGGAGTCTCTTGTTTTGCCACTGTACATGTGTGGGGAGGGAGATTCAGATTGTACATAGCGGAGGTCTGCAAACAAGAAGGCAGGGCGCCTTTGTCTAGGATCCGTTCAGGCTGCCACAGGCAAAATGACACATTTCCTGGTAAAGGTGACTGGCACGGCTAGGATCCTATGCCCTCCGGAACCCAGCAAGCTGGAGCTGGAGCTGGTGTTCAGTAGCTGATGGCGTGGGGCTTCCCTGGCCGGGTCCATGCAGGTTTGCTTAGGCCAGTACACTCTTGTGGGGTCCACACTGCCTGAGGCAGGCACGCCCGCACCCCATCCTTGTAGGTTTGTAATATTAACGCCTCCTTCAAGCAGCCCAGAAGCCGGCCAGGCCCTGCATGGGTTCTGGAGAGTCTTGTAGCCCCATACAGCACCTGACCCAGGACAGGGCCACCCAGCTGTACTCCCCAGCCCCATCCAGCAGCCAACCCCACCCCACATCAGCTGCTCTCCTTGAAACCGAGCTGGCGGGGTGGGGCAAAGGTGATCCCAGCACCCAGCACAGTGCCAGGCATGGAACTGACACGCGGTGCCCTCTGTTTAACGAGTGAACCGAGGTACCAGAGGCTTTCTTCCCCCGAACACCAATCTTCCAACCTAGATTAGCAGCCGAGTGAGAGGCGGCATCTGAACAATGCCCTGGGATCAGGCAGCGTGTGCTTCCCAGGTGTGTCTTGCTCATTCACTAAACAAATATTTGTGCTTGGCACCAGTTGATATGTTGGCATTGTGTTTCATCTGATTGTGTGTTATTTTAAAAACTCCTATTACTAAATCCATTAAGCAACCAAACTGCTAGAGTCACTAGATTAAAATGCATGACACACAACTACAGCAAGATGTCAGGAAATGCAAATCCAGGCAGGAGTCCTTAGACATATCAGCGATGAGAAACCTCTCTCTAGGAGATCTGTGTTTTCCTTCCAAAGACGATCCAAAAGATCATCTTTCCAGAAAAAGAGGATTTTACAGTCAATTTGCTAACATAATATAAATTTGTCTCCTTCCGGGGACTTATATACGTTAGTACATAATTGTTGTCTTTACCGATGGCTGTAAGAACCAATACCTCCAAAATAAACAGAATTAGTACAACAGTAAAGCCATTTAAAAAGGCATGCTCCACTTTATAGAATATAACTTTTGAAAGAATAGAAATGCGTTCAATTTTAGGATTGCAAGCTGAGCATATGCTGAAGTGTTTCCCCATCTGCACATCGAACTCTGAAATGATAGGAAGAAATAGTAAACATACGGAAAGGCATCCAGAAAAACAAGGAACAGGAATTCTCCGAGAATCAGTGGCTCTTGGGAAACCTGGACAGGTTCCATTAAACATGTAGCTGCTGTTCCAATATTCTCCCACTCCTGGACTGGCTCATGGGAGCACACAGCCCCTCCAGGAGTTCCACGCCAGGGAGGAATGCAGGCAGGTGCATCCTGGAGAGCACACAGGGGTTCCCCGGGTCCCAGTGGAAGGGGCCAGCTTTCCAACTGCTACCAATCCCCTTACCCAGGCTGGGAAGCGGGCAGAGGGGTCAGGACCAGGCAGAGCAGCAATTGGGCCAGGGAGAGGAGGCCACGCCAGAGATGTGCTGGGGAGGCATGAGCCAGCCCACAGAGCAAGGTTCAGAGGTCAGAGGCTAGTCATCTCCCACTCTCCCTGGTATAATCCCGAACTCAAGCCCCAAAAGATTACTTTTCTAGGCAGACTGTGTACAGGGAAAACTCCTGTGTACAGAGGAATAACTACCTCAAAGACAACCCCACAGTCAAATATCAGATGTCTGAAGCATCAACACCACGAAGATAAGATTACCAAAGAATTCACACTTGAGAAAACTGAGATAATAGCACCACCGAAACAGAACCTTTAAAGTATAAGCAGTAGCCACAGAGAGCCAAAAGGAACATGTAGTATCTGTGACTCAAGAATGGAAAGTTATGAACAAGAACCAATCAGAAATACAGGAAATTAAGGATATAATTGTTGAAACTTAAAAATTCAAATTATGCTTTGACTTTTAGAATGAATTTAACAGAACTGTGAGTAAACGAGCTTTAAAAACAAGCAGAGAGATTTTCCAGAATGTCAGAAATCTAGATGGTGTAAAAGTTGAAAGACATGAACAATTAACTGAACACATGTTTGCTCTGGCTCTTGGAGGAGAGCATGGAGAAGTTAGAAAGTCAGCCCACGCAGGGATGGCACAGCTGTAGGCACTTCCTCTGCACTTTGACAAGCATACATTTGCGAGGTGTTTACTGATGGTCTTCGTCCCCACCCCAGTCATCTAAATCTCTAACATAAGAGACCTCCGAAGTGATCACGCTTATGTCTCAGTACCAATGTTGCAGGCTCTGGAGAGGAGTGTGCCCAGCTGGGAGGGACACTGACGCCCACTAAACGTGGACAGCTGGGCCACTGCACTGGCACCAGGAGAGGCAGCGTGTTTATGGTTGATTGACAGGAAGTTAGGTGGGAGCACAGTTTTGCTATCCTCTTCAAACACACACAAAGAGGTGTGTGGGGCACAGGTCAGCAGTGGGTGGACGTGGTGGCTCGTCCTGGGTCAACTGGGTCAGCTGGGAGGGTGGTGAAAGAGGAAATTTGCATGGACTCTGCAGGCAGACGTGGGGCAGCGGTCGAGACCCTGCGGCAGGGCAGGGCAGAGGCACCCCATAGGTTCCCGTGGGCCTCACTTTCCCTCTCTCTCAGCATCCAGCTCCTCTTCCCAGTGGTGCCCCAAGCTCACCAACAGAGCTTTGGCTGTAAACTGTGGAGGCCACTGCCACACAGAGCACAGCATCCCTCAGGCCTCCCTTGAGCTCCTGCTCCACCTGAGAGCTGGGGACACCTTGGATTCTCATCCTGGCTGGAAGCACCATGTCTGTCCCCAGCTTCCCTCCCAGATCTCTATGCCCAGCTCCACAACTCCTGTAGCAAAGGCCCCATCCAGTAACATGAATCGATTAGGGACTGCTCCCCACACTCCCATGGACCCCTGACTGAAACACCAACAAGCACTTGTTGATGGTCTAGCTTGAAAGGCACCATGCGAGGGTCTGGGAACTCAAAAAAGGGCCAGATGACGTTTCTGTCTTTAAGGAGTTTGTCCTTTATTATGTTCATGGCTCTGCCAGGATGGGTACGAAGGATTCCTTTTCCTGTTCCATGATTGTCCATGCTGTCCGGGCTGCTGCCGTCATATTCTGTAAAAGCTGCTCACACACCCATTGCTGGCAAGGACTTAGACAAGCTGGAGCTCTCATCACTCATGGGACTGTGGGTCACTGCCACTTTGGAGCTCCTTTCTTGTCTCCACTACAACCGAACCATTAGTAGATGCACACCCTGCGGTCCAGCAGCTCCACACCTAGAAACCGTGCTCACAGGAATGTTCCCGGGGGTGCTGCCCCTACAGCCAAAACCGGATGGAAGCCACACGGATGCCCATCAATAGTAGAGGGGTGCCTTCTGTATCCTCCACAGGGAGAATCCATACCTGCTAGTGGGAACATACAGCAATCATACCCATGAAACAGAATCCACACCTGCAGACGGAAACACGCACAAATCACACCCAGGAAACAGCAAGAATCCACACCTGCTGGTGGGAACACGCAGAAATCACACACAGAAAACAGCGAGAATCCAGATAATCCATACCTGCAGGTGGGAACACATGGAAATCACACACAGGAAACAGCAAGAATCCACGCCTACACCTGCAGGCAGGAACACACACAAATCGCACACAGGAAACAGCAAGAATCCACACCTGCAGGTGGGAACGTGGAAATTACAGGAAACGAGAATCCACGCCTACAACTGCAGACAGGAACACACGGAAATCACACACAGAAACAGTAAGAATCCACACCTACACCTGCAGGCAGGAACATGCAGAAATCACATACAGAAAACAAGAATCCACACCTACACCTGCAGGAGGAAACATGCGGAAATCACACCCAGGAAACAGTGAAAATCCACACCTGTAGGTGGGAACACGCACAAATCACACACAGGAAACAGCAAGAATCCACACCTGCAGGTGGGAACATGTGGAAATCACACCCAGGAAACAGCAAGAATCCACACCTGCAGGTGGGAACACACGCAAATCACACAGAGGAAACAGCGAGAATCCACACCTGCAGGCACTCACACACACAAATCGCACACAGGAAACAGCGAGAATCCACACTTGTAGGCAGGAACATGTGCAAATCACACAGAGGAAACAGCGAGAATCCATGCCGACATCTGCAGGCAGGTACACGCAAAAATCACACACAGGAAACAGTGAGAATCCACACCTGCAGGTGGCAACAAGCGTAAATCACACATAGGAAACAGCGAGGAAGAGACCAGAGGCACATGGGTCATATTGTTCGATTCCATCTACAGAAAGTTCAAAATCAGAAAAAACTCATCTGCAACATCAGAAATTAGGCTGTTCCAGGTGGGAGACAGGGTCACATGGTGACACTCTGGGGAAGGGACCAGCTCCTGGTGGCATCAGGCTTCCTCGCCCAGGTGCTTGGCTGCATGCTTTGAGAGCTTCGCATTGTGCACTCAAGATTCGTGCTCTTTCCTCTTCAAACACAAAAGTGTATTTCCCTGAAGTTACCCCACTTTTTCTTATCTTTTTATTTCGTGTCCTAAAAATGTGTTGGCTTGTCGTCATCCTCTAGTGCCCAGTCACAGCAAACAGGCACATCCCCGCAGTTCTCTTTGTGTTTTTCACAACAAAGGGCATTGTGCACTCAGGATCTTCACAGAGATCTTTTGATGGTGGTGGTGGTAAAAGGAAAACCTTAGACAAATTAATTGAACAGAGTTTAATTCAGCAAAGAACAATTCATGAACTGGGCAGCTCGGAACCTTCAGAGAGACTGCAGCATAGCCACGTGGCCAAAAAGGTTTATGGACATAAAAAGGAAAATGAGGCACAGAATGCAGGGGTGAGGTACCAAAACTGCCAGATTGGTTACAGCTCGGCATTTGCCATATTTGAACACAGTTTGAACAGTGGGCCATCTTTGATTGGCCAAAACTTGGTGATTGGCACAAGAGTAGGTTACAGTCTGTTTACAGATCCAGTTAGGTTACACTTCACTATGTAGGGAGAAACTTTTCAAATAAGGGAAGAGGCAACTTTAGCCTAACTTAACAGTGGTGATAGTGATCATGATGATGTTAGTAGTGGTGATGGTGATGGTGATGATGGTGATGACGATGATGATAGTGGTGGTGATGGTAATGGTGGTGATGATGGTGGTGGTGTTGGTGTCAGTGATGATGGTGATGGTGATAGTGATGATAATGGTAATTGTGGTGGTTGATGACGGTGATGGTGATGGTGATAATGATGGTGACGATGCTGGTTATGGTGATGATGGTGACAGTGATATGGTGATGGTGATGATGATGATGGTGGTGATGGTGGTGACGGTGCTGATCGTAATAGTGATGGTGATGACAGGGATGAGAGTGATGGTGGTGGTGGCAGTGATGGTGGTGGTGATGTGGTGATGGTGATGATGATGGTGATAATGGTGATGGTGAGGTGGTGATGGTGATGGTGATAATGGTGATGGTGATTTGGTGATAGTGATAATGGTGATGGTGCTGATGGTAATGGTGAGGTGGTGATGGTGATGATGGTGATGGTGAGGTGGTGGCAGTGATGGTGGTGACGGTGGTGGTGATGTGATGATGGGGATGACGGTGGTGGTGGTGGTGGCAGTGATGATGGTGGTGGTGATGTGATGATGATGGTGATAATGGTGATGGTGAGGTGGTGATGGTGATGATGGTGATGGTGCTGGTGGTGGCAGTGATGATGGTGATGGTGGTGATGGTGACGGTGATGATGGTGGTGATGTGGTGATGGTGATGATGGTGAGGTGGTGGCAGTGATGATGGTGATGGTGGTAATGTGATGGTGATGATGGGGAAGATGGTGATGGTGGTGGTGGTGGCAGTGATGATGGTGATGATGGTGATGGTGGTAGTGGCAGTGATGACAGTGATGGTGGTGATGATGGTGGTGATTTGGTGATGGTGATTATGGTGATGGTGAGGTGGTGGCAGTGATGGTGAGATGGTGATGGTGGTGGTGATGTGGTGATGGTGATGATGGGGAAGATGGTGATGGTGATGGTGGCAGTGATGATGGTGATGGTGGTGATGTGGTGATGGTGGTGATAATGGTGATGGTGATGGTGGTGGTGATGTGGTTATGGTGATGATGGTGATAATGGTGATGGTGAGGTAGTGATGGTGATGATGGTGATGGTGATGGTGGTGGCAGTGATGCTGGTGATGGTGGTGGCAGTGATGATGGTGATGGTGGTGATGATGGTGGTGATTTGGTGATGGTGATGATGTTGAGGTGGTGGCAGTGATGATGGTGATGGTGGTGGTGATGTGATGATGGTGATAATGGTGATGGTGATGATAGTGATGATGGTGATGGTGATGGTGGTGGTGATGGTGATAATGGTGATGGTGAGGCGGTGATGGTGATGGTGGTGGTGGTGGCAGTGATGATGGTGATGGTGGTGATGATGGTGGTGATTTGGTAATGGTGATGATGGTGAGGTGGTGGCAGTGATGATGGTGATGGTGGTGATGTGGTGATGGTGATGATGGGGAAGATGGTGATGGTGGTGATGTGATGATGATGATGGTGATGGTGGTGGTGATGTGATGGTGATGATGATGGTGATAATAGTGATGATGATGGTGGTGATGATTATGATATTTATCTCAGTGTATGTGACAAAAAGGAATTGAGAATACTAATGTGTTTGAATTATTAGATAAAAGTTATAATTAAAATTCAAAATATTGTTATTTTGTGCCATGCTCCCAGCTCTAGCTGGATTTCTGAATTACAATTTGGATAAGCAATGCAAGAAGAATTATGGCATTCTTTTGGAAAACCACAGCATGCCCTTTTCCTATTGCTGGTCACTTTTATTTGTAAACACTTAGCAACAACTGGAAAGGATTTTAGACAGTGAAGCACTTCCTGCGACCCCCTTTTCATAAGTACATGAGAATTCTTCCCTAGGGATGTCACTGTCAAACACAGACAAACACATACCCCTGGCAGCAGCCAAGGAACGCCTCCCTCATTTCCATTTTCCACTTGGTTATCCAGAGGGTTAGAAAGAAAGGCAAGGACAAGACCAGAGTGACAGCCCAGAAGCCACACTCCCGTCAGCACTTCCCAAGCCAAAGCAACAGGCTGCTTTGTGTGCCTGGGCCTATTTGCATGGGGAGGTGGGGCAGGGTTTTGTCTGCAGTAGATACTGGGGGAGCATAACCAGAGGCAGACAGCAAGGCCACAGCCACAGCAACGGCCCGCCAGAGCCACAGGAAGGGCTGCTGATTCTGGGACTGCGGAATTGGCCTGCCACCAGCTTCCTGTGGCCCTGGCAGTTTTCGTGATTCTTGGTGACCGTTGTCTCTGTCTGTGGCAGAGGTGAACCAACAGCTGGCACATGTGGCAAGAGGATGAGACTTAACCGTATTCTCACTTCCAGAACGTACTGCAGCTGGGAGTGGGACTCATCTGCCTTCTTTTTTTTTAGACAGAGTCTCGCTGCCGCCAGGCTGGAGTGCAGTGGCGCAATCTTGACTCACTGCAACCTCCACCTCCCAGGTTCAAGCAATTCTCCTGCCTCAGCCTCCCGGGTAGCTGGGATTACAGACACGTGCCACCACACCCAGCTAATTTTTGTATTTTTGGTAGAGACTGGGTTTCACCATGTTGACCAAGATGGTCTCGATCTGCTGACTTCGTGATCCACCCATCTCGGCCTCCCAAAGTGCTGGGATTACAGGCATGAGCCACCGAGCCCAGCCTCATCTGTCTTCTTTAGGTCTTTGTCCTCATGTATTAACCAATAAGCATTAAATAACTAATGACGTTTTTCCCAATAACCCTTGTGTATCTAAGGATGTTTATGATGTGTCTGCAAATTTTCAGAAGTTTAGAAAATATTATTATTATTACTCGACTCCTGGCAAACAAGGGGAGAAGTGAGTCATCCCCTTCAGCGGAGGCACCAGCTGCTCCCCCGAGCGTCTCCCCCAGGAACCCTTTGCCAGTCCTCATCCTCCTCCTGTGCTCCACAGCACACTGTGCAGACACCACACACACAACTCTGTCCGTGTGCACACCCAGGCTTCGGTCCCTGCAGTATCACCCATGCTCAGAGGCCGCCCAGCGCTCAGTAAGTGCTGGCAGAATTGGGTACCATTTTCTAGAAAATGTTGCATTTCTAACACCTCTCTTTGTTCTTTCATTTGCATCAACAAGAAAATATTCTTAGGCCAGGGATGCCCGTCCCCTCACGCAGATTCTGATCACATGATACTTCAATAAAATCTAAGGAATCTTGTTAAACATCCCATTGTCACTGGCAGGCAGGACTCAGACACTGAGATAAACGGTGCCCACTGTTCCCTTCACAGAACCAGCATCTTCACTCGCCGTCAGATGTCCTACCGCTCTGCTTACTGTTCCGGCTCAGGCAGCAATCCACAGAGGCCGGTTACCAATGAAACCTCACCCGCCCCAGAGCTCACCTCCTTTACTTTGGGAAATGGCGGCAGTTCCATCAGCTTCTGGAAAGACAAAGAGAACTCAGGTGAAGTACAGAGCCAGGAGCCCAGAGAACCCAACCACCGGCTCCCTTTCTTCAGGCATCTCGGCTTCCCTGGGACTGAGGCCAGCGTGAGCTGGAGATGTTCTCAAAGCCGTGTTAATCCTTCTCAGACGCAGCAGTGGAGAGGGCAACGTGGGCTCGGCCCAGCAACCAGCTCATCCAGCCCCTCCCGTGTCCTTCCTGCTCTCCTGAATCTGCCCTTCCTTTGAGGCTGGCACAGGCCAGGCTGGGCTCCAAACGGTGTCCTGGGTGAGCCATGGGGGCTCTCACGCTGCTGGGGGCCTCTGTGTGGCCGCTCTGCCCGATCACTCACAGTACACCCTGCCTGGTGGGAGAGAGCAGCCCTGCTGCCCCACCCCCATCTCTGACAAAGATGCAGGAATCCTTGCAGGCATGCAGACCCAGCACCGCTAGGAAAGACGACACCTCGCTGCGGGACTGCAGGGGCCTTGGGCTTGGGGAAGCCCACTGTGGTCTGGCTGGGAGGAAGACTGAGGGAGGCCTCAGCTGCTGTCTGGCCACACCCCTGGGGGCAGGTCACTCTTGAGCTACACCTGTGGCCACATGGTGAGCTCCTGTGGACTCCTGGGCAGATGCCGCCTCCTCCCCACCCCCCCCCACACACACCTGTGTCCACACAAGCGGCTCCACCCTCTGCGGCCAGCTCTTGATACCCCCTGGGGGTGACAGGGTCCCTAGGTGTAGCTCCACGTGGCAGAACAGCCGCAGGGAGCTGAGCACATGGGCCCAGGGGAGTTTGGTGCAGAGGCTGAGGTAGAGACCTTGTGGGGAGGAGGCCTTGCCAGCCAGAGCGAGGGACGTGCAAGGCCGGGCCTGCCTAGACTGCAGCCTGCCCCAGCACTCGCCTGAGACCTGGAGCTGAACTCCAGCCACACCCGAATGTGAAAGGCCAGGGCATTGTCCCTCAGGCCACTGAGCCTACAGGAAAATCTCTTCTGTGTTAATGCTAAGAAAAAACAAAACCCAGCTTGCACCGGGAGCCCAGCCAGCCCAGGACATACCACAAGCCCTGCGGGGGCCGCAGCAGCGTCCACCCACCTGGAGGCAATTGGGGCAGGAGGCCCTAATTACAAATGACACGCGGGGCCCTGGGCTGCAGGTTCTCTGACTCCTCCCAGACAGCCAAGACCTGCTCCAGACCCCTGTGCCCACTTGGGTAAGCATGCACTCCCCACCCTGGAGAGCCAGGGAGGGGACACCCCCACTCCGCCGCCTGGCAGCCTCACACCCACCCAGTCCAGCCCCGACGACAGGATCAGGACACCTGGCTGGGTCCCCAGCCTCTCAGGGTCTGCTTTTTCTTCAAGTCCAACATTGTCCAGGCCAGGTGCTGACACAGTGGTGGGAACAGAACCTGCCCTGGCAGGAGTGGCAGGCACCCCACAATCAGGTTAGTGGGAATCTCACCCTGGGGTCACAGAACTGGGACAGCCAGCCTTGCCACGGAGGAGCCTCCCCTCCTCCCAGCCCGAGATGAGACCACCAGGAGGGGAGGCATGGACTGTGCTCCTAGCAACAGGCCCAGGGGACACCCGATGAGGGGCAGGCCCGCCCCTTTGCCCCAGCAGATGCTCCTGGGGCTTCCGGAGGAGGGTGCAGAACTCAAGGGCAGTGGCCATTGCTTTGCTGCCTTTGTGTGAGGCCATGAGTTCTACTCGTGAAGCCCACTCATTGATGGCCACGTGTCCCACCTGAGGCATGAGTGTTTCCTGGGTGAGAACTTGCAACTGTGACCCCCACAAGGCAGCATAGTGCCACTGTTCCTGCATAAGAAACAGTTGAGTGCACACCAGACCCCGAATATGATTCCAACAAGGCCGCCAGCCCCATCTCCACGCCCAGGCCCTCTCCTGTCCTGCCTGGGTGTGCTCTGGCCTCTCACGCCTGGCCTGGCTCCTGTCCACCCGTCCATGGCTGCTGGGGTCCCGGGCCTCTTGTCCCTGAGCTGTGTCTCCTTCTTCCTCATTGGGAGAGGCCCACAGCCCTGCCTTTGGCATCTGCACTGCCCGGTGAGGTCTGGGATGCTGCGTCCTGGCTCCTGATTTATGCCAACACCCACACAGTCGTCACCTCGTCGCATGGTGTTATGGACACTCTGCTTTAGCAGTGAAGACGCAACACGTGCAAGGCCCCGGAACTAGAAAATGGGGCAGGAGGAATCCTATATGGGACGCCCCGAAAGCCCGGCGCCCGCAGTGAACTTCTGCTCTTCGCAGCCAGCCTGGGAGGGACGTTGACAAGGACACCGTGCTGCGGGACAGAGGCACCAGCCTCGCTGCTGGACAGGCCCCGGGGAGGCTGGTCCCACTGTGCATGGTGAGGATAAAAATCCTGTCCTCCAAATTCAAGCAAGGACACGCCTGACAGTTCTTTGGCCTTAGAAGCTGTGAACAAGTAAAACACAAAGGTGACTTAAACCCTGTCCCAGTGGGTCAGCGACAACACTTCAGAAGCTTCCAAAGGGTGGGCCCTTGCCCTTACCAGAGCCCCCTGCAGGGATCACGCCCCCTTGCTTCTGAGCCTTTGCTGGTTCTGGACTCCACACTCCTCAAAGGCTGGGCAATATCTACTTTTCGCTGTGTTCAGAGACCACACCTTGGAGACACAGCTCTGTAGCTGCACAAGTAATACTTCCCTTTCATTTCAGATGCTGGAATTGATCTCCTCCTTCCACAATGGCGGGGAAAGGCCAGACAGGTCACACTGTCCCAGGGGCCAGGCCAGCTGACGGACCTGGGAAGGTGGAGCCGGAGGGCAGCAGAGTCCCACAGGCTGTTCTGTGCACTGGGAGCAGGACCCCTCGCTGAGCCAGCAGGACAGGATGGACTCCAACCTTAGGGAATAGGTCTGGCCCAAATAAGCAGGTGGCTAAGAGCCTGGTTACATCAGGGGCACAGGAGACAGCTGCAGCTTGAGTAGGAAGGACACTGGGCTGGGCTGGACTGGGGAGGAGAGCAGAGGAGGTTCTTCGTCTGTCTGTTCTGGGAATGGAGCCCAGTGCACCTTCAGGGCGCATGCCAGACCCAAGCTGGGGTAGGCAGGTGCTTGGCGGCCGAGCTGGCCAGCCTGCTTGCAGGCATAGGGTCCCCCACTCCAGGTCCAACCCAGGAGCCAGCTACAAGCCCCCTGTTTATTCCAAACAATTTAACATAGATCGCAACTCAAGGTTAAAAAAAAAAGTGTTTTGCAATTAGTCACAACAGAGCCATCCTATAGACAAAGAAAACCCTTAGTTGAAATGCTAGGTAATTACTATTCTCGAAGAGCCTCTTTCTTCTTCTCAGCCTCACCAAGTGAGAGCAATTCAGGTGCAGGACCTCAAGCCTCAGAGAGGAATCCACTTTTCGTGTAAGTTCGGGGGTCTTCTGTCACCTTCCCACAATGTCCATCCACAGAGCTGCACCCAGGAGCTCAGGCCTGGCTTGCGTCGGGCCAGCCTCCTGTCTTCAAGACTCCATCATCACCTGCTCCAGGGACCTGTCCCAAGCAGCCCCGGGTCTGTCCTCTTAGGGCCCACAGCCACTTGAGGCACAGGGTCCACGCAGCTTCCTTGCTGCTCCTGCCAGACAGCCAGCGCCGTCCCAGCATGACCAGTGTCCAGCATGGCCTGGCACAGCCCAGAGGCACTGTCCATGCTGCTGGGCATGGGTGACACCAATGGCTGGGTGGGCTGCATGGCCCTGAAGGCAAAGTTCCAGGGTTGAGAACAAAGGTTTAAAAAGGAAACCATATCTGGAGCCTACTAAGATTCAAAAAGCTTCATTTTACTCCATCTTCTTTCCATCTAACTTGGAAAGCACTGATTTAGGTCTGCAGACACCGAGTAGAATGTTTCACAAGCCCTGTAAGATTTCGGTGAAGTCTCGGGTGGAACAGCCTATGCAGGCCTTTGCTGAATGCCCTTGGCGTGAAGGAAGAGCATCTGTCACTTGTTCTTCCCCAATCATCTCACATTCTATTTCTCTCTCCTCCTCCTTCCCACCCTCATCCCTCAAAAATTATGAACTTGCCATTTTATTGTAGGCAAAAAAGAAAAAATAACACTCTCTCATGACCTTTTTAAAAAGTCCCTCTTGCCTAGAAAACACCTGCTCGACAATGTTACGAACCTACTTCTGCAGGGTCCGCAGGCAAGCGCTCCCCTGCTAGGCCCACACCTGGTCCCCACATCCCCTCTGGTATAAAACACACAAGCCCACTACTCACAAAAGTGTCTGCAGGTCACACAAGGCCACTCATGAGCAAGGCTCTGCCTGGCTTACCTGAGCAGGACACAGGTGGTCACCAAACCTAAGAGCATTCATTAAAGGGAGCCTTTTCTGGCAACACTGAGCTCAGTCTTCTCACCAAAAATCCCAGCGGTCTTATAATCCATCCCTTTCTCTCCGACCTCTCCAACGAGGACACCCCAGAAGACGCAGTTCCCAGGGGTTAGCAGACCACATCCGTTCACAGATTTGCACATCATCCCATGCAGCAGGAGCTGGAGCCGCAGGGTCAGGCCAAAAACACAGGTGCGCCTCTGCTCCAGACTTGGCAGCTGAGGAGACCACAGTCTCTGAGATTCTCATACCTGCTGTGATGTGACGTCATCACAGAATGCGAACCAGCACGTGGGGTGGAGTGTGGAGACCACAGGGGTCCTGGGTGAGTCTGGGACAATTGCCACCCTTGGCCACACCTGGCTGGCAGGAGAGATGGGCAATCGCCAAGTGCAGCTAAAGCAGATGGTGCCAGGTGCCCATGGGATGCACCTCAGGAAGAGCGGCTACTCTCTGGCTGTGCCAGTTTCTCAGAGAGCAAATCAGGAATGAAGAGGGAATGTCCTGGCCACCAGGATAACCCAGGCCCTGCTCTCTTGGGACCACACAGGAGGCAGCCTCTGCAGACAGAGTGAGGTCCTGGCTGGGGCCATAGCCTTGCCATACTGCAGTCCAGCCACCCCTCACTCAAGTCGTTCTTCCCAAAGAGGACACGGCGTCTGTCACCGTTGCAAGCTTTGAAGCCAGGCAGCCTGGAAAAGCTCCTCCACTGGCCAGCTGTGGTCCCTGGGACCAGGGTCTGGAGTCTCCAAGCCTCCATTCTCTCCCCATAGGGAGCCGGTGGTGTTTGATCTCTCAGAGCTGTGATGATCAAATGAGATGTATGAAGTGCATAGGAAGTGCTTGCACAGAGCAAGCATTTAAAGATTTTAGACTATTATAGCAAGAACCAGAGGACAGTCAGCAAACTTCAGGTTGATGGACATAACTGTTTAAAAATACTTGATCGTATAACTACTTTGCAACATTAGGCCTCTCATGCTATAAAAGCATAAGCCAAAAGAACAAGTTCTTCATGACAAGGAAGCAGAGAAAACCGCAGTAGTGACATGAATGCAAGTTCAGCCAGAAAGACAGGGTGGACTTACTGTTTCCTATTCCCTCAGGCACAACAAAAACCCTAGATGTTACCTATAAAACAAGCCTGAGGAGATGCTGAACGAGGGAGGAAAGAAAGACCAGCCAGGGAACTCAGGACCCAAAGGATAGCAGGGTGGCGAGTTCCTGGGTTTTCTTTTTGCCTCACACATCTCAGACTTGGAAGTGCGGAAGGCACCACCCAGAAACCACAATCCGTGCAGACAGAAGCAGCCCCCACAAAAGCTGGCTCTCTGCACCTCGGCCCTGGAGGGGCCGCCCAGCGAGACAGAACACTTCCAGACAGTGACCACTGCATTCTTGCCAGCACCACAGAAAGGAAACGTGGTCCCACCCCCATACCGTGCCAGGGAAGGTCAGGTCAGGGGCCTCGGAGTCCACCCTCATGAGACTCTGCCAACAAGCCTTGTCCAGCCCCATCAGAGTGGTGTGGCGGAAGAGGCCGAAACACACCTCCCCGCTGTGATGCAGGGACCATGCAGGAAGCCTAAACTTTCACAGTCAGCACTGTCTTTCCTCTGTCAACAGGACCATGTAGGAAACCTGGACTTCTACCCCCATCCCACCCCTGCCAGAGCCACTCTGGAAAAAGCACCCTTGTGATGTAACACAAAAAGGTCTAGATTTCATTCAAAAACCTCTGATTATACCAAGAACCAGGAAGATTCCAAACTGAATGGAAAAATAAATAATCACCACCTGCCAGCACTGACAGGGATATTAGAAACAACAGAAAGATCTTAAAGCAGCTATCACGAAAATACCTCAGCAAGAAATTACAAACACACCTGAAACAACTGAAAAAAATAGAAAGTCACAACAAAGAAATAGCAAGTCTCAGCAGAGAAATAGAACTGAAAATAATACATCCAAAGTAAAAAGCTTAGCGGATGACTTCAACAGTATAGTGGAGGGGACAGAGGAAATAATTGGTGAACTGGAAGATAGAATGAGAAAAATTACTCAATCTGAACAACAGAAAGAAAACAGACTGCTTAAAAAATTAACAGAGACGTAGGGGTCTTCTATAGGACTGTAACAAAGATCTAACATTCATGTCACTAGAGTGACGAAAAGAGGAGAAAGGATGGAGCAGAAAATGTGATCAAAGAAATAACAGCTGAAAACCTCTCCAATTCTGCAAGAGATGTAAACCTACAGATTCAAGAAGCTGAACAAACCCTAAAAAGAGTAAGCCAAAAGAAATCCACATCAAGACACATCATAATCATACATCTGACAACTAAAGACAAAGAAAAAAAAACCCTGAAAACAGCCAGAGAAAAATATTTTACCTTTGGGGGAACAGTTGCAATAACAGTGTATTTCTCATCTGAAACCATAGAGACCAGCAGGAAGTACCACAATTTTTTTAAAAGAACAGAACCGTCAACTCAGAATCCTATATCCAGTGAAAATGTCCTTTAGGAATGAAGGGAAAATTCATACATTCTCAGAAGAAAGAAAACTAAGAGAATTTGTCATCAGCAGATCTACTCAAAAATGTCTAAAGGAAGTCCTCTAAACAAATAGTAAATGATAAAAGGGGGTGTTTTAGAAATCAGGAAGTAAGAAAAAAAAAACAGTAAACAAAAAAATAAAAATAAAAAATAATAAGTAAATACAATAGGATTTTTTTCCTTGAGTTTTCTAAATTACGTTTGAAAGTTGAAGCAAAAATTATACTGCTCTCTGATGTCATTCTAAATGTATATAAAGAAAAATTTGAAACAATTATATTATAAACAGGGTAGAACAAAGGGAGATTAAAAAGAGTAAAGGTTTCTGTACTTCACGTAAACCAGTAAAATGACAACACTAATTAACTGTGATGTTACCTGTATATAATGTAATACCAAAAGCAGCTACTAAAAAAGTTACAAAAAGATGTACTCATAATCACTATAGATAAATCAAAATGGAATTCTAAAAATGTTCAAGTGAACCACAGGATGTCAAGAAAAAGAAAACCAAGAAAAATGAGAGAGAATAATGAAAAAACAAAAAACATGCAAACCTAAGCCCTAACATATCAATAATTACACTAGATGTAAGTGGTCCAAATACTTCAAATAAAAGAAATAAATTGGCAGAGTGGATTAAAAACCATGACCCAAATATTTACATTCTACAAGATGCAATCTTCAAATATAGCAATACATAAAGGTTGAAAGTAAAAGGAAATAAAAATGTTTAGCATGCAAGCATTAAAGGAAAGCAGGAGTAGTTATTCATATTAGACTTCAGAGCAAAGAAAATTATTGAAGAGGGACATTATAATAAAGAGTCAATCCACCAAAAAAATTATAGCAATTCTAAATATGTATGGCCTAAACAACTGAGCTGCGAAATACAAGAAGCAAAAAGTGATTAAGTGGAAGAAGAAATAGAAAAATTTACAATTATAGTTGGAGACTTCAACAACCTTCTATCAACAATGGGTAGAACAACTAGATATGAAATCAACAAGAATAAAGAACTCAATAACACAATTTACTAACAAGATCTAATAGACATTTACAGAACATTCCATTCAACAATAGCAGAAAATATACTTTCTTCACGTGCTCGTGGAATATACATCAAGATTGGCCATCTCCTGAGTCATAAAGCAAACTTCAATGAATTGAAAAAAAAAAAAAAAGAAATCATAAGGAGCGTATTCTCCAATCACAGGAAATTGAGCAACATATTTCTCTAAATGATCAATGAGTCAAAGAGGAATTCTTGTAAAAATCAGGAAAAAACATTGAAAACTGAAATGAAAATACAATATATCAAAACCTGTGGGATGCAGCTAAAGCAGTGCTTAGAGGAAAATTTATAGCACTAAATTCATACATTAAAACAGAGTAAACTCTGAAATCAATAAACTAAGTTCCTATCTCAAGAACCTAGAAAAAAGGACAAAAAAAACCTACAGGAGGCAAATGAAGGAAAATAAGCTTAAGTCAATGAAATTGAAAACAGAAAAATAGTAGAGAAAATCAGTGAAATAAAAAGCTTCTTTGAAACAAAAACAACAAAAACAACAAAATTGACAAACCTCTAGCAGGATTGAAAAGAAAGACAGAAGACACAAATTATCAATGTCTGCAATAAATCACTACAAATCCTAGAGCCATCAAAAGAATCATAAGAGAATACTTTGAATGACTCTATAAAACTAAATTTGGCAACTTAGACAAACTTGAAAAGTTCCTTTAAAAATGCAATCTATCACAATTCACCCAATCTAAAATAGGTAATTTAATAGCCCTTTAACACTTAAGGATATTGAGTTTGTGCTTTTAAGGCCCCCAGAGAAAGAAATTTCCAGGCCCAGAGAGTTTCACTGGAGAATTCTGCCAAAGGTTCAAGGAAGAATTAACATCAATTTAATAAAATCTCTTCCAGAAAATAGAAGCAGCAGCACTTCCCACTTCATTTTATGAAGCTAGTATTACCCTGATACCAAAACCAGTCAAAGACAGTACCAAAAAAAGTGCAACAAACCAATATCCCTCATGAATACAGGTATAAAAATCCTTAACAAACATTAGAAAATAAAATTGATTAATATATGGAAGAAATTATACACCATGACCACGTGTGTGGCTTATTCCAGAAATTCAATGCTAGTTTAATGTTCAAAAACTAGTAATTGTAATCCACCATATAACAGACTAAAGAGCAAACCACGTCATCATATCAGTTGATGCAAAAAAAATTTTGGCAAAATGTAACGTCCATCTTGGGTTTTTTTAAAATCTCATAAAAATAAAAATACAGGGAAACTTCTTCAACTAGATAAAGAGTATCTGTCAAATTCTACCATTCATTAACATTGTACTTAATGGTGAACACTGATGCTTTTCCTTAAAATTGGAAACACACTAAGTCTATTCATTCTCACCACTTTTATTCAACATAGCTCTGGAAGTTTAGCCAGTGCAATGAGAAAAGGAAAGGAAAAGTATACGGATAGAAAACAAATAAATAAAACCAACCCTGTTTGCAAATCACATGACTGTCTATGTAGAAAATTCCGAGAAATCTATAAAAGAACTAACAAGAGAGTTCAACAAGGTCACAAGATATAAGATAAACATACAGAAATCAATTATATTTCTTCTTGCTCATAACAAACACATGGTCACTAAATTTTAAAATACAATACCATTTACAATTGCTGAAAAAACATAAACTACTTAGGTATAAATCTTAAAAAACATGTACAGATTGTGTGTGTGTGTAACACTACACAACACTGATGAAAGAAATCAGAGAAGAGCTATAAAAATGGGGAGAGATACGATGTTCATAGATTGGAAGGCCCCACACAATAAAGATGTCAATTCTCTGCAAATCAATACATAAATTTGACCCAATTTCTGTCAAACTCCCAACAAGATTTTTTTTAATTTAGACAAGATTATTCAAAAATGTATACAGAGAGACAAAGCTAGCCTAGCTAAAACAATTTTGAGAAATAAGAAGGAGGTAAACAGAATCAGTCCACTTGATTTGAAAACTTACTATACACCTGTCGTCATTGAGACTATAATATTGGCAGAGGCAGCCACATGGGTCAACAGAATAGAACAAACAACCCAGAAACAAACCTGCACAAATATGCCTGACAGATTTTTTTTAAGTACAAAAACAGTTAAATGGAGGAAAGATCACTCTCTCAGTTAATAGTGCTGGAGAAATTAAATATCCCCAGGAAAAACCTGGGAGCATTTCCCTATGACCTAAATTTCACACCTTATACAAAAGTTAACTCAAAATGGATCACAGATTTAAAGGTAAAACATAAAAATGATAACACTTCTAGGGAAAAAAGTCATAGGATAAAATCTTCAGGATCTAGAGCTAGGTAAAGTTCTTAGACTTGACATCAAAACCTAATCCATAAAAGGAAAAAATTGATAAATAAGACTTCATCAAAATGTAAAACTTTCGCTCTGCAAAAGACCTTGTTAAGAGGATCAAAAGACAAGCCACAAAATGAGAAAAAATATTTGTAAACCATATGTCCCAGGGCTGGTATCTAGAATATATACAGAACTCTCAAACTTAACCGAAAGAAAATAAACAATCCAACTAGATAATGGGCAAAAGACATGAACAGACTTAGTTACCTAAAAGAATATACAGAGGGCAAATGAGTACATGAAAAGATGTTCAAAATCATTAGCCATTAGGGAAATGCAAACTAAAACCACAATGAGATACCACGACATGCCTATCAAAATGACTAATAAAAATAATTATAACTTCAAATACCAGGAAGGATGTGGGGGAAGCATCACCCATGTATTGTTGGTGGGAATGCACAATGGACAGTCACTCTGAAAAACATTTTGGCAGATTCTTAAAAAGCAAACTATGCAACTGTCATACAGCCCAGCAATAATACTCCAGGGTATTTATCCCAGAGAAAAGAAGACATATGTTCACACACAATCCTGAGCACAAATGTTTGTAGCAGCTTTATTTGTAATAGCCAAAAAGGGGAAAACACACAGATGTCCTCCAACCGGAAAGGTTAAACAAACCATGGTGCATCCACACCGTGAAATACGGCAAGAAAGGAAATGCACTACCACACACTACAGATACACAATTTGGAATGATTTCCAGAAAACCACGCTGTGTGAAAATAAAGACAATCTCAAAAGGCATACACTGCATCGTTTCACTTATGTAACATTCTTGGAATGACAAGATTATTAAAACAAAGAACCTGTGAGTAGTCACCAGGGACTAAGAATGGGGATGGAGGCAGGAGGATCTGGGATTGATGGGAATGGCCTGTGTCTTGACTGCATTGATGGCATCATCCAGGTTATGTGATTGTGCCACCATTTGCCAAATGTGATGAATGGGGAAGTTGGGTAAAGGCCACACACAGCCTCTGTGGTGTTTCTAACATATTAACCTACAATTATCTGCAAATTAAAAGTGTGATTTTGAAATAAGAATAATACTATCCTGGCTAACATGGTGAAACCCTGTCTCTACTAAAAAAAAAAAAAAATACAAAAAATTTAGCCGGGCCTGGTGGCAGGTGCCTGTAGTCCCAGCTACTCAGGCGGCTGAGGCAGAAGAATGGTGTGAACCCGGGAGGTGGAGCTTGCAGTGAGCTGAGATCGTGCCACTGCCCTCCAGCCTGAGCGAAAGAGCGAGACTCTGTCTCAAAAATAAACCAATCAATCAATAATAATAATAATAATAATAATAATAATTCAAAAATAAGGAAAACTAAAACATTTTAAAAACCTTTCTACTTTGATTAACTGTATATTTACCCAGGAAGGAAGTATTTCAAAGAATCAGTGGCTTCTCTGTGGCTTCTCTATCGTTTAAATAAGATAAACATCCTGGTCTCCCAGACGAAGATGGTGACAGCGACATGAAGCTGAATCACAAAATCCTCTCTCAGCAAACCTAATGAAATGCACCAAAGGGAACTGTTTATTAAAAAGACAACAGAAAATTCGCTCTTTGTTTTCAGCTCAGGAGAGACCAAGGTAAACTTTCTTGGTTGTCCCAAATCCGGGTTCACCTGACAGTGGCCACCGCCACCATGCACCTAAGTTCGACCCCAAGGAGATCAAAGTCGAATTCCTGAGAGACTGGTGCTGAAGTCAGTGCCACGTCTGCCCTGGTCCCCCAGATTGGCCCCCTGGGTCTGTCTCCAGAAAAGGTTGCTGATGACATCACCAAGGCAACCAGGGACTAGAAGGCTCTGAGGATCACAGGGAAACTGACCATTAGAGCACACAGGCCCAGGCGGAGGCTGTGCCATCTGCCTCTGCTCTGATTATCAAAGCTCTCAAGGACCACCAAGAAGCAGAAAGAAACAAAAATATTAGAGTGGAAATATCACTTGCAATGAGATTGTCAACACTGCCAGACAGTTGCAGCACCAATCTTTAGCCAGAGAACTCTCTGGAACCACTAGACTCCTAGGGACTGCCCAGTCTGCAAGCCCAGTGCCGATGGCACCACCTTGTCACATCACAGATGACCACGGAACATGGAGCGCCGGCTAGTTAAGAAGCACAAAGGAAAATATTTCAATAAAAGACCAGTCAACAACCCAAGAAAACAAAAAGCTAATGAGTAGTAGAAAATGCAGTTAAAAACAAAAAATAATGAATAGCAGTAACATAAGGAAAGATGCCATAAACCTCAAAATAGTTGAGGAGAAAACAATGGCTCTGTCTCATCTCACCGCCCACATCCCAGAAGCAGGGGAGAGACAGTAAGAGCATCAGTCCCCCGCCAAGAATCCTCCCCAGCCCTCACCGGCAAAGAGAAGTGGACTGAGGCATAAACAGGCCACCCAGGGAACAGTCAAAGGTGTCCCAGAGAAGAGCAGCCTCCCCCACAGCATCTGTGCAGAGGCAGAAGAAAACACCAGGCTGCCTCGTCCCAGAGCTCACAGCAGACGAGGGGACGTATGGGAGCCAAAGGCTTTCCCTGTAGGGACGGGAACCCCAGGACAGAATAAAATCTCAAAAGGAAGGGTGGCACTCGAATCCCACCAGAAAGCCTGGACAGAGCTTCCGGCCAGACCTACAGTGGCCAGGAGGAGCTGGCACGCAGGGAGTGCCAAGGAGAATGACTCACATTGCGGGAAACAGGCAAAACTCAGGTTAGTCAGGCCATTTTTGGCTAGAAGTGATGGAAATTCAATCCAAGCCATCTCCTGCACATCAAAGAGCATAAAGTAAGGAAATTGAAAATAACAAATTAATAAGACAAGACAATAATTTGGTTCTTTGCCAAAACTAAAAGTATAGATAAAACCCTAGAAAAACTAAAACAAGAAAAAATAGAAAAGACACCATATACATTATTTGAAATGAAATGAAACAAATTTAATTACGAGAATACCATGAACAATGTATCATGTATCAACAACTTTAAAACCTCAATAAAGTTGATGATAGTATTTTTAAATATATAGTCAAAATCAAACCAAGATGAAGTATATAAAAAGTAAACAAAGCAATAATCATTAAAACAACAACAAAAAAATACAATCAAAAACCAACCTTTACTGTAAGTTTTCAGTCCTAGGTGGTTATACTGGAAAGTCTTGCCAGACTGTAAAGGGACTACCAGCTGCCATGCCTCCCACAACGTTTCATGGAATAGAAAAGTAGGAACTACTGCTCACTTTGTTTTATCGGGCTGCTATGCCCTGTATATGAAACATCAAACAAGGACCATGTGCCTCAGTCCATCCAGGCTACTGGGACAAAATGTCATAGATAGGGGGGCTGATACACAGCAGAAACTCACTTCCTCCATTTTGGAGGCTGGAAGTCCAAGATTGCAGCGTCAGCAGGTTCAGTGTCTGTGGAGGGCCCATTCCAGGTTTATGGGTGAGTGGCCATCTTCTCGCTGTGTCCTCACATGATGGAAGGGGTGAGGGAGCTCTCTGGGGTTCCTTTCATAAGGCACTGATCCTATTTATGAGGCTCTGTCCTCATGACTGTGTCACCTCCCAAGGATCTCACCTCCTCCACCATCACCTTGGGGGTTACAATATTTCAATTTATGAATTTGGTGGGGTGCAAATATCCAGACCACAGCACAGCAGGAGAAACTTTTTAATAATCTCCCTTATGTAAAAATGCTTAAGAAAACTCCCCCCAAAAAAGAAGTGAGTTATGTCTAAAAATATATATAATTACATCACAGTCAATTAGTACTATGTCAGCAATGGAAGAGTAATTCAACGTCAAAACAATATGTTTGTACAATTAACATATTACCTGTTACTAAAATTAATGTGTAATACTATCTGAAAGGAAAAAAATTATCTTAATAATTTAGTAACTGATAGTTATAATAGCATTATAATAGTTTGTAATCAATACTTTATTAAAAACTATTTGATGCAATTGTATACTCATTCATGGCTACAAAATACAAAATATATTCCGAGCAAATTAGGAATAGAAAGGAGCATTATGACTAACCAAACGCTATCTGTAAAGAATAATAAACTCATACTTAATGCTGAAACCTTAGAAGTATTTCCATTGACAAGAAGAACCGTTGTGGACATCCCTTCTCACCACTTCCCTTTGACTCTGCATTAGAAGCTCTGCCCATGCAATAAAACAATAGAAAGTGCTAAAAGATGCAAGAAAATGAAAGAATGAGCCAAAAACTCTCATTATTTGTGGGAGATATGATTACTAGAAAATTCTATAGCATCTACAGCCTATTAAAATTAACAACAGAACTGAGTGACATCAACATCAAGTCAATTTCATTCCTATTCCCCAAGGATAACCATTTAAAACATAATCCACATATGCTCCTTCATGCATTTCACAAGTGTTTGCTGAGCCCCCGCTGTGTGCTCAAAGTTCTGGGCCCTGGGGGAGAGACGTGAACAGAGAGATGGAAGCCCCCCGCCCTCCCTGAGTTTACAGTGAGAGCAAGGTCAGTGCGAAATATACCACATATGATGACAAGTGCTTTGGAAAGTAACAGAGCAGGGAATTGGGTGCGTTTCAAAGACATTGAGTCCCAGAGGTCCTCACTGAGAAGGTGACTTTCAGCAGAGACCTGAGGAGGGAGGGAGTGGGAGGTGCTCGGGCAGGGAGAAAAGTGTGTGCAAAGGCCCTAGCACAGGAGTGTGTCGACAGGTTTGAGGAGTCACAGAGAGGCTGGGTGGGCACAGCACGGAAGTGGCAGCACCACCTCCAGCTCCCACTCAGAAAGCTGACGAATGTGGGAAAGGAAGGCCCAGTCTACTTTCTGCACTTCCATCTGTGGGAGAGAAGTCATGGTGGGCTGGACAGGATGGCAGTGAAGGAGGGCCGGCGGGGCTAAAGGCTGGATAGATCTCTCAGGTAGAGCTTTTAAGACCTGAAGACGCCATGAAGTTGAGGAGGAGTCCAGGTCAGGAACTCCCAGTTCCTGGTCTGCACAAGCTGGAAGGAGGGAAATGCCATCTGCTCAGGGGAATCACCAGAGAAGCAGTGTCAGTGAGCAGTGAGGTGTGGGGTGAGGAGATCAGAAATGCAGAGTTAGACCTGTCTGGTTTTGAGATTCCTATTACATATCCAAGCAGAGATGTTGAGAGATGTTTGACAGACTAGTCTGGAAGGCAGGTGAGGGATTTGTGCTGGGAACTCAAAACAAAAATCATCGTGCCACAGGTAATAGTTAAAGTAACTCACAAAACCAGATGAGATCATTGAGCGCCTGAGGACCCATGACATTAAGGGGTCAGAGAGATGGGACAGCCACTGCAGGATGAGAAGGCACAGCCAGAAAACCAGGGGCAAGCTGACGGGTGTGGTAGACCAGAAGCCCAGTGAAGAACACAAAGTAGGAAGTGTCTCAGGGATGTGCAGGCACTCACTCCACCAAACACTCAGGGCAGTCAAGTCATACAAGGCCAGGAAATGGACCACTGGATTTAGCAATGTGTCCACGAGACTAGGAAGAGGAAATGAAGACAGTGAGTACAAATACATAGTAGTAAAAAAAGATATTCACAGAAGCAACAAAATCTTTAAAGTGAAAGAAAGTAACCTGGTCATAAATCTAACCAAAAGTAGGAATAACCTCCAGGGGGGAAATGTATAAAATATTATTGAAGATGATTTGAAAACACCTAATTAGACATATATATATACACACACACACACACACACACACATCACATTATATATATCATATGTATCATACATAATATAAATATATCACATATATATATTTTTAAGGATACGAAGATTGAACGCCTTAAAACGGGAGGTAATTGAATCATGGGGACAGTTACCCCCACGCTGCTGTTCTTGTGATAGTGAGTGAGTTTTCACAAGATGTGATGGTTTTATAAGGGCCTTTTCCCCTCTTTCACTCTACACTTCTCCTTCCTGACACCATGTGAAGAAGGACATGCTCCCTTTCCGCCATGATTGTAAGTTTCCTGAGGCCTCCCCCGCCCTGCACAACTGAGTCAATTAAACCTCTTTTCTTTATAAATTACCCAGTCTTGGGTATTTCTTCATAGCAGCATGAAGCATGAATGGACTAATACAGGGGTTAGTTGTACAAATTATTTTGTCACCCAGGTACTAAGCCAAGTACCCAATCGTTATTTTCTCTGCTCCTCTCCCTCCTCCCACCCTCCACGCTTAAGTAGGTCCCAGTGTCTGTTGTTCCCCTCTTTGTGTCCATGTGTTCTCATAATTTAGCTCCCATTTATAAACGAGAACATGTAGTGCTTGGTTTTCTGTTCCTGCATTAGTTTGCTAAGGATAATGGCCTCCAGCTCCATCCATGTCCCTGCAAAGGACACAATCTCATTTTTTTTTTTTTATGACTGCACAGTATTCTAGTCTATCATAAAGACACATGCCTGCAAATGTTCACTGCAGCTCTATTCACAATAGCACAGACATGGAATCAACCTGTGTTTCACTTTCAGTATGTATTCAATAAGTAACACGAGACAGTCGACAATGTGTTATAAATAAACTTTCTGTCAGATGATGTAAGTGGCCAGAGCAATTTAAGGCAGGCTGAGCCTACATTTAAGGCAGGCTGGGCCCACCTATGATGGTTGGTAGGTTTGGTGCAAATGCATCTCAACTTAAGAGTATTTTCAACTTATGATGGTTTATTGGGAGGTGCATCTGTATTCACATTTGAAACTATTAAAATTAAATTGGATTAAAATTTCAGCTCCTCACCAGCAGAAGCCACATTTCGAGTGTTCACATCACACGTGGCTGGCTGCTTCCGTATTGAATAGCACAGAAAGTTCTATTGCACAGAGCTGGTACTTCAGGGTAAACCTACCTTACACCTCACAGAGGAAAGGTGCAATTACGGAGACTCTGCCTCATTTAAGCCCTTACACACAGGGACACCCCTATGCATGTATAACCTATGCACACACATCACACACCTATGTATGCACATGCACTCTTACACACCTACACCTGCACCCACCCACATACACACACCTCTCGTGCAACCTAAACGCCCATTACAGCTGGAAAGGCCTCTGTGCAGAGTAGCACCACTCACTAAATGGGAGTGTGTGATGAGTCTAGTAGTTGTTCTCAGCCTGGGGCACTCGGGCAAGCTTCCCCGACTCCCTACCTTGCACTGGGTGGAGGTGGTTCCCTTGTTGGCTATGGATGAAGAAGGTCATCTTGAAGGCACTGATTGGAGGACCCTATTAGGGTGCTAATGTGGGTACTACAATTATGAGAACACATGGACACAAAGAAGGGAACAACAGATACTGAGACCTTCTTGAGGGTGGAGGGTGGGAGGAGGAAGAGGAGCAGAAAAAATAATTACCAGGTAGTCAGCTTAGTACCAGGGTGATGATAAGTGAAGGCCCCCATTTGGGAAGTTTGAGAGCATTGACAGGTTCCTGACTGCCTGGAATTGTCCAGCACAGGACTGTCAGCTGTGGGCAATGGGTAATCCCAATAGCGGTGTCTTTACTTCAGAGACAGACCTCAGAATGACGGGCACCCATGGAACATGCCATGTTTTCATGCATGAGCTTCTACACTTAAGAATTGCCATCAGAGATTTTTAACAGTTACC
This sequence comes from Macaca nemestrina, assembly GCF_043159975.1. Lineage (NCBI taxonomy): Eukaryota > Metazoa > Chordata > Mammalia > Primates > Cercopithecidae > Macaca > Macaca nemestrina. The sequence continues at coordinate 1,381,474 of NC_092129.1, read as the reverse complement.
CCTTTTGATGGACAAAAATCTCCCTTAGCATCGATCGGGCAGCGAGCAAAGTAACTGTTTTACTTAGCTCTCTTTTTAAAGATTTACAGCTGGCACGGTGGTAACATTTCACGACCCATAAAAACCCAATCCCTGGAAGTTGTCCAGTGCCTCACAAATCATGAAGTGATGATGGAGCAGAGCTGGCCCTAAAACTCAGCTATGGCCTCTGTGTGTGCGAGTGCATGAGCATGTGGAGGGGCATGAGCACATGTGTGCATGTGTGAGAGCGTGGGCAAGTGCATGTCTGTGTGTGAGCAAGCACATGTGTGAGTGGGTGTGAGCACATGTATGCATGTGTGAGCGTGGGCGAGTGTGTGTGTGTGTGAGCATGTGTGTGAGTGGGTGTGAGCACAAGTGTGCATGTGTGTGAGCAAGCAGTTTGTGCATTGTATGAGCATGAGTGCATGTGTGTGCACGTGTGAGAGCATGGGTGAGTGCATGTGTGTGAACATGGGGAGTATATGTGTGTGCATGGGTGTGAGCATGGGTGAGTGCATGTGTATAAGTGTGTGTGTGACCAAGCGTGTGAGTGGGCATGAGCACGTGTTGCATGTGTGTTAGCATGGGTAAGTACGTGTGTGAGAGCAAGTGTGTGTGAGCAAACGTGTGTGGGTGTGAGCATGTGTGTGCACACCTGTGAGCATGGGTGAATGTGTGTGTGAGCATGGGTGAGTGCCTGTGTGTGCTTGGGTGTGAGCACGTGTGCATGTCTCTACGGGTGAGTGTATGTGTGCGAGCAAGGGTAGAAATGTGTGTGGTCGTGTGTGCACACGTTTGAGCATGTGGGAGTGTGTAAGCATGTGTTGAGGAACATGTGACCATTTTGAGCATATGCCTGAACACGTATGTGTGTGTGAACATGTATAAGCATGTGCATGCACACTTTAACTGGAAATTTCAGGTATGCAGGGTGTGGGTCTCCACACACACACACACACACACACACAGCTCCCTCCTTCCATCCCCCTGGCCTGGGGCTTCGCATCTGTCCCTCAGGCATCGTCCCTGCTAATAGCCATGCAGCCCAACCAGAGCCAGGAGGAAGCTGCATTGGTGCCGCCACACAGCCCTGCACAGCTGGTGAACAGCAGCTTCCCTCACTGTGGGGATGAGCTGGTCCGCCTGGAGCCAGTGTGGCCGCAGGGCTTCCTACCAAGCCTCCCTAGGGTTGGGGAGGAAAAGCTGCCTCCGAGGCCTGGACTGTGCTGTGCTGATGTTCGTCTGCCCTGCTGCCTGCAGGGAGCACAGAGGCTGTGGGTCCTTGCAGGAGCGGCACAGGGACAGAGGCCACAGGAGGCATGGGTGGGTTGTGTGTCTTCACTGGGTGTAATCTACAGGGACAAAGGCCACAGGAGGCACAGGACGGTGGCACATTTTCACTGGGTGTATTTGGTGCCCGAGAAGTATGCACCCCCCAGCGCAGCCCTGCTAACCAGGACGGCTGGCACCTGACGCTCTAATCAGGAAAGCAGAGCCTGGGGAAGACGACGTCCCAGGCTGCAACCACTCAGCAGAAGAGTCAGAAACAACCCTGGCCTGGCAGCTCCTGGATGCAGGCTCCTCTGTGATCAATGAGATTTCAACCAAAAATGAGTCGCCGCTTATTTACTTTGCATTTGTGTGGGCCTGTTCTCTGCTAATAAGAAAACTTGGCAGAAAAGCCCCATTCCTGGGGCAAGCAGCTATTCTAGGAGAGTGTGGGAATGGGAGATGGGTTCGAGGTAACTCCCACCATATGATTCTCCTCGAGCCCCTCTCCCGAGTCCCCTCTGAGGGCCCTGAGACCAGCATTCCTGACTGGCATATCTCAGGTAGCAACAAAGGTCTCAGCTCCACAAAGGGAGATCTCTGCAGACCACCGCTTCGTCGGTGTCACCCGGCGGCCTCCCTTTCTCGTGTCCCAAGAGGGGTGGGGATTGGGTTTGGCTTTCTGTGGGGCATATGGTTTCCAAGTGGACGTTTAATTCACATGCCAGTCCCTGGTGGCGGATTCGGTTTTCCACTTCTGTAACAGGAGCTGGGCTGTCACTACTGTTGGAATCAAACAGACCACTTCTTCCAGAAGAATCCTAGCCCGCACTGAAAACAAAGCAAAATAAACTCACCATCCAACAACCAGCCCCATGTGGCATATCATCCTCCATTTGGATTTCCTTTGGCTTTTGTTTGTGGCAAGAATGTGGAAACAATGAAATCCAGTATCTCCCCTGGAGACATGAGATTTTGTTAACATTTGGGGGAAAGTCAAGACTGAGAGTGAGGCAGCCCCAGCGTCGGGACTGCGTGGCCCTGGGATCCAGTGTGAGGAAGGCCAGCTCCTGGAGCTCCATCCCTTCTGCAAGAGTGGGGCAACCTCAGCGTCGGGACCACACGGCCCAGGGGTTCCAGTGTGAGGACGGCCAGGTCCTGGAGCTCCATCCCTTCTGCGTGAGTGGGGCAACCCCAGCGTCGGGACTGCGTGGCCCCAGGTTCCAGCGTGAGGACGGCCAGGTCCTGGAGCTCCATCCCTTCTGCGTGAGTGGGGCAGCCTCAGCGTCTGGACCACATGGCCCCTGGGTTCCAGTGTGAGGACGGCCAGGTCCTGGAGCTCCATCCCTTCTGCATGAGTGAGGCAGCCTCAGCGTCGGGACCACGTGGCCCCCGGGTTCCAACGTGAGGACGTCCAGCTCCTGGAGCTCCATGCCTTCTGTGCCAGGGCCCCAAACTGTTGTGCCAGCACCAGGCAGGGGCTCACTCCTTTGGCGCCAGGTCGTTTGGACCATAGGTGAGAAAAAGGGCCCTTAATGGTCCTACAGGAGCGGTATAGGACTGTCCACAAAGAAGAGGGTGCCTGGACGCTGTGGCGGGACCATGTCAGGATGCCTCTGTGAGTGCCATGCCTGGACACCATGGGAACCGACCACGGGTCCAATCACAGGAGTCGTCAGGCAGCAGTTCCTGTGCTGGCATTTAAGAGCAGATTCACACATGCTGACCATCAGCCTTGCTGAAAAAGGGGGTCACAGCTGCTTGTGAGAAAATAAGACGACCAGCCAGTACCCAAACCTGAGTATCTGACCTCCCCCGTGTCGGGACCCGAACCTGAGTATCTGACCTCCCCCGTGTCGGGACCCGAACCTGAGTATCTGACCTCCCCCGTGTCGGGACCCGAACCTGAGTATCTGACCTCCCCCGTGTCGGGATCAAACCTGAGTATCTGACCCCATCCCCCTTGGGACCCGAACCTGAGTATCTGACCCCCGCCCCCTCGGGACCCGAACCTGAGTATCTGTAGCTTATAGTGATCCCCATTCTACCCAGAGGCTCAGGTCTGAAGAAAGTGGTTTTGCTAGAATGTTCTTGCCCTCATCACACCTCAGAAGCTGAATTCTCAGATGAGGGACACGGAGTGGGGTGATTCACGACATTTGGGACACAGACTCTGGAGCCAGACCACCTGGCTCGAATCCCAGCTCTGCCACACACAAGCTGTTGGCCAGAGACAAGTTCTCAGCCTCCTTTGGCCCTGCTTCACTCCCGTGAAATGAAGCTGTTAATGGTACCCCCCTCACAGCATGGTGGAGATTCCAGCATCAGCACTTGAAGAGCCTTTGGGCAGCATCTGGAGCCCAGCAAGCACACACAGGAACCTGATGGACAAGCAGGACAGAGGCAGCCTCATGAGCACCGCACAGGCACCTGCACACAACTGGCAGCTAGAGGGGAATGCTTCTACCCATGACAGCATGACGGCGTGAGAGGCGTCTCCACCCTTGAGAAGCACAGGCTGCAAGAAGACAGCTGGGCCGTGGGGGTCCTGATCACACGCCGTGGGGCAATTTTAAGCACCTGCCATCCCCGGCTGACCCATGCTGAGGGACCGCCCGTGCTGTGGGTCCCTCTGGCTCCCTTGGCAGAGCCCTGCAGCAGTGGGAGGCTGAGCGTCCAAAGCCCTAAAGCCACCACCAGCCCAAGCAGTCATCTGGAGTGGTGCTTGGTGAGCAGTGGCACGCCGTGCCCCAGGCCTTCAGCTCAGGCGTGCAGAGCTCCAGAGCTCCGGAACGGGAGAGCCAGGACACAGGGGTGCGGCCCGTGATCGCCCAGGAAGGCCGGTGGCCCTGGCTGCAAGCCTCATCTTTCCCTTGGCCCCTGTAACCAGGCACAGCCCAGGCTGTTCCCCTCCCTTTCGAGGGGAGCTGGTCATCAATACATCAGTTTGTAATCACATGACCAGGAAGGTTCTTGGAAGTGAAGCCACCAAAAGGCCAAGGGTCCTGTCATTGCCTCGACTGGCTGCCTGGGGGTTTCCTGCAGCCAATGGAAACTGACCTTTGTGCCAAGGAAATAGCCAATCCAGCCAGAGGCAGGAGAAGGCTTGGTCCAGGTGCCCCAGGGGTCTCTTCTCCCCCTGAGAGGACAAAGGCTTAGGGAGGACACACACAGGTGCACTCCCAGCCCCTGGGATTCCTGTGGTGGTTTCCTTCACCATTGTCAGCGCTGGAAACACAGAAGTTGACACAGTCCCATTGAAGTGGATCAGGTGTGTTGTCGAAGGTAGTGCACATGTACAATGGCAGGTCTGTCAGCACCTGAGGGTGCTGAGGGCCTGAGGTAAAGGCTCATCATGAAGCCATCAGTAACCACATCTTTTTTCTTTCATTCAATCAAAGCAAAGTGTACATCTTCAATGCATGACCTGGCGAGATTTAATAAGACACAGCAGAAACTGTGAAAGAGGTGAATTCCAATCGAGGAAGTCTGATCTGGCTTGAATTAGGCTGACTGTTAATGGGGGTAAGGGCATCGCCAGCAGAGGGGAGATGGTGAGGCCGATGATGGCGTTACTCAGAGAGCAGGAGACTGGTGGGAAAGGAGAGTGATGGGTTCTGCTGCAGGAAGACATGGACGTCCCTCCACACTCTACCAGTGTTGAGGGCCATGAGAAGTTTCTAAATAGGGGTTCCTAGGTGAGGACGTGCTTTAGGGGGTCAGTGGCTCCAAGAGTAGAATCATTTTGGAGGGAGACAGATTACCATGAAGCCAGCTCAAAACAGATTCCAACGATACCCAGTAGACGCCTATGGGCTGCACCAGCAAAGGAAGAGACATTTGGGAGGGAAACCCTGTGCCAGGCTGGTGAAGGTGAAGACGGGGCACACTGTTGCAAACAAGTCCAAGTTTTCTGTTAAAGCATCAACACTCTCACCTTAACCTTATAAATTTCCTCAGCCTGAACAAAATTACCCTTCTCAGCTGAAACCTGCAATGAATACTAATGACAAATTACAGTGCTTTTCCCTAATGCTAATGTCTACACTATAGCTACAAAGCTGTTCTTATTTCAGTCCAAGCCTGACCCCAAGACTGAAAGAGGCAGCCTTTCCACCTCCAAGGCCCTACCTGTCCCTGGTGCGGATTTCAGGGCTCTGGATGCTGCTTCCCTTGGTGGGGGCTGGCACCGTGAAGGGCCTGACCATGGCCAGCCCTGTCTGCCCCTCTTTGGAGATGTCATTCTAGACACAACCTCTCACTATCCAGCACTTTTATTTTCCTACCCATAATACAACAGTAAGCATTAGCAACATTCCTCCGATGTGCCAGCACAGGGAGAGAACCAGAGTGTATGTAGGACCTGGCTTCTGCCTTCAAACATCTTCCAACTTGTTCAGAGAGTCCAGAATGAAACAAACGAAGTGTACAAAAGACAAGCGGTATTCAGTCCCTGGCTTGTGTACAAGCTCACGGGAGGAGGAGGTTAACCCTTGGGAGAAGCTGTGCTGGGGAGGTTGCAAGTCCTTCTTGGAAGCCAGAGACCAGGCCAGGGATCCAGACTGCAAAGTCACATGGCTTGTGCCTGGCACACCAAGAAAGACATGCAGCAGAGAGAGCCCCTGGGGCAGGCTGGGGTCATGGAGAGAGGGTCCTGCACGCCAGGCCAAGGGTTGGGATCACTGGTTCTGATGCCATGGCTTCCATGAGGCCACCTCTCAGGGGTCAGGCACATCAGGGCAGGGTAGTCCTGGGAATGGGCAAACGCGGGGTCTCGGGGAATGCACTGAGAGGGCAGGAGCCCGGCTATGGAAAGACACCTCGAGTTTTCCTGCCAAATGTGTGTGATTCAATTCACTTTCCCCAGCACTGACCTGACTCTTAGCCCACGTGAAACCTGAAGGAACGCTTCAAGGGAAGGCTCCGTGCACAAGCAGATCATCCATCCTGCAGCTCAGCGGCTTCTTACGATGCTAACATTCTTAACTGTTTAACATTTGTTTGGCAACCTCATACATGAATCCAAGCCCCTCTTCCTGTAACAGCCATCGCCATCAATTAGGCATCAAGTAAGTCTCCGATCCTGTGCCTAGGGCTTTATGTAAGTGGTTTCTTTAATCTCACAACAATGCCAACAAGATCACCCCTGCTAACACCGAGCCCTGCGGGTTTTCTCCTAGGAGCCCAAATGGTCAGGGCTTATCAACCGCACAGGCAAGACGGGCCCAGGTCAGCTGACCGGAAGGTGGGCTCTGTCCGCCTCTCCCTGCGGCCCTGGTGGAAGGCAGTTCATTCATGAGACATGGAGACTGAGGCATGGGTGAGCTGGATGAGTGACTGCGTGTGCACCAAGGAGGCAGCTGCCACCACACAGCTCCACCCGCCAGCCCAAGCACAAGTCTCGCTGCAGCCTCACTGTGGTTTCCTTGCCGCCACCTCTGCCCCCGAGCCCAGGCAGCATGTGGATGTCAGTGCAGCCTCAGCACCACCCACTCCTGACCTCTTCACCCACCTTCACCATCTTTCCTGCTGGCTCCCTGGTGCCTTCAGAATAAAGACCCTTGAGGCCTTGTCAAGGCTCCTGCCTTCTCCAGCAGGCTCTCAGCCTGCCTCCTGGCCTCATGTGCTTCGCTCTCAGGGCATTCCACAGTTGTACTTTTGTATATTTTATGCAGTTATTGGACCAGCTTCTGCCTTTCCCAGTAGACTACACACTGCATTAAGGTGGAGACTATGTATTTGATAAACTTCTGTAGAATGAATGGTCTGGAGCGCAGGATATGGAGAGAACGTTGGCTCCCTTGGCAGGAATAGCAAAGTGGGCACAGGAGTCCCCTCTGCAGAAGGGAGGAGATGACTTTTGCTTCAGACCAGTTGCATCTGGGCGTGGGGCTGGCTCACGTGCCGAAGGTGCCCCGATCAGCAGAACTCAGAGGAGGTGCCGGCCGCGGAGTCCAGCCAGGGCCTTCACACAGAGGCTGTGCGAGTTTCTGAGGGAGGTGAGACCCACAACACGAGACTCCCATAGGGGAAGAGCAGACCCCGGGACCGAGCCTGGGGAACGCAGCAGGGCCAGCCCAGTGAGGCCGAATGACTGGACCCCAGGGAGGCAGAAGACAGAGGGGCCCTGGGAGTCAGTATTGAGAGACCCGGAAGGCGGGAAGCATTGAAGACTCCACACGGGGAGTCAGTACTGAGAGACCCGGAAGGCGGGGAGCACTGAAGACTCCCTGAGAGACCCAGAAGGCAGGGAGCACGGAAGACTCCAAAAGACTCCATAGTCATGTTTTTGTTTTATAAATGGAGTTATCAGCAGACAGTGAAGTGGGTTTTTTTGTTTGTTTGCTTTGTTTTGAGACGGAGTCTCACCCTGTTGCCCAGCCTGGAGTGCAATGGTGGGATCTCGGCTCACTGCAACCTCCGCCTCCTGGGTTCAAGCAATTCTCCTGCCTAAGCCTCCTGAGTAGCTGGGATTACAGGCACGCACCACCATGCCCAGCTAATTTTTTGTATCTTTAGTAGAGACGGGGTTTCATCATGTTGGCCAGGCTGGTCTTGAACTCCTGACCTCAGGTGATCCACCCACCTCGGCCTCCCAAAGTGCAGAGATTACAGGCATGAGCCACCATGCCCTGCCGAGTGAAGTGGTTTTAAAAATCCAACTATAGATTTGGCTTTAGAAAAGTAATTGCAAATCTTAGATGCGGAAGCCCAAGGGCTTGACGGCCAGAAGTGGCTGTGGAGGGTGGAGGTGGCAGAGGGGCTGCAGCTGCGCGAGAAAGCGCCTTTCCAGTAAGGGGCTGCAGCCATCTGGTCGCCTTTCCAGAACTCCGATTAAGAAAGTGAGGATAGAAATGGGACCGTAGACGGAGAGGATCCCAGAGGAAAGAGGAGTTTCAGTTAGAACATTTTATTCAAATACAAAGGGGAAGTTCCACCCCCATTGAGCACTGGGGAGTGCGTTCTCAGACAGGGATGGTTAAGAAGCCGCAGTGGTGTGCCCCGGAAACCAGTAGCATGCGCCACAGCTGTCTAATCCATGCACAATAACCTCGCTGCCCATTCATCCGCATTTGCCTTAGGTTTTCAGAGAAGTAAAATTGTGTGAGAAAGTTGTTGCATTTGGACTTCTAGCCCAGGAACAAAAAGAAAGTCCAGCGGACTGTGTCAGCACACTCGGGAGCCCGAAGCAGGTGAGCATCTGTCTGGCACACCAGGTGTCGATCTCCCTGAGACGAACTGGAAAATGCTCTTCCCGGAAGTGCAGCACCAGAGCGTGTGATGTGTACTTGTTCGTGTGGAAGGCCCAAGACGCCATCCAACCCCATGGCTCTCAAACCGGGTCTCCAGACCCACGGCCTCAGCAGCATCTGCAGCCCCCAGCGTTCCAGATTCTCAGACTCAGCCCCCACCCACGAGTCGGAAACACTGGGGCTGGCTTGGGAAACCCGTGCTCTCCTGGGCTCTCCACACTGACTCTCATGCACCTGAAATCTAAGAGCTTCTGCTCGAATTTGACAGTTCTCACTCAGTCAGAACCACCTAGGGACGCTGTTGAAATCCCATGCTGGGATCCTGTTCCCAAGGACCCTGTACATTTGTCCTGGCCATCAGCGAGTTTTAAAAACTCCCCAGAGGCGTTTACTGTGCATCCAGGGATGGGGCCATCGGCAAGGTGGCTCCGTGGGTCGAAGCAGACCTCACAGTTCGAATGCGCAGCTCCCATTGTCTCAAGTAAAGAGACAGGTTTTGTGCTTTTGAGTCTTTTAGAAGAGAAGTGACATGGAGATCTAAAAGAATATGTGGTTTATGAAAGTTCAGTTAAAAAATGGTGAAGATGATAAATTGTATGTTATGTGTATTTTACCACAAGAAAAAATAGAGGAAAATGCAGGATATTAAAAACAGTGCTACCTGGAATTTGTACGCGCATGAGTAATTTAAAGTCCAAAACGACAAACTCCCTGGGCCGCCTCTGAACCAATGTGCTCCTGAGCCCTCTTCGGCCTCCCTGGGTCACGTCTCTGCAGATTAGAACCGTGCTATGCCGAGCCCACCTTCCTGTTGCCATTTTGTGGGGAAGGAAAACGAATTTAATCTCTTTTCCTGACCCCACCCTTCTTTTCCATAGTGAACAACAACAAAAGTCGTATAATGGAACTTAGAATTGATGGGGCCCACAGCATACCGAGGCTCATTAAGCAATAAAGATCGTGATTGAGAATATTGTTCACGATTAATGACAGGCTGGGGGCCGAAAACGCACAGCTGACGGCCAGGAAGCCCAGTTGGTGAGAACCCTGCCAAGCATCCCCCTCAAGGCAGTCCGTGCCATTGTCAGCAACAGAGGACGCAGACCTGGGCAGGGTGGGACCCTCCCTGAGAAGCCCGCCCTCCGCGCCCGCACCTCCCCTCTGTCTGCCGCGCCCCTTCCCCGCGGAGCCCATCTGTGGCTGCAGCCACATCCTGCATTCCATCCACTTAAAGCCTGTTGTGCAATCCCTTTGGACCGGTGGACACCTAATTAAAACAAATTAACGATCTGAAGCAGAAACTGTGTTTAATGAAGCCTCGCTCGGGCTTGCGCGTGGTGCCAGGGCTGTTTGCCTACAAATATTTACCAGCCCTTGGTGCGGAAGAAGCACGGCCACCTGTCCCCAGCCTTCCTTCCACCCGCGGGCAGTGCCAAGCGGGGTTCCTCCCACCATCGCCACAACGACCCCTGGTCCCTGTGCCCATGGAGCTGTAAGAGCGGCATCCGCCTCCCTCTGGCCTGCTCTCCCTCGGGTCAGGGTCCTGCCAGGCCCCTGCTGGCCGACCCTTCTGATCCAGTCTGGGTCCAGCTTTGGCAATCTCAAGTTCACCCAGCAATTGGGTGGGGTTTCCTGTAGGTGGGGCCAACAGCCTGAAAGCCACCTAGGGTTAAAAGTAAAAAACGTGTGATTATTTTCCCAAAACAGAGATGAGACCCACCTTAAGGGTACTTGCTCCTAGAATTGCCTCAACTCTCATTTCAGGTCTGGTAAGATGGTGCGATTATTATAACAGAGAAGAAATAATTTGTTTTAAATACAAAAGGAAGGAGAAAGTGGAGAGGGGCAAAGAGAAGGCAAGAATTGAGGCAGAAAGGTGGACCAGGACAGCAGGGAGTGGACCGGCTGAGGGAGGCAGGAGGATGCCCCAGAGCCCTGACCTCCGTCCGTCTCGAGTTCTTGGCCTCACCTGCCTCCTTCTCAGCATCTCACCTGACAGTGACTCCGACGAGCACCTCCAGCTGGGGGCCCCCAGATCTGCACACTGTTCCCACCATGAGACCCTGCACGTGCCCCCGCCCAGGTGAGGGCTCAGTGCTCTCAGCCCTCCACACAGCAGAACACTCCGCTGCCACAAGCGTGGGTGATTTGGATGTCAACCCCACAAGGCAAGGCCCAGAGGGAGCTCAGGGTGAGCCCCTTCCACAGACAGAGTCCCTGAGCCACACAGGAAGCCAACAGTCTCTGCAGGATCACAGACAAGGTGCAGAGCAGGTGCAGAGCTCTGTCACTGCTCCCAACATGCCCAGGACGGGACGGGATGAAACACCCTCTCCACCAGGTGCCCAGGGCAGGGCCTGAGTCCACAGGACTGTCGGCCCCACAGAAATGTTTTCATTTCTTTCAAAATAAGAAGGAAGAAAACAAACTGCTAGGTAGAAGAAAATGTTTTATTGTATACAAATGTATTCATGTTTTCCCAATGCGGTTGTAAAATGTCATTTATAATCTTTCTTATGGAGGGCAGGCCCTGCACCAGCAGCTCTAGGGGCCAGACCTGTATGTCACTTCCAGGGCACTTCCCGGGCCGGCAACAACTGCACCAGGCAGCCAGCAGGGAGGCCAGCAACCTTCCCCATCAGCCCCAGCCTGTGGTCTGGGCCTCTCCTTTAGAGCTGCCCCTTCCCCTTAAAAGAGCCTGTGTGCTGACGATGATGTCTGGGCTGGCCCCTGGCCCATTCTCTAAAGAAGACAGCCCCAATGCTGCCGCACACAAACAGGCAGGTCGCTACCTGTCAGCTCAGGTCACTGGAGACTCTGGCCCCACTGACCACCCCTGCCTCCTGGGCCCCGCTGGGGACAGGGCCGACACAAGTCCATGCCCGCCTCCTCTTCCAGACTGTCCCCGCTTCCCTCTGCCCTGCATTCTTGGTCCCTGCCTGCAGCCCTGAATTCCTGCAGTGTGCGAGGCAGGATGTGCATAACTCTGGAATTCACTTTCTCACCTGCCTGTCGCAGCCTGAGCCCGTGAGCCCGCAGGGCTCAGCACAAGTCCCATCTGCTCACCGGGCAGACGCATGGCAGGCTGTGACTCAGGAGAGGGAAGTCCCTGGGCTACAGACTATTAATTTGAAACCCAGAAGACCAGGTGACACCCTATTCTGAACATCAAATAAGGGGAAATGAATGCATCGCATACCAGGTGGACCAGCTCCCAGGTGCTTGGGCAGGATGCGGCCATCCCTGGGGTTGGTTCTCCCTGTGCCTGGCACTCTCCTCTCCAGGTGCACCAGAGCTGACTCTGCACTGCCAAGTGGGATTGGGGAGCACTACACCCCACAGCAATGCTACCTGCTGGGAAGGGCACAAGAAGACGGGAAGCCATCAGCCACGCAAAGGGACAGCCTCCAAAATCAACACATTTGGAATCAGCCACACAAAGGGACGGCCTCCAAGATCAACACATTCACAAGGAACCAGGAGCCAAAAAGAAGACTTTACCTCGAGCCATTCCCGGAAGCACGAGTCGCTCCCACCTCCAGGCACACACCAGCGTTTACTTGGTTTGGAGCTGCCCAGCCCAGCCCAGCACTCTTGCCAGGGTACCAGAGCCTGGAGGAGGAGAAGAGGTGCCCAACCCCACTGTGCTGTGGGACTGGCAGGGCTTGACACACATGTGCCACTGTGTTGCACGACCACAGCCTAGTGGGCTTCCTCTGCCTTCACCCAACCCGCTAAGGACAATGCTGAGGTCAAACGGGTCTTACACGCAGATTTTTGGACTCCTGAACTGAACAGACTTTGTAAACATAGTTTACTTTTTAAATTTAGTCTTTTATCACATTCTTCCAGATAGAAAATGGCTCTCTTAGTGACATCAAGATCATGTTTCTCCCAACCAGCCATTGTTTGCCGGAAAACCAAGCTCGTTGCCACCACATCCATAACCCAGCATAATATTCGTGTGAACGGGTTAGTGCTGTCAGCATTAGAAATGCCGGATTCTTAATGCTTAGAGCTGAAAGAGGCCATCCTCAAGCCCAGCACTGTGACCTCACATGAGAAAAGCATGACGCACCACGTGCTCTGAGGTCAGCCCTGCAGTCTGTACAGCTCCACCTCCAGTCTCACTATCCCCACAGCCCTGCCCCAGTAAGTTCACTGGACGCTGGATGCTAGATACTGGCCTCCTCTGCTTGTGGCTTTCACCCCTGCCTCCCGAGTATTTCAAGTGAGACGCCTGCTCACATCAGTGAGTGCCCGATACCGAGGGAGGAATCGTGATCTGAACAATCAGATTTGAGTATCTTTCATAAGCCTTCTTTCTAAATCTCCAGCGAGCTCACACTTGCCTGATGGAATCTAACCATCATGCCCTCCCCATCTTGGCACCTTGACAACTTTTGCAATATTATCATGACCTGGCAAGAACGTGCTGTTTGCAGATGCAGGCGACCGCGTGTTCTTTGTTGACATGCCAAGCAAAGGAGGCTGGAAGAGGAGCCCTTCCAAGATGCCACCTGCAGTTCTCACTGCTCTTGTCACTACATTGAACATATTTGGCCGTCGTTAGTCACTTCGGATAAAAATACAAGTAGATTTCAGCCATGTTTGGTAATTTCTAAGAGAGGGTTCACGGAGTCCCACGAGGGGCACTAAGACCCTTTATCCCCCAAGACGCCCACCAAGTGCTCCATGTCCTGCTGGTTTCCACCTCACACTGTGACTGGTGGTTTGTGTTTTCCAACAACACCCAAGGCTTCAGTTTCTTTCACCTTATAAGGAGTACTTTCCCCATGTGGTCAGCAGTGCAAGGGCTGGTGTCCTCGACTCCTGAATCTGCAGGGCCTGTGCCCACTGCTCTCTCCTGCCTGTGTGTGGGCCTGATCTGGGGCCCCCTGTTCTGGATGTGCCCAGGACTTCCCCTTGGTGTAGCCCTGGAAGTCCTGTGTCCTGGAGAGAGGCCTCTGTGCCAGGCAAACCAGGGTGGTTGGTGGGGTCATGTGCTGACCTCCTGAAATCACGCCCCCTTCAATTTGTCTTATAGCAAGCAGATTTTGACAACACAAAGCTTTCTCTAAAAATTTAAGGCCGGGCACGGTGGCTCACACCTGTAATCCCAGCACTTTGAGAGGCCGAGGCAGATGAATCACCTGAGGTCAAGAGTTCGAGACCAGCCTGGCCAACATGGCGAAACCCCATCTGTACTAGAAATACAAAATTAGCCAGGCATGGTGGCGCATGCCTGTAATCCCAGCTACTCGGGAGGCTGAGGTAGGAGAATCGCTTGTACCCGGGAGACCAAGGGAGCTGAGATTGTGCCACTGTACTCCAGCCTGGGCAACAGAGCAAGACCCCACCTCAAAAAAAAAATTAAAGCGCAATTTTTAGTGAAGGCTAAAGAAAAATGGTGGGATGTGATCTGAATCCTGATGAAGGCCTGAGAACAGCCATCAAAGGAGTCAGAACCAGAAGGAGATTCTAAGGAGCTCTGGGCCTCCCTTGTCCTCAGAAGGCATGACCTTTATTTACACGTGATGTAGTCTGCATTTGCCGGGAGACTGCATGGGACACTCCAGCAGGTTTTCCATCTCGAGTTCCTGTAACCTGCAGCAAAGGCATCAGAACGGCCACAGGTCACAAAGCAGGAATGCGTCCTGCCCGGTGGCATCGCCCCGATCTTTGCTGCGTGGCCTCAGATCTTCTCCCTCAGGACCTGCAGGGGCTTTGGCCTACACTCCCCAGGGCACAACCCTGTGAGACTGAGGCACCAACATCTGCCTGGTTCTCAGCACTTACTGGGATTGAGTTGAACATCACAACAAAACTTGCAGAGAGCAGCAGTCAGTGGCCCCAAGGCCGGGCTAGTGCCGGGGACTCGGCCCTGAGCACGCAGGAGGCAGCCTGCCTGTGCCCGGCCCAGGGCCCTGGGTTTCCCCTTTGCTTTGTTCCCCAGGGGGTGCTGGCTGGCACGCTGTCTCGGAGGGGCAAGGAGACGCCAGCCCAGGCAGTTTCCAGGGCAGACCACAGCAATGCCTGGCGTGCGTGGCGGGGAGTGCGGCCATCTGGTCATTAGGGCCGAGTTGCTGCCAGCGCCAGAGGCTCTTTCTCCGTCTCATTCCAGGGGCTTTGGAGCCTACGGCAGAGATCCCGCGGAGAGCCTGGCTAAAGCTCATTCTCACATCTTCTCTGTTCTTGGACAGAGAGAACGAACTGCTCTGTGGGAAGATATACACGCATGCATGTGTGTTCTTGCATGTGTGTGAAGACGAAGACACCAGGTGTTGAGGACAGTGGGAGAGTGAGGAGCCACTGATGCAGACACTGAAGGTGTCCCCCAGACCCTCGGCTCCCTCCAACGAGCCCCCCAAGCAGGAGGCCTGGTCGTCCACCCCCATGCACGGCAAGTCAGTGCTAATGTGACCTCAGTGCTAATGTGACCTCAACCCTCAACTGTCCTGAAAACCATGTAAGAAAGCATTCGGAAAACGCATGCACCCAAGAGCATCGCAGAGTCCATGACAAACATTCACGGTCATGCTTTTTCAGAGAAGGAATAGGGGTTGGTAACACTCTCTGGTCTGGGGGCTCGGGGAGGTGAGGCGACTTCTCCACACAGCCAGGTGTCCGCTCTTGTCAGTGTGGTCTGCGGACCTCGCACAAAGTGCCCTTGGCACACCCGGGCTGCAGACAGCCGTATTCTCACCTCCACCTTGTATTCTCACCGCCACCTCGTATTCTCACCTCCACCCCGTATTCTCACCTCCACCCCGTATTCTCACCTCTACCAAGTATTCTCACCTCCACCCCATATTCTCACCACCACCATGCATTCTCACCACCACCCTGCATTCTCACCTCCACCCTGTATTCTCACTGCCACCAGGTATTCTCACCGCCACCTCGTATTCTCACCTCCACCCCGTATTCTCACCTCCACCCCGTATTCTCACCTCCACCAGGTATTCTCACCTCCACCCCATATTCTCACCACAACCATGCCTTCTCACCACCACCCCGCATTCTCACCGCCACCCCGCATTCTCACCGCCACCCCGTATTCTCACCTCCAACCCGTATTCTCACCGCCACCCCGTATTCTCACCGCCACCACGCATTCTCACCGCCACCACGCATTCTCACCTCCACCCTGCAGTCTGCCACCCCGCATTCTCACCACCACCCTGCATTCTCACCGCCACCCCGCATTCTCACCGCCACCCTGCATTCTCACCGCCACCACGCATTCTCACCGCCACCACGCATTCTCACCTCCACCCTGCAGTCTAACTGCCACCCCGCATTCTCACCTCCACCCCGTATTCTCACCGCCACCCCGCATTCTCACCTCCACCCCGCAGTCTCACCACCACCACGTATTCTCACCGCCACCCCTCATTATCACCTCCACCCCCATTCTCACCGCCACCCCGTATTCTCACCTCCACCCCGTATTCTCACCATCACCCCGTATTCTCACCTCCACCCTGCATTCTCAAAGCCACCCCGCATTCTCACCGTTACCCTGTATTCTCACCCCGTATTCTCACTGTCACCCCATATTCTCACCTCTACCTCGTATTCTCACCTCCACCCCGTATTCTGTCACCTCGTATTCTTACCGCCACCCTATGTTCTCACCTCCACCCCATATTCTCACCTCCCACACTCACTGCACTTGATGCTTCTCAGCCTGAATTGAAATGTCACATGGGTCGTCCACTTCGGAGAAATAAACATTCTAAGAGAAAGTGAAGTTTTCCTTAGGGACATGGAAGAGGGTTCTGTTTCTCTTACTCACTTCCCAGAAAATTCTGTTCGGGAGCCAAATGCCCTGATAGGACACAGACCTTAAAAATATGGGCCTAGTTGCTGCTGCTGTTTGTTCTGGAAGCTTCCAGACCCTGAGGGCTGGCAGCTCTGGTCTCAGGAACCTGGCTGTGCTCAGCCTGCCCTGGTGTGGGTCACTCCAGCAAGGAGGAGGATGTGTGACCACTGGGGACACACAGTAGAAAGGGAAGTGTCCCGCCTGGCAGGGCAGCTTTGCCCCATCAGCCCAGGGACTCAGGGAGACCCAGAAGCAACAGGAGCCACAGCCACTCACAATGCCACGGGGAGAGAGTTACATGTGGGGGAGAGTCACACAGCCACGGAGAGTCACATGGCCGTGGAGAGTCAGTCACACATCCATAGAGAGTCAGGCACCCGGCCGTGGGCCTCAGTCAGACGGCTGTGGAAAGTCAGTCACACCAGTTACGCTGCTGTAGGGAGTCACATGGCAGCAGGGCAAGTGAAATCTCATGGGAAGCCACCATTCCAGGGCACTGGAGGTGGTCACTTGAGCTCTGCAGCTGGTGGTCCCTGATGGCTGCAAGAACAACACCTCGAGGCTCTGCTGCGCTCCCCCAGCTTTGTGCCAGGCAGCGTGCGAATGCGGGTGCCGAGTGTGCTTTGGTCTGATCCTGGAAAGTGAGGTAGCTCTGATGCCGAGATTCGTATCTTGGTGCCAGACAGGGCCCTACACCAGCCAAGTGGCTGAGTGGGCCTCAAGGGGCTGGAGAGACGCAGGCAGGTGACTTTGCATCCTGAAGAAACACACGGGTGAAATGGCAACTGACTAAATCCCAGCTTCTTCGGAGCTATTTGTAGTTGGCACACTTGGCATCCTCAGTGAGAGTGTGTGCCAGCCTATGAGGAGCCCAGGACCTGTGCGGGGGCCTTGCAGCCCTGTCAGCCTGCAAATCTGGCTGAGAAATCATGACTTTTGTGTGTCTAGAATAAATTGTATTCAGGTTGGAGTGAAGTGCATTGCATTTTTGTGATGAAGGCCATGAGCTCTGAGTTACATAATAAGAATTTAGAGGGAGATAAATACTGGCTGTCCAAGTGCACTGCCCAGCTAGGGAAGGAGGGTGGGGTCTGGAATACTGGAGCATTTGCAGGACTCTGGACTGCCCGGCTAGGGAAGGAGGGTGGAGTCTGGAATACGTGGGCATCTGCTGGACTTTGGGGGAGCAGCAGGTATTGCATGTGGGTCCCATGAGATTACAGACGTGTCTCTTCTTTAGCAAAGTTGCAGTTCCTCCAGCCACTCCAGGTTCTGTTTCCCTGGGATCATTTAGTCCCGTTGGAACCCAGAGTGGGCCTGTAGACTTCCATCCCACTCACTCATCCAGAGACACCACCCACAGAAGCAGGCACTGGGGAGGCCTGGTCTGGCCGCGGCTCCCAGGATCCAACGTGAAATGCCCCCTGGGTGTTTGGAGACAGAGCTTGCTCCTAAGGGGAAGCCACAGAGACAGCAGAAGGATGCGAATGCTGCTGCCAAGTTGCTCCCACGGCTCGATACAGAGGACACAGGTGATGGGAGGCTGGGCTGCGCGGGGCCTCTCACTGCTCATCTTCATTCATTGCATCTTAGTTCTCTCCTCTGTTATTGAGGCCAAATGTACTGCTGGTAAACTGCTGTTCTGTGTATCCTACACTGTGTTCAGGACACAAGCACAGAAGTCCACTCCCTCAGCCAACAGGCTGCTGGTTGGCACCTCTGGTGAGTAACAGGCCCTTGGGAATTAAAAAATAACAACAATCAGCACCGCTCACTACCCTGTGGCGGCTGCTTCTCCTTGGGCTTCTCTCCTCCTAGGTATGATGTGTGAGCCCTGCAAAGCCAGGGCTCCCAGAGCCCCACTTGAGGCCGGGCTTTGCCATCACTCCTCTCTCCTTGTGCCCCTTTTTCCTCCCCACCCCAGATAGTGTGGGTCCCCAGGCTGCCTTTCCAGGTGAGGGTGATGGAACAGAAGAGCCACAGCTGTTCCTCCCTCGTGCGGCCTCCCAGGCCAGCTCTGTAGCTTGCGGGAGTTGACTGTGTGAGATGCAGTTCTTTCTGTGCCTCTGAAGAAAGGGTTTGCTCCTGAACGGCGACAGCAAGACTCACTTACCGGTGATTTCTCTCTCCTTTGAATCACACCCCTCTGGCTCTTAAGCTCCAAGCGCTGTGCATGCCATGGGGTCGGGAGCACAGAGATTCGGCCCAGGAAAGGCTGCTGACACCACTGGCATTAGGCTCAGCCCTGACCGGATGGCCAGACAAGCTTAGCAATTTGCTGAACTATCCCGGAAAACAGCATCCTTGTCTACGGACTTAGGGAGTTGGACCTGGTCACTTTCTAGGCTGTTTCTCATGCTGAAACTCCCTTCCCCTCAGCCAAGTCCACAGCAGCCCATGGAGGACTGCCTGTTGTCTCATCTGAACAGAAGGGTGAGACGAGCCCAGGGAGAGCCTGCACCACTGACAGCACAGTGGCCGGAGCAAGTCTGAGGTCAGTGTCAGGGCAGGTGAGGGCCGTGTGCTACCAGGAATAATTCAGAGCGGGTAACGAGCTAATTAATTAACAGGAGAGTTCTATGATCCTTATGTGAAAGCCACGCTGAGAGGTGTTATTAAGTTCTTGTCACAGAAAAAAATCTGAGAAAGGAAGGACTGGTCAGTTGCCGCCTCCTCCACCCAGAGAGCTGCACTGTGGCCCGAGGGCCCGAGCACAAGGTCTCAGCTCCCATAGTGTCCCGAGAGGCCCCACCCTGGGTGAGGGGGATGAGGGCAGGGGCTAGCGGGACTAGCGGCTCCCCACGCTCGAAGGCCCCGTGTAGGCCATGCTGTTTTCACTAGTGTTTAGGCATAATGTCTGTCCTATAAAATAATCGTGTTATCATTCAAACTGCTGACTCACTCACATCTTCAGAGTTTTGACCCGAGCTTAGACATCTGACATTTCAAATCTGTGAGTCAGCTCTTGCATCCGGTCACCGTTTGGAATTTCTTCAATGGAAATACAAGGACTTAGAGTCACCTCTGGCCCTTTCCATCCTGGGGTCTGAGCCTTCTCCTCTCTGCTTCCTGTGCGGGGAAGGCTCTTCTCACCTGGGGGGCACCTCGACCAGGAGCAGCCACGCAGCTTCTGCAGCTGCACATCAGCCAGGAGAGGCTTGCGTTTTATTTATTTTTATCTTATTTTTATTTTTTTGAGACAGAGTCTCACTCTGTCGCCCAGGGTGTAGTGTAACCTCTGCCTCCCAGGCTCATGCGATTCTCCTGCCTCGGCCTCCTGAGTAGCTGGGATTACAGGTGCGTGCCACCAGGCCCAGCTAATTTTTTGTATTTTTAGTAGAGACAGGGTTTCACCATGTTGGCCAGGATGATCTCAATCTTCTGATCTCAAGTGATCCACCCGCCTCAGCCTCCCAAAGTGCTGAGATTTCAGGCATGAGCCACTGCACCAGGCCTGCATTTTAGATACAGCACGAAAATCAATCCCTGGCTTCTTCCAAAACACCATCTGTGGGTTCAGTGCTATTTTCCAATCCATGATGACATCATTTCACGTGAGGGAATAGTCAGAGTTTCAGAGAGCCAATCAGAAGAGTGGGCAGGTGTCTGCAATCTCCACAGAGAGCCAACTGAAAGAGTGAGTGGGTGTCCACAGTGTCCACAGAAGGACAATTGGAAGGGGTGGGCAGGTGTCCACGACATCCATAGAAGGCCAATCCGACAGGTGAGCAGGTGCTCGCAAAGTCCACAGAGAGCCAGTCTGAAGGGTGAGCAGATGTCCACAACATCTACAGAAGACCAATCAGAAGGATGGGCAGGTATCTACAGTGTCCACAGAGAGCCAATCAGAAGGGTGAGCAGGTATCTGCAGTGTCCACAGAAGGGCAATTAGAAGGGTGGGCAGGTGTTCGTGGTTTCCACAGAAGGACAATCAGAAGGGTGAGCAGGTATGCACAGTATCCACAGGACAGTTGGAAGGACGGGTAGGTATCTACAGTGTCCACAGAAGGACAATTGAAAGGGTGGGCAGGTGTCCACGGTATCCACAGAAGGACAATAGGAAGGATGGGCAGGTATCTACAATGTCCACAGGAGGACAATCGAAAGGGTCAGCAGCTGTCTGCGGTGTCCACAGAGTGAGGCTCAGTCTGGAGAGAAGACAGTGCTGGTCACAAGCCCAGGCCAGAGAGAAACAGTCTGGACTTGAGCCCAAACCCTGCCAAGTGCCGCTGTGGACTCAGCCTCGCATGTTCTCTCTCTAAGCCTGAGTTCCTCTGCAGCAGGACCTGTCTCACAGGCTGATGCGAAGATTCAGCTCACAGGTGTTCAGTGCACTCCCTGGCAAACCCAAGGCGCCAGTGTTACCTGTGGTTGACACCAAACCAGGGAAGGACTCCCAAGCCCTCCCCACACAGAACACACAGCAGACCCTGTGACTGGAAGACACAAAGGCCTTCATTTTATTAACAACTCTTGATTTTCTGTGGATTTCCTTTTGTCAAAAAGAGCATCCTTTGCCCTCCTTTTTAATGTGTCATGCTGATATTGCGGCTTTACGAAAGCAAATATCGCAGTAACATGCACTACAGAAACAAAGTGAAGAAAGAATTGCAGATTTGTTTACCCTGCATATTAAGTGGACTCCAAAATTACTTCAGAAATAAGCCCCTTTCAGGGAACAAAAAAAAAGTCTAGCACACTTATTTCAAGTGCGGAGAATAATCACGTATCAAAGGACCACTCGGACTTACCAAGCTTCCCGGACAGAAGGCTCACCCTGTGTTAGGCTTCCATAATCAAGCTGACCAAGTCAAGGATGCAAGAAATGCCTCCACTTTAACATCAGATGCTGCTTTTCTCCCGTCCTCTCGGTCTCTGAAATCAGGGCAGCAGCGTCTGTGCACTGCCAGCAGCCTCCTTGTCGGCCTTCTCTGGCCGCCGGGACCGCACGGGGCTGCTGGGGAGGCTGTGGCCACCCTGCCCGCTGCCTCAACTCCCTGGCTTTGTGGCAGGATCATCTGTCTCCCTGTTGAGTCGCTCTTTGTCCTGCTGGTTCTAACTGTGGTTTTAAACATACAAGACTGACCAAAGACCCTTAGCACAGAACGGAATTGTTAGACGTTCCCGTAAAGTAAAGCAATGAGTTTTTCAGCAAAATTAGTTGAATTCTCCACTAAATTTTGCTTGTCAGACTGGATACTGCTCTTATTAAATCTTTGCTAGCAGATTTAATTAGACTCTGGGAGAAGGTTTTGAAATCTATAAAAGATTTAATACAATAGGATTTTATTTGAAGTAAATGATGACTCCATTAAAGGATCAATTAATAAAACATTCAAAAAAAAGTGACAATAAAAAATGTATATTTGGAAATAAACACAAGATTCCATCAACAGTAAAAGAAGCTTTTTACAGATTTTTGTTGTGGTGGTTTTCCTTATATCCCTTTTCTGTGCTTTCTTTAAAAACACTGCCAATTAGATGGGTTTAACATTCAACCGAGGCATGTTTTTATTCAAAGGAGACGATTTTAGCCTGAAGAGCAGCGGATTTAAAGCAGAGACTTCCCTGCTGTGCACTGATCAGCTATTGATTAGGGGGAGGGGGGGTCGTTAAACAAAATCATCAATGCCAAATAATAGGCCCTCAGCCTGCGGGGACTGACCTGGGCACATTTGTGATAGGAAAAGTAAAGCCAGCCTTTGTGGAGAACCAAAGGCTCTGGTCTCTCTTGAGGAAAAGAAATGTTAATTGAAAAATTCCTTAAATAGGTGGAGGCTCTGAAGTCTGCTTTACATAAAAGGTATGAAATCACAATCAGGGAGGAAAGAAAGGCCGTGGTGTTGAGTGGGAGTTTTCTCCCGAACGGCGCTGACTAATTTCCCATTCATGGATGACAGGGGCTGATGGAGCAAGCCCCTGACAGCTGGACCTGCCTGCACAGGGAAGTCTGATTTAATTGGCTCCTTGACAGGGAAAAGTAAAACAAAGAAACTTCCTATTGCACTCAGAGAAATAAAACCTGATGATTTACATAGATAATCAAGGGATGACTGTTTTCCATTTGTCAGTTTACAACTGCAGAAAAGTGGTCACTTTGCCACCGTTAGTTTCTCACGATGATCCTTAAAATCACATCTGGGAAGCGACTCTTCCCCCCCACCCCTCCCGGAGCATCTCCACGTGACCACGCTCCCCAGATGGAGGCCCAGGTCGGAGGTCAGCCACTCACTTTCCAGATAAACTGAACTCAGAGCCACACCAGGAAGCTGGGGCCTGCAGAGCCAGCTCAGGAAGGCTGGGGGCCCGTGGCTGTGAACGAGAACCGGGGAAGGGGTCGCTGGGGGGTTCCTCCTCCAGAAACTGAGTTCCACATTCCCCTCTGAGACCTGCCCCCCTCCCTGTTTCCTGCCACCCCCCTCCAGCATCCAGGCCCCTTCCTCCTCTGACACCTTTGCACTGCTCCCCCACAGCCAAGGGAGCAGGTGATGCATCATTAGCCAGAGTCATCGGAAAGAAAACCCTTCAGTTCCTGTTTACTTCACCCAAAAATCAACCAAGACAGAAGAGGTAGGAGCAGCTAGCCAGGGCACCTGGCGTGAGCACTGGCCACCAGGACAGCTGGGGAGACACAGGCAGGCCCAGCAAGGTCTCAAGAAGCTGCAGCACTTAAATACCAGGTCCCCCAAAGACCCCGGGGTCCCAGGACTCTCGAGGCCACAGGAAAGAGAGCAGCTGAGAGCTGCTGATCCAAATATGCGCACACACTCCTTTCCCATCTACTCAACACAGTACATGGAAAACACAAAACAAATCCAAGAGTAAGAGGAACAAAGATTTGGAGAGTGACTTTCAGAGATCAACTAAGCAGGAACAGCAGAGCTGGCCGGCATCTGAAACTAGCTTGTATGCCTTAGAAACTCACCCCTCCCCGCAGAGTCAACGCCACCTCAACACAACCTGTGCTGCTGAAGCAAGACCTGGTGAACCCGGGGGGAGTTTCAGTTTAAAGGACTGCGTCTCCCTCACTGCGAAAGATAGTCTCGTTGGATCCCACACGCGCTCTGTGCCGTCCTCCCAGCCTCCAGGCTTCCAGAAGCGCAGGAGCCCGGTGCCAGGCTGGGCAAAGGAGCACCTGGTCCAGTGGGGCTCGCAGAAAGAGTAACTCCCCGCGGAGCCTGTCCGGGGAGAAACGCAGCCCAGCAACTCCGCGGCTTCCTCAGAAGGGGCCTGTGCAGAGGGATGGAAAGGAGCCCCAGGGCCGATCTGCACGTGGGGGGCCTTGCACAGCCTGAAGGGGCTGGAGCTCAGGGCAGGAGTCAGGAACTCTCGTGTGTTCTTGAAAACAAAATAGCCCGCAGGCTCCAGCGGGTCCTGACACCCCATCCCGGGGCCTCAAGTCCTCAGTCAGGAGCAGCTGCAGAAAGGGACTGCCACTGCCGTGCTCCGTGGAGATGCAGTCGGCCCCGGGTCCCCCCTCAAGGGACTGCCACTGCCGTGCTCCGTGGAGATACAGTCAGCCCCGGGTCCCCCCTCAAGGGACTGCCACTGCCGTGCTCCGTGGAGATGCAGTCGGCCCCGGGTCCCCCCTCAAGGGACTGCCACTGCCGTGCTCCGTGGAGATGCAGTCGGCCCCGGGTCCCCCCTCAAGGGACTGCCACTGCCGTGCTCCATGGAGATGCAGTCAGCCCCGGGTCCCCCTCAAGGGAGCACTATGCTGCCCAGAGGCAGGTTGGGGGGCTGTGGCTTTCCGGCCATCGCAAACAGGAGAGACCTGTGGACAGCACACCGGGCCCTGGCTGCCAGGTGCCTTGGGGTCTCTGTACGTATCGACCCCTCTCCCGAGGAGGGTCTTGCTCCTTGGCCCCGTCTGGCCAGCCCCTGCGGCTTCTCCAGGTGTCTGCTCAAACGCTCCTTTCTCAGGGGAAATATTCTATGGCCTCGGCCGTCCTCAGACTCGGTTCAGGGCTCAAGTACAGCTTCTAGTGACCACGAGCCTGACCCTCTTGGCACTCAGAAAAGCCAAATCCTGGTGGGGAGGGGATTGTGTGAGTCTCTGCCCCAGCCTCTCCCTGGGGTGAGGCCGTGCTGTCGGGGTCCCGGGGCTGACACAGCATCTGGCTCACAGGACCTGAACAGCGGCAGAGCGAGAAGCCTGATGTCTGGGGGTCTCCAGCAGAGCCCCCTGTGAGTCTTCCCCCTGCTTCACGGTGATGCCTGCACCAGCCCACTGTGGAAGAAAGAACCTCCTTGTCAACTTCTGTGCAGGACACCGTTCCAAGGGAGGTCGGGGGCCAGACTCCCCCAGGAAGAAGAAAGGCAGGTGCAGTGCCACTAACACGGCATGATCAGTTCAGAGCATCGCTTTCTTCTAAGCTAAAATATCGACGCTTTGGGAGGCTTGAAATGTGTTTTCTAGAGATCCCGTGAGTATGCCTGTGTGGTTTCATCAGCCTCAATGCCCAGAGTGGCCTCGAAAACTAAACTAGGAGTGAGTGTTGGGGGCGTGCACCGGCCACTGCTCCAAGGCCTCGGAAGTATAAAAAATGGGCTCAACTGCAAAGACTCCTGTTAGACGTCAGAAGAAACCAAGGCTGTAAAACGCTAGGCATCAGAACAATAACTCAGTCATAAAAATATATATTTATAACAAAATATAGCTAGAACATAAATGTCCAACAAAAGGGGGCTGGTTAAATAAACTTAGAATCTGTACCAACAGAACACCCCGTAGACACTAACGATTATGTGTAGAAGAAATTTCAAACTATCATCTGCAGTCAGGTTCGTTGCTGGCTAGCTTCCATCTCAAATGTCTCTGGCGTCTCTGTCTCAAAGCCATGGACTCCTTTGACAAGCCAGTGAAAGAAACTGGCCATCCACCTAGAAAAATTCACCAACACCCACCATTTTGCCCAGTTTTAAGAGTCTCACAAAACCAACAAAGCCCACAAGGAGACATCCTACTGGAAATGCCACATCCCCAGCGACCACGCCTCCAGCGGCCACACCTCCAGTGGCCGTGCACTGCCTGCAGCCTTGTCCCAGAAACCATGGCAAGAGTGCCCAGACTTGAGCCCACACGGGTGTCAGTGGGGTGGGTGACACACATCTCTTCAAAAAGCAGCATCCCTGCTCCCTGCATGCTTGCTGAGCTTGGCAGAAGTAGAGCCCCCCAAACCCGGAACTCAGGTCCCACCAGACCTCAGTTTGGAAAGACTGAACCATTGATCAGTGGGATACTCCAGCCCCAGAAGAATTGGGAAGGGCTGAGGGGCCTGGGGAGTGCTAGCTCCTTCCTAAGAACTCCCCAGCAGACCCCCATGTCCTGTAATACACAGAGAGGAGAGAAAACACCACTCAACCTGTTGTCCATGGGGAAGGCACCCTGTGGTTTTGGA
Organism: Macaca nemestrina; assembly: GCF_043159975.1. NCBI lineage: Eukaryota > Metazoa > Chordata > Mammalia > Primates > Cercopithecidae > Macaca > Macaca nemestrina. The sequence continues at coordinate 1,355,702 of NC_092129.1, read as the reverse complement.
GAGATTGCAAGATTCCAGACCCAGTTAAAACAGCACAATTCTACCTGAACTCAGGGACACAGGGACGCAGGCCAAGTAAACCTGGTTTCCCCAAATCTACCTGGTTTCCCCAAATCTTCTGCAGATCCCACGTCAGAAAAAAAATGGGGCCACACTTTCAGGAAGTAGCTCATCCCTAAGTATGAAGCATCTGAAGTGGGTTCTAGAATAACCAGTTCACCAAGAGGAAATGCAAGTGAACCACGAACATATTTTTATAGGTTAACTTCACAAGTAATTAAAATTGTAAATGGTACCAAATTTGCAAACTTTTTAGCATGTATATTTATTATTAATATGATAAATATTATAGTAAATATATTTATAAATATTCTATAATGTTTATTTGGTATCTGTATTTAGAGTTAGCAAGGACACAGGAAACTGATTGTCATAAACTACTGGGGTTACACACACATGTTCAGATCTTGGGAGGACAATGTAGCATATAATTGAGAACTTTTCAAAGGTTTGTACATTTTAACCAGTAATTCTGTTTCCCAAAATTGATCTTAAAGAAATAATTAGAAGTTTATGGAACCATTTTTATACGAGCATATTCATCACAACTTTAATTTATAATGTATAACTCCTATTACTTTAATAGGAGTAATAAATAGATGCAACAATAATGATCAATGAAAGGGGGTTAGTCAAGTAAATTTTAGAACATCTGTATAACTGAACACTTTCTAGACATTAAAAAATCATGTTTTAAAGAATATTTAATGACACAGGAAGATGCTCACAACATCGTAAGTTAGAAAACTAGTTGCATTGCATGGCAATGAGTGTGCAGCTGACAGTATCACACCACACGCATGGGAATTTTGAGGAGACTGAGCTTTATACTACTTGGTTTTTCCCCACAATTAAAGAAAAGCTACTTACAGAACTGAAGGACCCCAGTTTTGAGAAAGATGTATGTAATATAGGCAAAGAGAGGAAAACTTTAGGGATGCACGTTACATATTAACAGTGGCTCTGTTCGTTTTTTCTTTCTTCTTTTTTTCAGCTAGCTACAACCTCTATTTCCAATTTATCTACAATGAATATGTGTTATTTTGGCTCACTGCAACCTCCACCTTCAAGTGATCCTCCTGCCTCAGCCTCCCAAGTAGCTGGGATTGCAGGTATGCGACATCACTCCCAGTTAAGTTTTTTTAGTTTTTGTAGAGATGGGGTTTCACCATGTTCCCAAGGCTGGTCTTGAACTCCTGAACTCAGGCAGTTCACCTGCCTTAGCCTCCCAAACTGCTGGGATTACAGGCATGAAACACTGTGCCTGGCCTTGTTTCCTGTTTTTACATGTGTCCCATTATTCTACTCCTGAAAAGTTAGCCCAAAGAAGTTAATTTAGCTCTAGAAAAAGAAAATATCCTGTTTTTTTGTTTTGTTTTGTTATGTTATGTTTTTGTTTTTGTTTTTTTGAAATGGAGTCTTGCTCTGTTGCCCAGGCTGGAGTGCAGTGGTGCAATCTTGGCTCACTGCAAGCTCCACCTCCCGGGTTCACGCCATTCTCCTGCCTCAGCCTCCCGAGTAGCTGGGACTACAGGTCCCCACCACTATGCCTGGCTAATTTTTGTATTTTTAGTAAAGACGGGTTTCACCATGTTAGCCAGGATGGTCTCGATTTCCTGACCTCATGATCCGCCCGCCTCAGCCTCCCAAAGGACCCACAGGTTTTATTTTTCTTAAGGTATGCTATTAAGGGATGCCTACACCTATTCACACATACCACCCCACACACACACACAGCACCTTCAGTCAGCACACAAGTACACAAAGACGTGCTCACATATATGCACGGCAGACGCCAGTCCCTCCACATGCAAGCACACACCAAGCTACATTCTCCCTCCCCAGAGTCATACTCCTTTCAGTGAAACCAGAACGTCCTCCCGAGAAAGTTGCCAGAGTGGAATTTCCACCCCCAGAGGACACGGGGAATCGGGTCTCTCCTATGCCCGCTGACCTTCCGCTGAGGAGTCTGAGATTTGCAAGAACTTCCTTCTGGACACTTGTGATGACGGACACTCTAAACTGCGTGCCGCCTGAGCTCATAATAAAGAGAGGGTGAGCGTTTGTCTTAGAATGAAAACAACCGACTTGGCACAATAGGATGATAGATAATGCATCAAACCAGCATATGAGCCCTTTAGAATCCCACATTTGGAATTGGCCGACATCAATTATTTAAACACAAATTGAATTAACAAAATATTCAACATATGTTCTCTTTAAACTCTGCTAAATCGAATGAGACATCTAAAAGCTGATCTGTGGGGTCAGTCTGCTTCGAGAGGGCGGCAGGCAGCAGGGCAGGCTTCGGGGAGGGCGGAGTGAAGCACAGGAAGGCAGTCAGCTCCGAGCTGTACTGGAGGCCTGAGCTCTCCACTCCCAGAGGAAGGTGATTAATGCCACCACCAAATGTATGCCTGTGCCTAACCCTGACCTCATCAAGCCCTGCTGCCACCATCTGCTGTTTTTAATTCCTCTGCAATATTTGTATTTGCTGCCTCCCTCCGACAAAGAGCGGGGGCGGGGAAGCAGTGCTCCCTACTTAGCGACGTGTGATCTGGTTGGCTGGCGGGCCCGGCCAGAAGCATCTGTTGCTGCAGTCCAGCAGCATCTGCCACTATTTCTCACTTTCCCCAGCATGCTGGGAGATACGGTTTCTCCCAAAGGTGGCCTTTCCATGCACACTGTCAATCCCATCATTGTCCGCCCGCCTGTTCCCACGGTGCCGGCCCCGTTGCCATGCTGCCGGGCCTTTGCTTGCTGGCTGTCTGTAATCCAAGATATTGTGTGACTGAGTTATGCCATTAACCCTCCTCCTATGCATCGGGACATTCAATTAAGCTCACCAGGAGAGGCCGGCTGAGAGGGAGGTCTGTCTGCTGGGGAGGGACGGCCCACTTCTAGGAGCATTTACAACAATAATAATAACTGCGACGACCAGCGGGTACTGTCATAAATAGTGCTGACGGCCGGGGAGACAGGAACGGTTCTTGGCAGGGCAGCTTTCTCCTCTCTCACTGGTTTTGTTTTTTTAACTTAAAATGCTATAAAAGGATGCATTGTTTTCTCCTGATTCTTGATACGGCTATTAAGCATTGTGATAAAATGTGTGTGTGAACACTATTATTTCTGTGTCGAGTGTTAAACACCTTCTGCTCATGGGGTGCAGCCTGGCTGTGCATGCACGCAGCGTCCCAAGCAGTTCCTGGGCCTCGCCCTTGGTCAAACGCTGCTGCGGGGACCTTTCCGGGGCGGCGCCTGCACACAGAACCACACTCCCCCGGAAAATGCTCTGTGACCGTCCCCAGACATAGAAGGACAGCAGCCTGTCAACAGCAGAGCTGCCCTTGGCAACTCGGCTCTGTGTCCGCAAAACGCTCCCGAGAGCTCACAGAGGCCCTGGCGATCTCCCCTAATCACTTCCCGGGAGCAAACGGCCCTCCAACGAATGGCCAGGTGTCAGGATGGCCCCACAGCTGCACCACCCTCCTCACAGGCCCCACTGTGGCTGCTTCCAGGCGGGCTGAGCTGAGGCAGCACTGGGGTTCACTGTCCCCACAGGACACAGGGCCCCGTGAGAGAGGCTTGTGGCCACCCCAGATGCCCTCAGCTCCCTGTCTGTGGCCACTTTGTCGACGGCAAGGCCTCCAGGCCACACAACCACTTTGCAGATGACATTTGAGTACAGCCAGATTTTTAAAGTACATTCTGAACAGGAAAAGAATTTCTTCCATTAGAAATTTCAGTGCTGACAAGTAATGCCATATTGAATATTCAGGAATTCTGAATATTCTAAATTTATAAATAGTAATTTGCTGAGCAGGGGATGTTGACTGAAGGCCAGCTGTGCACCTGGCAGAGATACACGAGGAGCTCGTTTTCTGCTCCTGCCAGGCATCGCAGATGATAGTCTCCCCACTTTACTACGGATGAGAGATGCAGCTAGTGATGTCCCACACCTGTCCTTAGACAGCACCAGCTCCCGGGAGAGCCAGGATAGAACCCATGTCTGGCCTGGGCCTCCTCCTCAAAGGCATTGCTGTCACAAAATGTGGATGAGAAATAAATCCAGGGACACCAGGGTAGAGCACCAAGGTCAGATTGCACCACGGGGTGGGAAAGCGAGGGTAAGCCCCCCTCACGAGGGCTCTCACACCAAGCCTGCAAATGCAACCCCAGGGCCTGGGATTTTCTCACATGCCTGAAACGTGAACCCCTTCCCATGGCCCTTCCTGTGCTGTCCTCCTGGTCAGAATATCACACAGTTGTTCTCCAAGAGTGGTTCCTGCAAGTGGCCCCCGCTGTGAAGCCCTGTGAAGCCCTGGGACCTCACACCCAAGCAGATGCAAGCAAAGCCTCCCTGGAGCCCTGATGCCGGCTGCTGGGTGCCCAGCAGGGGTGAAAGGGAGATGTTTATGTGGCAGGCGTGGGCTCCCTTCCCTGGGCGAGAACCGTGGGAAACCAAATTTTATAAGTGTAGTTTGCCTCATAAACCAGCTTCTGTGATCATCCATTATCATGTCATCCATTACACTGCATCCAATCTTAATCAGAACTTCCCGGCCACACAGAACACGAAGGTGAGCGCTGGTGCCCTTCTGCAGGCCTGCTGTGTCTCTGTCTTGCAGCCGCCCCCAGCACCAGCCCTCACAGCCCCTGCAGCACCCCCAGAACCAGCCCTCACAGCCCCTGCAGCACCCCCAGCACCAGCCCTCACAGCCCCTGCAGCACCCCCAGCTCTGGCCCTCGCCGACCCCAGCAACTGTGCTCACAGTCCCTCTTCTTTCTATTCGTCACTCTTTCCACACTGAGGTAAAACCTGACGAACAGGAAGGACTGTAAAAGAAACAGCTTTCAGGGCAGATCTGAGCCACAGAAAATATACTGTTCAGGGTGATGCAGCCTCCCTGAGCATCAACATGGGTTCTGCCCATGTGGCGCTCGCTGGAACCCCAGGATAACAAAGCCAGAATGACTTCACCCCTGGCTCCAACAGGGCTCTGCTTTCTGTGTGTGATTGATGACGCTGGTCTCAGCACCTCTCCTCACACACTCGGAACACTTTTCCTTAGCTGCCACCAGCGTCCGCCGAGGTGGGGCCACGAAGGGGACCCGCGGTCCAGTGGCTGCTCCTTCCCATGTGCTGGGCAGCTGTGACCCATGGGCCACTCCACCCCGTGCACCAGGCTCCTGGACAGGACCAAATCACATCACACAGGAAATGAGCTTGCAGAGGCAGGAGGGTAAGGGCAGCAGCAGACCCAGCAGCAGACTCTGTGGGCTCTTCCCGGAGGCACTGCCCCACACGGGCGCCGTCCACCCAGCTTAGCTCCCAGGGGCTGGGAAGCTTCCACCGGGCCCCTAGAGCCAAGCCCACTCCTGCCCACACCTTCGTGACACATTTACAGAGTGAACCAGTGAATGAATAATGAAACAGGGAGACGAAGGGGCATCTGGACCCGATGCTGGTGAAAACCAAGGTGCTGGTGTACACGGAGAAGAAAACTGAGATGACGGTGTACACCAAGAAGAAAAACAAGATGACGGTCTACACCAGAAGAAAACCAAGATGCCAGTGTACACCGAGGAGAAAACCAAGACGAGGCCAAGTTGAGACCTTCCAACAACAGTCTGTGTGCGGCCCACAGGGCCAGGGGTCCAGCCAGGGTTTCCGGGGGACTCCCTGAAGGCTCACAGCTGTGCCTGGCACTGGTCTGCTGCAGACAGCCAAGGTCTTTACAACACAGGGCTGTGTGGGAAGGGCTGGATTCCCACCTAGAGGAAAAGCTGTTCACCAGCGTCTGTGGCTCAAAGTTACCGCAATGCAGAGCAGGGAGCACTGGCTGGTGTGAGCAGCTGAATCTCACACCCCAGAAAAGACACTTTGAGACAGATGCTGAACCCTGTGGGAGCAGAAACTGGGGCTGTCTCACTCAGTAGCAACTAAGAGCATGATGTGGAAGCCGGCAATTAAACCCCCTCCAGCCTGCGGCAAGGTGCCCCAGCCACACCCCACCATCAGCTCGGAGCGACGCCACAGGGAGAGCAGGGCATGCCTGCAGGGTCGATGGCAGCCTCTGAGGCAGCTGCAGCCTGGTGCACGGCCTGCAAGGGCCGCGTCTCCGGCCACCCTCCTCTGCAGCCCCACCCACAGCGTGAGGAACAGACATCCAGAGAAGCCAGCCTCCTTTCAGCGAGGCTGCCCCCAGAGAATATGGAGATTCAGCGAGACGTTGTAGAAGAAGGCAGCTGCAGGTCCCTTGTTAGAGCACTTTAGCCTCAAACAAAATTAAAGAGTGAGCTGGAAAAGTCGACTTTTCCAGTGAATATTGGCGCAAGCTCAGGGACCAGCAGTACAGCTGTCCCAGCGGAAATGGAGGAATGAAGTTTCATTCAGAGTCGCGCTAAAGCAGAGCCAGCCCAGGACGAAGCTTGGCCCAGGACTGAGTCTCGCCTGCGTCCACGCCGCGGGAGCCTGGGGGGCGGGTCTGGCTGCCTGCCTTCCCCTCCCACGGCTGCCCCTCAGTGTGGAGACCCACCCTGCCCCAGCCCCCAGGCCTTGCCGGAGAGGGGTCCGGCCTGCAGCCCTGGGGGTCTCATTCCCTCTCGGGTCTGGCTCTCTGGCAGCCTTCCTGACACGCTCCTTCACAGCGGCACACGCGGCTCCCACACTGTCCCCCACGCCCCACCTCCCCTCATCTTTAACTGCACACACGTTCTTCTCCCTTTCCTTCAAGTCCCGGCGGGGGCGGGTGGGGCAGGGGTGCTGTGAGGGTCTGAGAGGGGTCTCTGAAGATTGTGGGTTTTGTCATATCCCATCCATCCCATCCTGGCCATCAGCAGCCCCGAGGTTGGGCCAGTGCCTGTGACCGTGGCAGGTGAGCCAGATGTGGAAATGGGACAGGCATCCCCTCCCCGGCTGTGGGGTGTGACCCAGGGCTGTGGACAGAGTAGGAGCCACAAGCTGGGCTGGGCACAGGCCCCAGGTAGGCAGAGCAGGAGCCACAAGCTGGGCTGGAAACCGGCCCCACGTGGATACAGGATGGACTTCACAGCCCCTCTGCTGCTCCCCTGGTCGTGCTGAAGTGAGGTTGGAGCAAAATCCGCACCTGCCCTGTGCACGGGCCTTGGACCCCCTTTTCACTGCCTACTGGGCATTCCATACCCAGAAGCAAGGCCCAGGAGGGAACAAAGTCTACCCTCCCCAGCTCAGAGACACACACTGCCCCATGCTCAGGCCGCAGGAAACACGGACCAAACCCAAGATTAAAAACCCAGTACCTACAATCAAATCTCGACCTTTAACACAAGCTTTGTTTCTCACCTGAACGGCAGAATTTTACATTTAAATTGGGAGTGATTTCATCCTGGATATGCTCAGATGACTAGTGGGGAAGCTGAGGCTGGGGCCATGACATCACATCTTACAGAACCCATGGGAAAGTCCGCACATCCGTGGGGGACGCTTTGTGTGTGTTCCCGGAAAGTTGCAGGACTGTGGTTGGAGAGTGTGGGCACGTGCGTGTCCCATGGCCTGGGCAGGAGTTCGCTGCAATGCCAGCCTGGAAAGACGCTGGCCGCGGCCGCTGCCCTTCCCATTGGAATCAGACACCAAAGGGTGTCTGCTTTGCTCCGTGCCTGTTACTCTGAGGAGTTGCCCTAACAGTTCTCCTGAGGGGTGGCCTTGTTAGCCTGCCTTTCCCAGAGCCCCTCGTGGTAGCAGCCACTTGACTCCGGGAGGACCCGGAAAAGCAACATCACCCGTGTGCTGCACGGAACCCCAACCCCCGCGTGTCCGCCCACCTGCTTCTGGGCCGGGACACCTCCAGACTTCAGGAAGAAATGCCCGGTCCCTTTGCACCTCCCAGAAAGAGCAGCAGCACCTGAGGAGCAGACGCAGACGCAGACGCAGACGCAGACGCAGACGCAGACGCAGACGCAGACGACGCAGCAAACGAGGCAGAGGACGCAGACGCAGCAGAGGACGCAGACGCAGCAGAGGACGCAGACGCAGGAGACGACGCAGACGCAGCAGAGGACGCAGACGCAGCAGACGACGCAGACGCAGCAGACGACGCAGACGACACAGACGACGCAGATGACGGAGACGGAGCCACACACCGCCACTTTCTCTCAAGTCAAGACCACGTCAGACCTGAAAATTCAGTCATCCCATGGCCTGAGTCCGGCACCATGAATGGTGCGCTTTAAACTTTCTTACGGGCTGTGAAAATTTATCTTTTAAAAATAGTTTTATTTACTTAACATTTTAAAAGTTCCTGGTAGGCACATTTTACCAAAAAAAAAAAAACAAAAACAAAAACCCACACACTCACAGTTCGGGGTGTCCAAAGGCTCTGAGAGCAGCTGCAGGAGTCACCAGGGGCAACACAGGCCTGTGAGTCAGCTCTTTTACTAGGCTTTGTGCTCCCGTATAAATGACCTAATCCATCCGCAGTGTGTTTCAAGGGGGAAAAGGAAAGGGTTTATGAAACCAAGGTTGAAGTGGAGACACCGAGGCACAGTCCCTTCCCGGGACCCGGTGGAGAGTCACGGAGCTGACTGGAGAAGACTTCAGCCGCCATGAGACCCTGTGCATCCATTTCTGTGCGAGCTGTTTTTAAATTAGAAAACCTCAAAGTTTCTCACTGTGACAACAGCCGTCCAGGACGAAAGAGGACGGTAAGCAAGGAGCCATCCTGACACTTCATCAGCTGACTGACAGGCTGAAAAGTCTAGGGCAAAAAGGAAAAGAAAGGAGGACATAGGGCGTCCACTGATAAGATTCGTGGCTTCCCTCGTGTAGCCACTCATCCTAAGGCAAACACGGGTCACCGGGAACTTCAAAAGAGATCACAAGTAATCCTGCATAGGCAGAAATTCAGATGTGTGGCCTCACGTAATCTGACTGGGATTTATAAGAGGTAAGATGTTTGTTGAACTGACTCATCAGTGATAGCTCTTTTGTTTGAGATAAAAGGGAAGTAAGGCTGACACTCACATGCCCTGTGTTCAGCTTGTGACCTGGAACGGGTTGTTCCTGCAGAAGGAGCTGAAGTATTTCTGGAGATTTTCACCTTGGCTTACTGCGCCATGACCATAAGGTGGACGCCTCTCATCTGGAAACCAGGGTAGTAACATGAAGGGCTAAGATTATCTAGATGTTACTGGAATAGAACGTGGAGAACGTGGACTATCTGAGCTGTAGCCCTTTCCGGGGGCCTGAGCTCAGCATCTGCAGAAGACCCCTGTGTCAGGAGGGACCATTGGCTTTTCCCACCCAACATCTGCGGGGCTCCAGGCACAGTGGCCCCTGCCGTGCCGCTTGGCAGGGACCTGCTGGAGCCCAGGAACATTCCAGGAAGCCCCACAACGCTGGTCCTGCCAACAGACTCCACCCAGTCATCCTCTCCTACGGGCCATCTTCTCCTGAGGAAAGCTTCCGGAAGCCAGGGTAGGCTGCAGACCCGGAAAGCCCACGAAATGCCAGGCAGGAACCAAGATGTTCCTGTGGCACTGTGTGAGCACCAATCACCTCCATGAGCTCATGCATGTCAGCCCCTGCAGAGCCCTCCACCTGCACATGGGGTCCCAGCCACCATTAACCACCTCTTATGGTTGACACAAATCGTCCCAAAGCCAAGTGGCCTTGACAGGTCTCAGCAGCATTGGTGGCTAGGTAAGGCCCTTTCTGGAGAATGCAGGGTGTGTCTCTGGGCTGGACCCACGTGAAATGGCGGTCAGCATCCACCAAGTGAGAAAGGCTCTGGCATGGATGAGCCACGCTCAGGAGACCTGCACCATGGCAGCCGCTGGCACAGGAGGTGCAGTCACACAGCTCAGACCCAGGGCTTGGCTCCCCCTGTGTGAGCACTGATGCCCTGGATCACATAACAGGATGGTATTCTCTAGGGCAGCCCTGCCTCTGGAAGCCCAAGTTACACAACCAACCTGACCCCAGAGTCCTAGGAAAGCAAAAGCCATCTCACCCGACGTGAGCTCCACTGACCCTGAGAACACCTTTACTGTGGGCGGCTGGGGCACGGCGGCCCCGTCACTCGCCCCCACTCGCCAAGCATGTGCTGGGCACCCGGCTGAGCACTCACATCCATTATCTTCTTTAATCCTCCCAGTACCTTATTAGGGAGATATTTTAATCCCACGTCACAGAGAAGGGAAGTGTGGCGAAGCGTACACAGCTATTACAGACGGAGCCAGGCCTCGGAGCCGTTCTGCACAGCTGGGCCGCAGCCCCACAGGTAACCTAAGTGAACTCAACAAATACGTTTTAAACGTGGCCTTTCTCCGGCCTTTGCTCCGCCCATTGCAGCTTTGGCATCTTCATTTAGTACCAGCGTCAATCAGCTGTACTTACCAGGCCTAGAATGTGCATCGAATGTTCATTTAAATGACCACTTGACCCCTCATTGCAGCCTGGATTCGCAGTCCTGACCCACCTGCATGGCTAACAACGCGTTCAAACTGGACAACAACAAAGTTTCAAATGAACGGAAGGAAGAAGCGAAGGTTGGCAGTTTCACTGGGAGTTAAATCGGGAAATGATTCCCTGGGAAGTCTAGAACGTCCCTTCCTCAGGCTGTCTTCAAAGACTGCCGTTCAACTAAAGGGCAAGAGTCCGAGGTCAGTCCAGGTCTTTCCTGGCAGCCGTGGGTTGGGGGGACAACCCCAGGCCTCCACCCTATGCTTATTTTCCTGAGATTCTGTGATTAACGGGAATGTCGGGTGAATGTCTGGATTCTCAGGATTAAGCCTTATTGCAAATCTAGAAGAAATCAGCCCTGCTGAAACACGGCACACTGTCAAATTCCACAGGCACCGAGTTTTATCCAGCCTTTCTTTGGCATCCCTGGATGCCTGGACCTCTCCCTGGAACTCAACACCCCAAGTATTGTGGAGTGCCCTGTTGCCAGGCTGGAGATGCAGATGCATCTCAGGCCACCAGGAACCCGCACTCTGCTTCCCACCGATATGGGCATCCCCCGGAATTGCCCTAACCAAGGAAATGCCACGGAAACATCACCACAGCATCGAAGCCAGCAGCCATCACACATGGGATCCCAAAGCCTGGACACAGGGTCAAAAACAAATTGGTCTAAAACGAAAATACACCAGGATGTGAACATGTTTTCCCAAGGTTGATGAAGGAATCCACAGAGCAAGGGTCAGACCTGACACCTGCACTCACTGAAGGTCACAGGCAGGCTGCAGAAATGCCAATGCCAGGTCGCCACAGGCGCGGGGCCTTGACACACAGTTAGAAACTGCAGCCCGCTCTGCAACCCTCAGCGTTGCTGTGCCATCTCTAACTGCTGCCCACACCAAAGGTTCCAATTATTGACCCAGCATGTTCCCTGTAAAACACTTGCAGATGCTTAGGTGAAATTTCCAAACTGTAGGAGAAGCAGAGTGTCATCTCCCCTCTCTGTCTGTGAGAGGCAACCTGAGGACCACAGAGCTGTGTCAGCTGTGGGTTGTATCCCCCTCCTGACTCCCTGGGTCTGCAGCCATAAGCTGGCCAGCAGAGCTGTGTCAGCTGTGGGTTTTATTCCCCTCCTGACTCCCTGGGTCTGCAGCTCTGCAGTCACAAGCAGGCCAGCAAGTGTCTTCACTGTAATTACCCCTGAGAAGTCACGGGTCTCAGCCCATGGCAAGACAGACACCACTGAGAGCCACAGGGATCCACCTCTTAGCTGAGCAGCCAGGATAATAATTCAAGAAGTGAATTCAAAAAGCGTTAAGTTCATAATAGGATAAAAACGTAAGCCTGTGGCAGCAGGAAAATGTGCGGAGAGAATGGGGTGTAGTTACTGCTCTTAGCACATGGTGGGCATCATGAAGCTTGTAAATCTGATACAGAAAAAAAAAAAAATCTGATACAAATACTAATCAGTATGTCTCATCCTTTAAATTTACTGACCATGTATTCAGTAAGCACCCAGTGTGTGCCAAGAACCATGCGGAAAGTGGAGGAAAGCAATGAAAGACACCACAAGGATCCCTGGGGAGCTTGCAGTCCAAAGTGGAGACAGGCACGCCACCCAACAATGACCGGCGATGGAGGGCTTCCCAGAGGAGGTGACTGTGAGCTGGGATTGAAGGATGAATAGGAGTTTCTGTAAGGAAAGTGGTGTGTTCAGAAAACAATTCACACAACAATACCCCTTCGAGTGTGTGCAAACAGGCAGGAGTCTCTCCAGCCCAGTCCAGGGATGCTGTGTACAGGCTCCATCAAAGTCTCTCCAGCCCGGCCTGGGAATGCTGTATGCAGGATCCATTGATGTTGTCTCAGGAGTGGCCAAGCCCAGCTGCAGTCCTTCATGTATTCTGACACACGGGGCAAACAGGGCCTTGCCCTCATACAGATGCCTCCTGAGGGCCAGATGAGGCTTTTCACTCCAGAACCCTTTTCCTCCATGGGCCTGGTGGGCACCAGGCTGCAGAAGGTTCTGTGCGGCAGTCTGTCAGCATCCATCTCCAACACGGGTGGAATGCACCTCCTTGTCAGGCTGGATTGTCTGGGCCACCCAGTGTCAGAGCCTAGCAGCCTCCTCAAGGCTCTGCAGCCTCAGCACGTGCTGCCAAGTCTGGCCTCTGCCTCTGGTCATGCCCACTTCCCACATGAGAGTGTGCAGGTGCCACCCTGGGCTCTGGTGCCGTGGCCTCCAGCCACTCGAAATGCCCTGTGGAATGTGCTGTGTGGGTTTAGTGTGTCTTGGTGCTTTGGCAACATGAAGAGCTATACATTCTTTCTGTAGGAAGCACTTCATATGGGAGACAGAACTCTCTAGAACGGATGACGTACCTCTGAGAAATAGAGAAGACCTGATTCATGCAGACAACAGGTGTGATCGAAGGTGCCCCGTGCAGGAAAATGAACAAGGAAACTCCGAGCCAGTGGCAGTATTTGTACTTTCTGAGGTTTACCGAGAATAAAACCTGATACTCTTACTTCATAATACGGGTCTCTTTCAAAGACTCTGGTGCTCTAAAAACACATTACTGCATTTAAGTCTACAAGATTCTATTGGGTAGATACTGTTGTTGATAAATGTTTCTCAGTTTCCATCAGAAAACTGGGCTGTATGAGTTTTGGAGACTTGCCAAAAGTAACAATAAACCAAAAACACATCTTGCCTTCGTTACCAATATCCATGAGGAACTGCTGTGTTAGGCAATTTTAGTATATCGGAAAGTCCCTTGGGGCACTGTCCACCCCTCCCTGCCCCTGTGTGAGTGGCGTCCACTGAGCTGCCTTCTCTGCAGTGCTGACAGGGAGAGACCATGGAACCGAGCCTCTGTGTCCTGCACACCACACCAACCAGCCGCGACCCACTCCCTCATCGGTGACCATGGAACTGAGCCTCCGTGTCCTGCACACCACACCAGTCAGCCACGACCCACTCCCTCATCAGCGACCACGTAGGTCGGACACCTGACTGCCCCACAGTGTTTTTAAACAGAATTCTATCCGGTGCCCTCTTCTCAGCTGAGGGTGCATTTTTGTCCTTGTCAGTTTTGTCTGTCTGAGACCCAAGATCTCTCTGGACCCTGCGTCTCACCTGAGAGGCACAAACCTGGTGGTGGATTGGCAGAAAAGTGACACAGGTGAGCACCCCAATTGGAAAATCCGAAATCCAGAATGCTCCAAAATCAGAAATATTTTGAGCCTCAACATGACCCCACAAGTGAAAAACTCTACACAGTCCTCACGTGATGTGTCACAGTCAAAACGCAGTCCGCACTTTGCTTCACGCACAAATTATTTAAAATGTTGTATAAAATGACCTTCGGGCTATGTGTATGAAACATAAATGAATTTCGTGTTTAGATTTGGGTCCTGTCTCAAGATATCTCATTATGTACATGCAAATATTCAAAAATCCAAAATTCAAAGCATTTCTGATCCCAAGCACTTCAGATAAGAGACCCTCAGCCTGTGCTGAAGTGGCTGCTGTTGCTCCTAAAAAAGCAGAACAGTTTCTCACAAGCGAAGCCTCAGGAGTGATGCTGGGACCCAGGGGAATGGGGAACGAACCTCAACTGGAAGCCCTCTGTGGCACTGAATCTAACCGCCCGCAAGTCCCAGCCTGAGCAATTTTCCCAGGCCTTTTGAAAGAAGGAAGGCTGCTCTTTCTGGCAAGTCAGGGGAGGACTGTTAACCTGGGGGCTGTAACTCAATGAAACATGGAGAGGACTTCTGTGCTGACCCCACAGCAGTGCTTCTCCAACAAGAATGTGCAAGAAACCACCTGGGTCTGCTTAAAATGCAGGTTCAGGCTCAGGAGAAACTAGCACCCTGGTGATGCTGAGGCCAACAGAGGCTGGAATCTCATCCCTGAATTCTCAATGTTTGCTTCCCTCAAATAAACTTAGTAGAACGATCATGCGTAATACCTGACTGTATTACTATTATGAAGACTGATGTGATATTATATTTTGTATCCTTTAAATGTGTTGGAAAACAGACAAAATGTCAGTTGTGATTGTGAAATGTATTATACTCTAGAATCGCTAGTCCCATTCACTAAAATGGTGGCACCCCAAAGACACGAGAAGGGTTAAAAGTGAGATACTCCTCACTCTTAGTTCTTGTATCTCTCTTTCCTGTTCCTTTATTTCATCTCATGTTTCTCTTCATGTGAAACCATGTGCAAGGTGTAGCTGCACCCCCACCCAGGCCGGTGGAGAGACCCCATCTTCTTTTGGGGGTTATCTGTGAAAGTCAGTGATGCCAGCTACAAACAATAGACTGGCATGTTTATTTAGAGTGGCTGCATCAAACGGAAACCGAGGTCCTGTCTCCAGGCAGCCAGCTGCTCCCATCTGTCTGTGCCCATGGCACAGGTGGGGCCTTCCGTGGGCTGCAACCAGCACTAACCAGTACATCTGGTTGACCACAGTGGGCAAAAGTAAAACTTCATGCCAATAAATGACCAAATCAAAATAGAATTTCTTTTTCTGGCTGATGGCTGCCACACAAAGACCTATCTTCAGAATTGGCTGAGTCAAGCACCCAGACTGCCCTTGTCCAGCCCCTGCAAAGGGAGGTAGGATGGAGCTATCTGGCACGGACCACGTGCACTGGCCAGTGTGGCCTTTCTACCTCCCAAAGGCCAGTACAGTAAAAACAGCATTCCAGTTTCCGGCTCGCGCTAAGGAGTCAGTTTGCAGCTTCTGCTGGAGGACTTGCCACTATTCGAGATTCTGTAAGATATTCCAAGACATCTAACACATGGTTCCTGCCCTCAAAGAGCTTAGAATCTACTCGGGCACAAACATTAAAATGCACACAGCTACATAAGGCTAAATGTAACTCCTGCTGGCTTACTCTGTTGAACAGGCCCTAACTGCTGAAAAATCCCGGCTGGAGTAGAAGGGATTCCTGTCTGGGGTAACAGTAAGCTTCCTGTAAACTTATTCACAGCTGGGATCAGCTGAGCCTTGAAAAATAGACAAAATTTGACTCAGAAAGCACTTTTTCCTGGTGGAACACAGGCAGTGACTGAGAATATGAAGTGTGTCTGTACTAAGCACTTTTACACATATTTATCTCGCTTAACCCTCACAGCAGCACTACACAGAACTATCATCCCCATGTTTTGAACGGGCAAACAGTTCTGAGAATTTGAATCACCTCACCAAGGGGACAGAGCTAATGGCAGAGTCACGCCGACTGGCTCCAGAGCCACCGCGGGCCCACAGTTGCTGTGCGACGCTCCGGCCCTTCTGCTGTTCCTGTGGTTCTGGGCTCTCTCGGGTCCAGGTCCAAGACCTAAAGAGAAATAAAACACCCTAAGCGATGTGGACCAGGCCCCACATGAGTATCACAAAACCAAAGAGGCTTCACAGTCCCCAGGAACCCTGCCCTGCTGCCGAAAACTGGCCACATAATTCCCTCCAATCTCATCATTAGTGGCCTGCTTGGTTAGCCACGGCCGAAAAGAGGAAATCTCAGGGAAACATTCATTTCCTCTGCCCTAAGCCCTGCAGCCATGATTGCTTTTATAAGCAAATTGTCAGCTTCATAAAAATGTTTAAAGCTTTTATTGTATTTTTCTGATACACAGTTATTTTTTTAAAAAATCTTTTAATTACAGAAAAAGCACAAAGAAGAAAATAAATCCCTAGGCAACTTGCCTGAACCATGTAAAGTCCATACTTGGCCCAGAGCCTTAGACCAATTGACAACTTTGAAGCTTTAGGTAAAAGATTAAGAAATCCCAAAGGGATAACGGCAAGAATGACATCTGTGTCTCTGTTAGGGCCCAGGGCCAGTAAGAAGAGCATAAGATTCAAGTCGGATGGGTCACGGCACTGCAAGTCACCCGCCACGTCACCAAGGAACGCTTTACCCTGAGTTTCCAGTTTCTCCAATCTGGAGTAAAAAACCTGCCAGCCTTTTAGAATCGTTGTGAGGAGCAGAGACCGTTTACACCAAGCACCAAGCTCAGTGCCTGGCACACAGTCAGCAATGATGTTTATCGATCCAGCTTTCTCACAATGCTTTGGAGGCAGAATAATTTTTCGAGAATTTCCATGAGTCCTCAAAAGTTCTGAGTCCTAATGTGAATTTGCAAAAATGCAATGAATTCCTGGCACCTCCTCCCTGCCCTGGGGCCCAGGAAGCCTCCTTCTGAAAGCCCTCAGCTGCCCCAGGAAATCCTGGGGCATCTGGGCACCTTCGGACTGCACCCCAGTGAGTTCAGGCCGAGGATGACGCAGCCTGCAGATGGCAGGAGCCCATCAACCTTCCTGGAAGTGGAAGTCCTGATGGGAATCCCCACGCTGTCATCCATCCTCCTTATAGAAAGGGTCAGAGTTCATTACCCATTCCATGCCCTGTGGGTTCGCAGAAACCAGGGTCTTTACTTTGGGCTGGCATGATATCAAATCAGATTTGCACACTAGCTGACTAACCCAACAACTCTCTTTACCAGTTAAGTGTGACTTCCATCAACCAAATGGTAAAACATTAAAGTAAAAATAAATGCAGGTTCTATGGAAAAAATAATAAAAAATGGCCTTTGATGTTCCCGATACATTCTGACAATCCTAGAGATTTAAAAAGCAGCATAAGGGATTATTTATTACATAAAAAGATCAAACAAATTGATAGAAAAATTTATTGATAAGAAATCCATTAATATGATTTAGATAAACATGAAAGAAAAATTGTAAATCTTAATGAGAAAATAACCAGATTTGCTCATGGTCAAATGATGTAATTAAATAATTGTTTATTTCATTATGTTACAAAAATGTAATGATAAATTGTGGTGAAATGTATCCTTATATATTAGTGATACTGAAGCTGGTTCAATGCTGGGAGGAGAGATGTGGCAATGTGTATCAAGAAACAAAATTATGTTTATGTTCTTTGACCCAGTAATTAACATGGCATGAGGGAGGGGCATATATTGGTCATAGTGTCATTTACAGAAGAGAGGATTTTCAAAATAAATGCCCGATTAATTATTAAGCAACCTTTTACAATTATGGTTTTGAAGACTATGTAGCAACTTAGAAATTGCAGTTGGCATAATGAGTAAAAAGAAAAGCAGGATGTAAAAATCGTTCCTGGACTATGATTGCAACTTTGTAAAAAGTGCACATAGGAAAAAGAAGTACAAGAAAAATGGCAAATGATTGTGGTTGAGAAGATTAGGATTGAAAAGTTCACTTCCGAACTTTCTGTGACATGTTTTTTTCAATCTAGCATTTAAAACAAAAATTATGCTTTACAGCAAAGAACAAGAGTTTGGGTTTTCACTCCTGGAGGTGTTCGGAGGCCACCGCAGCCCACACCGTGCCCAGGTGGAGCTGCCACCTGTGCCTCTGCAGCCACTGTTCCGGGAGCTGCCCCCAGACGCAGCTGTGCAGATACCAGACACTGCTCCTGGTTGAGGACCAAAATATGAACAAATGGACTCTTCCAGGACAGCGTGACAATATAAAGTGAATGTCACATAATGCAAACACTGCACCTAGGTAAAGCCACTTACAAAATTGATTCATTTTGATCTGTTTTAAATGTAAAGGTTTGTAATGTGGAATTACCATGCTGGATAATTGCCCACACACCACATTCTACTGAGTTGAATAACATTCCATGTATAATTCAGAGCTGTATCGAATTTCTTAAACACAACCTGTTTTTTCTCAAATTTATGTCACTCCATAAAAAGCAACTCTTTTCACAGTAACAATTATAAGTACAAAATATGAAAATATTTTCTGTACCTTTTCCCAAAATTTCACTAAATCTTGAAAACAGACCTTAAGAATATGTTTTCCATGCTTATATATCTCTCTTCTCCACCTCCTCTGCTGCAGCTCTTTTGGACTTGAAGGCCTTGGTTTTACTGGGATTAATAAAATATGTTTATATACATGATTTATAAAGAGTAAAACAAGGCCGGGCCTGGTGGCTCATGCCTGTAATTCCAACACTGGGAGGCCAAGGCAGGAGGATCACTTGAGGGCAGGAGTTTGAAACCAGTCTTGGCAACATAGTGAGACCCCATCTCTACCAAAGGAAAAAAAAAATGTTTTAATGAGCTGAGCATGGTGGTGCCTGTGGTCCTAGCTCCTTGAGAGGTGGAGGTGGGAGGATTGCTTGAGCCCAGGAGGTTGAGGCTGCAATGAGCTGTGATTGCACCACTGCACTCCCACCTGGGCAATGGAGCAAAACCCTGTGTCTATTTTTTCAAAAGGTAAAGCAAGACAAAACTATGACACCCCATCCTAATATGAGTCAAGTCCTGAGCCTCTGTAGAGGGAGCCCACCATGGCCATGCAAGACCTGGAGAATCAGCAGGTGCACAGGTGCTCACTGCAGCTCCCAGCTGCATCCTGGGAGCTTTGGGTCTTGGACGAATGAGGGCTAAGCCTGTAGAGTCAATTCTGTCAGCCAGAGACCGAAGCAAGGAACTGAAACCACCACCAAAGAACCCTGAGGAAACGGGCGCATCCTCACTCCTTGGGAAAATGTGGATAGTTAATGTGACCAGGCGGAATGGTGCAGCAGCCTCGCTTGTGTGAAACCCACGTTGTACTCATCCTGGGGGTGCCTAAAACTTCACAGCCTCAATTCCTCAATCTCTCTCAGATTCTTGGGAACCAGGGAGAGGGAAGGGTGGTGCTACTGCCCGAGGCTCAGCCCTCCAGGCCCGCCCAGAGCACCAGGGCTGCCATTTCCCTCCTCGGAGCAGCCTTGCTTGACTCCACGTGGGCCAGGGTTTGAAAATTTGAGGTGCTGTCTCTCAAACTCAGGGTGTGCGGGAGCCCTTGCCCCGCCAGCTGCTGTAAAAGTTTTGGCTGAAGGCTCTGAACTGAACGTCCTTCCCGCGTCCCCTCAGACTCCAGAGGCACACTCACCCCCAGAGTGAAGCCGCAGACAGAACCCAGGACCTTCTCTGCACTCACACCGGAGAGGAGCATGGACGGGAGGCTGAGGCTGAAGCATCCTTTCCTAAAAAGCAGGCGCTCCTCCCAGCCTCCGCACCGAGGCCCTGCCCGAGTCGCTGCCGCTCTTCCCTCAGACCCATCAGCAGGAAGTCGGCTGTTTAAAGAGTTTTAAATCCGCAGTAAATCACAGTTCCTAAAGCTGTAGCACCGATTGCAGCGAACCCTCCAGACCGGGCAGCACGCGTGCCCCTCAGGAGCGGCAGCCGCTGAGACTGTGATTCTCCTGCAGCTGTGGGGAAACAGAAGTCCAGTGTTTATCCAGATGCATCATTTGCAACGATTCACTCATGTGAATTAATAACAAGGAAAGCACACACAGATGGATGGGGGAAGCCTGAGCTTCGCCCCACATGGCGTGCGCCTGCTGTGTGATCTCAGGCCAGCCCTTTGGACTCTCTGGGCCTCAGCAATTCACGCTTTTTTTTTTTTTTCTTTAGGGACAGGGTCTTGCTTGTTGCCTAGGCTGGAGTGTAGTGGCACAATCATAGCTCACTTCAGCCTTGAACTCCCGGTCTCAAGCCATCCTGCCACCTCAGCTTCCCAAGTAGCTAGGACTACAGGCGTGTGCCACCACACCTGGCTAATTTGTGTAACTTTTTTTTTTTTTAAGAGATGGGGTCTTGCCACATTGCCCAGGCTGGGCTTGAACTCCTGGGCTCAAGCAATTCTCCTGTCTCATCCCAAAGTGTTGGGATTACAGGCATGAGCCACGGCACGAGCCTACTCACATGTTTTGAAGTTTCCTTGCCACCCTGACACTCCGTCTTCTATTCTATTCTCTGCACTAAATTATGAGAAAGAATTGAGATTTTTTTCAGGGATCTACACCAAATTGTACAACACTGGTCTACACACATGCCCTGTGAAACAACTTTTACCTTTCAGAGCATAATCGGGACATTGTAAGGTGTTCTATGTAGTTTTAAAGGAGTGGACAAGGTACTCACATCCACTGGCAAAGACAGTAGACAAGGGATTCGGGGCAGGGTGACAATTGGAGGGAAAGGGAAGGGTCCTTCATCCACAGGCCCTGCAGGAAACACTCACGGTGGGAGGTGACCTGGGCTTTGCTCATCACCTCCCTTCCGGTCAGGACCCCACAGCGGGACAGCATGAGCCCATGTGCTTGTGTTCTGAGCAACGTCGCCTCAGCAGATACGCAGTGGCCAGGCGGTCCCAGGCTACACAGGCAGAAAGACTCAGGTTGGGTGTTGGCTGTTTGTTTTTTCCAATATCCACCTCCCTTGAAATCAGGACTTTGAAACTTAGTTTTGCAGAGATTGTGTTTCCCTGCACTCTACTGAGGTAATTACCAGTTCTTTTGCTGTCCTTTGCTGACCCCAGGGAGCGCTTTTCTTCACATTTCCATTCTGGGATTTCTATGATCTCCTGAATCCACTGCCTGCACTTCCTTGGAAAGACCCAAAGCAGAGGAGGGAGAGGGTTCCCTTCTGCAAACACGATGGGCCCCCGCAGTCGCAAGGCACAGAGAGCACGAGGCTCCCACGTCCCCCACGCGGTCCCTGCAGTTGGGAGGTGCAGGGAGTGCATAGCTATTCACATCAGATGGCAAGGGCGCCGACTGTGATTAGGGGACCTGATGAAATGGATTGAGACTCAGTTTCCCCATCTGTGAACTGAAAGGCTGGGAGAGGTGTTTTCCCCACCCAGGGGGCCTCCAGTCCTGGTGCACTGGGGTCATTGTTGGAACACCCAGGGGCCCTTCTAACGGCAGATTGAACATGCACTCGCTGGTCCCTGCCACACAGAACACGGCACTTCTGCATGAGTGCTGAGGGGTCTGGGTGGGACCATGGGCAGCCGACGCCTTCGGGAAAAGCTTCCACATGTGAGACAGGAGGAGGAGGAATACAGCTGCGTGTTCTGAGAGATGCATGCGAGGTGATTTTGTCACTGTGTTAATATCAACGAGGACACACACCTAGAAGGTGTAGCCCACTGCACACCCAGGCCGTGTGCTGCAGGCCATCACTCCCAGGCTACAGACCTGCACAGTGCTAAATACTGCAGCCAATTGTCACATAATGGTAAATATTTGTACACCTAAACATATCTAAAAATAGAAAAGAGGAACAGTAAAAACAAAATATAAAAGATGAAAAATGGTACGGCCGTGTAAGGCACTTGCCGTGAACGAAGCTTGGGCTGGAAGCTGCTCTAGTGAGTCAACGAGTGGGTGGGGAGTAAGTGGGAAGCCGGGACCTGCCTGTGCTGCTGTAGGCTTTATACACACTGCACACGCAGGCTGCTCCGGTGAGTCTGTGAGTGAGTGGGGAGTGAGTGGGAAGCCAGGACATGACCATACACGGCTGTAGGGTTTATACACACTGCACACGCAGGCTGCTCCGGTGAGTCTGTGAGTGAGTGGAGAGTGAATGGGAAGCCAGGACATGACCGTGCTGCTATAGGCTTTATGCACACTGCACACTTAGGCTGCACTAAATCCATTGTTAAAAATTTCCTTCTCCAATCATAAATCAACCTTAGCTTACTGTAACCTTTTTGCTTTATAAACTTTTTAATTTTTTAACTCTTTAACTCTCATAATAACATGTAGCTTAAAATACAAACATGTACAGCTGCACAAAAATAGTTTCTTTCTTTGTATCCTTATTCTATTAGCTTTTTTCTGTTTAAAAAAATTTTAACTTTGTAAACATTTTGTTAAAAACTAAGACACACACATTATCCTAGGCCTGCACAGGGCCAAGATCATCAATATCACCATCTTCCCCTCCACATCTGGTCTCACTGGAAGGTCTCTGGGGGCAGTGACGCACGGAGCCATCATCTCCTGGGATGACATGGCTTCTCCTGGACGCCTCCCATAGGACCTGCTTGAGGCTGCTTTACAGTTAACTTTTTTTTTTTTTGAGACAGTGTCTTGCTCTGTCCCCTAGGCTGGAGGGCAGTGGTGTGATCTTGGCTCACTGCAAGCTCCACCTCCCAAGTTCATGCCATTCTCCTGCCTCAGCCTCCCAAGAAGCTGGGACTACAGGTGCCCGCCACCACGCCCGGCTAATTTTTAGTAGAGACGGGGTTTCACCGTGTTAGCCAGGATGGTCTTGATCTCCTGACCTCGTGATCCACCTGCCTCAGCCTCCCAAAGTGCTGGGATTACAGGTGTGAGCCACTATGCCCGGCCTTAACTTTTTTGTAATAAGTAGAAGGAATATACTCTAAAATAATGACTAAAAGTTTGGTATCGTAAATATGCACCCAGGAACAATGTTTATGATCATTATCTGGCTGTATGTGCTGTGCACGATGGCATGTGCACGACTTTTACCCGACTGGCAACACCATGGGCTTGTTCACGCCGGCGTCACCACAGGTGCAGGACCGTGCATTGTGCTGCGACATGACAGCCAGATGACAGCCAAAGGACCACATGCTTTCAGCTCCGTGACAGTCTTACGGTGCCATGGCCACCTGTGGGGTCTGCCGTTGACCGCAAAGTCCCTGTTTGGTGCTGGGCTGTATCTGAGCACCTCGGCTCATCCACAAGGGGTCTAACCAGTCTGGAAACGCAACTGCCTACACTTCCTTCTGAAACTGGCCCATTTCGTCAGTGTTCTTGGGAAAATGAGGCAAAATGAACCTAGATATTTCAGAGAAAACATTCAGTGTGAGTTAGGACGTTTATCTGACATGATTTACAATCCCTCCGATGACAAGCGGTTGGACAAGGAGGAGGAGGTCAGCCGGCCGTGGCGGGGAACAGGGCCTCCTCTCGTGATCTTTCCCATTGCAGCAAAATGCCCCATTGTGTGGCTCAGGGGAAGCTGAAGTCGAAAGCCTGGCGAGTGGAAGCAGCTGCTCGGCCATTGTTTAATCTGAGCTAACGCAATGTCACCACGCCCAATTATGTGGCCGCAATGTGGGTTACAGTCGCTTTGGTCAATATGATCTCTTTCTTTTTTGTTTTTCCAAGAGGTCAAAGGTTGGGGGCTGGAGGCTGAAGCAGTCGGGCAGTGAGGGGACTGGGGACCCTGAGACTGGTTTCTTGGAAAACACCCCCAGGAAAAAGATACTTCTGTCACAAAATATCAATGCCAGCCAGATGTCACCAGCCTTTTTTTTTCTTTTTTTGCATGTGTTTCTTAACAGCTGGTAAGAATATCAGCTCAAATTATTCGCCACAAGCACACACTTTCTGTTTGTCTCCAGATAAAGGGATTTAAAATCCCGTTTGTCAGCGAGGGAAGGTGGAAACTGTGGAATGGATTTTTCTGAACCAAAAGGCAGGTGATCCCCCCCTTCCCTGCTGCCCAGTCATAGCCCAGAGAGACAGAAAGGTGGAGACTCACAGCCAGGGCCGCATGCAGGCCTGTGTTGTCTGCTTCCTGGGACGGTCCCCCACGTCCAGCACACTCATGGTCAGGGCTACACACAGGCCTGTGTTGTCTGCTTCCTGGGACAGTCCCCCACGTCCAGCACACTCACGGCCAGGGCCGCACACAGGCCCATGTTGTCTGCTTCCTGGGATGGTCCCCCGAGTCCAGCACACTCATGGCCAGGGCTGCATGCAGGCCTGTGTTGTCTGCTTCCTGGGACGGTCCCCCACGTCCAGCACACTCATGGCCAGGGCTACACACAGGCCTGTGTTGTCTGTTTCCTGGGACGGTCACCCACGTCCAGCACACTCATGGCCAGGGCCGCATGCAGGCCTGTGTTGTCTGCTTTCTGGGACTGTCCCCCACATCCAGCACACCCAAGGGCCGGTTTTTAGCAGACCCAGTGTGGCCACCTGTCTGGGAAACCTGGACAGTCGTTCCTATCTCTTCAGTCTTGGCTTTCTGTTAGTATGACACCAATCCTCTACATTGAGTCACCTCCTGTAATTCCCTGCAGGGTCTGTCATCATGTGGCGTCTGGTCTGGGCACCAGCCACACACCGCTCACATGTGCTGTCTCCAACTCCCCCTAGCCCGACGTGCAAGTTCCCTCATGGAGTCTTTTTTGGGAGGGCCATTTTCCACATCATTTGTACCATCTGGGTGCTTTGAACCCAAAGGGTTCTCGGAAAATACTCACTAAAAAAATGTATAACAGATGCGCCTTTGAAAAATTCATCTGATGGACGGTAATAAAAGGCTCTGTAGTGGGCTGAGAGGTGTTCCTCCAAAATCCATGTCCACCCGGAGCCTCGTGATGTGAGCTTGTGTGGAAATGGGTCTCTGCAGATAGTTGAGAGTGGAGATGAGATTGCGTTGGATGAGGGTCAGCCTGGAATCCAGTGACTGATGTTCTTATAAGAACATGAGACACAGAGGCAAGGGAAGAAGGCTGTGGAAGAGGGAGGCAGAGATCAAGGTGATGCAGCCACAAGCCAAGGGCACCAGGATCTCATGGCACCCGAAGTTGGGAGAGGCCCGGAGCAGAGTCTCCCTGACAGCCGCAGAGAAGCCAGCCCCACCCACACCTGCATCCCGGAATTCCGGTCTCTAGGACTGTGAGAAAATGAATTTTGGTTGTGTAGAAGAGGTAATTTGCCATGGCAGCCCTGGAGGACTCACTTGGTGTACAGGCAGGAGGAAAGTGCCCGCTAGTCCTAATACAGAACAGCCACAGCCGAGGTAAAGGGGCAGCCCAGTACCCAGAACAGCCCCCGCTGCCCCACGGTGACCATCAGTCCTTGTCACTGAATGGGTTCAGAACTCCGCAACCTCACCACCAGCTAAGGAAGCCCCGTGGCCGGACGAGTTGCTGTCACCTAGGTGTGAACCCACACTCCACCCTCGGCCTGCAGCCCTCCCAGAAGGAAGGGTGACATCTGGGGTGCCAGGACCCTTGGCCTGTGGGGCAAATGCTGGGTGGAGCGGGCTGACTGAGGCAGGAAACGAGAGCAGCTGTCCAGAGAAGTAGGCCCCCAAAGCGGGAGTCTTTACTAGCAGCCCGAGAGCTGGCTGCTGGCAGTCACTGGACAATTCCCACTTCACTTTGAGCTGATAAATGGCAGGAAAGGTGCCCACCAGGAAGCCTGGGAACTCAGCAGGTGGTTATGAAGACAAGGCTCAGAGACCAGGTCACACTGGCTGGGGCTACTTGCTGACAAAAAGACAGGCCATGACATCCCTCCCTAAAACCCAGTCAGGGTGGACAACGGGATTCTACCTAATGCGTTGGGGACATCAGAGGTAAGTGTGCTCTTGTTTCTTAGGTGACATTCTTTTTTAATCTTAAAAATATCTGTTGCTACCATTTAACTGTATGGCCCTAAGCAGCTTTCATTCCCACAGGTTCAACACGTTGTGAGCAAATAGCGCCTGTTACCGCAAAGGCCTGTGAGGGAGAAGAGCCTGGAGCCTTCCCCACAGGAGCATGTGTGTGGAGACAGCAGGGAAGTTTGTAATCCTCCACCTCAAGAACTAGCTGACTTGACCTGGATCCAGCTTTTCAGGAGGTTCAAAACATGAATGAGAATCAAGTATGGAAACCCTTAGTGTTCCGGTCGCTCAAAGTCGAAGCGCAGCAGTGGGTGCCCACAGAGCCTGCTGGTAATAGAGATCCCAGTCTGGCAAACACCGAGGCCTCACTTTATCTCTTGTGTGGTGAATGCATACACCTCACATCTGTCTTACCGACCATAAACGCTCTCCTGAGAATCATGTTGACTCTGCTCACCGAGCCCAGGCCCAGCACAAAGACACACCATAAACACCTGTGGAGGGAGGGTGGCCAGCCCCAGCCCAGGGACTCCGGGGCTCCTCAGAAGACAGGGCCCTCCCCAGCCATGCCGGGAATGCTGGTGACAGCGGATCAGGAAATGGGGGCAGAAGCCCATGAAACCCTCTGAGTCAGATCACCAGGGCGGGTGCTCGCCCACCCCCAACGCCTGAGGGTGACATTTGACAGTTTACACACAGTCTCTGAGTGCCTGTTTTAGCCTAGGTTTGTAAAGGAGTCAAGAATTCATCTCTGAAAGCTGCCAGTAGAGAACCAAATGCTATTTCAAAGCAACTGCAGGGGTTAGTAATTGAGATTTTTTTTTATCCCTCTATCTTGCTACTTCCCTAGTTCTGCGGCAGGCCTCTTGATTCAGCTTATACATACTAAAACTGTTGCTGTAATAAGAAAAAACAAGAAACATTCCTTGAATATTTCAGAGCAAAATGCTTGTGAAAGCCCTTGGTTTCCCCACAGAAAATGTATTTAAAAGAAGAGCCGTGAATCGGCAGCAGCTGCTCCCAGCACCTGTTCCCTGTTCCCATCATTGAAGTTCTCGTGGCATTTTGGAAAGAACTGAGTAGTTTTCCTAGAGAAGTACTCTGGGTTCTGGATTACACAGTTGACTGCACTCAACTGTTGGCTGAGACAAAGGGGCCTGAGAGGTGCATCCGTGCGCAGAGCTCCACACCCCGAAACCACTCAGGGCATGGACCACAGTGACATGCCGCCTCCCTCCCAGCGCCCACTGAAGCGTCCTGCTCACTTCTCTGCACGGATGGCAGTGTGGGGTCAGGGGACACGTGGCATCATCTGCCATTTTCACTTTGGTTTTTTGTTTGTTTTGTTTTTTGTTTTTCTGAGACAGTCTCGCTCTATCACTCAGGCTGGAGTGCAGTGGCACAATCTCAGCTCACTGCAACCTCTGCCTCCCAAGTTCAAGCAATTCTCCTGCCTCAGCCTCCTGAGTAGCTGGGATTACAGGTGCACACCACCATTCCTGGCTATTTTTTTTTTAATTTAATTTTATTTATTTATTTATTTATTTATTTGAAATGGAGTCTCTGTCGCCCAGGCTGGAGGGCATGATCTCGGTTCACTGCAACCTCTGCCTCCTGGGTTCAAGCAGTTCTCCTGCCTCAGCCTCCCAAGTAGCTGGGACTACAGGCGCATGCCACAACAGCTGGTTAATTTTTGTATTTTCAGTAGAAACGGGCTTTCACCATGTTGACCAGACTGGTCTCAAACACCTGACCTCTAAGTGATCTACCCACCTCGGCCTCCCAAAGTGCTGGGGGGATTACAGGCGTGAGCCACCACGCCCGGCCGCCATCTTCACTTTAGTAGAATGTCTGGACTAAGTCTTCAAGGCACAAGGGCATCAAGCTCTAATGAGCACACGGGGCCACCGCTGCGGATGGCCAGGGGGGCAGGCGGAGGCCACCATACACCCTCCCTCTTCATCGGCTCACAGCCCCTCCTGCAGAGCTCTCGCTGCCATCACAAGCCGAGTGGCTTACAAGACACACATTCATCCCATCATGGTTCCGCAGGTCAGGAGCCTGACATTGGTCCCACTGGGGTAAAAACCAAGGCATCGGCAGGCTGGCTTCTTCCAGAGACTCCGAGAGAACCTCTTCATGCCTCTTCCCGTTTCTAGATGCCGCCGCATCCCTGGGCTCCTGGCCCCTTCCCTGTCTCTGAGCCACACTGCATCTCTAGCCTTGCTGACCCCCGCCCATGCCGCTGCCAAACTCCTCGCTCTGTCCCCTGTACAGACCTTGTTCTTCCACTGGGCTCCCTGGGGAATCCAGGCTAATCCACATCTCAGGGCCTGAGGCTTAATCCACAAAGTGCTGTTAGCTCTGGAGTTGCAAGGCCAGGGGAAGCCATGCCCAGGGGCCTTTCTTCTGTCTTTCACACCATTGATCCAATTATTTTCAAATGATTTCCTAAATGGAATGACTGCCTGTCAGCCCATGTCACTGGCTTCACCCCACTGTTACCAGGAGCTGGTTCTTACTGGGCTCTGGAGGCCAAGAAAGGGCTCCTTCCATCTGCCCATCAGCAGGTTGCTTGGCACGGTAGGGTGGGCGGCCCTGTGCAACACAGCTTGGGGGCACGAGGCGGCTGCAGGCCCTGGGCCCTGGCTTTGGGCTGGGGAGGAGGGAGGACAAGGCAGACACGGAAAGGGTGGCTGCCGAGACTTCTTTGTCCAGAAGTAACCCGGGGCAAGGAAGTCCCCGTGGGTGAGGACCACGCATGCCCAGTTACCACTGATGTGTGGGAAAATGACAAATGGTGCAAGCCACGCAGGTCACACGCATGTCCTGTGCTAATTGTGGATTTTCATTTCCTCTGGAGACCAAAATGAGAAAGTAAAAGTGTACGCAGGAGTCAAACCCACTTTCTAGAATGTGGTTAATTTCTAGAGGCAGCTGGGTTTCCTGTGGAGAAGACAGGTTTGCCCACGCGGCATAGAGAGGAGACGGCTGTGTGGGCTTCAGCCCCCAGGGAAGTAGGGCCTGGGGGTCACCGTGGGGAGGCTGCATCGGCCGCGGTGGCTCTGTGGAACCTGAAGAGTGTGGTCTCATGGCCACCTCCCCCTGCACCAGCTGTGTGGCCCAAGGTGATGCCTGTGTGCCTTGGTTTCCCGATGCATAGAACGTAGCCAGCTGGAGGCGAGGGGGGCTGTTGGGTTCTTTGTGTGGAGCTCTCCAGAAGGCTGTTCGTGCTGTAGGCAAATTCCACAAGACCTAGGAGCCAGGACCCAAGGTGCTTTGATGCTGTAGGGAAGAACCTGGCTGAGATGCACCTGCAGCTGTTTGGAGCCGGTGACCTTGGGCTCAGCACACCTTCGCTGCTGGTGGACACAGTACCAGCGGTGCCCCTCACAAGCAGCTGCGAAGCCCTCAGGCAGCGGCACGGGCACCGTCACTTCCTGCCAACCCCACATCCTCATTTCCCACGCTTCTCCTTCCACCTTCCATGATCACTCGGACATACTGCAGGACACGCCTCAGAGGGACGGAGGGAAGCAGACCACCCTTCTCTTCAGAAAGCTCATGGCCCAGGAAGGGAACGCTGGCTGGGGACAATCACAAAGCCTCTCTGGTGCCCAGCCAGTGGCAGGGACCCTCGGAGCTGTGTGGGGAGAGGACGCCCCTGCCCTGGCCGCAGAGCGTTGGTTTAGAGGTGAGCTGGGGCAGGAGAAGCCACAGGAGCCGTGGGGCACCTTCTCAGGAGGGGCTCGCGCAGCTTCGCCTCCTCTCATCTTCCGTGTGCAGGGAAGGACCAGCTGAGTGACAGCTGGGAGCGAAACTGGTTGCCTCCCCTCAGGCTCTGGGCAACTGCAGCTTTGAGTCTCTCCCTCTAGAATCTTCTATCTGGGGTATAATAATGTTATGACACACGCCAGTTATTGACAGTGTAACATGAAAAGGCAATTTGTAAGGACCGGTCGATCTAATCAGGGCGAATCGCCAGTCTTCTGAGCCATCGCATTGAGTTCAGTTTCCAACGGATTGCTAAGTATCTTCACACTGCGTGGATATTGCCCCGCTCTGCCTCCCTTGCTGCGGGTGTCCCTGTGGATGCTGAGCTTCCACGGAGGGGCTACTGCCCCATCTGCCCCCCTGGCTCAGCTTGAGTGCCCCAGTGGGGAAGGCTGAGGGCCTGTGGAATAAGGGCTCCATCCCCTCCCCAAGGAATGAACAGCAGCGAGGTTCCCGTCGCCGAGCCTCAGGGCTGTGCAAGCCTGCGATGGGCCGTGGACGCCAGGCCCCAGCCCAACGTGCTTCCTTTGGCCCCTCCTAAACTGGGGGGCCTTGCGCCCACCTTGCCAGGGCCCTGGCATCTGTCTCACGGGCCTTTCTCACCTGGCATTCCAGCGAGGAGAGCCCTGCAGTTTTAACTCCCTTTGAGAGGCAAGAACTTCTCAACCCACAAGAAGAGGTGACCAGGTCCTGGTGACTGTCGAATAAGCCCAGTCCAACTGGGAACAAGTCTTCTGGGCCCTAATTTCCCACATGGTGTTCTTGTCTGACAAAATCACAGCCTCCCACATTCAAGAATCTTCATTCATCTCTCTCTTTCAGCGAATGTTCCCTAAGCTCTCCCATCACTGAGCACTGCGGGCAACACCCCAGCTGCGTGCTATGACTTCGGTCTGTTGGAAAGGACTCAGAACCTCGTGCAAGTGGGAGGCAAGCAGAGGTACAAAGGTATCTTCCGGAGCCAAGGTGGTAGGGTCTGTCACACGAGGGTCTGTCTCAGTGAGATCCCACTGTCTTCCAGGGTTTGACACCACAGCAGCAAGCCCCAGAGTGGCCCCACTCCCTAAGATCCACGGCGGGGGGAAAGGGGGTGTCTCAGCATGGGTTTGTAACATTGTTCCCTTGAATAAGCCGAGGATGCAGAATTAGGAGCAAGCATTCCGAGGGGTGGTCAGCTGTGGCCTGCAAGGAGCACCTGACCTCCCATCTGCCTTCTGAACACAGCTGCCCCAGGTGAGGTGCGTGGAGCTCCACAGCTGTGATGAGCCATCACTATGGAGAACGGTGACTCACGATTGCTTCGGTTTAAATTGAATTAAGGTGAAGATGAATCAGGGCATAACTCTCTTCTTTCAGCCAGATGTCTTTCTGAACCAGTGTATTTATGGCTTAAAAAAGTCATGGGGGTTTTGGGCCCAGGGATCGGGCAGGAAGGAAAGGCAGTGAGGTGCAAGGAGGGGTGTGTTGGAAATTGTATCCAGAACTGCTGTGGCTTGCATTGAAGAAAGAAACTTTGTATTTCTGCTTCTATTTCTACGACAACACCAAGGAAGGTGTGTGGGGTGGGGAGCAGGTACACACAGGTCCTCGTATTACCAGTGGTCCAGGATTGTACAATTCTGTTTATCCTACCCATCCCACACCCTGACCCCGACTCAAGTCCTGCGACCTCTTGGTGCCCTGAGTCCCTCCCCTGCCTGTTCCCAAGCAATCAGTCACCCTAAGACCCTGTTCTAGGTGTCCGCAGATGATGATGAGTTAATCAGATAAATAAGCCATGGGATAGGTAGGGGTTGTGGTGCTGATT
Organism: Macaca nemestrina; assembly: GCF_043159975.1. NCBI lineage: Eukaryota > Metazoa > Chordata > Mammalia > Primates > Cercopithecidae > Macaca > Macaca nemestrina. The sequence continues at coordinate 1,324,382 of NC_092129.1, read as the reverse complement.
ACTGGTCCCTCTGGCAAACCAGAAGGGAGCCACCTCCCCGCAGTCTCCACCCTGTCTCCAAGCTTCCCAGCAGAGCCCCACCTCCAGCAACTGGACCCAGCTTTAACCAGATGGAGGAGCAGCCTGATGTCCTGCCAGCCCCAGAGACAGATGTGGGCACAGGAAGGGGAGGCAGGGAGGAGAGGAAGCCAATAAAAAGCTGTTAGCATCCGTCAGGGTGACCCTTTGCAGAACCTGCGTCAGCCTGAGGACGCAGGGACAGGCTGTGTGGAGAAGCCGCTGGCCTTTGCCGCTTGAAAGCTGGGTCCCTGCAGCCTCCCCGGCCCAGGGCTCCCTTGGAGAAATTCTCACAGAAACCCTAAGCAACATGCCAGGAAAGCACGGATGCCATCCAGAAGCACGCTGAGGAAGAATCCATTCATGTGAACCTCTAGGCTGGTCACAGAGGGCAGATCCACGGCCAACTGCATGGCAGGGGCTTACCCACAGGCTCGGAACCTTGGTGAGCATCAACAGTGGGCACTGTGTTTCCCCAAGAGTGACCCAGGGCGCCTTCAGGCCAGGCGCAGCTTCTACTGCTCATTTATTTCCACCACGCGAGCAACGTGCAGCACAGACGAAGCACTCAGTGAACATTTAAATGAATCTGTGGGACGCACCTAAAAGAAATAGAAGTTTTCCAGAGAATAAGCGGGTAGAAGTTAGACCCCACAGAAAAGATAGGCAGGCAGGCATTTGTTAAGTCCATTTCATTTCACCTTAGGGTTTTAACATCAAATTATCCCTGTAATGAAGAGGCATTTTGTTACCCAAATTATCATGCTCTTCAAGAGGGAGTAGAAAGAAAAAAAATATGAAAAGGGAGAAACAGTACAGACCTTACCTTCAAACTTAACACCCCCACCCCCCCACACACACACACACGCGCGCATACACACACACAGACGCACACGCACACACGCGTGCACACGCACACACACACGCGCACACACACACACAGAGTAAATGACATCAGGTATTTATCCAGTCTGCCATGAGACATCTGACTCCACCTTATAAACGAGGGAAGCTTGGGCCAGCACAGTGGATCACGCCTATAATCTCAGCACTTTGGGTGGTCAAGGTGGGAGGCTTACTTGAGCCCAGGAGTCTGAGGCATGGCAAAACCCCATCTCTCCAAAAAAATACGAAAATTAGCTGGGCGCAGTGGTGGCATATGGCCATGGTTTCAGCTACTCAGGAGGTTGAGGTGGGAGGATCCCTTGAGTCTAGGAGTTCAAGGCCGCAGCGAGCTGAGATTGTGCCACTGCACCCCAGCCTGAGCAAAAGGAGTAAGACCCTGTCTCAAAAAAAAGAGGTAAGCTCGGTGCTTGGTATGTCAGAGATGGAAAGACAATTTACAGTCTTTATGTCTCATTTGACAAAGTGAAGATTCAACTTCCAGGGCTGCTCAGCAGAGCCAAGTCTGGAAAACAAGCTCCTGGGCATCTCATCACCAGCGCGTTTTCCCTGGAGCCCAGGCTGTCACCACTGTATTCATAATTCTACTCCAAGGGCCTTTCAGGGTGGAGGAGAGAGCTGTGGCCAAAGGCAGTAAGAGGCAGAAGCCCAATGCCAAAAAGCCAGATTTCAGCCTCAGGGAAGAGCCAGTCCCAGCTCCGCTCTGGCCTCACCACCCCGGTGACATCCCAGGCCTCTGTGCAGAGATCGTGCTCAGGCCCAACACTCACGCTGGAGAAAAGGCGGAGACATTCAGAACCCAGCAGATTCCAGGCTGCCTTCTCCACAAGGGTCAAGTTTGTGGAGGAGAAAGGGGAAGATTCTCCACCCACCAGGCGCCTCCTGGACTGTCAAGAACTAACAGGGACTAGATCACCCGAAATAGCAGATCAAACTGAAACAGCATACTTAGCTTTTGGAACGAACCATGAAGCAGGCAGGAGGACCGGAGATTGCAACATACTGACCTTCCGAGTTCTGTTTGGGTCAGTTTGTTAAAATTAGTTTGTCCTCCCTGGAGACACGGCCAACGCAGCCTTTTCTGTGGCAGGGGTCCAAACACAGTCTCTGCTGCTCTCCACGAATGGCAATGGGAAGGCAGCACTCCCCCTCCATCACTCCTGGGAGCTCATGTGCGGACAGGGTCCTCTGTAGCATCTTTAAATAGGAGGTGACTTTGTGCCGTTGGAGCCGGGGGCAGAGTCAACAGTGACCTGAACAGTTCGGACCAGGATGAGTTCCTTCTGCTGAAAGAGGATGTTAGGATGAGAAGTGCTTGGTGGGGCACGGTGGCTCATGCCTGTAATCCCAGCACTTTGGGAGGCCGAGACGGGTGGCTCACGAGGTCGGGAGATCGAGACCATCCTGGCTAACACGGTGAAAACCTGTCTCTACTAAAAATACAAAAAAAAAAAAAATTGCCGGGCATGGTGATAGGTGCCTGTGGTCCCAGTTACTCGGGAGGCTGAGGCAGGAGAATGGTGTGAATCTGGGAGGCGGAGCTTGCAATGAGCGGAGATCGCACCACTGCCCTCCAGCCTGGGTGACAGAGCGAGACTCTGTCTCAAAAAAGAAAAAAAGATGAGAAGTGCTTTTAGAGCACTTAGAGCATTTAGAGCAACGGGATGATTAATTTCATTTTCCATTTCGTTTCTCTGATTGGGCCTCATCTTAAATATTTGTATTTCTTTCTCTTCCTCACCTTCCTGCCACCAGTCACTGCCCAGTGACCTTGCTAGGTCAGGGCTAGAGTGTAATCATGACAAATAAACTGGGGGTTTCATGACATTTCTGACACTTGTTTGACTACAGAGACACTGAACTGTCCTCTGCCAGGTCCGTCCTGGGCACTGGAGCCTGCGTCTGAGGCCCCTGCCCCTGTCCTTGGCAGCAGCTCCAGGAATCCCCCACCTCCCTTCCCTCTCCTGTGTCAAAAGTATTGACTTTGAGGATCAGAAAGGGTCCTAACTGAGGCTTTTTCATTTTAACTAAAACTCTCAAATTTAGAGTGTTTTTCCCTTTTCAATATGCCTTTTTAATATTGATTTTTTTTTTTTTAAGATGAAGTCTTGCTCTGTCCCCCAGGCTGGAGTGCAGTGACTCAATCACAGCTCACTGAAGCCTTGACCTCCTGGGCTCAAGCCGTCCTCCTGTCTCAGCCTCCTGAGTAGTTGGGACTGCAGGTGCCACCACCACACTCAGCTAATTCTTTTAAAATTTTTTTGTAGAGACAAGATCTCACTCTGTTGCTTATTGCATTTTTTTATTTCAAATGTTTATACCACATTTTTTGCTAGGCTTCTAAGAAACAACTGAAATTCACAAAATCAAATTCATACAAATTCTTGAAGAAACAATACTTGCCTTTCTGCAGGTGAGCAATTCCTGTTGTAAGCATCTGACACCAGACACCCTTCCCCACTTCTTCCTTCCTTCCTCCCTCCCCCCACAGGTCAGGGTGGGACAGTGCAAGAGAGAAACATGGAGACACCACCAATCCTGTCACAAACACTGCTCAGGCCACTTCCATAAAAGTGTAAGCGGTTCTAGGCATCAGGCTAAAGTACTGCTGTTGAGATCCATGGTGTCTACACCAGGTGCCACTTGAGGGTTTGGAAAGGCAGGCTGAGGGGCAGGAAGTAGCAGATTCTGATCCTGTTTCTGAAAAGTGATTTCATTTGTTGAATATCCCAGCACTGTTGTGAATTAAGAGTCACTAAAGCAATCAAGGTTCTTGTAAAATATTCAGGACCACAAAGCAGACATATTTTTCCTTATGGATCAATAATTTTTAAAGTTCAAATTAACTTAAAACATTAACACACTTTTCGTGAATAGTGCTTTGACCATGGGTTTAGACACCAAGGAAGCAGAGGAAGTTGGTGCACAGGAAACAGCCTGGAAGGCCCTTAGCAGCTGAGGCACACGTCTGCACCTCTTACCATGGAAGGTTGGCTCGGCTTCGAACAGTTGTATCCGAGGAAAATTCTAGCACTTCCTTGATAAACCACTGACATCCTTGAAGTTTCCTTCATGCCTTGATCCAACGAGAATCCCCCGTCCTGCAATTTTAGATTATTTCCTCTTACACTGACCTTATTTTCTTTGAGAATGTAATTAATGACATGAGTCTTGTCATTTTTCTTTTCTGTGCTTTAAAAAAACCAAGAGGTTCTGATGCTCACGTTGCAATATATTTTAAAACGCTGTTTCATTCTGGCTTCCTCGGGTACCTCACTCCGGATTCTATTAAAATCGTAATCTCTAGAAGATGGATTCAGCAAATGCCAGGCATGGAGCCATGAATGTTTTCATAAGAAACAAGAATAATAGAAAGAATGTGTGTTAGCCAGACGACACCCTGATGACACCTCCACCACCTCCCCAGCCCTTCCCAGCAGCAAAGTGATTTAGCTCAGATGGGCTTCTCCAAAATGGAAATAGTCACTTGTTTGAGCAAATAAATGTAATTAAAATTGTTCCGGAAAAATGCTAGTACTCTGCACTAATACATATCATCTTAACAACTTAATTCTGAATTGTTTCCAATGACAAATGTGTAAAGTTTCAAAGTACTCTCTGTTGTCTTATCCTTGTAGTGGAAGACACTACTTTCAACACAGACCTACTGTGTGCCTCCTGCCTGTGAGGCCTGGTGCTCACGGCGCCTACCCTTGCATGCAAAATACCACTCTTCATCTTGATGTTTCTAGACATTCAGCCGTTCCTCAGGAAACCATTTACCTTCCCTCCACCTTTTCTATAAAATGCATGGACTGAGGAATTACTAACTGCATAGCGCTTTGTTTGCTGAATACCAAGTAAACGCACTCTTACCATATACAGGGCTGTATCTAGGCGGCCAGTTATTAGAATAAAAACATAATACTACCTTCACCCGCTCAGATAATCCCTGCGTTTGGCTTCATGTATGGTTCCAAACTCCTAGTGACATTGTTAAAAGTGAACACGACATGGAACTTATTTCGTGATGAAATGTCCTGAGCGTGTGTCTGTGTGTTCTCAAATTATAGCTCACGTGGACAGAGAACGTTTTCTCGCTCCAGCACCAAGCGGGGATTGGGTTGCAGCGGTGAACAAAGGCCAACACGGCCCGCCCTCTTTGAGGCTGCAGTCTCCTGGGACACACGCCCACTAAACAAACAGCTCCACAAATTAATCATGCCACAGGGCGAGCGGCAAGGGCACCGTCACGTGCGGCAGGTAACCCAGGCGGGTCCTTGTCGTGGCGGAGGAAGGTCACACTGGAAGTCACCAGACAGAGGGAGGGTCACGCTCCAGGTCGCAGAGTGGGGGCGGGTGGAGGATCAGGCTGCCAGGGCGCCGGCTGGAGCCCAGCGGCAACGGACCCGTGGGAGAATAACCAAATGAGGCTCCAGGACAGGCAGGGGCCGCATGGTGCGTGACCGGAGAAGCCAAGCCAAGGATTTTGAACCCCACGCTACAAGCAGCCGGAAGCGTCGACTGGCGCCAGCGGAGCACATGCGCAGAACTGCGCCCTGAAAAGCGCCCTCCCCTGCAGACCCGGAGGAGGTGCTCCCAGCACCGCTGCGGACACTGCTGTTTCCTTCCAGGGACTTGGCAGAGTGGGTAATTACCCACTCTGCATCAGAACCCCCGAGACGCTGGTACCGACGTCCCTGACCAGACTCCCATTCTCCACCCAGTTTGATTGGCTTAGTTTTGGTCTTAGAAGATTTCTCGTTTGCAACGTACCTCTGCAACCGCAGCGAGCCTCCCTAAGATGCATTCTGCTGTAGGTCACGTCATAGACACGGCAGTCCGTACACACCAGGAGACTGTGTTTGTGTGTGCGTGTATTCGCTGTATAATCCAGCTTAATGCTTTCGCTTATGGGACGTTTCAACCGTATACGAAAGAGGAAAGAACAGTAAAATGAGCGCCCCCGTGGGCCACTCCCAGCTGCAGCGACCCCCAGCAGTGCCCGTGGGACTCCCCCTGCCACTGTGCCCACGGTGGGGGGTGGGACTCTGGATCAATCCCAGACCTTATATTGTTTCATCCATAAATATTTCAGAATGTTTCTCTAAAAGAGAAGGTCTCTTTTAAAAATGAACAGTAATAACACATCACATCTGAAATATTTAGCAAGTATACTTTAAAATCATTCGGACATCCCAGTCAGTGCTTACATTTCTCCAGTTGGTTCATAAATTTTTTAAACTGTTTGAAACAGGAACCAGATCCAGACGCTGCGATGGATTGACATGTGTCTCTTTGAATCTATAGGTTACCCTTTTCCACTTTCTTGTTTTTTCCTTGCAATTTATTTGGCTACAGAGTTTCCTGGATTTGGCTGCGCAGATCCGTGGGGCATCCAGGAAGGAGCTTTCAGTCCCCTGTGTTTCTGTAACTGGTAACTAGACTGAGAGCTGTCATCAGATTCAAGATTCAATGTTGGTAGCAAAACACTTCTTCTCTTCGCTGGTGTTGCTGGCCTCTGTATTTAATGTGCCCTTAATGCGAGGAGGAAAGGCACAGCAGAGTCCCGTCTGAGGGAGAGTGAACACCAGTCCCTCCATGGAGCTCCTGCTACGTAGGTCGCCCTCTGTCCATCCTGGGAACCGCTCAATGCTTTGAGGTATGCACAGGTTAAAAATGCAATCGCTACCATTTCCACTAGAAGGAACCAGGGCTTAGTGGGGGAAAAGCAGCCAATTCCAGGGCCGGAGTGGGGTCAGTCCACAAGGAGTCCGCGGGGTCCTGCTGAGCCGGAAGGCGGGACATGCTCAGAGACAGGGCCGCCCACCAACAGGAAGCAGAGGAGCCGCTTCCATGACTCCCACACCCAGTCCGAGGCCATGTTGGCGCCAAACGGTGACAAAATCATGACAACTGTCACCCACTGGGTACAAAATAACTCATGAGTCTACACTGACATGAATGAACGAAGGAATGAAGGAATGAATTAGGAATGCTTATTCTTTCTGTGGAAAGAACTAATAAATGCATCAGGGAGATGGAATTAGAAAATCGGGGCTGCTTCATGACCGTGCCTGCTCTTACCATCACCACCTCATAATGGCCAGCAGGCAGCTTCCTGATGGAGCAGAGGAATGGGTTGCTTCTCATGGATCCAGGGAAACCAAAGCCTTGAAAAGAGAAACACCAAGGCCACCTCTGCCCTCAGCCTCTCAGGCCGCAGGTGAGTGCAGGTCCACGCTAAGGCAAAGCCGAGTAACTACGCCTTCTGGTTGTCATTCATAAAATTTATTTTGGAAAAATATTTTAAAAAGGAATTTCTTCATTAACAAAACAGTAAAAAACTCAAATAACATTTGCACAATATTCCATAAATACATTTATATACAAAAAATATAGTCACATAGACCCGAAGTGCCTTTGTACATATTTACCAAAATTTAAATTATAAAAAATGAACATCACAAAATACTCAAGCTTTACAGATATCATGAAAAATATTTTTACAAATCCAAAAAATAACACACATCTTTTCCATCTAGAAAAAGCACATTTTCGTATCAAAAAGGACAATAAAGGCAGTGTTTGTGTTTCTAATTCAAGAAAAGACTGGCTCATAAGAATCCAAAATATACACTTCAGGCAGTGCATGCTTCTTATGCGTAATTCAGTTCACCCATTTAAATATATATTCTTTTAAGAGCAACTGTCCATAGTGCAACGGCGACGTCACGGAAGGCAGAGCCGCAGGCGGCCGGGCCGTGGCAGGCTGTCGGCAGGCGTCGAGGCCCTCAGGAGGAGAACCTGCTCGGTCTGAACTCAGTTTCTCAGCAGCAGTCCACAAGGCCTCCCTCCTCTTCAGCAGCATTCGTTGGGGCATATATCCTTGGAATTTTACTTATTTTAAGAGAAACAGGAATCTTGCCATCTCACTTCCATTTTACACCTGGAAGGGCCACAAGACAAATGGGAAGTTAGCCTAAGACGGACTCCCATGCTCCGGCTTCAGGTGCTCCCATGCTGAGGAGGAGCGAGCGGCCGCTGCCTGCACTGACCTCAGTTGCTATGACGCACTCATCCTTCTCCTCGGATATGACGTACACCGACTGGTACTTGGTGTCTTTTGAAGTTGAACAGCCCGAGTCTGGCCTTTTTCTTTCCGATGCTTCTCCACTAAAAGGAAAATAGAGAAAATCCACAATGAATGCATGAGAACATTTGGGAAGAGAAATGGACCAGTGCTTCCAGGAAGACACCCCCATGTACCCCCCTCCTGATGCCCTGCCCACAGCACGCACCCCCTGAGTGTGGTCGGGGTCCCCTTCTCCTCTCCTGAGGAGCCCTGGGGCTGGCACTTGGTGTCACGCTTGCTGTGCGTGTCCCTGACGGTGGCGTCGTCACCCTTGAGGTCCTGCACGAGGTTATAGTCCGCCGCGGGGTAGCGCGCCTTGAAGCCATTCTTGTCGGCACTGTGGTCCCCGTGGAAGTCCGCCTTCTTGTTGGTGTTCTTGATCTGCGTGGCCCCGATGACGCTGACTGAGATGTCCTTCTCACGCTGGCAGTTGGCCAGGTTGTTCATGGTCTCCGTCTCCCCCCGGCAAGGGTCGGCTGGGGGCCGGCGCTTCTGCAGCCTCAGCCGGACGCAGACCACCACGGCAGCACAGCCCAGCAGCAGCATGAGGACAAGGACGACCCCGGCACACACGGCCACCCAGGGGAATGGCCCGCCCTGGCCCTCTAGCTTCTCAGTGAGGTCCACCACCGCCGGGCCTGGGGGCAGCTCGGGGAGCAGGAACTGGCAGTTGGGACCCCCGTAGCCCCGGGCGCACTCGCACACGTAGCGGTGGCCCCTCTCATGGCAGGTGGCCCCATTGTGGCAGGGTGCGTGCTCGCACCTGCTGACTGGGGCACTGCAGTTCCTGCCCGTGTAGCCGGGCGGGCAGGTGCAGGAGAAGTCATTCACACCATCCCGGCAGGTGCCCCCGTTGGCGCATGGGGCGGAGGCGCAGTCGTCCACGTTGTTGTCACAGTGCCTCCCAGAGAAGCCGGCCTGGCAGCGGCACAAGTAGGCATCACCGAGGTCCACACACTTGGCGCCTGGAACACAGGGACATGAGCGTCACGTGTCTCCTCGTAGGTTTGTTCACCAAAAAGTCACTCTGAAGCATCTATCTGTCTGTCACTGTAGAAACCAGACAAACCAAAGACAGCCTGTGGCCTGAATGACTCATTCAGTCAACCTGAATGAGTCAAGGTGACGTGGTCTAGGACCTCAAATATCAGAGGTGTCCAGGTCTAGCTCTACAAGTTAGAAACCACGTGGGCTAGCATCTGGACAGGCGCCGTGCAGAACCTTCCACCCAGTGACTGCGTTAGTCGCCACAACAGCCCGACAAGAGCATGTGCCACTCGACCCAGGTTTCAGATGGGGAAACTGAGGCTTAACGAGGGTGTCCTTGCTCACGGTTACACAGTGAGTGAGAGGAGCAGGCACTGACAACAGGGGAGGGAGGGAGGGAGGGAGGGAGGGCGGCAAAGGATGACCATTCCAGAATGCTCTGGCAGATCTGGGGCCCAGCTCCCCTTGCTGTGTGTCTGCTTTGGGCAGCCAGCCCCTCACTGCTAGCAGGAGGCTCTCTGTCCTCACTCAGGGACACCCCTGACTATTGTGCTGGATGGCCACACAGCTGGGCCACTCTCCGAAGCTGGAGTGGCCGGGGCCTGTGGGCATCAATTACTGAACCGCAGGTGGCCTCAGGTGCCCTGAGCACCTCGTGGCCCTGAGCAAGTCATACACTGCTTGGTCTAGGTTTTCGCAGAGAACTTCGTAATAAATGCCTCAGCCTCTCTCACTCCCCAGGTCTTTCCAGACTCAGAGTTTCCATCGAGAATTCCTGGCGGTCTGGATAAAAGTGCTTCCTAAACTGGAGGTCACTCACAAATGCTCGTTTTAATGCCATCTCAGTATTGACCAGTCGCCCAAGTTTCTGAGCAATCGCCAGCTGCCCCCTTACCATTAGAACAGGGTGAAGAACTGCAGTAGTCAATTTTCTTCTCACAGTTGAAGCCAGAGTAGCCCACAGGGCAGCGGCAGCTGTACCCTCCATCGGGGCTGTCTGAGCACCGGCCCCCGTTAAAGCAAGGGCCATCCGCACAGGTCATAGCACTCAATTCACAGATTTTGCCATAGAAGCCAGGTGGGCAGGTACAGGAATAGCTGTTCTCGAGATCCTACATGATGGAGAGGTCAGAAAAGGCTTTCCAAAGTTGCTCCAAGGAGCCCACACACTCCATTCAACACCAGGGCACCCCAACTTCGGGGTAAGATGCCACGGAGCCTCCAACTCACCGTGCAGCTCCCTCCATTCTTGCAAGGGCTGGGGTCACACTCGTCGATCCCCAGCTCGCAGGTGGCACCTGTGTACCCAGGCCGGCAGGAGCAAGTGTAGCTCCCCTGGCCCGTGTTGGTGCAGGTGGCCCCATTCTTGCAGGGCTTATGGTGTGTGCAGTAGTTCAGGTCTGTGAGGGGTGGGGACAGGAAAAGTAGGAGATAGGAAGCTCGACGTCAAATGCAGGAAGACTTTATTTTTCCAGTGACCAAACAGCCAGGGAAGTCCAGGGCTGCTCTGGAGGGAGCAGGCTGCCTCAGGGAGAGAAGGCTTACCCTGGTTGCAGAAAAGGCCCCCCCAGCCTTCCTGGCAGTTGCACTGCCAGGGCTGCTGGCAGGTGCCATGGAGACAGCCTGGATAGCGGATGCACTCGTCACAGTACCGGCCCTGCCAGCCCACTCTGCACCTTGGAGAAAAGCAGAAGACTCAGATAGAGGCTGACTGTTGCTGGCTTTGCAGTGGACATCCTCACCCTAGAAACCATCCTCCCGCAGCACCAGTGAGCCTCTGGTTCTCCAGGTCAGCAGAACACTGGGTCACCTTGGGAACTGTGGCCTGGCCTGGGCCCCACCAGAGGTTCTGGCTTCGTGGGTATTAGGGCAGCCCCAGTGTCAGCATCTCAAAAATCACTCCCTGAGTGATTCTGGGATGAGGCAACATTTGAGAACCATTGAACGATACTGTCGTTTCCTGGGCCAACTCTTTTTAAACTACTCTCTGTAAATTCTCATAGCCATGAAGGGGCATAAATGAATGACAACTCCATGACCTCACATGCTGCCAAACATTTATTAAGTAGAAACACGAGAAAACAGCCCCCTGCTCAATCAATCTTACCGGAGTTTTTCGAATGATCACCTATAGGGCTGTTTTTACAAATATACCAGGTGTGAAAGGATAACAAGAAAAGGCAACACAACAAAACACCACCTTGTGCAGACTTACTTGCATTCCCCTGGCTTGTCACAAAATCCATGCTGCTCATCACATCCCGGCAGGCAGATCGCTATAAGCAAAGGAAAAACAGGGTCAAGCCCCACGCCAAGTAACCTCCCAACAGGGCTGCTGCCCTTGGGGCCGGGACACAAGTTGCCGGCTTCAGTCAGCAAATCCCAGCTGAGTTAATCTCCCCAGGTTGTGGAGGACTGACCCCCCCTGCCTAGTAGCCTGGGACTTGACTCAGCCCTGGGGATGAGCATTCTTCTTAACACAGTGGCTCAAGGACAAAAGGGCTCTAGGAAGCCCCCACCCCCACCCTATCCCCTTTTCTTCTAAGAGAGGGTCAGAAGTCTTCCCCCTCCTCCTCCCCCACTTCCCAATTCTATGCACAAAGCTCCACCTCTTAATATCCCAGAAAGTGTGTGTGCAGATAAGAGTGGACAGCTGGTATGCAGGGTGCCAGGGCAGGACAGCTGCTCCATTGTCTGTCCTCTACGGCAGCTGCCCCAGTGCAACAATGCCGGCCTCCCCCGCGCCCCCGGCCCCACCTCCTCACACACACCCCTCGCGTGTACACACACACACACACACACACACCCCTTCTGCCAATGGGAGCCGGCGGGTGTCCCTGCGCCTATCCCCGGAGAGATCTAATCTACGGCACGCGCGAGCTGGGGGCGGGGAGAGACTTCAGTGTTTGAAGAAAAAAGTCTAAGTTTCTGGCTACCCTGTGGTGAAGAAGAGGCAGGGAGGCAGGGTGGGAGGCAGCAGACTGGCCAGAGGCTCCCACAGGGCAGGGGGTGGACAGTGGGCTTGAGGCTTGGAGCTGGCTCTCGCTGCCTGGTTATGAAACTCATTAACAAGCAGCTCCACAAGTTTTATTTTGTTTTGTTAAAAAAAAAAAAAAACCAGAACCAGTTCAGGCCAAGGCAGAGCTTAGAAGGAACTCAGTGAGTTCTAGAGGGAATTTGGGAAGCTAAGTAACGAGGACATTAAGGCACTCAGTGAATGGGAAGACCCACCCTCAACCCCAGGCACTACCCAGCTCCTGCCAGAGGTTCTGGGCCTCACAGAGTGCCTCTCCAAGGTTGTCCAGTTCCAAGCAAGGAGAATGACAGTTCCCTAGAGTTTCTGGGCAGCTCCAGGTCCGACCCAATCCCCAGCTGTAGGGAAATCCCATACCAATGGGCTGGGACGGCCATGCGTGCAGATGAGGCCTCAGGAAGCTGGAGAGAGGGCTCTTGAGGTCCCCATGAACCAGAACCAGGAGCCAGCATGGCCCCCACCCTGCCCTAGTCACCTACCTGCCATTAAATTGACATATCAATACCTAATAATCAGGCAGGCAGAACCACCGTCACTATTGGGAAGACATTGCTTTTCCAGACAAGGCACTGCCTGAGCATTCAAGCCAGATGGGGCTGTGCACCCCTCGCCCACACAGGCCTTGGAGACCCAGCCTCAGCAGCCCACAGGGGCGAAAGCCTGCCCTCTGGCCAGCATAGACAGTGCGCATCACAGGCATCACAGGGAGTATCCGGAAAGGCGTTTGCTCCAGAGAGGTCAAGCACACCAGCTCCACAGAGAAAATGGAACGTTTCCCAGTGTGATGCTGTCACAGCACAGGGAACTCTGGTTGAAAGCGTGCCCCTGACACACAAGCTCTCTCTGTGTTCCTCCCTTCCTTCCTCCTCTCCCTCTCTAATACACACACCCTGAGGGTAGCTCTGGCTTTACTTCCTGACCCCTGGCCCTGTCTCTAAAAGCCTCCCTGATTAAGAAAGGCAGTTCCCATAGTGGATAAACACAGTCTTGGATGTTAAAATGTCTGCATTGACCCCAACTCCCAGACTCGCGAGCTGTGACTTATAGCAATCCACTTCTGTCCTCTGGGCCTCAGTTTCCCCATCAGAACATCTCTACAGTCCCAAGCTCCCCCAGGCTCAGGAAGCCTCATCCCTGCCCGCGGTCCGTGTTGGTGGACGACTGAGCCGGCGGTGCCTTCCCAGAGACTCACGCTCTGTGCAGTAGGGCCCTTTCCAGCCAGGGTTGCACACTTTCTCCCCACGCTCCCCACAGGTGAAGTGGCCGAAGGCATCGTCCCGGGGGCGGCAGAAAACAGAGCAACCCTCTCCATAGTAGTGTTCGTCACACACGAAGCGGTAGGAGTACTTGAGATCCGTGCGGCCGCTGCTGTGCAGGTCCTGGGACCACTCCTCGCCCACGGTCAGGTGCCTCTGGGTGGCCAGGCGGCTGATGAGTCTTTCTGGGTTTTCTGTGGGGAGAAGATGTTCCTGGTTGGTTCTGACCGAGAACCTTGAGACTGGGGACAGAGCGGGGGGTGGACCGAGACATTCATTACAGGAAGGAGGCCCAAGTCGCACCACCCTGAACTTTCTGGGGCTCGTGCAGAATGAAAGCTGTCTGGGTTTGGTTGCGGGATGGGTGGGCAAAGTCCAATGCTATTAACTGGGGGAAGCAGTTTTGGGGTTTGGGTTTTGTTTTTACCTGTTGCGAGGTCATCAGGAGAATCTGTGTGGAGAGCTTCAATAATCAGAGAGAAGGTGCCCTGGGAGAGAGGGTAGAGGACGTAAGACAACCCAGAAATGTAACGAAAAGAAAAAGGCAAAAAGCAAAGTCATTCATAACAACCAGGTCAGCAACAGAGGCCTGAAGGCTGCAGGTCTGGGGCAGCGTGTCTGGAGAGGGTCTCCACGCATCTCCTGCCTGCTCTCACCTTCCCTAAGGAAATGGAAGAACTTTTTAAAGAGTGGTTTCCTGACGTGTGTTTTCAGCCTATACTACAGGATATTACGTTGTTTTTTTTAATTAGAGAGAGAGAGAATGCAGGAGGATAGGGTGGAAGAGGCCCGAGGGCCGTTGTCATTTTTCTCGGGGGATGGGCACGTTCCAGGTGGGAGCGGTCTCGCTCCGCGGGTAATTGCGCCACCAACGCGTCTAGGAGTCGGGAAACCAGAACCTTCCCACGTGAAGGGGCGCCTCTGACTGGGGGCCTGGCACAGAGGCCGGATACGGAAACCTCCCGGGCGCACTCGGCCTCTCCTCTTCGCCCCAGCGCGGTCCCCTCCTGCAGCCCGCGGGGCCCCGGGGCGAGGTCTCCGTGCTGCTGGGCCAGAGCCCTGGGGCCGCCGCCAGGCAGATCGCAGCGCCCACCTGCGCCTCGCGGGGTCCCCGAGGTCCCGCCACCCAGCGCCAGAAGCGGAATCTCAGCGCGTCCTTCCGCCCGCCCCGCTTCAGGCCCGGCCCGGCGCCCGCAGGTGCGGCACTCACCGGCCAGGTGAAGCCGAAGGGGAAGCGGATGGGGTTGCTGAACGCGGGGTCGGCGCCCGCGCCGTCGGGCAGGCTGAAGGAGTCGACGCCCAGCACGGGGGTGACGGTGCTGCCGTAGGTGCAGGGCGGCTCGGGGGACACGCTGGCCTGGTAGTGCTTGAGGCACACGCGGAAGAAGGTCCGGCAGGCGCACGGCGGGGGCCCCGCGCCCCCGCGGCAGCAGTTGCGGTTCCCCAGCAGCCCCTTCTTGTTGACGAACTCTTGCAGCTTCAGCTCAAACACCCCTGAGCTCCAGACCTGCGCGCGGGAGGGCGGGGGCGTGAGGGCGCGGGACCCGCCCGGGCGAGGGGGCGTGGGCCCTGCGTGAGGGGTGCGCGGGGAGCCTGGGGGGGCTCAGGGGCCGAGCGCGGTCGCGGCACGGCCGGCGCTGGGGTCCTCGTCCCCGGGATTCACCTTTCGGGCCGTGACTGGCGCGGCCCGTGTCGCTGTCCGCCCCTCCCCGCGCGCCCCTGCCCCGCGCCCCGGCCCCCCGTGCGACCCCGCAGGGCTGCGGCGCCCCCACCTGCCCGCTTACCTGACACAGCAAGGCCGAGAGCACCGCCAGGGCCAGCGCGCACCGACCGCCCATGCTGCTTCGCCCCACGCGCGAGCCTGCGGGGCCGCCTCTTCTCTCCTTAGAACAGCGGCGGACGCGCGGGGGATCGATGGGCCCCGGGGAGCGTGGGCAGAAAAGCTCCCTCGCCTCGCCCCAGACCGGAGGACCCAGGACTTCTTTCTTTAAAAGCCGGTCTCCGCCTCTTCCCGAGGCCGCGGTTCTTTATATCCGCCCTGCGAGGTCCCGCCGCAGCCCCAGGGATGCCCGAGGAAAGGCGGCTCTCGGGGGACAGCGCGGCGGCGGCGACTTTCGTTTTCCTCCTTCCTCCCAGTCCCCGAGGAGGTGAGGGTCGCTGGCTTCCTGGTTTTGTCTTAAGCTTCTTCGCAGGAGAGGGAGGGGGAGAGAGAGAAAGAGAGAGAGTCCAGATATTGAGCTTAATTCCCAAGAGAGCTGCAGAGCTTCCTCCCGAGCCGATTAGAAAGCCGCGGTCTGGAAATCCCACGGGCGAGGCGATAATCCGGGGCCAGCGGCGAGCGCGGAGGGGACGGTCGGCCGCGGCGGGTGTGCGCGGCGGCCCCTGCGGATCGCGGCCCGGTGTCACTCGGCGGCGGCGGCGGTCGTTCCGGGAGCACTCCGGGCTCTGATCTCCGGTGTCACAGCAAAGATCCGCGTCTTTCCGATGAATCCAGCCAATGCCATCCAGTACACACGCGCAGGACCGGAGGGGCCGGGCCGTGGGAGGAGGATCTGCGTCGCGGCTGCCCGGGTTCCCCTGCGCTCTGCCCTCGGCCCGGTCGGGTCTCCGCGGGTGCGCGCAGAGGATCTGGCCCTCGCCGGCGCCTGCCGCACTTATATTCCGCCGGCCGCCCGCATGGCTAATGAGATGCAAATCAGCAGCCCCCCAATCTGGCGAGAGCTGTCACAAAGGAGCCACTTTTCCAAACCCTCCTCTCAATGGATCGCCAAATGGTCAGTGAGCTGTAAAATGTGCAACCCTCCTCCCCGCCCCCACCCTTCCCCGCCCCCCCAATCCTCCCCTGCCCCCGCCCCCAGCTCCCCCTTCCTCCCTCACCACACAAAACGCACTCATTTACATTCCTGCAAAATGTTCACCGCAAGAATCCCCCTGCTTCTGGAGCTGGTGCCGCCGCCCCGTCCCCTCCGCACGCCCTCCCGGGCCGCAGACGCCCAGAGACCCTCGGCCACACGCGGGGGGCGGCGCTGCGGGCCCCACTTGAGCAGCGGGACGCAGCCTCCGAAACTCCGGGCTGCGGCGCCCGCCGAGGGGTCTCCTCGCGCCGACAGCGTCCCGGGGGCCTGGGGAGGGCGGCTGCGAGCAGGAGGATGAAGTTCCAGGCCCGAGCTCTCGGGGGGCCGCCCCTTCTTCGGGGCAGGCGCTTCCTAAGGAGGAGTCTCTCGGGGGCGGAGGCGGGGGTGGCGACTCGGGGAGCATCGTAGGAAAGGGGCGGGCGGAGCGGTGGACCGAGGGCTTCTAGAGCGAAGCGGCAGTTTCGGGAAGTTTGGGGAGGTCCGACGCGGGGACACCTCCTGGCCCAGGATGGCGACTGAGCCTGGGGGAGTGCAGAACTGACGCGCGGGCGGGGCCAGGACGCCCCCGGGACACCGGCATCCCCGCGCCTTCGGTGCCCTCTCGTGGTCCGCGGCCACTGGGAGTGGGGGCCCGGGGGCTGGGCAACACATCCCCCGGAGCCAGGAGAACCTGGCCTTCAACTCCCCCCATAGACACGCGCCCTCCCCCACAGGATCCTCGGCCGCCGCCACCTTCCCCGGGTCTCGGCCCTTCTCTCCCGGGTATCCCCCTCGGCCTCCCTCCGCCTGGTAAGAAGTGAGTTTGGTGTGTGTCGTTCGCGTGGCTGTCATTAAGGCAGCCTGTTATTGTGCGAGGCTGAATCAGTGGCTCTTTGTGCGCTCAGCTGTATGGTAATGCAGAGAGCACCTGCTCCCCGCACAATGCGGAGAGAAAGAGCTCCCCTCCGCGCGCGCCGCGGCCTCTGCAACAATGTCCGGCACATGTTCTAAAGCCCCATCCAGCCCAGGCCCCCAACCCACAACCTTTACACAACCGTCACCTTATTAGGTTTTTACACGTCCATCAGACACTAGAACTTTTGTTTTCATTTTTTAAAGGGAAATGAGTTTATTGGGAGGGTCGAGAACACACGTATCACACAATGAATTATCTAAATTGCCCTCCTAGGCACGATGGAGAAGTAAGTTGGGGCAGAGACTCCGACTGTGGCACCTAGCTTTGCACTTCCTCTCTTTACCATCCCCGCCAGCGGCTCCCTGACCACCCCCAACACCTCCGTAGCTTCAAACCGTAGGGTTCCAGGTGACTCTTGGAGTGCCCCCTTTGATTGTAGCTCAGCCCCAAGGAAGCAGAATGGCCACAGTGTCCTCTGTAGGTGTGTTACAACTGCCTTATTGGTGAGAACAGGGCACTGTCGAGGCAGAATGTGACTTTCATCCCGGCAGATGTCTTGATCACAAAGTGTCTAAGCAGAGGGAAAGTCTTCGAACACCAAGGACAACCACTGCAGCCAGACATCTGAAGGTCACGTGGTAAAGTCGTCCAGGGCAGGCCCTCT
The DNA here is from genome assembly GCF_043159975.1 of Macaca nemestrina. NCBI lineage: Eukaryota > Metazoa > Chordata > Mammalia > Primates > Cercopithecidae > Macaca > Macaca nemestrina. Next base: position 1,306,596 of record NC_092129.1, on the reverse strand, counting down.
GGCTGTCGCACAGCTGGAACTGCTACTCCTCTTCAGGTGACCCAGCCTGTCTCCTGCTACCTTGTTTCCCAAATACCTGTAAAGTTTTAGGATCAACAGAGATGTCCACTTCAGGTTTTCCACTGTTGCCTCCTGGAATAGCGAAGAGTTAACCAGCAGAAACAAGCATATGATGGTTAGTGCCAGGTGAGAAAGCCAGGCTGGGACCTCACCGTGAACCCCCTACTGTTTGGTTCAGAGCAAATGGAGTCTTCAGAAGATGCTGCCACCTCCATGATGGTGTCCTTTTTGGGCTCTAGAGGGACTTGCTGTCACCACAGGGAGGGGCCAGCTCAAATCCTAATTTAATCTTGCCACCTAGTGTCAGGATCCTTTTTTCTCTAGGTTGATGTTTCCTCCAAAAGCTGACTTCTGAGCATTCTGCTTCCCTAAGGCACAGGAGCTGTTCCCTGTGCTGGGGGGTGGAGGTGGGGGTGGGGGTAGGTGAGAGCGTTTCGGGAGCAGAAGAAATGTAAAAGAAAAGAATTCGAGGTCAGAATCCAGAATCCTCTGCCTGTAAGACTGAGCGTAGATTTCAGTAAGAAATGAAATATCAGGAACCTTTTAATTAGAAAATGGAAGTGGAAAACAGGCTCATTTGAATGCCTGTTTAGAAAACTGGAAATAAAAAGTTCCACGCGCAAGGGCTTAAACCTTGGGGGAAAAAAGACTTGCCCCAAATCTTTAACAAACCCCCCTCAGTATCAAGTATTTGTTAAATTGACATGGCACAGATTTCTCGATTACGGCGGCAAAGCGGAACTGAAAGGCATCGTAAAATCCATCAGAATCCTGCCCAAAGCGTTCATTCTTTTCCAACTTAATTTATGCCACGCGATTCTGTATTGGGGAAATCAAGCAGAAAGCTCTTTTCTTCTTCTCCCTCTCCTTCCTCCTCCTCTTGTTCTTCTCCTTTCTCTTTTTCCTCCTCCTCCTCCTCCTCCTCTTTCTCCTTCTCCACCTCCTTCCTCTTCTTCCTTCTCCTCCTTCTCCTCCTTCTTCCTCTCCCCCATTTCTCTCTTCCCACCCCCAAGTTTGTTCCTCTCTCCCTCTCTCTTTCAAAAGCTGTGCTAACGGGGAGACTGTTTAACTTCAGCGTTTCTATAGGAGCCTGTTGTAGTTTAACTCCTGCGCACCAGTAGCTGGGATGAACAAAGGAGAGACTCGAGGTCCAACTATTCATCCTTTCTTTGCACTTTAATTTTCATTGATTGGGAAGACAAGGGGAGCCCTTAGGGATTCGAGCTGGAGGGGACGACACGCCTTTAGACGCCATCAGCCCCCTAGCCAGCCATCTGCTCCGAACCAAATGGCGTTTTTTCACTCCCTAACTGCATGTCTCTATACTCCCACAACTAAGCACTCTGAACCCCACAAATGCATGAGGGCGCTTAAGCCAGGGTATGTTAAATAGGCTTGCCTCAGTGTTGGCCCTGGCTGCCAGAGTCCCTCCTCCCCACACTATAAATCCTCACCTTGCTCATTAGGAAAAAAAAAAACCAGGAAACTTTCTTTTAAATACTTTTTTATGTCTCAGCAAATTTACTGTACAAAGTGAGGCTCATTAGGGCTTAGAAGGCACCCAATACATCAGACACAGAAATGCAAGTAGGAATTTGCTGCCTGGTGGTGGTGTTTTTTGTTTTGTTTTGTTTTCTGGGCAGCATAACCCACAGGCTGAGTAACTCCAGTGTCCAGGGTAAGCTTAGGCTGTATAATGATCAGAGCTGCAGCCACAGCAACCACGTGGAGTTCTCTGTTTGCTGGAGACACTGATTATCTCCCCACCATTTTATTAGGCCACCTGGGAATAAAAGCTTATGGCCATCATCTTATCAGATTCCAATGTGGCCATCCTCAGCAGTGTGTGCATGACCTAATACCATGGTCACCCAATCCTATTCCAACCCCCCTTTCCAAAGAAAGGTTCCATTCTCCAGGTTTGTGTGTGGTGGTGACTGTGGTGGGGGCAGGAGGGCCTGGGCAGATTGCAATAAACAATGCCCAGAATAGGCTCAGACTCTAGGCCAGCCACAGGTTCAGTTTTCTGTGTAAACAAGTCTGGAGACTTGAGTGGGGTTTGTGTTTTCTCAGACCAACTGAATACTGTATACCCAACAGAGAGGTTCTCTTATTCCTAAGAAGAATTAGGGTCCTTGTTCAGAACAACAAGATAAAAAACTTCCAGGCAGCAAATCTGGTGTTGATCAAACATGCCAGCTTACTTGAAATAAAGAAGAAGAAGGGGACGTAGACCATGCTTATTAATTAGTATTGGTATCACATCTGCACCAACCACCCTCTGCCCATTCTCCATCAGTCAGTTTTGGAATCTGAAAGCAGTTAACGTAGCGGAGGAACGGACCCGCTTGCTGCCACAAGGGAAGCTCTCAGAAGCGTCCGTAGGCGAAGACTCTGCGTAGTGGAGCTATCGTGGATACGTCCTTGCTGCTTACTTCTTAAGGCTGTCTTTGGACACGTGAACATAGAACCTTACCCCCCCCACACACACTCACTGGGCCATGTCCCCTGCCCAGCCACGCCCACCCAAGTGGGTGCACAGATGTGTGGACACTCGGTTGCCGCGTGCGTGGACTTACAAGCCCACGAAGCCATCGTTCGTCACAGCCTGGAAAAGGGAGGGGGCGTCGATCTGGTTTATGTTTGGACTTCGAGGCTCCCCCAGCGCTGGCGCGGGCAGGAAGGAGGTGAGCGCCGCCCGCGTGCACACAAGGCGAGCGGCCCCCAGGCAGCGGCGCTTCCAAAGCGGGCAGGAGCGCGACCCCCGGCGCGGGCAGCTCTGCGCGGGGGTGGGCCACGGTGGGGGCACGAGAACAGCAGCCGGGGACGAAGGAATCAGCCCCGCAGAGGCTCCTAAGCCGCCCCGCTGGCCGCAGGCTGCGCCGCTGGAGACCCGGCGAGTGACTTCCCCTGTGCGGCGGGGTCCCGGAGCCACACACCCTTTTCCTTTCTCAGGATCCGTGCAGAGAACAGGAAGGCGGGCTCTGACCCCACCTGGTTCGTGTCGGGCGGTCGTTTTGCTGTGGGGGGAGTCCGAACCGCGCCACGGGCCTGCGAGACGCCCACCTCTCGCGTGCGTGGAGCCCGGGGCCGAGGCCAGGCCCGCGGCGAGCAGCGGAGGCATGTGCTGATTTGCATGAGAACGGGCGGGTCGCGTGGCTCAGCTGGCGGCCCCAGCGCAGATGACGGCTCGGCCGCCGGCCCCCGCCCCCCCCCTCTGCGCCGCGGTTCCTTCCCCTGGAACCCGCGGATCATCTGCCGGGGCTGTCCCGCGCTCCATCTCCATGACAAAGCGCGTGTTTACCTGTGGCCGGAGCACCGGCGGGCACGCCTTTGTCCCGGGATCAGATTACCGCGGCAGCTGCTCTGGGCCCGCCCCGTGCGAACGCCGGAGCTGCCCCTCCGAACTTTGTGCCGACTGAACGCGCCGGGACCCGGGGCTGGGGGGCCGGGGGTGGGGGGTTAGGTGGAGGCCGCGTGGCCCAGGGAAGGGCTGTTTTCAGTGCGATGACTGCCGGACGCTGAGACCCGCGACGGGGAGTGGGCCCACCGGAGGGCTTCCTGGAGGTGGTGGCGGCGCCGGGCAGCATTAGGAGGGGCACCAGTGCGGGCCCGAAGCGCAAGGGCACAGGCGGCCAGGACGTGCGGCGGGTCATCCCCGGGTCACTGCGAGGGCGGAGCCAGGGCCCTCCTGGTGGCCCCCAGTCGCCGTCGTGACTGCCCCACGCAGCCTCGCGCCTGGCCGCCGCCTCGTGCGGGACTCGTGCCCGCATTCCCACCTCACCGGGTGCAGCCGGCCCGGCCCCGGGCCGTGCGAGGCGACTGCGCACACCGCCGAGCCCTGCGGGCCCGGGGTCGGCGGGCGGGGCCGGGGCGCGCCCTTTGTGCGCTCTTGGCGGAAACCGCGCGCTCCCGGAGGAGCGCGGCCCGCCGAGACCCCGGATCCCGACGCCAGGAGGTGCTGCAGGAGCCCGCGCGGGGTGGGCGTCTCCGGCCCAGGCCCCTCCGGGCGGGCCCCCTGCGGCCGCCACCCTCCGCCTCCGCGCTGCGCATCCTTTCCGGCTCCTTCCGGGAGGTCGAGGCGTCGCACCTGGAAATCGCAGCCTGTGACTTTGTAAAACAGTGAATGGGGAAGAAAAGGCGCTGAGAGGGGCGATGGGCGGAAGGGCCGTGCCCACCCCAGGGAGGTCGCGGCACCTGTCGCTCCTGGTTCCCAGGGCGGCCTGTCAATCACCCACGCTGGGCTCCGCTCGCCGGGAGCGGGGGAACGCGGGGGCTTCAAGGCCCAGCGCTCAGAGGCTCGCAAACAATAACCTCAGAAACGTGGCGCGCGCCCGCAGGGCCTGACACAGCCTCTGGGGTGGCCCCTGGGCCGGTCCGGGTGTAGGGTTGGTTGGCCTTGGGCGCGTGTGGCTCAGGGTTTCCTCCACGCCCTTTCACGCATGTCCCCGCGGAACCCCGCGTTCCCCCAGGCTGCTCCGGAGGAGCCCCAGGGAGCGCGGCCGTGGAAGCTTTCGAACGCGACGTCCTTCCCCGCCGCCCCCCGCCTCCCTTTCTGTGAGCATCTGCCGGGGAGAACAGATGTGGGCACCTGCGGTGACCGGCTGCGTGCGTTCCATCCCATTCACAGGCATTCAGACGTCGCCACAATGAGCGGCCTTTGTGTGCACAGAGTCACTAAATATATTAATCTGTACTCCCCAGAGCACCGGGCTGTTTAATTTTTCACTAGCAATAACATCTGATCTAATCCTTAAATCGGCTCCCAAAGCCTTCCCTCCCGCCCACCCCGCCCCCTCCTCCCCGAAAAACGTGTGAAGTTATTCAACTTTCCACCTGTTGCCTGCTGCACTGGGCGTGGGTTATTGCAACCTCTAATGTTGGTTCAGGCAGGGTGGAGGTTGGGGACCGTGCTGGGGAGCTGTTGGCCCACATGGGCATAGGGAGGGCATGTTTATCAGACAGAAAATAAACACAAAGTGCGGAGTGTGGCTCCCCAAATGTTGTGCAAACAAAGAACAATAATTATTAAACAGCTTCCAAAGCAACCCAGCACACCCACCCCTTCTGTGTAAGGCCTTTAAAAATGTACATGAAGTTCCCATTTATCTTTTTGTTTATTAAACTCTAGCGGTTGTTATAAATACCGGTCAACAGGCCACACAGCCAAAAGGTAACGTAAATCTCAGATGCAAGACTTAGATTTTTTAAGCAATTTTGTTGCATGACTCTTTTATCTTAGCATCCCTTATTTTATTTTGATTTGTTTTCAGCCACAATGAGTCCTTTAGTGCCATTGTGGACTCACAATGCACACGGACATCAGGCTGTGAATGAAGACAGAGGCAGTTTAAACAAACCAAGCTCTTTCTTTCCTTTCCTTCCATTGTAATATGAATGGGCCTTCTGCATTCGGCTGCTAGGAGACCGGCTTTGCAAAGCCCTGCTCCAATAAATGGGCTGGAGAGAAAGGGACCCCAATAAACAGCCCAAGTATCCAAGTATCAGAGGGTAAAAAAAAAAAGAAGGAACAAAATTTAGGCAAGTATTTTTTCACTTTTAAATCAACATATTTCCTAATCTCAGAATGTTAGTTTCCATCGTTGCATTCCTTGCTTTCAACAGTTTCCTTCATTCTTATTGTAATTCCTATTCCCTCACTCCACCACTTCCAATGAGGAAACAGAACAGGGATAGTCCTGGATCACCATCAAGGTTTGTTTTCAAGATACAATATTTTCTTTTCTTTCTTTTTTTTTTTTTTTTTTGTTCCTTTTAGGAAAATGGGGAACTGGGGTGGCATATTTGTCAGTCGTCGTCACTAATAACTCATGATCATACAATGCCTTCAAAATCTATTCGTTGGGGGATCAGTAGGAGCCTAGTTGGTGAGTCTGAATTTTTTTTAGGAAAGATCACGAACTATGATTTGCTTTTCTGCTAGTTGAGACTGTTCCTATTCCTGTTAATAAACTGATTGAGGCAAGATGTGAAGCTGCTTGCAGGTTGTGAAGCTCCCAGGCACTGATTGTGTTAGAAAGTAACACCACCTGCCAGCTGTCACTCATTTCTCAGTGGCTAGAGCTCAGGCATCTGGGCACTAAGGAGCCAACCACTCTGCAGGCAGAGGGGAACCCACACTGACTTAGAGCTCATGGGCTAGGGCAAGACATGCAGGAAGTAGAAGACCACTTCATTTCCTCACTGGCTTGTTCACTCCTGACTCACCACAGGGGCTGAGGACCCAAAGTGGAACTGGACCTGTCTCTGCCACCAGGTGAATTATAGAATGAGTTGGGGAAGACTTTCTTGCTTTTCCATTTTCTGAAAGTTTGTGTAGGATTGCTATTTCTTCCTTAAAAGTTTGATAGAAGTCACCAGTGAGGCTGTCAGCACCTGGCCTTTTCTCTGTGGGAAGGATTTTTTTATTGTTGTTGTTGTTTTGTTTACTTAATTCAACTTTTTTAATATAGGCTTACTCATCATTTCTACTTCTTTGGTCAGGTTTGGTGATTTGCATGGTTCAAGGAATTTCTTACCTAAAGTTGTTCAAATGTTCTTTTATTCCTTAACTGCAGGTGGTTTCTGTAGTGATACTGTCTTCCATTGCTGGGATGCACAATCTGTGTCTTCTCTCTTCTTGAGAGACTATGATCAGAGTATTATAGGCTTATCAGTTGTATCGATCTTATCAAAGAACCAGTCTTTTGTTTCATTGATTTTTCTGGGCTCTAGGTAGAGATGGGACAACCACTGGGCTCACTTCATTTGTTTTCCTCCTTTCAAGATTCTCCATCCTTTCCTTCCTGTTATCTGTTGTCTGAAAATAGTAATTTTGTATTTTTGTCCAGTTTTCTAGTTGTTTAAAGTGGGAGGAGCAGTTCTGTAGGAATTATTCCTTATCAGATGGAAGCTAGAACAGGACACTTTTGGTTGTAACAGAACATCCTGATTGACTATCTGACTATGTATAAAGAAGATACTCTCTCTTATAATCAGGAAAGAAGGTGGTTTGAGTGCCGGTTGATGTAGTGGCTCTGCCATGTCAAGGCCCAAGTGCTCTTGTCTTTCTGCTCTGCCATCCATGCCTGTCGGTCACTCCATTTCTCGACTGCATGTCTGCAGCAGTACCAGACATCCTCACCATTACAATGATCATTAGAAGAAGAGGAACATTGTCTTTCTATATGATACCTTTTATCAGCAATAAAACACTTCAGCAGCATTTAATGTGCATTGCCCATGTAGAAATCAGTATGTTTTCATGGTTTTGGCTTTTTGTCTTTCCTAATTTTTGGATGGTCAATTGTTAACTGGATTAGTCTGTCCTCATGCTGCTAATACATACTTGAGACTGGGTAATTATAAAGGAAAGAGGTTTAATTTACTCACAGGTCAGCATGGCTGGGGAGGCCTCAGGAAACCTTACGATCATGGCAGAAGGGGAAGCAAACACATCCTGGCAGCAGCAAGGAGAAGTGCAGAGTGAAGGCGGGGAAAATCCCCTTATAAAACCATCAGGTCTCATGAGAACTCACTACCACAAAAACAGCATGAGGGTATCTGCCCCCGTGATTCAATTACCTCCCAGAAATTTCCTCCCACAACATGTGGGGATTATGGAAACTACAGTTCAAGATGAGATTTGGATGGGAATACAGTCAAGCCATATAATTCCACTCCTGGTCCCTCCCAAATCTCATGTCCTCACATTTCAAAACACAATCATGCCTGCCCAACGGTCCCCCAAAGTCTTAACTCGTTCCAGCATTAGCTCAAAAGTCCAAGTTCAAAGTGTCATCTGAAACAAGTCCCTTCCACCTATAAGCCTACAAAATCACTAGCAAGTTAGTTACTTCCTAGATACAATGGGGACACAGGCATTGGGTAAATACTCCCGTTCCAAATAGGAGACATTGGCCAAAACAAAGGGACCATAGGCCCCATATGAGTCCAAAATCCAATAGGGCAGTCATTAAACCTTAAAGTTCTAAAATGATCTCCTTTAACTCCATGTTTCATATCCACATCACACTGATGCGAGAGGTAGGCTCCCACGCCTTGGGCAGCTCCACCTCTGTGGGTTTATGGAGTAAAACCCCCCTCCTGGCCACTTTCATGGGCTGGCATAGTGTGTCTGTGGCTTTTCCAGATGCACTTTGCAAGCTGTTAGTGGATCTACCATTCCAGGGTCTGGAGGATGGCGGCCCTTTTCTCACAGCTCCATTAGGTGGTGTGCCAGTGGGGACTCTGTGTGGGGGATATGATGCCACATTTCCTTTCTGCACTGCCCTAGCAAAGATTCTCCATGAGGGCTCTGCCCCTGCAGCAGACCTCTGCCTGGACATCCAGGCGTTTCCATACATACTCTGAAACCTAGGGGGAGGTTCTTGTCTTCTGCGTACTGGCAGGATCAATACCACATGAAATCTGCCAAGGCTTGGCACTTGCACCCTCTAAAGTCACAGCATGATCTGTACATTGGCCCACTGTAGCCATGGCTAGAGCAGCAGGGATGCAGGGCACCAAGTCCCTAGGCTGCACACAGAAAGGGGGGCTTTGGGCCTTGCCCAGGAAACCATTTTTCCCTGCTAGGCCTCTAGCCCTGTGATGGGAGGGGCTGCCATGAAGGTCTCTGACATACCCTGGAGACATTTTCCCCACTGTTTTAGTGATTAACATTCTTCTCCTCGTTGCTTATGCAAATTTCTGTTGCCAACTGGAATTTCTCCCCAGAAAATGGGTTTTTCTTTTCTATTGCATTGCCAGCCTGCAAATTTTTCAAACTTTTATGCTCTGCTTCCTCTTGAATGTTTTGCTGCCTAGAAATTTCTTTCACCAGATACCCTAAATCATCACTCTCAAATGCAAAGTTCCACAGATCTCTAAGGCAAGGGCAAAATGCTGCCATTCTCTTTGCTAAAGCACAAGAGTGACCTTTACTTCAGTTCCCAACAAGTTCATCATCTCCATCTAAGACCATCTCAGCCTGGACTTCATTGTCTATATCACTAACAGCATTTTGGTCAAAGCAATTCAACAAGTCTCTAAGAGGTTCCGAACTTTCCCACATCTTCCTATCTTCTGAGCCCTCCAAGTCTCTAGAAAGTTCCAAACTTTCTCACATTTTCCTATCTTCTTCTGAGTCCTTCCAACTGTTCCAACCTCTGCCTGTTACCCCATTCTAAAGTCACTTCCACATTTTTGGGTATCTTTACAGCAGCACCTCACTACGTGGTACCAATTTGCGTATTAGTCCATTCTCACACTGCTAATAAAGACAAACCTGAGACTGAGTGATTTATAAAGGAAAGAGGTTTAATTGACTCACAGTTCAGCATGGTTAGGGAGGCCTCAGGAAACTTACAATCATGTCGGAAGGGGAAGCAAGCATGTCCTTCTTCACTTGGCAGCAGCAAGGAGAAATGAGGAGTGACGCAGGGGAAAAGTGCCTTATAAAACCATCAGGTCTCATGAGAACTCAACCACTATGAAGAGAACAGCATGGAGGTAACCGCCCCCATGATTCAATTACCTCCCACCAGGTCCCTCCCATGACATGTGGAAATTATAGGAACTACAGTTCAAGATGAGATTTGGGTGGGGACACGGTGAAACCATATCATTACCCAAATAAAATCTTGAGCTCATGTGGTTGTTATACTCAAAGAAATTTAGTTCAGCATCCAAATAAAATTAAAACTGCAAATACATCTTGCAGTCTATTTAAAGGGTCAACTTGTTACCAAGAGAAACCTGTCCCAGATGCCCCTGCCATTCATTTTCTGGGTTTCTCTCTCACAGCTGATGTGATGTCTCTCACTTTAGCTTTTTCCTCTGCATTAACCCCCAAATTCGCTCTAGTTTCTTTTTTATTCCCCTTTCTTTTCCTATGTTTCTCTTTTATGTAAACCTCCATCTCATTTTTAGATTTTTTCCCACACTGATAAACTGGCTGTGCACAGCAGAGCACAGGGAAGTGCTTTACTGAGCTATGACGCAGGAGGTGAAGCAGGATGTGGATAATCCTATGTAATTCTTCTTGCTCCTGTTACACTGATTTCTGCATGCAACTTTTCTTCTAGTCTCCCAGGAAAGAGACCTTGAAGTAATCCTCGACTTTTCCTTCCCTTCATTGTAGTGTACTGTAGTCATAACAATTTTTTAAAGCTTGAGAATTTAGACAGATTAGAATTTGAGTGACAGTCATGCCCCTTAGTACCACTTGTACTAGTGAATAACTTTTTTAAACTTAAAACTTTTTCCTTATATCAAATATTAATAATTTTAAAATTCAAATGGTATTTCTAGATTTGTAACAAAAATAGTGGTTGCCCACACCACACATTCCCACTCCCAATTCCTTCTTTTTTTTTTTTTTTTGTGAGACAGGGTCTTACTCTGTCGCCCAGGCTGGAGTGCAGTGGCACAATCCCAGCTCACTGCAGCCTCAAATTCTGGGGCTCATATGATCCTCCCACCTCGGCCTCCCAAGTAGCTGGGACTACAGGTGCATGCCACACCTGGCCAATTTTTTAAAATGTTCTGTAGAGACAAGGTCTCACTATGTTTCCCAGGTTGGTCTCCAACTCCTGTGCTCACACAGTCCTCTCACTTTGGCCTCCCAAAGAGCTGGGATTATGGGCATGAGCCACTGTGCCTGGCCTTATGCTCATATTTTCTAAGAATGTGTATTTAATGTTCTGTCCTTACTTTTCAGTTGTGTGTATAGTCTATGGACTTCCTAACTCTAGAAGACAAGGATTTAACTCTCCCACCCTCACTTCCTAGACACGCGCACATTTATATAAACACATATAAGGTCTCCTCCCTTTTTTCAAAAATAATTATAACACCCCTTTGGGTTAAACTCCCATTCAGTAATTACCTTGTTATAATTACATATTTATTCACAGCCAAGACATATGCTATATCCTTTTTTGTTTATTGTTCTCACTAGACTCAATAATGGCTTCATTTATTTCCTTATTCACTTTCCTATCTAGCTATTACTTATCATCAAATTCTGAAGATCCCCTTTTAAGATATTCATCCATATCAGGCATTCCATGTGATTCACTTCCTTCTGGAGACATCTCTCCTAGAGGCCTCTATCCCCTATTGTATAAGTCCTAGCTTCTGTCCTAGTACTTCCCACCTCCTCTCTCCTAAGCTGGGACTTCCTGTTTTCTAGGTCCCAAATATTATCCTCTTTACTGACTTATTTCTTAATTTTGGAGAAGAATATCCTCCAGTAGCTTTCTGAGAAAAAGATATCTGAAAATATCTATATCCTACCCACAAACAGCTAATATAATGAGAGTTGAATTCTATGTTAGAATTATTTTCTTCAGAATTTTGAAGTTAATGCCCCATTGTATTTCAGCTTCCTGGGATTCTGTGGAGTATTTCTATGCCATTCTGATTTCCAGTCCTCTAAATGTGACCTTTTCATTTTTCCTTCAGGAAACTCTGAAGATCTCTTCTTTATCCCTGGCGTTCTGAATGCTGTGGCAATGTGCCTTGGTGTTGGTCTTTCTAGGTTTGTTGTGCTGGGCACCTGCTGGGCCCTTTCCATATGAGAATATATCTTCTAGACCTGGGAAGATTTTCTTCTCTTCATTTTCTCTATTATCTTTCTCTTTCCTGTTTTTCAGATGTCACATTTGTGTCTTTTTTGTTTTTGTTCCATCATGAGTGATACCATCAAATCCGTCTGGAAGGCCAATGAGCACTGTCACCTGCTGGGGCTCCCTGCTCTGCCTGCCTTTCAAGGCCTCCCCAGTCCAGCTCCGCTTCCTGCTCCCCTCAGCATGAACCTCCTGCGCATGAGAGTCTAGTCTCCTGAATTTTTCCCTCAGTCTCTTTCCTAGGTTTGCTCCTTCTGCTTGGAGTCCTTCCTCTTCTAACCCTTTGTCAGATCCTACTCCTTCTTCCAGGCTCAGTTCCCACATTTGCTCCTTGAAGCTGTTTCATCCCTGTCTTAGACTGTTCAGACTGCTACAGCAAAGTACCTTAGACTGGGTGGTACAAATTCATTGCAAATTCATTTCTCATAGCTCTGGAGGCGCTGAGGTCTCAGATCAGACACCACCATAGTTAGGTTCTGGTGAGGCCTCTCTTCTGGGTTGCAGGCCATTTTCTCATTGTATCCTCACATGGTGGAAAGTGGGCAAGAGAGCTCTGTGGCCTCATTATGGCACTATTCCCATTCATGAGGCTCCACTCTCATGATTTATTCACCTCCCAAAGGCCCCACCTCCAAAGATCATCATGCTCGGATTAATTTCAACCTATGAATGTTGGGGGGGACAGAAACATTACAACCCTTACTCCTTACAATATGTTTCACTTGTTGCCTGGTATTTAAAGTATGTTAGTTTATGTCCTCAACCCCGATGAGTACTCCTTAAGACTACAGGTCATTTCACATACTTCTTGGTGTCACCCCACAGCACTAATCAGCAGTAGGTGCTGAACACCATCTGTTGATTTTACTTAAAGAAAGGCCCATCAGGAAAGTAAGTGTATGCTGAATGGAGATTCCTTCCCAAATACTTTAATGCAGACCTGGTGCCACTTCCATTTGGTAATGTTTTCTGAGTACTTGATCAAGTGCTTTGCCAGAGATTCTGAAGAAAATCAACAGAACATTTTTCCTAGAACAGTATTTGACCATTTCACTTCCCTGATGGAAGACCCATTAGCTCACCAGGGCTTATAGCTGCCTTGCCGAGACATACTGTGTGTAAGGATAGGTTTGGAGATACATCCTAAATAAGGTGATATTATTAAAAATTGACATTTGTCAATAACTTACTTTTCAGAAAAATAAATCAGACTGGTTTCAAGGTCATCACTCACACCTGGCTGCCAAAATGTTTGCTTGGTTGTAGAGAAAAAGGTGGAACTGCAGCAAGAGGGGTGGACTTGCGCATCACCCAGAGTTCACCTGATCTCCTAGCCCAAGGGAGCATGTCCTGAAGGTGAGTTTCTCTATCTTAGAGCAGCTGCAGAAATAAGGCTGTGATTGTGGACTGCAGAGTCCAAACTCCTGAACGTGACGACAGGGACCTGCACGATCAGGTGGCACTTGTCCCCGCCACCATGTATCCACAGCAGCCACTGGAATTCCTCTGAAGCATCCTGCTCCCTCATTGCTATTGCCTCAGCCTTTCCTCTCCCTGGAATTCTCTCCCACCCAATTCCAGACTAGCAAACCTGCCCGAAACGACTTTCAGCTGAAGAGTAGTTGAGAGCGACAACGGTGGCGGTCAGACCACCCGGCCAAGAAGTGCTCAGCGCTGACTGGGGCCGGGCCGTCCCGATAGGGAGACGAGGGTCGCACGCCGGGACGTCCCCGCTCCCTTTCCAAGCGGGGCGGGGAGGCGCGCGGCGGGTCCCCAAGGCAGGAGCCCCCGCGCCGTCCCCGTTTCCGGCCCAGAAGAGTCTCCCGGCCGCGATAGCACAACTGCGGCCTGAGGCCCCGGGAGCCGCCGGTCCTCCGTGCCTGTGGCAGGACAAAGACCGGCATGCAGCATCAAGACACAATCCCGGCCGCAGGACAGTGTATGAACAAAGACGTTCAAGGGCGGCACCCGCCCGACGCCAACGGGCAGCTACCTGACTGCGGGACCGGAGGTCGGCGAGGACCGGCGCAGTTGCTGTGGCAACAGGCCGTGGCGTCCCACTCCGCCGGCGCCTGCGCACCGTGCCCCTGCTCCCTGCGCACCGTGCCCCTGCTCCCTGCGCCTGCGCGTCTCTCTCCCCGCCCCACCCACGACGCTTGCGCGCCTCACTCTCGCAACGGCCACACAGACCCCGCGCCTGCGAACCTGGCCAAGTCCGGAGCGGAAGCGCCTTGAGCGGAAGCGGAAGTGAACGAGGCGGCTGTGGCGGTTGCGGTGGCTGAGGCGGCTGGGCCTAGGGCGCAGCGGGCGCGTTGCGGCTGGTGTTGGCGCATCTCTAGGTAGGGCCGGGCCCGAGGGCACCCGCGCGCCGTCCGGGCCGCTTCCGGCCTGCGTGACCGTCCTTTACCCGCGTCCGACCCTTGTGCGCGTCAGCCCCTCGGCCTCTGCCCGGTCCCTAATGCCGTCCTGGCCGTGCTTCTGCCCTAGTCACCGCGGCTGCGACATCATGGGATCCTCGCTTCCCCGCTGCCGGGCCTGTCGTCATCCCTGCCCCTGCGCAGGACCCTCCTGCCGGGCCCTGGTCCGCGTCGTCCCGTGCTCCCCGACCTCGCGACCCGCAGCTGCTCGCCTTGCCTGCCCCATCTTGAGGTCACCTGTGACCTCGACTCCCTCCCTTAAGATGTGCGTTTGGCTCCTGTGTGTCGTTTCTGGGTAGATCTGTTATCCTTCATAGCTGCACGACTTTTGTGGTCGTCCTTAGAAGAGAGAGGCATCCGCTGATCTTCTCACTTTTCTCGCATATCCCTGAGTCAGGGCCCCAGCTCCTTGGGGAACGACAGAAAGACAGAGTTCCCTGCCAGCAAGGAGTTTACAGACCCGTGGGACAACACTGAGCGTCAAGCAGATCCTACGATGCAGAAAGAAAAGGGTACCTTAGAGGGTGATTTGCCCAGAGGGTCCAGGAAATTTCCATAAAGGTGGGATTTGAGCAGAGTTTTGAGTAAGCAGGAGTTGGGAGGTGAACGAGAGTTGAGAGCCTGTTCCTGGCAGTAAGAACATAAATGTTTAAGACATGATGGTTTCAGACAGTCTGACATATTCTGGGAACTAGGAGTTGAGCATTTGTGAGACAAGAAATGTTGGTTAGGGATGGGGAATGGCAGGAAGGAAGTTAAAGAGCATGTGGGGCAAGGAAGTGATGTGATCAGATCTTAGCGTTAAAGAGATTCAGTCTGGCAGATACAGGGTTGGGGATGAGGGTGACTGTGGACAGACAAAAGGCTTTTGTCGTCGTTCAGGGACTGGAAACCCCGAAGTGGTAGTGGAGAGAACCTGGAGGTAAAGAAGTGAGAGGGTGGACTTTCTCATGGCCTGGGTCCTTGAGTGGAGAAGTATGGAGAGGGAAAAGCCCAGAATGGGGACCATATCTGGAGCAGCAGGGTCCTAACCTCCATCTCCTGAATATGTGAGAGCATCTTATCCACAGCTGTACTCCCAAGTTCCCCCATGTCTAGTGTCATGCTTTTGTTTTTGACCTTTCTCTGACCTCCCCTTCACATAGGCTCTTTGACCTGCCCATCTTTGGACTTTACTGTTAGGACCCACCCTCTGTCACCACTACAGCCTTCACAGTCTGTGTTCTGATACCTTCTTCATCCCATTTCTGCCATCTCCCAGCTCCGTCATTAGTGGATTTTCCCCCTGACTTTGCCATTCCTTTTGTTTTGGAACTCTAATTGAGCCTTCTTACCAGTTGTATTCTTGAAAAGCACCAACACCATTGCTGGGTCAGGGTCCTCACCGCTCATCTTCACACGCACGCACACACCCCCACACACCCCATTTTGTGACTACCTTGACCCTCCAGTTTTTTTACTTAGTTTCTAACCACCTAATCTTCCAGACATACTGAAATCTCTGACCACCTGTGGCCCACTGAGAAAACTACAGTAGGTGACATCTGGGGTAACATAGTTTTTAGCATTCTGAGATTCTCCCCCATCCATGATCCTGAATCTGGATACCATTTATGGGGCAGATTTACTGTAAAGCTAATGAAGTTCAGGTTTCTGGGTCTGTCACTTGCATGGGCCCTTACCTAGGCACTGGGACCTCAGAGATCTTCTGTTTATAATTTGTATGCTTTTTTGAAAAGAGGGTTCCCAAATGGTATGTTTCAAGTCTTTTACAACTTAGATCCCTGCAAAACTGGCTATTTGTCATACCCTTCCTTGAGATTTGCATTTTTGTCCTTCAGACCCCTTCCTTTCCCTACCTCCTACTTCTTCCTCTTCTGGTGTGTGCTTTTTATTTAGGCATGGAGGAAAAAATGTGAACTAATGGAACTGATCAAGTTCCTGCCATAACCTGACTTTATTTAGCTGTAATGTCCGGAGGGAGATGTCAGAGCTTAGTAACTCAGCATGTTGGACAGGATCTTTGTAACTTCTTTGTTGCAAGCTTAAATGCCTGTATTGTTAGATTTATTTCACTGCAGAGTTGCCACCCCCTTTAAGAAAAGGTTGATGCTAAGAAGGAGAGTCTGCTTAATGGAAATCATAAAAGCAACTCTTAACTCCATGGAAACTACAGTTATACACTATGTGAATTCACACAGGAATTTATTGCGACTTTTGATTTATTACTTTGAAAATGCCACCAGTTTTATAGAGCTTTATAATGAGTATAAATAATTTTAATTTGTGTTCTGTTGGAAAATCTTCAGATTTAAAACATGTTTAAAGTTTAAATTATTTATGCAAAGATAAGGTATTTCTAAGGAATTTTTTAGTAGTAGTTTTAAATCTCCCTGAGAAGTAAATAATTATCTTATTTTTACAAATGAGGAAATCAGTGATGTACAAAGAGGTTAAATGATTTGTCTTCAGCTGTACAGTAAATCAGGGCCTCCCTTAACCAAAAAAGCCAGCTTCTGAGTACTGTTTTCCTTACAAACAAATGATAAAGAGGAATCTATTTTAGTCAGCTCTTATTATAGAACATTTAATGTAAGATGGAGTAAATTATATCCTTCGGTGTTTCCATATGTTAATACCTATCTGTGCACATCCATATGTATCTACACACTAGGTTCTTTAAAAGTGGGCAGTGTTGATAGTGTTCCTATTAGGACTTTAGTCCAAAGAATTAATTTAATTTGGATTTGTGCAAATTATTATAAAGTCATTTACAATAAAACCATGGCTAATTATGACCAAAGGATATTAACTTTCTGAATAGCAGAGGAGTTTTCTGGCTAGATTAGGTTTTTGCCCATTAAGCACCAAAATATCCCGTTTAGGTTGGGAATCTTCCTAAAGTGTATTATTTCCTGTGTTCTTAAATGGAATGTACTGAATGTGATGTAAACTTTCCTCAGTGATCTCAAGTGACCATTTAAAATATAATTTGTTGTGATGTGAACAGTAATGTTGTTAGGTTTATTGAGGCATATACAGCTATTTCCTGTGGGGGTTTTTGCATCTTTCCAGTTTTTAAAGTTTTCTGTCCTCTATTTCATTGAGTCAGCTGTTAGCACTTCTAACTGCTGTCAGTTTTCCTGCCCAAAGTTTCTGTATTTTTCTCTATTATGGGTTTAGGAGCTAATTGTTAGAACTGATTGGAAAAGTCGTCTGTAGATGATAATAAGAGCCTAAATAAGTGTCTTCTGAATAAGTTGTTTATGCTGCAAGAGCCTCCAAGGGGTTTTGTAGAGCGCAGTGTGGGTAGGAAAGGCTAAGGGCACCAGAATTTTGGGTTGCTGGGAGAAGCCAGAGAGTCTCCTTAATTCCCCATCCTCCTCTTAGGACCCACCGATAGGCTAGTGACTGGGAATAACGTGGGAAGGAGAGATCTCGGGTAAGGACACATCCCACAGGGTGGCTCTGTGGTGAGGCCTTTGCCCCACTGGCAGCACACAGCAATGACCAGATCACTAACCTACAGCAGTGCTAAGTGAGGGTTGTGGCCTAGTGAAAGGCAGCTGGGCTGTGGAGTCAGGTGGATTCAAATCCTGGCCTCCTTGTTAATTACTGCTTGTGGCCTCAGGCAGGTGATTTCACCTGACACAAAGTTTGCTGCCTCCCCAAAGTGACTCCTGCCTTCTTTGCTGCTAGAATGTGTCTTTGACTTAAGAGGCTGCACAAAACTGATAATGTGCTCTAATCTGGGCCAGTGGGACTAGAGGGGCTGCCATGGGACTTTTGGAGTAGACTGCACACAGTTAACAGTTAGGTATATTTTGATATGTGTGTTACAGCCCTCACCCAAAACTCTCTGCTGCTTAGAGGACTCCGAGTCTTTGCTTGCCTCCTTCCTCAGGGTTCATGGTCTTAGCTGGGAATCTTGTCTTATTCATTGCTGTATCCACGACTCCTAACACAGGCCTTGGAGCACAGTAAATCCTGAATGAGTATTTATGAGTGAATGTGGGAATGTGGTTGTGTTTAGATCTCATGTTCTTAGTGTGTCTGTGGGGGGATAGAAGAGGGTCTCTCTGCCCTTCTTTTTCTTCTGTGATAGGAAGTGGCCCTGCATCCCACTAGCCTTGGGATTCTCCCAGAATAGGGAGGGAGAGTGGATGCTGAACAGCCATAGCACCTGGTTCACGATGGACCATCTGACTCCAGACTTGCCTGCCTCCACCCATCCCCGGAACATAGGCAGAGCAGTGTTTCTGAAACGCACTTGCTTGAGTCCTTAGTGACATATCATTTCCCTTCGGATGAAGCGTAGACATTTTAGCATGGTTTGCTAGGCCTTTCACTCACCTGGCCCCAACTCCTCCAGCAGTATCTCATCTCTTCATCTTCCCCTAAAATAGGTTCTAGACATACTGAAGGTGGCGTTTTTTTTTTTTTTTTTCCATTTCTATACTTGAACAAATTTATACAGTTGCAAGTTACATTAAACTACTTAATAGAGCAGATGTTTTAAGCACCTAATAATTTGAAAAAAGATACCTTATAGACCTTTAAAATATTTCCTCCATGTTGCTCATGCCTTCCTCTGGCCACACCTGCCTGTCTTCAGGCCTTCCCTTTACCCTCTCCTCAGGGGATTGTCTTAGAGCCCTAAACGAGGTTGGCTTTCCCTGCTGAAAATTCCCCAACACTCTTACCTTCTCAGTCCTACACTTGTGTCCAAGAGACTGTTGACTGCTGGAGGGCAGGGACCTCATCTGTCTTGTTCATAGCTCAGTGACTACTCCAATGTCTGACATAAAGGTGCTTGCTAAATGAGTAAACCAAATTTATTTTCAAATAAAATTACCTGATATTGTTGAAGAGAGCTGAATATTCATGTTACAAGTGGGTCTATTCTTGATACAATGCTTCTGGAGAAAAACTGCCAATGTGTGCCTATGCCGTGAGTCAGCAGCTTCCTGTCTGAGATACTAAGGAAATGATGAGAGATCTCTAAGATTTATATGCAAGGATGCGTTTCACATTCTTAGTTATGGCGTGCAAAGTTGGAAATAATCCAGGTGTTCTCCAGTGGAGTTAGAGAACTCACGTCCATGTTGTACATCTGTTATACATGACACTGTGGGAGAATAGTAACATTATGAGTTGGGAATGTATAATAAATTGGACACAAAAACAGATTATGAAAGTATAATCTCAATTTTTAGAAGCAGTGAATAGTAGAAAAAGGCTGAAATATGTAAAATGTTTAAAAATTTTTTCTTGTGTTTTCTCTGAATTTTCTGCAAATGGTTCATTTTTTGATCATTTTTTTTTTACAAACTAATATATTTCCCAATATTAAAAAGTAATCTAGCTTATAAAAATTATAAATACAATAAAACCTTACTAAAATTTATGTCTTTGTTTTAAAATTTGTGATAATTTAAGAATTTTGACACGTTGGACAGATTTTACTAAACTTTAGGCAATTGATAAACATGTTTGATGAACAAATTTATAATTATAAATAAAATTGTACCACAATTTCACTGTTGCTAAGTGGCAGTTAGAATCTGGACTGTTGCATTTTATTCTGGAACTTTTCCTTTTATCAACAAAACTCTGCCCATCATTCTCCCACTTCCCCTGTGACATCAGCTGGCGCCAGTGGTCATGGCCTGACTGTTCTGAGGTATCCTCCAGGGCACCCTGAGTCTACACATCTATTCCTAGAAATTTTAAAGTACATAATAGCTATAGGCTTTCTTTGAGGTGCCGATGTTGAAATTCTGGCCTTTGTTCAAACAGTAGGAAGATTTTACTCAAGACTGTTGCAGTGAAGGAGAGAGATCTGACTCCACTCTGAACACGGTGAGGACAGCTGGGGATTTACAACCAACGAGCAGAGTGAGGGTGAGGGGTGGGCATTTCTGAGGGAAGACATCAGGGACAGGGAAATTCTTGCTGAAGGCAGGCCAGGGTGGCCAGATATCAAAGGTGGGTTCTCTCTAAACTGAGCAGGATTCTTGCTAAAAGCCCCAGATTGAGGCCTGGTAGAGAAGAGGGCTCAAGGCCCTAGCAAAAGTGTGGTGAAGGTGAGAGTCTTTATCAGTGGTTGGAAATTCTTGCAAAGCTCAGCAGTTTAATGACCCTTGTATGGAGATCCTCTGAAGCATCAAGACCAACTTAACTGGCACCCACCCTTATTTATTCACCTGGTTGTTTGTGCATTCATAAATTATAAACCTTCAGCAGATGCTGTCCTTTGTGCTGGCGAGGGATAACTATTAATCTCCTGGGGTTTTTGGTGCCTGTTCTCACCCAACTGGTGTTCGAGACGTCCCTATGAGTTTCACTTTTTAGGCAGGGGAGGAGAGGAGAGAAGAAACAACAGACCTCAGATGTTCCACAGCAAGCTATGGGGGGACATCACTGGGAGAGCCTGGACCCAGGCTTAGCCAGAAGTTACCATTGAAAGAAAAATTACTTTGTACTTGGAAACAAAACAAGAAAAAAGAAGACTTCGTGTTTTGTATTGTCATACTGGGCTGTTGTTTCAGACTAACCCAAGATTATTTAATTTTCTAACAGATTTACCTCTGTTTGGCTTTGCTGCTTACTCTTCATTAGAGTACAGACATTGTGGGGTTATGTGCTAGTTTGTAGATTAGAGATGTAAATTATTTCTGTGCAAAGATTACGGTTTTATTGTTTCCAGCTTACCTTGCTTATTCCAGTGGGCCTTTGGTGATGAACTCTGTGAGCCTGAGCTCCTCTAGTGCTCTGATCCAGCTTCCCTGTCTCTTAAGTGCCCTTGCTCATTACTACTTGCCTGAGTTACACTTCTAGCTTTCTACAGTCATGCTTTGACATGGCTTAGATGCTGGGAGTGTGTTAAGGTGGTTATAGCAGCCGGGTATTGGTTGTCCTGCAGAGGCTGCTGTCTAGATGGGGAGTTGCCCTTGGGCTGTCCATAAGTCCCTCATCCCTGTGTCTAGAGTGACGCCAGACGAGTCGTCCTCACTGTGTGTGTGTCCATCAATGTCAGGCAGTTTCGTTTTTGCTGAGCACATTGCTCTTAACCTCAAGTGTCTGTAAGCTGAAAGATTATAGTAAAGGAGCTTCTGGACTTCTCTTTCCACTTTCCACTTCCCCGTTTACTGGTAACCCAATACCCTGGAACTGGTCTGGCTGTCAGGAGAATGAGCCAGCCCCAGGAACGAGGCAGCCTCCAGCTGTACCTTACGCCTGCTGCAGCTCCTTACTAGGATTTGTTGATGCTTTGTTTCCCAAACCTTTTGTAAGCTGCTTGAGGGCAGTGATTCTACTTTGCACTGCTTCTTTGGCGATAATTGAAGTCTGTAACTTACTGATTCCTGATTTATCTTTATATACTGTCCTTGGATTAATTCATTTATTCATTCAAATACTGGGCCTGTCCCATGCAGATGCTGTGCCAGGTGCTGGGATAAGACAGGATGGTGAGGCCCACCTTAAAGGGAGTGATCCCCAAAGGGTCCCAGGCCGTATTTAGGGCAATTAGACTCCTCCCTAATGAGAAATAACTTCTGTTTTCTTTCTAAACAATGATTACCTAGATAATGAAAATTTCTTATATAATTTGCAGATAGAATGACTTTTATATACACATATTATTTTCCCCAGTCATCCTATAATAACCACCTTTAGAGAATGAAAAGCCTCCATATATAGTCTTAGCAATGAAAGGCTTTAAAAAGAAAAAATTTAGAGACATATCCATGGAATTTTCCATACCTTTTTATACATTTTATTCCCTACGTCACTAATTGCATTGATTAATGGATGTTGTGAGTGTTATAGCACTTTGAAGATACTGAAATACTGGAAGACATCCTCTAATATCACAAGTTCCCAAAACCTTTACTATCCCACTTTTTCTTGGTGAATACTGTAGAAGAGCATATTGTAGTGTCACACTCGAACTCATGATTTAAACTGTGAGAAATTGGTCCTGTGTGTCTTGAGCAGTCCAACCCGCAACTCTGGGAACTGCCTGGCCCAAGAGCCCCACTGGCTGCTGGCTTCTGACCACAGTGGGCGTGCAGTGAACCCTAGGACCTGGCTCGCAGTCAGATTCAGTCCTTTGCTTTGACTGTATTCAAATGCTGTTCCTTTTTTTTCCTTTTTGCTGTCCAGGGCCTCTCCTGGGCCCGCAGCAGCCAGCACAGAGCTTGGTGAGAGAAGTGGGGCCTTCCCTCACAGCATAGAAATCAAGTCACACTCGAGATTTGTGAGGCTTATCTGTAGCCAGCTCATCAGCTGCAAACCATGCAAGCCCTGTTTAAATTAAAGCCAGGCATACAGCAGTCGTCTAGAGCTGATGAAATCTAAGCCTTCTTTTAAAATCCATTTTGACCAATCTTTGTATTCTTGTATTTCCTTTCCAACGCCTGTCCCCTGTTACTCTGTTGGAATAACAAATGAAAAAGAATACCCTTTTTCAGAAATAAGAGTGTAACCTTCCTGTACATAGGGTCCATCCCGTAGAACCTCCTTACAGTTGACATAATCACATATGAAGCCCACTTTCCACTTCAAAAACTCAAATACCTTGGCCGTGTTTCCAAGATAAACTCTTTACAAATCACATCACTGTAGTGATTTTGGTGTAGATGTATGAATGTATCCCATTATATTTAATAGCTTTATGAGCAAGACTTTTCTAAATGTCAACATAAAATGTGTGTTATTTATGTTCACCCAATTTTTGTATATTTTCATTATGCAATTAATGAAAATCCCGTTAATGTGGCTATTAAACGGATACCTTCAAATTCTGCCGTTAGGGGCTAGAGCCCATTAAAAATTAATAAATTCTGGTTGGGCACAGTGGCTCATGTCTGTAATCTCAGCACTTTGGGAGGCTGAGGTAGGAGGATCGCTTGAGTTCGAGAGTTTGAGACCAGCCTGGACAACACAACATAGTGAGATCTTGTCTCTGCTAAAATTTAAAAAAAAAATCATCCAGGTGTGGTGGCAGCTGAGACAAGAGGTTGGCTTGAACTGGTAGGTTGAGGCTGCAGTGAACTGTGATCACACCACTGCACTCCAGATGAGGCAACAGAGTGAGACCTGGTCTAAAAAAAAAAAATCAGTACATTCTTAAAAGATAGTCTTATGAGGATGCCTTTTCTCAACCTGACAATTTATAGTTTCTTCATTTGTAGAATAAAGCGGATAATACTTACATGTCAGGGTCACCCTAAAGATTAGAATGTCTGTGTAAAGTGCTCACCTCTGCCTGGCAGCTGGGAAATACCCTGAACATGAGAGATACCCATGCACTTAGTCACCTGGTGCCTGCTGCCTTCAGCCTGTCGAGGAGGGGCGTCGTTGGTTTTGTGTTGCTGTTTGCATATTAAGAATTTTTTGTTGTGTTTTATCAAAGGACATAAAGCCTGCATTAATCTTAAAGAAAACTGTAGTGGAAAAAGCATAGATCATAAAGAATGTCAGCATGGAGTTTTTCTGACCATTGACGCCCATCATTGCCTACTTGAAGAACGCCTTTTATAACGTCATATACAATATTGTGCTCGTACCTTTTCCAGATTCCAAATTATAACTGTAAACTACTTTGTATCTGTTTTTAAATTTCCAAATGGGCAGTTTCTCTGCAAAGTCAGTCACTATCTCAGATACTACAACATTAGGCATAGTGAATTTTATGTGACTTTCTTAACACCTTTATTCAGGTGTATGTGACACATGTTTGCAGTATACAGTTTGGTAAGTTTTAACATACACATATACTTGTAAAACCATGACCACTAAGTGGTGAATATATCTGTCACCCCCAAAAGTGTACCCTTGGTAATCCTTCCCTCCACCGTCTGTCCCCATCCCAGGCAACCGCTGACCTGCTTTCTGTCCCTAGGGGTTAGCCTAACTCTTCATGAACTAGAATTTTATGTAAGTCGAGTCATAGTGTGTACTCTTTTTGTCTGACTTCTTTTACTCAGAAAAATTATCTTGAGAATCATCCATGTGGTATTTCAATTTATGTTTTAGATTTTTGACAGTAACTTCTGAGTCCCTAGGTGAGAAATACTACTACTTTGAAAACTTAACCTCTTTCTGAATTTTATCAAGAAATACCTTGAATAATAATCTTAGTGAAAACATTAAAAGACTGCTGCACTCTCTTGTCCTTGTGAAAGCCCAGCTCAAGTAATTAACTTATACTTCGGTGAAGTTCCTCATATGTTTGAATTGAGAACTCTTCAGGCTCCTAACCAGCGTATCGTGTTACCTCAGAGACAAGAATGTTTTTGGAAACAGAGTGTAAATATTAACTACTGTGTTTGCTTTGAAAGGTGCCATACGTCTAATGATAATGCCATAATTACTGATTAATTTATTTTTCTTTCCAGATCCTTTCCCGGAGTTCAGTTATGGGTGTGAGAGGTTTGCAAGGATTTGTGGGAAGTACCTGTCCACATATATGTACAGTAGTAAATTTCAAAGAACTGGCAGAGCACCACCGAAGCAAGTATCCTGGATGTACCCCTACCATTGTGGTTGATGCCATGTGTTGTCTCAGATACTGGTATACTCCAGAGTCTTGGATCTGCGGTGGCCAGTGGCGAGAATACTTTTCTGCTTTGCGAGATTTTGTTAAAACTTTTACGGCGGTTGGGATCAAGTTGATATTCTTCTTTGATGGCATGGTGGAGCAGGATAAGAGAGATGAATGGGTGAAACGAAGGCTCAAGAACAATAGGGAGATATCCAGGATTTTTCATTACATCAAGTCACACAAGGAGCAGCCAGGCAGAAATATGTTTTTCATCCCCTCAGGGCTAGCTGTGTTTACACGATTTGCTCTAAAGACACTGGGCCAGGAAACTTTGTGTTCCTTACAGGAAGCAGATTATGAGGTAGCTTCCTATGGCCTCCAGCATAACTGCCTTGGGATTCTAGGGGAAGACACTGATTACCTAATCTATGACACTTGTCCCTACTTTTCAATTAGCGAGCTCTGCCTCGAGAGCCTGGACACTGTCATGCTCTGCAGAGAGAAGCTCTGTGAGAGTCTGGGCCTCCATGTAGCCGACCTTCCTCTTCTGGCCTGCCTCCTTGGCAACGACATCATCCCAGAGGGCATGTTTGAAAGCTTTAGGTACAAATGCTTATCATCCTATACCTCTGTAAAGGAGAACTTTGACAAAAAAGGTAACATCATATTAGCTGTGTCAGACCATATATCGAAAGTTCTTCACTTGTATCAAGGTGAGAGAAAATTAGAAGAGTTATTACCTCTGGGACCAAACAAAGCTCTTTTTTATAAAGGAATGGCATCGTATCTTTTACCAGGACAGAAATCTCCATGGTTTTTCCAAAAACCCAAAGGTGTAATAACTTTGGACAAACAAGTAATATCCATGAGTTCGGACCCTGAGTCCAGGGAAGAAGTTCCCATGTGTTCAGACCCTGAATCCAAGCAAGAAGTTCACATGTGTTCAGACCCTGAACCCAGGCAAGAAGTTCCCATGTGTACAGGCCCTGAATCCAGGCAAGAAGTTCCCATGTGTACAGGCCCTGAATCCAGGCAAGAAGTTCCCATGTGTTCAGACCCTGAACCCAGGCAAGAAGTTCCCATGTGTTCAGACCCTGAATCCAGGCAAGAAGTTCCCATGTGTACAGGCCCTGAATCCAGGCAAGAAGTTCCCATGTGTACAGGCCCTGAATCCAGGCAAGAAGTTCCCATGTGTACAGGCCCTCAGTCTGGGCAAGAAGTTTTAATATGGACAGACCCTGAATCTAGGCAAGAAATTTTATGTACAGGCCATGAATCCAAACAGGAAGTTCCCATATGTACAGATCCTATATCCAAGCAAGAAGACTCCATGTGTACACACCCTGAAATCAATCAAAAATTACCTGTAGCAACAGATTTTGAATTTAAGCTAGAAGCTCTCATGTGTACAAACCCTGAAATTAAACAAGAAGACCCCACGAATGTGGGGCCTGAAATAAAGCAACAAGTAACCATGGTTTCAGACACAGAAATCTTAAAGGTATGTGGATCTGCCCAGCCAGTATGCCATGATTGAAAATATACCCACTGACGGATTTGTTGGTGAAGATCTATTACTGCCTTGGTGTTTGGCCACTGTGAGAGGATGCACAA
Organism: Macaca nemestrina; assembly: GCF_043159975.1. Lineage (NCBI taxonomy): Eukaryota > Metazoa > Chordata > Mammalia > Primates > Cercopithecidae > Macaca > Macaca nemestrina. The sequence goes on along the minus strand of NC_092129.1, from coordinate 1,280,323 downwards.
CAGGAGTCTATAAGGCTTGTTAGGAAGTGTGACATTATATGTGTGAAAACTCATAACCAGTGTTGGATACTATCACATGAATGTTACAGAAAAGTGCTGTAAGAATACAAGAGAGAAAGAGAACTTTGTGGGTTAAAGTACAGGGAGAAGGCTGGGTGCAGTGGCTCACGCCTGTAATCCCAGCACTTTGGGAGGCCAAAGCAGGTGGATCACCTGAGGTCAGGAGTTCAAGACCAGCCTGACCCATATAGTGAAACCCCATCTCTACTACAAATACAAAAATCAGCTGGGCATGGTGGCACACACATGTGATCCCAGCTACTCGGGAGGCGGAGGTTGCAGTGTGCTGAGATCATGCCATTTGCATTCCAGCCTGGACAATGAGAGCAAAACTCTGTCACAAAAATAAATAAAGTACAGGGAAAAATTCCCCAAAGAGGTAGAACTGGAGCCAGACCTTAATGAGGCAGGCAAAGTATGCATTGAATAAGCAAATACTTGGGAGTTGTGGAAGTACTAAAGGTGTAGGTTTCGAATCTGCATCACTCGGGGGCACAGGGAGAAAGGCCAGGCTGGAGTGTGGGGTTTGGAGAAAAAAAATGGGAAAAGGTAGACAAAGCCAAATTGGGAAGGTTATTAAATGCCTCATGAGGAATTTGGACTTAATTCTGAAAGTATTATAGCACCTTTGAAGATTTTTGAAGGGGGCCACTACGTATGAGGTTCTGTGGTAGGTGCATTAGGTAACTTTTCTCATTAGATCTTCTCAACAGCCCTGTGAGATAGACTTATCCTTGTTTTACAGAAGAGGTCTGTGTCCACATGAATGTCTCAAAGGTACCTCAGCAAGTTCTAAACCAAACTTAACTATCTTAACCACACACCTTTCCTTGTTCCCGGTGCTGTGAACGCCACCATCTTTCATCTAGTTACAACTACATAGATCTGTAAGGAAGCTCCTGCCCCAAGTCTGATGCAGAACTCAGGCCTGGACAGCAGCTGAGCAGCTGTGTGATGAGACCTGGAGGGCAGTGATGTGAACCTGCCAACCAACCAGCATTCGATTTTTGTAAGCAGGTATATTGATGTGATCAGATTTTTGGTTTTAGAAACATTACAGTGCAGTGAGTGGAGTTAAAGTGGCCATTGCAGAAACTCAGGTAAAATACAAAAGAGCTAGAATTAGGAAAATGGCAGTGGAAATAGGAAGAAACAAATTCAAGAAATGTTTCAGAAGTGAAACTAATAAATAAGCCTTGCTGTGGAGGTGAAGTTCCTCCTGGAGCACCAGGGATGGTAGATGCTGTTAATCTAAGGAAGGAGGAGGAAAGGTTTGACAGGGAGAAGAAGGTTAAGTGGGTTATATTTTAGTTGAGTAGATAGCACCTCCAACACATGTTCTCATAGTGAAATATGGGCCTAAAGTTCTATTACTGGCAAGAGACAGGCATCTGGGAGTTACCCTATTTTATGTGTAAAGTAAAAGATGATGTGGGATGGAGACTAAGGGACACTACACTGAGAGATCTGGAGTGAGCAGAGGAGGAAGAATAAGGAGGGGATAATCCCCACAAAAGTCCAAGGGGGCAGGTTTCGCGAAGGAGAAAAGAAACAGGAGTATCACATGCTACAGAGGTAAAGAAGTGAAATAGGACTAGACATAGGCACTTGGGTCAGTCATGAGGAGGTCCTGGTGGCCTCCGAGAGTTACTGCAGCACAGGGTTGGGAGTGGAGGCAAAGCCATCGGGGGTTTGGCAGTGTAAGAGCCTTTGTTGGGGAAGGCGGGGTCAAGGAGAGTCCTCACAGGAAGGGAGTGCCTGGGCAAAGTGGTGGGTCGAGTTGTTCACATGGATTTAACTTAATTGTATCTTTGAAAACAGTTTTGAAGTTTCTTACATTGCCCTTACACTTTCTCTATAAAAAATTTTTTGCAGTGTCATCTTCCAACCCTAATAGGCAACTAAAATTCCAACATGTATTTCAACTATATCAACTATACATAGTCACCCTGGAAAAATGCTCAGGTAGAAAGGCTGTGGGCACAGCAGTTACATTGGGTACGCACATAACCACAGCCATATATCTCTATGTCAGCATTTTGGAAGATCAGTTGAGTGTTTGTTTCTTTGAGACAGGGTCTCACTGTCACCCAGGTTGCAGTGCAGTGGCAAGATATCCTCTGCCTCCCAGGTTCAAGCAATTCTCCTACCTCAGCCTCCTGAGTAGCTGGGACTATAGGCGCGCTCCACCGCGACCAGCTAATTTTTGTATTTTTTAGTAGAGATGGGTTTCGCCATGTTGCCCAGGCTGGCCTTGAACTCCTGACCTCAAGTGATCTACCTGCCTCGACCTCCCAAAGTGCTGGGATTATAGGCATGAGCCACCATGCCTGGCCGGCTAGTCTTATAATCCTATAGAACATGCTTTGGCAGTGAGCTGCAAGCCACACCTCAGGACAAGTGTTTTTCTTATATTGACTCATTTAATCCTCACAATAGTCCTGGGAGCCGGGCACTTTTTTATTAAACCCATTTTCTTTAGGAAGACGGTAAGGAACAGATTAAGACTGAAGCCTAGGAATAATGAATCAACATAACTAGGACTGTTTAAGTACATATAAATGAGACACTTAGGATTCAGAGTTTCTGGTATCCAGGTTATCCTAGCATCACATTTTAATGCCTTTAGTAGTAGACTGGATTTAAATTTTGAATAGTAACCTAGATGAACTTATTCTTACAGTAATAATGTTCTTCACTGGAAGGTAAAACCTATATATTTAGGCTATGATAGACCTTCTGATTTTAACTACTTATTTAATGAGAAAGTGGAATTAATTTAAATCTTGTATCTCATCACCTACCATGAGCCAGCACTGTCTTGACATTACAGAGGAGAAGCACCTGTGCCTGGCATGTGGTTTTCACTCATGAAGCAATTTCTGAACAAATGAGTGAATGAATACAGTACGGCTTCTAATGCTAAGCAGCTTACAGCTTAATAAGGGAGGCAGACCAGACAGCTGTGTTACAGGGAAAATAAGATACAAGCTCCATAAGGCAAGCTGGAGGTTGGTCCTGTCTAAGGGAGGAGGAGAGGGTGACATCGGCGAACCTTAAAGGGAAAGAGGATTGTAAAGTGGGAGGCTGGGAAAGAGTGGAAGAGAGATTCTGGGTAGGGTAAGTTCTTATGGGGCACAAGTGAAGGTAGAAGAAGATTGAGTACTCTTGAGGAACAATGAAGATGTTCTGTTGAGACTGGATTATGGCCATTTCTATGAGGGTGAAATGGTGTACAAGGCTAGAAAAAGGAGATTGAGGCTTCATAGTGGGACCTCGAATGTTATGTGAAGGATTTGTGGTAGCCTTTCAAATGTTTTGAGTAGGGTAGCAAAGTTTTCAAAGACAGTGTGGCAATGGTGTGAAGGATGGGTTGGAAAGGAGAGAAACTGGGCTAGGGGATTAAGATCCTTTCATAGCAATACTGGTGAGAAGTAGTGAACACCCGGTTACTGGGAGGGTATCCAGGAGACAGAACAGTGAAATACTGCAGAAGACGTAGACATTTGGAGAGAGGCGGAGGAGGGGGAATAGAAAGTTTGAAATTGGTAGTCCGAAGGAAAGAGAACATGGCAACTTGATGTCATGAATTTCAGTGTCAATTACATTTCTGAGGGCCTTAAGAAACTGCCGTATGATGAAAGGCATTGACTTTGTCTATTTGATTTGAAGGTTACTGTCTTGTTTTTAAGGAGAAATCCAGTTGTATTTAAATTTCAAACAGATTGCTAGAACACATCACGTCCAAGCAGAGAGCTACCTGGTGTACAACATCATGAGCAGTGGAGAGATTGAATGCAGCAACACCCTGGAAGATGAGCTTGACCAGGCCTTACCCAGCCAGGCCTTCATTTACCGTCCCATCCGACAGCGGGTCTACTCACTCTTACTGGAGGACTGTCAAGGTGAGGATTGGTTGGCCCCTCTTAGGAAAGGTTCTGTTTGGAGTTGAATTCTGAGAAACTGGCCACATGAAATAGAGTGCATTCTTTCAGGACATGGAGACAATTAAATAGGTTTTATTTCCCTGTCAAATCTGTAATTGAGAATACCACTGACATCTATAAAAAACTAAGTATAAGTGCCATTTGACATCTATATCTAATTAGCAGGCAGTTGATCAGTATGTGTTAAAAGAATGCATGATTTCTATAAAGTGTCATATTTTTATGCCTTAAAAGGATTTATGCTTTTTTAAAAAATGTGAAAACTCTTTCCTGCTGTAGGGGAGAGTAGGATATACTTATTATTAGAAGAAAACAGTGTCTACTTAGTCTTCCCTCAAAATGTGATTTTTATAAAATAATTTTACAGAATCTCGTATGTCATGTTTTTAAATACAAACAATTTTCCTTTGGTGTTTTTGTAATTAAATTTGTGTTTTTCTCATCTATATTTCCATTATGTGCTTAGCAACAAGAGTAGAGAGTGGACCGTCAATCACCCAAACAGTGAAAATGAGGAATTTTAACCCCAAGGAGAAAGTTAGTGAAGGTCCCATAACTCACCGTTTGGAATAGTTTTGGGGAGAATCAGGAGTGTGGAAGAACACTTCATATTAGAAACCAGAGATGCTGAATGCATTTAGTGACCTCCTATTTCAGTAAGGCCTTGTTTTTTTAAACAGAGACCTTTGACAGGTACTTTACAGTCTGATTTGAGAGTGTGTTGATAAGAAACATGGTCTACACACTATTACCAGGATGAGAGAGAGAAGGAGTAGAATACCGGTGAAAGTGGTCCATTTGCCTAAACGTCATTATTTCCAAACGTGTCAATATTAACCTTACTCTGTTGTTCCAGAAAGTGAACATTTATATGATCTAAAAGTGCTGATAGAATCATCAGATGGAAAAGTCATCATTATTATTTTTGGATGATGGGACTCAGGGGTAGTGGGGTTATTTAATCCAGCTTTTGTTAGGTTCCTGTAGCACCACCCAGCATGCACTGCTTTCTCCCATACATACTGCGAGAGTTTACCCCTGTGGCCTAAGGAAGCGGACAGAAGAAAGATGTTTAAGCTGATTTAAAAACGGACTCTGGAGCCAAATGTTACTTAAATCATTTTTTTTTATTATTATACTTTAAGTTCTAGGGTACATGTGCACAACGTGCAGGTTTGTTACATATGTATACATGTGCCATGTTGGTGTGCTGCACCTATTAACTCGTCAGCACCCTTCAACTCGTCATTTACATCAGGTATAACTCCCAGTGCCATCCCCCCCCTCCTTCCCTCTCCCCACAATAGGCCCCGGTACGTGATGTTCCACTTCCCATGTCCAAGTGATCTCAATGTTCAATTCCCACCTATGAGTGAGAATATGCGGTGTTTGGTTTTCTGTTCTTGCGATAGTTTGCTGAGAATGATGGTTTCCAGCTGCATCCATGTCCCTACAAAGGACATGAACTCATCCTTTTTTATGGCTGCATAGTATTCCATGGTGTATATGTGCCACATTTTCTTAATCCAGTCTGTCACTGATGGACATTTGGGTTGATTCCAAGTCTTTGCTATTGTGAATAGTGCCTCAATAAACATACGTGTGCATGTGTCTTTATAGCAGCATGATTTATAATCCTTTGGGTATATACCCAGTAATGGGATGGCTGGGTCATATAGTAATGGGATGGCTGGGTCATATGGTACTTCTAGTTCTAGATCCTTGAGGAATCGCCATACTGTTTTCCATAATGGTTGAACTAGTTTACAATCCCACCAACAGTGTAAAAGTGTTCCTATTTCTCCACATCCTCTCCAGCACCTGTTGTTTCCTGACTTTTTAATGATTGCCATTCTAACTGGTGTGAGATGGTATCTCATTGTGGTTTTGATTTGCATTTCTCTGATGGCCAGTGATGATGAGCATTTTTTCATGTGTCTGTTGGCTGTATGAATGTCTTCTTTTGAGAAATGTCTGTTCATATCCTTCGCCCACTTTTTGATGGGGTTGTTTGTTTTTTTCTTGTAAATTTGTTTGAGTTCTTTGTAGGTTCTGGATATTAGCCCTTTGTCAGATAAGTAGATTGCAAAAATGTTCTCCCATTCTGTAGGTTGCCTGTTCACTCTGATGGTAGTTTCTTTTGCTGTGCAGAAGCTCTTTAGTTTAATGAGATCCCATTTGTCAATTTTGGCTTTTGCTGCCGTTGCTTTTGGTGTTTTAGACATGAAGTCCTTGCCCATGCCTATGTCCTGAATGGTATTACCTAGGTTTTCTTCTAGGGTTTTTATGGTATTAGGTCTAACATTTAAGTCTCTAATCCATCTTGAATTAATTTTCATATAAGGAGTAAGGAAAGGATCCAGTTTCAGCTTTCTGCTTATGGCTAGCCAATTTTCCCAGCACCATTTATTAAATAGGGAATCCTTTCCCCATTTCTTGTTTTTGTCAGGTTTGTCAAAGATTAGATGGCTGTAGATGTGTGGTATTATTTCTGAGGACTCTGTTCTGTTCCATTGGTCTATATCTCTGTTTTGGTACCAGTACCATGCTGTTTTGGTTACTGTGGCCTTGTAGTGTAGTTTGAAGTCAGGTAGCATGATGCCTCCAGCTTTGTTCTTTTGACTTAGGATTGTCTTGGCAATGCGGGATCTTTTTTGGTTCCATATGAACTTTAAGGCGGTTTTTTCCAATTCTGTGAAGAAAGTCATTGGTAGCTTGATGGGGATGGCATTGAATCTATAAATTACTTTGGGCAGTATGGCCGTTTTCACAATATTGATTCTTCCTATCCATGAGCATGGAATGTTCTTCCATTTGTTTGTGTCCTCTTTTATTTCACTGAGCAGTGGTTTGTAGTTCTCCTTGAAGAGGTCCTTTACATCCCTTGTAAGTTGGATTCCTAGGTATTTTATTCTCTTTGAAGCTATTGTGAATGGGAGTTCATTCATGATTTGGCTCTCTGTTTGTCTGTTACTGGTGTATAAGAATGCTTGTGATTTTTGCACATATTTAAATCATTTTTTAAAATTTCTTTTTCTTAGGTGCTCTCCACCCACATTCTTTCTTAACATGGATATTTGCACATTGACTCTAATGATGGAAAAAAGAGATCTTCCTCATGAAAACGTTTTTACATTAAATCACAATATTGGAGTTATTTTCAGACTCTTTCATTAAATTAAACTATGTAAACTTCACTAACCTAAATTTCATACTTTGTTAATGTAATGTATTTACGACCAAGTGGATAACTTTATTAGATAACCACATAAACAGGAAAAAACATTCACATTGAACTTGTCTTCATGGTTAATATTTAGTTCTTTCTCCCTCAACTTTTTGGCTTTCTATGTGAAGTTTACATTATTAATATGTGAAAATAAAATGCTGTTTTTGCTGTTTTATATATGATGATAATGAACTGTACTCTATGTTATGTGTTTGACTTAGTTTATGATCTCATTTGTATTTGAAAATGTGTATTTTACAGTTGTGGAGTAGAGTGTTCTGTAGAAGTCAGTAGTGCTAATAAGGTTATTCAAGTCTTTTACTGAGTTTCTGTCTACTTGTTCTTAGTTCCTGAGAGAAAACAGTTAAAAACTCCAGCTCTTACTGTGGATTTGTCTATTTATTCCTTCTGTTCTGTCAGTTTTTGCTGTAGGTATTTTGAAACTGTTGTTAGGTGCATATATATTGAGGACTGTTATGTTTCTTAATGAATCAACCCTTTTAATAGGAGAGTTCACTTTTAAAAACATGGTAATACTCCTTGTCCTAAAGTTGTCTTTGTTTTATTGTAATATAGTCACTCCAGTATTCTTACTATTAATGATTGCATGATGTGTTTTTTTCTATCCTTTTACTTTTAAACTATTTCTTAACATTTAAAGTGCATCTGTTTTAAAGACGGCACGTCCAGTGTCACAGTCTCTTTCTTTTAATTGGAATGTTCACACTGAATGTAACTTCTGGCGTAATTAGGGCTCACTCTTCCATTTTACTCTTTGTTCTTTTTCCCCCCACCTTATTTTCTCATTTTCTTACTTCTTTTGGATTAGTTTAATAATTTTTAGTATTGTGTTGTTGTGCACTCATTTGGATTACTAGATTTACCATTTAAAAAAAAAAAGTGGTTGGCTGAACGTGGTAGCTCATGCCTGTAATCTCAGCACTTTGGGAGGCTGAGGTGGGCAGATCACCTGAGGTCAGGAGTTTGAGACCAGCCTGGCCAACATGGTGAAACCCTGTCTCTACTAAAAACATAAAAATTAGCTGGGCGTGTTGGCAGGCGCCTGTAATCCCAGCTACTCGAGAGGCTAAGGTAGGAGAATTGCTTGAGCCCAGGAGGCAGAGGTTGCAGTGAGCCAAGGTATGCCATTGCACTCCAGCCTGGGGACAAGAGCGAGACTTAGTCTCAAAAGAAAAAAAAAAAAGTGGTTGATCTGGGGGTCTGTTAGATTGGTACAAAAGTAATTGCAGTTTTTGCAATTACTTTTAATATCTTTAACATCACCATTTACTATCGAATAATATACCATGTTACTTGCAATATAAAAACCTTGTAACTGTGTATTTTCATTTTCCCCAACATTTTTGCTATTGTTGTTTTATGTCTTATACATATATATATATATTTTAAATTTGAAATAATTACAGATTCACAGGAAGTTGCAAGAATAGTACATAGATTCCCATGTACCCTTCACTCAGATTCCTCCAAAGATGACATCTACTATAACTGTGGTGTAATATCAAAGCCAGAAATTTAACATCAGGTACAGTGCTAACCAAACTGCAGACCTTATTCACTTGTGCCGTTTTTTACATGCATGCAGTTATGTGTGTGGGTGTGTAGGTCCGTGCAAAGATCCTGCAACCACCACCACAGCCAAGATACGGAACTGGTTTGTTAGCACTCCCTCCATGTGCCCCTATGTCCTGGCAATCTTTCTTCCCCCCATTCCTGTCCTCTGGCAGCTGTTAGTCTGTTTTTCATCTCTATGTTCTTGTTCATTTGAGAATGTTATATAAATAGCAGCATACAGTATGTAACCAATATGTAACGTTTGGAGATTATGCGTATGTTTTAAACCCTATAATACATGATTTTAACACTTTTAAATTGGGGTTGGCACACTTTTTCTGTGAAGGGTCAGATAATAAAAAATATTATAGGTTTTGAGGGCTCCCTCCACAGTCCCTGTCACAACTACCCAATCCTGCTATTGTAGTGCAAGAACAACCAGAGACAACATGTGCAGGAATGAGTGTGGCTGTGTGCCAGGAAGCCTTTATTCAATGTTTCCATGTGACAGAACTTGAATTTTATTTTATTGATTGATTTATTTTTCAGAGACAGAGTCTCACTCTGTTGCCCAGGCTGGAGTGCAGTGGCACCATCACAGTTCACTGCAGCCTTCAGCTCCAAGGCTGAAGGGGTCCTCTTGCCTCAGCCTCTTGAGTAACTGAGATGACAGTCATGCGCCACCACACCCAGCTAATTAAAAAAAAATTTTTTTTGAAGAGATAGGATCTCGCTGTGTTACCTAGGCTGGTCTCAAACTCCTGACCTCAAGCGCTCCTCCCACCTCACCATCCCAAAGTGTTGGGATTACAGATGCAAGTTACCGCACCAGGCCAAAACTTGAATTTTAGAGAGTATAATTCTCAGGAGTCACAAAATATTCTTAAAAACATTTTTTTCCAACCATTAAAAAAATATGAAAAACATTATTAGTTTTCAGACTGTATAAAAGCAGGCAGATTTGATCCATGAGCTGGTAGTTTGCCAATACCCACTTTAAATTATAGACTTTATACACACTGCACACGCAGGCTGCTCTCGTGAGTCCATGAGCGAGTGGGGAGTGTGTGGGAAGCCAGGACATGACCATACACGGCTGTAGACTTTATACACACTGCACACACGGGCTGCTCTCGTGAGTCCATGAGCGAGTGGGGAGTGTGTGGGAAGCCAGGACACGACCATACACGGCTGTAGGCTTTATACACACTGCACACGCAGGCTGCTCTCGTGAGTCCATGGGTGAGTGGAGAGTGAATGGGAAGCCAGGACACGACCATACACGGCTGTAGGCTTTATACACACTGCACACACGGGTGCTCTGAGGAGTCCGCTGGGTGAGCGAGTGGAGAGTGAATGGGAAGCCAGGACATGATCGTACACTGCTGTAGACTTTATACACACTGCACACACGGGCTGCTCTCGTGAGTCCATGAGCGAGTGGAGAGTGAGTGGGAAGCCAGGACATGACCATACACGGCTGTAGGCTTTATACACACTGCACACGCGGCTGCTCCAGTGACTCCAGTGAGTGAGTGGAGAGTGAGTGGGAAGCCGGGACACGACCATACACTGCTGTAGGCTTTATACACACTGCACACTTAGGGCTATCATACATTCATAAAAAATATTTCTTTCCTCAACAATAAATTAACCTTACTCTAACTTTTTTACTTTATAAACTTAAATTTATTTAACTTTTTGACTCTTTTGTAATTAACACCTAACTTAAAATACAAATACATTATACAACTGGACAAAAAATTCTTTATGTCATTGTATAAGCCTTTTTCTATTGGAAAATTTTTTAACTCTACCTCCTGAATTCATACTTTAGAAGTTTTTAATTTTTTTAAACTTCTTTGTTAAAAACTCAGACACAAGCACACAAATTTAGTCTAGGACTCCACGGGATCAGGATCCTCAAGGCGTCACCAGGAATGTGTATGCAGTCCGTCACTAACCGGATTATTGTTATGCCCTGCGGGACTGTATTTCATCTTTGTTTGGGGGGGTACAGTTTTGCTGCATATAGAATTTTAGGTAGTTCTGTATTTTCTCCTGGCTTGTGTACTTTCTTATGAGACAACAAGGCTCATCTTTATCATTGTTCCCCATGTGTATCATGGCTTTTTTTCCTCTGGCTGTCTTTACAATTCCTCTCCTGTTTGCTGGATTTTAAGTAAGGTTCACTCTGCTCCCTTCATGGGATTCTTGAGCTTCCTAAATCTATGGGTTGATATTTCCTATCAAATTTGGAAGAGATGAGCATTTTTAAAATAAGATTTTGTCTTTCTCAGTCTCTTTTGCCTCTTCCTCTGGGCCATTTATTGACTTCCTCCCACAGGGTCCACATAGTTTTGCTTACTTTCACGTCTAGCGTTTTTTGATTGGATGCTAGAACATTTTGGATACTAAGAAGAGTGTTGAGTTTTGTTCTGTCAGGCAGTTGCTCTGCCTGCTCCTTCCGAGACTTACCTTTAAACTTTATTAGGCTGTGTCCGTTGTGGCTTTCACTTTACTGCTAGCACAGGCCTACTCCTAAGACAGGGCCTCCCGGGCTGTCACCAGAGTGCCCGAGGTGTAGGACGAGGCCTCTTCATGTTTGCTGGTGGTGGACACTCCGCTGTCTTCAAGCCCCGTGCAAGCTCCATTGGTTGGTCAGCCCCAGGACCTTGCCTGGCTTCTCTGAGTCTTACCCTAAACCTGACAGCTCTCTCTTCAGCCGGAGGCTAAAGAGCACTTGGGTCTGCACGCTGCCCTGCTCTCTGGTGCTCTGTCCTGCAGATCGTGGCCTCAGTAGTCTTGATCTCCAGTCTCTGTGTCCTCATGTGAGGACTACCTCCCTCACTAGGATACAATCTGGACAGTGCCTGTGGGCAGAAAATTGGCGTGATAGAGGGTTGTTTCCCTTCTGCCTGGGATAACAATCTGGCCCCGCCCATCGTCCATCACATGAATGCAGTCACTAGAACCCTTTCTTCAGTTCTGGTGTTGACGGCAGGAAGGCAGGTCGGTGGCTCTGCCCATTCGCAAGCGCCCACCACCACGGTCCCCTGCCCAGTGGCTCCATCACAGCCACCGCCACGGTCCCCTGCTCAGTAACTCTCCATCACAGCCACCACCACGGTCCCCTGCCCAGTGGCTCCATCACAGCCACCGCCACGGTCCCCTGCTCAGCAACTCTCCTTCATCACAGCCACCGCCATGGTCCTGTGGCATCACAGGTGCTGATAATGCCGAGTGCAAAGTCCAGTGCTGGAGTGATTCATGTTCCTTTTTTGCTGACTTTTTTTTTCTTAGAAGGTTTTGAGATGTTCTCTTTATCCTGTGTTTAGCAAATCTCTGTTGTCTCAGTTCTCTCCTAGAACTGCTGTGAAATGCAGGTGGGGCTCCCTGGATTGATACTCTCTTTCTTCATCTTTGATTCCTGTTTTTGTCTTTTTCTTCTACTTTAAGGGAACATCTCTCCACTTCATTTCTCAGCTCTTTTATAGAAAAGTGCCCCCTCTTCTTCTCTTCATCGAGGCCTGCTTCCCCCAGCCCTGGATCCAGCCCACCGCCTCTCTCTGCCCCGCATCGAAGCCCTCTGCCCAACTTGACCAGCTGTCTGACTGATGATCATGTTTGTGCTGGAATGTCTGGCATCTAGGGACACCACCTCTTCTTCCCTTCCCCTGTAAGCACCTGCTCTCTGCTGACCTCCTCCCTTTAGAGTTCCTCAGCTACACCCACTGTCTTCTTTACCTGGTCTTACTTTAAAGAACTGTATCCGTGTTGACTGTCAAATTCCAGTAGTTTTCTTTATGTGTTTTCTGGAACAGTGTGAGGGGGTTAGGGAGGAAGGACATCGTAGGAGTCATTAACATGGTAAACTCTCTCTCCCATATTATTGTTTACTTACCCAGATTATCTTGAGGATTTCGTCGGTTCCACAGAGTATGGTTCTTGATGGAGTGAACAGGTTACCTTCAGATTGGAGGATAAGAAATTAATTGTTGGATAACTAAGGTTACTTAGTCACCTTGGATTTGAGAGCTCACCTATTTATGGACTTTGAATTGGCCACCTGGGCAGAACTGGGTCTGTGACACTGTGAGCTTGGCGACGCGTGCTCTTGCACATCTACTGACCCAACTCTTTTTCTTCAGATGTTGCCAGCACCTGCCCGGCTGTCAAGGAGTGGTTTGTATATCCTGGGAACCCACTGAGGCACCCGGACCTCGTCAGGCCACTGCAGATGACTGTTCCAGGTACAGACAGCCTTTCTTTAAATGAACCACAGATCTTTCCATTCTATGATAAAAGTCTAAGAATGGATCAGTTATGGAAAGCATCTTTTACCAGAACTGCACAAATACTAGTTTTTATTTAAACTCTTGGCTCATGATTAATGTATTCATCTAATAAAGTCCTAAAATAATGGAAGGAAGATGCTGTGGCAGGTTTACCCTGGACCATCTGCGGCGGTGCTCTGCCTCTTTCTCCACCACCCCGGTCCAGGTCCACAGCAGTGGGGAGAGAAAAGAGACAGAAGGATGGCCGTGGTCAGGGCATGTTGCTGCCACAGCCCCAGTGCCTGACATCTAGTTGTTGCTTGGTAGACGTCCATGAAGTTTAGCAGGATAGATTCTTGATATTCTGCTGGAATCAACAATCTTATCTTTTCCCCACCACTGAAAGTATATTTTGATGAGTTCTGGAACCAGAAAGAGAAGATAAAGGAGGGTTATTTTAACTGGAAAAAAGGTTATATTTTCATGAGTAGTATCTTAAAACTTAATGAGAGGTAAGGAAAAACAAAGTTCACCTACAGATTAGCTGAAGTATATCCAAAGAACAGCCTTTCTTTCTGTGAGTTCGTAGTATCTGAAACAGGTCAGGAATGTACAAGTGTCGGGGTAGGGTTCTACATACAAACAGTTAAGGAAGAGGAGGCTAAGCTTCAGAGTTTATTTTTAGTGGCTCACATCATTGTTTCACAGAACAAATATTTTCCCACAGTTTTGCTATTCCATTTTCGTATACATTCAATTCTCTGGTGTTGCTATTATTCTCCATCACATGAACCTGTAATTTACCAAGTATGGATCTGAGCACTATAAATGGTTTTTAAATACATGGAATTGTATTGAGAGAGAAGTTAAGAAAAGCTATTGTAGGGAGTGTTCCTTATTCTGTTAATCAATCAATCGTAGACTAAAACCTTAAAAGTACTTATCACAGAAACATAATTAAAATGCATTGACATTTGTTTTTATGTTAAGCAGCATTTTTTTAAAGGATAGCCAAAATAATTTTCCAAAAATGTTTTATTATATATGTAATTTTCATCTTATAGTATCTTTCCAAATATAATATGGAAAATGACTATTACATCGCTCTCCATTGTTTGAATTAAAGAGAACATTTGACTATTCGTCATTGTGTCAAGAGTTAATTTTAAGGGCCACTCTATATAATGTTTTATTAAATTCCAGAAATTGTGTATTAGAGAGACTACTTCAGAGCTTGTGAAAACATCCTCTGTTGCAGTCTGGGAGTGGGAAAGCGTGTGTGTAGCACCGTGGACCACACGTTGGGTTCTTTTCTGGAAGGAACTCCAGAAGCCTGTGCCCTACACGGAGGGCCACGTCTCAGACACACTCATTTCCACAGCTGTTACTCTAGAAATTGGATTTGAACTTTCACACGGAGGGCCACGTCTCAGACACACTCATTTCCACAGCTGTTACTCTAGAAATTGGATTTGAACTTTCACACGGAGGGCCACGTCTCAGACACACTCATTTCCACAGCTGTTACTCTAGAAACTGGATTTGAACTTTCACACGGAGGGCCACGTCTCAGACACACTCATTTCCACAGCTGTTGCTCTAGAAATTGGATTTGAACTTTCACACGGAGGGCCGCGTCTCAGACACACTCATTTCCACAGCTGTTGCTCTAGAAATTGGATTTGAACTTTCACACGGAGGGCCGCGTCTCAGACACACTCATTTCCACAGCTGTTACTCTAGAAATTGGATTTGAACTTTCACACGGAGGGCCGCGTCTCAGACACACTCATTTCCACAGCTGTTACTCTAGAAATTGGATTTGAACTTTCACACGGAGGGCCGCGTCTCAGACACACTCATTTCCACAGCTGTTACTCTAGAAATTGGATTTGAACTTTCACACGGAGGGCCGCGTCTCAGACACACTCATTTCCACAGCTGTTGCTCTAGAAATTGGATTTGAACTTTCACACGGAGGGCCGCGTCTCAGACACACTCATTTCCACAGCTGTTGCTCTAGAAATTGGATTTGAACTTTCACACGGAGGGCCGCGTCTCAGACACACTCATTTCCACAGCTGTTGCTCTAGAAATGGGATTTGAACTTTCACACGGAGGGCCACGTCTCAGACACACTCATTTCCACAGCTGTTACTCTAGAAATGGGATTTGAACTTTCACACGGAGGGCCGCGTCTCAGACACACTCATTTCCACAGCTGTTACTCTAGAAATTGGATTTGAACTTTCACACGGAGGGCCACGTCTCAGACACACTCATTTCCACAGCTGTTACTCTAGAAATTGGATTTGAACTTTCACACGGAGGGCCGCGTCTCAGACACACTCATTTCCACAGCTGTTGCTCTAGAAATTGGATTTGAACTTTCACACGGAGGGCCACGTTTCAGACACACTCATTTCCACAGCTATTACTCTAGAAATTGGATTTGAACTTTTACACGGAGGGCCACGTCTCAGACACACTCATTTCCACAGCTGTTGCTCTAGAAATTGGATTTGAACTTTTACACGGAGGGCCACGTCTCAAACACACTCTTTTCCACAGCTATTACTCTAGAAATTGGATTTGAACTTTCACACGGAGGGCCACGTCTCAGACACACTCATTTCCACAGCTGTTACTCTGGACGTAGGATTTGAGCTTTTACACGGAGGGCCACGTCTCAGACACACTCATTTCCACAGCTGTTACTCTGGACGTAGGATTTGAACTTTTACACGGAGGGCCACGTCTCAGACACACTCATTTCCACAGCTGTTACTCTAGAAATTGGATTTGAACTTTCACACGGAGGGCCACGTCTCAGACACACTCATTTCCACAGCTGTTACTCTAGAAATTGGATTTGAACTTTCACACGGAGGGCCACGTCTCAGACACACTCATTTCCACAGCTGTTACTCTAGAAATTGGATTTGAACTTTCACACGGAGGGCCACGTCTCAGACACACTCATTTCCACAGCTGTTACTCTAGAAATTGGATTTGAACTTTTACACGGAGGGCCACGTCTCAGACACACTCATTTCCACAGCTGTTACTCTGGACGTAGGATTTGAGCTTTTACACGGAGGGCCACGTCTCAGACACACTCATTTCCACAGCTGTTACTCTGGACGTAGGATTTGAACTTTTACACGGAGGGCCACGTCTCAGACACACTCATTTCCACAGCTGTTACTCTAGAAATTGGATTTGAACTTTCACACGGAGGGCCACGTCTCAGACACACTCATTTCCACAGCTGTTACTCTAGAAATTGGATTTGAACTTTCACACGGAGGGCCACGTCTCAGACACACTCATTTCCACAGCTGTTACTCTAGAAATTGGATTTGAACTTTCACACGGAGGGCCACGTCTCAGACACACTCATTTCCACAGCTGTTACTCTGGACGTAGGATTTGAGCTTTTACACGGAGGGCCACGTCTCAGACACACTCATTTCCACAGCTGTTACTCTGGACGTAGGATTTGAACTTTTACACGGAGGGCCACGTCTCAGACACACTCATTTCCACAGCTGTTACTCTAGAAATTGGATTTGAACTTTCACACGGAGGGCCACGTCTCAGACACACTCATTTCCACAGCTGTTACTCTAGAAATTGGATTTGAACTTTCACACGGAGGGCCACGTCTCAGACACACTCATTTCCACAGCTGTTACTCTAGAAATTGGATTTGAACTTTCACACGGAGGGCCACGTCTCAGACACACTCATTTCCACAGCTGTTATTCTGGACGTAGGATTTGAACTTTTACACGGAGGGCCACGTTTCAAACACACTCTTTTCCACAGCTATTACTCTAGAAATTGGATTTGAACTTTCACACGGAGGGCCACGTCTCAGACACACTCATTTCCACAGCTGTTGCTCTAGAAATTGGATTTGAACTTTTACACGGAGGGCCACGTCTCAGACACACTCATTTCCACAGCTGTTACTCTGGACGTAGGATTTGAACTTCTACACGGAGGGCCACGTCTCAGACACACTCATTTCCACAGCTGTTACTCTGGACATAGGATTTGAACTTTTACACGGAGGGCCACGTTTCAAACACACTCTTTTTCACAGCTATTACTCTAGAAATTGGATTTGAACTTTCACACAGAGGGCCACGTCTCAAACACACTCATTTCCACAGCTGTTGCTCTAGAAATTGGATTTGAATTTTTACACGGAGGGCCACGTCTCGGACACACTCATTTCCACAGCTGTTACGCTGGACATAGGATTTGAACTTTTACACGGAGGGCCACGTCTCAGACACACTCATTTCCACAGCTGTTACTCTGGACGTAGGATTTGAGCTTTTACATGGAGGGCCACATCTCAGACACACTCATTTCCACAGCTGTTACTCTGGACGTAGGATTTGAGCTTTTACACGGAGGGCCACGTCTCAGACACACTCATTTCCACAGCTGTTACTCTGGACGTAGGATTTGAACTTTTACACGGAGGGCCACGTCTCAGACACACTCATTTCCACAGCTGTTACTCTGGACGTAGGATTTGAATTTTTACATGGATGGCCACGTCTCAGACACACTCTTTTTCACAGCTATTACTCTAGAAATTGGATTTGAACTTTTACACGGAGGGCCACATCTCCGACACACTCATTTCCACAGCTGTTACTCTGGACATAGGATTTGAACTTTTACACGGAGGGCCACGTCTCAAACACACTGGTTTCCACAACTATTACTGAATTTTTATTCCAGGTTATTTCAATGGATGACTCTTTATTTACACTTGCATTAGCGATAATTAAAAATAGACTATTTTAAATTTAAAATGCTTTTCAGTATCTATGAGGAATATTGCCAAATGATTTTAAACGAAAATGGAAAACAGAGCAACCAATTTCCTGTCACAAGTATTCACAGAATACAAGATACGATTAAAAACAGTGAGATCAGCCGGGCGGGGTGGGGGTCACGCCTGTAATCCCAGCACTTTGGGAGGCCATGGCAGGTGGGTCACCTGAGGTCAGGAGTTTGAGACCAGCCTGGCCAATATGGTGAAACCCCGTCTCTACTAAAAATACAAAAATTAGCCGGGTGTGGTGGCAGGCACCTGTAATCTCAGCTACTCAGTAGGCTGAGGCAGGAGAATTGCTGGAACCCTGGAGGCGGAGGTTGCAGTGAGCTGAGATCATGCCATTGCACTCCGGCCCGGGCGACAACAGCAAGACTCCGTCTCAAAAAAACAAGTGAGATCCTGCCGATGGGCCCTCCTCTTCCACCTGTCAGGAAAACCTGCAAAAGGTTCTTGTCGCACCATTAGAGCCGGTTTTTCCCAAATGACACCCATACCTGATTTTCGTTGTTCTTCTAAGACAGTTTTAATTAGGGTAATCTCATGAGTGCTACATTTTCAGTGACTTTTTCAATATAGTGGCCCATGTTCTTTTTCTTTTTTAAAGGCTTTTTCCTCTGACAGCACGTGTGATTTAATGTTGGCTTTCCTGAATTGTAGAAATAAAAGGAAATCACAAGTATTTTTCAACAAAGTGGAAGTGCAGGAAAAAACTATAGAAATTAGTTAAAAATTAGGAAGGGGAAATAATCAAAATTAACCAGCCAGGGAGCAAAAAAAGAAATCTCATTCCTGGGTGCTATGGTTTGAATGTTTGTAACCCCCCCCCCCGCCCCCTGCCAAATTCCTGTGTTGAAAACTTAATCACTAATGTGATGGTATTTGGAGTTGGGCCTTTGGGAGGGAAAGAGGTGATTAGATGCGATTCCTGCCCTTATAAAAGAGGCCCCTTGTTCGGTCTGAAGGTGCCGTGTGCTGTCTGTGAACCAGGAAGCAGGGCCTTACCAGAAACCAATCATGCTGGCACCTTGATCTTGGACTTCCAGCCTCCAGAAATTTTCTGCTGTTACAAGCTACTTCATTTATGGTGTTTTCCGTAGCATCTCAGATGGACCAAGACACTGGTTTGTTTTATTCAGGGAGCTTATTTACATGTGTGTATTTCTGTGGGCCTCATCTTTTTTTTTTTTTTTTTGAGACAGAGTCTCACTCTGTTGCCCAGACTGGAGTGCAGTGGCACAATCTCAGCTCACTGCAACCTCCGCGTCCTGAGTAGCTGGGACTACAGGCACATGCCACCACACCCTAATTTTTGTATTTTTAGTAGAGACTGGCGTTTCGCCTTGTTGGCCAGGCTGGTGTCAAATTCCTGGCCTCAAGTGATCCATCCGCTTCTGCCTCCCAAAATGTTGGGGTTACAGGTGTGAGCCACTGCCCAGCGTATGAGCCCCATCTTTATATGTGTGCGTGTGGGAGCGTGTCTACAGGACATATATATACTACACTTCCTCTATATGTGTGGGTGTGGGAGCATGTCTACAGGATGTATATACTACACTTCCTTTATATGTGTGCGTGTGGGAGCATGTCTACAGGACGTATATACTACACTTCCTTTATATGTGTGCATGTGGGAGCATGTCTACAGGACATATATACTGCACTTCCTTTCCATGTGTGCGTGTGGGAGCATGTCTACAGGACGTATATACTGCACTTCCTTTATATGTGTGCATGTGGGAGCATGTCTACAGGACATACATACTGCACTTCCTTTCCATGTGTGCGTGTGGGAGCATGTCTACAGGACATATATACTACACTTCCTTTCCATGTGTGCGTGTGGGAGCATGTCTACAGGACGTATATACTACACTTCTTCCCATGTGTGCATGTGGGAGCATGTCTACAGTATACTACATTTCATTTCCTTTACAATATATCATGGAAGATGATGTTTCTGATAACGCAGTTTAGCTTCCATTTCTCAAACCCAGCTCGTGAAGGTCCTTGATCTGTGCATGTGTGTCTACCCTTTCCCAGCACACTGCTCTCACTCCTCTTACTCACTTTCCTGACATTCTCCATTCTTTGGGTGGGAGTCTTGGCCCACACCAAAGGCAAGCATTTGAAATTGCCTTTTCAGTCTCCAGAATTGTAGATTTGTCAATTCTTCATTTTCAAAGTGCTGATAGCTTTTTTTCTCTTGTAAGTGTCATTGTTTAAGTTACTTTAAGCATATCCTTATTTTAGAAACCTAGGAAAACTAATGCACACATCTAATTGGTAATTTGTCTATCTTGAAGGACCTTTTTAAAGTGGTGTTCAACAATCAGAAAGCTTAGTATTTCTTGGTTATACACATTTGATTTACCAGAATTGCAGAATATCTTAGAAGACTATTTTACAAAATGAAATGAGGGTAAGTCATGCATTTCATGAAAAAAAGACCACGTATTTGATTCAGTCTGTCATTTGCTATCAAACAGTTGCAGTGGCTTTCTTGTTCACCTCCTCTTACATACATTGTCGAAGGTTTTCATCTGACCCTTGTTGCATACAGGTCCGTCAAGAAAGTCTCAACAAGTCTTGGAGGCTTCTGTGAGTGGTAAAAGGAAGCTGGGGGGTGTGTGTGTGTGTGTGTGTGCACATGCACTTAAGAAAGCTGGGTGTGTGCGTGTGTGTGTGTGTGCACATGCACTTAAGGAAGCTGGGTGTGTGCGTGTGTGTGTGTGTGCACATGCACTTAAGGAAGCTGGTGTGTGGGTGTACCTGTGCCTGGCCTTGGTGGAGGCTCTGCTTATGTGGCTGCCAGTGTCTGAAACCACCCCGACCATCGCAGATCAACATAAATCGGTTAAAATCTTGAAAGTGGTTTTTCACCAACTTGTAAAAAATAGTGGGAAGCTTTGTCAAATG
The DNA here is from genome assembly GCF_043159975.1 of Macaca nemestrina. Lineage (NCBI taxonomy): Eukaryota > Metazoa > Chordata > Mammalia > Primates > Cercopithecidae > Macaca > Macaca nemestrina. The sequence continues at coordinate 1,259,455 of NC_092129.1, read as the reverse complement.
TGTTAACAAATTCACATTAGAGTCACAAGGGTTAAATTTTGCATTTACTACTTTTTATAGCCACTTTCCTTGTTGAATGCACCAGATGGGAGTGGTGTAATGATGTCATTTTTGCAAGCGTGAAATTAGAATACTTATCCATATAAGTATAGAGTTTGATGGATTGAGATGTAAATGTATTCTGTTTATATATGAATGAATTTTTTTGCTTATTATAAATAGGCTTTTGAAGTTGCTCATCTAAAGATTCACTTTGCATGTGCGTAGTCAGGGTTTTTTGAGTATTTTTGTTTTTTTTTTAAATTTGAGTTCTGGGATACATGTGCAGAACTTGTAGGATTGTTACAGAGGTATACATGTGCCATAGTGGCTTGCTGCACCTATCAGCCCATCATCTAGGTTTTAAGCCCCATATGCATTAGGTATCTCTCCTAATGCTATCCCTCCTCCCTACCCCCTCCCCACATTGGCCCCGGGGTGTGATGTTCCCCTCCCTGTGTCCATGTGCTCTCATTGTTCAGCTTCCACTTACGAGTGAGAACATGCGGTGTTTGGTTTTCTGTTCTTGTGCGAGTTAGCTGAGAATTAGGGTTTCCAGCTTCATCCATGTCCCTGCAAAGGACATGAACTCATTCTTTTTTATGGCTGCATAGTATTCTGTGGTGTGTATGTGCCACATTTTGTTTATCCAGTCTATCATTGATGGGCATTTGTTTTGGTTCCAAGTCTTTGTTATTGTGAATAGTGCCGCAGTAAACATATATGTGCATGTGTCTTTATGGTAGAAAGATTTATACCTTTGGGTATATACCTAGTAATGGGATTGCTGGGTCAAATGGTATTTCTGTGTCTAGACTCTTGAGGAATTGCTGCACTGTATTCCACAGTCCCGAGGCTGCACACGTTGCCTGAGTTGATTATTCTCCTGAAAGTATGTTTCTAAGAAGCAATTACTGACACTTGTGGTTATCTCGGACTCATCTCTGAAGTACTACTGCCATAGGGTTGTTTTGTGTTGGCTAATTATCTTTAGCGTTTTCTTTCTCTTTAGAGAAAAAAAGCTTATCAGGTGGAGGGAATACTTCAGCCATTTTGGAATTTAAGTGAGTTTTGTTGAGTTGTTTCACTTCTGATGGCGGGAAATATACCCCTGAGGGTAATCACTGCCATCGTGGGAAACGTAAGAAAAGAAAGAGAAGAATTTCCTTTTTTAGGTCATTTGACTCTGAAGCCATTTGGTTAGTAGGTTCTGTTTCCTTAGTAAACAAAAGGGACATTTAGATCCCAGCCAGCTTTGAGCTTTTGGCATATATTTTATTGTCAAGTGGCCCTCACAGAAAATCACAGCTGTGGATAGCAAGGGAGGCCATCTCGCCAGTCACAGATGAACAAGTCTGACCTTATGAACGGCACCTTTCTGTTTGTCAGTATGGAAGCAGAGCTGCACCTGCATCTGCAACTCTGCGTAAGTCGTCGTCATTTGTCGTGGCTTAAGTAAATGAGTAAGGGCTTTTTTCTTTTGATTTTAATAATTTAAACATATATATAAAATACAGAAGTGAAACACTAAAAATTACATTTTAGGAATTTCTGTTTGTTTAATAGTTTTAGGAAAGTGCTTTCCAAAGCCTGGGGTTCACAGATTGCCTTCTGGGTTGTGAAAATGCAGACTTCCAGGCACCCACACCTGTCAAATCAAATCAGAGTTTCTGCATATAGATCCCAGGAAAATGCATTTTTAAAAATAATCTCTACAGTTGATTCTTTTCCACATGAAGGGTTGAAAACCATTAATTTAGGAGAGTAAGAGAGCAAACTAAGGGGGTAGATGGATGGCGTTTCATCCAAGTGCCCCATCAGAGCTGTGATACTGCAGGGCGGCAGTGCCTTGTTGTATCCTTGAGACAGTGCATTTGAAAGATGCTCTGAAAACATTCTTAACGGTTGGAAGTGCAGTATCCCTCACAATTTAGTCATTAAAAAAAGAAGGAATGTTTTCATTGAAACGTACGTATGCCAGCCCTTTAGGTTTGGGCGTTTAAAAAAACAGGAATCTGATCATGTTTACTTCCTAGTTCGTTTTACATCAGGAAGGGACGAGATTTGTTTCCTTTCACTGTATTTCTACAAGGAGCATATTATAACTCTGTGCTGCAAAGAACAATAGTTAATGGACTTTTTTTCCTAACTAGGGGGAACGCCTAGTTTGAAAATATTATGGCTGAATCAAGAGCCAGAAATGCAGGTTCGGCGCTTGGACACACTCCTCGCCTGTTTCAACCTTTCCTCCTCAAGAGAAGAACTGCAGGCTGTCGAAAGCCCGTTTCAAGCTTTGTGCTGCCTCTTGATCTACCTCTTTGTGCAGGTAATGTCCAGCTGCTCGTTCTAGTCGCTGTAGCCTGCGCTTACTTTATGAGGGGGAGTGTGTGGAATATCACCATGGCTGGTGTCCCAGATCGTCTTTTTCCAGTGTCTGTTCCATGGAACATTATTAGTTCTTTAGGTGCTCTAAAACTAAAAAGAAGATTGTATGGCAAAATACGTATGAGAAACTCTTGTCACTAATACAATGGAGACTTAGAGATTGTATTAGAGACTTAGGAAATCTTGCAGGTGATGGAAGCTGCTTTGGCCTTGACTAAGCTTTCTCCAACTTTGTGGACCATAGTGTACCTCCTCTGTCCTCGTGGCATTGTTTGGGTGGTGGTTCTTGTTTCTGGGTTTTAGTGTAAAGGTGAGAAGGGACCAGCTAGAGACCTAGCTTCTCGTAGCTCTTTGCCTCTGGGCAGATTACTTCAGCTTTTTCCTCTGTCAGTTTCATTCCATCATCCAGCAAATGTTTACTGATTATGTGCCTTCATTTTCTAATCTGAAAAGGAGATAATCATAGTAGCTGCTTCCTAGGGCTGTTGGGACGATATCAGCTGGTGGTGTCATGACCTTCATCATTTATGTCCTCCCATCCAGCTGCGCTAGGCATTGTAGTGCTAGAACCTTCGTTTTAGGCTCACTCAACAAGGTGGACTGTTTCTTTTGCATTAGCTTTATACCTAGTTTATATGTGAAAATCATAAAGGTCAGTTAAGAGATTCACCTTTTTAATAGTTTTTTACATGCACAATATTGCTTGGACACCTTTAGTAAGAGAAAGGCTGAGAACCCTCCCATCTCCCAGCCCCTCTTTCTCTGCATCGCTCCCCCCCACCTCCCTCCCTAGCTCTGTGATTTAAGATGATTTTTGTTCCACTGTGGACAAAGTATCTACTTCTTCAGGCTGTCGAGACATCTCATAAGCTTTCTTCACTCCTTCAAGCCATCATCCCGGCTTCTCTGACCTCCCTATATGGTGGGTCTCCATTGGCATAGCCATTCGGTGTTCCTGGATTAGAAAATTATATAATTCTTTTTTCAAACCTGAATTTACTTTACAAATTATTGATTGTCTTTAAGAAATGTACTCTTATTGTGGAATTACGTCTCAAGGGAACCTTGGACTGATTTTTTCTTTCTAAATGTCCTCTTGGCTCTGCCCATTCTATAGCTTGCTCTACATTTTGCATTTTGTAAGACATAATATGGCTGAGTAGTGCTTAGAGGTTTTATTGCTGCATTATTGGTTTCACATGCACATGCCATGTAAACCTTAGTTTTTGCATTATCATTTTAAGCAGATTACTTCTTTATTTGCTCAAGACATAGAAGATTATAAATTAATATAGGATGGCAGGACTATTTAAAATGTAAATGTAAAAAGAGAGGAGATGAATCCAAGATGGCCGATTAGAAAAGCCACGGTCCATAGCTCTCACAGAGAGGAACAAAAAGGGGCAAGTGAATTCAACACTTTCAGCTGAAATGCTCAGATTTTCACATTGGGACTGACTAGGCAAACAACACAACCCACAGAGAACAAAGTAAACCAGGGGTGGAGAGCAGGGCCCCACCTGGGAACAGTATGGAGCCAAAGGAACCCCCACGCCCAGCCAGGGGAAGCCGTGAATGATTGTGCGAGCCTGCCTGGGAAACCATGCTTCTCCCATGGTCTTCACAACCCGTGTATCAGACCCTTCATGAGCCCCTGCCACCAGGGCCCGGGGTCCAATGCACAGAGCCGTTTGGAGTCTCAGCAGAGCAGCCGCTCAGGCATACACAGAAACCCAAGAGTTTTACATACTCCGGCTCTGCGATCCCTGGCAAGACAAGAAATCTGTCCGTACATATCCCTAGGAAAGGGCTGAGTCCAGGGAGCCAGACGGCATCATTCTGCAGGCTCTGCTTCCATGTCACCTCACAATTTAAGACCCACTGGCTTGGAATCCTAGCCAGCCAATGGCAGTGAATTGGAGTCTGCCTTAGATGGGTCCAAGTTCCTAGGAAGAGGGGAGGCCTCAGTTCAGTCAACTCACCTGCTCCAGCCTGCCAGCTTCGGAGAATACAGGCAGTCCAGACGAGGAAGGGACCCCCACCTCTAGTGCAGCACATCAGCTCTACCAAAAAGCAGCCAGATCCCTGATCCCGTTCTCCTGACTGGGTGAGTCCTCCCAATAGGGGTCTCCAGCCACCTCCTACAGGTGGGTGTGGGCCAGCAACAGGTCAGTAACCGCTAGGACGGCGCTTCCAGAGGAAGGAGCTGGCTGCCATCTTTGCTGTTTCACAGTGTTCACTGGCTATACCTCCAGGTATGGGAGAAATGAGGCAACTGGCATCTGGAGTGGACCTCCAGCAAACCGCAACAGCCCTACGGTAGAATGGCCTGTTAAAAGAAAAACAGAAAACAACATCATCAACAAAAAAGACCCCACAAAAACCTCATTCAAAGGTTAGGGATAGGGTTAGAGACCTCAAAGACAAAGGTAGATAAGCCTATAAAGATGAGAAAGAATCAATGCAAAGATCCTGAAAACTGAAAAAGCCAGCGTGCCTTTTCTCCTCCACGTGACTGCAAACACCTCTCCAGCAAGGACACAGAACTGTGCTGAGGCTAAAACGCCTGATTTGACAGAAGTAGGCTTCAGAAGGTGGCTAATAATGAACTTCGCCAAGCTAAAGGAGCATGTTGTAATCCAATGCAAAGAAGCTAAGAAATGTGATAAAACTACAGGAGCTGATAGCCATCATAGCCGGTTTAGAGAGGAACATAACCAACTTGATGGAGCTGAAAAACACAACACAAGAACTTCACAGTGCAGCCACAAGTATCAGTAGCAGAATAGACCAAATGGAGGAAAGAATCTCAGAGCTTGAAGACTGTCTTCCTGAATTAAGATAGGCAGACAAGAATAGAGACAAAAGAATGAAAAGGAATAAACAAAACCTCCAAAAAATATGAGATTATGAAGAGACCAAACTTACAACTGACTGGGTACCTGAAAAAGATGGGAGAATGGAACCAAGTTGGAAAACATACTTTAGGATATCATTCAGGAGAACTTTCTCAACCTAGCGAGATAGGCCAACTTTCAAATTCAGAAAATACAAAGAACCCCAGTAAGATACTGTATGAGAAGATCAACCACAAGACACATAATCATCAGTTTCTCCAGGTTGAAATGAAAGAAAAAATGTTAAGGGCAGCCAGAGAGAAAGGCCAGGTCACCTACAAAGGGAAACCCATCTGACTAACAGCGGACCTCTCAGCAGAAACTCTACAAGCCAAAAGAGATTGAGGGCCAATACTCAACATTATTAAGAATTTCAAACCCGGAATTTTATATTCAACCAAACTAACTTTATAAGTGAAGGAGAAATAAGATCCTTTTCAGACAAGCAAATGCTTAGGGAATTTGTCACCAACAGGCTTGCCTTGCAAGAACTCTTGAAGGAAGCATTAAATATGGAAAAGCAAAACCATTACCAGCCACTACAAAAACACACTGAAGTATGCGGACCAGTGATACTGTGAAGCAACCACATAAACAAGTCTGCAAAATAACCAACTAGCATCATGATAACAGGATCAAATTCACACATAACAATACTAACCCTAAACGTAAATGGGCTAAATGCCCCAGTTAAAAGGCACAGAATGGCAAGCTGGATAAAAAGCCAAGACTCATCCATATGCTGTCTTCAGGAAACCCATCTCATGTGCAAAGACACACATGGGCTCAAAATAAAGGGTTGGAAGAAAATTTACCAAGCAAATGGAAAACAGAAAAAAGTAGAGACTGCAATCCTAGTTTCTGACAAAACAGACTTTAAACCAACAAAGATAAAAAAAGACAAGAGTATTACATAATGCTAGAGGTTTCAATTTAACAAGAAGAGCTAACTATCATATGTATATATGCACCCAGTACAGGAGCACCCAGATTCACAAAGCAAGTTCTTAGAGACCCACAGAGACTCCCACACAATAATAGTGGGAGACTTTAACACCCCACTGACAAATATTAGATCATCAAGACAGAAAATTAATGAAGACATTCGGGACCTGAACTCAGCTCTGGATCACTTGGACCTGATAGATATCTACAGAACTCTCCACCCAAATTCAGCATAATATACGTTCTTCTCATTGCTGCTCGGCACTTACTGTAAAATGGATCACATAATAGGAAGTAAAACACTTCTCAGCAAATGCAGAAGAGTTGAAATCATAACAGTCTCTTAGACCACAGAGCAGTCAAATTCGAACTCAAGATTAAGAAATTCACTCAAAACCACACAGCTACATGGAAATTGAACAACCTGCTCCTGAGTGACTCTTGGTTAAATAACGAAATTAATGAGAACAAAGAGACAACGTACCGGAATCTCTGGGATGCAGCTAAAGCAATGTTAAGAGGGAAATTTATAGCACTAAATGCTAGAAAGATCTCAGGTTAACCACCTGACATCTCTGGTAAAAGAACTAGAGAACCAAGAGCAAAAGAAAACCCCAAAGCTAGCAGAACACAAGAAATAACCAAGATCAGAGCTGAACTGAAGGAGATAGAGACACAAAAAACCCTTTAAAAAAAATCATCAAATCCAGGAGCTGTTTTTTTGAAAAAAATTAATAGACCACTAGCTACCCTAGTAAAGAAGAGAGAAGAATCAAATAAAAACAATCAGAAATGATAAGCGGGTTATCACCACTCACCTCACAGAAATGTAAGTAACCATCAGAGAATACGATGAGCACCTCTATGCACATAAACTAGAAAATCTAGATGAAATTGATAAATTCTTATACACATATACCTTCCCAGGACTGAACCAGGAAGAAATTGAATCCCTGAATAGACCAATAATGAGTTCTGAAATTAAGGCTATAATAAATAGTTTACCAATCAAACAAACAAAATCCAGAACCAGACGGATTCACAGCTGAATTCTACCAGAGGTACAAAGAAGAGCTGGCACTGTTTCTGCTGAAACTATTCCAAAATATTGAAAAGGAAGGACACCTTTCTAACTTGTTCTATGAGGCCAGCGTCATCTTGATACCAAAACCTGATAGACAGAACAAAAAGAGAAAACTTCAGGCCGATATCCTTGATGAACATTGATGCAAAAATCCTCACTAAAATACTGGCAAACCAAATCCAGCAGCAGATCAAAAAGCTTATCCACCATGATGTAGTTGACTTTATCCCTGGGAACCAACTTCAGCAAAGTCTCAGGATATAAAATTGCTAGTATTCCTATACACCAACAACAGGAGAGAGAATCACAAATAAACTCCCATTCACAATTGCTACAAAAAGAATAAAATACCTGGTAATACAGCTAACAAGGGAAGTGAAGGACCTCTTCAAGGAGAACTAAAAACTACTGCTCAAAGAAATCAGAGAGGACACAAACAAATGGAGAACCATTCCATGCTCATGGATAGGAAGAATCAATATTGTGAAAATGGCCATATGACCCAAAGTAATTTATAGATTCAATGCTGTTCCCATTAAACTACCATTGACATTCCTCACAGAATTAGAAAAAAACTATTTTAAAATGCATACAGAACCCAAAAGAGCCTAAATAGCCAAGACAATCCTAACCAAAAAGGGCAAAGCTGGAGGCATCACGCTACCTGACTTCAAACTATACTACAAGACTGCCATAACCAAAACAGCATGGTACTCATACAAGAACAGAAACATAGACCAATGGAACAGAATAGAGAACTCAGAAATAAGATGACACATCTACAACCATCTGATCTTTTACCAACTTGACAAAAATAATCTATAGGGAAAGGACTCACTGTTTAATTAACAGTGCTGGGATAACTGACTGAGCCACATACAGAAAATTGAAACTGGATCCCTTCATTACACTATCTACAAAAATTAACCCAAGATGGATTAAAGACTTAAATGTAAACCCAAAAGCATAAAAACCCTAGAAGAAAATCTAGGCAATGCCATTCAGAACACAGGCATGGGTAAAAACTTCATGATGAAAACACCAAAAGCAATTGCAGCAAAAGCAAAAACTGACAAATGGGATCTAATTAAAGAGCCTCTGCACAGCAAAATAAACTATCATCAGAGTAAACAACCTACAGAATAGGAGAAAATTTTTACTATCTATTCATCTGGCAGAGATCTAATATCCAGTCTACAAGGAACTTAAACAAATTTACAGGAAAAAAAAAGCAAACAATCCCATTAAAAAGTAGGCAAAAGACATGAACAGACACTTCTCAAAAGAGGACATGTGGCTGGGCACAGTGGCTCACACCTGTAATCCCAGCACTTTGGGAGGCTGAGGCAGGCAGATCACGAGGTTAGGAGATTGAGACCATCCTGGCTAACACAGTGAAACCCCATCTCAAAAAAAGAAAAAAAAAAAATTAGCCGGGCGTGGTGGCAGGCGCCTGTAATCCCAACTACTCCGGAGGCTGAGGCAGAAGCAGTGGCAGGACCCTGGGAGGCGGAGCTTGCAGTGAGTGGAGATCATGACACTGCACTCCAGCCTGGGCAATAGAGCGAGACTCTATCTCAAAAAAAAAAAAAAAGGGGGGGGATATATATGCAGCCAACAAACATATGAAGAAAAATTCAACATCATTGATCATTAGAGAAATGCAAATCAAAACCACAATGAGATACTGTCATGCCAATCAGAATAGCTGTTATTAAAAAGTCAAAAACAAATGCTGGCGAGGTTGCAGAGAAACAAGAACACTTTTACACTGTTGGCGGGAGTGTAAATTAGTTCAACAATTGTGAAAGACAGTGTGGTGATTCCTCAAAGACCTAGAGGCAGAAATACTATTTGACCCAGCAATCCCATCATTGAATCTACCCAAAGGAATAGAAATCATTCTATTGTAAAGATACCTGCATGCATATGTTCACTGCAGCACTATTCACAATAGCAAAGACATGGAATCAACCTAAATGCTTATCAGTGATAGAATGAGTAAAGAAAATGTGGTATATATACATCATGGAATACTATGCAGCCATAAAAAGGAACTGGATCATGTCCTTTGCAGGGACATGGATGGAGTTGGAGGCCATTATCCTCAGCAAACGAACACGGGAACAGAAAACCAAATACTGCATGTTCTCACTTATAAGGCGGAGCTGAATGATGAGAACACAGGGTCACATGGCAGGGAAGGACACACACGGGGGACTGTGGGGGGTGGGGGAGGGGGAAGGAGAGCATCATGAAGAATCGCTAATGGATGCCAGGCTTAATACCTAGGTGATGAGATGATCTGTGCAGCCACCCCTCATGGCACATGTTTACCTGTGTAACAAGCCTACACATCCTGCACATGTACCCCCAAACATTGGAGGAAAAAAAAGTAAAAAGATACTTCTTTTGATATTATATATAACATGCATGCACTGTTGGTTAGTATTCCTGTTGTCTGATAATCTGCAGGTGTCTGTGGTTAACATTGCATCGCAGTGGGACTTGAGAAGTGGTGGTAGCCAGTAAGCTGACTTTTCTCACCCGTAAAAATACATGTGTTTTGTTGTTGATAACCATGTGTGTACACAACAATGGGGAGGCCATGGTGGGCACTCCAGGAGGGACATGCTGCCTGCTGTTCCGTATTGACAATGCTGATCCTGTGTGTGGCCATGCAGCGCAGTTCTGCCTTCTCATTACTGCGCAGGTGGCTGTCAGTTCTTTAAATTCACTTCAAGCAGAAAAAGCCCAGGACCCCAGAACAGGAACATCACATCCCTATTTGTATAAACCTGAAGCAAGACAAGCATCGGGAGGAAAATTTCCACTTTACCTTTTTTCTATTAACAAAGACCTCTTAAATAAAATCTCTTTAGTGCAAGTTGGCATGAGCAGACTTGGTAACTTGTCTTTAAAGGAGATGTTTAAATCAGAACTTTCTGAAACTGGAAAACAACAGATTGACAAATCAATTTGGCATTCACTAGATGAAGAAGGTGCTGTATTATTCACAGGGATAATAACTCAGAATGAATAAGGCTAAAAAGATACATTTATAAAAATATTACAGTTTTATATATTAAGCCTAAATTTGATGTTTTGATGTGTAATATGGGATAAAATCGCATACTGTTCAGTGCCTGAAAATGACAGAGAAACTAAATACAGTTGTGTCTTGGTATATGTGGGGGATTGGTCCCAAGACCCCCAAGGATGCCAAAATCCATGCATGCTCAAGTCCTGCAGTCAGCCTGCGGAGCCCACGTATTTGAAAAGTTGGCCCTTTATATTCGGGTTTTACATCCCGTGAACACTGTATTTTTCCATCTGCATTTGGTTGGAAAAAAATCCACATATAAGTGAACCCATACAATTCAAACCTGTATTGTCAGGAGTCAGCTGTACTCTCATTTGGTCTGACCTCCCAGTTAACAACAGCCACAAATGATTTTATTAAAGACTCATCTGAGAATATCCTCTGGAAAGGTAAGTTTACATCATAGAAATGCACATATTTTCTATTCCTTTTATTCCAAGGTAACAGCTACTTGGAATAAAAGTGGACTAGGATAGTGACACGGTGAGTAAAAGCATCAGCAGGTCCACGCGGCAGTCAGCACCCCCACCCTGGGGGAAGCAAATGCCACCATCCTCCCGGGGAGCACAGGAGTCTTTCTGATTTATGGTGGGGTCGTTCTTATTGCAAATAGGCATGTTAGCCGTTTTTAATATCCAAGAAGAGTCAGTGAAGTTGTTATTGATGGGTTTGCTGTTGGCTTTCCTGTTTCTTTTTCCGTAAGCCTTTATTTGCCACAGGAGGTGCTCTTCTGTGAGAAGCAGCTCTTGTGGTCTTAGGACGGCGTGGAGTCATTCAGTCAGCGGGCATGTTCTGCCTTTTTCTGGGTGGCAGAACTTGGTGGCTGGGAGGGGACTGTCTCGACCCCCTCGCCGAGTGGGGCAGGGGATGGGATGTGGCAAAAGCACTGTCTGCTGTTGTTGGAGCCTGGACCGTTCAGATCTTCCTCGCTCTTCACGCCCTCTCCTCATCTCCGGCATCTACTCCACACCCAGGATGCTCAGCCTGCCCTTTGCTGTCTCTTGTTACTCTGTCCCTCTTTCCTCTTCTCACTTTTGTTGTGTCTTTTGATTCCACAGAGTATTAGTAGGGTCTCATATTGTGGGTTCTGATTTACTCTCAACTAGGATTCGAGGACACAGTTTTCTCTGGGTTGCTGAAAGTGTATGATGACCCCAGCTCAGCCCAGCTGTGGATACTCGCGCTCTGAAAGCCCCTAAACTGTTTGCTCTGTGCAGTTTGTGCCGAACGTGATCACCTGTCTGGCCCTAAGACCTGGTCTTGTTGGCGCCTCATGATTATTCCCAGACGTTCTGGAGAGTTCTACCTCATTAGAGTCTAACCGGACTAGAAATTCAGGCTCCCCTTCCAGCTGGGCTGTGAGTTGTGGGCACAACTGGGGACACCATAGAGAGAGCTTCACAGCCAGGAGCCAAGGATGGTGTGAAGAGGCTGTGCTCTTTCCACTGCACACTGTCCGCTGCCTGAGGTCTGATGCGCCATGTGCGTGCCTGCGCATGCGCCTGTTTGTGCACCTGTGCGTGCACACGCGTGCCCGTGTGTGTGTGCATGCCTGTGCACCTCTGTGTGCTTGTGTGCACATGTATGTGCCTGTGCGTGTGCCTGTGCGTGCATGTGTGTGCGTGTTTGCACCTGTACACCCACTCATAGTTAGTAACTGAGATCAATTTGTAAGAAATGGTTAATTTTTCCTGTAGCCTAACACTGGCCTTTCTCTGTCCTTTTCAGGTGGACACTCTTTGCCTGGAGGATTTGCACGCGTTTATTGCGCAGGCCTTGTGCCTCCAAGGAAAATCCACCTCGCAGCTTGTAAATCTACAGGTACAGACATGACCGATTAGTTGTCACTGCCCGGAAGACAGCTGTGCAGTCCAGCCTTCTCTTCCCCGTTATAGTTGAAGTTTCACGGAAAAGATCAGGAGGGCATTTTAGGATCTTTTCGTGATGCAGTAGTTTGTCTCTTTAAGGGCTCTGGGATGAGCAGCCAGATGAGGTACTAACAGGCGCTGCCTCAATTCCAGTTTTGTGAAACTTGTTCTCAGTACTGCCTTGATAGTCTCATGATTGAAGAAAGCACTTATTAAACATAGTGTTTGGTTTGGTTTTTCGAGACGGAGTCTCTCCTGTCTTCCAGGCTAGAGTGCAGTGGCGTGAACTCAGCTCATGCAACCCCAGCCTCCTGAGTAGCTGGGATTACAGGCAGGCACCACCACACCCGGCTAATTTTTGTTTTTGTATTTTCAGTAGAAATGGGGTTTCACCATGTTGGCTAGACTGGTCTAGAACTCCTGACCTTCAGTGATGCACCTGCATCAGCCTCCCACAGTGCTGGGATTAAAATTGTGAGCTACTGTGCCCAGCCAAAACATACTTTTTTTAAAATGTGATTTTTTGGGGTTTGTTGTTGTTGTTGTTTTTGAGATGGAGTCTTGCTCTGTTGCCCAGGCTGGAGTGCAATGGTGCAGTCTCGGCTCACTGCAACCTCTGCCTCCTGGGTTCAAGCAATTCTCCTGCGTCAGCCTCCCAAGTAGCTGAGATTACAGGCGCCCGCCACCACACCCAGCTGATTTTTGTATTTTTAGTAGAGATGGGGTTTCACCCTGTTGGCCAGGCTGGTCTGGAACTCCTGACTAAAAAATGTATTTTGCTGGGATCTCTATTATGTGAGTTAAAGCATCCGTCTTTTAACTTCGTGGGTTTAATAGTCTGTAAATCTTCATCAACTCCATGTGCTGCGTGTGCGTTTTAAACTTTTGAACTTTAATAATTGAAGTTGTAAAAATCCCAGGAATAATTTGGAAGATCACTTAAAATGAGTCAACTTGACCATTTCCTACAGATTTGCAGCGCCCTCTTAGCCCTGGGACCCCGCCTCCACACCTGCCTGGGGAGTTTGTTGCATGAACCGTCCCTCCAGCTCTCTGTCTTCTCTACCTCCTCTCTCTAACTTCATTATTTTCACTGGCTATGGTCGCTTGCTGAAAAACTCAGGTGTCTCTCATTTGGGGGAAAAAAATTCTCCTACAGCAAGGTTTCTATTCCCTCTGTTTCCCTTCTCTGGCAGGCTCTGGGACGTGGCTGCGTGCTGGTGATTTGTGCTGCATTTCCTCTTGTTCAGTCACTGAGAGAGATGCCTGCCCCTTCCATTGCATGAAGTCAATGAAGCAAAGGCTGAAAAATGCCCACTTCCATATCCAGGGGCCCTGAGTCTCCTCCACCTTCTCCGACCTCTCCTCCTTTGAGCCTGCGATGTCCCTTTCATTATCTTTGTTCAGCAGCGCCTTTCACACCGTGGTCTTGTTCTGGATCCACATGCCAAGTCACTGTCCCAGAGAGTCCTGGCCAGGCTGGTCTGGAGTGTGTTCCGAGAGGGACTCGTGGGTGAGAAGCCAGAGGGTCCCACTTAGGGTTTTCAGTTTCCCTCCTCTCCCAGACTAACACCCTTTGAGAAAAGGGGCAGTGTTCTTGCTCCTCTTTATTTTCCAGTACCCAGCATCCTGCCAACATTGATTAACTTGATTAAATTAATACCTGCAATTTAAAAGTATGCATGAGCATTTGCTGAGACAGGCAGAGTCTCTCTGGTTCAGCAAAGTGATTGTGCAATACAAAGCAGGTGTCTAGACAAAGCCCCATCTTTGCAGAACTCCCTCTGACACCTCTCTGGGGTTCCCTACAATTCTAGTCTCAAGAGCTGATGGGGGCACTTGGGACATGGATGCCCGGGGGCCCTTCTGAGGCTGGTGCTGCTGAAACACAGATACTGGCATGCCTGTCCTTCCTCCCCACAATCATCCTCTTCAGATAACTGGTGGCATTTTCATTTCTCACCTCTGTTACCTGGAAATGTTATGAGCTTGTAGATTACAATGGTGAGACCTACAGTTGGTAAAGCTAAAAGCCCTTTCGTACATATGCATGTAGATGACCATGGAATGATTTTCTGATGCGCTGGATTGGCTCCTGGGTTGAAAAGCAAAGCTAGGGCTCTGGAGTTTACAACATCAGAACAAGGGGAGGAGAGGATGGGACAGAGTGCGGAAAAGGAGGGAGGAGAGGGTGTGATGTGCCTGGGGCACGTACTCCTGAAACCCCCAGTCAGGCTGAGCCCTAGGCCATCTCCTCTCTCCTGCAGCCCCCTCCTGGCACTTTACCCTTGTGGAATTGAACACGTATTTGTGTGTGTGTGAAGCTGGTCAGACTTTGAGCCCACTTGGATTTTCTGAGACCAAAATGTCATAAACCAAGGCTAATGAGAGGTTTATGTCTGAACCCGGAGGACGAGGATTCATGCTGGCTGTGGGAATTTCTCAAGATGGTGGGCAGAAAAGAGTCTAGGTTCATCTGCTGCTTGGTCTGCAGGGTTCCTTCTTGCCTTACTAGGGATGACGTCTGTGGTCTACGTCATGCATTCTTGGCTGTTTGAAACAAAGTTGTGTCTTGGACTTCACCCTTTGGTTTTGGCCCTTACTCTCAAATAATGTCCACCTGAAGAAAGAGGTTGTAGGCAGTGCTTTTGATGATAGCAGATACTGAACCGTGAAACCATGGAGGAGAGAATTACCAAGGAAAAAGGTCCAGATGTTTTCTGTTCATGAACTGGATATGTCCTTCTGAGGGAATTCAAATCAAAGAGTTGGCAAAACTGGGCGGTGGCAGTGGCAGAGTGGCTTGAGCACAGGGCCTCTGACACCGCCCCCCGCAAGGCTGCCTGGAGCAGGGCTCTGTTGGAATCATGGAAGGAACACACACCCTTTTTGAGCCTATCAGAATTGCAAAGCCTGGCCAGTTGGTGCAAGTGTTTATCCGCCTGCCATCACCATCGGGTGGGGTGGTCTGTGACAGACTCAGCAGGTGTTGGTAAAAGGACCCTTGACCAGAAACACAAAGGGGACAGAGCAGGAGCTCCTCACGATTATAACAGCAGTGAGCTGCTGCTTGTTCTCAGTGGGAGAATGCTTGGAGCCTAAATCTTGTATGGAAAAATAGATAAATAAGCAAAGTGTAGACTCAGTGGCATTCTGTCATTTAGTGGCATGTTGCACATCCAGACTCTGCGGCTGTTGGGAGGTGGCACTAACTCGCTGTTCTTGGGAGTTAGATTCTGCTGCCTGAAAGATGAAAGGGGAGCAAAGACCTCCCCAGTTATCCTTGTGAGACGAGAGCTTGGTGTGTGGGGAGCTGAGAGCTGGGAATCATGGGTGGTGAAAGCTGTTAGGTTCTGGCCAATTGCCTTGGCAGAGCCTCGCTGGCTCCTTGGAAAGAGTAGGAATCTCTCCATTGCATTGGGGAATGGGGGATGGCCGGGAAGGGGAATGGCAAGTGGGGAGGGGCAGGCAGCTGAGTCTACTTGGCTGGACCTGTGCTCTGAGGGGCAGGTGCCAGGGGCATGAGGGAGAGTGGCGTGTGGGCGCACCTGAATGGGGTGCCCCTGGTGGCCCACACCTGTCAGGGGCCAGTGTCACCCACAGGAGGGGAAGCGTCACTTGGGAGGTGGGGGGTGGAGTTGAGAGAGCTCAGGGCCCGCATGGTCTCTGGTGTGGGGTGAGTGGGAGTTGAGCAGAGCCAGCCACAAGGCTTAGAGGGTGAAAGACTAGGTGAATGCAGCTGTTGAGAAGAACACGTGACAGTTTCCAACAAATGAGTACTTTGTCAGCATGAGTACACAAAATGAGCAGTGTTGTGGGCCTTGATCTTCCCTTAGTCCTGTTGATTATGGCCTCAGGTCAGGACACACATACTCACCACCCTGCCCAGCCTCGGATAAGCTCACGTTATTTTTTAGATTTTTTTTTCTCCTTCTTATTGCCATATTCATATTCAGGACTTTGATGAGAGAAGAATGAGGCAGAACATGCTCATTGCAGCTGAGCCCACACTGCTTTGATCCTTTTCTTCTCACCAGAAACAGTTCATTAACCTAGAATAAGTCACTTTTAAGCTTGTTTTAAATTGTGACAATTCTGATTTAAACAAATTTTTATTTTTAGGTTATAGAGAAGCTATAAAACTCACCAGTAGAAGTTGAAAATAAAATAATTCTATGCCATTGAATCTCCAAATGATATTTTTATTTTGCTACAAATTAATGAAACTTTAAATGATAATGATACTCTCACTTTTTCAAAAGCTTCAACCAGGGATTACCAGACTATCATCCATAGGCCACATTCTGCCACCAGCATGTAGTGAGTCCTGTGAGCTAAGAATGGTGTTTGTTTCTAAATGGTTAGGAAAAAATCAAAAGAATCTTATTCCATGATGTGAAAATTACATGAAACGCACATTTCCGTGTCCAAAATGGTTGTCTTGGCACATAGCCATGCTCAGTCATTTACAGCTACCTTTGCCCTGCAACAGCAGAGTTGAACGGCTGCGAGGGACATCATATGGCCCCCAAAGCCAAAAGTGTTTCCATCCGGCTCTTTCCAGAAGAGCGTGCTAACCCTTGGCTGGAGCCAGCAGGTCAGTCCGCGGGGAGAGGTGGGACGGGGAGCCCCATGCTTTTGTCTCTGTGCCCCTCCTGCAGCCAGGTCTGCACGCACACACAGTGACAGTAATAACCCCATGCATGAATGTGGCAGGTTTTAAAGACATTAGAGGGCTTCGGTAGTTAGTTTTCATGTCATTCCTTTGAGGTAATTAAGTCTTATCTTATTCTTAGAAAAATTAAGATACAAAGAATTTTGTGTCTTGGCCTTGGTCCTTATAAAGGAGCTGAAGTGAGGATGTAAATTCGCTGACTCTTAGTTCCACCTCCACCTCATTCTCCTACACAAAGACTCTCGCCGTGATAAAACCTGGATTTGGGAGTCTTAGGGGTCGGGGGGTGGCTGACTCACATGGATCTCCTCACACCTGTTAGGATGCCTTACAAGCATCAAGTGCTTTTTTAAGATTAAGTAATGCTTTCAGTTGGCACATAATAATTGTGCATATTTATGGGGTACAGTGCAGTGTTTCAATATGCGTATATGTTGTGTGATTTAATTGTGAAGTGTCATGTTGCCTGTTGGTTCAGAGCACAGTGGTACCTTAGAGACAATCTAGTCAAGCACTTTTGCCTTACAGACCAGGATTTTAGGCTCAGATTAGGGGAACGGTTTGCTCCAGGTCAAGGTACTAGCACATGTCCGAGCTGATCAAAAGGCCAGGGTTCCGAGTTCTACCAGGCACTGCCTTTACTTCCTGTCTTCTCACTAGACAGTGAGATATCTCTAAAGTGATAAGCAGGTATGCCTTGTGTCAAAAGCAGATTGAGAAACCTTCTCATAAAAGATCTTTACTCAGTGCTGCTCTTGGTGAATTCTCACTTTACGAATCAAATGTTTTCCTGTAGGCAGAATCAAAATGCTTTGGAGACATAATGAGATCAAGCTGCTAAAATGGCGCTTTACTGATTAAATCCCTAAGACAACCATGAAAATACAGGATTGTGTAATATGTTTTCAAGGAGATATTTATTAAACTGCTTTTACTTCCCTACACAAGTCCACAGAAGAAATACAATTTTTAAAGAAGGAAAATTGCTTTACAATAGGCGCTCAATAAAAATTTGGTGAATGAATGAATAGTAGATGTGCTAGTCAGTTTGGGCTGCCATAACAAAACACCACAGACTGGGTGGCCTAAAATCCAAACATTCCCTTCTCACTGTTTTGGAAACTTGATGTCCCAGATCGACGTGCCAGCAGCTCTGCTGTCTGGGGGTGCTCCCTCCTGGCTTTCCGACAGCCGGTTTCTCACTGTGTCCTCACAGGGCGGAGAGCAGACAGCAGTCTCCTGAGGGCACTCACCCTCTTCCATAAGACCCCCCTCCCCCGCCATGACCCAGTCAGCTCTCATAGGCCTCACCTCCAGATACCTTCCCATTGGGGATTTAGCCTTCAGCATAACAGTGAGATCACTTGGACTCGGGAAGGGGAACATCACACACCGGGGCCTATCATGGGGAGGGGGGAGGGGAAGGGATGGCATTGGGAGTTATACCTGATGTAAATGACGAGTTGATGGGTGCAGCACACCAACATGGCACATGTATACATATGTAACAAACCTGCACGTTGTGCACATGTACCCTAGAACTTAAAGTATAAAACAAAAAAAGAATTGCTTAACATAAAAAAAAAAAAAGAAATTTTGGAAGGACATATTTGCCCATAGCAGTAGAAATAGGAATCTTGAAAGTTTTACTGGACTTTTCAAAGTGAAATGTAAACACAGAAGATGACTGATGAGTCCCTCAACAGCTTAAATGAGATAAGATGGAAGTGAACAAAGCAAAATAAATTAGTATTCATATTTTTTTCTCACTTTTATTCTCTCTTGTGCACATGGACTTTCCAATATTTATCCAGAATTTTCACAGGCGAGAAAGAAGAGAGGTTTGTGGCTGCATTTGAATCTAGGAATTGACTTTGAGAACTCAGGTGCCTGGAACCAGCTGTGCAGCGTGTCTGCCTCCTGGACTTGGCAGCAGGGCCTCACTTTCACTGGCTTTGCCCATCATCCTCATAATTGTAGTAGGTGTCTCCTGCTGCAGAGCCTGGTCCGTGTCTGAGAAAATGTGATCTCTGTGAGGAATTCCGAGTCCAGTTTGGAGAGAGTGAAGAGGTCAGCTGGCGGGGTCTCTCGTGATAAAGGATCCAGGCGTTACTGCCAGCAGTGCTGGAGCGGGCCCTGGGGCTGAACCCACCACTGGATGTAGCCTGTGGCACTCCTTGGGTGACCCTTGCCTCAGCAAACTTAGGGTAGTTTTTTTTTTCCTGCTCCCTTACCTGATTCCTAGATAGGAGATTCTCTTGTCCTGGAGAATCTTAAGAGAAGAATGTCTGTGTTCTTGGAATCAGGAGAGCTCGGTTACTTGGGGGTGGAAACTGAGTCTTTTCTAATTTCCATGGAACCTTTGCACCTCGTAGGTGCTCAGTAATGGTCAGTTTGCTGAATGTATCTGTAAATCTTATACTTAGAGTTTATGCTTTAATGCTGGTAGATGTGTTTTGTCTGCATGAATAAGAATCTTTCACATGTAACTTATTTTTCTACAGCGGAAACAAATCTCAGGATGTAATTTCAATTTTACCAAAAATGTACCTTTTTTGAATATAGCAATGTAATTTCTCTTTTAAACCCATTCTGTGAGTTGGCAGAAATTTATCACAGAGGCATTGCAGAGGTGAGACCAGGAGACTCTCAGCTGCCCTTGAGCTGTCCTGACCCTGCTCTCTGCACCTCACAGACTTCCCCAGCGGGCGGCCCTCAGGCCCTTTGTTCTCCTGACCCTACTCTCTGCACCTCACAGACTTCCGCAGCGAGCGGCCCTCAGGCCCTGTGTCCTCCTGCTGCCACATGCACTAGGCCAGTGGCACCTTAGGGGGCCCTTGCTGCCCAGACACTCCATGCAGATCTTTCTTTTCTGAGATGCAGCTACTTCCCCGAGCTCTATGTGGAGGGCAGGGAAAGTGATGGTCTGCTCTAAGATGCACCAGCCACCTGAGGGTCCATCACCCTCCCTCTGGGGGGGCAAGGCAGAGGACCCCGTTTCTGTAGGGCTCCCAGTTTCTCTGTGCCCCTGGCTTCCTCTCCTTCTTCCCTGGTTCCAGGAGTGCTGTCCAGTCCTGCTCTGGCAAATCTGAGTTCTTTAAGTTCTTCTGGGGGTTAAACCTAAACTCAGAAGCCAGAACTCGGTAATATTACCCTCTCCAGTTAGCTGTCTGATCCTGTAGCCGTCATTGTGGGATGTCCTAAATGACTAAAGAGGGTGGGGCAAGGCAGTAAAGGAGAAGAACAGAGGAACTGCAGTCAGCAGTTCAGATAGTACCTCACTGCATTTCTCAGGAAGATTCGCCTTCTGACACCTTTAAGGACTTGTTTTCGTTAACATTCTGTTAAACTTGGTTTCTTCCTGCAGCTTTACATTTATAAATACAGCTATTCATATTCATCATCATGCTGAGGTCTCAGGATGGTTGTGCATCTCTCACGGATGGAGATGCTGCAGCAGAGTTTGTAGCACTTAGCCCTGTGTGCAGGTGGGAGTGAACACTGAGCCACCACGTCAAGCAAGAAATAGTGGATATGTATCTCAGTACAGGTGCATGGATAGACAGATGTTATTTAGACAAAGTCACATAAACTATACAATTCACCCATTTAAGGTGTACAATTTAATGGCTTTTAGTGCATTCACAGAGTTGTTGTTCAGCCACAATCAATTTTAGAACTTTTTTGTCACCTCAGAAAGAAACCTCTACCTCTTATGCAGTCTCCCTCCCCCCAGCCCCAGCCCCACACTCCTCAGCCCCTGTTTACCACGCGTCCATTTTCTGCCTCTGTATATTTCTTTGTCCCGGACATTTCATAAACATGGCATCGCACAGTTTGTGGCCTTTCGTGTCTGGCGTCATTCACGGAGCACTGTGTTTCCCAGGTTCTCAATGGCTGAGGGTTGTGTGGATGGACGATGTTTTGTTTGTCCATCATCGACTGAGAGACAGTTGGTAGTTTCACTTTTTGGCCCCGTGAATAACACTGCTGTGAACATTTCTTTACAAGTGTTTGTGTGGACCTGCTTAGCAATTTCCTTAAATATGTGGAATGACATCCCCTCAGATGTTAGTAACTAAAACTTTTCTGTTTTTTTGATATGTACCTTTTGCCATGATAAGAAGCTATCATTGAATTCAAGAGTTTCAAGAATTGTGTGTAAAAAACATTTGGAATAAAAACCTCCACCTTAAGATGCAAAAGGGAAAAAAGGAAATTCTCCAGAAAGATTAATTGAAAAAGAAAAAAGCAAAAAGCACCTCACAATCAACACTTGTCAAATGAGGCCTGGTGGTCAGAGCCCCCTCTGTGTGCCTAGCTCGTGAGTCTTCAGGAGTCAGGCCTTGAAGAGTGTCCGCCATTCGTTCCGGGACAGGAAGGGAGAGATGATTGGCCAGGAGGCTGCAGCTCGCGAGACCAGCGCCTGGCGCCAGCTGCCACCCTCAGGCTTGGAGCAGAGAAGAGATGGAAACCAAATAACTGAGGCGGGTCAGGACCTTCACGCACATTTTTCAAGAAATTCATCTTTTCTTAATGTTTTCCTTGTGTTAAGTGAGTCAGGAAATTGAAAAATAGAAAAAATAAGCGTGAAGGTAGGTAGTTGACTCTCAGATTTATTCAGTTATTTTTAAGGAGTTTATCCTACTAATATGAGTAAAATAAATTTTTTATTAGGAATTATGAGAGCTTATTTTCTATCGAGACATACAGTGTCTTGTTTCAGCCATTTGATAAGAGCATGGTTCATGCGGTCTGAGTAATTTGTTTACTCTCAGTTTTAATTAAACTTTTTTAAAGAATGATTTTTTATACTCGATTTAGTCTTAAAAGCTAAGAAAGCCTCAATTCAGGTACTGCTTATATACGTTATTTTAATTATATTAATGTTAAAAGAGTGATTAAATCTTTATTAGGAGTCACTGAGATTAGTATTTCAGAGACATCTAGTGAAAGCGGTTTGACGAATGTAAAATACTCCAAGATGATGGTAGTATCTACAGGGGCGGGACGGTGGGATTTCAATTCAGCCTTGCCTGGCTGTGCTTCTGGTCTCTTCCCCTCTATGATTCTTTGAATGTGAGCGCGTTCTTAGAAGAGAAGATAGTCTAATTTTATGAACTGACAGTTGTAACTCAGAGCCGTGCTGTTTCCTTAGGTGAATACTGTGTGGGCTTTAGGCAGCTGTCGGATACAACACGGGAATCTCAGATGAATGCAGTTGTGAACTGCGGTGCTGCTGGGTTGGTGGGTTCTGCCCTCATGGAGCATCTCTAACAACATGGGAGGTTTGGGCTCCTCCTGCCCCTGCTCAGGGAGGCTGAGGAGTAGCCGGACATGAGTAGAAGCTGGACGGGCTCTCGCTGTGCGTCGTGCCACCAGAATGCCGGACCGTCGAGGTTTCGGGAAAAGACATCGTTATGAGTTATTCTGTAAGACTGCCCACTACAATCGGAAGGCTTCCAGCGAAGAGAAAGAATCTTAGTTATAAAATCAAACTAGGCCTTTTGGACCAAAGAAAACCAGTTTATTTTTGCTGTTTTCTTTACTAATAAATAACAATGTGTTCATAATGTTTTCCCTCTGTTTAGATTTCCACCAGCTTGTAGGACAAGGGCCCTGATGAAGCAATGTCTGAAACTTAAAATAGCAGTTTTGTTCATACAAGTATCATTTTACATAACTGCCCATAAACCCTAGTAAATGAACCTTCCTTAGCATATAAACACAAAAACGGTGAGCTGTTTACTGTTAAATATTTACTGTCAGGCTTTAGGAACTTTAAGAACTGGTTTTTCCAGTTTCCTGGTTCCCATCGGATGCCCTGGGACCCTGGACTCTATGGCCTCAGCCGGAAGAGCTCAGCTTTCCTTGTCTTTTATTCCAGAGCACCTTAAAGCCTATTTCCAAAATACAGGCTGCTTTTATTTACGAATTTTATTCGTTGGGTTGGACAACCCAAAGGCCATACCTTTCAGTCATAGTGAAGTGGTGATGTGGGCCTTAGACCTGCGGCCACCCTCTGTCACGCTGACGTGGGCTCCCAGGATGTTCCCTAAATTCCAGAGTTCCTTAGGGAAGGAGCGTCGCCAGGTGACTTTCTCTGTTGCTGAAAAGATAACCTCAGATCCTCAGATTTTACTCCTGCAGCCTGTGAAAATGTTCTGTCTCCCCATGTAACCGCAGTTAGCTTAAATTAGCCGTTTTTTCTGTGTGATTAGTAATTTGGAAGTCGGTCTTTGTTTCCAGGCTTTTCACAAGTCCCAAGGCTACAGCACAGTGTTTTTATGGACCTCTTCACGGAAATGTGCTGAGAAGAGGTGTAATTTACTTTACAAAACTTACGTTACAATTAGAAAAGTAAAGTACAAGGCAAACAGGCCTGAGAAACACTTTTAAAGTATATTCTGGGAAATAAGAATGTTGCAATGAACACACTTTTAAAGTAGTATCTTCTGTCTCCCTGACCTCCAGAAACACCGGGAAAGATCATAGGTGTGCTTGTTGGTCCGGAAAAGATCATAGGCGCGCTTGTTGGTCCGGGAAAGATCATAGGCGCGCTTGTTGGTCCGGAAAAGATCATAGGCGCGCTTGTTGGTCCGGGAAAGATCATAGGTGTGCTTGTTGGTCCGGGAAAGATCATAGGTGTGCTTGTTGGTCCGGGAAAGATCATAGGTGTGCTTGTTGGTCTGGGAAAGATCATAGGTGTGCTTGTTGATGCTGGATGTAAATGCCCAGGTACCAAATCAACGGAATATGCAAACCCAGCATCCCAGAGTCCCCTGCACCAACACAGTGCTGCTACCATGCCAGATCATTCCTCAGTTCTACCTGGATTTGTTACCCTCACTTCTCCGTAGAGTAGCGGGCAAAAGAAAGCCTCGCTGAGGAAACAATGTCTATAAAAAGCATCTTGGGTTAAACTTTCACTCTGGTGCTGACACCACTCCGCACAGTAGGTGCTCTGACTCGGCAAGAGCGCATCTCAGGTTGTGTCGTCCTGGCTCCTCACCCTTCAAACCCTCCACTGGTGGTTTTGCCCATTTTGGATTTGATCATATGTGTAATTCTTTGAGGCAGAGAAATAAAACAGGTAAATTATATGTAAATTGTGAAATGGGAACATGGCAAGTTTGGTTTACTTTTAGCTTGAATGAGCCTGGCAGAAGTAGGTGTATTTAGGAAAAACAGGGTGAACTGGCGTGGCCCCAGCAGGTTCCGTTTCAGCCGTTTACTCTCCCCGAGATGAGATCTCATTTCTTCTTGATGCTCTTGCACCAGGAATTGGCGAGTTCTTGCTTGGAACAGAATTGTTTAATGTTTATTGTTGACTTGTTGAGGCTTTTTTTCACTGAAAAAATGACCCACACGTAACACTTGTTCAGAGCACATCCTAACTGCTAATAATGAACACGTCTGTCATTTAGGCCTGGTTATTTTCAAGAGCAAACTTTTCAGTTTTCAGTTTGGGAAATAATCACCTGTCTTCTTCCCTTCACTCAGTGTTAGTGCAATGAATGGAGCATTGTTGGTTGAGTGTCTGACCCAGGATGGCATCTGTTAGATGAACTGGTGATGTCACTTTACATTCCTAAGGAATATTCACCTGTCCTTGCTGCGGCGTGTCATAGCAGCTTTACCTGTGAAGGGCCTTCAGAGCACATCAGTAGATAATAGTTTGATGTCATCTGTCTTTATTTCCATTATACTTTAATTTCTTGAGGATAGGACTTCCACATTTGCACCTGGTTCAGTAGTTGTTAGCTGTTGGTGACTGAACCGAACCAAATCCAGTTCTTCATTGCACAGATGAGATCGCCACAACCCACCCAAGTGGCATCACCTGCTTTCAGCCCCTTGGCCAGGTGGTGAGAGAGCTGAGGCTTCCAATTCAGGGCTCCCTCTGCTGTAACTCAGGGATGGTCCCTAAGCTGGTGGTTAAAGTGTTCATACGAAGTAGGTCCAATCTGTGGTTGTTGCTGTAATCAGTGTGTCAGCACAGAGTTCCGCAGTTTCAGTATCTTTCTAAATAACCCACTGTGGAATGTTTGTAATCACACAGCACATAGGCAGCAGGGCTCACAAAGCAAAGGCCTTGTGAACTCCATTCCTTCAGGGTGGAAACGGATTGTTGGCAAAACACAGTTCTCAGGTTATCTGTTCCTAACAGCAAGCTCTCAGGTCAGGGTAGGCTTATTGTGGTTTGCTTTTGCCTACAAAGGACGTATGTTGAGTAAGAATCTTGGCCTGTTACACAGTAAGTCAATAATTGTGTCCTTGCAAATAAGCATTGTGTTCTCGAATGGAATCAGCATATTTCCTTATACAGACACTTCCGCTCGTGCATTCATTGAGCAGCCTCAGCTGGTAGAGAATCATGTTCAGATACTTAATCAGCAAACTCATTTAGTCAGTAGAAATTTGAATTCCTGTGATGTGCCAGATTTGTGAGGAGGGGTACAGAGAAGGTACGGCAAGGAGGCCTTCAAAGAGCTCAGAGTCCTGAGAAAGTAAGTGCAGCGGCAAGAACTGCACAGGAGACACACAGGGCACAGTGGATGCAGGGACGAGGGATGCCCCTGTCTGGGCCTGGAAGGTGTCTCAGAAACTCCAAGGAGGAAATGACTCCTGGACTAGATCTGTAAAGGTGGGCAGGATTTAATGAGTCAGAGGTAAGAACAAGGGAAAGAGTGGGGACTGTTTCTGAAGAAAGAGCAAAGAAGTTCCCTGGGGTGTTTGGGAGCCGCAGACGGGTGGCCCTAAAAAGGCCAGTGAGGAGCCTTGCCCAGGTACACGGGGAGCTGTAACGAATTAACTGGGACGGCAGAACTGGAGGTGGAGGTGAAGAGAGAGATGGCAGGTCACATTCAGGAAGTGAAATTGCTAGGCCCTCATCGTGATTACAGCATGAGATGAGGAGGAGGCCCTAGTGTGGTTACTGTTTCTCTAGTTCGGGTCTCTGGGGTAGGTTAACAGACAAGGGGAGGAGGTGATGAAGTCAGCTTTGTGAGGACTGTGTATGGGATCTGTTTCCAGACAGCTGGATGTGCAAGTGTGAAGCTTGGAAGAGAGTTTGGCATTGAAGATTTGGGAAGCATAAGACATGTCTTTGTAAATAGATGAGAATGAGGTTCAGTTGAGAGATGTACGTGTAGTGTGATAAGGACAGTAAGCCAAGGGGAATAACACCCTTGTTTAAGGACCAGCAGAAAGACAGTGAACACAGAGATCAGAGTGTGGAGGAGGAAGACAGGGGTGGGCGAGGGGATACCAGAGGAATGGTAGAGCAGAGAGTGCTGGCATGTGGGGGCGACCACGTGCAGCAGGGCAGTGCGCCAGAAAAGACTGGTCAGTACGCATTGGGCCTGAGCCTTGGTCACTGCTCACCTTGTTGAGAACAATTCCAGGAGATTGGAGGAGTGGAGGCTGGTTGGAGCGGTTTGGTACAGGGACGAATGGTGAGGCAGGAGAGACAGTGAGATCATCTTTTGAGGCGTTTGAATGTGAACTGAAAATGTGGACTCTAGCCAGATGTGAACATGGAGAGGATGGAGAAGCGGCCACTTGGTAAGAAATAGAAATCTGAGTGCTTGGCACAGGGGTTTGGGTAACCCCCTAGAGAAGAGGAGGAAGTGCCTGTTTCTGCGTAGAGCAGGTGCAGAAAGCCACTTTGTGCTGTGCGCACGTTCCTGATCCCAGATGCCTGGGAGAGCACCGGCTCACGCTGCCCTGTGCTGTGCGCCTCCCTAATCCCAGATGCCTGGGAGAGCACCGGCTCACGCTGCCCTGTGCTATGCGCCTCCCTAATCCCAGATGCCTGGGAGAGCACCGGCTCACGCTGCCCTGTGCTGTGCGCATGTCCCTGATCCCAGATGCCTGGGAGAGCACCGGCTCACGCTGCCCCGTGCTGTGCGCACGTTCCTGATCCCAGATGCCTGGGAGAGCACCGGCTCACGCTGCCCTGTGCTGTGCGCACGTCCCTGATCCCAGATGCCTGGGAGAGCACCGGCTCACGCTGCCCCGTGCTGTGCGCACGTTCCTGATCCCAGATGCCTGGGAGAGCACCGGCTCACGCTGCCCCGTGCTGTGCGCACGTTCCTGATCCCAGATGCCTGGGAGAGCACCGGCTCACGCTGCCCCGTGCTGTGCGCACGTTCCTGATCCCAGATGCCTGGGAGAGCACCGGCTCACGCTGCCCTGTGCTGTGCGCACGTTCCTGATCCCAGATGCCTGGGAGAGCACCGGCTCACGCTGCCCTGTGCTGTGCGCCTCCCTAATCCCAGATGCCTGAGCACCGGCTCACGCTGCCCTGTGCTGTGCGCGCTTCCCTAAACCCAGATGCCTGGGAGAGCACTGGCTCACGCTGCCCTGTGCTGTGTGCGCGTCCCTAGTCCCAGATGCCTGGGAGAGCACTGGCTCATGCTGCCCTGTGCTGTGCGTGCGTCCCTAGTCCCAGATGCCTGGGAGAGCACCATTCATTCTGGATGGCAGAGAAACCCTTAGAATAGAGCAGTTAACTGAAGAAGTTGAAAACAAAAGGGAAATGTTTATGTTTTGAGAGATCAGTTCATCAACACAGTCAGCCCTTTCAGGCTGTGACCTTTTTACCAGCTTAATGTTTTTTTCTTGGTTTACAGTTTATATTTAATACCTGATAGAGTTGCCATAAAATGCTCATTTCTGTCTGTGGAATTTTCCTTGATTCATACACTCTGCAGACTTCCATCAGAGATCACAGCCCAGGTGTTGAAAGAACGCTCCTGCCATTTATTTATCTATTAATCTTTACCATACCCAGAGTAGCTGTGGCACATCTTATGTAAGTTTTCTTTTTATAAGGATTCTTTAACCCCCAGCAGTTTCTAAGAGGAGCATGAGACTTGAGAGCCCAGACCTTTGGTTTGGACTTGACCTGTGGACGCCTGGCACACACCGTGCCACCCGCTAGGAGGATGTGTAACTCAGAGTCCTCTTCATCATCACCCCTCCCTGAGGACTTGTTCCCATTCATGTCCCACAGTAAAGTTTCTTGTCAGTTCATTCCGTTTGTTTAAAACAATAAAAAAAGGACGTTGAGCGCCTATTCTATGCCATGCTCTGTGAAGAGAATGGGATATCAGTGAGCGACGCCTGCCCTTTTCGGATCTACAGCCTAGCGGGGGAAAGAGACAGGAAGCAGGAAGCAGAACCACATCCTAGCAGGGGAAATGGGCAGGAAGTAGGAAGCAGAACCACATCCTACTGGGGGAAATGGACCGGAAGCAGGAAGCAGAACCAGGAAGCGTTGGCGTGGACGGGCCTGCAAAGGGGCAGCCAGCACCCTGGAACGTAGAGAGGCAGAGCTGAGCCCTGAGCTTCCGGGTATGGGCAGGGTGGGCTGCACCTTTATTTGACCACTTTAAAAAGGGGCTATTTGAGCTAAGACTTGAAAAAATAAGAGAATTAACTATTCAGCTTTCTGGGAGAAGAGCGTACTAAGTAGATGGCCAGTGCCGGGGTGGGGGTGTGCCTGTGTCGGGCAAATCAGGAGGAGCAAGGGACGGGGCCAGAGCCATGGGCCCAGGCAGCCTGGTGAGGGGTTTCTCCTTGCTCAAGACTTGGAACGAAGGAATGACATGACCCAACTCACCTTTTGAATCAGCCTGCTGGCTCTGTTAAAACTAGGCTGTAGTGCAGGGGTCCTTCAGTGGGGATCTGTGGTCTGAAACAGGAAAAAATATACCTGTGTTTTCACTAACTTCTAACTGAAATTTATCATTTCCTTTATGATATAGTCAACAGCACCTGTGGTTCTGTTACCAATAGAAATCAGATATTTTCATTACAGTTGGAGAAGTCCTCATATATTGTTTACTGTCATCATTTTCTCAAAACTATGGTTATTAGGCCCACTGCTGGGTCTTATGTACAGTTTTTACAGGTTGAGTACTTCTCAGCCAAAGTGCTTGGGACCAGAAGTGTTTCAGATTTCTGAATATTTCATTATACTTACTACTTGAGCATTTATAATCCAAAGACCTGAAATCCAAAATGCTCCCATGAGTATTTTCTTTCAGCGTCATGTCGGTGCTCAAAAAGCTTTGGATTTGGCAGTATTTTAGATTCTGTATTTTCAGAATAGAGATGCTCAACCTATATAAAAAGGGGGCTAAATTACTGTATCTTACATTTGATTTTTATATTATTTTGAAAACTGTCTCATAATTAATTTATAAATCTTTGTATTTTATTATACACATTAACTGCTGATCTAAGAAAGTGTTCATAGGCTTCATGAGACTACCAGAAAGATTCACAATACAAAAGAGATTTTGTTTGTTTGTTTTTTCCCAAATTAACCTGTGCGTCATCTTCCATAATTACCTTTTGTGTATGTGTGTGTGGTAAAAGCACCTAAAATCTACTCTCTAGGCAGATTTTCCGTGTACAGTAGAGTGTTATGACCTCTAGTCCTCATGCTGTGCATTAGATCTCTCCAGACCCATTCATCCTGTGTAACCGCAACTCTGTGTCCTTGGACTCACCTCTTCCCATTTCCTCCCTCACCCAGGAACTCCCGTTCTGCTCTTGGTTTGTTTGTATTTGGCGTTTTTTAGATTCCACATGCAGGTGAGATTGTGCAGTATTTGTCTGACTTTGCCTGACTTCACTTCACATAAAGTTCTGCACTTCCATCCATGTCGTCACGTGACAGGATTTCTTTTCTTTTCTTTTTTTAATAGCTGAACAGTATTCCATTCTGTATATGTACTGTTTTCTTTATCCATTCATCGGTTGATAGATGCTTAGGTTGGTTCTGAGCTTTGGCTGTTGTATAGAGTGCTGCAGGAAACATGGGGTGCAGGTATCTCATCAACATACTGATTTCAGTTGCTTTGGATCTATACCTAGAAGTGAGATTGCTGGGTCGTATAGTAGTTCTAATTTTAGGCTTTGGAGGAACCTCCGTACTGTTTTCTATAATGACTGTGCCAATTTACATGCCCACCAACAGTGTAGAAGGGTTCCCCTTTCTCCACATCCTCACCAGCACTTATTTCTTGTCTTTTTTGACGATAGCCCTCCGAACACGTGGTGAGGTGATTTCACACTGTGGGTTTGATTTGCATCTCCGCGGTGATTAGTGTTGGACACCTTTGCATATGCCTGCTGACCATTTGTGTATTGCCTTTAGAGAAATGTCTGTTCATGTTCTTTGCCCGTGTTTTAATTGGGTTGTTTTTTGCTGTCGAGTTGTGTGAGTTCCTTACATATTTTGGATGTTAGCCCCTTAATAGATACATGGTTTGCAAATATTTTCTCCAAGTCCATAGACTGCCTTTTCGTTTACTTCATTGGTCCCTTTGCTGTTCAGAAGCTTTGCTATGTGAGGTAGTCCCACTTGTTTATTTTTGCTTTTCTTGCCTGAGCCTTGGGGTGTCATACTCCAAAAATGAGCTGTAGAGAGAAACAATTTCTTTGGACTCACTTTCTGGCTGAAGACAAATAGAAAAGCTAGCACAACATTTTTTAATAAAGCTATTTGAAGGTGTCAGTGAACCGAAAAGGTTATAAAAAAGTGCCATGTCAAGATCCTGTAGAAGACAGAGATCAAGGGGGGTCAGCTTGTCGTTAGAAGCCACTTACGCTCTGATGCGTTTGCCTGTCGAGAAGTAAGAAAACACAAATTAGTACTATTAGGGATAAGGCGGGGGTATTACTATAGACCCTTCTGAGAAGAAAGGGAAGCACTGCAAACAACTCTACACACATGCCTTCAACAACTTAGATATAGGGGCAAATCTCTGAAAAGCACAGGTGGCCACAACCCCCAATACCAAACAGGTTCTTTAAAGAACTCCATAACTGTTAAAGAAATTGAATCCACAGTTTGCAAACTCCCCCCAAAAGATGTCTCTAGCCCAGAAGTGTCACTCGGCAATTTACCACATGTTTAAGGAAGAATTAATGGCAGTTCTACAGTCTTCCAGAAAATACAAGAAGGTAGACTACTCCCCAGTGAGGCCAGTATTACCCTGACACCCAAACCAGACAGAAAAAAAAAAATAGTACAAAACGGAAAACTACAGGCCATTATCCCTTATGAACATAGATACAAAAATCTTTAACAAAATATGAGTGAATCAAATCCAGCAATTAATTATACACTATGACCAAGTGGATTCTTTATTCCAGGACTATATGGCTGGTTTAGTACTTAAAACTCAGTCAGTGAAACCTCCATATTAATAGGTTAAGGAAGAAAAGTCACATGATTATATAGATCATTCAGAAAAAGGATTCGACAAAATTCACTGCCCATTCATGGTAAAAAAAACTTTCAGAAAAATGATAATGGAGGAGGTCTTTCTCAGCTTGATAAAGAACATCTACAAAAGCCCCTACAGCCAATGTAACATATAACAGTAAAAGACTAATTGCTTTTCCCCAGTATCAGGGATATTAGGGACAGGGATGTCTGCCCTCACCACTCTTATTCAATATAGTGCTGGAAGTTCTGGCTAGTGCAGTGAGGACAGAAAAGGAAATAAAAAGCATGCAGACAAAAAGAAGGAAACAAAACTGTCTCTATTTGCAAATGACATGATTCTCCAAATAAAAAATTCCAAGGAATCTACAAAAAAACTAGAGCTAGGTCAGGTGTGGTGGCTCATGCCTGTAATCCCAGCACTTTGGGAGGCTGAGGTAAGAGGATTACCTAAACAAAGAGGTTCAAGACCAGCCTGGGCAACGTAGTGAGACCCCCATCTCTACAAAAAATTGAAAAAGTAGCTGGATGTGTTCGCTACTTAGGGAGCTGAGGTGGGAGGGATTGTTTGAGCCGGAGAGGCCAAGGCTCTAGTGATTCATGATCACACCACCATACTCCAGCCTGGGCAACAGAGTGAGACCCCATCTCTACTAAAAAATACAAAAAATTAGCCGGGCGTGGTGGCAGGTGCCTGTGGTCCCAGCTACTCGGGAGGCTGAGTCAGGAGAATGGCGTGAACCTGGGAGGTGGAGCTTGCAGTGAGCCAATACCGCGCCATTGCACTCCTGCCTGGGCAACAGAGTGAGACCCTGTCTTTCAAAAAAATAAAAAAGAAAAACAAAACCAGAGCTAGTGAGAGTTCAGCAAGGCCTCAAGCTACAAGACATACATACCAAGCATCACCTACATTTCTATATACTATTAATGAACATATGGAAACCTAAATGTAAAAGATAGTACCATTTAACAATTGTTTCACAAAAATGAATTACCTAGGCATAAATCAAATAAACATATACAGGATCTATATGCTAAAAACTGCAAAATACTGATAAATCAGAGCAAACCCAAATAAATGGAGGCACATGCCATGTTCATGTACTGAAAGGCTTAGCATAATAGAGAGGTTGGTTCCCTCCAAACTGATGTACGGGTTTGATGTACTTGCTAGCAAAAATCCCAGCAAGGTATTTTTTTGCAGATATGGCAAGATTATTCTAAAATTTATCTGGAAGGGCAGTGGAACTAAAAATCACAAAAATCATCTTGAAAAAGAATAATAAAATGGGCAGAATCACTGCACTTGATAACATACCTCGCTATACGACTGCTGTAATCAAGAGAGTGTAGTGTTGGTGAAGGGACAGACACAAGGTCAATGAAACAGAATAGAGAACCCAGACGTAGACCCACGCGAGTCCCACCAGCGGATCTGGACAAGGTGCAGAAGCAACTCATTGGAGGAAGGCAGCCTCTTTAGCAAATGTGGCTGGAGCATTGGATACCCATAAGCCAAAAAAAAGAAAAAGAAAAAAAACAGAAGAACCTTGTCTTTGGCCTCACACGTTTTACAAAAATTAACTCAAATGGAATATGAAATTAAATGTAAAACATAAAACTATTACGCTTTTGGGGAAAAAAGAGAAGATCTTTGGTATCTAGGGTCAGGCAAAGAGTTCTTAGACTTCATACCAAAAGCATAGTCTATAAAAGGAAAAATTGATAAATTGGAAACATTTTTAATTCAAACATATTTAATTCAACATTTTAAATTCAAAATTAAAAATGTTGCTCTATTAGGATAAGGAAAAGACAAGCCACTGCCTGGGAGACAATATTTGCAAACCACTTGTCTGACAGAGATCTTATATCTAGAAAATATGAAGATTCTCAGAACTCAACATTAAAAACAATCCAATTAGAAAGTAGGCAAAAGACAGACATTTTACCCAAGACATTCAGATGGTAAATAAGTACATGAAAAGTTGTTCAACATAATTAACCACTAGGGAAATGCAAATTAAAACCACGGTGAGATATCACTGCACACGGATTAGAGCAGCTGAAATTAAAAATAAAATAGTGACACCACCAAATTTTGGCAAGGATGCGATCCTCATACACTAGCCTCTTACATGGCTGGTGTCGGTCACTGTGGAAAACAGTTTGGCAGTTTCTTAAAAACTAATAATGCATTTACCATCTGAACTAGCAATCACACGCCTGGCCATTTATCCCAGAGAAGTGAAAACTTAGGTTCATTCAAAAACTTGTGCATGAATATTCAGAGCAGCTGTATTTGTAGTAGCATAGGTTGGAAACAACCCAGATGTCTTTAAATGGATGAATGTTTAACAGGCTGGTGCATCCATGCCGGGGAACACAACTCAGCAATAAAGAGGAATGAGTGGCTGGCGCTTGGGTGAGTGGCTGGTGCTTGGAACTGCCTGAATGGATCTCAGGGGAATTATACTGAGTAAAAAAGCCAATCCCAAAAGGTCACATATTACATGATTCTATTTATGTTACATTCTGAAAATGACACGATAAAGAGATGGATAACAGATTACCAGTTGCTAGAGACTTGGGACAGCATGAGGGAGGTCTTATGTGAAGAGACAGTTTTGTGTCTTGATGATGGTGGCAGGGGCTGCACAAACCCACCAGGTTTTGAAAGTGCCTAGAACCTGAATAAGGTTTGTGGATGGCATTGATGTCAGCTTCCTGGTTTGGATATTGTCCTATAGTATGTCAGATGTTCACCATCGGTGAAAGGTACAGCCCTCTATCCTATCTTTGTCAATTCCTGTGAATCTGTAGTCATTTCAAAATAAAAATTAAAATAATCACCAACCAAACAGATACCTAAGGTCTCAGGACACTGGAAAATTAAAAGTTTTAGGACAGAAAAAGCTGTTTCATGCCACTGCTAACCCAAAGAAACCAGTGTGCCTGCGTCAGAAGTAGACTTCAGTTAGAAACGGCCGTGAAAGAAAGAAGGGACACCCGAGAAGAAAGGTCAGCACCCCGGGATTATTTCCGGATTCTCTAGATCTGTAAGTTAGTATGCACAGCTTCCAGGTACATCAGATGAAAACGGACACGACTGAAGAACGAAGCAGACACATCTGTAATCACGGTGGGACCTGTGAGCACAGGGGTCCACAAACTGCAGCCAGTAGGCCAAGTGTAGCCTTTGGCCTGCTTTTGTGTGGGTCTATGAGCTAAGAATGCTTTTTGGGATTTTTAAAGGGTTAGTTTAAAAAAGAATATCTAACAGAAACTATAGGGGGCCTAAACTCTTCACTGTCTGGCCCCTGCAGAGGAAGTCTGTGGAGCTTTAACAAAGCCCCTCTCAAGAGCTGATAGGACAAACAGACAGAAGGTTGCTATGGATTCGAATTTCTGAACACATTTTTGAACACAGTGAACACACTCATCCTAACGGGCCTATAGAATTCTGCACCCAAAAACTGGAGTAAACACTTTTCCAGTGCATATGGAAAATCTACCAGAATTGACTAGATGACAGTTCATAAAGCAAGCTTCTGCGACTTTCAGACAATTGAAATCATCCATCTTTTTTCTGTCCACAGTAAGCTAGAAATCAGTAATAACAATAAGTAAAAATTCTCAATTATTTGAAATTGAAACAGTACACTTCTAAATAATTCACAGGGAAAAAGGAGAAACCACAGTCGGCATTATAAAATATTTTGAATGACAGTGAAAATATTGTCCATAAAAATGTGTGGGATGCAGCTGAAAGCTATTCTGAGAAGGAAATTTGTAGAATTAAATGAATGTACTTGAAAAAAAAAAAGGCTGAAAATCAATGATCTAAGTATACATCTCTATAAATTACAAATAAAAAATCAAACGCGGGGTGTGTGGTAGGTAGGAAGGAAATAGTAAAAGCAGGAACTAGTGAAATAGGAAACGAATGGAGAATAGAGAAAGGTTTCTTTTTATGTCATTTGCAGGAGTTCTCCCTCCTTGCTGGTAGGGATTCAAAGTGGCGCAGCCACTCTGGATGGCTGTGAAGCGGTTTCTTACAAAGTTAGACGGGTCTTAGCACGCAGTCCAGTAGCTGTGCTCCTTGCTGCGGCCACACCACAACCTGTACACAGACGTTTCAGCAGCCCTATTCGTAACTCCCAAAACTTGGAAGCAGCCAGGTGTCCTTCGATGGGTGATGAGATGAACCAACTGTGGTCCATCCAGACAGTGGAATGTCATTCATTACTAAAAACAAGTCTATCAAGCTATGAAAAGACATGGAGGAAACTTAAATGCGTATTACTGAGGGACAGAAGCCAACCTGAAGAAGCTGCTACTGTCTGATTCCAGCTATAGGAAGTCGGAAGAGGGAGAACAATGGAAACAGTAGAAAGATGAGCGCTTGCTGAGGGCTCGGGGGAGGGAGGGTGAGCAGGCAGCAGGAGGACTTTAGGGCAGTGCACCTGCTCTGGATGAGTCTCATGGTGGGTCCAGGTCCTTACGTGTTTGTCCAAACTCGCAGAATGTGCACCGCCAAGAGTGAACCCTCGTGTCAGCTGTGGACTTGAGGGACGTGTCAGTGTGGGTCCATCGATTGTAGCAAATGTGTCCTCCAGGGACTGGCAGGTGGAGGCATTGATCTGTAGAGAAGCAGAGGGTATGTGGGAAATCTCTGCACCTTCCTCTCAGTTTTGCTGTGAACCTAAAACTGCTCTAAAAATATAAAGTCTTTTTTTCTAAGTTAATTTGAAAAGATGAATAAAACTGATAAACCTGTTACGAAATTGATCAAAAAAGGAGAAAGCATAAATTGCCAGTATACAGCCTGAAAAAGGGACATCTGTATATATAGATAATGCAGACTAAAGAGATGAGGGAACATTTATACCAATGCATTGGAAACTTCAGGTAAAATGTGTGCCACGAAGAGTAAACGTGTGAAAAAATTTCAGGTAAAATGAACACATTCCTTGAAAAATACAACCTAATAAGACTGAGGTATGAAGAAATAGAAAACTTGAATGGTTCCATGTCTGCTGAAAACATTGAATCTGAGATGAAAACTGTGCCCACAAGGAAACCTCAGGATCAGAGGGCTTCCCTGTGAGTTTTTCCAGACCCCGAAGGAGGAACCAGCAGCTGTGCTGCACCCATTCTTCCAGAGAGCAGAAGAAGGAAGGCTTTCCAACTGTTTCTATAAGTCCAGCAAAATCCTGATGCAAAAATCTAACAAAGACGTCACAAGAAATAAAAATGTAGGCCGTTCTGTTTCATGAAAATAAATTCAAAACTTCCAAACAAAATATTAACAAATCAAATCCAGCAATATATAAAACCAGTAATACATGATGACCAAGTTGGGTTTATTTTTAGAATGCAAGGTTGATTTAACATTTGAAAACCATTGTAAATAACAATGAATAAGAAAAAGCATAGAATGGATGCTAAAACAATACTGGCAGTCACCTTCAGGCTTCTGTAGGAAATGCACTTCTCACTAACACGTCCTGTTAGTCAGCATCTGCTGAGCCCTGTGTACTTGTATAATGATTGCTGTTTTTAAAAACAAGTGTTGTTTTGGATAATTTTGTACAACACAAAGTGTCGTACAGCACTATTTGAGGATAAAGTAGTACTGTGCAACCAAAATCATTGTGATTAAACCTTAGATTAACTCTCGGATAATCTCAGTTCATGATAAATTTCTTACAATGGTTAGCAAGCTTCTATTTTAGTAAGTGAAACCTTAACTTCTAAAGGGGCTAAAATATCTGTTACTTTTCTCCTAATTTGTTTCAGTTTTATTTAAAATACCTCTTGGTTAATTTGCGCTGCATAGATAAGCCGGACGATGATGGATTCAGTTGCACTTACCTCATTTATGGATTCATGTGGACACTCGCTAGATATCAGTGTCACTTCCCCTGGGGCCAGTGTCAGCCAGGAGGCAGAGAGTGTCTCATGCAGCGTTCTTGCTAAATGCAGGAGCCCTCTGCGGCATCTTAGGATGACTTCCCTGTTTGAGAACAGTCAGAATGTTGGACATCAAGGTAAATTTGACAGTGAAAAGAAATATTTCATACGGGTATGATCTTAATTTGCAAAGATTATCAGCCTACCAACCTGGTGAGATATGTAAGCTGTTTTATTCTTAAATTGTAAGTATTCATTTAAAGTTAGATCTTTCGTAACAAATACTCATCATTACAACAATTATGATTTTTAAATACAATAAATTTAATAGTGTCTAAAATGATACTCTCTTGGCTTCCCTGTCCGTCCCTTTGCCTTCGAAGAAAGTTGTTCAGGAAAGAATGCACCCAGAAGTGAATGATCATGTGAGCTTTCTCCTAGTGGACCACAGTTTTCACCATGTCTGTTCTCAGCCCAGAGGTTCCTGGGAGGCAGGAGACTGTGCTCACGCCTGTGTGTGTGGAGCAGGCCTGAGTCAGTGGCTGAGGTTCAAACAGATGGGCGGATGGATGGGGACACTCTTAATGAAGAGGCGCCCTCGTTTCTGTCAGCCGAGCTTGCTTCCAAGACCTCTGTCATCAGTAGAGCTGGTGAAGCTCAGCTTTGAGGACGCAGCCATGGTGATGCCGTCCATTCTAAGCGAGCGTCCGTTTGGAGCAGAGTAACTGTGCAGTGCTGAGATCTGTTTCCTGCGTGTGTGACTCCTGCCTTACATTTTTGGTGTGTGTTCTGGTCTCCACAGCCTGATTACATCAACCCCAGAGCCGTGCAG
This sequence comes from Macaca nemestrina, assembly GCF_043159975.1. NCBI lineage: Eukaryota > Metazoa > Chordata > Mammalia > Primates > Cercopithecidae > Macaca > Macaca nemestrina. The sequence goes on along the minus strand of NC_092129.1, from coordinate 1,221,463 downwards.
CTGGGCTCCCTTCTCGTCCGCGGCCTCACCACTCTGGTTTTAGTCAACAGCGCGTGTGGCTTCCCCTGGAAGATGAGTGATTTCATGCCCTGGAATATATTTGATGGGAAGCTTTTTCATCAGAAGTACTTGCAGTCTGAAAAGGGTTATGCTGTGGAGGTGCTTTTAGAACAAAATGTGAGTTCACAGACACCTACCTTTCACCAGAAACATCCCTGTAGTACCAGGCTACACAAAAAACATGAAGTTGGCTGTTGCATTTTTCAAATTAATGCTTTCCAAATAAAGGATTCCATTATTCCATTAAACCAGGAACACATGATTTGAAGCATTTGGCTTCAGCGTCAACATAACTCATACAGGTTGAATAGCCCTTATCTAAAATACTTAGGACCAGAGTGTTTTGGATTTTGAATGTTTTTGGAATTTTGGAATGTTTGCATATACAGTTGATCCTTGAACAGTGCAAGGGTTAAGGGCTCCAAATCGTTCTGCAGTGGAAAACCTGCAGATAATTTTTGACTCCCCCAAAATGTTACTACAAAGAGCCTACTGTTGACCAGAGCCTTAACCAATAACATAAGCAGTCAATTAACACGTCATTTGTATTATATATGTATTATATACTGTATTCTTACAATAAAGTAAGTGAGCTAGAGAAAAGAAAATGTGATTAAGAAAATCATAAGAGAAAACTATATTTACTGTCCATTAAATGGAGGTGATCATCGTCACGTTGAGTGGGCTGAGGAGAAGGAGGAAGGGGGTGGGTCTTGCTGCCTCAGGCGTGGCAGAGGCAGAAGAGAATGGGAGTGTAAGTGATCTATGCAGTTCAAACCCATGTTGTTCAAGGGTCAGCTGTACCTACATAATGAGATCTCTTGGGTCTGAGACCCAGGTTTAAACGCAGAATTCATGTATGTCTCATATACACCTTATACAATAGCCCGAAGGTAATTTTATACAATATTGTTAATGACATGCATGAAACAGTGTTTTCACTGCATCCATCACATGAGATCAGGTGTGGAATTTTCCGCTTGTAGCAGTTTTAGATTTTGGATTTTCAGATTAGGAGTGCTCAACCTGTAGCTTCTTCCAGAATTCTTAAATAGGGTTCAGGACTCCGAAACTTATGCTTAGGTAGGGCAAGCAGCATCACACCAGTCTGACACATTTTTAATTTTTGAAGTGCTTTTTACTCCTCTCCCTATTTCTCACACACACACATATGTGTACACATATATGTAATACACATACTTTTTTTTTTGAGACAGGGTCTTGCTCTGTTGCCCAGCCTGGAGTGCAGTGGTGCAGTCTCCACTGACTGCAAACTTCCACCTCCTGGGCTCGAGTGATCCTCCCTCCTCAGCCCTCTGAGTAGCCGGGACCGCAGGTGTGCGTCACCATGCCTGGCTAATTTTTGTATTTTCTGTAGAGATGAGGTTTTTCCATGTTGCCCAGGCTGATCTTGAACTCGTGGGTTCAAAGTGATCCACCTGCTTCAGCCTCCCAAAGTGCTGGGATTACAGGCATGAGCCACCGTGACCAGCCCCTCTCCCCGTTTTTTAATGAGGAACAAGTACTCCCTGCGAAAGTGTCCCCACAGATAATCAGACTAATCCGATAGGTATAGTTATGGTTTATTACTTGAAAATACTCCCCAGAGACTGCCAGTTTAGTTGGGGACGCTGGCTGCTGTCCAGCTTTATAAATACAATCGCTACATGACTCCTGGAAGATTTCCAAATAAGGCCTCAAGCCAAGCTCATTTGGAATGTGTTTTAGTACCCGCAGGGATGCAAAAAGCGGTGTGATCCGTGAGAGAGCGTACCGGTCTGTCACGATAAAGCACTCCAAGCTTTCATAGCAGAGAGAACACATTTGGTAATGTGTTGCCATCACTGTTCCTCACATACACACACACACGGATTCCAGAGTGGCATAGGACTGCAAGTATTTAGAACTTAGAAGCAGCCTGAATTTTGTAGAGAGCAAAAGCAGAATAAGAGGAAAAATATGCTTCTAATAAGCCAGCAAGTATTGGAAAGTAGGCTATAGAAATGAAAGCTGAAGTAGCCTTATTGGACCACAGCCTGTAAATCATCCTTCAAGGATCTCTTCCTTTCTTTATCCAATCTCTTGACCGAGTTCCAAGTGATTATAGGTTCTAGTTTGGAAAAAAAAGTACAGGATAGAATAATAGTAATAAAACAGGAAGCTTGAAGGAAAGGTTGAATGTTCCATGTTCCGTTTCTTGATCTGCTGATGTTTTGTTTTTGTTTTTGTTTTCTGGCCTTGGCATTTCTGCTGAATGTTCTTATAATTAAGAATTGAAAGATTAAGATATATTAAATCCAAACATTTTTAAGGTAAAATTGTGTGGTAATCACCTAAATGGTCATAATAGGACTTGAAGATTCTTTTTTAGAAATGATTGTTTAACCTACACAAGCTTCTTGGTGTTATTTTTCTGGGGGATTTAGGAGAATATGTTCTCGAAGAACCCCTTGGGATGTGGCCATGCTGAAGGAAAACTGCTGCGATTTGTGCCTGGGAGGAGGGTGCAGCCACCATTGCTGCCTAGCCTTGGGAGTGGCGTGGGAGGGTGTCCCATAAGCTTCCTTCCAGTCACATCTGGCCCCTCACATCTCATTTGCATCTGGTCTGTTTGCAGAGATCTCGGCTCACCAAATTCCACAACCTGAAGGCAGTGGTCTGCAAGGCCTGCATGAAGGAGAACAGACGCATCACCGGCCGAGCCCACTGGGGCTCACACCATGCAGGTGGGAAAGGGCCAGGTGCCTCAAGAAGCCCCACAGACGTAGACCCTAACTGCTTCCTGAGTTTTGTTGATAAATGAATTCTAAGAAGAGGCTGATACAATTGGATGAACAGAATAGAATTTAAATGATGGGGCCGGGTGTGGTGGCTTATGCCTGTAATCCCAGCAGTTTGGGAGGCCGAGGCAGGCGGATCTCCTGAGGTCAGGAGTTCCAGACCAGCCTGGCCAACATGGTGAAACCCCGTCTCTACTAAAAATACAAAAATTACCCAGGCGTGTTGGTGGGCACCTGTAGTCCCAGCTACTTGGGAGGCTGAGGCAGGAGGATCACTTGAACCTGGGAGGCGGAGGTTGCAGTGAGCCGAGATCACGCCACTGCACTCCAGCCTGGGCGACAGAGCGAGACTCCATCTCAAAAAAAAAAAAAAAAAGAAGAATTAAAATGATAGATCTCTACCCAGTGGTTTGAATTCTGGTCCCATTTGGAAAATTTCTCAGGAAGGATTCACTCATTAATTAAATAATTAAGAACTCTTTCTCTGCGTGTGTAACAACCTTTCTGGGGTTCCCCAAAGTAGAAGGGCTGCTTAGGTAATGTTTGTTTATTTGACAAGAGTTTAGGTTTATTTTTTCTTACAATAAAAGTATATTATAAAAAATGAGTATAAAGAAAGTAATTAAAAAGGAAGTATCCATGGCCTTTAATTCTGTCACATAAAGATAACAAGTGTGGGCTTCTGCCGAGGCTTTCCGTGTTTGGATCTTGTGGTGAGCACACTCCGCGCAGTGTGCATCCTGCTTTCCAACTTACACCTAATTTCGGGCGTTAACACCATTCTTCTTAAGCAACGGTCCCAGAATCTTCCACTACTAGATAGTTTGTTCCCTGTTTGGAGCTCTGAGGATCTTTCCATTTTTTTCTCATTACTCCTAATGCTTTTATGTGTATTATTATTATTTTCTTAAAACAGAGTGTCATCATCTGTGGGATCGTAGATTGAAATTTAATCAATTTTAGGTAAAATGATCACTGAATACCTTCTCCAGCAGTGAGCAAGAGTTTCCATTTCAGGGCACCCTTGACACTTCTAAAAGTCTGGGGTTTTTTTTGTTTTGTTTTGTTTTTTTGAGATGGAGTTTCGCTCTTGTTGCCCAGGCTGGAGTGCAGTGGCTCGATCCTGGCTCACTGCAACCTCCACCTCCCGGGTTCAAGCGATTCTCTTGCCTCAGCCTCCTGAGTAGCTGGGATTATAGGCGCCTGCCACCACACCTGGCTAATTTTTGTATTTTTAGTAGAGACGGGGTTTCACCATGTTGGCCAGGATGGTCTCGATCTCTTGACCTCGTGTTCTGATGGTTTGTAAAAAACAATTTGGTAGATGAAAAATGTATCTCATTGATTGAATGCTGCTTTGTCTGTCAGTGAAGTTAGACATCTTATTAGCTTATTTTGTTAATAAGACTTTTTAATTATTCTTTCATGCCCTCCTTCAGTTCATGTTTACACCTGTAACTACTGCAGTCCCATTATTTTTCTCGATGGAATAAGAGAACTCAGCCCAGATTCTTATCCACCCAGAGTATCTCTAGGAGAACTACTTGGTGTCAGCCTTGCAAATACCATTCTCAGAGGTTTTGTGAGCTACCTCAGGTGCGCCCAGATCCCACCAGGTGTCGTGTGTAGCACCCCACGAAAGGAGAGCAGCCAGGGTGTGTGGAGCCATGTCCAACCATGAGAGGGAAGGCTGCTTTTTCTACTGTTCCCAATCCTTTTCTCTGTCTTTGACTTTCAGCCACCAACTATAGATAGACAGAGATTGGGACCCCAAAACAAAGTTGATTTATTGCAAAATAAATATGTGATATTCTCTCACATTGTCTGTTTCCTTACCTGGCTGGCAGGTCCTCAGAAGTCTGCGCCGTGGCTGGGCACATACCTGTAATCTGAGCACTTTGGGAGGCCGAGGTGGGAGAATCATTTAAGGCCAGGAGTTTGACACGGACCTGAGAAACATAGCGAGACCCTGTCTTTACAAAAAAAAAAAAAGTCTGCACTGCACACGCAGTCCTGCGGGTTCCCTCCCCTCTCCAAACTGAGGTTGTCAGCGAAACCATGGCAAGGGGCTGAGAGACCTGCAGGTCCTGGACACTGCCGCTTAGGTGGCAGTAGGCATGGCGGCTGTCAGGCCAAACTCCTCTTTCATTTCAGAGACACAGGCTGCCTAGGTGGCAGTAGGCATGGCAGTTGCCCGGCCCAACCCTTCCGTTTCAGAGACACAGGCTGCTTAGGTGGCCGCAGGCATGGCGGCTGTCAGGCCAAACTCCTCTTTCATTTCAGAGGCCAGGAGGTCCTGCATGACAAGTTTATTTTGAGCACTAAAGATAACCTGTTAGTTTAATGCAGTGGTACAGTTACTTGTAATTTGTATAGAAACTAAATTTTGACTCCTTTCTAATGAAGTTTGCCTACAAATGGGCAGAAATCAGTGTCCTGTCATATTATTCCAAGTTAATGAGGCAGACTGCATTTTCCTGTTGTATTATTCCATTAATGCGGCGAACTACATTTTAGATAGATTGTGATAGATTAGTAAGATCATTTCGTGATTTGGAAACTGTTCCCTTTTTTGTTCTCAAAGTAATTTTCTTCACAAATCCAACTTAAGGTTATATGGTTCAGTGCCTCATTTTGCTGAAGAACCTTATTCCCCACGTGGCTCACCCAAAACCAAGGTTGGTTCTTAGTTGCAGACGTTAGGCTGGAGCCTCCATCGCTTGGCCCCAGCCCCGTGTTCTCGGGTAATGCCGAGCTTACCCCTCCTCTGTTGGGGAGGGGCTGTAGGGACGTGGTGGGGCTCTGCAGTCCTGACTGCCATTGTCTGCTTACGCGGGCCGCACAGCCAGGCCACTGCAACGCCAACCTACTCCTGGTGTGTTGGCCTCTGGACCCATGCCGACAGCCGTGAGCTCACAACTGCTCCGAGCTTGGAGTCACCTGTTATTCTCCGTGTGTGGTCATGAGTGCCCATGCTGGAGGTGAGCTGGAGACCACGTGCGTAAGATGAGCACACACGGGCTGACCCTGGCCAGATGTGAGGGGCATGTCACCAGTCCTGCAGACCAGTAGCTCAGAGGCAAGGGCAGCAGTCACAAAGGGATGACATCCCGGCAGGAAGGTGGACTTGGGGGACTTTCAGTAGCTAGACTGGGGTAAGGTACCACAGTGGGAGGACACTGGGGAAGTTAAGTTGGCCTCAGAGACCACAGAGGCTGTTGAATGCCAGGCGAGTCATGGCTTTTCTACCCACCTCACACTGGGGAGCTTTTGAAGTTTTTTGAGGTGATATGATCAGAAATCTGTTAGTTCAGGATACAGGTCCTGAACTAACAGATTTGTGTGTCTGTTAACAGACATGTGTGTCCTGAGGGCAGCCTGGCAGCATGTGCCAGCACAAAGCCATGCCCCCATGGACACCGCAGCATGTCCAGGGAGGACCAGCCTGGCGGAGGCACATCCTGCAAGGCCGTCCTTCACTCATAGTTAAAGCCCCAGGCGGCCTGTGGCCTGCACGCTGCATGTGTGGTCACGCACTGGGAGTCCTGGTGACAGTGTGGCCCGCCTCGCAGATGCTTCCAGTGCACCTGTGGAGCAGGGACGGTACCCATGGCAGGGCTGAGTGGCCTGGGCCTTCTTTGTGGAGCGCCATGGACTATCATGATTCCTTTAAAAAATCACATGAGTTTGTATTGAATCAGGCCTTCTGGTAGAGACGAACAGGACAAGGTGTCATGGACTGGGAAGTTACGGAAATTTTAAAGTGTGAAAAGTGTGTGTGAATGAAGTTTATGGAGAATGGGGAGAAGCTCACAAGTCCCAGAAGTGCTGCTCCATGCCTCACCCAGGGCCCCAGAGGGATGGGCTTGGTCATGGGTGCCGTGGCCTGTGTGGGTCCAGGGGGCCACAGGGAAGAGGAGTGGTTGGGCTGCTGGAGTCTTTGTTTGCAGAGTCTGACCTCTCACCACCAATACCAGATTCCCCTGGGGTAGGGTTTAACAGGCAGATGGGTGACTCCCTCCCGAGCCGGGTTCTCTGGGGATGCAACCCTTAAATTTGCGTTTTTTCATGACCCTCCCTCTGATTTAAGTACAGGCAAACTGCCAACCTGGTGCCGCCTTGCCACCTTTACATGATGTGTCATTTGGGTTAAGACATTTGACAACTTGCTAATCCTCTGACCATGTGTTCCCACAGGGAGGTGGGGAAGACAGGGCTCCGGCTACCACAGGACGGGCTCTGGGTATAGCCGTTCCAGTCAGGGGCAGCCGTGGAGAGACCAGGGACCAGGTAAGAAGGCCAGTGGTCACTGCTGGGCCACCTGCATGGCACTGCCTCTCACCTTGTGCTTTTGCTGATAACTGCCTTCCTTTCTTTCAGAAAGAGGTTGTATAGTTCCAGTAAATAAACAGATAAGTATACCGATGCATCTAATTTTTATCATTTAGTGAAATAAAAACAAATAATTTCCATGCTCGATGCTAGCCCTGTCTGCTTCTGGCCCCTTTATTCATTTTCTATCAGTTCATTCTGCTCAAGATCCAGTTTTTGTAATTTGCTCGCTAGAAGGCACTTGTAAAGTTTACATGTGGAAGATCCATTGTTCTCATGAAAAAAGGGCAGGTTGTAGTGTTTCACCATAGCCGTGTTCAGGTGATAGCATTCCGATATTTTCCGTGACTTGGATTACACTGTGAGGTAGAAAATAGCCCCAACCCTGTGATTTTTACATATATTGTACAGATACTGTTTTAATGCATTATATTATGCTGAATTTAAATACATCGAGAGCTTCACATCAGGATTTGAGCTCAAATTCCTTACAGTTTTGAGAGCCAAACTTCATAAACTTTGAAATTACCTAATATTTATCATTTAATGCCTTAAAAGCCAAATCTACCTTTAATTTATGGTGTTTGTGACTTTCACAACGTCTCAAATGTGTAGACTCGCAAGCTGCTCAAATTATTCTCTAAAACACAGCAAGTCTTCGGTGTGAATCCAGTTGACCTTTGGGGTCTGTCTGGGGTGGAGTCTGCATGGAGGCTGCAGGGCCGCATGTCTGTTGAGTACCGTGTCCTTTCCTCTTGGGTCTGTGCAGTCAGCAAACATTGCGAGTCCACCGTATGATTGTTCAGGGTAGATCAGAATTCGTGGTGACTGTGTTTGAAATGCCCGTCCTTGAGAGAGGGCTCCATGAATTTAGGTTTACATGTGCTTGAGATGTTTCCTTGAATGAGCCTAACCTGCAGAAACTCTACCCCACCAAGCCGTGTGCTCACTGTCATCTGGAGCTTCAAGATGGCCCCCACTGAGCATGTGCAGTCCGTCCTCTCATGGTCTCTACTGCAGTTTAACATAAGGGTCACTTCCACTTTGTCAGTGACTAAATCCGAGTATTTATACCAGTGCAGTGCAGCTGAGATCTGGGCAGAAGACCTTCCGTTTGTGCAAGGATATTTGAGATTGCTTTTAACTTAGAAGGTACTGCAGTTGATTGGAGTAAACCACGAACAGGGAACCTGAAAACAACAGGAGCGATTTTGTAAACTGACCTAGCCTCAGACTGAAGCCTGGTGCTGGGGGCCGTTGCCGCTGCCCTCGGTGACTCTGGCCTAGGGGTGCAGTCCTGTGCGATGCGTGTGCTGTGGCTTTCCAGTTCGCTTCTCCACTCTGGTTAAGAGTCTGCTTTCAGGTCAGAAACTGCAGCCCTGAGGTCGTGTGTGTGTAGATTGCTCAGCGCCTGTCCTGGGGGCTCCCCATGGGCTGGGGGCCTACAGCCCTGACCTGGCGGATCCTGGCGGATCTGTCTGCAGCTGGCAGTGCACATTAGGGCTGCTTTGGGAAGAGTGCGGGGTCTGGGCTTCTGAGTCTTTGGGGTGAGAGGCCTTCCTCACATGAGCCATGGTGAGGCTGCTCCCAGAGGAAGGTGAGCGTGTGCAGAGCACTTAGGTCCAAATGGGTGGGTAGAGCTTACGCTCCCCCTCCATCACTCCCTCGCTCTCTCTGCTGCTTTAAATAGCGGATCTGAGATCTCCTTGACAAGGTGATATTTAAGCAAAGGCCTGATGAGAGGGTGGGAGCTGATGCCAGACACCTCTGTGCCAGATGTGGAGACAGAGGAGGCAGTCAGAGCTGTCACGAGGTCAGGTGGGCTAGACCTGGAGGGCCCTGCAGCTCTGTGTGAATCTGGAGTCCACCCCAACCAAGAAGCTGGACCCAGGTGATTGCAGCAGGTGGTGAGACCTCAGTGACCACATCCCGTGGAAATGCTCAAGGCCTGCAGACCGTCCACATCCAGCTGATGATGGCACACAGCTTGGTCTAGATCTAGGGTCTAGTAATGTTGGAAATACTGGGTTGACTGATGTGGAGTAAAGCCACTGGGTGTAACGGGCATCCCAGCCTCATCCATCCACACCTTCCCGCCCTGGAGATCCATGACCAGCCTGGCCGTAAATGCCAGGCCAACCTCGATGACATGAAAGGCATCGGCCCCTCCAGGTGAGGATTCAGCAGAACCCACCTGACCCAGTAAGGCAGGCTGGAGGGGAGGGAAGAGCCGCAGCCTCTCTTTCGGGCAGCCTGACTGGGCAGGGCATGCTGTCGTGTCCCCTACTCCTAGCCTCGTGGTAAGAAAGGGGACCTTCTCTTACCCTCTGGCTTGGAGTTGTCCCCTTCTTCCCCCTGGGCCTCAGGAAGGTGGGGAGGGGATGGTCAAGAGAGTCCACAGTCCAGATGGGAGGATGGGCAAAGGCTGTGGGTTCTGCAGACAGGTGTGCCCGCCCGTCACGTCACGGAGGAAACGAGAGTGTGCCGTCAGGCCTGCCACTGACGGGACACGTCGCTGCAGGCAACGCCCTGAACCCTTTCCATCGGGCACGTGCCCTGGATAACCTTGAGTGTCCTTTCTAGCTCTGGAATTCTGTGACTTTGGATTCTATTTATTGAATGGTGGGTGAGACGTTAGTAAAGTGTAACTCTCAGGAGCCAGTAAGGAAGGTGGAACCATGTCATAACTCCTAGCAGTGAGTGAGAAAGGTAGAGCTGTGTCATTTACAGACAGATGTACCATCAAGAACATGCCCCGGCCTGCCCTGATCTTAGAAGGTAGGTAGAGTGGGACCTGTTTGGTACTGACTCCTCTGGGAATGGTAAGAGTCACAGGCTTTTCTTTTTTCCCTTTCTTCCAGAGGCGGCCCGCTGTGGGAGCTTCAGACAGGCTGACTTTGACTCAAGCCCTGGTTCTGTCCCTTCCCAGTGGCCTGCCCTTAGGGGATCCCTGGACCCCTGGGCTGCTCCCTGGCTTTTGATCAGTGTGGCCTGACCAGCTGCAGGGACGGCGCCTCCACAGCACCAGCACCCAGGCGGAGGTGATCGTGGCCGCTTCTTCCAAAACCAAGTTTTTCCTTTCCTGGCATTAATGCTAACATTTCTCTTAATATTTATGTCAAACTGTTCTGTTAAACGTAAAGCAATGTCAGTCCTACCTCAGTATCGCTGTTCTTGCAGAATGAAGTGAAGCAGGAACAGCACCAAAGCCTGCAGGTGTGGCCTGGAGGGAGCAGAGCCATCTGCTTCTCCCGGGGCTCCCCCAGAGCATAGCCCTAGGTCAGGTCCAGGAAGCATGCCATGCACATTGGCTTCTTTCTTTCTTTAGTGTGATGACAGAGACACGAGCATCTTTGAAGTAGACCAGAAGAACCCCCTTCCTTGGATTGACAGGAAACAGGTTTTTTTCTGATTCTGTTAGCAGAGAACAGCGTCCAGAAATTTCTCCTCCTCGTGCAAATTAAAACAGCAGAATGACTTTCCATAGGCAGAACCCTAGCTAGTCATTGTCAGCCCTGGATCCCTGCCGGGGAAAGTCTCACTCTTGGAACCCTGTGTGCCTCTGCAGCAGATCCCTCGGCCAGCCAGTAACAGGCAGCCCCCAGTCACCCCTGGTCTTGCCAGAAGTCCGGAAGCCACCATGGTTTCCTCGTCCTGCCTGGTGGCAGCTCCTTGGGGCAGGCTGAGCTAAGTCTGAGGGATCTCTAAGTGGCATGCAGCAGCTGGTTGTGTGGGTGAGGAGACAGCCCTCAGATGGACACAGGTTTGGAGGTGACAGGACATGGGGGGCTGGCGGGAGACAGACAGAGGCAGCGTCCCATCAGGACTGAGCTGGAGAGGGAGGCCGTCCAGAAGCTGGCAGAGAGGAGAGGCTCTGAGGACAGCTGACAGAAAGGGCCAGGGAGCAGGGAGGAAGGGAACAAAGGCAGACTGTCCCCGACAGGAGCCAGGACAGGCACCGCCGGTATCTCCGGGAGCACTTGTTTCTTAATCCTTTCTGCCTGTAATAGTGTAAGCTGCTGATAGGAAGCAGAAAATATGTACAGACTGAGTATCCCAAGTCTGAAATCCAGAATGCTCCACAGTCCAGAATTTTTACCCACCAACAGGACGCTCAAAGGAAATGCTCCTTGAAGCATTTTGGAATTTCGGACATTCAGATTAGGGTTGCTGAACCCCGGTAAGTATAATGCAGATATTCCAAAATCTGAAAAAAATCTGAAACCTGAACCACTTCTGGTTCCAAGCGTTTCAGAAAAGGGTTACTCAGCCTCTAGTAAACAACCCAGGGCTGCCTCCGCAGCCTGTGTCTCTGTGGGTTTGGACGTATGAGTGGCCACAGGCCTCCCCAGGAGGCACTCCTTTCTCTACCCAGAACATGCCATCCTCCCTCGGGACTCCCTGCGCCCTGGGCTCTGTGGCCCCTGCACCCTGCGTGTCCCACACTCAGTCCCTCATTTTCATCTTTGCTGTGTTCCCACTGCTGAGGGTGCTGTGCATGTCCCAGGATGGACCTAAGGAGGCAGACTTAGCAGATGAAGGCCCCTGGTGTGTGTGCCCTCTTGTCTTGCTTTAATACTTGCTTCCTGTAGATTCCTGAATCCCTGAGCTGGTCCACAAGGCTGTGGGGGTGGCAGAGGTTCTCCCTAGGTTCTGCATTTTGCCAAGCTTTCCGTAGCATGCCCAGTAATTTGCTTTTAAATCCAGTACGCACATCTATAAGTACCACTTTAGCACAAGTTTCATTTCTGATATCCATTTATTTAGGATGTCATTGACAAAGACAAATAAAAAGTCAAGTAACCAAAGTGAATTTGTAGCTCTTCCTGACCCAGAAAGGAGCACAGAGGAGATGTGAGCAGTGGGCCCAGGATAAGTGTGGGCACCGCTGGCCCTGCTGAGTGAAGGACGTGAGACCAGGAGAGCAGCTCCACACCTGTCTCTGCCGCCTCGTTCCTACGTCACTGTTCAGTGGGCTCTCCCGGGCTCTGCAGAGCCCGCAGCCCTCCAGAAGGGAGGAGACGGTCGGGCTACGTGGCGTGAACTCCAGGTGTAGGGTCCTTTCTCGCCACCCACAGGACCACTTAGAATTTCAGGAACTATTGGGCACCTGAAGGAATGTATGTCAGTCTGGGTGCAAGGCCTAGGGAAGCACGTTTTACCACTTCTGTTCTGGTCACTTAGAAACAATAAAACTGTAATGACGTCAGCAGCTGGAGCCTAACACCACTTCAAGGCCGTGCCCTAGTTTCATAAATAGGTCTTTGACAAAGATCTCTGCTTTATTGGAGTAGATCGTAACAGTAACACAGAAATCAAAGAGTGGTGATGCATGTGGTTTGGGGCCAGAAAGTAGCCCTAGGAGACTCTCAGCTTAAAGGCAGAATTGAGATGTTAAATGCCGAATGCCAGATTTAAGAGTTTAGGAATAAGAGCAGGAGAAATTAAGCGGTTCTTGCACAACAGAAGCGAGGGTGCTACGTTTCATTTGCGTTCTGCCTTCCATGTGGACGTAGTTACAGAAATGACATCGGGGTGCCTGTGTGTATTCTCATTTCAGAGATTCCAGTGTAAAGGGTATGTTATACACATACTGGAATGTGCTTTTCAGACCAAGTAATCCACTTTTTCACTTGTAATTACTGTGAGTGACTTTGGGGCAACACATTTCTTCCTGGGTTTTGCCTACCTTGAACTCCTCTTTTGGTATTTCTTGGAGACATTAAAGTAGTTCAAGTAGAAAGTTGTCACTGTTTCCAGGGCAATTGATAGGTAAAATTCCTTGTGTTAGTAAAAACACTAAAAATGCCTCATCATGAAAGTATTCAGTCACTGCCAAAAGGTTGTCAAGTTTCCGGGGCCTAAGTGTGTGGACAGGTAGTGGGGTCCTGGGGAGCCTGAACTCTCTGGTCCACTTCAAAGGCCTCAGAGCTCAGTGCAGGCAGCTGCCCCGAGAACAAAGGCTGCTCAAGTGAGAAGGCTTTAACCTCTTCCTTGCTGTTGCTCAGCCCAGCTGGCAAGAGATGATGTGTTAAATTCCACAGTCCATAGCTACAATTTGCCTGTGACTTTCCAGATTGTCACTTCTCTGTGGTGATTCTGTAGGAGGCCTGCTGTAAAACTGCCTGTGATCATCTGTGATAACAAGGGTGGGGGCAGAGGTAACAAGGGTCTGGAAACCTCACTGTGGCTGTAACCCTCTCCTTTCACACCTTCTGCCGGAGCCCACACTTTTGGGGGGAGTGTGAGAGACCCAGACTGCCCACGGCAGGAATGGGTCAGAGGAGAGTGGTGGAGACCGTCCCCAGTCACTGCAAGTGAAGGCTCACGCTGTCATACACCAGAAGATAGAGCAGGGAACTCTGGAAGAAAAGTGTTATTTTTAAAATGTGAAAAACTGTCACTGTTTCTACTACGAGGAGGGAGGTTCCGCCCCGAGTCTCTTCCCAACGTTCCCTGTCTGTCAGAAAGGCAGACAGTGGCCACCCACGCTGGGACTGGAGAAGGGAAGTCTGGGCCAGCCACAGAAAGAGCTGCACGTGGGCTTTTCTGTGTTGGCAGAACGTCCACGGTGAGCCATCTGCATGTGAATTTCCATTTCCAAACGTCAGCAATAGTAAATGCCTAGAAATCCCGCAGATGGATGGAGCTGGTGTGAAGAGGAACAACTTCGACATTGTTTCCTTCCATGAACCTCTTAATTAATTGCTTCCACTTTAATGGAATAATTATGGAACACAGTTTTAATGGCATGTGGCCACAACTGTAAAGAGGATGAAGCTCTGTCCTCCAAATACAGCTCAGCATCTTTGTTCATACTTAGAAATGTGCAGCGTTCTTGTTTGTGTATTGAGAGAGATGTATTCTTACTTTGGTTTTCATGTCTGTTTACTGCAGGAAGCAGACAGTATGAGCATGACCAGTGGAGAAGGTACTAGCCGTCCTCCAGGTAAGTTCACCACCCGCATCTCCAGAAGAAATCAGTCACGTCTGCCTTTATAACATAAATCTTCCGTATCACGTACCAAAGTAAACAGGACTCAGATATTGAATCCTGCTGACCTGGTGCCGAGTTAACTTGGTTTCAAGACACGCTTGCTTCCTCCAGAAAGAGCGTGGAGAGAAAAAGAGGCACACCTGGACGCAGAGCCCTGCTAGCGCCCTCCTCTGCTGTCGCAGCTGCAAGGAGACCATGCCTGTGGGAGCCGGGCCTCGCTTGCATGAAGAAGGAAAGATGCCTTTTCAGTGGTGCCTCCGCCCATCATGCAGAAGAGCTTTTGTTGGCTTCTCTGCCGAGCTTGTGCCTGATTCTGTGGCCCAAAACAATCATTGTTAATATCTTCGTGTATTTCATTCTGATCTTTCATTCATATATATGATGCCTAGCTAATTTCATTTTAAAATAAATGGGGATCTGTTGTATTCTGATTTTTTATTAACAACACTAGATTATGAGGGATTGTCTCCTGTTATTAGAAAGTCAGAAAACACTATATAGTAGTCCTCCCTTATCTGTGGGAGAGACATCCCAAGACCCTCAGTGGATGCCTGAGACTGTGGATAGTATGTGTGGAACCCTACATATATGTATACACGTGGCTTTTTCCTCTACGTACATACTGTGGCAAAGCTTAACAAGGAACAGTAAGAGATTAACAGCAGTCAATAACCAATAAAAGTTACGTGAATGTGATCTCTCTCAAAATATCATACTGTAATCACCCTTCTTGCTATCTGAAAACCAAGACCACCACTAAGTGACTCATGGTCGGAGAAGCTGGATGCGGGGCTGATTCGTGTCCCGGGCATGACAGAGCAGGAGGTACGAAGTTTCATCACACCACTCACAATGGCGAGCAAGTTAAAATGGATTTCCCATTTAATGTTTTCAGACTTGAGTGGACCATGAGGAACCAAAACCCCAGAAAGTGAAGCTGGGCGTATTTCAGAAATTCTTTTCTAATCAGAAATTCTAATCAAACGTAAGTTTCCAACTATGTGTGCTCTTGGTCCTGAGAAGTGTTTGAACAGAAAAGTAACAACGAACTTCCCACCTTTCTGGTGGAAGAGTTAATTCTGCCTGGAGGGTTCTGCCTGGGAGGCATGACAGCATGTGTGTGACTCCTGTATCTGTTTCTGTGGAGTCATCCCTTTCATTTCATTTTGCCAGGGCCTGGCTCAGGATTTTCAGTGGCAGTGCCTGTGAGGACAGGCCTGGCCCTCCATGCAGTCACACAGGAAATCCACAGAGAACATGCTGAGAGCAGCCGGCGGCTGTGCTGCCAGCAGGCCTGGTTTATGATGCCGCAAGTGAATGGCACGTTTGTTCCTCTTTATCTCTGAGCATTGGAGGCTTTTGTTTTTTAAAAAAAATTAAGTTCAGAGTAATCCTTTTCATGGAAGAATCTTCAGGTCATCCAAGAATTGAAATTTTAAGCCCCAGATTGTACGGAGCTGTACCTGTGGCAAAAGGAATGGCCAGGGTGTTGATGATAGAAAAGATTCAGATGAGGAGTTAGAAGGCCAGCCCTCTGTGGGAGGCCGTCTTCCAGAAACCTCGAACTCATGTCTCTCTCCACCTGAGAAAGGAGAGGAAAAGCTGGTGTGACCCCCGGTCCTGCTGGGCCACACTGTGGCTCTGAAGGTGCCCAGAAGGTGCCCAGGGTCCTTAGGAGTGCTCACTTCTGTCACCTGAAGACACTTCCTTCTGGTTGTTGCTCTTTAAAAACAAAATAAGCCCCTGAACGTGCTTGCAGGCCCGTTGTGCCTGCACTTGACGAATTACCTTGACCAACAGGCCAAAGGCACAGAGCTCCAAAGCGTCATCTTTCCTTAAAATCCTGAGTGTTTACTAAAAAGGGACACGGCCTCTGGGTATTTTATGACATTTGTATTTCTTACATTTTAAATACCCTAACCACTCCCTTCAGTTTCTTCTTAAGGACATTTACATCTAATTATTTTCCATGCAAGTTTTGTAGGACCCACATTTTTTCCTAGCTTTGGAAATAGATTTTTTTCATTGCTCTTGTGAGGATTTCCCCATGTCAGTAAACATTAACTTTCTATTTCTTCCATCTTTGCTCATTTGAAATCCTGCTGCTTCTAGATCTATTTCTTTGCACTTGTATAGCTTTGAAATAAATTCCTCATCCCTTAGACTAAGAGAGTGGGCATCTCTGAAAATTGTTTTCTCCTTCATAATACCTGAATTCTAGTTTGTCAATGAAATATTTGTGTTTGGCTAACAAGCCTTATTTAAGCCATTAAGTTAATATAATCTTCATTACACTTGAAAAACCAGAGAACTGAATTTTTTGTCATTCCAATATGTAAGTTAACACTGCAGTCAAGTCTTATGATGAAATTTCCATGTATCAAATTGAAAGTAAAGCAAAATATGTTTATTACTCATAATTAATATACTTTCACATTTCTTTGATTCTTTGTAAGACATTTCAGCATGTGGATGTGGGGAATGGTGAGCCTGCCCCAGAAACATCTCCCTGCTGCCACCATGGCCACGGCTCTGTGGTCTTTCACTGACTCCTGAAACTCCACGTAAATCTACCGTCACCCACCCTGTCTTTGACCGTTCCCTTCACCTTCCTGCTCACAGAAAGCTGGCGTTTCCCCCATACCTTGGTGCCTAGAGCTGATGCCCCTCGCATTCTTGGCCTGTTTCCAGGCTGTTGTAGTTGCTTCAGCATGTAGTGGTGCAGAACACCCATTCACTGTGCTTATGGATTCTGGGCGTTGAGTCCAGGCAAGGCATGGCAGGCATCACCTGTCCTGGCTCCCATGTCTGGGCTTGGCTGGAAGACCTGGAGTCGGACACATATTCGTTCTTGCCTGTATCTGGCTGATGCTGGCTCTTAGATGGGGCTTTTGTCTCTCCATGTGAGCCTCTCATTGGTCCTGAAGACTAGTTAACTGATAACTGGATGGTAACTGGATTCTGAACACAAGCATCCCAAAGGCTAAAGAGCCAGGTAGAAACCATGTTACTCTTCATAGCCCAGCCTCCGAAGTCACAGCATCCAACATCTCTTCTGCCATATCCTGTCCATCAAGGCAGACCAAAAAAAAAAAAAAAAAAAAAAGTCCAAATTCAGATGGAGATGAAGTAACTGCTTCCTCTTGACTGAGCAGGACAGAGTCCCAGGAAATCATGTGAGACCAGAAGTATTACTATGGCCGTTTTTGGAAAATAGTCTTCTGCACAGACCATTTCCCCTTCTCCATTAAAGCAACAAACTTGGAATCTCATCATCCAACCCTGCCACCCACCAGTCCTCCTTGTTGGCCTTCGGGTTCCTGGCTGTCAACTCTTCCCAGTATGACTCTTGTAATCGTTTCTGGCAGCCTTAGTATCCTGTAGCTGATCCTTCCAGTGCCCTGATCTCAGTTTCTTGATGTCCCCTCCCAGTGATCTTGTTCCCCACCTTTGGCCTTGTCATTACCAGTAACTCCTTCACAGTCTCAGTCCCCAGCACTCTCCAGCCACACAGCTCGTTATCTCTGGCACACGGTGATTCCTCAGTCAGACAGGAGCTGGGTCCATTGACCCAGCACACTGCAGCCGAGTGCCCGTCATCGGCCCTGGTCCCTTCTTCACCTGTCCTCCCCTATCTGCTGACTTCCGTGGCCAGTAATGGAAGTGACTTTCTTGTATACACTACTTTGCCTCTCTTATTTTATTGTGTCTATGTGGTAAAACCACACACCTGTGTTAAATCCAACTCTGCTTTTAGAATGTGGCTAGAGAAAATCCCACAGTCATCATTACTGGTCCCACCTTAAATCCAGTGAGCCCTGGGTGCTGCCCAGTGGCCATTCCCCACTTCCCCCCGCTCTTCAGATGGTTGGTTCGTGTCCTCTGCTCAACCCTCCAGCACTTCTCCTGTCCTCAGTCACAGGTGACAACTTTGCTTTCTGTAAGTTCTCACACCCATGTTTGCTACCCTTCAAGCATCTGCATCATCAAGTCAGAATTCATAAACAGAATACCAGTAGGAATAGACAAATCCACAACAGAGGAAGTATCCACTTTTTAACCTACCCACATGGATGAGCTCTCTGCTCCTACTTAAGGCCATCTCTCCAGCTGTGAACCCAGGGTCCCTCAGCTGCTCAGACAGCCCCTTGTCCCTGAGTCATCAGCGGTGTCCCCTCCATGCTGTCCGTCCCATCTTACAGAAAACTTCTGCAACCTGCTTCTTACTCCAGCGGCCACATCATGTTTCTTTACCTTTATAGAAAAATAATGTTGAGCCCAGAATCCTAAGGTCAGCCAAATTAGCATTCTACACTAAGGAAAAGTTAACACATTTTCAGGAATCAGAAATTATTTGACCCATAGATCCTTTCCAAGAGAAACTGGATAGCAAAATGAGCACATCTAACAGGAATACATGGGCAATGAGAAACAATGTTGAGTACAGAAATTAGTAAAATTTCAGTCATTGCTAAGCAACTATTAACCCAAAGCAAAGAAGCCGAACAATTGGAGACTAAATTTCCATATTATTTCAAGGAAAGAGATGAATGAGGGCAATGAGATAAAAAGAAAAAAGCATACTAAATTTCTTACCTTGCTTAGAAAGGACACAAATTTTTATTAAATCTGGATGTTTTTGGAAAAATGTAAGTTTATGTATGCTGAAATGTTAAGTGTGCACATTAAAAGAAGAAAAGTAAATAATAAAGTCTTAAAGCTATCATCCTCATGCATCTGGCATAATAAATGAAAATTACAAGCAAAATACAAGGAGAAATAGACTCAGTAGTAGGACACTTAACATGCATTTCACTCTCAGAAATCAAGATTTCATAAACCAAAAGAAATGACATACATTTGAGTAAGTAAACAAGCTTATTCTAATAGAAATATACAGAACAAATAGATACCTTTTTATTAATATTCTCAAACACAGATGGTCAGTTCACAAAATTTAACCATGTAGTAGACCCCAAAGTAAACCTCAGTCAAAATACTGAAAAGCCAATTTACTGAAATAACACAAGCCTATTTTCTGCCCTTAAGAAAATAGAGGCCAGGAGCGGTGGCTCACACTTGTAATCCCAGCACTTTGGGAGGCTGAGGTGGGTGGATCACCTGAGGTCAGGGGTTCGAGACCAGCCTGGCCAACATGGAGAAACCCTGTCTCTACTAAAAATACAAAAATTAGCTGGACGTGGTGGTGGCCGCCTGTTGTCCCAGCTATTCAGAAGGCTGAGGCGGGAGAATCGCTTGAACCTGGGAGGTGGAGGTTGTAGTCAGCCAAGATTGCGCCACTGCACTGCAGCCTGGGTGACAGAGCAAGACTCTTTAAAAAAAAACAAGAAGAAGAAAAGAAAAGTAGAATGAGAAATCAACAACAAAAGGATAAAAAGCAAAAATTTTTCCACTGAGAAATTAACTCACCATTTAAAAATATGTATTGAGGAAATCAAAACCAAAATTACTTTTACAAATAGAAGTGTTACCTTAAGAAATTCATGGGAGGGGAATGATGTCAGAGAAGATGGCAGACCTGGAAGCACCAGGGATCTGTATCCCCACCTAGACAAAAATGGCACTGGCAGAAACTAACCAAAGTAAGTATTTTGGAACTCGGGAGTCTACTTGACAACTTGCAGCCTCTAATGGGAAGCTTGCCTGGTAAGTTGTGGTTAGTTTCCATCAGTTTTGGATACCTGGTTCCCAAGTGCATGGTAGACAGTCATGCACACATTCCTGGTGCAGTTCGCTGGAGCCAGGATGAGCAATAAGGACCCTGGCTAAAGCATCTTCATGGGATCTAATGGAGGGACACTGGTGGGTTTCTATTGATTTGTTTTTGCTTTTTGGGGGAGTCAGGCATTTAAGGATTAGGACATTCAAGAGCAACCATATATAAGAGAAAATTTAGAAAGCTCCAGCACATGGCCAGGGGAGTGGCAGGTTCAGAAAAAAACTAAGAAGAACTGAGACGTTTTTCCCTCAGGCTGGTCTTCACCACAGAGGCACCCTTTAACAAAAAGCAAACCCAAGGGGAGGAGGATTATCTGATTTCCAGAGGTACAACGTTATAAGATTCAAATGTCTGTTTTTCAGCGATAAAGAAAATTACATGGCATACAAGAAACAGGAAAGTATAGCCCATTCATTCGAACAAAACAAAAAATAAATGGCAGTAAATATTTGTGAAGAAGCCTAGATGTCAGACTTAGTGGACAAGACTTTGAAACAGCTATCTTAAAGATGCTCAAAGAAAACATGGACAAAGTCCATTGAAAATGGACTCAATAAGGATAAATTACAAATAGGATCCAAAAAGAAATTCTAGATCTGAAAAGAACAGTAACTGAAATGAAAATTCACCAGAGGAGTTCAGAAGCAGATTTGAGCAGACAATAAAGAATCAGCAAACTTGAAAACAGGAAAATTATTGAGCCTGAGAAATGGAATGAAGAATGAAGAAACGTGAACAGAGCTTAAGGAACCTGGGAAACAGCAAGTGGACCAACACACACATTTCAGGAGTCTCAGAAGGGGAAGAGAGAGAGAAATAGAATAAATAATTCTGAAAACTCCTATTTGATAAAAGACATAAATCTACAAATCCAAGAAACTCAACAAACTCCAGCTAGGATAAACTTGGAAAGAGACTCATACCGAGACATTATAGCCAAACCATTGAGGGCCAAAGACAATCCTGAGAGTGAGAAGTTACCAATCAGATAGATTACAAGGGACCTTCAATAGAATTATTGCCATTTTATCAGAAACTTTGGAGGACAGAGCACAATAGATAGATACATTTAAAATGCCGAAAGAAAAAACACTGTCAACTGAGAATTGTCTGTCTGGCAAAACTATCCTTCAAAAATGAAGGAACCACTCCCAAATAAACATAAGCTGAGGGAGTTCATTACCACTAGACTTGCTGTGCAAGAAATGCCAAAGGGAAATCCCTCAGGTTAAAATTAAAGGGCCCTAGACAGTAACTTGATGCCTGGTTCCCGAGTGCCACATGAAACAGTAAAAAATCTCCAGTAGAGATAAATATATGGGGAATTTTAAAAGCATTATTTTTAGACCTGCACTTTTTATTTTCTATATGATTTGAAAGACAAATGCATAAGAAACAACTGACTAATCTACATTATTGAGTTCACAGTGTATAAAGATGTCATTTGTTTCAACATTGTCTCCTACAATAATTCATTAGCTTGATTTCCCAGCCTACTTACTCTTTTCTAATTTGAGGTTTAATTTTTTCAAAGTAAAACATTCACATAGTTTAGAGAGTCAAAATAGTTCTATAGGCTGTTTATAAAAGCAGAATAATTTAGAAATTATTCTGTGTTTCCCAGAAACACCTACTTACACTTTCAGCTTTTCAGATGATTGTTTCCTAATAATCTGTGTACTTCTAAATAATATTCCTATTGCTATTTCTTTATTTTCTGTTTTAGGGATTACCTATCTAGCACTCAGTATGGACATCAAAGGATTTCCTCTCTTGCCTCTCATCTCACTGCGTTTCCGAGTTCTCTCGAATGTTTTTAATTTTAGTTAGTTTATATTACTATTTCCATGAAATCACTGTTCACAGCTAAACCAAATAGTTACTTTTACTTTTTCACTTATCACTTGTTTTCCCTAGATTCTTGTTTTTTTCTGTGAGTTTATTTAGTTTTCTATACATTTATCATAATTTCAGTTCTCAGTTACAGAAATCTCATTTCAGTACACAGTACACCTATATATTAGGCATCCTGTCAATTTCATCTTCTCGACATATCTTCTGCTCACTGGCCCAGCCCTGCCTTGTGAGCTGTGGCTGTCATCCCTCTCTCTGGGATTGGGGCACTGAGTCCCATACAATCCTCTTTCTCGATTTATTTCCTTATCCTGAGAGAAGAGGAGAATAGGGAATATGTTTTTGAGGCCTTGCAGGTCTGAAAATGTCTTTATTATACCTTAATATTTAATTAAAAGTTTACCTGGTTGTAGAATTCTAGGTTGGAAATAATTTCTTAGAATTTTGAAGACATTGCCTCATTGTCTCCCCGCTTCCAGTGTTTCAGGCAGGCATCTGATGCTTTTCTGGTTGTCGATGCTTGTCTGTACCCATATTTTCTCCCTGGATGTTTATAAGGGCCTCTCTTTGTCCCTATTTGTGAAATTTTGTGATGAGAGACCTTGGTGTGGGTTTGTTTTTACCTACCATGCTGGGCACTCTGTAGAATTTTCAGTGTAGCCCCTCAGTCCTTCATCACAGAACACATGTCCTAGCAACTTAAATTGGCCTGACCAGATATCAGTGTGATTGACTCAGTTCATCTTTGACTGTTAGCTTCATTATTGTAGAGAATGTCCAATCAAACTGTCCTGCCTGAGCAAAAAGTGCAAGTGGTGTCTTTGCCACAGTTTCTGTCCCATCCTTAGCATCAATGGGAGGAGGAAAATGGGTGGAAGGGCATCTGACTTCTTCCCAGATGGCCTTTTTATAATTTTCTGGAATCTTATTCCAGAATCCGTCTGTCTTGCCTCTTTCTGCTGAGCCTCCCTCCACAGTAGAAGCTGCTTTTGGTGTGCTGCCTCTGTCAGTGAGCTTCCTACCCCCCTCATCCAATTCTCCACTTAAAAGACGCAGCTCTTTCCATCTTTTCCCAATATTAGAAGCTTCAACTTCAGAACCAATGTTCAAGATTTTGCATTACTGAGATTTCACTGCATTTACTTCAACTTTCCACGTATTTTATTTGCCAACTCATCTCTGTCATTTCCCATCTACAGACTTGAGTTTGTGACTCTGACCTGTGGCAAGGAACATGTTTCCCCCACTCTTAAAGAGGTCGGGATGGGTGAGCTTCCTCTCGAAAGGACCCAGGCATGGCTGCCTTGTGGTCCTGGGGCACCTGCCTGTCTAGCCTTTTGGTGCTTCCAGTAGAGGATCCCATGGGGGAGGCCCAGCCCCCAGAGCCCTCAAGCCTCACCTCCCATTGTCAGTGCTCCTGTCTGCAAAGGCAGCAGTGCCATAAAGCTAATTCATTTCTTTCAGATCTGGAAAAGTTTTCTTGAATGATTTCTTTGATGATTTTCTGCCCTCCATTTTATCTGTTCTGTTCCCTGTCTCAGAGGTCATACACTATATCATAGTCCTGTAATGATCTTATATTTTCTCTCCTAATATCTGTCATTTTGCCCTACTTTCTGGGAAGGTTTCTCAACTTTATCTTTCATCCCTTCTATTAATTATTTAATTTTGCTGTTTTTAAATTCTGAAAGCCCAGACTGTTCCTTTTTTGCTGGAAAGTCTTTGTTTCATGGCTGCAACACTTTGTCTTCTGTCTCTGAGGAAATTGTGTCAGTAGTTTTATTTTGTTATTTCATAGTGTCCTTTGTAGACACTATTTTTTCCAAGTTTCTTTTTCTGTTTATTTGGTTGTTTTGGTCTGTTTTCATTTTCAGTTTTTCTTCTGCAATGCCTGGTGATTCTTGAATGCCTGGTCTCGTGTAGGAGCTGGGCTTTAAAAAAGTGGCCGAAAGCCTGCCTGCCTGATTGGGTCTTAAGCTGTCTTGTCAGTCATGGGGTCCTTGGGGAAGTCCTGATCTTAGAATCCTTAGCTTTTTCAGTTTCCTTAGATAAGAGTCCTCCGGTCTCTTCTTGGAGACACAAGGAGAGTGATACAGTTTAGAAATTCTAGAGAAGCTCTGAGCCTTTGAAACTGGGGGAGGGTAGGAGGTGACAGAGGAGGGCCTTGGGACAACTTCTAGGCTTCTGACTTGAGTTGGGTTCAGATTTTACCACCATGACCTTAGGAAATGCAGGGGAGGACACAAGCAGAGGAGAAAGACACAGCTTTGAGGACCGCTGTGGCTGGGCAACTGGCGTAGGGCAAGAGGTCTTGACTTAGTGTCTACCGCCTGTTAGCACAGGGCATGGGCATGACAGCCACCTTGAATCTGCACGTATGTCTGAAAGGATAACATTACCTCCCCCAGGTTTAAATGAGAGAATGTGTATCCATAAAGCATCTAGCCTTACGCAGCACAGTGAGCACACACCACTGTATTCGCAGTGGCACAGCTTCCTTCCAACACTAGAGGCATGCAGGCCCGTCAGGCTGGACACAGGCATGGCAGGGACCAGCACCACTCAGGAATCTTGTAGAGACCCAAGAATAGAACCTGGGAACACCAGCACTCGTGGGTCTATTGGAAAAGGTGAGTCTACAGAGAGGGGCGGGGAGAAAACTGATCACACAGCACCACAGGCCGTTAGAAAGGGCACGTCCCGAGGAAACACATGCGGTGTCCCTGAGATGCCAGGGGCCCATAATTAGTCATAGGTTAAAATGGCTGAAAATGTGATCTTTGGTTTCAGCAATTAGGAGATCCATAGTGATGGCTTTGATCTTCCGTTCAGGAAGGGAGGGAGCAGGTCTGAAGGGCATTCTAGAATTAGGTCAGATAGGTATGTAAAAAATAGAACAAAGTTTTCCCAATCAATCTTGACATATCTTACAAATCCACAGATCGGTCACTTTGCCACATTCACACACACCTGGAATTCAGCCACTGCACTCACAAAGGGAACTACAAGTGACAGATCCACAAGTCCACAGTCGACAGATGCTCCTCAGCCTCAGCCACTCACATTTCCTGGGGCTGCGTCCCACACCCCAGATCCTCCGGCTGCAGCTCACTTTCTACTGGATGAGGGAGACATTGATTCTGTCACCTGTCCCAGGAGTCGGCTTGGAATATCACATGATTGCTGGTGTTTTAGGTGGCCCAGCTGATACCTACTTGCCGGAATAGGACAGAACCCTTTCAGGGTTGAAGACAGCATTGTTTAAAAACTTGGACATTGAGCATAAAGTCAGTGTATCTTGCTTATTCTGCAATCAAGGCATATGATGAAATTCACCGTGCATTTTACACAGATGCCCAGTACAGATGTGTTGCATGGCATCACGTGGACGTGGCTTAAGCCGCTCTGCTGTGCTGTGCATCCTACGTGCAGCAGTTAGAGTGGGGCTGACTCTTAGAGCAACAAGGAGTTGAAGCAGAGTGGAGACACAGCTCAGGGGGCTTCAGAGAACCTTCTGGCAGACACTTCATCAAAACAACCTGCCGGCCACATAAAAGTCTCACTGATCTTCACCCTTAAATACAACGATCGTGTTTAACTTAAATATTAGTAAATGTTTACATATACATGGTGAATGTGTTTTCAGAAAAGAAGAAAGGAAGAACCATCTTCCTGTGGTCAGCAGAGGCTTGTGCTCTGCTAAGTAGCTGAGAGCAGCCTCTGTGAGCTCTCTCCTTTGGAAAGGTAGAAAACAGCAGGAACACCTCTCCTCCATCCCACACGTGCCCTGGCCACATCTGCAGCACCAGCTTGGCATGCAGTGTCCTCTGACAGCTGCCCTCAAACCTGTCACCCTTGGTTTAGGATGTGATTTCATGCAAGTCACTTTCACACTGGCTTTTTTGACACATGTGTCTGGTACAAGTTCATAAACTCCATAGAGATGTGCACATCAGTGTGTATGCTGTGACTTCTTGTTTAAGTTTGTCTTGTCAAAAATGGCCTTATCATTAGCTCATGAGCTCTCCATTGGAGAGAGGAAGTGACTGGCCTGACTCAGGGCTCATAGAAGATGACCTGGTGGCACACACAGGGGTGGGCAGGAGTGTGCCCGAGGCCCCTCCTCCATTCCAGCATTTCATCTGCCAGTGCCTTGGACGAAGCCACCATGCAGAGGAAGCACCACGGCCTCACAGACTGAGGGCTTGGCGGCTCTCCTGCATGTGGTGACAGTGTTCCATAATGCAGTCTTGTGACTTCTTGCCAAATACAAATGGTCTGCTATTACTTGCAAGAAAACATAACTGTTTGCTTTTGTTTTTCATCAAGACCTGTTACTAAAGTTCGAGAGCTGGTAAGGCTGTAGGGCATCTAAGACAGCCCTCCCAGGTGACAAGCGGAGTCCATGTGGTTTGCATGGGGTATTGTGACAGCATCATCACCTGGCCCTGCTCTGCACTCGGCCACCCTTGGTTTTTGACTGCCTAAGCCAGTGTCATTGTCCTCAAGGAGATGGGTTTGCTGCAGTTCAGGATTTCTCCAATTCAAGTCATGTGTACATTCCCTTGGAAAGAAGAAAAAGTGTGGAGTCCTGTGATTTGTGATTGCTCACCCAATGTTATTTAAATATGTGCAAACATAACTTAGATTCCTTATGCTTAAGGTTCTTTCTTAATACAACTTTCAATCTAAGGCATCACAGAAGTGAAATGAAAACAAATTATAAACACACACTGTTGTTGCCACAACCCCCCGCAGTGATGAAATTTAGTCAAATGGTGATGAGATTTAGTCAAACAGTGATGGGATTTAGTCAAACGGTGATGAAATTTAGTCAAATGGTGATGAGATTTAGTCAAACAGTGATGAGATTTAATCAAACGGTGATAAAATTTAGTCAAATGGTGATGAGATTTAGTCAAACAGTGATGAGATTTAGTCAAACGGTGATGAAATTTAGTCAAACAGTGATGAAACCAGCCAGTCATTGGAAATGCCCTGATTTCTTCCTTTTCCCTCACGTTGAGCCAAGTGTGCGAGCTGGTCCTGGGTGCCTGGAAGGCTGCTGGCCATGTGCGTCTGCAGTCCCCTGTGCCATCCTTGGGCCCTGTGGCCTGTGCTCCTCCTCCAGCCCCCATTTCCCCGGTGGCCCTTGCTGCCTGCATGGCTGATTTTGTTCCTGTCATTGCTGCAGGTGCTGTGGGCAATGTTACAGCATGGAAGCCCAGTGGGTAAGCCCCTCAGGCCTGTAGAAACAGCCCTTGGCTTGCAAGCTGTTTGTTTTTCTGAAGGAGGAAATTGAAGGGTGAAATCAGTCTAAGAATCTGATTTATCTCATTATTGCCAACTTTATTAGATGTTAGATAAAAAACAGTCAACTTCAACCTTTTCTACCTGGCATGTTATCTGAACTAAAAAGAAAAAGAAGCAGCAGCCCTTCAAAAGGAGGTTTATCTTTATTTCTTTATGACTTCCTAAAAAGTCTCTTTTATCTGTGGAAGCTGGAGTAAGAATAAACCCCATAAGACACATTGTGAGAGACTGAGGTGATTTCTGTTGGCAGCACCCACACCCTGGGCCGGGGTCCCGCAGGCCTCACCCTGACCAGGAGACAACCTGAGAACCCAGGGCAGTCCAGGTCACACGTGGACGTCAGGAAACCACCAGCTCTTCACTGATTACAGCTTTGCGTTTCCCCACGGGGGCCACTGAACTTTAATCACATTTTCAATAAAACCAGATACAGTAGTCCAGGAAGGTCATGCAGGTCATACGTTTCCCCACTGGCTCTCTCTACAATTTCACTGTCTTCTGATCCCATCTTATATGAGACAGTTTAATACCAAGAGTGAAAGGGGCCCTGGGGGTGTTTCTAGGTGTCCACTCAGTCCTCTGCCCCTTTGTGAGCATCGGGTTTGTACGTTTTTATGAAATGGTTTGAGACAGGCTCTCCCTTGACCCAGTCCCTGTAGCTATAAAAGTATGGACAATGCAGATAATTCTGTTAAATTAAGATACCAATTTGTCTATTAAATCAATTGCTTCCAGCCACAGCCCTTACTATTCAAATCAAGACAAAAAAAATCTGTGGAGTGTGAGGAGGCGACTGAACATGTCTCTTCCAAAAGCTCCTCTGGGGATGAGAGATGGGCAGGAAGCAGGGTGTGTTTGTGAAGGAGAAATGTGAATTTCACGTGAAAGGGAGAATGTTTTCTAACTTGGGGTTGGAGTTGGCCGTCGGGAAGCTGGTTCTGAGATGGTGGTGTCGGTGTTGGGTTGGAGTTGGCTGTGGGAAGCTGGTTCTGAGACGGTGGTGTGTTGGTGCTAGAGGTGCCACCCCTCAGGAGGCTCTCTGGGTTCTAAGGTGGCAGCGCCAGTTTATAGTTCTAGAATTTTATTTCTATCTGAAGGGTTTTAACAGAGAGTCAGATGCTCTTTTTTTCCTCAGAAATCCTCCTCTCCCTTTGCTCCTTTACAATATTCTTGGGTTTTGTACATTTCCTGGCAACAATTTGACCCTTCAGTCTCAAAGCTGGTTTAAAGGAGGGTTCTTGGCATGAAGTAAGACCGAGCCATCAGCTTTTCATAAAAGTTCTCCCAGTACAGAATCAGTTAACTCCCAAACTAAGTATTTCTGCATTTATATAACAAAATTGCTTTCCTGTTATGTTTGGATACTGGAAGACTTTTCTTTTATGAAAAAGCAGCAGGCACTCATTGGGCTATGAGGTTTGCCAGGGTGCTGTGGGTAGGTGTCCAAAGACAGAAATCAGACGGTCACAGACAACACAGATTCTGTCCAACCCAGTTACCCTCCAGCAGCATGTCTCATTCTCCATGGTCCCAGACCCCTCTACACTTAAAAGTTACTGCAGATTGCAGGTTTACCAGAGAAATTTTAAAATATATGTTTATTAATTCATTTCAAAATAACAGTACACCACCTACATGTTAATGTTGTTTTTGCAAAAAGCCTCTATATTTTCCAAAAAAAAAAACAATTAGAAGAGCAGCATTTTTTTTACACTTTTTCAAATCTGCATAATATCTGAATCCCATGAAAACCGGGCCACATGCACACTCCTGCAGTCAGCCCACAGCAATGTGTTGTTTTGCTGTTGAAGTCAAAAAGAAAAGTCAGGGAGGTGCTTGTTAGTGGCCTTTTTGGGGAACTGTGGACTCTTCCCTGATACCACATCAAAACTCCACAAGTGGTCATCCTCTAAAGACCACAGTGTAGAATCTGAAGCCGGTCGGTGACCACGCGCGTGCTGCTGTATCACAATCCATTGGTCTGTCCTGCACTTTGAATGAATCTTTTTCCTGTGAACATCATGCTTGGGTCATGTGGAAGATACTGGTTCAGTGAGTTATGGAAATCTTCCAAATGCGGACACAGTTCAGTAGACAGTATTTCCAAAATCACGTGTGCAGCGTACAGGGCCTCGTACATTGCAGACTGGTTGTGTCCACAAGCGTGCTGTCCGTGCTGGATGCCAGGGCCCAAAGATGAGTCCACCTGGGCCTGCCCACCAGAAGCTCATTCTTGAGCGGGGCAGACAGGAAGAGGGGCGACCCATGTGGGTGAGATGACAGCACGGACTCAGGTAACTGGAACAAAGAAGAGGGTGGCACGCGCTGTGAGCCGGGTGGGCAGGACCCGCGCGTGCGCCGTGAGCCGGGTGGGCGGGACCCGCGCGTGCGTGTTGACCAGGCTGGTGAGCCGCGTGTGCTGGGTGGAAGGTCTTGGAAGAGCAAAAGCAGGAGAGACATGAGAACAGAGTCTTGGGTTAGACTGTGAAGACCCTGGAAGCCTGGGAGGATCTGGACTTGTTTATGCATTTTTCAGGGACTTTCTATGAGAGATGGTTTTAGAAAGATCACTCTGGCCACACGAAGCAGACGGAAGGAACCAAGCTGCAAGGGAGGAAGCCAGGAAGTCAGTGCGCCACACTGGTTCTCTCATTCATTACAGAACTTGCACCAGGGCTTATGATGTGCCAGGCGCTGAGTCTGGATGCTGGGAAGCTGTTCTGTGGACACCTGCCCTTGAGGACCTGTGTCCAGTGCGCGGCAGATGAACCCACACAGGAGGGCACCTGCCCTTGAGGACCTGAGTCCAGTGTGCGGAAGGCAGAGATAAACCCACGCAGGAGGGCGCGCAGGAGGAGGCTGAGGCAGGAGAATGGCATGAACCCGGGAGGCAGAGCTTGCAGTGAGCCGAGATCGGGCCACTGCAGCACTCCAGCCTGGGCAACAGAGCCAGACTTCGTCTCAAAAAAAAAAAAAAAAAAAAAAAAAAAGGAGGGTCGGTGCATTCACGATCTGACCCTTTAATCCCATTGCTGTTTTCTGCCTTCCTTCTCAGTAAGCTGTTTAGCGCCGTTGGTCTATCCCCTCCTTTTTTTTGGAACACTCACACGTGATCACCCGGCTGAAAGATGGTTAGAAAAAGAAATTATTAAGAGCCTGGAAAATCCACAAACCAGTGAGCCAGCCCCTGATGCGCGGAGACGCCTTCCCTTCCTGTGTTTCTGGCGCGCGTGCAGACCTTTCCCCAGCCTGGAGGGCGCTGCCTGTGTCAGAGGTTTCGGAGGCGGCTGCAGCCTCGGAATAGGCTGGTCAGCCACTGCGCTGCTGTTGGTAAAACTCAGCCTGGGACCTGAGGCCAAATGCAAGCTCAGGCCGCAACTACCAAGGAAACCTGCCCAAGTGGGCCGGACAGAAGGGAGCGCCGGGATCCCCTTTCAGGAGGTTAGATTGTTTTTTACAACGGAAAGGAAGATAAGCCCCGCCCCCGGCGACACCCTGGCCGTCCCTGGCTGCTGCCTTCTGGCCCAGTGTGCAGCTGAACTCAGCTCTTATTGAAATCATTTTTAGGAATTAATACTGGTGAACTGACAGGTTTCTTTTTTAATACAAAGTTGAATAACCGCTTAAAACAAGCCAATAAAGAAGAATGAGAAGATGTTTTTAAAATCAAGAATTTGGCCAGGCTCAGTGTCTCACACCTATAATCCCAGCACTTTGGGACGCTGAGGCGGGGGGATCATTTGAGGCCAGGAGTTCGAGACCAGCCTGGCCAACACGGCAAAACCCAGTCTCTACTAAAAATACAAAATTTAGCCGGGCGTGGTGGCGGGCGCCTGTAATCCCAGCTACTCGGGAGGCTGAGGCAGGAGAATCGATTGAACTCAGGAGGCAGATGGAGGCTGCAGTAAGCCGAGATCAGTCCACTGTACTCCAGCCTAGGTGACAAAGTGAGACTCTGTCTCTAAAAAATAACAAATAAATAAAATCAAGAATTTACTAAGCATAACGTAGTTTAATGTTATCCTTGTCCCTTTGAGACGTGTTACAAAAACATGTCTGATGGGAGCTCGAGAGCCATGAGTCCCTCATCCTGTTTTCAGTGAATTTTTTCTCCACACCCCTCCCTAGCCCAGGAGCACAAACGGGCCTGGCCTTGACCTAAAGTCTCTCTATTTTTTTTTCCTACTGCACTCAGGCCCCCAATAGCTGCTCTTCTCTTCCTCTCTTGCCTACTAGCTGGAACAGGAATTTAAATCCAAGAAGCCTGCCCCCTGTACAGGACACAGGTGGATGTGCAGAGATGGTCCAGGTGGAGCTGCCTTGGCTGAATGTCTGCGGCTGTGCCAGCTGTCCAGGCATGTGAGGAGGGCGGCCGGGGCTGCCTCACAACCTCCGGCCAGTCATCAGTGGGCTGGATGGGTGCCGTGGTGGTGTGAGGACACAGGACAGTGGAGGCCGTAATCCACGTCCCCTGAGCAACCTTTCACACAGCCACCCACCACTCCCACGTACCAGAGAGCTCTGCCCCACCCAGAGCAGGACCTGTGTCCTGAGAAGCCGCCCGGCAGCCGTGGCTTCTCCCAAAGACCCTCTGTCCCAAGCCGCCAGTTCTATGGCTGCATGGCTGCTGTGGTGGCATTCTTAAGGCCTGAGGAAATATGCGTTGAAATGCACACAGGCCCTGGGCAGGGGGAGCCCAGGAAAGCGCTTCAGCTCCTGCATATTCCTGGATGAGTTTCACCCCCCGTGGTTCCCGGCTGCTCCGGGTCAGCATCCTCTTGTGCCCAGCTGGCTTAGTGTTAACCTAGAAAACACAGTTGAGGAACTAAATCTTCCACTAAATAAGGGTATACATTCCAAAGCCAATTAAGGGGTGATGGATTAGAAGGCTGTCCCCTCCAGTGTGGCTGCCTCCCAGAAATCACACATTCTGGACCATGGAGGTGTCGGGCACAGACCTCACCTCCACCAGCAGGTTGCCCTCTTCAGACGCCAGCTCAGGCTAGAGGGCAGGCAGCGATAATGCACCTGGCCCCTGAGCACTTAGACCTACCGGCTCAGGTCTGTTCTGCCCTGCTTGGCACAGATTCCCCAAGGGCAGGGCTCTGTCCTGTGCACGGCTGAGTCTCCACTGACTTGTGGAGCTTCTGGCACATTCTTAGTCATTTGAAAAGCTATTAAATGAAGGAGCCTATGAGGTGTGTGGATTCACCTTCACCTTGGAAGGAGCAGGAGCTGTGGGTCACCATGGATGGACATTCTAAGACTGTCCTTGCCTGGAAGCACAGAACAGCTCAGTGGGCAGCGTCCCCAGGCATGCAGGGAGCCCGCCCCCCGCCAGCCCAGCCCAGCCCAGATGCTCCCGAACATCTGGAAACACGGTGGTCCCAGCTGCTCTGTGTTTCAACAGGAAGGACAGAGGCTCATGAGAGCTGGGGGCATGGGGGAAGCTGGGGCAGGGAATCCACAGGGGATGTGTCAGCTCCTCAGGGAGACGTGGTTCTGTTTTTCTTTTCATGTGGTTTCATGGAAAATACCTTCTTGAAAACTATCAGCAAAAGTCAAAGAACATTTTACAGGAAAGAAAATAAATGCACCAACTTATCTGCCTGCGTATCAGACGTGATCCCATCAAATGAGGAGGGCCGCAACAAACAGAAACCCCCCATAGAGAATGTCTACCTTCCGTAAGTGAATAAAGTCACAAAACGTATTACCTGATGATTGCCATTTTCATTTCAGCATCATCCTTGTTAATTTGTCTACACAAGTTTTATTGTTCACTTAACTTGAAGCTTACTTTTAAAGACAAAATCCACGAACCCATCGTACATGCTAAGCAGTTACACTCCTGGATGCCCAGGAGCTTGTTCAGGCATCTGTCTATTCACTCATTCCCCTTTCTGGAGCAATTACTGTGCCCAGTGTTGGGGCAACAAAGGCACGAGACAGTTCTCATCTTCAAGTTGCTCCCAGGCTGGCTCTGCTACCTTAGAGCTATGAACAGAGATCTTCCTGCACTCGCCTTTTGGCCTCAGGATGATGTGGTATAGAAACAATTCATTAGCAAACAGTCGCCCAGAAATTTAGAGCCATAACATTTGTTAAGGAACGCGCAGGAAAAGAACACACATTGATGCTTTGAAACAAAATAAAAACTCATTGCATTATATTTGGGCTTAAGGTGTGAATTACGTGCAAGGACATCTGCTCCGTCTGAATTTCTTGAGTATCTGATGAAGGCCGGACACTTCATTCACTCCACATCTAAATTCGTCGTAGCGTTTGACTTCATTGTTACTGCAAACACTGGAAAGAAACGAAAAACTATCAGATAAAAGTGTTCTCAGTTCTGAGCAGCAAAGAGACTGTTAAATAATTAACATTTAGAACATTGATGGAAAATATTTGGTGTTTTCTCCCTTTTCCAAGTTAATCTAAAACAAGCCACAGTAAATGCCCCAAAACGTGTTTCCTGTACCCTTCATGGAAGAGAAGCTGCAACTTTAACAGGCCCTCAGGGCTTCCTGCCACACTAGCCCCCTGCCTGCAGCATCCATTTCAGGAGTGGGGAGAGAACCATGATGTCCATCCACATTGTTGTCCAAATGTCCAGAGTGAGTGCAACTGGGGTGGGGGTAATAGGCTGTCAGCAGAAATACACAGAGAGAGGCTCTAAGAGAAAATGACATTGATTTGGGACATAGGACACTGCAATGAAAATACATGTGCCCTAGTAAATGATGTGCAGATTCAGGGAAGTCAAAGAAGACAAAGGTTTTTAAGGGAAAAGTGAGGAGGAACGCAGGATTGTTTTGAGATAAGTATCCTTGGCTGCAAAGATGAATAACGAGGGAGATTCCAGTTCAGTGCCGGACAGGCACTTGCTGGACAGATGTAGAAGTGTTTTTTGTGTAAGGTTGCAACAGCGTTTGTGCAGGGTGATGATTTTTTCAGTCTTCTGCAATTGTTTTTGCGCAGTGGTGCATGACCACCCTCCCTTTAGGGTCTGTCCCAGCTCTATTTATCAGAGCATTTTTTTTTTTTTAATAAGAAACGCTTCGCGAATTTGCGTGTCATCCTTGCACAGGGGCCATGCTAATCTTCTCTGTATCATTCCAATTTTAGTTTATGTGCTGCCGAAGCAAGCACGTCAGAGCATTTGTTAACAGAAGCGACCCCATTTTGATTTTGATTCTTACCGCGTCCACATTTTCCACTTTGATCAAGGTCTCTCTCCAAAAGTATCACCGATCAATCCTGCTGCAATGAGGTCTGATGCTCCCTGGTGCCAAGATGGACCTGCCCTGGGTTGCTGGTGTGGTCCCACATTGTGGGCTGTGATGGGTGGGTAGGGATCAGTGTCAAAACCCTTTAGCCACATCTGAGCAACAAGGGAGGTTTGAAGGGAGTGGCTGTCAGGCTAAGTCTACCTAAAATCTAGTATTAAGTTCAATTTTGTCTTTTTCCATAGTCTTCTGTTATCATCTGAAAGGGCTGGGCGAGCATTATTCTGTTAGGAGTTGCACGTCTACAAAAATTTAACAAGTAACAAATACCAAGTTTTAAATGGGGAAATTCAAAGTAAAATTATTAGTAATGTGACTATCCTAGTCTGCATAATGGTTTTGAGCCACGAACCTAGGCTTAAAGGCAGCCAACTGGATAAATCAATTGGCCATGATCCCGTCAAGTGAAATAGGTGGGCATTAAGAGGGGTAAAAGTCTTATTATGATACAGAGTTCTGTTCTAACGTCGGAAAAAGCTGTCTACAGCATGGAACCATCCAGTTCTCAGCCTGGTTTGCAGTTTGAACGTCTCTGGCTATGGCAGTGGATGTTTGGTAAGTTGGGTGTTCCTCAAACATCAGACATGAAACTTGTTCCTTAAAATTTATATAGTTTCAGCTTAAAGGGCTTCAGGAAGAGAGCAGTATTCAATTTTAGTAACTCTATGTAAGAAAGTTGGATTGGAGGAGTTAGGATAATTCAAGTCTAGTCTATAGGTAGATAACCAGAGCTTGAAAACAATGCACAGAGCTGCAATCTAATAAGAGGTGTATTATAGCTTTTCTTCAGAAACATTTTATCCCTACATTTGTCGCATAGGAATCTGAGATTTAAAAACTTCTGGGGGTTAGGAAGCCAAACCACAGCAGACTTTAGATTTTACTTACAGTCTTAAAGTTCCTGCGCCTGCCAGGAAGTGACCATTTTTATCTACTCACTGTATGTCTGGGAACCCTTGAAACCAGGCATTCTGTGTACATTCACCAGTCAAAGTCAGAGTAAGAAACAATTTTTAAATGGTATTCTGTTGTAAAGAGAGAGCCGATTTTTATTGAACTTAGCCAATAACTTTATTGCCATAAAAATGCTCATGAATGATTTTCAAATTTTGGAGAAATCAAGAAAGAAGAAAAAAAACCAAATGCTTCCATCACAAAAGTATTCTTTACCAAATTGCTGTAAATTGTAGACAGTTTAAGAGAGAAAATGTCCTTACACCTGGAAAGCAAAACAAGTAAAGAACTAATAATGTTTTAAATAAAAATAACAAAAACATTATCAATCTCAAGTGATTAATCTTTGTTCTACTTGACCTTGATGAGCAGTTTCATGAGCCCACCAGTTTCTTCATTAGAGTTTTTTTTAAAATCGTACTTATTGGCCAGGCGCGGTGGCTCAAGCCTGTAATCCCAGCACTTTGGGAGGCCGAGGCGGGCGGATCTTGAGGTCAGGAGATCGAGACAATCTGGCTAACACGGTGAAACCCCGTCTCTACTAAAAAATACAAAAAACTAGCCGGGCGAGGTGGCGGGCGCCTGTAGTCCCAGCTACTCGGGAGGCTGAGGCAGGAGAATGGCGTAAACCCGGGAGGCGGAGCTTGCAGTGAGCTGAGATCCGGCCACTGCACTCCAGCCCAGGTGACAGAGCGAGACTCCGTCTCAAAAAAAAAAAAAAATTGGTACTTATTCTATTGATCTTAAAGTTATAAGAAATGTATATGAAAGAGCACCTGTTGAAATCTTTTCCATGAGTCTGACTGCAGACGCTTTTAGGGGAGAATGTAAAATAATAACTTAGAATAGCCATGGTTAAAGCTCTGATGGAATTTTATTATAATCAGCAAGTAACAAGGAAATAGTTATTTTTATAGCACACAACATAATATCCAGAATTAGGGCTGATGACATATTGGAGTTCTATGAATTTATATAATTTTTGAAACATTCATATCCATAACATACATAAATGTAACTGAATGATCTAGTATCACTTATCATTTCACAATGCTTTCCGTATAATTTATCAAATAAGCCTTATTATTTAATATCTCTACAAGATGAGAGAGAACATTCTGTGAGGCTCTCCAGGGGCCCAACTAGAAAATTTCAAAGTTAATTATAGGCCAAAAAGACTGAATTTAGAATTTCAATCCTGGGGAAGCCTGCCAAGGATATAAAAAGGTTCAAAACACTTGACCAAAACAGAATGACAGGTCACAGTGAAATAACTTCATTTAACCAGAATACAGTCATTTAATCAGAGTAATAATCAAAAGACTTCACAAGCAATACAGAAAAGTACATGGATTTTAAAACCTTAACCCTTTTCAAGCTGTTTTCTTAAGTAATCAAAAACCTAATGAAGACAACACAGGAAACTGTCTTGGTAAAAGGTAAATTCTTTGGGCTTTTTAGGCCAGTTACCAAGAAGGTAAAGAAACCCTCCTGCGCTGTGATTGCTCTTCCTTCTGGGAAGCCCATCGAAGTATCTTGGAAATTGAATCTGATGAAAGGTACTTGAATTTAATTAAACACAGAAAAAAAATGTATGTCCAAACTTATAAGTGTGTCCCATATTGTAAGAAAACCAGTACCTTCAGCAAGTCCGAGTGCACAGCTCTTAGTGACAGCATGTGAGATTTCCTGGTTGCACGGAACAATTCAGACTCATCAAGAAAGCCAAGAGTACAGAATCAAGTTATACTGGGGGAAAGCATTGCTTTTCTAGGTCTCCAAGGCAAACATTTCTGCTTCAGGCCCTCACAACAGAATTAGAGCTGGAGAAAAACGTTACAGGAGCTGATGAAGTTGGAGAGAGTTGTCATCCCAGGCCTCAGAGCAGAGTGCTGATGCCTGGCCGGCAAGTTATGTGCAGCGAGATCCAGCAGAAGAGCCTCTGTGATATGAACCTGAGAGGCTTCAAGAGGAAAACGCTGCCTTGAGAAATGAAACTACTGTTCTGAATGAAAAAAGCAGATCTAATATGAAACTAGGGAAACTCAATGGAGACTGCAAAACAGAAAAGAGAAAAGCTGCTGTTAAGACGAGATCAAAATTTCAAGAAAAGCTTGTTCTAACATAGAGTACCAAGTTTTTAGTTTTGTATTCGTGTATTTTTAATATTGAAGCTCAATCTTCAGAAAGACTTATAAATAATTTTCTTCTAATTATAGCCAACTTAATTCCTTTTATAAATTCATCCTTCACAAACCTCATCACAACTCATTGCGACGTTTGGCAACATACTTAGAATTTCTGCTTTGTGCCCCATTTACACTTTCTTAAATAACCAGCTGTTTTAAGACAACAATTTCTACTCAAGATTTTTTCTTATATAAAATTATTCTCTTTTCTTTTTAATAGCCTTCCTTACCAAGAATGCATCTTCATACCCACAACATTCCTCGTATCTCTCTCTCCTATTTACTGGTTCCTTGCTGTATTGCCTCTGTTTCCTTCCTAAATCTATATTTGGAAACAACCTTTAAATAACCTGTGAATTAGACAGAATTATTCTTTTTTCTCAATAAAGAACCCATTTTATGCCTTTTTTATTTTTCTAATCAAAAACACATTTTCCTTTTTTGTATGTTTTATATGCAGAATTATATATATATATATATATATAAGAATTTTAATTCTTAGTAACTTAATTTCTGGCAAGCAATTTTGAACTGTTTGTCACATATTGGTATTTTATGGATGAGAGCCATTTTATAATTCTTAGAAATATGTTTCTCCATATAACATAGTGTTTTATATATATTAATAGACCCAAATACATTTAGTCTTTCTATAAAATGTAAGAAGACAAGAACAAATTTATATTTATGTTTAGCAATTGATGTTTCAGGCTTTTAAATCTTATTTAGAAATGATCTAGACATTTAATGAGTATCTGTTGTTTAACTGAACATAATGTTAAGATTTCAAATTACATGAAAAGCTTATTTATAAGCATTTATTCCATTTACATTTACCTAATTTATTTTTAACAATTTGCCTAGATTAGTTATGAAAACTGAGATACTAGACAAAGCTTGTCATCATTTCAAGTTATTTCCTGTTAACCATTTTTATAGCCTGTGAATATCAGGCATTCATCTAAGTAAGAACCTTAAAGTTAAATATATGGGCATTTAGCCAATAACTCTGAAGACACAGCTGTTCTTATTAAACCACAATATTAAATTAGTCTTATTTATCGAAGAATTGCACGATGATCACTCTGTTTTAGGCTGAGTTTATAGTTTTACAACTTTTGTGTCAAACCCTGAACACCTTAAAACATCTAGCAGAGACAAATATAAAACTATCACACCAGTAAACCCAGGCAAAAATGTATACTCACAATTTTGAAGATACTTCCAGTTTTATTTTACCAATGATTTTTAAACCAGCTTATTTATCAAAGATCTACTTAGGTCACATGAAATAGAAGACATTTAGGTTAATAGCTGTATACTTTATATGAGCACTCATTTCAGCAAATCTCAATGGAATTTCTTAGGGACTTCTGGCCCACTCTGCCAGATTTCACCATGTAGATACAACGTAAAACATAATACATGCACATATGCAGAAACACACCTAGAGGTATATACATACACAAAGCTCTCATAGCTTTCATTGTAGAATTTTAGTCATGAGACAGTAAAATATACGAACTCACTGGTTCATAAATGATAGTTGGATCCAAATTATCTTTCTGACAAAATGGGAACTGTTCACATGGCGAAAACTTTCTTTGCCCTGCAGATAGTCTAATGAAGGCTGTGCAGCAAAGTGTTGGGTTAAGCAGTTTGGTTTTAAAAAACATTTTTGTTTGTTTCAAATGAGTTTAGTGTTAAATTTTTAATGTTTATGTTTTACCTTGAACTGGCTGAATTATAAAAGGAAAAAGAAAATGTCCAAGTAGCCTTGAATTAGTAAAACATCTGCCTTTTGTCTGCAGTCTGGTTTCCTTGCCCCTGACTGGTCAATGCAGGTGGGAAACATTTTAGCAGGTTTTGGGAGCTTTTTTCCCTTGGCTCCTGCATGACAGAAAAAGCAATGTTTATGCCAGAGATATAAAAAATTGTATTACTGCTCTGAGCTCCAGATTTTGACCTGTTTGATCTCAGAGCCTAACTTTTATAAACATTTATCTAGGTCTTTCCTTTTAGACTATCAGTCCTTCAATTAACTGTTCCATCACCCTAAGCAACTGTTAGGCAAATCTAAATTTACATTTTCAAAAAGTGTCTAGGTTGTTGGTTACCATGGAGCTGTTGTAATTTGTAAAGCCAGTAATTTGAAAGCCCTTTAAGACTTTTTTAAAAGAACCTTGGCTGGAGTATCATAAGCAGTGAGTTTTATCTCAATACCAGCAGAAGGGTCAGCAGATTGGACATAAGCAGAAAAAAAAATAGAGGACTTACAATGCTAACTCTATAGTTGTAGAATCTTCTTTTAGAAAGTTCGGATAATGACCACTGAGCTCTGAATTTTCCTTGGTGTAATTTGCCCCTTCAGTTTAAAAATGTGCATGAGAATGGGCCACAATACAGACAGCTGGAGTCCCAGAATACCTGGCACATCTTCATGTTTGAGAATCCCGTTCCGTTCCTTATTAATCTCTTGAGAGCAAAAAAATCCTATAAATCCTCTCAAGAGAATGTCAGGAGTCTGGACCAGTGTTTTAGATAGTGGCAACCACTCTAGTGGCTTTTAGTGAGCCATCCTGTGTCCAGCATTTAGAATGCTTATTTTTGCTCTTAGAAGATTTCCAGAAACAAGCAAGAGAAGAGAGCCACATCAAACAAAATATCAAATTAGGTGCACAGAAAGAATCAAAAGCAAATTCACTAAAAAAGACACGCCTCAGAGACAGAATGGAGATTCTGCAGGAATCAGACACTTTATACCAGAAAGGACTTGCTGGAAAAGACACAAGGTCTTTTATCATCTCAGCAGGGATGGAAGGTCCTTGATTAAA
The DNA here is from genome assembly GCF_043159975.1 of Macaca nemestrina. NCBI lineage: Eukaryota > Metazoa > Chordata > Mammalia > Primates > Cercopithecidae > Macaca > Macaca nemestrina. The sequence goes on along the minus strand of NC_092129.1, from coordinate 1,181,121 downwards.
GGTGGCCTTATCACCAAAACAAACTCCTATGACATCAAAATGCCTCTACCAAAAAAGAGCGAGACTCGGCCTGAGCAAAGACTCACCAGGGTAGAAAAGCAAGCGGCAGACGCAGAGAGCTCAGAGGGCTCAGGTGCGAACTCCACGCCAGCTCTAAGAATCACCAGTTCCTTCCCATCACGGTCTTTCTTCTGCTCTAGACACCACTTACGTAAACCTAAACAACAGAGACAGGCGCTCTGACAGAAAGTGATATTTATCTGGGAGTAGGCATTGCAATGGGAATACACGTGCCGTAGTAAACTATGTGCATATATATGCAGCAATGGAGAGCCAATTAATAAGGTTCTAGCCGTGCCAAGGGGACAACGGCAGGATAAAATAATTCACAGTGGCTCGGGCCAGGTGTGTGGAGGCACTGGCTGTGTGGGATGTCCAGGCCTGCTCTCCACTCACTCAGCACTCAGTCTTCTCAGACACTCGCAAACTGCAGAGGAATTCGCCCTCCAAGGCCCCATGAGGCTGATTGCTGTTGACAGGTGAAGGCCTTTCTTCCCTCCCTATCCCACTCACTGAACAGCAGGAAGGCTCTGACAAGGGCCTGGCCCAGGGAAGAGAAGAGGCACTGGGGTGTGGTCCCAGTACCTTGCTCCTTGCTGTCCATGGTCTCATCCCCATTGTCTTTGTCACTGGTTGCCAAGCTCTGCCTGCCTCAATGCTACACACAGCTCAGAGCATGGCAGGCCCATGGGGCAGCTGGTGGGGCACACGGGCAGGTGGTGGGGACTGCTGCTGTCCCCACCAGACTGGGGTCTGCAAAGGGACTCTGCAAGTGTGATTAAGTTGAGGCTGTCGGATCGGATGGTCCTGAGTTATCCAGGTGGGCCCTGCGTGCACCTCAAGGGTCCTCATAACAGGGAGGCAGGAGGGCCAGACAGAAACAGAGGTTGGAGTGATGCAGCCATGAGCCAAGGAGTGCTGGCTGCCTCTAGAAGGTGGAAAAGATGGGAACAGTTCTCCCCTGGAGACTCCAGAAAGAGCCAGCCCTGCCGACACCTTCATTTTAGCCCAGTGAGACCCACTTTGGACTCCTGACCTCCTGAACTGTACGATAATAAATGTGTGTTGCTTTAAGCCACGAGGTATGTAGTTATGTATCACAGCAGCCATAGCAAAAACACTGTCCAATAGGGTCCAGAAATCACAGGTGGCTGCAGAGACCGGACGAGTGGCCCCTCTGCAGGTAAACAACGTGCCTCTCTGCAAACACTCTCCTTGTCTTAGTTCTGGTTGCAGACCCTGAGTGTGGAATTGGGTTCTCCTTTCTTAGCTACTCAGCCTGACATGCTGGTCCTGGCCTGGACCTCAGCTGATGGGGAGCTCAGGTTACAGCAGGGAGGAGATGAGTGTGCTCTGTCCTTGCAGGCTCAGGTCCGAGGAAACACACACAAGGGTGGCTGGACTGGAAGTCCATGGCGACCAGTGCCGTGCAGAGCTGGCACCCCAGCTATTGGTGAGGCCTGTGGGTGCCGCAGGTCTTCCCGCAGCTTCCCCTCCCCCCCCACCCTCCATGTCCTGACTTTGTCCATGCAGCCGTTGGTCACTGCTACCCTCCATCCCATGGCTGAGGATTCGTGGATGCCTGGACTACACGCTCTGGAGTCATGAATTACTGGCAAAACTTGTCAATCATTGCTTTGGAATTCGGGATTGAGATGGGCAGGGCTAAATTTAGCATCTGCATTCCCATATAGCAACCTAGTCAGGTTCCTCAAGCCTCTGGAAGTTCCAGGTTGAGCCTCCAGGAAGGCAGCACAGCTTGGGGGACAGTGCCTGGGACCACGTCAATGAGGGAAGGCTGGGGTTCGCTTCAGACAGCACTTTGCAGGGGATGGGGCAGGCTGCAGTGACTCAGCACCGTGACCTTGACTGCCCTATTTGGCTGTACCAGCGCCTGAAAGAAGTGCTTACCCTGGGGGACCAGGAGGACGTCAAAGTCCTCTGGAGAAACTCACGGTCTCACAGCAGCCCCTCCATTCCCTCCACCTGAGGCGAATCTGTGCGATGACGACATGGGCAGGTCCCGAGAACCAGACTCCAGACGTCACTCCTGCAGCTTGGAACCGACCGCAGCGGGCACGTGGGACAGCCAGCCCTGTGTGCAGAGTGCAGGTTTCACGGTGGGCAAAAGTCAATGCCCCCAGCCACCCCGGGAGGACGAGAGATGCCTGGCACAGCTGAGCATCTACTGAGGTGAGCTTTCCATGGGCGGAGAAACTGCGAGCAACACGAGCCTGATTTAGGAAGAAAAAACTAACTTGAAGCAAGCCTTAGTACTTTGGGACATTGAGTGGAAAGCTGGGTAAATATCTTGAGATTTTTTTCTCTGTCCACCAAAGGCCTCAGCGTGATGCCGCCTTTCCCCAGGAATATCTCCAGGTCTCCCCGACACGAGGCTCAGGCCCAGCTCTCAGCACGGGAGGTACACAGCCTTGGTTGGGCTGTTGGGAGACCCTGAGGGCAGGGGATTGCTTTGTTCATTTTCGTGTCCCCCACAAGGCTTGGGACAGTGACTTCACATGGTGGGTATCCGACAAATATTTGATTGGGTTTTGTAAAATTCCTGTTCCCAAAATGCATCATTTTGAGTGAGTTTTCAAATCTTTCTTTTTTCCTTTTACAGATTTGGCCCAACTGAAATAATTATGTGTATGGCTCTATTTGCCTAAACAAAGGCAAAAATGCATGTCTGGTCATGAGAGATCCCAGAGCCTAGTGGGCCCCAAAGGGCACCTCGCTCATTCATCTGACAACCTCCGGTTCCTCCTAAGTGTGGCTACTGCCTGGGGAAAGCACAGGTGACTCCCAGGCCCTCTCAGAGCACCTGATCCTGACAGCACAAGGACACCCATCTCCTTCAGAGGCCTGGGCAGCCCCAGAGCCAACCCTGTTGATGTCACGGCTTCCTAGGCTGCAGCTGGTGGAAGCCACATACCAGAGGCTTGGAGGGTGAGGGCTGGCACCAAGGAAAAGTGTGGGTTGACCCTGGGGAGAGGATGGGTCCAACTGCTCCCTGCTATGGGCATTCACTGTGGCAGAAGCAACCAGCACTCACCTCCCAAGGGCCTCACAGTGTGTGGAATTAGAGAAAAGTGTAATGACTGTCTGAATTTATGGCAGAGGAACATGAAAACTTATCTCTGCTTAAGAAGGCAGGAAAATCTTTTTACTGTTGATATCAAGTTCATTGAAGTATAATGTACATCCAACAAAATTATGCATTTTTAACAAATGGAAATACCCATGTAACTATCACAATTGATACACAGGTTTCTGTCCAAAAAGCTGTCTTGAGTCTGAGCCCTAACAGGACAATGACCATCTGCTGCTGATTCTCCTGATGCCTGTAGGGTCTGTTATGATGACCCTCCTCCATTCCTGGCCTTGCTAGCTTGTGCTTTCGCTCTTCTTGATCATTCTATAGATCATTCTATAAAATTGGAGTTTATCAAGTTTGCCAGTCTCTTCAAAGAACCAACTTTGGTTTTGCTAAATTTCTCTGTCATCTGCTCTTTATTTCATTGATTTCTGTTCTTTAGTTTTTGTTAACACTTACTTTGCGTTATGTTTGCTCTTCTCTTTCTAGCATTTTAAGGTGGAACTTCAGGTCATTGATTTTAAGCATTTCTTCGTTTGTGGATAGGCGTTTATAGCTATAAATTCCCACTAAACAAGTATTTTTCTAAATGCTGAATTGGAATGATTAAAATTTTATACAATTTGTAAAAGTTTTAATCTGTAAAATTTACTCAGATTCACACACTTCCTTGAAGATGCCCCTGCAGCTTCCCTCGCATGGCACGGGGGTGATGTGGCGTGTTTAGGGCTGCCCTGGCTTTGTCCCGCCAGCTGTTTCTCTTGGTTTTGGGGAGCTATGACCCAGGGATTGGTGGCCGTGGGCTCACCCAGGGATGATGACAGGCAGACACATGTTTTTCACACAAGTGCCCCTGAAGAGAAAATGCACATTAATTTTTTTTCTCTTGGATGTATAGTGTTGGTAAACCAAGTCAAGCAGAAAGCAGGTGAAAGGAAATTCCTGGCTTTCCTGGCAGCTCGTCTGACTGGGCACTGCCGTAAGTAGTTTGTTCACTGGCACCAGTGGACCTGGCAGGTCTCATTCATGCAAACGTTGTCTCTGTGTCCAGGCTCCCTGCAAAGCATGCCGGGACATTTGTTTCTGTACTGGATTGATCCCTCTAGTCAGTCAAGCCTGCTCCTGCAGATTTTAACCTGATTTGTTATGGAAAGGAGAACTGTCGAGTGGCTGCCCCTGCTGGCTTCTTCCTGATAACTTCTGAGCTTGCAGATGGATTTCCACCACATTTGACCTAGAGGCGGAATATCGAAGGCCTCTCCATAGGGCAGAGCCCTGCTCAGGACTGGAACACATCCAGCCCAAGCAGAAATCTGCTGTGGAGATTCCTGGGATGGGATAGGATCCAACTGAAGATTGTTACAGGACCCCAGAGGGTCAGAGCTGTGCTTGTATTGGGTACCGGTGAGCAGTGAATTTGTGGGGCCTGGTGAACCAGGCAGACTCGTGTAGAGCACAGACAGGCCTGAGATTAGAGACCAGAGACATAATGGGAGCTGGGAAGCTGTGCCCACTCCGGACAGAGCTGCACCAGGACCAGCAGACACTGGAGAAAGGAGCCCAGGGCTTCTCTGAAGCTGGCAGGACTGTCCACGGGAGAAAGGGTGCCTGGCTTCTCCTGGCCACAGCATAGCCCCAGTGCAGACACAGCCAGGCCTGCCCTGTGGCCTGTGACCACAAGACCGCCTCCCTGGAGCCCAGCTGGGCGTAGAACTCAGAGCCAGGCTAGACACCTCCTCCACCCTTGCTGGCCGGCAGAGATGGGATCCCAGAGGTGTATCAAGGGTCTGGGCATAGTAGATGTTTGGTGAAAGGCAGTTGCTTTAATCATGCTGGCAATCGACGATGGAATCACCAAGATCCTTGCTCCCTGAGCTATCCTCATGTTGGTGACAGTGGAGAGACTGGGGACCTCATTTTGGGGGGCCAAATCAAATACAGGGAATACAAGGTCTGAGAGACGAATCATTTGTCACACCAGCCAGTGGCCAGCGCACGCGAACCTGGCCGCACCCTCTGGGACCCCCACCTCCATGCCCGGAAGGCATCAGATTCTCCTTTGATCCTGTAAAGGGCAGTTTGATTTCTCCTGCAAACATCCACAGAAACCAGAGGCCTGAGACAGTGACACTGGAAGGTGGGCAGGCTGCTAGTGAGGATTCCTGGATGCGATTCAGCCTCAGCTCGCGGCCCTGTGTGCCCGGTGTTGTTAACAGTGCAGCGCTCTGGTTAAGCCAGGCTGGGAGCGGCCCTGGCGTGTTAGTAATCTGCACTCACCAGCACCACGAGGGCTCCCCTGGCCTCTGTGCCTCTCGGCAATGCCGCACCCATGGGAAGGGAGGAGAGCCTCCCGCCCACCCTCCATCTGTGCCCGTGTCAGGGCTTACGGGAACATATGCTGCCTGTTACTCACTGACCATCTGTTCTCAGAGCTGATGAAGTGTCCCGGTTACCCTGGCAACGAAGCCCTTGATTGGCGGCGGCTCCACAAACATTTGCCGCTCAGGTTTCACTTTTATCTGTGCTCTGGAATGGGGCTGGGTGGGGGGGGCTGGGGCATCAGCAGGCTTCGGGGGTGGGCTGGGGGCTGAGGAGCAGGCTGGGGGTGGTGGGCTGAGGCTGGGAGGTCAGCAGGCTGGGGGAATAGGCTTGGAGCTGGGGGGTCAGCCGGTTGGGGGATGGGCTGGGGGATGGGCTAGGGGCTGGGGGGGTGCAGGCTAGGGGGTGGTCTGGGGCTGGGGGGTCAGCAGGCTAGGGGATGGGCTGGGGGCTCAGGGTCAGCAGGCTGGGCGGTGCTCTGGGGCTGGGGGAGCAGGCTGGGGAATGATCTGGGGGCTGGGGGCTGGGGGATCAGCAGGCTGGGACGTGGTCTAAGGACCTGGGGGGTCAGAAGGTTGAGGGATGGTCTGGGGCTGGGGGAGCAGGCTGTTGGGGGGCAGACTGGAGCCGGGGTTTCTGCAGCTGGGAGGCCAGGCTCCCCTTCTCCATTTTCCTTTCTCACCTCTCTCCCACCTCCTTTCCCTCAGCACTCACCCACCTCCATTCTGGCCCTTCTCCCCACAGTTCAGAGCAGGTAGAGCTGGGAATATGGCTGACCAGTCTGAGAGCTGGGTGGAGGCTTGTTCTTGTTCACCTGGCTCCAGTGCCTTTCCCAAACTGCAGGCTGGAATCTAAGGCTGAGGATTCTCAGCCTCCCAGTCCGGGGCAGCAGCTGCCCAGAAGCCGCCCCACGGCAGTGGACATCTGCTCCCCTATGCCGCTTTGGAGACCTGGTGTGCTGAGGACACATGGGCTGCAGTTAGCGGTTAGCAGGGCCGCCCATGGACCACAGTCCCAGGAAGACGCTCTGCTCAGTTGCTCCGGAAGGGACCTACGGCACATTGCAATCGTGGAGGGGTGGGAGCTGCGGATCCCACCCCCCGGAGGGAGTTCCTGAGTTTTTAGCTTGAGTGGAGGAGCTGATAATGGAAGCTGCAGTAGCCAGTTCATGGCAGTCTCCAAAAGAGGCGAACCACCTCCTCCCTGCTAAGGACATCAACCAAGTGCTGATACGTCACTCGCGTGAGATGGAGAGACCGAGGCACACACTAATGCCAAACTGAGCCTGCGTTTTCTTTAGCGAGACCTGGGATTGAGCGTCACAAAGTCTACATTCTATTTCTGCCAGCGTCTCACAGTCTGGTAGCAAATGTCTGTGGGGAGCCCTCCTCACTCTCGTCTGAGCTTGGAATCCTGGGACTAAGAATAGCAGCGTGGGCCTGCTCTGCACAGGACTGGCGTGAGTGCCAGAATGCTGGGCCTCAGGGCATGCGGACTGCACATTCATGGCATGTGGAGGCCACGCGGGGTCTCAGACAGCACAGGTGAGGAAGCTCTGTGTCCACAGGAACCACGGCATTTTATCACAAGGGGCACAGCACACCAGCGTCCTTGCTCCCAGGAAGAGAGGCCCTGGGCTGCCTGCCGTTGGCTGAGATGATTGAGTCGCCCGGCCTGCCGCACAGCTGGCGTCAGACACGGAGGCCGAGCTCTGCCCCGGGCTCTCTGGGGCCTTCTTGTCACTGGATGCTGAGCATAAGTGGGGTGACACAGAATGCCCACATCCCACAAACGCCCTGGGAAGTCAGTGCCCCTGAAAGATCCCATCTGGACACAGAGAAGCCACCACTTGGTTGGAGTCAGCCCATCATGGCTCTGCCTGGAATGGAGAAGGCCCCGGGCCCAGGTATCATCACTCGTGGCCCCCAGAATTTTGCAAAATCTGTTTTAAAAGTCTCCTTGTAAAAGTGACCTGTCCTCCGTCGGGAGCCCGGGTCTCACCGGAAGGGACGGGTCCTCCGTCGGGAGCCTGGGTCTCACTGGCCATTTTGGGAGCTCAGCCTTCCTGAGCTCAACAGCATCCCTCCATCGCAGTGAGCACTGGTGACCCCTCCCTACTGACCTTCCCTTCCTGGGTCCTCCCAGGCTGGATGACCCCTCTTGGCCTCGATTCTACCCTTTCAAAAGTCCAGCTCCCGCCAACTCTTCCAAGACCCACTGTGTGGTCACCGCAGGTCTGTCCGGGGCAAGGTCAGGCCCATGAGACTCCTTGCTCTATAGGACGTTACGCTCCTTAAAAACAGGGATTTGTCCCTCCCTGAATTGGAGTCTTCTGTATCATTCACCATGGCAGCTTGTAAGCATCAAGAGTGTTGCCTAAGTCAGATTAAAATCTGGCCTTCAAACAACCTTTGAATTAACCGACAAATGTGTGTTGGCACCAAACGGATTTAAGGACAACTCTACCTTGGGCTTTCACCAAACTCCAGCTCTTAGACTTCATTATCTCAACTGAAATAAGATTGAACTTTCTTTGTAATGTCTGATTTATATTTTAAGTTCTGACAGAGACACATTAAAAGACCCATTTCAAGGTTACTTGGATAAAGAACGGAAAATGTTAATGTTCAGTTGTGCCATTTCCCATCTATTCCAACAGGATTTAAACTGCCCCAAACGAAAATAGAAGGAAAGCTTCCACATTTTTTCTGAAGCCAGCATGACATTGCCACCAGAGACCAGTTAAAAAAAACAAAAAAACAAAAAAACCCAAAACTACCAACCAACCTAAAGTGTCAATAGCAAAGCAAAGAGCCCAGTGAAACAGAGCAAACGAAGCCCAGCAGCACGCTGAGAATCACACACCACGGCTCAGTGTGGGCTGTGCTGCCCAGGGCAAGGAGCAGTGGCTCAGTGTTGGGTCTATTAATATCAATCACCATTTAATAGAGCAAAAGAGAAAAGTAGTATGACCAGCCCTAGACATGCTGGCAAACAGTGGATGGAAGTCAACCTCCTCCTCTGTGTTTTGAAGTAGAGACTGAAATGTTCCTGATAAAACAGGAAGTGGTGAATAGTTCTTTTACCTGATAAATGACCTCTGCCTCATCCTGACCGTGCGCCATAGCCGTGAGGGAGACAAGACACTCAGAGTTTCCAGGCTGCCTTCTCTCACTGCTTTGCAGGCACATCCCGTGCAATTAAGGCAAAGAAACTGGAAGTGCAGAAATGAGAAAGGAGCAGAGAAAGCGATGATTACTTACAGATTATTTTATTGTACATCTGGATAACCCTGATGGAGCAATTGAAAAAAATGTGCAAAAATGTAATTCAACAAGGTTAGCAAAAATGTGAAAGATCTACACCAGGAAATCGGCCCTGCCTCGGAGCGGCGCGCACAGATGGGGCGGAAGCCAGGCAGGTGTACAGGCTTCAGTTTGCAAAGTTGGTCTCTGCACATATGATAGGATCCCAGTTAAAAGGCTAACCTTTAAAAAATCAGACAGGCTAAATCTAAGTGTGTGTAAGGAAATATTTAAGAATAGATAAGACAAACCTAAAAGAAAAAGCAAATAATAGAGAAAACTATTATGATCAGATATGAAAACATGTTATAAAATTCCATTTAAAACTATGTCCACTTAAAAATGTTACTGGCAAATAAATAATTAGAAAGTGTAGAAATAGACTTCAAAATACTGCAAATTATATGATAAAGACATTTAAATCATGAGGGGAAACAGGATAGTCATATAATGACGTTGAGTAGGTAGTCTCCTGGAAAAACCATAAAGTTGGTTCTACACCAAAATTAATTCCAAATAGAGCAAAGGTGTAACTGCCAGAAAGAAAAAAAAAGAAGAAGAAAAGAAGCAAAGAGGAGACCATGGGAGAATTTTTTATGACATTGGAGTATGGAAGATCTAAACACAAGACGAAACCCAGAAGCCATAATAATGCTAAGAAACATGATGACACAAAAATAAAAAACTTCTGCCTAGAACGAAACACCACCACGAGCCAATCAAAAGAGAATAACAAGCTGAAAAATAAATTTGCAATTAATACCAGAAAGTCATTTCCAAATATTTAAATCAATAAGAAAGAGACCAGTAAGTCAATAAGTAAAAAGAAGCAAAGGATTTCAACTGAGTTCACAGAAAACAAAATATAAGGCACTTTACATGAAAAAAATGCTCAACCTGCTCACAAAGCCCTGCCCAGGACCAGGGTGTGGGCAGTCAGTGTCTCGTGCGCTGTGAAGGCTGCGTAAAGCCCGTCTCTTCCCAAGAACAGAAAAGTGGCCACATCCATCAGATGGCAAATGCATGTGAACAATTCTATTCCTGTGAATTTATTCTTCGGATACGATCCTGCAGACGTGAAACAGCGTACATGTGGTTACTCGCAGAGGCAGGGCCACAGAAGCTTGGAAGTGGCCGTCAACAGCAGACCAGGTCTAGAGTTTGGAAAAGGCTCACACAGCACACAGCCATTAGCTGGTTTGTGATTCCTCCTTCATCATTCACCTGTCAAGGGAGTTTCTGGTTAGGCCCTGGGGTGTGCTCAGCCCTGCAGAGCAGAGCAGGCACAGATTCTCCCTCAAAGTTCGGAGCTTCTCACCCTGACTCTGCCCTTGAGAATCTGACTCCCAGGGCCACCTCCCAGGGTCACCACTGTCAGAGTGGAGGAACGGGCTTGAGCAGGTGTGACCTCCAGAATCCACAGGGGCTTTTCCAGCTCAGGGAGTGACTGCAGACCTGAACCATGGCAACCCGCCCGCTCTTGACTACAGACCATCCTGGAGTGTTACCGTGAAGATGGGAGAGCCCAGACAATGGAGATGTTCTGAGGGAATTTCCATTTCTGTCTTCAGGACGTTCACCGCTGTGAAACATCCTCGGTCAGTTGGTCAGTCGGCACCCGTCACTGCTGTGAAACATCCTTGGTCAGTCAGTGCCCGTCACCGCTGTGAAACATCCTCGGTCAGTCAGCACTCGTCACCACTGTGAAATACCCTCAGTCAGTCAGCACTCATCACCACTGTGAAATACCCTCAGTCAGTCAGCACTCATCACCACTGTGAAACATCCTCGGTCAGTTGGTCAGTCGGCACCCGTCACTGCTGTGAAACATCCTTGGTCAGTCAGCACCCGTCACTGCTGTGAAACATCCTCGGTCAGTTGGTCAGTCAGCACCCGTCACTGCTGTGAAACATCCTCGGTCAGTCAGCACCCGTCACCACTGTGAAATACCCTCAGTCAGTCAGCGCCCGTCACCACTGTGAAATACCCTCAGTCAGTCAGCGCCCGTCACCACTGTGAAATACCCTCAGTCAGTCAGCGCCTGTCACCACTGTGAAACATCCTCGGTCAGTCGGTCAGTCGGCACCCGTCACCGCTGTAAAACACCCTCGGTCAGTCAGTCAGTCAGCACTCGTCACCACTGTGAAACATCCTCGGTCAGTCGGTCAGTTGGCACCCATCACTGCTGTGAAACACCCTCAGTCAGTCAGCATTCATCACCACTGTGAAACATCCTCGGTCAGTCGGTCAGTCGGCACCCATCACTGCTGTGAAACATCCTTGGTCAGTCGGCACCTGTCACCACTGTGAAACACCCTCAGTCAGCACCCGTCACTGCTGTGAAACACCCTCAGTCAGTCGGCGCCCATCACCGCTGTGAAACACCCTCAGTCAGTCAGCACCTATCACCGCTGTGAAATATCCTCAGTCAGTCGGCACCCATCACCGCTGTGAAACACCCTCAGTCAGTCGGCGCCCATCACCGCTGTGAAACATCCTCAGTCAGTCGGCACCCATCACCATCGGATGTGAAACATCCTCAGTCGGCACCCGTCACTGCTGTGAAACACCCTCAATCAGTCGGCGCCCGTCACTGCTGTGAAACACACCCTCGGTCAGTGAGGACGCACAGTGGAGGAGCAGCCCTGCCACCCTCTTGACACAGCTCAGCCTCTCCACTGGGCAGGTTCAGGGGTTCCTGCCAAGGCCTCTGCCACTGCCTCACAGAACGGCCCTCTTCAGACTTGCTTCTTAGGAGCAGGGGCTGGAGCGCTGAGTCCCACAGGTGGGTCTAGTCTGGAGGACACCTGGCGCCTGGCCTCTCATAGAACAGCCCTGATAAAACATTAATATCCCCGCTAACGATGCCTGGCTGTCCAAGCTGGGGCAGAAGCCTCAGTCCAGGTGGCAGAACACACTTGGAAGGGCTTTGAGAACTCGCTTTCAGAAAAGGCACCAGCTCAACAGGTAAAGTTGTTTCCTGTCATCAAAGCCAAAGGGAGAATGCAAAGTTTCAAGTCACCTTCCCTGGCAGCTTCTTCAGGCGAGGTCTCCCTGGCTCCCTGGTTTTTCTTCTGGCATGGCCCTGCCTCACGACGCCCACCATGTTGCCGTCCGTGCCAGGTTTGTCCACAGTCCACCCTCGACCCTGTCCCCTCAGCCCCGGCTGCCGCGTGCCTTCCTGGGTGCAGCTCGGGGCTGAGTCAGGGACCTCACACCGCATCCTCCTTGACCCCGACGGCCTCACACCCTCCCTGCCACGGAGAGGCTGCAGCCCACTTGAGCTGTTCCTGATGGAAAGCTCTTTGAGCCGGGCCCAGACCTGCGGCTGTGTGCCCTAGCAGGGGCGACTCCCTGGGGTCCTGAGACAGCCCCAGCGGGGGAGACTCCCTGGGGTCCTGAGACAGCCCCAGCGGGGGAGACTCCCTGGGGTCCTGAGACAGCAGCCCCTCTGGACTGTGCTCCGGTTCCAGGCAGTGGCTGTGCTGTGCCCTTCGTGCAGCTCCAGAGGTGTCTGCTGCTTGTTGCTTTGCTGCAAGGCCACTGCAGCCCGGCTGTGGGAAGGTGAGCCCCTTGCTCTGCCTACCTGCTGCCCTGCCCCCTGTGGGACCCCCGGTGCTCCTGAAAACAAGAGTGAGTTCTGTGGGCTGAGGTGAAGCCTCTGTTGGGCCCAGAAGTCCCTTGTGAGAAGGAGAATGGGGCCAGCTGCTGGGGCCTCCAGGAACGCAGACCAGGATAAACACTTCTGTATCAAGACCTTGCTTCTAAGAAAGGAAACCTGTGAGTGTTGTTTGTTTTTTTTAATGAAAGTCAGAGCCTGGAGGGAAGACAGCCTGTGTCCCACCCTCCCTCCTACGCAGGCACGCTGCTGAACTGTAAAGGCAAAGCTCTGTGCTCGCCCCGGTCGCTCCCCTTGGAAACAGCCTTCCCGCTGGCCTTCGCCCTCTCTGACAGCAGGCCCCGAACAGGAGTGCGGAGACGCCTTCCGGACGGTGCTAGTGAAGTCGCCGTCGCGCCTGCAAGTGGGACTCAACTGTAACACGTTCGCTATTTGGTTTCACGCAAACAGTTCAGCCAAGCCAGTAAACAGCTGCGCCAGGAGCAGATGGATTTGCCATTGGTGGAATCACGGCATTGTCAGCTACCCCACACGTCCTTGGCCAGACCCAAGGGTGGTCTGCGGAGCCCGAGCTGAGCTGCTGCGCTGTGAAGCCTGTTAAGCTATAGTTTGGGACGCGTTTTCAAAGTTCCTGAAGCAGAATATGACCTTTCCTTCCTTACTGATATTTTGACATATGTCTGGGTGGAAGATTTTTACTCCTTGAATTAATTCCTGGAGAAAACACACTACAATTCAGAAACAAACACGGACTTTATGTCCCTTGTTCATATTTAAAAATTTAAAAGGCAGAGAAACATCCTTTACTGGATTTCCCGGTAGCTTATGCCTCAGCCCATCACAGCACGGCTTAATCCTGCCGACTGGAGCTGAGGCCTGTGTCTCCTCCAGCTCACAGTGCACACCAGGACTTCAGTTTGGGTGTGTGACCAAGGATGTCTCGCTCTGCTGCAGCCCAGAGAGGACCCGCCTATTAGAGTTACCTGCTGCCAGTCAACGTTCTTCCCACAACACAATCCACGTCAGTAGGATAGAACCGGTGGGTCACGTAGGCTGCATTCGCTGGGGAAAGACAGGGAAGTTATCTATTACAGGAGTTTTCTATTATGGGAGCTATCTGTTACAGGAGCTATCTATTATGGGAGTTATCTATTACAGAAGAGCTTCAGCGTGAAGTGAGTTTAAGGGCCCTGGAACTAGGGAAGTGGGTTTACCGTTGGGGTCTCTGATTCTGAGAACCCACCTGATACAAACTCTGGTGAAAGGAATTCTCCTGGTCGGATTCTCCTGACCGAGTGTTTCCTGACACGTGGGCACCAGGCAGCGCCTCCCTCAGGACACACAGCAAAGGGCTGCAGCCACATTTCTTCCCTTTAAGCTGCCCTTCCAATTCCTGCCCTCCCGATCTTCCTAACCACACCTCACCACTACCCTTCCGACACCAGAAGCTCCAGTGGGAGTTCGAAGCCCTCAGTGCGGGCTCTGACCCAGGCTGGCTGTCACTATCTGCCAACATGAACCTTGTGGCCAGAGCCCTCTGACCACCGACACCACATGGGCTCTGCTTCCCCACATCTGTGTCCCTGTGGCCTTTCCCCCCGGAGCTGGTTACCACGGGGTGGGGGCTTGACCTCGAAGGACACCACTGCAGCAGGCTGCACCAGCCTGGCGGGCCATGAGCCAGCACCCCACGGGTGGCACCCTTCCTCTCTGCTTCTTCCCGAAGGCCAGCTCCACCAAAGCTCTCTGGAGCCCTTCACGGCTGTGTGTCGTCTCTGCAGAGCCTCTATGACTGTGTGGCTGGTATCCAGCGTGCTTACCAACCCCCTCGTCAGAATGGACGCCAGCTGCTGGTGCGGGCCCTGCCGGCCCAGGCATGGAGAGGGCCCTCGTGGACCCAGCACCAGCTCCTGATGCATCACCAAGAGCATCTCAGCTCCACATCCCTGCACCAGATGGGGGCTCGCAGGGCAGAGAGCTCCCCGGCCCAGCAAGGCCACGTTCGTGGTGTGGCAAAGGTCGCCATCTGCCTCCCGCCCATTCTGATGGTCTCAGTCACAACCCTGCCTCCTCCAGGCAGCTCTGCGCTTGTGCAGGCTGAGGCACCTCCACACTGACGCCACAAGGACTCAGCTAAGAATTGTAAGTAGATGGTGCCTAACGCATGAGAGAGTGGTGAGGCCACGCATGTCGCCCCGTGCAGCCGTGAGCCAGGGGCACGAGCTCAAAGGACACTGAGAGAGGCCAGAGGAGGGGCTTTTAGAAAATGACCCGTGGAGCCAACCGAGAGCGTTGGCAGAGGGTGACGGCGCTGCCCGGGAGGGCGTTTGACGTGTGAGTGGCAGGGACCCAGACAGGGACCACCACTCTCCATGTCCTTTACCTTTTTATTGTTTAAATGTGTTACAAGCTTGTGTAGCACTTGTAATTAAAAGACAGACTTGGCCGGGTGCAGTGGCTCAAGCCTGTAATCCCAGCACTTTGGGAGGCCAAGGCGGGTGGATCACCTGAGGTTGGGAGTTTGAGACCAGCCTGACCAACATGGAGAAACCCCGTCTCTACTAAAAATACAGAATTAGCCGGGCGTGGTGGCAGGTGCCTGTAATCCCAGCTACTTGGGAGGCTGAGGCAGGAGAATCACTTGAACCTGGGAGGTGGAGGTTGCGGTGAGCGGAGATTGCATCACTGCTTTCCAGCCTGGGCAACAGGAGCAAAACTGTCAAAAAGAAAAAAAAAAAAAAAAAAAAGACAGACTTAAATATAAGTCAAAGAGAAAAAGTAAACGGACCTGTTTCTGCCTAACTCCTGCCTGTGATTTGACCTCTGACTCTGAAAACTGGGATCTTCTGCAAAAACGTCAGAGTCAAGGGCTTGCCCTGTGGAGAGCCTGGTGGTAAGGGCCAGATCGTCGGCAGAGTACGAAGGCAGAGATGAGCACTGTGGGCTGGTGGAAATCACACCCAGGGCAGATCAGCAGACGCCGGAGGCCTGAAGCACCTCCGTCTGGGATGGACCTCTAGGCACTGCTCCCTGGGCGGTGGGTGGAGGTGCAGGGGCCAGGCTCTGCTCGGCGCCCCACGCCCTGGCAGGGGTGGGCCTGGCTATGGAGGTGGAATCTTGTGGTATCTCAAAAGTTGATGCAGTTTTGAAATGCAGTTATTCCTTAACACTAATTCCCTCAGTGTTCTCTCAGTGAGTTCAGAAAGACTGAGATCGCAGCCTCCAAAGGCCAGGCAGTGAGTGCCCTTGAGGCTTCCATTCCATTTGCCTGTTTGCTCTGATGGCTGCGTCCTCTGCTCTCACCCAGCAGCCAAGTGTGGCAGCTCTTACGCACTGGGAACCGTGCCAGTTGCTGGGGGCTGTGGACAGGGTGGTCTCAGACCCCTTCTCCGAGGAGGGTCAGTCGACAAACAGCACACACAAGGTATAAAAAGCAGGAAGAGGAGAGTCAGGCTGGGGCATCTCCCAGGGCAGGGGAAGGATGGACGCTGCCCAGCGCAGAGGATGGGAGAGGCTGGGACTGAACCACAGGTCAGTCCAGACTGACATTAGACACATGGGGTGTCAGACTGAGCCCCCCACCTCCCTGGGCCCACAATTTCCTTTCTCTGAGCTCTTCACGTGGCTCTCTCTGAGCCAGGGCCCCAGCACGCCAGCAGGCAGGCACAGCGTCCCTGAGAATGAGCACTGGTAGACTCCACGTCTTCGCTGTTGTGGACAGGGCTGCAATAGACACGCTTGTGCAGGAATCCCTTTGACGTTGATTCCTTTTCCTCTGGGCAGATCCCCAGTAGTGGGATTGCTGGATCGAACGGTAGTTCTGGTTTTCGTGTTTTGGGAGCTCTCCACGCTGCTTTCCATCAAGGTTGTACTCGCATCGCCACCAGCGGCGTCTAAGATTCCCTTTTCTCCAAATCCTCGCTAACATCTGTTATTTTTTGTCTTTTTGGTGACAGCCATTCTGACTGGGGTAAGATGGTATCTCATTGTGGTTTTGACTTGCATTTCTCTGATACTTAGTGATGATGAGAATTTTTTTCATAGACCTGTTGGCCACATGTCTATCTGCTTTTGAGAAGCGTCTGTTCAGATTTTTTGTCCACTTTTTAGTGGGATTATTTTTCTTCTTGTTGTTTGATTTCTTTGTACCTTCAGGACATCAGTCCCAAGCCAGATAAATAGTTTGCAAACAATTTTCTCCCATTCAACCAGTTCCCTCTTCACCCTATTGTTCCCTTTGCTGTGCAGAAGCCCTTTGGTTTAATGTTGGCTCATACGCCTGTTTTGGTTTTTGTTACCTGAGCTTTTGATCACCCGAAATACCCTGGCTTGACCGCTACACATTAGATACATGGAACAACATTTCTCATATACACCATAAATCTGCACAACTAAAAACAAGTAACTTTTCAAATACAAAAAATAATAAAGGATAAGCATTAGCATCAAAACCATGAAAATGATGGGTGGCTTGGGAGCCAAGCAGGGCCATGGCGAGAAAGGGCCTCAGCTCGGGGTTGCCGGTGGTCAAGCTCGTGATCAGGGCTGGCCTGTGGACTGGCTCGGGGTTGCCCGTGGTCAAGCTCGTGGTCAGGGCTGGCCTGTGGACCGGCTCAGGGTTGCCCGTGGTCAGGGCTGGCCTGCGGACCGGCTCAGGGTTGCCCGTGGTCAGGGCTGGCCTGCGGACCGGCTCGGGGTTGCCGGTGGTCGGGGCTGGCCTGCGGACCTGCTCGGGGTTGCCGGTGGTCGGGGCTGGCCTGCGGACTGGCTCGGGCTCTAATTCCAGCTCGGTGCTCTTTGGCAAGTCATTCTCTGAGCCTCAGTTTCTTCAGCCAGCAAGAAGAGCTAATGATAGGATTATGGAGGCAGGGGGGGTGGAGCTAATGCTCATGTAAATGCTATTGCAGAGCCCCTAGGGCATAGAAAGCACTCAACCAAAGCCTGCTCCTTCCTTTTTCTGCAAGAATCCATGTGAGCCCCTGAGGCACGGGCCCTAAGCTCCACACCTCATGGCTGGATAATTGCCACTGTTCTTAGGGAATCTGCTACCTCACTCCCAGTTGCTCCCGTGACACTGAAGACAGGAGCAGAGCCCCTCAGAGGATGGGTGTGAGGAGAGGAGGCCTGAGGTGCCCCCTCCCCACACTCCTTCAGGGGACTTCCATTAGCAGAGGAGCCCCACCCAGCTTCACACTGGGAGCTACGGAGGCCCCCAAAAGGTGGCGTTCAGAGCACAGCACACAGCAGAAGACCATACGCGACAGCTTTGCAATCACAGCCAGGATCAATATCACCTTCTCACCACTTGGCAATTTAGCAATTACTGAATTTGCATTTAAAAAACACACGTTCCATAAAAGAATCTTAAAATATGTTGACTCAATACCTCGGGTGATTGTTTCTGACACCCACCCACACTGACAATAGGCATTACAGTGGTAATATTCTAATATTCTAAACATTCTAAGGGACCTGCTGAGGCTCAGGAATTGCAGCCATGTCTTTCTTTATGGCAAGAATGTGTAATTAGTAAATTGAATAGATTTTAACACTCTTTTGGGAAACTGTTGAAGGGGCTATTGCAATGTTGCAGTATTCGGGTCTCGTGTGTGTGTGTGTGTGTGTGTGTGTGTGTCTGTGTGTGTGTTAATTACATACTTAACAGCAGCTGCTGCTGAGGCAAGTCGAGCCAGTGCTTTTCTTCCTTCTCCTCCCGGGAGACATAGACTAGCTGTCACAAAGATGCGGCAGAAGTTTGTGAGTGTCCATTTGGAGTTTTCCCAGGCCGGGCCCGGGGTCGCTGCACAGCCAGCAGCCACCTCACCCTTGCCTCCTTCCTGCTCAGGCAGAGCTCAGCTCCAGGGAGCTCACTGTGAGCGTTCCCACTGGGGAGTCCCTGGGACTTTCTGGGTCGGGTCCCATCCCTGACCCTCTGCTGCAAGGGACTGCGATGACTGCAGTCTGGGGAGGAGGCCTAGGGCAGGGAGGGGCATGGGCCCGGTATCCCTCAAGCGCATCACCACCACGGCCGCTGGCCAGCTCAGCCCATGCCTGGCAGAGGATGGTAGGGGCAAAGGCCAGGTGCCCCTGTGTGGAGCCTTTTAGGACCCACCTCGTTTGTAAACAGTGAGCCAAACAAGACCCTGGAAAGCAAGATCTGCCTGATCCTCAGGGGAAGCCCAGGCACCCGCCCAGCAACGGCTCCCAGCAGGCCGTGCCCCAGGCTGAGTATGGCCCCATCATCGCTTGTCCACGTGGGATGTGAGAACCCTCCCAGCCTGAGCTGGCAAAGCTGAGACGGGGCCTTTCCCATGGGCTCTACTGTGCACGGGCTGCTTACTTTTCTTCAGCAAGACTGAGCCAGACATCCCTTGCCTGGAGCAGGAGCAGCACCTGAGACCCAAACGTGGGTCAAGAGGTTTCCTCTATTGCTCTGTTCAGCCCCCGCCCCACCCCAGAGCCCTGTTTCTTAAGCAGTTTGAATAGGACTAAACCAAAGCAACTCGAGACACGGTGGCAGCTCTCAAGCTCTGCTGTGCGTCCGAACCTGGAGGGCCTTGGTGAACACAGGTCTTTGACCCCACCCCAGAATTCGTGATCCAGATGGAGCCTGAGACTGGCATTTCTCACAACCCCTGAGATGCCGCTGGTGTGGGGACCACACTTTGAGAACTTTGGACTTGATTGCTGATGACATTCAAAGCTTCAACTACAATTACAAGAACAAACTGAAGCTGTCTGCAGATGCAGAGTGCCTCTGGCCCACGGTGACTCCGACCCCACAAGAGGGCTGCTGGCCCCTCCCGCACCAGCCACCGTGCCCCAGTTCAAAGGCCAGGGCCAGAGATGCCGGCCCCTTGTGGGTTCCGTCACCAACCAGCCCTGATGGAACACGGCAATGCTGAGTTTGCTGCTGCCAGAACAAGTCATATGAAAACAGTGGGGTCCACTCTCCAGAACCTGCAGGGCTCAGACGGCCAGGAGGGTGCCTCTGGAGCCTCACCATCCTCCCCTGGAGGCACCGTCCCCCGCCCAAGCCTGTGCCGTGGGCTGCGTTAGGACCCTCCACATGCCCTCACCCTCCCCAGAAACCCTGCAGGACGGGCCTGGACCCCAGTCACATCCATCCTGCCACCTCAATGCCTGGGACCCCCTCAGTAGGCACCTGGACCCTGCCCCCCGGTAGCAGGTGCACGGCAGCATCCTCTGCCTTTTCTGTCTCCAGTGAATGTCTAAAAGGCTGCTGGAACCACATCCGCAGGTGCACCCAGCAGGACCAGCTCTGAGTCAGCGTCACCCCCACTCTCACTGAGAATGCCCAGGCCCCTGAGGCCAAGAGCAGACAGGGCCTGACAGAGTTGACAGCAGATTTAGGCAAAGTCTGACGCCTGGGAAGGCTCCTTCTCCTCAATAAAGTCCAGAGAACTGTGCCTCTTGCCCAGGGCCATGGTGAGGCTGGATGAGCCACGGTGGACGGGACCCACTCTTGCCCTCGCTGCGTGTCCACAAAGGGTGTTGGCCAAGGAGAAGTGGCCTCGTCAGCCTGTCACACGCGTCCAGAGTAGCCGGCGGCTCATGCCTGTAATTCCAGCACTTTGGGAGGCTGAGGCGGGCGGATCATTTGAGCATAGGAGTTCAAAAGCAGCCTGAGAAATGTGGTGAGACTCATCTCTGCAAAAACAAATATGATCTGGGCATGGTGGTGCACCTATGGTCCCAGCTACTCGGGAGGCTGAGGTTGGAGGATCACCTGAGCCCCAGAGGTCGAGGCTGCAGGAAGCCATGATCACACCACTGCACTCCAGCCTGGTGACAAAGTGAGACCCTGTCAAAAAAAAAAAAAAAAAAATCTTGTCCAGGAAACGTGGATTCTCATCTGTGTCATTCTTGTGCCTCTCGGGTCACCAGAACACTGTACCTGCCCATCCACGACTGGGCCGCTAACAGGGCGCCTGGGAGCGAGGTGAGCAGCCGCGTGGAAGGGCCGTGGGAGGAACATGCTGGGTGGGTGCCAGGCTCCCAAGCCCTTCCTTGAGGCTCCGAAGACCCAGCCCAGGCCTCCACGTCTGCCGCCACAGCAGATTTCCAGAGAGAGGAGGGGACCACGCTCTGTGCCGGGTGCTGCCCTCATATGACACGTGGTCCTCGCTCCGTTGTCCTCGCCCCAGTCCTTAAAGGAAGGCGATGGCAGCCTTTCAGAGAGGAAACAGACACCCAAAGGGGTTGACTCGGCAAGCTACCCAAGGAGTAGGAGAGGTCAGCAAAGGCCGACCAACGAAAGGTCAGCTAAAGGTCAGCTAAAGCTGGTCAACAGGCTCCCCAGGGGTGCTGCCTCCAGACAAGGAACAGAGAAACCTCCAAAGACCTCAAGCCAACTTCGTAGCAGGTACTGAGCTAACGAAGACGTGGATGTGAAGTTCCTACCCTGGTAACACACAGACCACGAGGCACACCTCGGCTTTGAGGGCACCACACTGGCAATGGAGCAGTTCTCCTGGCCTGGCCGTGGGCAGCCCATGCCCCTGGGGTCGCACCACACCCAGAAGGCCCCCGGGGCTGTGCAGGGTCAGGACCGTTTCCCACAGATGGCCCACGCGTTCTCACATCAGTTCTCCCCACCATGGGTGCTGCCCACTCAGAGAAGCAGAGGAGGCCGAGTCTTCTGTCAGGATTCCCTGCAGATCCCCAGCCGGAGACCCCGTGGTCGTCTGAAGCACCAGAGTGAGACACAGTTGCCAAACGGGGTCAAAGTGGCACCTCATCCACATCCCTTGCCAGAGGGGTGGCAGCAACAGGAATCTTCCCAGGGAAAGGTTGGAGCTATGGGAAGAATTAGGATCCCCAAGGAGGACAGGTGGCAGAGGCAGAAGAGCGGGGCTCAGATGGGTGGTGGCGAAGGGCACGAGAGCCACAGGACAGAGGCACCTGCCATCCCGTCATGGCCTGGACACCCCGCTGGAATTCTGGGAGCTGAGATGCCCAGTCCTGTCTTTGGTTGGAACCTCCCAGGTGGCCCTGGAGCTCCTGGGTCTTATTGTGGCTTCTTGGACCAGGTGCTCCACTTTCCCAAAGCCCTGGGCAGAGGTGCTGTGACCCAGCCTCACATCCTCTCTGAACAAGCAGCACCATCCCGGCCGCGATATTCTGGACATGGCTTGGCATGGCGGAGGTGTGTTCTAGAAAGAGCCAGCCCTGTCATCAGCGCTCACATCACAGCAAGCCGGCAACGGGCCCCATCCCTGGACACATCCCTCGTGGCTACTGCATTTTCCATGAAGCCGTAGACGACTGGAGTTCACAAAGACATGGAGAGGGTGTGTGAGAGTGTGGCTGTGGAGTGAGGGTACAAGTGTGTGTGAGAGTGGGAGGGAGTGAGAGTGGAAGGGTGAGGGTGTGCGTGTGTTTAGGGGTGAGTGTGTGAGGGTACAAGTGAGTGTGACAGTGCAAGGGTGAGGGTGTGTGTGTTAGTGTGAGTGTAGGAGTGTGAGAGTATGAGTGTGTGTGGAAGGGTGAGTGTGTGCTTTAGTGTGATTATGTGTGTGTGAGAGTGAAAGGGTGAGGGTGTGCGTGTGTGTGTGTATGTGGGAGTGAGGGTGTGTGATTGTGTGTGAGAATGGAACAGTGAGGGTGTGCATGTGTTAATGTAGGAGTGAGTGTGTGAAGGTACAAGTGAGTGTGACAGTGGAAGGGTGAGAGTGTGTGTGAGTGTAGTAGTGTGAGAGTATGAGTGTGTGTGGAAGGGTGTGTGCTTTAGTGTGATTATGTAAGAGTGTGTGAGAGTGGAAGGGTGAGGGTGTGTGTGTAGGAGTGTGAGAGTATGTGTGTGGAAGGGTGTGTGCTTTAGTGTAAGAGTGTGTGCGTGAGAGTGAAAGGGTGAGGGTGTGTTAGAGTGTATGTGGGAGTGACGGTGTGAGAGTGTGTGTGAGAGTGGAAGGGTGAGGGGGTGTGTGTATTAGTGTGAGTGTATGTAGGAGTGAGGGTGTGAGAGTGGAAGGGTGAGGGTGTGCATTAGTGTTAGTGTGAGTGTTGTGGGAGTGAGGGTGTGTGAGAGTGGAAGGGTGAGGGTGCGTTTGTGTTAGTGTGAATGTATGTGGGAGTGTGAGTGTGAGTGTGAGAGTGGAAGGGTGAGGGGGTTGTGTGTGAGTGTATGTAGGAGTGAGGGTGTGTGTGAGTGTGTGAGTGGAAGGGTGGGGGTGCATGTGTATGAGTATGTAGGTGTGAGAGTGTGTGTGTGTGTGAGTGGAACAGTGAGGGTGTGCGTGTGTTAGTGTGCGTGTATGTAGGAGAGTGTGATTGTGAGACAGTGAGGGTGAGTGTAGACCTGTAAGAGTGGAAGAGTGGGGGGGTGTCAGTGTGAGTGTTATGTAGGAGTGAGAGTGTGAGTGTGAGAGTGTGAGAGTGGAAGGGGGGTGCGTGTATGTAGGTGTGAGAGTGTATGAGTGTGTGAGAGTGGAAGAGTGGGGGGGTGTGTGTGAGTGTATGTAGGTGTGAGAGTGTGAGTGGAACAGTGAGGGTGTGCGTGTGTGAGTGTGCATGTATGTAGGAGAGTGTGATTGTGAGACAGTGAGGGTGAGTGTAGACCTGTGAGAGTGGAAGAGTGGGGCGGGGGGTGTGTGTGTAGGTGTGAGAGTGAGTGTGTGTGAGAGTGGAAGGGGGGTGCATGTATGTAGGTGAGAGAGTGTGAGTGTGAGAGTGTGTGTGAGTGGAACAGTGATGGTGTGCGTTAGTGTGCGTGTGTGTAGGAGAGTGTGATTGTGAGACAGGGTGAGTGTAGACCTGTGAGAGTGGAAAAGTGGGTGAGTGTGAAGGTGTGTAGGTGTGAGAGTGTATGAGAGTGTGTGTGAGTGGAACAGTGAGGGTGTGCGTGTGTTAGTGTGCGTGTGTGTAGGAGAGTGTGACTGTGAGACAGTGAGGGTGAGTGTAGACCTGTGAGAGTGGAAGGGGGGGGTGTATGTGTGTGTAGGTGTGAGAGTGTGTGAGAGTGTGTGTGAGTGGAACAGTGAGGGTGTGCGTGCGTTAGTGTGAGTGTGTGTAGGAGAGTGTGATTGTGAGACAGGGTGAGTGTAGACCTGTGAGAGTGGAAGAGTGGATGAGTGTGAATGTGTGTAGGTGTGAGAGTGTATGAGAGTGTGTGTGAGTGGAACAGTGAGGGTGTGTGTGTGTTAGTGTGCGTGTATGTAGGAGAGTGATTGTGAGACAGGGTGAGTGTAGACCTGTGAGAATGGAAGAGTGGGGGTGTGTGTGAGTGTGAGTGTGTGTCGGTGTGAGAGTGTGAGTGTGCCTGCGTGCACACGTGTGTGAGTGAGGAGCCCAGGATCCCGGCTGCTTGGGCCTCCTCAGCCTCCTCCGACTCCCGAGGGGAAGAGGCTCCGCCCTGTGCCATTTCTCACCTTCTCATCCCAATCTTTCAGGACAGAGTGGGGACAGCTCCCAAACCCAAGGCCTCAGGGACAGGGAAAAGGTGGCCCCAGCTGCCGGTTAGAGCAGCCTGTCTGTCCCTGGCACCTGGGAGCAGCTTCCAAGGGCCCCGAGTGGAGGAGGGAGCAGCCTCCCCCAGCTCCTCCTTTAACGCGTGCAGCACCCTTACAATAGCCTCTGAATATTAACTCCCCAGATGGCATCTCGTCTTCATGGAAATGGTACCAAAATACTGGATCAGTTACCGCAGCCTAATCCAGAGCAGGAAGACAGTCGTTTTTCTCTGTGAGCGGCGGATGCAGACAGCCGAGAAGTAACTTTAAAGGCTTCTGCTGCCTCATCTGCCGGCCTTCCCCGGTGAAGGCACCGCCTGTCCCGCCCCATGGGAACGTCACATTCCAAGGGCCCTCCCATGTCCCCTGCAATATGGGAGTCAATCTCCAAGTATCTGGAGGTGGGTCTCTCCCAGGCAGCCCCAGTCGCGGACCTCAGGGCCTGCCCACCTGGGCTCAGCCCCCAGTGCTGTGTGGGCTCCCATGTCCCTGTCCCTGCTGAATTAGAACAGTCCCCACCCAGAAGGCTGCTGGGGAGGGGAGGGGCACAGTGACCCAATTAACTGAAGTGTGTGTCTGAAAGGGCCGGCTGCACGGTCGGCAGGAGGTGTCGGTCCTGTGTTCCCACCACCATGGCACTGAGGAAAGGCACCTCCTTCCTCCCCGGTCAGCTCCCAGATGCTCAGAAGCAGAAAGACCCTGAGATGGCCGGCAGGTCCTTTCCAAGAGGACACCAGGTCCTCATGCACTCTCTGCCTGGCCACCCTCACCACACACATCACACTTCAAACCCTCCCCCTCTGCACTCTGGGCCGAGGAAACCTCTTGGAAGTTCTGAACCTCTTAGACACACCTTGGAAACAGTCCCCACGGAGGGCACTCGGAGTGCGGTGAGAAGAGGCGAGAGTGAACCACCCTGCCCCCGGCCCTGGTGCCCTGAAACACCCATGGAGCCATCCACAGGAAGCTTCCGTGATCCCCATGAGCCAGGTGACCCTCACACACCCCCCAGGCAGCCTCACCTACGGTTGCCAGAAATTTAGCAAAACAGCCAAACATGAACGGAAAACATTCAGCAGGATGGCCAGTTGTTAAAATTTGAATTTCAGATCAAGAAGAGTTCATGTTCGCTATACACAATCCCATGCAGTATTTGGGACACGCTTATCCCACCTGAAATTCAGATGCAACTGGACATCCATATTTTACCCGGCCATCGTCCTCCTACCACAGGCCGTCCTACCTGTGGGTAGTTTCTGGGAAGGACAGGCCATTTGACCCTCTTGTACCACCCACATCCTCCATCCATCCGTCCCGGACAGGAAGGAAGTGGTGACCTGCTCCCACCTCAGCCTCTTTTCTCTTCTATCAAAGTTCTCATTTTCCCCAGCACTTCGTTTACTTCCCATCATCCCCCTCTGCTAGCTGTGGGGGGGGTACTGTAATTCCATTTCACACCACGACAGCGAATGACCAAGGCCCAGGGCTGGCTTTGTGGCTGGCTGCATTTAATAAGGACCTGAAAAGTTTCCCAAGGGCTCTCCAGGAAAAAGAGAAGGGGAGAGAGGTGGATGGATAGGAGCAGGTGATGCAGGCGATGGAGGGCCCTGCTCGGGGAGAAGGGGCAGCCCGGCCCGGGTTTGCCAGGGAGGAGCGTCTCTCTCGGCTGTGCTGGAGCCTGGGTCTTGAACACGGCCGCAGGACCCGGCAAAGCCTCTCAGATGGCCTGGCCTCGCACCGAGGGCTCGGCTGGATGCAGGCCCCACGGGCCCCGGGGCCTGTCCTCTGTGAGGCCCCGGGGAGCAGACGTAGGTCTCAGAGTGCAGAGGAATCACGTTTGTCATCCGCCAACTTTCTTTGGCTCAAAGGCCATTAGAGCATTCTCGCTTTTTCCTTAATGCCAGGGGGCAATGTGTGACCTCAGCTCTGGGGAAAAATGAAAACGAACGTGGAGGGTGGCGTCGTTTTTAAAAACGAGCTTCCTGCATGTTGTGGCCGTGGAGTGCTCGCCATGCCTCGGAGTCTCAGGCTGCATTCCAGGACCACGCGGGGCCTGGCAGAGCTGGCAAGAGCAGGCCTGGGTGGACTGGCAGGGAGAGGAAGTGGTGACGTCCAAACAGAGCCCAGGGCTGGCCTCGGCTCCAGCCTCCCCTGCCACACGGTGCCTGTCGGTGCCCGGTGGGTGCTGAGTGCCACACGGTGCATTCTGCCCACCCCTGATGCAACTGTCAGTCACGCAGCCGAGAGGCGAGCACATTACAGAAAAGGAAGTGGAGACTCACAGAAGAGAAACATCAACCCCAATGCTGAGCAGGTTGTGGGTTTCAGGGTCTGGATGGAAGCAGGGTCCGCCTGACCCCGTGTCCACACCCCGAGCCCACATCCCACATCCCAGATTCCGGACCCACCAGAAGTTCACACTGGATCAGCTCTGTGGGAGGCTGCGTGTGCTGATGAAATGACTGCCCTGAGAACGGCAGCGCAGAGCCCGCTACTGTGCACAGAAGAATGCGTTCCCTACAGAATCTGTGTAGATGACCTGGTTTCCGTCACACGGACATGCCACTGTGAACTTCATAAATAAGAACAGCAAGCCAGGCTGGGTGCCGTGGCTCACGCCTGTCATCCCAGCACTTTGTGAGGCCGAGGCGGGCGGCTCACCTGAGGCCAGGAGTTCGAGACCAGCCTGGCCAACATGGTAAAACCTCATTGCTACTAAAAATACAAAAAATTAGCTGAGTGTAGTGGTGCTGCCTGTCGTCCCAGCTACTTGGGAGGCTGAGGAATAGAATCATTTGAACCTGGGAGATGGAGGTTGCAGTGAGCCAAGATTGCGCTGCTGCTCTCCAGCCTTGGCGACAGAGCAAGACTCTGTCTCGGGGGAAAACAAAACAAAACAAAACAAAACAAAACAAAAAACCCAGCAAGTCAGAGGGTGCACAACAGACCCTCCTGGGAATGGCCTGAATCACTCTTGTGGATATCCAGGCACATCCCCTCAGTCCAGCCAAACCACAGAGCCCTTCCTGCACTCCATCCCCCGCCCATATCTGCCCCCTGGATTCCCACTGGGGCACCACACGTCTGCTCTCTGGGGGCGCCCTCTCCACTCCACGTCGGGGGCACCTTTCCTCCTGGAGTCCCTGTGAGTCTCAACCACAGCCTCGGCCCCCTTGGTACCTCCCCGCCCGCTCTACCAGGCCAACCCGTCCATCATGCCCACCTGCAGGCATGTTCTGGATGGGCTGTCTTGTGCTTTGTTGTTTTCGCTTGTTTGTTTTTTGTTTTGGTTGTTTTGTTGTTGTTGTTGTTGTTGTTTGCTGTTTGTTTGTTTGCTGTTTGGTGTTTTTTTTTCCCAGAGTCTTGCTCTGTCACCAGGCTGGAGTGCAGTGGTGCAACCTCGGCTCACTGCAACCTCCGCCTCCCAGGTTCAAGCGATTCTCCTGCCTCAGCCTCCCAAGTAGCTGGGACTACAGGCGCCCGCCCCACCCACCACACCTGGCCAATTTTTGTATTTTCAGTAGAGACGGGGTTTCACCATGTTGGCCAGGAGCTTTGTTTTGTTCTAATTCAAGCCAACACTTAGAATTTTAACGATTTTGCACAGAAGCCTGGATTTCTGCCTGCCTTCTCCACAGGACAGCCTCTGACAGGTAGGATGGATAGCATGCTCTCTGGGCTTCTCTGTGATCCACACACGCCCTTCCCTGCCTCTCCCTGCTTGCTGGGCCTGCTCTGACCTGGGCCCCTGGGACCTTCCTACGAGTCAGGAGCTGGCACTGACGTCCAGGGGCTCTGAAGCAGCTCACATAGAGCTCACCTTTCCAGCACGGCTCACTTGGCCCAGCTGCGGGCTGGCTAAGCTGGTTTGCTCCGAAGTTCCTCTCACACTACCCTGGGGCTTTGTACGTGCCCTGCTGCCGGAAAGGGAAGCCAAGAAACACTTCATTTAAAGCTTGAAATAGGAGTTGCCAGAGGCATTGGCCCAGGTCCCTCAGCAGGAAACAGGACCTTGAGGTGTCAAACCCCCAACCCTGTGCCCCAGGGTTATGGGGTCTATGAGCTCTGCAAGGGTTCCCAAAAACACATAAGAACTGGAACAAAGATTCTTTGCTCCAAAATATGAAAGCAAAAAATCCAATTGATGTTTGAATGCTTACAAACAAAATTTCCCATCTATGAGGACAGTGCATATGGGCACAGTGCAACTCAACCCTCACATACTTCCTGTCAGTTCCACTTCGGGTGGGCTGCTGAGGCAGTTTCACACAGTTGGGGGGATTTGCATGGAGTCTCCAGAGGTCAAGGAATTGAAGCCTGAGAGACAGAGAGAGAAAAAGGAGAAAGGGAGAGAGACAGAGAAGCAGTGAGTGATGCCAGAGGAGCTCTGCGACTTCCTCCTCCTAATACCCCACTTTTTCCAAGCTGAGTGTCAAGCACTTTGCATGCACTGGGGCCTGGGAAAGCCACAGTTCAGTGGTCCTCCTGTGGTTTTTAGGACCACAAAGAACCTTTCACTTTGCCCTCAAACCAAATTGGTAACCTCCTATTCCTGAAGACAGCTTCCTTTTTTTTTCCATTTCAGCAGAAACAAGTGAGATAGCAGAAGCACTGAGGACCCCAGGAAGCCCCTAGGGTTCGGACCTCTCCCTAGAGAGGCATCATGACTGCGGATTTGGGCATGGGGGTGGGAAATGGAGGCCTCCACTCATCCTTAGCACATGGGGACCTGTGCGGCTGGCGGTGTCCACTGTGCTAAGCTTCTTAGAAAAATGGCTATTAAATATATAAAGTGTTATATACATATGAATCCCTTGTAGCCAATGGTAAAGATGAAACACACATATCGCGTGCATTCAGACAAAAGGGGCAGCTCCTGACTGCTCTGACCACAAAACACTGGGGCCAGGGACCTGCGCATCAGAGGCATAGAGATGAGGCACCCGAGGCTCTGGCTAGATGCTTGGGCGTGCCTGGCAGGTCAGGAATAATTACACCCATGAGTAGCCTAAGAAATGCTGGACAATTTTCTAGGAAAAATGATGGCAGACACAACACTCATAATATCTGGCACATGGCGAGTACTCAGATATTTGTTGCAAATTTGAATGAATAGCAGAGCATTTGCATTTTTGTGTAATTTTTATCATCGTATAATCAAAATCCAAAATTCATAGCAACATCCACCAGGCAAAGAGCTCGATGGGCTTCCCCAAGCCCCCTCTCCACACCTGCTCCCGTTAGCCCCCAGCGTTCGAGTGGCTTGTGGCCAGCACCCTCTCCCTCCCCGGCGATGACCAGAAGACAGAAAAGGATGCAGGGAGGGGCTTCTCAGCTCCTGTCCATCCACAAATAGGCCAAAGGACCCCTCCTCACCCCTGACCCCCCACGCCTTCAAGGTGGTGCTGGGGGACCTGCGCTGGGGGAACTCTGCTCTGAGATGCAGTGGAGTTACGCTCACTCGCTTCTGCAGCTGCCCGGGGGATGCCCCTCTCAGGAGCTGTGGGTCAGGGTGCCCTTCCCTTCACTTTCCTCTTTTGTCACCGACCTTCACAGGTCACGCTCCTTTAACACAACCAATAGTCTTATGAAACAAAGCTTCTGAGAAATCACAGTACAGTTCCACAGATCTGGCCTGAAGACCTGGAAAGAACCTGAAGAATTGTGCTTTGAAGGTCCAAGAAGGGAAAGGAGAAGAACGCCACCCAGGAGGGCAGGGGAATGGGTGCACCTGGATAAAAACCACGCACGCAGGGGAACGGGTGCACCTGGATAAAAACCATGCACAGCGCTGCACTGCAGGGAATGCAGAAGGGACAGGCACACTCAGGCCCATGACCTCACTGCCCAGGATGAGCATGAGAAAGAGGCAGCTCAGGACGGAGACACGGGAAGGGTGGGAGATGCCGGCAGGGAGAGAAGTGAGAGCCAAGTCCTGTCCTGGGGAACAGACACACGTCCAGTGAGGGGCTGAAGGAGGGCTTAGAAAAGAGGCTGTAGAGGTGCCGGGCCCAGAGTGAGTGGCGAGGGCCACCGGAGCCAAGCGGTGCTTGGGGCTGGGCCCCGGGACGGAGCTGGGGGTGCCTGGCCCAGCCTCCCACTCCTCGCTGTCCCCCAGGTGCAGAGCAGGGTGGAGGGGGATCTGAGTCTGGGAGCTGAAGGAAGTGGGAAGGGGCTGAGGCTCCTGGAGAGGAAGAAAGTGTCCCCTGAGAGACGCTGGCACAATCCTGCAGCAAGTCCCAGGTTAAAACTAGATCTGGTCACAAAGATTATGACGCTTGTTTCGGTGAAGGGAATGAGGTGCAGTTCTGTGAGGGTCTGGCTCGGGCCAGCTCCTTGGTGACACAGGCTCCTGGGCCCAGGCACCAGCCCCGACCACTGCTGGCTCCGCAAAGCTGGTTACCCGATGGCTGCCCTGTGGGAGGACCAGGCAGACAGAATGGAACCCACCATCTGGCAGGTGGTCCGGCCACAGCCCCAGTCACTGAGACTCCTGAAGACGGTTAAGGCCAGGAGCCCAGGCCAGCCCACCACCTTCCACCTCCCTGCAGCTGGTGGTGGCCACAAGGTAAGTCCAGCAATGAACATCAACACTGCGTTTGTAGGACTTCGGGGCGGCTTTTTAAAAGTAGGCTGCGTGTCTCATACAAACCAGGAAGTCCTACAAAGTGAGGGGTAACAGGCACAGAGCAGCAGCACCAGGGTGTGCATTCACCACAAAGCACCTTTTAGCTCTTCCTCCTCCCTCCGTCCCCTATCTTAACGTGTTATTATCAAGGCATTTACATAACTCCCCTCAACCCAGCAGTCACTCGGAAACACGGTTTTCAGTGGTGAGGGGTCCTGGGAGTGGAAGTCCTGGGAGTCCAAGCAGGAAGGGAAATGGAGCTTGGATCCCGAAGGGACCCACATTCCTGCCTTGGGGCTGCTTGGGCTGGGATCTGGGCCCACCACATAGGAGCTGCCCAAGAGCGAGCCACCCAAGTCCCGCCTGCCTTTGGAGTCTCTGGAGTGGGGGACCCCAGTGCCCATCGCGAGGAGCAGGGACCAGCTCCTTTTTGGAGAGGCTTGAGGTCTGCTGGGCCGGAGCTGCTCATGTCGGCGTTGACAGAACCCTGCCCAGACCAAGGCTCTGAGGAGGCCAGAGGGGGAGGAAACTGAGGCAGAGGCCACTGAGGGGCAGGGATGGGGAGGGGGCTGGTGCTGTGCTGTAACCTTCACTGGCCCTGGTGGGCAGGCTCAGAGCTCACCACGCATCCCCCACTCCCGGGGAGCCCACCTGGAGCATCGGGCATGTTTGGAACGGAGGCCTCCACCCGGCAAACATTGCAAAGCACCGAGCCACGCACACGCTCTGGTGGGATGGTGAGATCATCTGGGTGCACAAAGCGGTGATGGCCACAGAGACGTTAGCTGTAACGCTCACCAACGACTCATCTCCAAAGCAGCCAGGGAACCAGGCATGCCTGGGGCAGTCAGGGGAGGTGCTGAGCAGGCAGGGGCGGGAGGGTCAGAAGTGGTGCCTGAGCTGGACCTGGAGGGACGGGGAAGAAGTGGAAGAGTGGAGGGAAGAAGCCGCTGTGGAGGCTGCGGAGTCTGCAGAGGCTGGACCTGGGTCTGGGGAAGCTTGTCGGGACCAAGGGAGGGCGACACCCAGTCTGTAAGGAGGGGCATTGGCTGCCATGCTGGCCCCCGTGCTGAGGCTCTGA
The DNA here is from genome assembly GCF_043159975.1 of Macaca nemestrina. NCBI lineage: Eukaryota > Metazoa > Chordata > Mammalia > Primates > Cercopithecidae > Macaca > Macaca nemestrina. The sequence continues at coordinate 1,149,541 of NC_092129.1, read as the reverse complement.
TGCCCCTGTGAACATGGCAGCAGCTCCTCCAGGGCTGCCCTGGCAGCGGAAGGGGAGGTCTGGAGAGAAGAAAACTGGCTCTGTCAGAGGCTCCAGGTGGCCTTGGATGAGGTAGGGGTGGTAGATTTGGAGAGTACAAGAAGGGCCTGAGACCTTTTCTGGAAAAGTATTTGTGGCCCCAGCAAAGTAGATAAAGGCAAAGTCTGCCCTGACACTTGGGTCTTTGACCCGTAGACTGGTGGCATGTGCAGGGTAAGAAAGTGGAAGGGGCAAGTGTCCAGGACGGGACCAGGAGGCCGGTAGTGTCGTCTCCAACACCTTGCGTTTAAGCTGATGCCGAGTTGACTAGAGGTGTTCTGTGAACAGTTGGGATTTAGGGCCTGAGTTGTTGTGGCCACTGGAGCCGCAGAGGTCCCTCTGAGAACTGCTGGCAGCGTGGGGATGAGGAGAGAACCTGCAGAGAGAGGCCCAGTGGGGAGCAGGGAAGGCCACAGCTGGAAGCCGGGCCTGGAGGAAGGAGCTCCGGCCTCGGGCACGGCTCAGCCTCAGTGCACTAAGCTTTTAGGTCTTCCTTCCAGGACCCTCAAACTGTAAGAGGCCAGGGAGCATCTTCCCGAGACAGCCAGATAAGGGTGGCAGTGGCTGAGCCTGGGTGGCAGGAGCACTCTGGAGCTCTTGCTGTTCAAAGCACAGGAGGGCGGAAGGTATCACCCAGAAGGTGGGAGCCGGATTTGAAACAAACAGAACAGTTCTGAAGTTGCCGCCGTGGGAAAAGATAAACAGGAATGTGGGCAGCAAGGTAGACCCTGGGAGGACCTGAGGAGAAGAGCTCGTCGTCTTGTTGCTGCACAAGACAACGTCTGTTTTAGGGGAGCAAAAGCACATGCTCCCCACTGGACCACAGGATCCTGTCCTCACCTTTCTGCTCCACCCCCCTAGCTCACTTCGAATGCAGAAGGAACGAGGCAAACAATGGCCACATGTGTCTGAGGAGCCCCGGCTGCTGGAACAAAAGTCAGGGTGGTCAGCCCTGTCCAGGCCCTGACCCAGCACCCAGTTTCCAACTTAGGCCATTGAGCCAGACCTGGGTAGCACAGACTGGCCAGGCCCTGGTGTGTGACCCTCCATACTCCTGGGACCAGCACCGCTCGCCCCGTGCCAGGGAATTCTCCCGCCAGACCTTCAAGAAAGGGGGTTTTCAGTCAAGGGAAAGAAAAAGAGGTCTCAGAAATTCTGCAAAGAAGCACAAATTAAGGCATTTAACTATCACAGAGAATTTTGGCGATAGCTTTTAAAATGTGTAGTAATAAGATTTCTGGTATTTTTAATGCAGTAAGAGAGTTTACATGGAATCTATGAAATAGATCTGCAGGAAGACTTCACAGAGGGACATTCCGTATAAAAATCAAGTAGACGTTGGGCTTTGTTTCTCTGGTTGCTTTAACTGTCGCAAACGCATCTCTTAAAAATGTATGTATTGTGCTATAATATACATGCAGTAAAACGCATAGCTCAGTAGAGTGTTACGTATGTGTATATATGGGAACCAGCCCTGAGATCAAGACAGAACTTTCCAAGTACCCCAGAAACTCACTTTTTCTGAAATAGAGAAACAGAAAAACATGAATGTGCAAAGAACTCCCCCTCCAAAAAGAAATTCAGAAAAAAGAATTTTAAATGACCATGTGTTCAGTCTCACTTGTAAAATCTGTGGGAAGTCACAGATGGCGACACATCGGTGGCAAGGTGGGAAGGTTGAAGTGCTGGGTTACAAACACCACCTCCCCGCACTTGTGTGTGGCTCACCCTAACCCTAACCCAAGCTCCTACCCCATTCCTGGGTATGAGATGCTCTCACACATACACTCTCACTCACACATATGTGCACACATCTTTATGCATGCACTCACATTCACATTCACATTCACACACTCGCATGCACACACACCACTCAGATGCATGCATGTATCATATGCACACACCCATGTGCACACCACACACTCATATGCAGACACACACACGCTTGTGCACACAGATGCATGCACTCACACTCATGCATGCTCCATACATTCACACAAAACCTGTGTGTATGCACACACTTTCACATGCGTGTGCGCGCCACACACCTTGCACATGTGCACATTTATACACACACATATTCACGCAGGTGCGCATGTGCCCACTCACACATTTGCATGCACACATCCTCACACACACATGCACACAAGGACACACCCACACTCACATCTTTCCACTGCTGAGAGTAGAACCCGAGTCCATCGGGTTGATGGTCAGCACCAAAAACAAAGAGAAAGGGCGCACGGCATCGCTCCACAGAGCCAGAGCGCAGACAACTTAGAGAACATCCCTGCTCTTCGGCTGGTTCTTTCCACAGGCAGTCCTGGGCCTCTGGTGGTCCTCCTCACAGCCAGTTGCTTGCGTAATGTGTAGAGTGCAGAGAAAAATTGATTTTATTGACACACATTTTGTGTCAAGTCAGTAATGTAAATTAAAATTGCTAGTAGGCTTAAGCAATAGCAACAGACATGTATTGAGCACCTAGTAAAAGCTTCTCAGTGTTGGGATGGGGGTGAAGACAGAGGCCCTCAGAGAGGCCTGCAAAGACGGCGGCTCAGCGAGCAGGTCGGCATCTGCAGGCACCAGGGAGATTTCACATCACAGTCTCAGCGTCTCCATTCCCAGCTGCTGCTGAAGCTTCCCAAGTCAGACTTGATACGGAAGCCACGGCTCCCTCCACGCGTGGAGCTGATGGCAGCGCTGGAGTCAGGCACACAGGGGCCCCAGGCCAGGAGAGGGAGAATGGGAGAAGCAGCAGAGAGCCTGGGCCCAAGGACAGAGGTGAGCTGCGGATGCCATCAGGTGAGGGCGTTTTCCAAGAAAGGGGTAAGAGGAAGAGACTAGCTTTGCGGAGCGTGTGAGATCACAGATACGGATTTTCCCCGCTCCCGGGGTAAGAGGAAGAGACTAGCTTTGCGGAGCGTGTGAGATCACAGATACGGATTTTCCCCGCTCCCGAGGTAAGAGGAAGAGACTAGCTTTGCGGAGCGTGTGAGATCACAGATACGGATTTTCCCCGCTCCCGAGGTAAGAGGAAGAGACTAGCTTTGCGGAGCGTGTGAGATCACAGATACGGATTTTCCCCGCTCCCGAGGGGACGTAAGCGTGTCTTCACATCCCCACCTTTGCAGACAGGCTCTCTCTGGTTGAAGAGGAAGCCCAGCTCAGTGACCAGTGGCCTTGGCCGGAGCAATGTGGCTTCGAGGACAACAACAGGTGTCTTCCTGGATCAGCACCTGCCCGCCCCAGCCCAGCCTGGGAGAAGGACTCGGGTGTTCTTCTTAAAGAGGGTCTAGCTCCAGGGACAACTGGGAGGAGGGGGCTGGCACAGGTACCAATCACTCAACCCCTTGCTCCCAGATTTTTATAGAAATGGAATCAAGTTACAAATCAGCATGGGGTGGGCTTTGCAGGAAATGCAGTCACAGTGGAGGGGGCAGTCAGGGGTGCAAGGAGCGGAGGCTTCTGGGGACCTCAGCCAGGCGCTCATGAGACCCTCCATGGCAGCCTCTGTGGGAGAAGTTATCAGGCAGGAAGAGAAAAGGGGCCCCTTTTCAATGGTGAGCACTTCTCAGCCTGCAAGAGGCAAGCAGCCTTTTCCCAGTCGTTTGCTTAGAGGCCCAAAGTCTTTGTCACCCAGGCCAGAGCAGCCTGCCTGTCTGAACCCCTCACAGGGTAGCCCTGGTGTCCTGTGAGCAGCCCCGGGTTCCCACAGTTCACCCGCACCCCAGACGCCTGATCCTGACCCCACAGCCATGGGCAGTTCCCACGCCTGCTCTGCTCCGTGCGGCCGACTGGGGTAGCCGGCAGGTTCTCAAGCCTCCCACTTGAGGAAGAGGGCCCCGCGCTGCTCTGCACCCCCCGTCTGACTCACACCAGCCCCAGATCCCCGAGAAGTGTGGTTCTGCCAAGAGACAGCAGGCTGGATTGAAGGACCTTTTTGGATTCCTTCCCTCACGAATTCCCACCAGTGTACTCATTGGAGCCCATGAATGGGTAAAACACAAAGCTGTAAGAGAGAAAAGTTTCCACATAAAACAAGAGTGTTAAAGTGTGAAACAGGAGGTTTGGCCCTCACCCGTCCCCCCTCTGGGAGAGTTAGGGAATTTCCCCGCCCATGAGAGACCATCAACACCATGTCGCTGGTCTGTGCTTCACAGGGCTGGCTGCCTGGCTTGCTCCTTTGTGAACTCAGGGATTCATGGAGCTAAGCCATCAACACTTGGCTGAGAAGTAGGGCCTCTCTGCCTTCCTCCCCCTCTGGTCACAAATGGCCCTGAGGAGTGTCAGAGATCAAAGGGGCCAGCGCCCTGGCTTCTGCTGCTCAGCCCCACAACTGCCCTCAGAGGACAGGAATTCACACCTGCTGGGGGTGGAGGGGCCCAAGGTGGGGAGGACTGTGTTGGCTGCAGCGTCATCTGCAAAGGTGAGTGAGCTTGAACTTTCAAAAGATGGCCCCAAGCCAAGCCACCATAGGGGTGACAAGATAAAAGGTCCGTCCCCTCCTACATTACAGAAGGCGTTTGTGGAACTCACATCCCACTGGATCCTTTTTTTCACAGTTCCTTGGCTTGAGGCCTCTGATCCTGCTTTCCCCAAGCTGACTGGGTGTCTCCAAGGCCCCAGAAGGGCCCGGACCTCCCCCTTCTCTCACCCACTCCCCCAGTAGGTGCTCCCAGCACAGCTGTGCAACCAGAGGGTGAGGCTGCAAGCTAGACTCTGAGGTTGATTGATAGGCCTTCACCAGGAGGAGCCATCTTGAAGGAGAAAGAGGGAGAAGGGGACACTGTTGTGAATGGGTGGATACGTCAAGGTGTGAGAAACTGAAGCTAGCAGCTGGAGTGGATCCACAGGGATTCTGTAGGCAACTGAGTTTCCCAAACTTTTCCTGTGAAACTGGCTTTGCTTTAACGAGAGCAACTGCACTGGCCATTCCCGCAGGTATCTCTAGCCCCTCGTCTACGTGAAATGAGTGCATTCACTCAGGTAAATCTCTTAAGATGGCGCCCAGATGGTGTTATTAGGAGGCTAGTGAATGATTTTATGCTTGATATAACATTGCCTGTGGCTGAGCCATGTCATAGAACAATATTTTGCCTGAAACTCTTCAAACGATGTTTTGGTAGCTGTTTCTGCTCATTTTGGTTTGTTTTTGCAGCAATAAGTCTGAGTAGCTGGATCTTTTGTTCCTTACACAGCATATTGCAGGTGGCCTGCCTGAACCCTGCATCCTAAACCCTACAAAATACCATTTCAGGAACAACTAGGTTTTTGTCTACAAGAAATTGTCCCTATAATAGCTGATATGTGCCATGAAGTAATGAGATGGTTGTTAATAGAAAAATATTTCCTAGAATAGATCATTTTTATTCAAACATCTGCCAACATGAAAACTATGTACACAGCATTGCAAGGGAGTCATCGCTTTCTCAACAGTTTTCCTACAGCCTGACTGACACCCACACCATTGACAGCCTGACACCCACACCATTGACAGCCTGACTGACACCCACACCATTGACAGCCTGACTGACACCCACACCACTGACAGTCTCATTGATACCCAAACCATTGGCAGCCTGACTGACCCCACACAATTGACAATCTGATTGATACACCATTTACAGCCTGATACCCACACCATTGACAGTCTGACTGATACCCACACCATTGACAGTCTGATACCCACACCATTTATAGTCTGACTGATACCCACACCATTTATAGTCTGACTGACACCCACACCATTGACAGCCTGACTGATACCCACACCATTGACAGTCTGATACCCACACCATTTATAGTCTGACTGATACCCACACCATTTATAGTCTGACTGATACCCACACCATTGACAGTCTGACTGACACCCACACCATTGACAGCCTGATACCCACACCATTGACAGTCTGATACCCACATCATTTATAGTCTGACTGACACCCACACCATTGACAGCCTGACTGACACCCACACCATTTACCCCTTTGTGTTGGCACATCGAAGAGCAGCATCTTAGTGGTCTGAGTCACAAAATTTGACAAAATTTTCAAGTAGGTCCACCCTTTAGCTGTAGATGGAGCAGGTGCCCCCTCTAGAAGAATCTGCCTCCATCCCACGCCAGAGCTGGGCTTCGCTCCACAGACAGGGAGGAGGAGAAAGTGCAGTCGGTTTCTAAAACAGGCATAATTTAGATGTGCCCAGGCTCAGATCCAGATGCACCCTGTGCTGAGACTGCAGAAGCTGCTCTCATCGACCCCTCAGCACCCTACTGTGAGCTTTGCACCATAACCGCTCCTGTGACAAACAAATGAATTAAGTAGCGTGAAGGATGGTCACCCTGGACTCTGTCAACAGAGGTGCAGGCGGAGGGTGTGCTCTGACCATGGCACACTGGTCCCTCTGGGCACTAAAATGAGACCCTGTTCATTTCGTGTCTCCCACCAAGCAGCTGTCAGGCGACAGTGGCTTTTGGTCCCCATGTCCTGTGAGACAGTTTCAAACAGGTGGTCTATACAGGTTTTAAAAATTCCCTATCCCATTACTGGTTCCCAGAGCTATCCAATTCCCCCTCCTTCTTCTGGGGAGAATGTTGTTACGAACAGAAACCCTGAACTGGAGGCTGTGTCTTCTTCCCCTTCTTCCACATTATTCCTCAGCCTCCTCAGAAGACCCCCAACCAAACACAGGCGGAGTCTTCCCTTTGGGGCTGAGTTGCTCCAGAAAGGCTCAGAGTGCCTGACAAGCTTCTGTGGATACAGTCAGGTGCACAGCCATCTCAGCAAATGCCAATGCTTTTCAGCAAATAAAGCCCAAGGGGTGACTGGCAATGGCTTTTGGGCTGCAGTATGTCTATGCTGGATGACTGTTTGGGGGACATAGCCCTTCCCTCTATTCAAAGTGCCATGTAGCTTATATTTATTTAAATGAGTTAAAACTTATCTTCTTTGGAGACATTTTAACATAGACAAGACCATCGGACTTGGAGGAGAACCTGCAGACCATCTGGTCCAGTGTTCTAGCCAGGGTACCACGGAATCTCCTGTGTGCTCTGAGACCACTGACATGCTCTGGCCTCAGGCGTGGTTCTGGCTCGGTCAGCCTGGGGGGCCTGGTAATGTACACTCCAACAAGGCATCAGGATTGATTTTAATCTGTGGCCACGTTGAGAACTGTTGTACAGATAAAAAGCAGAAGCCAAGGTATTTGTTTAAATACGTTTTGTGACATATTTGGGGGATGTAACCCTTGGAAAATGGCCATCACCCTGGGATTCCTGGACTGGCAGCTGGGGGACCTCCCACATGCCGGACGTGCAGTCTGAGACTCTCCAGGTGAAATCAAGGTTCTGCGGACTGTTCCCCAGGTAGCACGAAACACGCTTTGTTTCCTGACTGACCATGGGTGTTAGTTCACTGCAATATAACAAGCACATATGAAGAATGTTTATGCTAGGCCCTCTGGGAAATACCATATTTATGTGCACGTATATACAAATCCTAGTGCCTGCGTTCAGGAAGGGGAGGGGAGAGGGATCTCCCCAAGCAGGCAGATAGAGGACAGGGCGGCACGGGATGGTGCACCAGCTTCTGTGCTCTAAGTAGGGGATTCTCTCTCTCTTCCCACTGGAAGATAAGATAAACACGTTGCTTTTAAAATGAGTCACCCTCACATCCTCTTCATGCCTCCGTGGTGTAAGCACCTCCAACCAGCTGTGTGTTTCTCAAGCCAAGAACTGAGATGCAGTTTCAGAAACAGACCTCTTCGCTGGGGCCTAGGATGTCAGCTCCCACAGCCACTTAAGGAAACAGAAGTGTGTGCAACAATTTTACTCTGAAGGTAAGTGAAGTTCTATGAGAAGGACTGGTTCAATCCCATTGGAGAGCCCAGAAAGACTTCATGGATGAGGGAGGATTTGTACTGGATTTCGTTTCTTTGAGAAAAAAAGACTGCCTAGCCAAGTTACACAGAAGGTATTTGGCAAATGCTAAATGGAATATCAATAAACAAGTAAGTACTGAACCAAACTTTCCCAGTGTCTATAGAGATCATGGCTTCAACATGTAATCCAAGATAGAGTCGACAGTACACATGCATGAGTGTGCATGCCCGTGCGCACGTGTAAACGAGAGCATGGTCTGAACACGTGTGTGCTGGAGGGTGTTCATGTATGCATGCGTGTGTGTGTGTAGACGGGTGTGCCTGTGTACAGATATGTGTGCATGCCTGTGTGTGTGCATGTTGGTGTGCACGCGTGACCTGCCCTCCCTCTGCTGTTGCTGCCCACTGTTCCTCCAGGGAGTTTCTGCCTCAACCTCTCTCTCAGTACGGTGAGCTGAACCCTGCCTTCTTCTCGGTAACCCACTATGCCAGATTTAACTGTTTTATGATTAAATATCCTCTAGGCAACACTAGGAAAGTCAGGAGTCCTAAATAAGTCACATGGTTTGGCACCTTAACACCTGTGATCTCATATGCTCTTTACAGTAACCCTATGCAATGGGGATCAGTCAGTTGAGAATATTGAGTTCAGTCGCCTGTCACTGAAAAGCTAAGTTACTGGATAAAACCAGATGTCAGGGTTTGCCTTCTCTCACAGAATGCGAAGTCCAAATGAAGGCATTTTGGAGCTGGTCACCAGGGAGCCAGCTGGGGTCCACCTTGTTTAGGATCTAGATGGGCAGTGTGCTGGCACAGCATGGTGATAAATAGTGCTGCTTTCATTTTACAGAAGACGAAACGGAGGCTTCCAGAGGCTAAGTTATTTCGCCCCAAATCACACAGTGAAGAAGAGGTGGGTCTAGAATTCTAAGCCAGACTCTACACTCTAATCTGTTTGACCCAGAGTCTGTGCGATTTCACAGACCATAAGTAGACAAGCATTTGTACTCACGAGGAAGAGCTGGGCTCAGAAGAATCGACGGCCACAGAGACCATGTTCACGTGTGGCCAGGAGGAATTTGGAGAGGCTGCAGCCTCAGACTCCTTTTCAGTCTCGCTGTTTGACTGGAAGAAGCTGCCCTGTTCCTAATCTCTGCAGACTGTTCTGGTGTCCCCAGGACCACTCCCTTTGTTGTTTCGAGGCTGGCAAGAGCTGGGTCTGGGGATCCTGGAAGGCAGGGCTTTCCCGAGGGGTCACCAGCTACTGTCTGCTGAGGCTGCTCAGATAGTTTCATTCTAATCCTTGATAGCAGGCAGAGCTCTGCCGTTTATAACCATCCCATCCACCTCACATAGGGGCATTTGGGTTGGTGCCTCTCGGTCTGATCCAGCAGCCCACTGTGATGCCCTGGCCAAGTGCAGCCCTGAAATAGTCCCATTGATAGGAACGGTCCAGTAACGTCTGTGATACTGCAAAAAGCATAGTCTCTCTCCTTGCTTCCCAGCATTCCTGGAAATATATGAAATACAGGGCACTTTATCTTGCCACAAAGTTATTTTAAGAAATAACTTCGAAATAAGAAGGAAAATCAATTTTGTTTTATTTTATTTTATTTTTTTGAGACAGAGTCTCGCACTGTCGCCCAGGCTGGATCTTGGCTCACTGCAACCTCCACCTCCCAGGTTCAAGTGATTTTCCTGCGTTAGCCTCCTGAGTAGCTGGGATTACAGGCACCCACCACCACATCCAGCTAATTTTTTTTGTATTTTTAGTAGAGCTGGGGTTTCTCTGTGTTGGCCAGGCTGGTCTCAAACTCCTAACCTTGTGATCCACCTGCCTCAGCCTCCCAAAGTCCTGGGATTACAGGCATGAGCCACAACACCAGGACAAAATAAATTTTAAAGAGCCTAAAAAACACACACTGCAAATGTTGAGATGTGTCTGTATGTAGACTCTGAAGGTTGCACTGTGACCACATCTGCAAAGCTGCTCACACCACCTGCCTGCCTCACCTACTTCCTGCAGGGCTGCACCTGCTCCTCAATTCACATGTCCAGTTTTTCTGGGACTGTATCAAATGCCCTAATTCCCATCCTTTCCTAGAGCTCCATCTTTCTAGGCTAGATGGCTCCTTCTTTTTCAGGCCTTGGAGAAGACTTCACAGATGTGACTGAAGTCACATCCCTCCTTCCCTCACTGACAGTTCCCTCCCTTGCTGACAGTCCACCTCCCCAACTCAGGGCTGGGTGTCTCCTTCTGCTTCCAGGAGGTACAAGCTGCCTGCAGGTTTCCACCACAGGCAGCTGCTGACAGACAGATGCTCACACTGCCAAGGACAGAGACGCTGCTCCTCTGCCACCTGCCCCTTCTTGTCTGTCTCTGCCTGCCCAGGCTCTGGTGCTCACAGCTGAACTTGACAGGTTCTTTTCCAGCCTCCTCATAGGACTGTTTCCATCCAGTATTCAGGTTCCCTTTCCTCCAGGAGCAACCACAAGACCCGGCCATGAGCTCAGCTCTGTTTCTGCACCTGGCAGAATGCCTGACATACAGCAGTTGCTTGGGAAACCAGGTTTAACTGGTGAATGAACAAAAAGGTTCTGCAAGGCAGTGACCCTTCTGGATCTCTCCACAGCCGCCCGAAACAAAACCCTGCTTGCACCCTCCGAGAGAATTCTGAAAACTGGGAGCCCTGCCACACACACTTGAAATAAAACTCTGCTTGTACCCACTAAGAGAATTCCTAAAACTGGGAACATAGGAACCCCCTCCCCTACGTTTTTAAATAAAACGCCGCTTGCATCCCCTAAGAGAGTTCTTAAAACTAGGAACCCCTCGCCAATATTTTGAAGTTGACATTTAAAATTTTTTATCATGCATTGAAATGATTACAAAGAATGTTGCTTCTAAAATAACTTACGGACACAAAGAGGGAAACGAGAGACACTGGGGCCTACTCAAGGTTGGAGGGTGGGAGGAGGGAGGGTGGGAGGGGGACAGAAAAAATGCCGATTGGGTACTACATGTATTTCCTGGGTGATGAAATAATTTGTACACCAGTTTATACAGTACTCTGTAGTTTGTTTACCTGTATAACCTGCACAGGCAGCCCTAAACCTGAAAGAGTTATAATGATTTTTTTAAAGAATGTTGTTTCTGGCCTAGGACAAACATTTACATTTTAAAATGAAACTGTCATATCGCCCTTTAAAATGGACCCAATGGGTTCTAAATGCAATAGGTATTTGAAACCCACCAGAAATTTTTCATTGTTTCCTTTTCTCCTTTAATTCATATTCCCAGTCATTTCCCCTCACCCTCCACAGACTTTTATCCTAAAGCAGTATAAAGTATCTTTAGGCTTTACAATTTTTTTTAATTTACTGATTACCCCATCCTATTTTCTCTGACAAAGAAAAAAAAAAACTATGTAATCAAAACTGATTTTTAAAAAATAGCCCTATTGTCAAGACTATCTTGGGAAGGTAATTAAAATGTTTTGGCACTAGATAGAGGCCATGGCTGCATAACACTGTAAATGTGCTGAATGTGACTGAATTCTACACTGTAAATGTGACTGGATTCTACACTGTAAACGTGACTGGATTCTACACTGTAAATGTGGCTGAATTCTATACTATAAACGTGACTGAATTCTACACTGTAAACGTGACTGAATTCTACACTGTAAACGTGACTGGATTCTATACTGTAAACGTGGCTGGATTCTACACTGTAAACGTGACTGGATTCTATACTGTAAACGTGGCTGGATTCTACACTGTAAACGTGACTGAATTCTACACTGTAAACATGACTGGATTCTACACTGTAAATGTGGCTGAATTCTACACTGTAAATGTGGCTGAATTCTACACTGTAAATGTGACTGAATTCTATACTGTAAATGTGACTGAATTCTACACTGTAAATGTGCTGAGTGTAACTGAATTCTACACCGTAAATGTGGCTGAATTCTACAATGTAAATGTGACTGAATTCTACACTGTAAATGTGCTCAGTGTGACTGAATTCTACACCGTAAATGTGGCTGAATTCTACACTGTAAATGTGACTGAATTCTATACTGTAAATATGACTGAATTCTACACTGTAAATGTGCTGAATGTGACTGAATTCTATACCATAAATGTGGCTGAATTCTACACTGTAAATGTGACTGAATTCTATACTGCAAATGTGACTGAATTCTACACTGTAAATGTGCTGAGTGTGACTGAATTTTATACTGTAAATGTGGCTGAATTCTATACTGTAAATGTGGTTGAATTCTACACTGTAAATGTGACTGAATTCTATACTGTAAATGTGACTGAATTCTACACTGTAAATGTGCTGAGTGTGACTGAATTTTATACTGTAAATGTGACTGAATTCTATACTGTAAATGTGGTTGAATTCTACACTGTAAATGTGACTGAATTCTACACTGTAAATGTGACTGAATTCTATACTGTAAATGTGGTTGAATTCTACACTGTAAATGTGACTGAATTCTACACTGTAAATGTGGCTGAATTCTACGCTGTAAATGTGGCTGAATTCTACACAGTAAATGTGACTGAATTCTACACTGTAAATGTGACTGAATTCTACACTGTAAATGTGACTGAATTCTACATTGTAAATGTGCTAAACGTGTCTGAATTGTATACTTTAAAATGGTTAATGTTATGTTTTTTGAATTTCACCTCAATAAAAATTAAATTCATTTAAAAACATATATTGTCACCATAAGCCACTAATTTTGTGTTTTTTAAATTTTTGCCATGGATCCCTTTAGTGATCTGGTGAAACCCATAGACCTCTTCTCAGAATAATGTCCTTCAATGCAGAAAGTAAAATACACAAGATCAAACAGGAAACCAAGTGCACCAAAATACACCCATCAAATTAGCTTTAATCATGATACAGTCAGGCATGAGCCCCTTTAACACACTGTGGTGGTATGAGAGATACCGGTTTTCGTACAAGGCTCCTGGCTCATAACTCCCACACCCTTTGTTACAGTCTTTTATTATAACGTTGGCTGTGTTAGGTCTCAGGGGCAGCCTCTGACCTCTTGCCCCCTTTCAGATTAGAGTTCTGTCCCAAGGGAGGACCCTAATCTTCCCTGCCTTTCTGGTTGTGGGTCTAAGACCCTCCCATGAGAGCAACCCCCTATAGCCTGTGGGAAGGTATGCTGATATCTGGAAGCTTCTATAAAAACCCTAGAGGACTGGGATCCGGGAGCTTCCAGAGAGCTGAACATTTGGAGGTTTCTGGAGGGTGACGCCCAGGAAGGGCATAGAAGCTCCGTGTCCCTTCCCTATACCTCGACCTACCTTAAAAGCTCTGTGTCCCTTCCCCTATACCTTGACCTACCTGTCTCTTCATCTGTATCCTTTGGAGTAGCAATATCCTTTATAATAAATCAGTCAACGTGTTTCTCTGAGTTCTATGAGCTCCTCCAACAAATTAGCCGAACCCAAAGAGGGAGCCATGGGAAGCCGGCCTGTTGGAAGTTCCGGAAGCCTGGGCCTGTGGCCGGTGTGGGGGGCAGGCAGTCTTGGGGACTGAGCCCTCAACCTGTGAGATCTGGGAAGATGGTGTCAGAACACCCAGAGCACACCCAGCTGGTGTCAGCTGCTAGGTGTGTGGGAAAACCCCACACATTTGGCCACAGAAGGCTTCTTCTGTGCTGATGACTGCCGTGGTGTGAGAGCAGAGGAGAAACACGGTTTGAGGAGAATTTTTCCTGACACACACATTAACAAGATCTAGTTTGTTAATCCTAGTAACAATATATAAGTCCAGTAACTATTGCAACTTCGAAGCAACGCTAAGCAGAAACAATGTTTCAAGTTATCTGCAACGATTATAATGTGTGTGATAGAAACTGTCTCTGATTTCTCTTGGTGACAAAGTCACAGACACTTCAAGACCACTGCCATTTGCATGCATAATGGAAGGAAATGCTAAATTTCACTTCGAAGTTAGTGGGAAAAAAAGTAATTTTTTCATTCGAGTTCATGAACGCACTAAATTAATAATCCCACTCTATTCCAAATATAAGAAATTCATTCTGAATTGCATCATCATCACATAACTACTAACTTGTTAGTGGTATATAATTGAACAGAAGAGCATACATATGCTATAAATTTTGACAAATAAATAACATTCAAAGTAAATTTATGCTAAAATGTATGTGTTGATGAGATGGACGAGGTTGGGAGTTTTTTCCAGTTAGTTTTTCTCTGGGCGGCTAATACCTACTACTGGAATGATAGAGGGTTCAGCATCAATTATCTTCCTAGTGTTTATTTGGAGGGGTGTAAGCATGGAGGAAATTTTGTCCATGTACAGTTTCATTGAGCAACAGGACGCGATTGTGTGAACTCCTCCAGAGTTATGAGTCAAACATCACATGGTAGGCAGGGTGCGGTGGCTCACGCCTGTCATCCCAGCACCCTGGGAGGCCAAAGCGGGCGGATCGCTTAAGCCCAGGAGTTCAAGACCAGCCTGGACAACATAGCAAAACCCCGTCTCTACAAAAAATACAAACATTAGCCGGGCGTGGGGGTGAGCACCTGTAGTCCCAGCTACTTAGGAGGGTGAGGTGGGAGGAATGCCTAAGCCCAGGAAGCAGAAGTTGCAGTGAACTGAGATTGCACCACTGGAATCCAGCCTGGACGACAGAACGAAGCTCTATCTCAAGATATTGATGGTTTCCCCAAAGCCTCCTAGAGGGCAGCAGTGACAGAAACTGCATTCCAGCTGAACAGGGTCCCAGAACAGGACGGTCAGCCAGGCCCCTGCTCTTCCTGGCAGAGACAGAAACTGCATTCCAGCTGAACAGGGTCCCAGAACAGGACGGTCAGCCAGGCCCCCGCTCTTCCTGGCAGAGTCTCTGCATAGGGACACTGGGCTCACAGAACGGGCTCATAACCTGAGACAACCCCACCTGGCCCTTCTGGCTCTAAGCAATCACCTCACTGCTTCTGCCTCAAAACCATTCATGCTCTGAAACTGAAAAGAGAGCCACTGATTCTGGAAGACCTCCAAAACATCTTGGAAAAGGTTCAGAGCCCAGGGCCTCTGAGTACCTTGGTGGCTAGCACTGACTTGCCAGGACTTGGTTCACCCACTTCTAAAACGGCAGGAACGCACTGGCAGGGAGCCACCGAGGCACAGTTTCCCTGCTGAGTACCAAGCACGGCTCTCCTCCCACACCCAGCAACTACAAGCATCTGGCTGCTGAATAATGGCATGGCTTAACTTAGTTACACCCCTAATATCTGAGTGCTCCCCTAACAGGATATCGTGTGAGCTTCGATCCAGCAACAGTTTCTCCCATAGCCGAACCCAGGAATCAAAGGAGAGACATGAAAGTGGTCTGTCTTGCTGCACTGTCTACTAACCCATGCGAGGACCTTGGCTGTATGTCCCTTTAACTTAGGCTGATTTAGAGGTTTTGCTTCTCAAAAGAAGACATAATTGTTCTAATGAATGGAAGTTGAAACTGCCACCTGGTCATTTCACGCTCCTCATGCTACTGAATCAACAGACAAAGAAAGGGGTTACTGTGTGTGCTGGGATAATTGATCCCAGTTACCCGAGGGAAATTGGTTTGCTGCTATGGAAGGAGAGAAGAGAGACTATGTCTGGAATTCAGGGATATTTCCAGATCCAAGTAAAGATGAATGGAAAATTAAGCAATGTGCCAAAGGTAAAAACACAAAAGATTCAGACCCTTCAGAAATGAAGGCTTGGGTTACCTCACAATGTAAAAAAAGCAGCTCTGTCAAGATGAGGCAATAGATAAGGGCAAATGGAATCCAGGGGAAAAAAAAAGTAGGAAAAGGAAATTATTATGCAAAAAAAAAAAAAAAAAAAGGAATCTAGATACAGACCTTGTACCTTTCACAAAATTAAAATAGATTATAGACTTAAACATAAAACAAAGGCTGGGTGTGGTGGCTCATACCTGTAATCCCAGCACTCTGGGAGGCCGAGGAGGGTGGATTTCCTAAGCTCAGGAGTTCGAGAGGAGCATGGACAATATGGTGAAACCCCATCTCTATTAAAATACAAAAAAAAAAAAAAAAATTAGCTGGGAGTGGTGGCAGGCGCCTGTAGTCCCAGCTACTAGGGAGGCTGAGGCAGGAGAATCGCTTGAAACTGGGAGGCAGAGGTTGCAGTGAGCCAAGATCACACAACTGCACTCCAGCCTGGGCAATAGAGTGAGACTCCGTCAAAAAACAAAACAAAACAAAAAAACACACACATGAAACACAGCTTCTAGAAGATAATATAGGGGAAAATACCGAGACCTTAGGCTTGGCAATGAGTTTGTAAATACACCATAATAATGATGCATGAAAAGAAATGTTGTTAAGTTGGACTTCACTAAAATTAGAAGCTTCTATTTTGTGAAAGACATTGTCAAGAGAATTAAAAGACAGGCAATGGACTGGGAGAAAATATTTGCAAAACATATTATGGCAAAGGGCTTATATATAATGTACATATTATGTTGAGTATATTCAAACTCAACAATTAAAAAGTAACCTTGTTAAAAATGGGGAAAATATTTGAACAGACCCTTCAGTAAAGAGGATACACAGATGGCAGGTAAGTATATAAAAGATGCTCCCAGAGTTTGAGGCTTCAGTGAGCCATGATTACACCACTGAACTGATGCCTGCGTGACTGAGACCCTGTCTCCAAAACACAAACAAACAAAAAGCCAAAACAAAAAACCCAAAACAAATAAAGACGCTCAATAGCAGATGCCTTCAGGGACTTGCAAATTAAACCAGTGAAATACCAGGACATACCTATTAGAATGGCCACAATCTTTTAAAGTGACGCCAAACACTGGTGAGGACGTGTAGAAAGAGGAGCTCTCATTCACTGCTGGTGGGAATGCAAAACGGCACGGCCACTTGGAAAGATGGTCTGTCTCACAAAACTCAATGCTGTCTTCACATGCAATCTGGCAATCACGCTCCTGGGTATTTACTCAAAAGAGTTGAAAATACGTCCACACAAAAACCTGCATACAAATGTTTAGCAGCTTTATTCATAATTACCAAACACCGTCCTTCAGTAGGCTAGTGTGGTAACAAACTGTGGTATATAAGACAGTAAATTATTATTCAGTCGTAAGAAGAAACGAGCTATGAAGCCATGAATACATGGCAGAACCTAAAATTCGTGTCACGCGGTAAAAGAAGCCGGTCTGAAAAGACGACATCCTTTATGATTCCAACCACATGACAATCTGGAAAGGACAAAACTACGGAGACAATAAAAAGAGCAGTGGTTTCTGGAGGTTGGGAGAAGGAGGGAAAACCGGGCAGAGCACAGGAGGGTTTTAAGACACTGAAGCTTTTCCATATGGCACTGTCACGATAGATAGATGATATTCCTCCAAATCCATAAAACTTTGCAACACCAAGAGTGAACCCTACTGTAAAGCATGGAGACTTTAGTTAATAATGTATCAGTATGGTTTACTAACTGGAACAAATGTACCACACTAATGCAAAACGTGAACAATAAGAGAAAATGTGTGTGCTGAGAGGGGAGTGGTGTCATGTGAGAAGTTTCTGCATATAGTTCAATTTTTCTAAAAATCTAAAATTGTTCATTAAACATAGTCTATTAGACAGGCATGGTGGCTCACATCTGGAATCCCAGCACTTTGGGAAGCTGAGGCAGGCGAATCACCTGAGGTCAGCAGTTTGAGACGAGCCTGGCCAATATAGGGAAACCCTGTCTCTACTAAAAATACAAAAAATTAACTGGGCATGTTGGGGCATACCTGTAGTCCCAGCTACTCAGGAGGCTGAGGCTGGAGAATTGCTTGAACCCGGGAGGCAGAGGTTGCAGTGAGCCAAGATTGCACCACTGTACTCCAGCCTGGGCAACAGAGCAAGACTCAGTCTCAAAAAAAAGAAAAAAAGCCTATTAATTTAAAGTAATGAATAATGCGTCAGTGGGCTGTAGAAAAAGTCTCAAATCTGATGAAAACTGTAGGCCATGGATTTAAAAAACTCAACTCAAGCACAAGAAACAAACAAAATAAACCATGGTACATTATAAATTACTTAAAACCAATGATTAAAAAGAAAACACAAAAAGCAGTCAAGAAACACACATAATGTGCAAAGGAAAACATTAGAATGACAGCCAACTCCTTGTCAGAAATAATGCAAGACAGAAGGCAGTGGATCAACAATTTTCAAGTACCAACAGAACAATGTTGTCAATCTAGAATTCCATGCCTAGCAAAAATATCTTTCAAAAACAAAGGAAAGACATTTTTAAAACATATGGAGGTTGAAAGAACTTATCACCAGTAGACCTGCTCTATCAAATTGCTGTATACCTTTATACATACATATATATACATACATACATGTGTATATATATATATATATTTTTTTTTTGGCACAGTCTCGCTCTGTCACCCAGGCTGGAGTGCAGTGGTGTGATCTTGGCTCACTGCAATTTCCGCCTCCTGGGAAGAATCAAGAGATTCTCCTGCCTCAGCCTCCAGAGTAGCTGGGATTACAGGCACGTGCCCCCACGCCCAGCTAGTTTTTCCATTTTTAGTAGAGGCGAGGTTTCACCATGTTGTTCAGGCTGGTCTCGATCTCCTGACCTCAAGTGATCCACCTGCCTCGCCCTCCCAAAGTGTTGGGATTACAGGCGTGAGCCACTCTGCCTGGCCACCTTTCAATGTTTTTAATGCACATATAATCAAATACAAATATAGGTACAGAGACATATTTGGCCTTTGGGTCACTGCTTAACAAGGGTGTAATAATTCTATCACTTTTCCAAATATTGCCTTTCTTATTCAGTAATACCCAATGGATGTCCCTGGATGTCAGTGTTTTCGTAGATATACAATACACTATGATGCACACATTCTGTAAATTACTAAATTCCTCTTTAAAAAGAACATGATTGAGGTCAACTGAGGCCTAGAGATAAGTTACTGGACAAATAAGGCCATAGCAGCTTTGAATTTTCTTCCTTTTGGTTATGTGTATGTTTGTATACATTATTTTCCTCTACTCTTTTCTCCTATTGTTTTACATAATAATCATTGATGGTAGTTAACTGTACAATTTAGTTTTTAGATTTAGAACATTTGGGTGGGAGTTTGCTTGGACTCGAGAGGGACTTTACATCACACTGAGATGGACACAGCAACTAATGGAACTTTCGCCTCACGTTTCTGGATGAGAGCAATGTAATTGGTACAAATTATGGCTGCATCTTATTGGGAACAAGCATGAAGGTGTTTTGTGTGGCAGTTCAAACATGGGTAAAGGGAATCAATGGAAGCAAGTAGGAGGACTGTGCCTACCGTTTACCTTAGTCTCTCGACTCATTGTCTATATTCTGTTCTGTAATGCTGGGGCTAATACTACATTTCTCAGTCTAGTTTGTGTTGCTGTAACAGAATATCTGAGACTGGGAAATTTACAATGAACAGAAATCATTTTCTTACCACTACAGAGGCCGGGGAGTCCAAGATCAAGGGAACAGCATTTGGCGAGGGTCCCGTTGCTGTGTCCTTTAATGACAGAAGGCAGACAGGCTGAGAAGGGAGGCAGGGCACCGAGAAGAGGTGTCAAACCTACCCTTTCATGACAACATTAATTCCGCCCATGAGGTCAGAGTCCTCTTGGCCTAATCACCCTCAAACTTTCCACCTCTTAATACTGTCACACTGGCAGCCCAATTTTAGCACAAGTTTTGGAGGAGCCAAACACTCAAACCACAGCACTCTGCAAACTGCACTTGCTTTTCCCTTGATAGCAGACTTCTTATTAGGTTCTGCCAATGGGAGCTCCTAGGAGTTTGAAAGATGGAAAGAGAGGAGCTGCTTCCTCCTGTTTTCCTGTTTCTGTTGGTTGGCTCTAGCCCCAGTCGAGTCCCACCCACTTCATGCTGAGCACCAGTGGTAAGGAACCCTGCTCTGAGCACTGCTTGCCGTAGGTTCTGGTAACCTTCCCTCTCTTTTTTTGCACCACCACCCCCAGCCATGGAGTGGCAGCTGCTTTAGCTCCTAATCTCTGGGTTGTTTCACCTCCCATTTTGCCCTTCCAGCCTTCCAGCACCTACGTAACCAATTCATCAGGTTCGACTCCCTCTGTTTGAATTACCAGTGCAGTTTTCACTTTCCTGTCTGGACCCCGACTGACACAAATCCCATCTCGCACTGTGAATCTTAGGGCCTGAGTAATGTAAGCCTACCTAACAAATACCTGACGTCGCAACCTCAATCAGCGAGCTCAAAGTCAGTTAGCATGGTCCTCCAGTCTACAGACACAGTGAAAAGAGAATGCTTGTGCACCCACCGTGACAAACAGTCCATGCCTTCTTAGCCCAGTACTGACTGCAGTGGAATTGCATTGCTGAGTGCTTACTGAACATCAGCTACCACCTGGCAGTTACATTCACATAGAGAATGTGAGTGTAGAAGCTCTATCATCCCTTCCTGCCTTCAAGGTGCTTTTCACAGGGGAGGTCAATATTCTCAATGTGGGACAGGTGCATTACAGAGTTATGTACAAAGTAACTGGGGAGGAAGAGGATGAAAAGATTTACAATGTCTCTTCGCTGCACTCTCAGCACTCACCACCTGCCCGCATGCTGTGCATTTGTTTACTGCAGTTAAAATATGAGCTCCACGAAGGAGCATGTTTATCTGTTTCACTCACGAAACAATTCCCAGTACTGAGCAGAGTGACCAACACATGGTAGGTGCTGAATAAAAATGTTCAAACGAATTAAAGAAATTATCAAACAAGTGAACAAAAAGATATGCTTGAAGAGGCTTTGTATAATATTAATACTATATCAATAAAGTGTGAACAGTTTAAATAACAATATAGGATAGGGGCCGGGCATAATGGCTCATGCCTATAATGCCAGCACTTTGGGAGGCCGAGATGAGTGGATCACCTGAGGTCAGGAGTTCGAGATCAGCCTGGCCAACATGGTGAAACCCCATCTCTAGTAAAAATACCAAAAATTAGCTGGGAATAGTGGCGGGCACCTGTAATCCCAGCTACTTAGGAGGCTGAGACAAGAGAATCGTTTGAACCTGGGATGGGGAGGTTGCAGTGAGCCGAGATCATGCCATTGCACTCCAGCCTGGGCAACAATAGAGAAACTCTGTCTCAAGGAAAAAAAAAAAATATATATATATATATATATATACACACACACACACACACACACACAAACAGGACAGATTACATACCTTTGGAAATATTTTGAGCCATGCATCCATTAAAAATAAAACTCTGGGTGGCTCGGGCCTGTAATCCCAGTCTTTGGAAGGCTGAAACAAGTGGATCCCTTGAACCCAAGAGTTTAAGATCAGCCTGGGCAACATGGTGAAGCCCTGATCTACAAAAAATAAAAAAAATTGCCAGGCATAGTGGCATGCACCTGTAGTCCCAGCTACTCCAGTTACTCGGAAGGCTGAGGTGGGAAAAATCACTTGGACCTGGGAGGTCGAGGCTGCAATGAGCCAGGATTGACCCACAGCACTCCAGCCTGGGCAACAGAGTGAGACCCTGTCTCAAAAATAAATGAATAAAAATAAATAAATAAATAAACAAAACTCTAACAATGTGCTTGTCCTCAAAGTTGTTCATGATGTAATACTTTCTTTATTCTTTATTTTTTTATTTTTGAGACAGGGTCTTGCTCTGTAGCCCAGGCTGGAGTGCAATAGTGCCATCATCTCGGCTCGCTGCAACCTCTGCCTCCTGGGCTCCAGCAATTCTCATGCCTCAGCCTCCCGAGTAGCTGGGACTACAGACACATGCCACCACGCCCAGCGAAGTTTTGCGTTTTTGGTAGAGATAGTGTTTCACCATGTTGCTCTGGCTGGTCTGGAACTCATGAGCTCAAGTGATTTGCCCATCTTGGCCTCCCAAAATGTTAGGATTACAGGTGTGAGTGACTGTGCCGGCTGATGTAGCATTATTTATTTATGTGAGACAGAGTCTCGCTCTGTCACCAGGCTGGAGTGCAGTGGCACGATCTCGGCTCACTGCAACCTCTGCCTCCCAGGTTTAAGCGATTCTCCTGCCTCAGCCTCCCGAGTAGCTGGGGCTACAGGCATCCGCCACCATATCCAGCTAATTTTTGTATTTTTAGTAGAGACGGGGTTTCACAGTGTTGGCCAGAAGGGTCTCTATCTCTTGACCTCGTGATCCACCTGTCGCGGACTCCCAAAGTGCTGGGATTACAGGCGTGAGCCACCATGCCCGGCCAGCATTATTAAGTAAAGAAAAAAAGCTCACAACAAAAGTTTGCTGTCCAAAGTTCATTCCTTTTTTCTAGGAACAGCACCCAAACTTGTTTCTAAGAACCACCTCTTTCCATCCTCACCATGTGGCCGAGGGGTTGCCTCCTCAGGAGTGTCCCCTGGCATAAGCCAGTCAGCACATCCCATCCAACTGGCCACATCTGTGGCCATGGCACCCAATTATGAAAAATAAGATTGTAAGAGAGTTTCCTGAGGCTTCTGTAAAAAACAAAATGTTATTTTTCTTCTTAAGAAGCCACTCAGTAAGATCGTCTCTCTTGCCCCGAGTGGCACAGAATGATGACAGGTTACTTTGCTGCCACGTTTGGTGGAGATGCGGACAGTGGATCTGCCAGCTCAGAGAGCAGAGTGAGGAGAAAGAGAAACCAACTCATTCAAATCACTTATTCACGCCTCCCCGAAGGTAACCCTGCTCTGGAGTTTCAGTTTGGTAAAGCCTATGCATTCTATTACTGCTTGGGTCCAGACGGATTGAGTTTCCTGTCTTTTGGGATTAAAGGAGTCTGGACTGATATGCAGAGCATGATTCCAATGTGGTTTTCTAAACATGTTTTAAACATACAATCAAAATTTTAGAAGTATCATCAAAACCCACTATTTTCACCTACCAATCCACTCCTCAGTGCCCAGGCGTTTGCTTTTATTCCTCCAAGAAATAGCTCTGGTAGCCAATGAGATTGATTTATACACAAATGGAAAGAGAGTTTCCAGATAAATCCTGCAAGAGACGACAGTGGCTTGTGGCAGCATGGTTGTGGTGGATGCGTGAGAGAGAGTGATGGGGAGTGTGTAGAAAAGGTCAAAAAGAACATTGAAGAAAAGGTTAACAGTGGTTGTCTTGGTTTGTATATTGCTTTGTTTTTCTTTTTACTTATTTGTATTTTCTAAGCTTTCTAGAATAAACTTGTATTTTCTGGGTCATATTTCTAGGTCTCTGCCCTAGCTCACAGGATGGATATCAGTAGTGACATGATATCAGTATAATTTTAATCTCAACCTAAGATAATACAGTACTCTGAGTTCCTAATTCTGTTTGCTTAAGATGCAAATTCTTAGAAGTTACCAGATGACGCAGACTGAGGGGTTTGTTAAATAGACTGAACGAAGCAAGAGACGCAGATTGGGGGGTTTTGCTAAATAGACTGAACGAAGCAAGAACCTAGACTCTTCATTCCAGGTTTTCTTTTCCACTCTAGCTTCAGACTTTACACCAAATGTTTATTAATGCAAACATCTGAGCACACCAGAAAG
Organism: Macaca nemestrina; assembly: GCF_043159975.1. Taxonomy (NCBI): domain Eukaryota; kingdom Metazoa; phylum Chordata; class Mammalia; order Primates; family Cercopithecidae; genus Macaca; species Macaca nemestrina. The sequence goes on along the minus strand of NC_092129.1, from coordinate 1,125,959 downwards.
AGTAAGAAGAACCACAGAGAAAGAAGGCTCCTCTAGAAGAATGGTAATATCTTCTACATCAGAAACAGGAACATGTGGCCTCATTAGTACTATAGCACTTGCTAAAGTCATGAGGAAAGATCCCAAACTCTCTGCAGTTATGCTTTGCAAGCTTCCTGGCGTTGGCCCCGTGTTTGGGGTGTACCAGGGGGAGAGTGAGGGGTTCCAAGGGAAGGCCGGAGGTGCTGGCGGATCTCAGGCATCATAAGTAACAATGACAAAAACACGGATGTGCAGAAATCAATAAGCTGAGACTCACTCAGGAGGCTTTGAGAAGCCAGTCGGTGCCTATGGACCAGGCTGAACATCTGTCAGGCAAACAAAAAGCAAACTGAGAAGAACAAAGGCGAGAGGGATTATTTTCACTCAAGTTCTTCTTCAGGCTCAGCAGGTGACATCCAAGCTGCTTGGCCTTCCTTCCTTCAGACACTGAAACTCCACGGAGGGTGTGCTGCCCAGCAAACCCCACACCAGCAACCCCAGCACAAAAGAAGGAGGAAGAAAACAAAACGCAGATGGAAAATTCAGGCAGAGCCACACCGTGGCCATGTCAAAGCTTCCCACGTCCTCGCTAATTTCCACAGAACCATTGTGCTTGAGTGGCAGAACCATCCATCTCCAAGGGGCGTATAAGAGCAGTTAATTGAAGTCTTACTCCCCTCCTTTTTTATTCTTAAGGCCAGAAGCTGGGGGAAAGGAGGAAAGCGGAGGAGCCACAGGTCTTTGCAAAACGAACAGAGCTCAGAGACAGCCAGATCCCAGGCACGGGGCGCAGCCATTAGTAACACAAACGGTTCACAGTGGGGAAGCCACGCTGCGCCATGTGCCGGCTTCTCTCACTGCCTTCAGTCTTCACCCAGCTGCTATGAGGCAGATTCTGCGACTACCCACCGCGTTGTGCACACTCAAGAGACAAGGTGTCCCCGGGGCTGGGAGTGGGGCTGCCACAAGTCTTCCCTATTCAACAGTTGACAAAACCACTCAGGAATTAGCCCACATTCCCACAGCTGGTATGTGCCTAGGTGATATTGCATTACAAACCTACCAACAAAATTAAGATCACCAAATAGCATTTATAAGGCGGCTTGGGGGTCAAGTTTTATGGGTTAAGTTTAGACATACCCATCACAATGATTTTTAAATATGTCCACAAATTCTTTGATATTCCTCCCTTCCAAAGGCAGAGTCTCCTTCCTTTCCTGTAAGCGTGGCAGTGCTTCACAACTCCCTTCGCACAAACAGAACACGAAGCAATGAAGAGGTGTCGCTTGTCATAAGAAGGCGTGTGTACCCTGCTCACTTTCTCGGGTCTCTTGCTCTGGGGGAGTCCAGTTGCCATGTTGTGAGGGCGCTCAAGCAGCACTATGGAGAGTCCTTGTGGTGAGGAGCTGAAACCCCCCACCCAGCAGCCAACACTCACTGGCCAGGCATGGGATTCAGCCATTTCAGAAGCAGATCTTCCAACCAGGTTGAGGTCAAGGTCAAGCCTTCAGACGACTTCAGCCCAGCTTCATGGCAGTGTTCTAAGACACCCCAAGCCCGAACTGCCCAGCAAAGCTACACTGACAGACTGTGTTAGAGTATAACTGTTTAGTATTAAACCATTTAATTTGGGGGTAATTTGTCATGTGTCAATAGATAGCTCAGACTTCCACCTTTATCTACCTTATGCCTATTATGAGATACCACAGTTGCCAAGGCTGAAGTTTAACGTAAATGCCCTATCCCTTTTGGTGAAACTGGAGACTTGCAGGCACCGTGGAACGACAAAGCTGACAAAGCTGTTCCCCTAACTCATGTTGCTCTCCCAGGGCACAGCTGGACTGCACTTCTCAGCCCCCTTGCAGCTGGGTGCGAGGGGACTGAGGTGCGATCAGTGAAATATGGGCCAAAGCAGTTATCCTGCTTCCAAGCCTGACTCATAAAACCTTCCCAGGTGGCCTGCTATAAACCGAATGCGCCCCAGAATTCACATGTTGAAGGCCTAATCCCCAGTGTGACCATGTTTGGAGATAGGGCTTTGAGGAGGTAAAGTTAAGTGAGGTCACGAGAATAGGGCCGAGCCAATAGGACTGGTCACCTTACCAGAAGAGGAAGAGAAATCTTTCTCATTCCACATGAACACACCAAGGAAAGGCCAAGTGAGGACACAGCAAGAAGGCAGCCATCTGCTGCCCGAGGAGAGAGCCCTCCCCACAGCCTGACCCTGCTGATGCTTTGATCTCAGACTTCCAGCTTCCAGAACTGGGAGAAAATAAACTCCTGCTGTTTAAGTCACCCAGTCTATGATATTTGGTTATGGCAGCCTGAGCAGACTAAGACAGATTCTCCATGTTCCCTCTTTTCCAATCTGCCTGCTGGATATTGAGACTCAGGGCAACCTTGGAAATCACACGTGGAAGGTGGCAGAACCCCGTCGGCTTGGGTGCCTGAATGTCTACGTGGAGCAGAGACCTCCCGCCACTGCTGTAACCGCTCCTCAGGGTCACCTACTGTGAGCTTCACAAGAAAGAAACTTCTACTGTGTTTTGCCACTGAAAGTTCAGGCTTGTTGGTTATGGCAGCTAGTATTCTATAACTAATACCTATTACATTCATTGTGTTAATTGTATCAGAGTTTCTTTGTATGTTTGCGAACATTAGGGAACCCCTATTTTATTAATTTATTTCACTAATCTGTAGTTTCAACTCCCGCAGACTGACTCAGAAAACAATGACATACAACTGCCTGTGGTGAGGACCAGTTTCTTGTTCAGGATCCTGCATTCCAGGGCCTATATGAGCCCAGGGCTGTGGTTTTGGGGGTGCCTGTTTGACTCTAATGGATGCTGTCAGACAACTCTTGTTCACAGGGTGAGAAATCTTCACTTTTCAGTGAAATCTTTGAATGCTGGGTTAGAAACAGGGCACATGCAGGGTTGTGTAGTAATGCTAGGATACTAGGTATTCTAGCAATGTTTGCTATGCTTTCTCTCTTTCTGAAAGATGTTAATCTCCTTCTACATCCAGGGCACATGAACACACTGTCCAACATTCCCAAGGGGAATAAAACTTTCTTTCCCCTGTCACTGGGAAAGCCACATTTTCCCATAGAATTCAGCGTAGTGTTTGCTTACGTGGATTCTGGTGGTGACCATTTCCTAATCCCTAACCTGCAGGTCAAAACTTCAGGTGTATACGAATGCATTACTTGACTTATGTGCCTCAGTTTTCTTTCTTTTTTTTTTTTTTTGGAGACAGTTTCACTCTGTCACTCAGGCTGGAGTGCAGTGGCACCATTTCAGCTCACTGCAACTTCCACCTCCCAGGTTCAAGCAATTCTCCTGCCTCAGCCTCCCAAGTAGCTGGGATTATAGGCATGCACCACCATCCCCTGGCTAATTTTTGTATTTTTAGTAGAGATGGGGTTCACCATGTTGGCCAGGCTGGTCTTGAACTCCAGACCTCAGGTGATCCGCCCACCTCGGCCTCCCAAAGTGCTGGGATTACAGGCCTGAGCCACCGCGCCTGGTCAGTTTTCTCATCTACACAGTAGGCATAACGATAGTATCTACCTCGAAGGAGTGTTGTGAAGATTGGGCTGGATAATATGTGTCAATCATGGATCACAGTGACCAGTGTTCAACATCAGTAAGTCATGACTATTAATGTCACTGTGGTGACAGTGAAAGTGATTGCTACTACCCCTGCCAAGGAATAAAAGATCCCAGGCTCTGGGAAAAGTCCTACGTTCATTCCCATTTCCTGGAGGAGCCCCCAGGACAGCCCTTTCACCTGGGCATTGGGAGTGGTTGGCCCAGGCCTTCTTGCAATTCTCTACCTGGCTACTGGTTCTACTGGCCACCTCAGACCTCTAGCCTGTGACAGCACAGCCACCCTCTCCCTGTAGACATGCCACTCACAAACAGGGTCCCAGGGGGCCCAGAGGGGACAGGGCTCTGCGAGACTTACTTTCTTACCAGATGAGACTGTTGAATCCAAGAAAATGGGGCTGTGCTCTAGGAACCTGTGGGACTCCTTTGTCTAGAGCCATCTGCCTTAGCAGCCTCCCGGGTCCCAGGATGGTCCGACTCCGTCACCCACGCTTAATTCCTAGTCCTGCTCTTTGTGCCTATTTCTAACGAGGACCAGGAGGTGGGGAGGAGAGAAGGAGAGGAGGCGAGGAGGGGGGAGGACAGGAAGGTGAGGAGGATGGTGACATGTGAGTATGAGGACCAGGAGGTGGGGAGGAGAGAAGGAGAGGAGGTGAGGAGGTGAGGAAGGGGGGAGGAGAGGAGGAGAGGAAGGTGAGGAAGATGGTGGACATGTGAGCATGAGGACCAGGAGGTGGGGAGGGGAGAAGGAGAAGAAGTGAGGAGCGGGGGGAGGAAAGGAAGGTGAGGAGGATGGTGACATGTGAGTATGAGGACCAGGAGGTGGGGAGGAGAGAAGGAGAGGAGGTGAGGAGGTGAGGAAGGGGGGAGGAGAGGAGGAGAGGAAGGTGAGGAAGATGGTGGACATGTGAGCATGAGGACCAGGAGGTGGGGAGGGGAGAAGGAGAAGAAGTGAGGAGCGGGGGGAGGAAAGGAAGGTGAGGAGGATGGTGACATGTGAGTATGAGGACCAGGAGGTGGGGAGGAGAGAAGGAGAGGAGGTGAGGAGGTGAGGAGAAGGGGAGGAGAGGAGGAGAGGAAGGTGAGGAGGATGGTGGACATGTGAGCATGAGGACCAGGAGGTGGGGACGAGAGAAGGAGAGGAGGTGAGGAGGGAGGGAGGACAGGAAGGTGAGGAGGATGGTGACATGTGAGTATGAGGACCAGGAGGTGGGGAGGAGAGAAGGAGAGGAGGTGAGGAGGTGAGGAGAGGGGGAGGAGAGGAGGAGAGGAAGGTGAGGAGGATGGTGGATATGTGAGCATGAGGACCAGGAGGTGGGGAGGAGAGAAGGAGAGGAGGTGAGGAGCGGGGGGAGGAAAAGAAGGTGAGGAAGATGGTGACATGTGAGTATGAGGACCAGAAGGTGAGGAGGGGAGGAGGGCAGGAGGAGAGGAAGGTGAGGAGGATGGTGGACATGTGAGTATGAGGACCAGGAGGTGAGGAGGGGATGAGGAGGGGGGAGGAGAGGAAGGTGAGGAGGATGGTGGATATGTGAGCATGAGGACCAGGAGGTGGGGAGAAGGAGAGGAGGTGAGGAGGGGGGAGGAGAGGAAGGTGAGGAGGATGGTGGACATGTGAGTATGAGGACCAGGAGGTGAGGAGGGGATGAGGAGAGCAGGAGAGGAAGGTGAGGAGGATGGTGGACATGTGAGTATGAGGACCAGGAGGTGGGGAGGAGAGAATAAGAGGAGGTGAGGAGGGGGGAGGAGAGGGGAGGAGAGGAAGGTGAGGAGGATGGTGGACATGTGAGTATGAGGACCAGGAGGTGAGGAGGGGATGAGGAGAGCAGGAGAGGAAGGTGAGGAGGATGGTGGACATGTGAGTATGAGGACCAGGAGGTGGGGAGGAGAGAATAAGAGGAGGTGAGGAGGGGGGAGGAAAAGAAGGTGAGGAGGATGGCGACATGTGAGTATGAGGACCAGAAGGTGAGGAGGGGAGGAGGGCAGGAGGAGAGGAAGGTGAGGAGGATGGTGGACATGTGAGTATGAGGACCAGGAGGTGGGGAGGAGAGAAGGAGAGGAGGTGAGGAGGTGGGGAGGAGAGGAAGGTGACACGTGAGCGTGAGGCTCCAGGATCTCAGAATCCCTGAAAGGCGGATTTGCAGCTGCTCCTCTTCCCCACACCTGCCAATCACCATGTCCTGCAGATCCGCCTCCTAAGCACCTCTCAATTCACCACCCTTCTGCACCACAACTCTAATATTTACGTCTTTATTTATTTATCTTGAGACAGGGTCTCACTGTATTTCCCAGGCTGCAGTGCAATGGCACCATCTTGGCTCACTGCAACTTCCGTTTCCCTGGTTTAAGTGATTATCCTGCCCCAGCCTTCTGAGTAGCTGAGATTACAGGCACGTGCCACCGTGCTTGGCAAATTTTTGTATTTTTAGTAGACACGGGGTCTCACCATGTTGGCCAGGCTGGTCTCGAACTCCTGACCTCTGGTGATCCACCCGCCTCGGCCTCCTGAAGTGCTAGGATTACAGGCGTGAACCACCGTGCCCAGCCTCTTTTTTAGAACCCAGCCTTGGCTGTGACTTGGTCTCTCTTCCTCCCGTTGAACTTAAACAACTGCTGGAATGACTGATCAAAATCCCAAGTCTCACCACTCACCCCCTACTTAAAATGCTTGGTTGGCTTCCTGAAGCCTTCAGAACGAAGTCCAGGGCTCTCCACCTGCCCTCTCCTCATTCTCCTTTGCAAAATGTTACTGATCTTCCTACAGCTAGGGGAGCTTCCAGCTGCCACCACAAGGCCACATGCACTGCTGGGCACGGAGGTTGCCAGATGGCTGTTCCTGCCTCCTGCTCTTTTAGTCTCTCCTGCTGAGCCCTCAGATGCGGGTGTGCCCGGGTTCTTTACGGCTCATCTCTCTTCCCCAGAAATTTCACCCAGACCCATGCTTTCAATCTACAACAATTCAGAACCTAAATGGCTGTTTTCAGTCTATTAATCTGCCATGTACTTCCTCATTCATTTATTAAATAAATCACCAAAGATTCATGGGGTTTCTTGCATACCAGGAAAGAAAGGGTAGGAAAAAATGGCCCCATACAAAGTATTGGAGAGTCTAATGAAGAGATCAGAACAAGCACAGAAGCAACAACAGAAAGACTAAATGCCATAAGCAAGACAGAAACAAGATCTGTGGAAGCTGGAAGAAGGCAGAAATGGTTTTATCAGTAGTATCAGGAAAGGTTTCTTGAAGAGGGAATCTCATTCACTCAGCACAAATCTTTTGGGCACACACTATGTCCCAGGCACATAGGCATTTAGGAGGGACCCAAAGGGGGAATAGAATTTTGACTGCGTTGGAGGAACTACAGAGGAGTGAGGAAAAGGAGGCATGGAGGGCTGAGGGAATAGTAGGTAAGGCAACCGGCAGAGTGAATTGGTTCTGTCTTCTGACAATAGGGCCCTGGTTGTCCTCTCAAAAACTACTGCTCCCTCTTCACATAACTGGGGAAAGCCGACCTTCACTCCCAGCTCCAGGGCTGGGTCCTCAGCGGCTTCAGTCAGTCAGCATCTCCCATCTTCCTGATGAGAGCAGTTACTTCAAGGACAGGCTTGTGGCCCAGTTAGAATCAGTGATGTTAGAGTACACAAGAGGCAAATACACAAGGCAAACCAGATAAATGAAGGAAAACTTGGATTCAGTGACTGGACCAAGTCTCGCCTGAAGTCCCTTTATTCTTTAAGCCATTTTTAGTTGGGTTTTTCTTTACCCGTAACCTACAAAGTCCTGTAGACGCAGTGAATAAAGATGTTGAGGCAGGAAAGCAGGGGAAGTCCAAGAAACTACAGATTGTTCTAGAAGTTAAGCAAGCAACAGGAGATACATCTGCAAAGACAGATTTTTTAAATCATTGTAATAACTCTTTAAATGTAACAATAGCAGCTATTATTTATAATGACCACTTATTTCATGTCAGGTACTCTTTTAGGTTGTATGTGTTAATTGATTTACTTAGTCCAATGAAATAGATGCCACCATTATCCCTCCTTTTTAACAGATGTGGAAACTGAGGCATTGGATAGTCTGACTTATCCAAGGTGGCAGTTACTGGATGACAAAGCCAAGATTCACACCCTGTCATCTTACTTCAGAGCCTGAACTCGGAAACATTATGCTGTTGTTTGTAGTTTTCAGTGAACTGTAAGAAGCTAAAAGATCTGTAATCTTACAAGCTTTGGGGTCAGATTCAACTTCTTCCACTTTCTAGGTAGTGTGCCTTTGGAAAAGAATTGAACCTCTCTGAGTCCCAGGTTCTCCATCTATGTGGCAAAACAGAGGTGCTGTCCGAAATGAAATAACGCACTGAAAGAGCCTAGCACCACAATGAGCTCACAGGCAGGCTCCTTTGCCTTCTCCTGTTCCTGCCTCCTGCTGTGCCAGCTCATTGTCCTGGATTCTGGGCCGGTTGGGTTAACATGAAGCTCCTTTCTTACCTTTGTTGACCTACAGTGGCTAACAAAACCCAGTTGCAGACCCAGGAGGAGCAAGAAGCACTTTCCTTTTATGTCTGCAGCCCTAAGTAATCCTCCTCCCAGAGTCTCCCAGAGAGGAGAGACTGTCGGCTGTGCCCCTCCCCTTAAGCCCACTGCTCTGCTTGGCTCTTGCTCGAGACATATGGCAGGGGCTTTGTCTTCAAATATGTCTGCTTTCAAGTTGAATACAACCATTGTCTGGGCCTGGGCCCTCCAGGAATTTACTGATGAGGGCAGGTTGATGACAGCACAGAATTTCAGTTGAAAGTTTCCAGTTGGCTGGTTGTCAGCAGCTGAGATGGTCAGGGAGCTGACCTGGGCTGAGATTCCCAAACTGCCCCTCTTTTTTTTTTTTTTTTGAGACAGAGTCTTGCTTTGTCGCCCAGGCTGGAGTGCAGTGGCGCGATCTCTGCTCACTGCAACCTCCATCTCTCGGGTTCAAGAGATTCTCCTGCCTCAGCCTCCCAAGTATCTGGGACTACAGGCACCTGCCACACCCGGCTAATTTTTGTCTATTTAGTAGAGACAGGGTTTCACCATTTTAGCCAGGCTGGTCTTGAACTCCTGACCTCAGGTGATCTGCCCACCTTGGCCTCCCAAAGTGCTGGGATTATAGGTGTGAGCCACCGCACCTGGCCTGGCCTGAACTGCCCCACTTGTGAGGAAGGTCCTGGACACTGTCCCCCACCTAGTCTGAAGACCCTCTTGGACACTTGGAGGCCCGGGGTATGGCTGCAAGGGTGGGGAGTGGAGTTGGGGTAGCCCATGGCTAACATGTGTGAACAGAATGAAGGGAGTAGCAAAGCAGGCAGGACCCACTGCATGGCTGCCCCAGGGCCAGAGTGACCAGGGCACCCCAGGTGAAACAGAGTGGCATCTGACTGTGGGCCTTCCTCTAACTTTTTGTTCTTGAATAATCTTTGAGATTTACAGAGTAGTTGAAAAGATAGTACAGAGTTTCTATATATCCTTCATCCAGCTTTGCTAATGTCAAAATTCTGTGTAACCTGGGTACATGTACCACAACTAAGAATTAACATTGGTTCTGTGAGTCCATAGACGGTAATTAGTAAACAAACAAATAAAATTAAAATAAATAAAAATTAGCATAGACATGTGTCAAAACTAAGAATGAACATTGGCATATGTATCAAAACCAAGAATGAACATTGGCACATGTATCAAAACTAGGAGTTTATGTTGACATTTGTATCAAAACTAAGAATTAACATTAGCACATGTATCAAAACTAGCAGTTAACATTGGCACACCACCACTACTAAGCTCCAGACCATATTCAGATTTCACCCGTTCTTCTGCCCCAGGACACATCCAGGACCTTACACCGCATTTAGGTGTTATGCCTTCTCAGGCACTCTGGTCTGTGACAGTTCCTCAGGCTTTCCTTGAATATCCCATGAAGTGGGTTTGTCTGCTGTTTCCTCATGATTAAATTGAGGTTGTTGGCTTTGGGGAAGAACGTGAGCTGCCTTATAGCAATGTGGCTTGGGTGATGTTAGCCTTCATCTCCTGGTTGAGGTGGGTCTGCCAGGTTTCTCCACTGTAAGTAACTAGATTTTCTATTTAACATTCTGTTCTAAAGCCTCTAAATCCAGCCCACACTCAGGGTTGGCGTAGGGAGGGAGCGGGGAAGGACTCACATGTATTGATTGGAGTGCAGAGGCTTTTGAAAGCAAAAGATGTCGGTTTTGGGTGCCATAGCTCAGACCACTGCTTTAGAAAGTTTCCATGAGGTTAGGGCCCTTCTGTGGGCTCACGTTTCTTTTTTTTGTCTTTTTTTTTTTTTTTTCCTTTTTGTGGAGAACGGGGTCTCGCTATATTACCCAGGCAGGTCTCGAACTCCTGGGCTCAAGCTGTCCTCCCGCCTCTGCCTCCCTGAGAGCTGGGATTACAGGCGTGAGTGGCTCACGTTTCTTCAGAACAGCCAGTTGTGAACTTTAGAATCCTGATTTGAGCACTGTAGTGCCCCCAGAGAGCTAATGAGAGACGGACAGAGAAGGTATGGCACGTGGAGCCAGCCCCACCCCCCGGAGGGTGAGTGGAAAAGCCGGCTCTCCAAAACACCTTCCCTGCGGGGCCTGGCTAACGGAGGCCCTCGGCCCACTCCAGATCCCTCCCTGTTGGCGTTCCCTGAAATCTGTCCCTGACCATCGACCCCTCAGGAAAGTGGACCTTCCCTATCAGACCCAAAGACCGCTGCCTGACACTAAGGCCTTTCAGGAATCCTCCTGGCCTGTAGGCCCTTGACCAGTCACTGGACCCTCCCTTTCCCTCCTGTTTGATTTTCTGACTAAGCTTATCTCTCAGTTGTGGAACTGCAGTGCACATAAGACACACCCCTCCCTAATTGGGAATGCAGCTTCACACCCAGAGTGGGTTCTCTGGGGTGAGATGAGGGTCCTGATGAGAGAGGGGTCTGAAACCCTTAACCACCCAGAGTGGGCTACCTGGGGTGGGATGAGGGTCCTGATGACAGAGGGGTCTGAAACCCTTAACCAGGAGGGTTTTCTTCTGGCCTCTTGGTATTATATTTGTCTCCTCAGTCACACCCCCCTGCCCCTGCTGTTTCTGACTCTCCCTGCCCCTGTGGTTCTAGTTCTGGTCTCGGATGACTCCCCACTGTCTGCTCACTGATGGAGCCGGTTGCCTCACTTCCTGCCTGTGGTTCCTGGTGTTGCTTTGTCTTCTCAGGCACTTCTATGACCAAATCAATAAGTCTCCCTCAAAAACCATGTGGTGTGAGCAGCTGAGGCTGAGACAAGAGGTCACCTGCTCCATGTCACATGGCCATGTAGCTCCAGTGCACAGGCAGGAGAGCTGGACCCACGCGTTCACTCCGCAAGCATGTACTGAACTAAATGCCAGGCTCCCATCTACTAGACTAGAAGAGAGAATGTCCGGCCCAAAAAGAACAAGTCCATAAACAACAAGCAGGCATTGCCAAAGCAGAGCAGTACTGACCTCTCTGAGGAACTGTCATTTGCCAGAGCCAACGGGAATGAGAGGCATGTCCCACAGCCATCAGGAGAGGGAAATGAGTATGTCCTGCAGCCATCAGGGGAAGAAAAAGAGGGGCATGCACTGCAGCCATCAGGGGAAGGAAATGAGGAACAGGTCCTGCAGCCATCTGGGGAAGGAAATGAGGAACAGGTCCTGCAGCCATCAGGGGAAGGAAATGAGGAACAGGTCCTGCAGCCATCAGGGGAAGGAAATGAGGGACATGTCCTGCAGCCATCAGGGGAAGGAAATGAGAGGCATATCCGGCAGCCATCAGGGGAAGGAAATGAGGCACATGATCTGCAGCCATCAGGGGAAGGAAATGAGGGACATGTTCTGCCACCACCAGGGGATGAAAATGAGGGACATGATCTGCAGCCATCAGGGGAAGGAAAGGAGGGGCATGTCCTGCACCCATCAGGGGAAGGGAATGAGGGACATGTTCTGCAGCCATCAGGAAAAGGGAATGAGGGGCAGTCTGCAGCCATTAGGGGAAGGAAATGAGAGGCATATCCGGCAGCCATCAGGGGAAGGAAATGAGGCACATGATCTGCAGCCATCAGGGGAAGGAGATGAGGCACATGTTCTGCAGCCATCAGGGGAAGGAAATGAGGGACATGTCCTGCAGCCATCAGGAAAAGGGAATGAGGGGCAGTCTGCAGCCATTAGGGGAAGGAAATGAGAGGCATATCCGGCAGCCATCAGGGGAAGGAAATGAGGCACATGATCTGCAGCCATCAGGGGAAGGAGATGAGGCACATGTTCTGCAGCCATCAGGGGAAGGAAATGAGGGACATGTCCTGCAGCCATCAGGGGAAGGGAATGAGGCACATGTTCTGCAGCCATCAGGGGAAGGAAATGAGGGACATGTCCTGCAGCCATCAGGGGAAGGAAATGAGGAACATGTCCTGCAGCCATCAGGGGAAGGAAAGGAGGGACATGTTCTGCAGCCATCAGGGGAAGGAAAGGAGGGGCACGTCCTGCAGCCATCAGGGGAAGGAAATGAGGAACATGTTCTGCAGCCATCAGGGGAAGGAAATGAGGAACAGGTCCTGCAGCCATCAGGGGAAGGAAAGGAGGGGCATGTCCCGCAGCCATCAGGGAAAGGAAATGAGGGACATGTTTTGCAGCCATCAGGGGAAGGGAATAAAGGGCATGTCTTCCAGCTGTCAGGGGAAGGAAATGAGGGACATGTCCTGCAGCCATCAGGAAAAGGGAATGAGGGGCAGTCTGCAGCCATTAGGGGAAGGAAATGAGAAGCATGACCCACAGCCATCAGGGAAAGGAAATGAGGGATATGTTCTGCAGTCATCTGGGGAAGGAAATGAGGGACATGTCCTGCAGCCATCAGGAAAAGGGAATGAGGGGCAGTCTGCAGCCATTAGGGGAAGGAAATGAGGAACATGTCCTGCAGCCATGAGGGGAAGGAAATGAGAAGCATGACCCACAGCCATCAGGGAAAGGAAATGAGGGATATGTTCTGCAGCCATCTGGGGATGGAAATGAGGGACATGTCCCACAACCGCCAGGAGAAGGAAATGAGGGGCATGTCTCACACCATCAGGGGATGGAAATGAGGGGCATGTACTGCAGCTATCTGGGTAAAAGAATGAGGGGCACATCTGGCAGCCATCTGGGGGAAAGGGAAAGGATATGTCCTGCAGCCATCTGGGAAAAATAATAAGAGGCATGTCCTGCAACCAACTTGGGAAGGGAATGAGTATATCGTGCAGCCATCAGAGAAGGGAATGAAGGTCACATCCTGGAGCCATCTGGGAAAGAGAATGAAGGGCATGCCCCGCAGCAATGAGGGGTACATCCTGCAGCCATTGGGGCACAGAAATGAGGGGGCATGTCCTGCACCCATTAAGGGAAGAGAATCAGTGGCATGTCCTGCTCCCACTAGGGGAAGGGAATGATGGGTACATCCTGCAGCCATCAGGGGAAAGGAATAATGGGCATGTCCTCCATCCATCATGAGAAGGAACTGATGGGCATGTCCTGCACCAGTCAGGGGAAGGGAACGATGGGCCCATCCTGCAGCCATCGGGAGAAGGGACTGACCGGTATGTCTTACACCCATCAGGAAAAGGGAATGATGGGCACATTAGGGAAGGGGAATGAGTGGCATGTTCCACACCCATCAGGGGAAGGGAATGAAGGGTACACCCTGCAGCTGTCTGGAGAAGGAAATTAAATGCAAGTCCTGCAGCCACCTGGGAAGGGGAGTAGGAGTGAGTCCTAGGTCACCAAACAGCAGGCATCAAGCTTGTCCAGCTCCCTCCCAGTCTTCCAAGCAAGCCACAGAAGCTGGTGTCCCACAGGCCCATGGAGTCTCCAGGGAGGACCTCTGCTGATCTAGAAGGTGGCTTCCTGCCTGCTGAGTGGGAAACCAAGGCTGCCCTTCTTGGTCAGGCTCTCTGAGCACCTGCCTCATTTACAAAAGCACCAAGGAAAAGCAGAGCAGGAAGCACGAGAGACCAGCAAGTGCTCCGGACAGCGGGTAAGATTTTCTTCTGATCTCATGAAGCTTAATGGAAAAGCAAACACTTGGAAATTATTTTCTAACCCACACACACCACAGTAAGGGAACACACTGGCTTCTACAGGTGTCTAGCTGGTATGACTTCCTGAGATACGACACCAACCTCACAACCCACTGGAGAATATTCAGAGGCCCCTGAAGGAGAGGGAGCAAGATTCTTTCTCCTGTTATGCTTAAACCTCTTTTCCCTCACCATCACTGCACCGTGTCTGTGAACATCTGATCACCAGGAAAATATGGCCCTGGAATAAGCCTAGTGGTTAAATTCTTTAGGCATTTTTTCCCCTTTAAAATAATTAACTCCATTAAAGAATCTGAGAAACAATACAGAGTTCTGGACATGTGGCCTGTGGAGGATGAAAGAAATGAAGGTTGCTTCTACTGGGAGGCTTTTGGAGACTTTACTGAATATCTGGAAGGAAGACCCTAAGGCTCCAGCATTCTCATGCTGATGGCTGTTGTGTTAGGATGTTTTTTTCTGCTCACTTCCTTTTGTTTCTGGATGTTTGTGCGCCCTGTGGCCCTGGGATCAGTGACAGAACACATCTCTGGAGTTTCCACGTTCTTTTCTAACCATCCTTAGCTTTATTGAGCTAGGGACACGAAAGGACAAGGCGATGGGAGCAGGAAGCTCATCTGTGCACCTTAACTTCTTGCCCAGTGAAGGCCAAAAAGCAAAGTGTAGCCCCACACTGATGTGAGGAAACCTAATTTCGCCTACAAAGAGCCCACGGCCAGCTGACAGGGCAGGGAGGGTCTGTCTTGCTGTGCACGGAGGATCCTGCCAGAGGCGTCCGGCTGAGGTTGTCTCTCTTCAGTGACGTGATCAGACACCCAAGGATTCAGGGCAGGGTGCCAGGCCCTGCTGCCCCAGTTGGCTGATGCCTGACGTCTTCACGATGAGGCTGGCATGCGGCCAACAAGGAGCACTCGGGGACATAAGTCATAAGAGAGCAGCATCATCTACGTTGACAGGACCGGAGCACTCTGCTCCTCCCAGTCTCTTCAGGTTTAAAAGGATCTCTCCCCATTAAAGTCTTACTTAAGTCTAGACTTTAGTCTAAACATATCCATAAAGATTTTAAAGGTTTGTTCAAAGTATAGATAAAGTGTAACTGGAAGCCCATGGGACCTGCTGCTGGACAGGGGAATGGAATGGAGATTCTCGCAAATGAGAACCAACTCTGGGTCACAGAGCTCCCACCACAGCGGCTCTGAGCCCACTCTCTAGACTGACAGCAGCAGGAGGAGGCAATACAGGAAGAGGAAAAGGGGAGGAAAGAGCTCCTCACTCAGCAGCAATACAACAATGCTGAAGGCATTATTTGTACATCGATTGAAAAGAACAGGAAAAGGAGACTGACGAGTTACTTAAATTCAACAGTTTTCTATGCCGTAGCACACCAGAAAATATCCCAGATGAATTAAAAGCCTCACTTTTTAAAACCTAGTGAAAACAGAGAAGTACACTTTATCAGCATAGTTTGAAGAAAGCCTTCAGCCTGTATTAACATAGAAGAAACAAGCCCAGGAGTCACAAAGGAAAATACTGGCAGACTTCGTCACACTCACACTTAAAACCACCCTATGAGAAAAGCAAACATAAATGAAGTTTTTTTTAAGGTGTCTACTGGAATAAAATATTTGCAAAGTATTTAAGAGGTTAAAAATTAATATGAATAATTTACAAATGAGTTCTTCAAACTGATAAGAAAAAGACAACTCAATAGAAAAATGGACAAAAAATAAACAGGCGATTCATAGAAGATAGACAAGAAACAAATATATAAATAAACATACGCATACACATTTATTTTCTAACCTCCTCCTCAACTGTTAGTAAGGGGAAGGCAAGTTTGAGCAAAATAAACAAGTATGCTCATTACTTGTAGGTTGTGTTTTGTGAAGTCACTGCTGTCAACTGAAGAATCACGAGGTTCACACATTTGGCGAGGAGAGCTTTATTTCTTACAAAGGATTGCACCCTGCAGGCTGGCCATCTTGCAGGCTGGGAAGCAGAAACCAAAAGCAGGCACTTTGAGGGAGGAAAGGCTGGAACAGGAATTTATGCCAAATGGGTTGGCTAAGTATACATATCTAACAGGTGACTCGTGATGGGTGGATGCATGCGTCGAAAGCAAACATGCATGCATGTCTGTCCACATTCAATCTGGGGTAAGCACTTAACGTTTAAATGCACTAAAATTAGGCTCTGCATGTGGAAGATGAAATGGAGGACAGAGGCATCCTGTGTACACCGGCCAGAATCAGTCCGTGGTCGCTGGTCTCTCATCACGAAGGAATGCTGGTCCGTCTCGTGTCCAAACCACAGAAGGGGAGTCTGGCAAGTCTTTTGAAAGGGCTGTAGCTTCTGTTGAACCCTCGTGTGAGAAAGTCTAATGGTGATTAGCGAGGGAGTGGGTATAACAAGGTGCGTCCAACCTCCCCATTCCATCATGGCCAGGAACTCAGTTTTTAAAATTTCTCTAGGGCTCCCTTGGTCAAGAAGGAGTCCATTCAGTCAGCTCAGGGGCTTAGGATGTCATTTTTCTTTTTCAGCACAAACACTGAATTAGTGAACAGTGAACCATGGCTCATGGAGGAAAGACAGGGTTAGGTTCCCGTGAGCCTCAGGACACAGCTTTTTCATCAACCCATCAGTATAAAACCTTGCTTTATGTATGTTTCTGTTTAAAGACACCTTATTTAGTATGTATTGTGCAGTAAGTAACATGGCCAACGGCACTATAACTTCTGTCTGAATGAAGCTCGTCTAATGCGTGTTTTCTCCAAAAGGCACCTCACAGCCTTCTTGCTCTCAGGAACGCTAAGCAGCACTTCCACACTGTGCTTGAGGCCATTTTAAACAGTGAAATCGCCAACAAAAAGCATAAAAATGTGGGGAAAAAAGTGGCACTAAATAAACTGTGAAAAGAAAACAGTTGCTTACAGCGTGCGTTGAAGCCAGAAGGCCGAGCATCACCTCATTCAGCTGGAACATGTGCTCTGAAGACACAAACTTTTCACTTCTCTGTGCACTTGAGAGTGTTGATTTGAGGGTTACCAATAAATGTTGGTGAGTAGGTAGATTCACAAATAAGAAATCCATGAATAATGAGGATCAACTAGAGAGGGGAAGACTCGCATGTGGAAAGAAAAAAATGTGAATTTTGCACCCCAAAGCTTGCCCCATAGAAGTTGCCAACTATTTATTGTGCTTCTCCCTTACATCGTGTTTGTTTCAAGCACTGGGGCAGCTACACTGAGACCACGCTGCTGCTTCAGAGGGTTCATTACAATGGAGGAGTCAGATGATACTCAAGTGAACAAATAATTACAGGTTATGCTTTCTCCAGAACAAAATAATCAGGTTGCTCTGAAAAAGAATAAATACTCAGGCTAGCTGAGAGATGTAACCTGTGCTGCAGACCTGAGGCGAGGCATTGCCAGCAGTGTGGAGACGGGAGGGGCCAGGCTGCCAGCGGCCTGTGGCACGGTGTCTGGAGAGGCCAGCTATGGGCCTAGCTGGCTTTGGGGAGGGTAGTGGGCTGCATGTGAGTGGTTAGTGGAATTTCCACTCTTTATGTAACTGTGGGGTATTCTCAATAATAATATTAATATATATTTACATAGCAGAGTATAAATGAAAATATTTAAAGTAACAAAGCAAAGCATTTTCCAGTTTCTTTAAGGGCAGCCTCGTGGTCTTCACTGAGATAACAGGGAGAGCTTGTTAGCTGTCCATCTCTGACCTGGACACCACAGCAACCTCTGTGCCGTTATCACTCTTACCAGCACTACCCTAGACCACTCCCCACAGCAACCAGGATAAGGGCTGGCTGTGTGGCTCCCTTCTCTGACTGCCCTGTGGTCTTGAGATCAAAGGTCATCATCCGTCACATGCTCCTCAAGGCCCAAAAGGAGCTGCCCCTGCAAGCCTTCCCCACTCGCTGCGCGTTCACGCTGTGTGAGCTGCATGTGCTCACGCTGCTCCTGCTGCATCCGTGGCTTTCTCTGCTCTGCATTCCTGTCTGGCATCCTCTCCTGGGGGGCCCTTCCCTGTCACTTCTCCTGCTCTCCCCAAAGCAGTTAACAGAACATCGACTATTTATACACAAGTGCCCAGTTACAGATTGGTGTTAGCCTTTGATCAATCTTAATCAGCAGCCATAAAAAACAATGAAATCACGTCCTTTGCAACAACATGGATGCAACTGGAGGCCGCTATGCTAAGTGAACTAACTCGGAAACAGAAAATCAAACACTGCTTGTTCTCGATTATAAATGGGAGCTAAACAATGGGTACACATGGACATAGAGATGGAAATAGACACTGGGAGCTCCAAAAGTGGGGAGGTTGGGAGGGGAGCGAGTGTTGAAAACTTATTGTCAGTTACAGTGTTCACTATTTGGGTGATGGGCACACTACAAGCCCAGTGATCACCAGCATGCATTACACCCACGTGACAAACATGCACATGTTCCCTCAATCTAAAATAAAGTCAATGCAAATGCACGTCTACACGTGACTGACTAACTTATTCTACTAGACTGTGGGCTATGTCACTTGAGGTCTGTCATTTGTACTTTGGGGTTTACATCAATGAGAGAATCTTTAAATTTCTAGTTCAACGCTTTTACCAAAGCAACATACTTTCACAAGTTTGACAGTCTCAAATTGTTGCCAAAATTTTGCCACCCAGATTTAGATTTCAGAATATTTCTGATTTCGTAATTACCAAATTTTTACATATACATTAACATCACAGGAAACATACAAAACGTACAGCACAGTCATTTCCTCTTGAAACTAAGCTTTACAATAAGACAAAAATTTGAGTTCAGATCTAATCTAAAGTTTGAATTCAGATGGCAGCTGGCAAAAATCAGGTTTTCTTAGCTCTAAGAACCTCTTCTTATACTACGACTACAATACTTGAAATGTGCCACCTCTTTGAGTTGGGGCAGCCTGGCTATGGATACAGGGCAGTCTCCACTCCACCTGTCCCAGCCACTGGGCAGCCTGGCTATGGATACAGGGCAGTCTCCACTCCACCTGTCCCAGCCACTGGGCAGCCTGGCTATGGATACAGGGCAGTCTCCACTCCACCTGTCCCAGCCACTGGGCAGCCTGGCTATGGATACAGGGCAGTCTCCACTCTACCTGTCTCAGCCACGTGCTCATGTGCAGCCTCATCGCCTGCATTCTGACGACTAGTGAGCATCACTCTCATCTTCCTGCAGGCGCGATGGGGGTTGTGGGTAATTCCCATCGTTTTCCTGCAAGTGCGGTGGGGGTTGTGGGTACTTTACATCCTCAGTAAGAGAAGAACATGTATGAACTATGAAGCCAATGATCATTTAGACCTCCAATACCTTTCATTCTAAAAACTCCTTAAGAAGGTGGGATCAGTCAGGCAAGAGAATACCTCCACAACACAAAAGATTAGATGTGTGAAACAGTGAAGGAACTTGAGTGTCAGTTATAAATAGTTTGCTAAGAATATTTATTGAATGCCTATTATACACTTGATACTATGTAGATGCTGGGAATATGTTGATAGATAGAACACATAGTTTCTTCCCACTTGGAATTTATCATCTATTGACTGAGAGAGTTCAAGGAAATAAAAAACTAATAAAAATGCAAATGGGGTAAATGTTATAAAGGAGACAAACAGGCTAGGCCACAGTGAACAGTGAAGTATGGAACCTATTCCTTCTTAAAAGGAGGTTATTATTAGGAGGTGCAGCAAGTACTGAGAAGCAAGAACGAGGAACCATGCATGAATGAGCATGCAAGGTTGAGACACCAAACTGGCCAAAGCCACTGAGAAAATAACTCTATAGGTTCAAGGGAAAAAATGAGGTCAGGGGAGCTGGAGGATGGTGGTCAATGGGAGAGGGGCTTGAAATGAGGGACGAGAGGCAGCTGGGGGGGACACGCACACAGAGACCACACATGGACTAACTACCTGCAGGGGGGACACACACACGCAAAAACCACACATGGATGAGTCACCTGGAGGGGATGCACACACACAGACCACATGTGGATGAGCCACGTGGAGGGAACACACACACAGGGGCCGCACATGGATAATCCATGTGGATGAGCAACACAACATGATGGAGAAATTGGTATGATTCCATACGCTTGAAGAAGGTCATTCTGGCTATTTGGTGAGATTGGTGGAGGAATAGCTAGATAAGTTTGTGCAGTGGCTACCGGAATGGCCCAGACCCGTGCAGATGATAAGTTGGATGATGGTTACTGAAGACAGAAGATGTGGTTGGGTCTGAGATATGTATGGCAGGTAGAACTGACAAGATCTGTGGTGGAGTAGATATAAGGAATGCAAGGACAGCAGTTCAGGTCTATAGTGTGAGCAACTGATGAAAGGGTACAGGAGGAAGACTCCTGGATGAACAGATTGTAGGAACAGCTGGATGCCAACATTCACTTTGGGACATGTTTCTATTGGAGAATCTCAATAGTGATGTTACAGTCATTGAATATTTTAGTCTGGGATTGAAAGGATAGGTTTAGTCTAGAAATATAAATTTAGCATATAGATGGCATGTAGTGCCATGGGGCTGGTTGAAAAGCTTAGGGAGAGAGTGGAAGGAGAAAAGAAGCCTTGAGAAATGCCCACAACTACAAGTTGGATAGAGAAAAAGAAAGTGTACAGAAAACTGAGAAGCAGCTAATGAAACAGGAGAAAACCTCAGAGAATGTGGCATCACCAAAGCTAAGAGAATAGACTGTTTCAATCAAGAGAATTATCATGCTATTTGGCCACAAGGAGATCACTGGTATCTTGACAAGATCACTTTAGTGTAGTGGGGACAAAAGCCAGATCAGAAAGCAGGAAAGGATGGAAAGAAGTGGGATCAGCATCTATAGACAACATTTTTGAGAGGTTTGACTATGAAAAGAATCAGCTAGAGGGTACAATAGCTAGAGGGTAAGTAGGGAACAAGGGAGGCTCTCTTATTTCTTTATAATGGGAGGTAATAAGGCATATTAGTTACTGGTGATGATTAAATACTAATGAAAGATCAATAGCACACAACAGAAAAGAAAAGAAAGAAGTTCTAGACAATGATCCCATGAGAGAAATGGGATCAAAATCTCCTGTGAAGGGTTTGATTTTTGTTAACAGGGGAGACCTTCTCCAGTTTTATGTGGATGGAATAAAGAGCAAAAGGTGCAGGTAGAATTACAGATTTGGGAGCTGGAATATGAAGGAGGTCTATTATGATAGCATAACTTGTTTCAGGAGAGTATCAAGCTATATGGAGAGTACTTAAGTGAAAGATGAAGCTGAAAAGAGGGGCAGGGGTTATATTATACAGGGCCTTACCTGCCATGATAAGGAGTGTTTTAGGTGCTAGGAAGCTTTTTAAAACCCAATGAAGGTACAATAATAAGAAAACAAATGACCCATTATAAAAATGTTTTAAAATATAATTAGTCATTAGGGAAATACAAATTGAAACCACAATGTAATATTACTGTACACCTAGCAAAATGGCTTTAATAAAGCTCTGACAATGTCACATGTTTATGAGAGAGTGAAACAAGGACTAACACTGGCAGAGATGTCAATTATTTTATGACAAATATTTTAGATCAACCATCATAGAAATAATTCAGGCCAGGCGCGGGAGCTCACAGCTATAATCTCAGCACTTTGGAAGGCCAAGGCGGGCAGATCTCTTGGGGTCAGGAGTTTGACGCCAGCCTGGCCAACATGGTGAAACCCTGTCTCTACTAAAAATACAAAAATTAGCCAGGCATAGTGGCGTGTGCTCCTCGGGAGGCTGAGACAGGAGAATCACTTGAACCTGGGAGGTGGAGATTGCAGTGAGCTGAGATCGTGACACTGCACTCCAGCCTGGGTGACTGGGCAAGACTCTGTCTCAAAAAAATAAATAAATAAAATAAAAATAAATAAAAATGCTTCAACAAGGCCGGGCGCGGTGGCTCAAACCTGTAATCCCAGCACTTTGGGAGGCCGAGATGGGCGGATCACGAGGTCAGGAGATCGAGACCATCCTGGCTAACACGGTGAAACCCCGTCTCTACTAAAAAATACAAAACACTAGCTGGGCGAGGTGGCGGCGCCTGTAGTCCCAGCTACTCGGGAGGCTGAGGCAGGAGAATGGCGTAAACCCGGGAGGCGGAGCTTGCAGTGAGCTGAGATCCGGCCACTGCACTCCAGCCTGGGCGACAGAGCGAGACTCCGTCTCAAAAAAAAAAAAAAAAAAAAAAAAATGCTTCAACAAGCAATACAAAAACACTCGAAATATATTAGAAAAATAGAAAGTTCCAGCAAATAATTAGAGGGTATTAAGAATAATTGAATGGAAATTTTAGAACTGAGACATGCAATAACAGAAATGTTTTTAAAACTCAATAGATGGACTCAACAGCAGAATGGAGGGGACAGAGGAAAGAACTGGTGAACAGGAAAATAAAATAAAATAAAATAAAATAAAATAAAATAAGAAATTACCTAATCTGAACAGCAGAAATAAATAAACAGAGCCTCGAAGACCTATAGGATCACAATCAAAGGTCTAACATTTATGTTATTGGAGTCCCAGAGAGAGGAGAAAGAGGGCATGACTTAAAAAGTAGTCAAATAAATAGTGGATGAATATTTTCTAAATCTGGCAAAAGACATAAATCTACAGATTCAAAATGTTGAGTTAACTCCAAATAGGATAAACCTAAAGAAATCCTTGCGAAAGCATGATATGACTAAACTTTTGAAAACTAAAGACAAAGAAAAAATACTGAAAGCAATGAGAGAAATAACACCTACCTATAACGGAAAACAATTTGAATGATATGGAATTTCTCATCAGAAACCAGGGAGCCAGAAGGAAGTAACAATATTTTTCATGTGCTCAAAGAAAAGAATTGTCAACCCAGGATTATTTATCCAGAGAAAATATAAAGGTGAATGAAGGGGACTTGAAGATATTTTCACATGAAAGAACAGTAAGAGGATTTGTTGCCAGCGGACCTCCTCTAAAATAATGGCTGAGGGAAGTTTTCTAAACAGATAAGAAGTAATAAAAGAAAGAATCTTAGATCATGTCAACCTAAAGGAAAAAACTGAGGCAAAATTAATATAAGTAGGGAGTTTATCTTGGCTGAAGCTGAGGACTGAAGCCCAGGAGACACATGTAATTTGCCCTGACACATGCTCCAATTAACAGTAGCTACAAGTGGTTTGTAAAAGGAAAAAAGAAGTGCTGTCCTTAAGTTGTTTACCAAGAATTTACTTTGCTTTATTAAAATAACAAAAGTGACCGGTTGGCTATACATTTTTCTTTGTATCACAAATTCCAGGAACATGAAGATTATGGATGAGAGTTACACTGTGCAACTTGTGGTAACATTTCAGGTAATTTATCAGTTAGCCTGGAAACTAGAAGAAAGGAAAAAGAATCAAAATGCCTTTTAAAAATTGCACCCAGGTATGGCTGCAGGGGACATGACTGGAGTTTCATGCTCATGTCTCTCTGGGTCTGATATATTTTCCATATCAGGCCAGGCATGGTGTCTCATGCCTATAATTCTAGCACTTTCGGAGGCTGAGGTGGGAGGGTCACTTGAGAGTGGGAGTTCAAGACCACCCTGGGCAACACAGTAAGATCAAGATCCTGTCTCCACGAAAGAAAGAAGAGAAAAGAAAAGAAGGAAAGATTGATTTAAAAATTAGTTGACATGACGGTACATGCCTGTAGTCCTGGTTACTCCGGAGGCTGGGGCAGGAGGACCACTTGGGCCCACGAGTTTAAGGCTGTATAAGTTATGATCATGCCACTGTACTCCACTACAGTGTGGGTGACAGAGTAAGGCCCTGTCTCTCTCACAAAAAAAAAAAAAAAATTCATATCTCACATTGCTCAGACTGCTCTGATACATGTTCTCAATCATTAGGAAGAAAAAAAGAACACGGAAAATAGTAAAAATATAGATAAATATGATACATTTTCCTTCTCCTCTTGAATATTCTAAATTATGTTTGTTGTTGAAGCAAAAAGTATAACCCTAACTGATGTGGTTGTAAATACACACAGAGGAAATATTTAAGACAATTACATTAAACATATTATTAAATATTTATGATTACTAAATTATAAATGAGGAGGGTGAGGTGACATAAAGGAGGTCACCTTTTTTCCTACTTTTCATGGGAGCTGGTAAAATGCTGACACAGATAGACCGTGTTATGTGTAATAAGTAGAAAAGCTACACCAAGAGATAAACAGTGCAATACATAAATCAAAGTGGAACTGTAAAACAAAAATATTCAAGAAATGTATAGGAAGGTAGGGATAACAGAAAAACAAAACACAGAGAGAAATAGCAGAAAATTTTAAAAACGATGGCAACTTCAGACCTAATGTATCAACAATTTCATTAAATGTAAATGCTCTAAATAAACCAGTTAAAAGGAAGAGACTGGCAGAGTGAATTAAAGCATGACCCAAATAAACACTTTTTATAAGAAACTCACTTCAAATACAATGATATAGGCAGATTGAAAGTAAAAGGATGCTTGTGCTTGCCATTGGTGGACCTGTAGGCAGACCTGCCCAGTCCAGCCCTGCCCATTGTGGCCCCCATTCACTCCCTAGGGCTGAGCAGGGACTCAGACCACTGTGTAATCCAGAGTCACCCTATTGCCTGAGGCAATGGTGAGCTTCGGCCAGTAAAGAAGGATCAAGTAGGCCGGGCGCGGTGGCTCAAGCCTGTAGGCCCAGCTACTCGGGAGGCTGAGGCAGGAGTATGGCGTAAACCCGGGAGGCAGAGCTTGCAGTGAGCTGAGATGCAGCCACTGCACTCCAGCCTGGGCGACAGAGCGAGACTTCCTCTCAAAAAAAAAAAAAAGGAAGGATCAAGTACAGACCCAGTCACGTTGGCTGCTGCTGGTTCTTACCTATAAGTGCCATCTACTGGATTGTAGGTTGAACTGCACAGCCCAATATAAAACCTGAAAGAAGTGCACAGGGCTATAGAAATAAAGGCAAAAGACCCCACCCAGCATTCTCTACAGTTGCACCCCTAGGGAGAGGGGTAAAGGGAAAAGGAAAGAAAAATAATAATAATACTATAGGAAAAGAAAGAGAAAGAAAAGAATCCTGGATGAAAATAATTACAAAAATTAGAAGTGCCAACATCTCCAGATGAGAAGGAACCAGCACAAGAATTATGGCACCATGAAAAATTTGAATATAGTGATTCCACCAAATAATTACACTAGCTCTCCAGCAATGGTCTATAACCAACATGGAAACTCAAAAATGACAAATAAAGAATTCAAAGCATGGATTTCAAGGAAGCTGAATGAAATCTAAGACAAGGTTGAAAATCAACACAAAGAAACTTTCAAAGCAATCCACGAAATGAAGGAAGAGACAAACATCTTCCAAAGGGGGAAATCAATCAGACCTTCTGGAATTGAAAACTCACTTAAGAAATTTTAAAATACAATTGAAAGTCTTATCAATAGACTGGACCAGGCAGAAGAAAGAATTTCAGAGCTTGGAGACCAGTCTTTTGAACTAACCCAGTTATACAAAATAAAGAGAATTTTTAAAGATGAACAACTTCTTCAAGAACTATGAGATTATGCAAATAGACCAAACTTATAAATTATTGGCATTCCTGAGAGAGGATAAACAGTAAAGAATCTGGAAAACATATTTGAGTGAATCAGTCAAGAAAATTTCCCTAGGCCGAGGCAGGTGGATCACAAGGTCAGGAGATTGAGACCATCCTGGTTAACACGGTGAAACCCTGGCTCTACTAAAAATACAAAAAATTAGCTGGGTGTGGTGGCAGGCACCTGTAGTCCCAGCTACTGGGAAGGCTGAGGCAGGAGAATGGTGTGAACCCAGGAGGTGGAGCTTGCAGTGAGCCGAGATCATGCCACTGTACTCCAGCCTGGGCGACAGAGTGAGACTCCATCTCAAAAAATAAAAAAAAAATAAAAAATAAAAAAATTTCCCTATTCTTGCTGGAGAAGTAGACATGCAAATACAAGAAATCCAGAGAACACCTCTGAGAGACTATACAAAACAAATATCACCAAGGCATAGAGTCATGAGACTGTCCAAAGTCAACCCTAAAGAAAAAATCTTAGGCCGGGCGCGGTGGCTCAAGCCTGTAATCCCAGCACTTTGGGAGGCTGAGACGGGTGGATCACGAGGTCAGGAGATCGAGACCATCCTGGCTGACACGGTGAAACCCCGTCTCTACTAAAAAATACAAAAAAACTAGCCGGGCGAGGTGGCAGGCGCCTGTAGTCCCAGCTACTCGGGAGGCTGAGGCAGGAGAATGGCGTGAACCCGGGAGGCGGAGCTTGCAGTGAGCCAAGATCACGCCACTGCACTCTAGCCTGGGCGGCAGAGCGAGACTCTGTCTCAAAAAAAAAAAAAAAAAAGAAAAAATCTTGAAGATAGCTGCAGAAAAAAGTCAAATCACATACAACAGGAACACTATCAAGCTAACAGTGGACTTTTCAGCAGAAATCTCACAAGCCAGGAGAGACTGGGGGCCTATTTTCAGGATTCTTTTTTTTTTTTTTTTTTTTTTTTTTTTTTTTTTTTTTTTGAGACGGAGTCTCGCTCTGTCGCCCAGGCTGGAGTGCAGTGGCCAGATCTCAGCTCGCTGCAAGCTCCGCCTCCCGGGTTCACGCCATTCTCCTGCCTCAGCCTCCCGAGTAGCTGGGACCACAGGCGCCGCCACCTCGCCCGGCTAATTTTTTGTGTTTTTAGTAGAGACGGGGTTTCGCCGTGTTAGCCAGGATGGTCTCGATCTCCTGACCTTGTGATCCGCCCGTCTCGGCCTCCCAAAGTGCTGGGATTACAGGCTTGAGCCACCGCGCCCGGCCTGGATTCTTAAAGAAAAGGAAGTCCAACCAAGAATTTCATATCCCACCAAACTAAGCTAAAAGAAATAAAATATTTTCCCAACAAGCAAGTGCTAAGAGAATTCATTACCACTAAACCAGACTTACAAGAGATCCTTAAAGGAGGTCTAAACGCGAAAGCAATAGAGTGATACTGGCTACCACAATAGCATGCTGAAGTACATAGCCTATGGACCCTACAAAGCAACCACACAATCGAAACTACAAAGCAAGCAGCTAAGAACTTCACAACATGACCAAAACCTCACATATTAATATTCGTGTTCAATGTAAATGTTCTAAACACCCCACTCAAAAGGCATAGAGTGGAAAGTTGGATTAAAAAACAAGATCCATCTATCTGCTATCTTCATGAAACCCATCTCACATGTAACAACACCCATAGGATCAAAGCACAGGGTTACAGAAAAATCTACCATGCAAATGGAAAACAAAAAAGATTAGGGATCACTATTCTTATATCAGATAAAGCAGACCTTAAGCCAACAACAGTTAAAAAGAACAAAGGGCCATTACGTAATGATAAAGAGTTCAATTCAACAGGATTCATAAAAGAAGTACTTCTAGACAGCCACACAATAATAGTGGGGGACTTCAATCCCCAACTATCAGCATTAGACAGATCATAGATGTGGATAACTAACCAGGAAATTCTGGACTTAATCACAACACCTGGCCAATTGGGTCTAATAGACATTCACAGAATACACCTATCAACCCACAACATACATTCTTTTCATCTTGCACACCAAACATTCCGCAAGATAAACTATATTCTTGGCCAGAAGGCAAGTCTCAATAAATTCAAAAAAATCAAAATTATACCAACCTTACACTCAGACCACAGTAGAATAAACATAGAAGTCAATAGTGAGAAGACCTCTCAAAGTCACAAAATTGCATGGAAATTAAACAACTTTATCCTGAATGACTCTTGGGTAAACAATGAAATTAAGGCAAACACCAAAAAAGTCTTTGAAATAAATAAAAGCAGACACAAAATACTAAAATCTCTGGGAGATTTTAAAAGCAAAAGCAGTGTTAAGAGGAACATTTGCAGTGCTACCTCAAAAAGAAAGATCTCAAATTAACAATTTAACATGACACCTAGAAGAACTACAAAAACAAGAACAAACTAAATCCAATGCTAGCAGAAGAAAATAAATAACTAGAATCAGAGAATAATAGAATGAAATTGAGACTGAAATATCCATACAAAGACTCAACTAAACCAAAAGTTGATTCTTTGAAAGGATAAACAAGATTATAGACCACTAGCTAGGTTAACAAAGAAAAAAAGAGAGAAGATCCAAATAGACACAAATCAGAAATGACAAAGGTGATGTTATACAACCAATCCCACAGAAATACAAAAGATCCTCTGAGACTATTATGAATACCTCTACACACACAAGCTAGAAAATCTAGAAAAAAAAATAGATAAATTCCTGGAAACACAAAATCTCTTAAGATTGAATCAGTGAGAAATTGAAACCCTGAACAGACCAATATTAAGTTCCAAAAATTGAATCCATAATTTGAAAATCTATCAAACAAAAAAGCCCCAGACCAGATGGATTCATAGCTGAATTCTACCAGATGTACAAAGGAGAGCTAGTACCAATTCTACTGAAAGCATTCCCAAAAATCGAGGAGGAAGGAATTCTCCCTAACTCATTCTACAAAGTTAGCATCGCTCTGATACCAAAACCTGATAAAGACACAACAACAACAACAAAAGAAAACTGCAGGCCAATATCCCTGATGAGCATATGTGCAAAACTTCTCAACAAAATACTAGCAAACTGAATCCAAAAGCACATCAAAAAGTTAATTCATCATGATTAATTAGGCTTTGTTCCTGGGAGGCAAGGTTGGTTCAACACACACAAATCAATAAATCTGATTCACCACATAAACAGAATTAGAAACAAAAACCATATGATCATCTCAATAGACACAGAAAAAGCTTTCAATAAAATCCAACATCCCTTCATGATAAAAAACCCACAAGAAACTAGGTATCAAAGGAACACCCCTCAAAATAACAAGAGCTGTCTATGACAAATCCACAGCTAATGACACAGTGAATAGCCAAAAAACCAGAACCATTCCCCTTGAGAACTGGAACAAGATAAGGATGCTCACTCTCACCACTCCTATTCAGCGTAGTACTGGAAATGCTAGCCAAAGCTGTCAGGCAAGAGAAAAAAATAAAAGGCATACAAATAGGAAAAAAAGAAGTTAAATTATCTCTTTTTGCAGATAATATGTTTCTATACCTAGAAAATCCCAAATACTCCACCAAAAGGCTCCTAGAATTTATAAACAATTTCAGTAAGGTTTTGGAATACAAAGTCAATGTATAAAAATCAGTAGCATTTTTATACACCAATAACATTCAAGCTGAGAACCAAATCGAGAACATAATCTCATTTACAATAGCCACAAAGAAAATAAAATACCTAGGAATACTTCTAACCAGGAGGTGAAAGATCTCTACAAGAAGAACTACAAAACACTGCTGAAAGGAGTCATAGGTAACACAAATGGAAAAACATTCCATACCCATTGACTGGAAGAATCAATATCATTAATATGGCCATACTGCCCAAAGTAATCTACAGATTCAATGCTATTCCTATCAAATTACCAATGTCATTTTTCAAATAACTAGAAAAAACTATTGTGAGATTCATATGGAACAATAAAAGCCCAAATAGCCAAAGCAATATTAAGCAAGAAGGACAAAGCCAGAGGCATCACATTATCCAACTTCAAACTACACTATAATACTACAGTAGCCAAAATAACTTGGCACTGGCACAAAAACAGACGCATAGACTAATGGAACAGAATAGAGAACCCAGAAATAAAGCCACACACCTACAGCCATCTGATCTTCAACAAAGTCAACAAAAATAAGCAATGGGGAAAAGCTCCCTAATCAATAAATGGTGCTGGGTTCACTGTCTAGTCATACACAGAAGAATGAAACTGGACTCCTACCTTTCACCATATACAAAAATTAGTTCATGGTAGATTAAAGATTTAAATGTAAGACCTCAAACTGTTAAGAATCCTAGAAGAAAGCCTAGGAAACACCATTCTGGACGTTAGTCTTAGGAAAGAACTTGTAATTCTGTCCTCAAAAGCAGTTTCAACAAAAACAAAAATTGACAAGTGGGACATAATTAAAGAGCTTCTGCACAACAAAAGAAACTATCAACAGAGTAAACAGACAACCTACAGAATGGGAGAAAATATTAAAAAACCACACATCTGACAAAAGTCTAATATCCAGAATCTATAAGGAACTTAAACAAATGAACAAGCAAAAAACAACCCCATTAAAAAAATGGGCAAAAGACATGAAAAGACACTTCTCAAAAGAAGACAGACATGCAGCCAACAAATGTGAAAAAATGCTTCATATCACTAATCATCAGAGAAAGGCAAATCAAAACCACAATGAGATACCATCTCACACCAATCAAAATGGCTATTATTAAAAAGTCAAAAAAACAACAGATGCTGGTGATGCTGTGGAGAAAAAGGAATGATTATACACTGTTGGTGGAATGTTAATTAGTTCAGCCACTATAGAAAGCAGTTTGGAGATTTCTTGAAAAACTTAAAACAGAACTACAATTTGGCCCAGCAATCCCACTACTGGGTATATATCCAAATGACAACAATTCATTCTACCAAAAAGACACATGCACTGGGTGCAGTGGCTCATGCCTATAATCCCAGCACTTGAGGCCGAGGTTGGCCAATGACCTGAGGTTGGGAGTTCGAGACCAACCTGACCCACATTGAGAAACCTGGTCTCTACTAAAAATAAAAAATTAGCCAGGCGTGGTGGTGCTTGCTTGTAATCCCAGCTACTGTGGTCAGAAACATATTCTATTTGTTTCAAATCAATAATCAAAGCTCCCACCCCAAGAACCTAAAAAAGAGCAAAATAAACACAAAGCAAACAGAAAGGAAAAAATAATGGAGAAACAATCAGGAATCAATAAAATTGAAAACAGAAAAATAATAGGAAAAAATCAATGAAACAAAAAGGTTATTCTTAGAAAAGATCAATAAGATTGTTAAACCTCTAGTAAGACTGACAAAGAAAAAAAAGAGAGAAGCTACAAATAACCACTATCAGAAATGAAACAAGGAATATCACTAGAAGCCCTGTCGACATCAAATGCACAGTAAGGGGATACTATGAACACCTCTACACACATAAATATAATTTAGAAGAAATGGACAAATTATTGAAAAATACAGTCTACCACAACTTACCCAATATGAAATAGATCATTTCATTGCCCTGTAATTCTTAATATTGAATTCACAATTTTAAAACTTCCTAAAAAGATGTGTTTAGGCCCAGATGGTTTCACTGGAGAAGTCTACCAAATATTTAAAGTAGAATTAACACCAGCTTTACATAATCTCTTCCAGGACATGGAAGAGGAGGAAACACTTCTCTATTTCATGAAGCCAGTATCTCCCTCATACCAAAGGCAGACAAAGATATTACAAAAAAAAAAAAAAAAAAAACCTGTAGACAAATAACTCTGATTAATATACACAGAAATTTCCTTAACAAAATATTAGCAAACATAAATCAACAATGTATTGAAAGAATTATACACTATGATGAAGTGGGGTTTACTCTAGAAATACAAGGCTGGTTCAGTGTTCAAAAGTTAGTGGATATATTCCACCGTATTAGCGGACTTAAGAAGAAAAGCCACATGATCATACGAATTGATGCATAAAAAACATTTGACTGAATCAAACACTCATTTATGATAAAATTCTCGGAAAAAAATAGAAATAGAGGGGGACATTCTTCAACTTCATAAGATGCATCTACACAAAGCCTAGAGGTAACATACTTAATGGTGCAAGACTAAATTCTGGCCCCCTAAGATTGTAGAAAAAGGTAAGGGTGTCTGCCGTCACACTTCTTATTCAACACAGTGAAGACTGTATAACAAGGCAAGGGTGTCTGCTGTCACCCCTCTTATTCAGTATAGTGCTGGAAGGTCTTGCCAGTGCAGTCCAGACAGAAAAGGGAATGAAAGAAATACAGATTGCAAAGGAAGAAGTAAAATTGTTCTCTTTAGCAGATAACAGGGTTGTCTACATAGAAAATCCCAAGGAACCTATAAAAACAAAATCCTAAAACTAGTAAGTGAGTTCAGCAAGGTCACAGATAGAAAACAAACATACAAAAATCAGTTATATTTCTATATGCCAGCCATAAACACATGGACCAAAAATTGAAATACAATACCATTTACAATCACTCAAAAAATGGAAACTGACCAAGCGTGGTGGTTCACGCTTGTAATCCCAGCACTTTGGGAGGCGGGGCGGGTGGATCACGAGGTCAGGAGAGCAAGACCATCCTGGCCAACATCATGAAACCCTGTCTCTACTAAAAATACAAAAATTAACTGGGTGTGGTGGTGCATGCCTGTAATCCCAGCTACTTAGAAGGCTGAGGCACAAGAATTGCTTGAATCCAGGAGGCGGAAGTTGCAGTGAGCTGAGATCGCACCACTGCACTCCAGCCTGCGACAGAGCGAGACTCTGTCTGAAAAAGGGGGAAAAAAAAGGGAATACTTAAGTGTAAATCTATTAAGACATGTACTGGATTTGTGTGCTATAACTACACAATACTGATGAAAGAAACCAAAGAAGACCTAAATAAATGGATAGAGATCCACGTTCAAGGACTGGAAGACTGAACATAGTAAAAATGTGAAGTCTCCCCAAGTTGATATACAGGGTTCACATGGTTGCTAAGAAATCCCAGCAATATTTTTACAGAGATAGACAAGATCATTCAAAAATTTATATGGAAAGACAAGGGAACTAAAATAGCTAAAACAATTTTGAAAAAGAATAAAGTGAGAGCAATCAGCCTATCCAATTTCAAGGCATCTTCTACACTACAGCAATTGCAACAGTGTATATTGGCAGAGGAGAGCTAAAAAACTGCAGTACTTCCATATTGTGGAATCCTACTTAGCGTAAAAAGAAATTAACTATAGATACTTTCAACAACTTGGGTGGACCTCCAGGGAATTACGCTGAGTGAAAAAAGCCAATCCTAAAAGGTTACATACTGTATTATTCCATTTATATAACAATCTAGAAATGACAAAATTATAGAAATAGAGAACAGATTAGTGGTTTCCAAGGTTTAAGGAAGGGTGAAGGAGGGAATCGGGTATGGTTATAAAAGGGATACATAGGGAATCCTTGTATTGGTGGAAATTTTCTGTGTCTTGACTGTACTAATGTCAGAATCTGATTGCCAGATGTTACCACTAGGAGAGGAAGCATAAAGGATATATGGAGTCTCTCTGTATTCAATTACATGTGAATCCACAATGACCTCAAAATAAAAAGTTTAATTTTTAAAAAAATGATATGCTGTATGATTTAATTTATGATATTCTGGAAATGGCAAAATTAGAGGAACAGAAAACAGATCAGTGTGCCAAGAGCTGGGCATTAGGAGAGGAGGTGACTACAAAAGTGCAGAGGAAAATTTTGTGGGGTGAAGCAACTATTATATATCTTGATTGAGATGGTAGTTACCAACTGTATGCATCTGTCAAAACACACAGAACTGTACCTAAAAGAGTTTATTTCATTGTCTGTAAATATTAAGTGAATTAAAAAGCAATTAATAATGTTAAAGAGGGAACTGGCAGGGTCATAGTCATACTTGCATGTAAGGCAGATCACTCCCCTTACTTTCTGGAGCATGGGCAAGGGTAAGACCAGGAGACTTGGATATTACTGGAGTCTCCAGGCTTGATACTAGGATCTGAACTAGGAATTAAGGAGCAATGGCTATAGGAAAGAGGCAATGATTTCAATACTTCCTAGGGCTGTTCTAGGACAGGAATAAAAAGATAGATGTGGTTCCTCCCAAGAAGGTGGAGCCCTTTGATGAGGTGTGGTGGCTCACACCTGTAATCCCAGCACTTTGGGAGGCCAAAGTGGGCAGATCACAATGTCAGGAGATAGAGACCATCCTGGCTAAGACAGTGAAACCCCATCTCTACTAAAAATACAAAAAATTAGCCGGGTGTGGTGGTGGGCATCTGTAGTCCCAGATACTTGGGAGGCTGAGGCAGGAGAATGGCGTGAACCCGGGAGGTGGAGCTGGCAGTGAGCAGAGATCGCACCACTGCACTCTAGCCTGGGTGACAGAGTGAGACTCCATTCCAAAAAAAAAAAAAAAAAAAAAAGTGGAGCCTTTTTCATTCGTCTGGAGGATGGTGGCCCTTTTCTCACAGCTCCAGTAGGCAGTGCCCCAGTGGGGGCTCTGTGTGGAGACTCCAACCCCACATTTCCCTTCTGTACTGCCCTAGCAGAGGGTCTCTACGAGGGCTCCACCCCTGCTGTAGGCTTCTGCTTGGACATCCAGTTCTTTCTGTACATCCTCTGAAATTTAGGCAGAGGTTCCCAAACCTCAGCTCTTGCCTCTGTGCACCAGCAGGACCAACACCACATGAAAGCTATCAAAGCTTAGGGCTTGCACCCTCTGGAGCAATGACCACAGCTATATCTTGGCCCCTTTTAAAACATGGCTGGTGGGGCTGGGACACAGGGCACCAAGGGCCCCTGGGCCTAGCCAATGAAACCATGCCTTGGAGACATTTCCCCTGCATTGTCTTAGTGATTAACATTCAGCTTTTCATTACTTATGCAAATTTCTGCCAAGGGCTTGACTTTCTCCCCAGAAAGTAGGTTTTTCATTTCTACTGCATCATAAGGCTGCAAATTTTCCAATTTTTTTTTTTTTTTTAAATAGAGTCTCGCCTGTCACCCAGGCTGGAGTGTGATGGCACAATCTTGGCTCACTGCAATCTCCACTTCCCAGGTTCAAGCAATTCACCTGCCTCAGCCTCCCGAGCAGCTGGGATTACAGGTGTGTGCCACCACTCACAGCTAATTTTTGTATTCTTAGTAGAGATGGGATTTTGCCACGTTGGCCAGGCTGGTCTTGAACTCCTGACCTCAAGTGATCCCACCTCAGCCTCCCAAAGTGCTGGGATTACAGCCATGAGCCATCACACCCAGCCAAATTTTCCAAACTTGTATGCTCTGCTTCCTCTTGAATGCTTTTCTGCTTACAAATTTCTTCCATCAGATACCCCAAATCATCTCTCTCAAGTTCAAAGTTTCACAGATACCTAGGGCAGGGGCAAAATGCTGCCAGCCTCTTTGCATAGCAAGATCTTTACTCCAGTTCCCAACAAGTTCCTCATCTCCATCTGAGACCACTTCAGCCTGAATTTCACTGTTCATATCACTATCAGCATTTTGGTCAGAGTCAATCAACAAGACTCTAGGAAGTTCCATACTTTCCCACATCTTCCTGTCTTCTAAGCCCTCCAAGTCTCTAGGAAGTTTAAAACTTTTCCACATTTTCCTGTCTTCTTCTGAGCCCTCCAAATGGTTCCAACCTCTGCCTGTTACACATTTGTGAAAGCCACATTTTTGGATTTCTTACAGTAGTGCCCCACTACCTGGCACCATTTTACTGTAGTTCATTCTCATGCTGCTAATAAAGACATGCCTGAGACTGCGTAATTAATAAAGGAAAGAGGTTTAACTGACTCACAGTTCTGCAGGGCTGGGAAGGCCTCAGGAAACTTACAATCATGGCAGAAGGGGAAGCAAACCCATACTTCCTCACGCGGTGGCAGCAAAGAGAAGCGCAGAGCAGAGTGGTTACGGGAAGCCCCTTATTAAACCATCAGGTCTCATGAGAACTCACTCACTATCACCAGAACAGCATGATGGTATCCACCCCCACGATTCAATTACCTCCCATGACATGTGGGGATTAAGGGAACTGCAATTCAAGATGAGATTTGGGTGGGGACACAGCCAAACCGTATCAATCTGTAAATCTGAATTACTGAAGCTTGAATAACCGCAAGACCTGTGTGGTTACCATGTTGTAAATATTCTGAAATGGTTCTAAATTTAAATCATATTCTACATACACATTTTTAAAAGTACATTATTAAATCTGATTTAATATTTGTAACTTTATAAGTGTTGTCCTTTAATCAGTTCATAGATCGGAAATCAATCCTTCATTGGTGAGCTCAGTTTGGGGACCTGAAAATATAGTCATCATGTTATGTGGAGTCATTTATAAAATTTTGCACACTTAGAATTTTAACTGCAAAACAGAGGCAGAGGATGAGAAGAGTAGGGTCTGAATCTCAGGGCTATTTGCAGCAAAATGACTGCAAGAGACCTTGGAGAGTGGCCAGGGGTTGGAGGCTCCAGGAAGGCCAACAGGGTGTCTAGTCAGACAAAGGGAAAAAGCC
The DNA here is from genome assembly GCF_043159975.1 of Macaca nemestrina. Taxonomy (NCBI): domain Eukaryota; kingdom Metazoa; phylum Chordata; class Mammalia; order Primates; family Cercopithecidae; genus Macaca; species Macaca nemestrina. The sequence goes on along the minus strand of NC_092129.1, from coordinate 1,089,898 downwards.
ACATCAGGTCCCAGGAGGACACTGGTCAGCTGCAAAGCACGGCACCAAAGCTCAGAAAACAAATACTTAATATGGAGATCAAGTTCCCACTGGGCGGGGAGGAGATGGCAGCCCCGTGGTTCCTCACTTTTTAACAAAAATCCCTTTCATCTCCTCCCACTGCCCACCGTGTATTTGGAAGGTTCTTCCTCCAAAACTGCATTTAGTGACAATGGATTCTTCAAGAATCAGACATTTATCGCTGCCAGCCAAAGTTTTATTCACAAGACACCACTGAACTGACTGAACTCATTATTTTAACAAATAGTTAGTATGCAATAATGGTAGCCATGGAGCTAGAGCCAATGGGAGAAAGATAGGGAGGTCCTTACCCTCTAGTGAATAATAGACTCGAATGGACATTTGGGTCAGAAGTTACTCTCTGGCTTGCAAAGTGAGGGTTAGGTTTAGGAAATGGACGGAGAAAAAGAAGGTGGGGGACGGGATCAGAGGCAGCTTCACAGAGAGGCACACTTGAGTCAAAACCTGACTCACGTTTGAAAGATGAATATGAGTTTCCAGGCACATGGGAGCTGGGGGTGGGTGCAGCGGTTGTGGGTCCCCACAGAGAGAATAGCATGTAAGGCGTAACAGGAATAACTGTGATTCACTGAGGACATACTGTGTTAGGCACTGGAACAAGAGCTTTACAAACATTATCTCACGTATTCTTCACTGGGTGCCTATGAGGAAGGTACTATCATCCACATTTTGTAAGTGTGGAAGCAAGGCCTAGGGACTTCCAATAATTGCCTGAGGCCACAGACAGGAAGAGATGGCGTAGGCCTGATTCTCTGTCTTTCGGATTCCAGAGCCTACAACCACTTCAGTATCTTTGGGCAACGATAACAACTTGCTGTTGCCAGAAAAGTGACGGTCAGAGACCCTTAAAAGTGAGGGGAGGTGACCAGCCCCTGACAGTACATGTAGCAGAGGAGCTGGGCTGCCTCCTGTAGGCTGCATGGAGCACAGCGGCCTGAGCAGCAAGGGGAGAAGCCTAACCTGCATTTCCACTGCTCACTCTGGCAGCCTGTGAGTGCACACCACCAGACAGGAGCCCATCCCAGGGACTGGCTGCACAGCTGTTCTGCAAAAGTAAAGAAACAGCACGTCTCCTCAGCCCTTGCACCTTACTTCTTGTAAATTTCCAGTTCTTGTTAGGTTTTCCAACATATCGCCCCTGGACTCCCATTCTAACTTGTCTTATAAACATTCAGGGCCCCTTGGAAAACCCAGGATTTCTCTGAGGACCCAAGACCATGTACCTGCTGAGTGAGCCCCCCTCAGATGCATTCTGGAGGGAAAAAATCACATAAATTCCCTTCCAATCTGTAACTCTTCTTAAAGTCTTCCTTAATGCAATCCTTGGGGACACACACTTGACACGGTTGTACTTCTCTAAAGGAAAGGAGAATAGCAGTGGCCTAGCCCAGGCCATTTGCCATACTTGCATGGAATGTTTTTCCTATGGAAGCTTATTTTGGAATACAGTCACAGAGGAAGTTAAGATAAACAGGCTTTTCCTTTTCTGGACAATTCTTTGAGATAAAATCTACTGCAGAAGGCAAGACACTTAGCTTCTGCCCAGAAACTGATGTCACATGGTTAACGTGTGGTGGCCACATCAACTGAAGCCGACAGTGACCCCGAGTCAGCATCCTGGGTGCAGCTGCCACCCCGTCACTCTCATCACATTCCACCATTCCCAGGCCACAGAGGCAAGAGGATACCCTCAAAACTTAAAGATAGCTTTAGTTTTAGGAAAACAGGACAGAAAAATATCTTATGCCTCAGAATAATAGGTGGAATTCAATTGCTCTTCAAGGTGGCACAAGCCTAATGTCCAAATAGGCTTACAAAGGCTTTCCCTAGATTGTGGGTGATTGATTTGTGGCAGGCTATTAAGGGAAGTTCAGGATGGCCAGGCTATTTTGAGGCTGATGTCTTGGAGAACCCTCTCTCTTTCATGCAAACCACTCCCTTGGCATCACTCTCAGAGACAAGCTGCTGGCCTGTGCAGCCCACACCCTGACTCAGGGTGGCATTTTTCTCAAGCCCTCTCCTTTTAAGGCCATCAGGGATCTGAGCCCCCATGGGTAGGGAACAGGCCAGGCAGCTGGAGCGTGCAAGAGTCATCACTACGAATAGCTTGACTCTGAAGTTTCTAAAAGGGAACCTGGACCACCTGAGCCTCCCCAGAAGACGCCCCAGTCACATTTACCCTGCTGCTGCCATGGGTCTCAGGCAGAGCCATCTGCACACGCGGGAACATGAAGGGCACTTGGCAAGACTTCAGCTGGTGGGTTAAATGTGGCTCACAGCTGTCGCTGAGGCATACTCCCCAAAATAGTCTCAACACAGCAGCAGGAAAGATGACACAGAGGTGACTGAGACTACTCGCAATACAGTATTGCTATTATCCCTCGAATAAAGTATGCAAATCAAGGTGTTAACTATCAGTAGCATAGAAAAGAGAGTGTTAAGTATAAGGGCTTAGCTGTAAAAAGAATTACAAGAACAAGAAAAAATAAAAACCTCGGTTAAAGGGCTAGATAGTCTAGAAAATGTGTTAGGTATTTATATTATTAACACAGAGGAGGGTAACACGATAGAATAGAAACCTGTTACAAACAGGCAACAACAACAACAAAATAGACAACAACCCTAGAAGAAAAAAGCCATGAAGGGAAAGCTGGAAAATTGTGAGAGGTTTTACCAGGGGCCTGTCTGCCTGTAACTAGGTCCTCATCCTGGACTTGGTCATGCAAAGCACAGGTGACCGTACCTCCAGGAAGGCAGAAAGGGATCCTACAGGAGTGAGACGCTCAAGTCCTGCCCAAGTTGAAATCTGTGATTCTGTGATCTGAAGAAAGTTTGTGGCCATTTTTAGAAACTAAAGTTTATCTCATATTGACACAAACTCAAAAAGATTTCTCTTCTAGTACATTATCATTAACCAATACAAACAGGTCTAGGCCAGGTGCTGTGGTTCACGCCTATAAACCCAGCACTTTGGGAGGCTGAGGGGGGTGGATCCCTAGAGCCCAGGAGTTTGAGGTCAGCCTCGGCAACATGGCGAAACTCTGTCTCTACAAAAAGTACAAAGATTAGCCAGGTATAGTGGCACACACCTGTAGTTCCAGCGACTAAGGAGGCTAAGGTGAGAGGACCGCTGAGCCCAGGGATGCAGAGACTACAGTGAGCCATGATTACACCACCGCACTCCAGCCTGGGCAACAGAGGGAGACCTTCCCTCAAAAAGAAAAGAAAAGAAAAGAGAAAAGGAAACAGATCTAATCTGTTCATCTAAGCAATGATAAGATTTATATGAACAGAATTTGCTTTATTGATGAAAAAGTGAACATAATCTAATCAAGCCTCTACATTTAACTAACAATTTATAGGAAAAGACAGGATGGAAACTACAGGAATGCAATCAGTTATATCTAGAATGTGGAGGATTCTTCATGACAAACGACTGGGATTCTTTGACATGTAAATTTCAAGGAAACAGAGAAAGAGAGAAAGAGGCTTGTTTCCAGATGTGAATGACATGTTAATACTACCTTCATGAGACAATCAAGGAAATCTGAACATGGACTGCGTATTGAATGTTGAGGGATTACAGTTAATTTTTAAAGGTACAATTGTGATACTGTGACTATATTTTTAAATGCAATCATTATCTTTTAGGAGCACTAAAATATTTACTAATGAAATTATAGGATTTCTAGGATTTACTCCAAAATAAACAAGGATAATAAAATAAGATTACCATAGTTACTGAAGTGGGTGAAATATACAAGGGGCTTATTTGACATTTCCGTAATAAAAAACACAAATGAATGAACAAAGCATTATAGAAATTCAAGTAAAAAATAGCTCATGCTTAGTAATAAATCAAAGCATGCTGGACACTTTAAATGATAAACAAAGATAGATTGTGCCCTCTAGAAAACAACTCTAATTCAGGACAGACGCGCTTATACCCTTACCCACATCAGATGGAAGAGTCAGAAAGAGATGTGCTGAGTAGAAGGTAGAATGGTCGCTAGCAGAGGGTGGGAAGGTGGTATGTGTGGGGGAGAGAAAGAGAGGTTGATTAATGGGTACAAACAGACAATTAGATGGAAGGAGTGTGAGGTCTGATGTTCGACAGTAGAGTGACTGTAGTTAAGAACAATGTGTTGCATATTTCAAAATAGCTAGAAGACAGGACTGGGAATGTTCCCAACACATAGAAAGGTGATGAACTCAAGGTGCTGAACATCCCAGATACCCTGACTTGATCATTATGCAATGACGAAATATCACACGTACCCCATAAATATGTACAAATAGTACATATCAATTTTTAAAATTTCACCCAAGAATGAGATGTGCTGATGCATGTGGAGGGCCTAGCTCCAGGCTGGGTGTAAACTTCAAGCCACAGAAGATCTCATTTCCAAGGTTTTTCTACTTTGAAATTCCAAACTTATTTTTCTAGCAGATTTATAAGGGACACGGGAACAACATAGACTTGTCGAAGTGATAAGAGAAAGTAAATATGCCCTCAAACTTATACCAAATCTTCTGAAAGTCTTGACTGATAATCGTTTCTTCACATTTGTGAAAAACATGAGAGAAAACGTGTTTGTGTCTCATTTTCAAGTGTGAACATTTGGCATTACTCACAGCTTCCAATGGAATAAAAAGGGGCTTACTTGTTTCCCATCAGCTTTTTCCTGCGTGAGTGTGTGTGAGTGTGTGTTTACATATTGGCTCTAAGCATTTATTAGCCCGATATTTTTTAGTGAAACGCTCCACTTCTCAGTATCATTTGCCGTATTAGGTTTTTGTGATGTGTCCTACAGGTTAAAACTCCTTTTCCCCTTCATGAAGCCTGAGAGAAGTGCTTTCTGGGTTTTCTCGAGACAACCAGAGGTTTTGTCTATGTCTGTCTGAAAAGTCTCAGATTTTTCTTGCTAATTATGCACTTTCATAATCAAGCAGACAAATCAGAATATTATTTTGGTGAGGCCATCATGTAAACTAACAGTGTTTACGTACAGAAGCAGCACTGACAGGGCTCATACTCCTCAGTCAGCAAGTCAGCATCTTCCTCCTGCCAGCAACCCACCCCAGAAAATGTGTGGCCTGTTCATACTTGTGAAAACAATAGTTTTCATTATTTACTAATTAGGAGATGATCAGATGTATCTATTGATAGCAACAGGCTACTTAAAAGTGAAATAATCTATCAAACAGATTTTTTACCAACTCAAAGTTTCCAGTTAGATATTTTTCATTAAATTGATCGCTAGATTGCTGCCACAATCAAACTTAAACATTATAAGAAGTTTGGTTGGTCTTTTAAAATCATGCAAAAATTCAAGAGGAGCTATTAAATATAGAATTCCAAATGTATAAAATCTTGTCCTAAAATGGTCAATAAAGTGAACCAGTCCACTAGTTAATTTATAGGGGGCCAGTCCACTACATTAGTTTGGATGTTGTTCTTCTGCATTTTTATGTTTTCACACACCTGCAGTCAGTGTGTACAATGTTGTATCCTTTTGATTTTCATTTAATGTTCTGCTTTAATATTCTGACATGTTGCTGCAAGGTCTTCACGGCCACCACGTTTAATGGCCAGAAAATAGTTAATGTAGTGAACATTTCATAAATTACTTAACCATATCCCAATTGTTGGTTATTTAAGGAATTTAAAACTAAAACCCATTCTTGTGACAAAGTTCTGATGTATCCAGACGTGCTCATGCCAAGTCGTCCAGCAATAGCTCTGCTAAACCCCGTCAGAGCCCTTTTCTGAAGGGAACCAGGAAACATCTCACAAGAAGCTTGAGGCCTCTACAAAATGACTTCAGGGTTAGGATTTCAATTGCACTCTTGAGTCACATAGAAGAACCACTAGGTTATTTGCCTTAGAATGGAGGGAAGTGTCATTTTGTTTCTGTTCTACCTGCAAGAAGATCCTTCCCAGGCCCTGCATTGCCAATCTTTTTTTTTTTTTGTATAGGTATATTTTAAGTTCTAGGGTACATGTGCACAATGTGCAGGTTTGTTACATATGTATACACGTGCCATGTTGGTGTGCTGCACCCATTAACTCGTCATTTACATTAGGTATATCTCCTAATGCTCTCCCTTCCCCCTCCCCCGACCCCACGACAGGCCCCAGTGTGTGATGTTCCCCTTCCTGTGTCCAAGTGATCTCATTGTTCAATTCTCATCTATGAGTGTGAACATGTGGTGTTTGGTTTTCTGTCCTTGCAATAGTTTGCTCAGAATGATGGTTTCCAGCTGCATCCATGTCCCTACAAAGGACATGAACTCATCCTTCTTTATGGCTGCATAGTATTTCATGGTGTATATGTGCCACATTTTCTTAATCCAGTCTGTCATTGATGGACATTTGGGTTGGTTCCAAGTCTTTGCTATTGTGAATAGTGCCACAATAAACGTACATGTGTCTGTGTCTTTATAGTAGCATGATTTATAATCCTTTGGGTATATACCCAGTAATGGGATCACTAGTCAAACGGTATTTCTAGTTCTAGGTCCTTGAGGAATCACCACACTGTCTTCCACAATGGTTGAACTAGTTTACACTCCCACCAACAGTGTAAAAGTGTTCCTATTTCTCCACATCCTCTCCAGCACCTATTTTTTCCTGACTTTTTAATGATCGCCATTCCAGCTGGTGTGCAGTGGTACCTCATTGTGGTTTTGATTTGCATTTCTCTGATGGCCAGTGATGATGAGCATTTTTTCATGTGTCTGTTGGTTGCATAAATGTCTTCTTTTGAGACGTGTCTGGTTCATATCTTTTGCCCACTTTTTGACAGTGTTGTTTGATTTTTTTCTTGCAAATTTGTTTAAGTTCTTTGTAGATTCTGGATATTAGCCCTTTGTCAGATGGGTAGATTGCAAAAATTTTCTCCCATTCTGTAAGTTGCCCGTTCACTCTGATGGCAGTTGCTTTTTCTGTGCAGAAACTCTTTCGTTTAACTAGATCCCATTTGTCTATTTTGGCTTTTGTCTGCATTGTCAATCTTCCCTCATCCCTCCAAGCCCATCACCTTCCAGTGGTCCCTGTTCAAAGTTTAGCCCCTGCTGAGTGTCTCAGAGTCTCAAATGCGTGATTACACACAGTTTCACTTTGACTGATTGTATTTCTTTCCCCCTTAGAATATAACGTGAGCACCTTGAGAGGAGGGCTTATTCCCTGTTTTGTTTGCTGCTGCATCCCCAGTGCCTGCCACAGAGATGATGCCAAGACCCTTGCTCTCATCACTGTTTTTTCTTGTTATTCAAGTCTCAGTGCAGTTCTTCCATGGTCTAGAGTTGAAGCCCGCCCACTACCTGCACCTCACACTCAGAATTCTCCTCATAGCCCTCTGAGGTTTTCTGGTGTATTTGTCTGCTCTGAATCCCAAGAGAGCAGGGATTTCATTTCTCTATTAACTGCTATATCGCCAGGACTCAGAAAGTGCCTAGAACATAATATGAGCTCCAGAAATACTGCTGAAAAAATGAAAAAATTGAGCACACTGAGTGTCTGAATAAAATATCCCAACCATACCCCTAAATAAACAACATAAATAAGCAAATTTCAACTTCTCGGAAAAGTTATATTTTAGTGTCCAATGCTCTCATTATGCAGATGGCATCTTCGATTATTCATATTCGTTAGAGCCTCCAGAAAGGAGTATTGCAGACCATATGGGCCTCTGACTGTCATGACCAAATCTCCCTATCCCTGTCCTTGTTCTCTGATCCTTCCTCTGGGCCCTCGGAAATGCTGGTCTCCATCAAGTTGCTGTAAGCAGTTTTCAGAAAAAGTTATCCTTGAGAAGTTTCAGGAGGAAACCACAAATTTCCTGGAAATGCTTCATGCTTCATGACATTTAAGGCTTTCAGAGCCTTGAACTTCAGGAGCAAGATGGCTGGCAGGTCTTCTGGAGGTCTTGCCTAACCTGAGAAGGTCCCAGAGAATTTGTGCATAGAACTTCCCAGGAAGCAGTAAGACAGGCTGGTGCAGTCCCATGGGATGAGAGAGGTAAGAGCTTACCAGTGTCTCCAGTTTTTGTCAATGAATGTTCTTAGCATTTTCAGTGAGGAGAAAAAAATATTAAACAGATCACAGACAGATTAGCAGTCTCTTGACCTTCTAGGTCACTCAAGGGGTTCTCAACAATCAATTCTAAAATGTAAGTGAAAAATGTCAATATAAGGCTAGACGCAGGGGCCCATTCCTATAATTCCAACACTTTGGAAGGTCGAGGAGGACCTAGAACTTTGTAAATCTGAGATCTTGCTCCATGACTTTGTGGATACTTTCTACTAATATCACCTACACAAAATCTTCAACCAAGAATCTCAATTGCATTTATCAACTTGTGTCCTCAGATCATCATAACATCTAGATTCATTTGAAAAAAAAAAATTATTGAAGTAAAAGAAATAAGAACTCGATAGTACAAAACAAAGAAAACCCAGAAAGAGAGAGAGAGAAAAACAGAAAAACTAAACACTGAGTCTTAATCTGTTCTGCCACTAGTCAGCAACCTGGACAGAGCACTTTAATGTATTCTCTGCCCATTATTTTCCTTGTTTATAAAAGTTTATAGCTCCGAAAAAATTCTGTGTTCTGATTTTTGTCTCTCCAAACCACAACCAGGCCCCTGCTCCCTTCTCTCCTCCTCCTCTTTCTTCTTCTTCTTTCTCCTTCTTCTTCTCCTTCTTCTTCCTCCTCCTCCTCCTCCTCTTCTTACCACAACCAGTCCCCTGCTCCCTTCTCTCCTCCTCCTCTTTCTTCTTCTTCTTCTTCTTTCTCTTCCTCCTCCTCCTTCTTCTTTTCTCCTTCCTCTTCCTCCTCCTCCTCCTCCCTCTCTCTCTCTCTCTCTCTCTCTCTCTCTCTCTCTCTCCCCCGCCTCCCTTTCCCTCTCCCCCACCCACCCACCTCCCAACCCCTACACACACCTAGGACACCTCCAGCATAGGTTACTACGAATTTTGCTCAGTTTGTCTCCGGTCCTTTCCACTTTGGTCTGAGGAATAGCTGGTACACAAGGTGTGCCTCCTTCCAGGTTATGAAACAGGATTTATGATCAGACTCAAGGCCCCTTCCTAGTCACTCAGTAAAGACTGTGCACTAGAAAACTGTGGTAGCAGTTTTCTGAGCATTAGAAAACTATGGTTCTCAGAGGCAGGATGGGTCAACACTGCCACCTGGCGGCCTCTTGGAGGCTGATGTGGAGCCTGGTTTTTGTTGAAGAATGAAGGTCCCTTATTTCCTGAATCTCAGCCAACTCTCCAGCAGGTTCTCACTGCAGAAGAGGTCAGGCCATTGGTCGGCTTGAGGACAAAGTGGGAGGATCACACTTTCGATCACTTATACCTTCTAACAATCAGCCCTGTGGACATCAGCTCACGCCCCATGCTGTTTTTAAAATATTTTCCCATTATAGAAATATTTTTCAAAGATGATCCACAAGTTCCAGGAGCCTTTCAGACAAGGGAGAGCAACTTGGAAGTTAACTCATTCAAGAGTAGAGCCTGGCTGGGAGGGTGCTCATGGCAAGAGTGGGGCCACGGGCCTCTGTTTTCATTGGACATAGTGGCCATACAAAGTGGCTGTTTTGAAATGCATCCACATACACTATGGACCCTCCCTGTCTAGGGAGAAAACGGGCACGGTATGTTTACAGATAAATCAGCAGCTATCCTGTGGGTGATGTAATGCACCCACACTCTTCGTCCTGCTGAGTGGAACTCGACGGTGAGACACTTGTATTCCTAACTTCACTTGCCTTCAGGCTCCTCCAACATCCCACATTGCCCATGGACAGAGCTACTATCCCTCCAAAGAAGTGACAACTTGAAATAAAGGATTTGAAGCTCCTTCCCAAGTTGAGACCCAGGCCTGCCGCTAGGAACTCCAGAGGAGGGAGGGAAAGAAGTTTGTCCTGCTCACAGATTTCATGTTTCTCTCACAATCAGAAGCAGGTAGCAAGATGGATTTTCAATCAACACCAACAAGCGGATCACTCCTGGATCCTTTAGCAAGTTCCATGTCTCTTTATAGGTTTAGGCGCCTCCTATGTGTCCAAACTTTGTGTAATGTGTATATAAGAAAAGTAAATGGGAGGGACAGTATTTAAGAAATAACAGCAAACAATTGCATTCATATTTAACATAAACTATAAGTGTCAAGTTAATAGAAGCTCAGAAGAAATTCATGAAATCTAAAAAAGTTGGGAAAATCTCAATAGATAAAATAAAACTTGATCTGGACTTTAAGAGTATGATTTATAAAGCTCAAGGGGACAGTACACGAAGTCAGACAATGTTAGTTGTATTAAGAATGAGAATATCACACCCACTTGATAAAGCAGCCCAGCCAGTTGAAGAAGTATGTCGAAGAGGTAGGGAGTTGGGTGGGGAGGCGAGGATAGCACAGAGGGATCTGAAAACTGTCAACCTTAAATAATAAGATTTAGAAAATATGATCAAGTAGAGAGTTAATTTGAGCGCAAAGCTTGAGAATGGCCCCCTGGAAGCACTGACTCTGAACCGGTAAGGTTAATGTTTCAAAGTGGAGAAGGTTTCACTTAGAAATTTTAGCAGGATCACGTTTTCCATACAAGACCAGTGCATTCGCCACAGCAATTTGATTGGTTACAGATTGCCGCTCATTTCAAGATTGCTTTACTACTCTGTGAGGAGGAGGAGTGATTTGAGGGGTCTTATATCTGGTGCCCTTTTGTCTTAATTATTTACAAGGGGGAAAAAAGGCAGAAGTCGCACCTGCATGCCCCACATGACTCAGGCTGCATAGCCACATTTCTTTCAAGGCTCAGAATAATTTAACGTTCCAACAGCTTTAAGTTTGAATTAATTTCACAAAGCAAAGAAGAAAGACTTGGACTTCATGCAGTAATGAAGACCACTGATGGGTACTGAACAACTCTGGTGGGTTCGCACTCAAACAAGGGAGCCTAAGATGCAGAAGGTGCAGTGAGGGAGCAGCCATCTGTTCTTGTGCTGCTGAGCAGAGCATGATGGGCTGTCACCGCTCATGCGTGTTCTTTACCTGCTGACTCAGCTGGTGGCATGGGCTGCACATGGGCTCCCAGCTCCTGAAGCTCCTGCCAGGCCCTTCTGCAACTTCTCCCAAGCTCTTGGGCCAGGTGCATGTCTGGCCATGACAAAGGAGGCCAGTACCTGATCACTGACGTGAAAGGTCTAAGGCAGCGGGACTGCCACAGGTGTCCCCCACATTCCCAGGTCCCAATCCAGCCTGTTGACCCTCCTCCATTCACACCATTGCCCCTTCGATAGCCTGTGCTATGGGGCTCTTAGACCAAATAGAAACAGGCTCATAAAGATCATCTAATCAGCTCCTCTTATGTGAGGCCAAACTCTGAAATAAATCTTTTTATGTCTCCTAGGGCTTGTTTCTCTGATTGAACCTGACTGATGAGGAGTTAAAGAAGTTCTCAAATTGTGTACGTGTAAGAATCACCTGGGATTTCTAGCCCAGAGGCTGAGACAATAGGTCTGTTGGACCTAGGAGTTCATTTTGAACAAGTGCTCTATGTAATTCTGATACAGAGAATCTCCCATTTACAGTTTGAAATTCACAAATACAAGGAATGAGAGACCTAGAATCAGAAAGCATGTTAATACACTTTGGGGCCATGAAGCGCTCACCCAGGTTAACAGGTACAGAAACGCAGAAAAAGGAACACTATCAAGCTAGTATTTGAGCCTTCTTTTTTTTTTTTTTTTTTTTTTTTTTTGAGACAGGGTCTTGCTCCGTCACCCAGGCTGGAGTGCAGTGGCGCAATCACAGCTCACTGCAGTCTCGACCTCCTGGGCTCAAGTGATACTTCCAGCTCAGCCTCCTGAAGAGCTGGGACTACAGGCGTGTGCCACCACCCCTGTCTAATTTTTAATTTTTTGTAGGGAGGGTGTTTTGCCATGTTGCACAGGCTGGTCTCAAATTCCTGGGCTCATGTGATCTCCCCACCTCAGCCTCTTAAAGTATTAGGATTACAGGCGTAAGCCACTGTGCTTGGCCAAGACATTTTGGTAAGAAATACTATTTTCCTACTAAGTTGTCTACATTCTTCTTGGCTAGGCTTGCAAAGTCACTGTGACTAGAGCAGGAGCTATGGTTGCATGGGAAATACGGAGGCATGAGAGGTACCCGGCAGCCACAGGCTGAGTTTGTGTCTAACCTCCCCAGTCAGCAGAGCCCCCCTGAGCAGACTGCCAGAAAGTATTTATGCCATCTGTCTGATAATTAAGACAAATCCAAACATCTACACGCATTCAGTGTGTATAAATGGAGTCATGGCCAACCTCTCAAGCAGTTTTCCATCAATCATTTATAATATCATCAGATACTTCCAATCCCCTTGCAGGCAGTAATGAAGAGGAAGTCTCTACATAAGAACAGCTTCTCACTGGACTCTTCAAGGCTAACTCTTAAGAATGAATCATACTTCTAATCTTTATCAAAGGTTTTCTTTTTACACAAGGAATGTGCCTGAATGATCTATAAAAGCTACCCACATAATCAGTAGCCAGGTTAGCTCTAGGAGCCACGTGCCAAGCACATTCTGGACTAAGTCATGTTGACTCCAAAACTGAGACCATGTTCAAAGTCTACAGCAACACTGGATTAAAACAATGTTAGCTGAAGGTGGTAAAAAAAAATCATGAAACACTAATTATGTGCCATCAATCATTCCTCAATTTGTAGAACTTCCCTATAAACCTTGGGAGGTGAGAACCTTAGAGAAAATCCTAGATACACAACTTTATATAAACAGAAAACTCCAAAATGGGAAATCTTTCAGAAAAAGAATACACCTAGTATATATAAAGATGAAAAAATGTAGTTCCGAAATGGGATAGTCTACAGTTTTTAGTTGAGACATTGGGATAATTTTAGGTGTCAACTTGACTGGATTAAGGGATATCAAGACAGCAGGTAAAGTATTACTTCTGGGTTTGTCTGTGAGGATGTTTCCGGAGGGGACTGGCCTAGGAGTTTGTGGACTAAGCGCAGATCAGCCTCAGTGTGAGCAGGCACCATCCAACTGAATGGAACCCAGATAGAACCAAAAGGCAAAGGCAAAGAAATCACTGTCTTTCTCCTCGAGCCAGGGACTTGATTTGCAACCCCTCACACCCAACTCCTTATTTTCAGGACTTCAAGGGTTATACCATCAGCTTACCTGGTTATGAGGCCTTCAGACTTGGACTGAGCCATGCTGCCAGTTTCTCTGGTTCGCCAGCTTGCAGATAGCCAGGCGTGGGATTTCTCAGTCTCGATAATTGAGCCAATTTCTTTAATAAACCCTTTCACATCTCTCTATATACAAATACATCCTATTGGTTCTGAGTGTTTGGAGAATCCTCATACAGACACTGTAAGAGAAATACGAACCAGGTCTTACCACTGTGTCCCCAATGCCTCTGATAGTGAGTGACAGCATTGATGTTTGTGCAATAAATGTTTACAATGTGTATCTACTAGAGGCTTTTGATAATTTGAATTAAATTATTTATAAAAGGCAAAATAAACAAAAGTGGTATCTAAGATTAACCACCAACTTAGTAAAATTCCATTTATACCACAGGTTCCTCTGGTACAAAGCAAACAATAACTCCCATGTTATGTATAATTTGACTTGTTCAATAACAAGAAAATTACCCAAATATTATAATGGAGTTAAAATGTATTTAATAGATCTAAAACAAAAATTTTGGCTCTATCAAAACTTAGGTCTCAATTATAACATTACTAAAGCGCTTGTAAAAATCCCAGATTTCTGGCTAAAGCTTGTATAAAGGCCTATTTTTTTTTTTACAGTTTTGGTTGAAGATTTTTCTCCAAAACAGCTATTCCAGACTGCTCAACAATCCCAGAAGTGAAAAATCTTAAGATATTTCATTTATAACCATTAGAGTCTTAATAAAACCCTGGAAAATACTCTCCCTTAGGGATGGTTGAAAGGGCCCTTCAGGCAAGCTGGCTGAATAAATATCAGAGCCCTCTTCATAAGGTACGTTTGCCCAGAAGGTTAACTTTTACAGATAAATTCCTAGCTCATTAGTGTAAGGGAAAACTAACATGACCTGTTTTCATTACTTCAAATGCAAAAAAAAAAAAAAAAAAAAAAAAAAAAAATCTCGGAAAAATAGAAAAGGGTGGGGAAAATGAAGAAAATTAAAAGAAATTCTACTTCCTATATCTGTCTTGCTTAGAGAAGACAAGTTACAGCACAATGAGTACTTCAGGTTTCTCTTTTAATAAACAAAACCATCCAAGGTACAGTTCCAAAGTACAAAATCAACCAGTTCTGAACTGATTGGTGACAACAGCACACAGATCAGTCCTTCCTTAAGGGAACAGTCTCCTCCCTGATGCCCTCTTTGGTCACTATGCAGATCCGGAGCGCGTCCCCAGTGTACACGTCTCTCTCAGCCGCAGAAATAAAGACATCTTTCACCAGCCGCATGGCTCTGTCCAAGGACAGCGGGACATGCTCCACGTTCTGCATGTTCTTAAAACCAACCTGGTGGGACAGGAAACGTGGGTGAGATGTCACGTGACAGTAAGCACAAAGGAAAGGTTCAAGTTTCTTCCAACACCCTCATGCGTACGAGGATTTGTGATGAAAATGCTACACAAAATTAAAATGTCCCTCAGACTGAATGAAGACCCTTCCAGACCTGGATGAATCACACACACCAGAAATCTGACAAGGGTTCACTGGCAAAGCTCTCACTCTTGAGGAGCACATGACCTAGAGAGGTGGACATATGCAAGCAAAGTGATGAGAGAATTGTTATAACTAAGAAGAAATTAAGAGCCAGGAGAGCCCCAACAGTTGTCCACTAAGTCTCCTAGAAGAAGAAAGGCTTCAGCAGAAAGGACTTTTAAGTAGGTGAGTGCTGAAGGCTACACTGAAGAGCATAGAACATTCCAGACTGGAGATGTGGGATGGAGTCAGGAAAAGCACATCTTTTCTGAGAAAAGCAGAGTTAGGGTCTGGGTGTAGTGGGTGACAGGAGATGAGGTCAATAAGCAATAAGCAGAGGAGTAGCTATACATAACACACTTCAGAAAACTGAGCAGGATGAATTAGGGAAGTAAGCTTGCAGGCAGAAAGGATGTTAGAAAATAAATCCAATAATCTAACAATGTAGGTCTGAATTTAGCCAGCAGTAATCAAAAAGAGGGACAAATTAGAAATACAGGTGACCTTTAAATAACACAGTTTTCAACTGCTCAGGTCCACTTATACATAAACTTTTTCAATAAACATACTGAAACATTTTTGGAGATCTGCAACAATTTGAAAAAACTCAGATGAGCTGAGTAGCCTAAAAATATTTTAAAAATTAAGAGAAAAGTATGTCATAAATGTATAAACTATATGTAGATACTAATTATTTTATCATTCACTACCATAAAATACACATAAATTGATTATAAAAAGTTAAAGTGATCTCTCAAGGTTCTCCTTTGTTTTTCATTGTGTTTAGTGCAATATTATAAGCCTTAAATAACAAGTGACCCAAACAAAGTGCTACTAGTGGTGCTGGAAGTGCTCCCCAAAGAGCAGGGAAAGTTATGACATTACAAGAAAAGGCTGACTTGCTTGATATGTACTGTAGATTGAGGTCTGCAGCTGTGGTTGTCCACCACTCCAGATGATTCTCCTTGTAAACAGATGATGTAAACTTACAGTATCAACAAATACAGTATCGTAAAGGTATTTTCTCTTCCTATGATTGTCTTAATAACATTTCTCTTTCCTGTAGTTTACTTTCTCATAAGAATACAGCACATAATACATATATAAAACACGTGATAATCCACAGTTTACATTATTGGCAAGGCTTCCAGTCAACAGTAGGCTTATTAGTAATGTTTTCTGGGAGTCGAAAGTTATATGTGGATATTCCAGTGCTTGGGGAATTGGCACCCCAACCCTTGTGTTGTTCAAGGGTCAGTTGTAGGCTTGGGAGTTCAAGTACAATACTGGGTAACACAGAAACGGTGGGTAAGACGAGAAAGGTATTTTTATGATCTTCAGGTAAAGATGGCAAAAGAATTAATCACTACAGACATAAAAGAGTTGGAAGCCATGAGAATACAGGAAAACAGTCAAAACCATGGGAGTAGGTAAGGACCCACCAGAGAGTAGGAAGAACACAGAGAGAGATGGTAAGGCTTCTGTAGGGCACATCTGCCAAACTCAAACAGTAATTTATAAGAAAGTCTTTATATCTTGGATCTCCTAAGCTAATGAAGAGAACTTGGAGAAAAGTACTTCAAATGAATACTATGACAAATTAGACACATATCATTACCTGGTTGTCAAGCAGGGGCTGTAGCATGGCACTTGCTGAGCCTCCAGCCTTGAAGGAGTCTCTCTGGTAAGACCCTACTGGGTCAAAGCTGTATACAGCCCCCTTTCCTTAAAGAAGAAAATAGTATCCATAAGGATGGCATCCAATCACAATCCCAAATCATCACAAAAATAAATCAAGTCAAAACGTGACACAAAATGGACTATCACCTTGGCTAAAACGTCAGGGAACAGTTGGAACACAGTCACTGTTGCACTGGTGACAGCTGCACCACACACACTGTTGCACATGTGAAAGCCAGAACACAGTCGCCATCGCACAGGTGACAACCAGAACACAGTCGCCATCGCACAGGTGACAACCAGAACACAGTCACCATCGCACAGATGCCACCCAGCACAGTCACCATCGCACAGGTGCCACCCAGCAGACAGCCCCAACCCCTGTGTTGGTGTGTTGTTCAAGGGTAAACTATGCTTGGGAGTTAAAATACAATATTAACACAGAAAGGGTGAGTAAGAGGGAGAAGGGCATTTTTAGGATCTTCAGGTAAAGATGGCAAGAGAATTAACCACTGCAGATGTAAAAAGAGTTGGAAGCCATGAGAATTCACAAAAATAATCCAAGCCATGGGAGTAGGTAAGGACCCACAAGAGAGTAGGGAGAACACAGAGAGACAGTAAGGTCTGTGTAGGGCACATCAACCAAACTCAAACAGTAATTTACAAGAAAGTCTTTATATCTTGGCTCTCCTAAGCTAATGAAGAGGAGAACTTGAAGGAAAGCACAACCTATGTATATAGACAGGTCCAAGGGACACATCCGCAAGACAAAGTAGAATGAAGAGAATTCTGTAACATGTATAATCCAATACTATTTTTGTTTAAAAGAATAAGAAAACTCTTTGTACAAGCACAAAAAAGTCTGGAAAGATAAATAACAGACTGTGGTTGGTTATCTTTCAGCACTGAATTAGAGGCAAGAAAAGAAAGGAATTACTTCTTATGTTTCTATATTATTCGAGTTTTAAAAAGAACACAGGTAATTCTACAATTTTTAAAAAGGCCTGTTAAAAACAACTGTGTTCTGGGTATGAGAAATCATGAATCATTTACAACGTATGATTTTTTAAAAACATAACTGATTTGGAAAACACATTATATACCAGAACTCAGTACCCTGGGAGATGTGATATAGGGACAGTCTTCTTACTAACTATGTACAACTGCCACTGTTAGCTTTGTATGTTTTCTACTATAGAACTGTGTAAACTTGGCCAGGCGCAGTGGCTCATGCCTGTAATCCCAGCACTCTGGGAGGCCGAGGTGGGCAGATCACAAGGTCGGGAGTTCGAGACCAGCCTGGCCAACATAGTGAAACCCCGTCTCTACTAAAAATACAAAAATTAGCCGGGCGTGGTGGCAGGCGCCTGTAGTCCCAACTACTTGGGAGGCTGAGGCAGGAGAATCGCTTGAACCCGGGAGGCAGGGTTGTGGTGAGCCGAGATCACGCCACTGCACTCCAGCTGGGGCAACAGAGCGAGACTTGGTGTCAAAAAAAAAAAAAAAAAAAGAATTGTGTAAACTGAATTCTCTGGTGGAGAAGGCACCATCTGAGGTCACCTAAGAAACTGTGGGAAGTATTTTTGCTGAAAGCAAGCTTGGGACAAGACACGAGATCACAGCAGGCAATCCACTAACCTTAATATACAAAAAAAGAAAGAGATATAAGGTGTAAAGGCAAAAAAATGATTATATCTCTCATGAGGACGACGGGCCACATATAAACTGAGGTCCAAAAGCTTTACCCAAGGATGGGACCTATCTCAGAAAACCACACACAACAAATTTGAAAAAACAAACCGAAGAAAGGGTGGGCTACGTCCAAGAACACAGCTTTAAAGATCCCCTAGAAGAAGGAAGAGAGACACTACTAAAATCAGTATAAAACAACAAAAATAAATAAATAAAAATAAAAATAAAAATAAATGTAGAATGGCATGAATCTTGACTACAAAGTGCTTTTCCTCATCAAAAAGCACAATAATTTCTTTTTTTTTTTTTTTTTTGAGACGGAGTCTTGCTCTGTAGCCCGGGCTGGAGTGCAGTGGCCGGATCTCAGCTCACTGCAAGCTCCGCCTCCCGGGTTTACGCCATTCTCCTGCCTCAGCCTCCGGAGTAGCTGGGAATACAGGCGCCCGCCACCTCGCCCGGCTAGTTTTTTGTATTTTTAGTAGAGACGGGGTTTCATGGTGTTAGCCAGGATGGTCTCGATCTCCTGACCTCGTGATCCGCCCGTCTCGGCCTCCCAAAGTGCTGGGATTACAGGCTTGAGCCACCGCGCCCGGCCAGCACAATAATTTCAATGTAAAAAAATCAGACAAGTCTTAAAAGAAACACAGGTAAGTTTTGGATGGGAGAGGTTTTTCTAACAAGGCAAGAAACTGAATGTCATAAAGAAATGACTGACAGATTAGACTGTATGAAACACAGAAATTTCTGTGTAGCAAAAGGCACTGCCCAAAAGAGACAAATAACACTCTTGGGGTCGTCTATATTACAGACATTTGACACAGTTGAATGTAGTTCTTGAAAATCAATGAGAAGAAAACCTGCAAATAAGGAAATGGGCAACAGTTAACATATTAATCAGTCTCCAAAGAGGAAATTTATAAACTCAATAAACATATGAAAACATGCCCAAAAATATATATAAATGAAAATAATAGACTGTTCAATGGGGAAAAACATGTTTCCAAATGTGTTAATTCTAATACTGGGAAGGTTACATAAAACCAGGTACTCGGGGTACTGGCATGTCCTTCAGAAAGGGCAGTCAACAAAATACAAAAAAAATTATCTGACCCAATACTTCAACTACTAGAAGTCTATTTTAGCAAGACAAGCATAATTGGAGAAGTTCACAAAAATGGATGTACAATGACGTTCATCATATTGTTTATATCAAGAAAACAGGAAGCCAAAATGTCCTTTAGAGGACTGGTTAGGTAAATGATGGTACAGCCATACTGTGTAAGTCAGCTACTAAAAACTATGTGTTACAGCAGCAAAAACAGAAGAAAAAAAAATTTAATTAAATACAAAAATCACTATGCATACAGCTTAGATCTCCTTGATAATAGACAATGTATAGTTACAGAAAAACAGATACCAAAGTCCTACTTATATAAAACTGCACGAGTGTATGTATAAACATGTACTGATTGTTTGATTATTTTCACTACCGAAAAACTAAAGCCACTTTTAATTTGGGAGAAAAATATTTAAAAGGCATGACAGCAGCTAAGAGAATAAAGACAGAGAGGTTAGTGCCGACAGCGGTTGACACCAAGGGAAAGAGCTGTGGACCTTGCTGTCCTGAAGGTTTCAATATGGAGCACTGCTCTCCAGGTCCCTGCATCCACCAACACAGAAGACAGTAAATGAAGTCTCCTGATACATTAGCAGAGGCTCTCGACTTAGGGGACCAGGTTCTAGAGTGGCAAAGGGTAGGAGCAAAACACATGAAATGGAAAGTTGGTGTAAACAAAACACAGACCATCAGGCCCCTTCCTCCTCCGAGGCCTAAAATGCTGCCAACCAGGCTTCTCCTCCTGTAGTCCCACCTCACCCCAGGAAAAAAGATTAAAGAAATTCTTCATCTGAAGAAAATGCTGCTTATTGAAGCACCCAGTTAATGGCTGTCAGTTGACAAGCTATGTAAACAAGGACTTTTATAATGAAATTTTCATACAACACTTCAATGTGAATGGACAGCCAAAAAAAAAAAAAAAATCAGAAAGTTGAAGGAAGCCTCTAACACAGAAGATACAGGCCAAAAATGAACATACAACATGAAAAAAAAAAAAAAAGGACTCTGATGAAATATACAAAGAAAGTACAAAACATCTAACAAAAACAGAATTTTTTTAAAAAAAAGCTAAAAAATAAGAAACAGCTCTTGGAAATTAATGACACCAGAAATAAAAGCAATCAGTAAAGGATGAAAAGCTAAAAGTAAGGAAATCTTCATAAAGTAGAAGAAAAAAGAGAGAGATGGGTAACATGTGGAGTCAAAAATAAAGTACCAGGTCATAATCCAGGTGGTTGTGGAGAAGGTGGGGAAGGGTAGGGGAGGAGGAGAGGAAAGAAGGTGGAGAAAGAGGACAAAATAAATAAGAAACTCTAGGCAAGGAACATCACTACGCAATTTCAGAACACCAGGGTAAAGAAAAGATCCTAAAAGCAAAGTCTCAAAAAGGTCCAGTTTTGTTTTGTTCAGAAATATCTTAGGAGGTAAGCCTCTAAAATAAGGAAATAAATCAAAAAAGAGGAGAGCACAGGATGTGCGGGAATCTCAGGATGGCAGTGGTCCATCCTGGAGCAAGGGGAAAAGAGATCCACCTAGTATGTGAGGTCTGACAACCAGATGAATTGTATTCAGAGAACGTACAAGGAACTGACAAAAAGTTTAAAGAACTCTGAGCCAATTAGAGATAGTTAACTTGAGAAAAAAAAAACGAGTTACACAAGAAAGAAAATATGAATGCATGCTACTTGGTGCAACGAAGATCATTATCTATCTGGTCACAGTAAAAATATTAAAGGTCTATGTTATCAGAAGTGTAATGTGTTACAGGAGGATGCTAATGAGGAAGAGGACACAGAAGAACTAAGAACCATCATCTACCAGAAGAAAACACCAAAAGATATCTCAAAAGAGTGCAGTATAAATATAGAATTTTGGAAAATGGAGGTAAGTACCAGGAAATACAGGTAAAAGAGTTGAAAAATGTCTTAGGGCAATGGAAAAAGAAGATAGAGGACTGCTTTATTATTCACACAAATTCCCCTATAAAATAACAATTAGTTTAAAGAACACTTAAAGTCAACCAGACAACCTTAGAAAGACAGTTCTAGAGACACTTGAGGTTGTCACCAAAACTAGCAACACTGTTACATGGAAATCGAAGAACAGGGCTCTGACATGAAACAAAGTCAAACCTGAATCTTAGGTCTGCTGCTTAGTAGGTATCAGCTTTCCCAGATTAGACTCTCTAACGCTCGGAAAAACTCAAAGGATGCTGTCTGGCCTGCTGACACCTATTTTTAATGTTGCTAAAATCTGAATCTATTAATCTGACATTAAAGCCAGGCATAACGTGAGTCAAAAAAGACATCAGAAGCATCCAGCATGCAAAGTTAGGCAAATTAATTTGTAGCTAGAATCTAATTACCCAGGTTAAGGGTAATTCATTTCTATTTTTACTATTTCTACGCTTTACTTTTTCTCTTAGTTTTCAAGTAAGGTTGAAAGCCTTAAAAAGAAATTGTGTCAACCTAATTTGTCTACACCTAAACCTTGGTAGGTAAAATGATCAAAATGCTCCCCAAGGCTGTGTATGGGGGTGGATGTTGAGTCAGAGATAGAGCGCGCAAAGAAAATGCTCATGGAACAGAAAGGGATAGGAGTCAACACCTGAGAGGCAGGGCGCCGAAATGAAGCCTGGCTCTTTCCTCTTAGACTCTTTCACAGGATTTAGGGTCCCCAGTCCCCTTGTTTCTTTCTGCGTCCAACTGAGATGTTCTGTGATGTGGCCAGCTGCATGTACTCCCCTGGAGGCTCTGACCCAAGCCAAGGCCTGCCTTGAACATTCCCAGGCACTGATAATGTTGTTTAGGCTATTGCTTGAAACACTGAGAAATTACCCCTGTTGCTAAACACAGAGAAATTATCCCTGGCCCTGAACCAAATTCCTTAAACACTCAAATCAACTCCCTCTCCTTGGACACATCTTTTCCTGCTGTCTGCTGAGAGGACTGTTGCAGCACTAAATGCTTTTGACTGATTACCCTGAGATTCAGTGTTCTGGAACCCCAACTAGGTTCAGGACAGTCCCTTACAGGAATTCCTCTGCCCCCACTTTTAGGGCTACTTCAGCCACAAGTTCAGCCAGAAGGAACACAGAATATGGGCTTACACCAACGATGTCCTCGTCTAGACACTTCTGTAACTTCTTATCTCAATGGACTACTATAAATGGTGACACAGATCTGTCCTGGGAGATTGTACTTGGTTTTTTAGATGCAACCAGAAGCCAATCCAAACACGAACTGGTGGAAAACATTGGTGCCCATGTGGGGTAATGTAGCTCTGGATCAAAAACGGGATGGAATATTAAGTAACAAGACTAACATTCTCAGGGACTCCTGGTCTTATTCTGACAGAAAATCAAAGACGTGTTTCAAAAAGTTCTGAAAACACTGGAATAGATGCTTATTATTAATCACCCCAAATGACTTCTAAAACCTTTAAAGAACTTTTCTGAAGTATGTTTGTTAATAAAAAAATTTTTAATACTCAGAATCACGTTTAGGTCATTTCTTTCTATAAGATAAAAACTCCTAATTATTTACTACTAACTCATGCAAGATCCTGAGAAAACAGCAAAATAACCGGCTGCTCAACATTCACTATTAGAGCTTTCAATATGCCTTTGGGTGTCGTATATTAGCTTCCGTTTCTTCATCACTTTCATTATCAGAAATGAAACGAGACTTGTGTCAGATGGTATTTATGGTTCTTTTCAACTCTAGGTGGAGACACACACATCTAGGAAATAATAACTCCTCCTCCCCACCATTTTCCAGAAAAAAGGAATTCTACCTTCTTCATCAAGTCCACCGATGATGTTGTAAACATAGTATGGAAAGAAGCGCCTTGAATACAGGATCGTAGACAGCATCGCAGCAATTGCCCCCGTAGTCATGGCCTTATTATTGGAATGCTTATACATCTGCAATTATTGATGAAAGTTAACAGGCATGTAGAGGCAGAGGCTATTATAGACTAGAACAACCCACAGTATACAGTGAATAAATGCATACCACAGTGAAAGGGGAAAGCATGCCTATTTCTTTCATGATCAACCAACACAGTATTACTAAGATAAAACTTTAAGGGAAGGAATACTAAGTTTGCCCTCAGCTCTCTGGTTTAAAGGCTCTATTTTCCATACCACCCTTATCTTGGGTACTCTTGGGTACTGCTAATCCAAGAGCTAATGTCCATGCGAGGGCACATGAAGTGGCCTAAGGAAGATGGGTTTAAATCCATCTCTCTCCCTCACTCGGCATATAGACCGGGGTCAGCAAACAACCCCTGTAGTTTGGCTCAGGGGCCAAATCCAGCCTACCCCCTATTTCTATGAATATTGTCCGTGGCTGCTTTTTCACTACAAAAGCAGAAACAAATAGTCATGACAGAGATCAAATGGCCCATAAAGCTGTAAATATTTACTATCTGGTCCTTTACAGAAAAAATTATGCCAATCCCTGATCAAACCCAGATGTAAGTCCCTCTCTTTGTGGAGCAGATGTCTGTGAGAACAGAAGACACAGGGCAGCACCCTTACTCTGCATGATTTTAATACACAGCAGTGGTCGTGATCCTTCAAACACCTCCAGTAGAGAACACAAGCATCCAAAACAGGGTCTTAGCATGACAATACAGGGACTGCAAATCCTAGTTTTACTACACCCTTGGGAACCCTACATTATCCACTGGGAGAGAAACATCACAAAAATTATAAACATAAAATGAATTCAAGATCACCAATTTTTGTTAACCATATAGCAACCATCTCTAATGAGAAACCTAACGGCCAGGCATAGTGGCTCACACGTGTAATCTCAACTGAGGTGGGAGAATGTTTGAGCCCAGGAGATGAAGGCTACAGTGACCTACAATTGCACCACTGTACTCCAGCCTGTGCAACAAAGCGAGACGCTGTGTCTAAATAGATACCTAATTAGTACCGTAAAATTAAACAATGTCAAAACACTGAAAAATGATTAGAAATGAACTATAAGTATGGATAAGATTTTTACAGAGGAATGTCTTTCCAAGATAAAAACTATAAAAAATTATTCATAGGCCGGGTGCAGTGGCTCACGCCTGTAATCCCAGCACTTTGGGAGGCCGAGGTGGGTGGATCACCTGAAGTCAGGAGTTTGACACCAGCCTGGCCAACATGGTGAAACCCCGTCTCTACTAAAATACAAAAATTAGATGGGGGTGATGACAGGTGCCTGTAATCTCAGCTACTTGGGAGGCTGTGGCAGGATAATCACTTGAACCCAAGAGGCAGAGGTTGCAGTGAGGCAAGAACATGCCATTGCACTCCAGCCTGGGCAACAAGAGTGAAACTCTGTCTCAAAAAAAAAAAAAAATTCATTCCATTTCATTTTGAAACCAAGCACCAACATTTATTTACTTCAGCACCTAATGAAGTATGAGAGGAAAACTTCAGGAAGGGGTGTGCATTATGTTGAATTCACCATTCGTTGTTTTATTAACAATGACATGTTTACTTTTGTCTTCTAACTCCCATTTATAAAATAAACATTAGGAATTATCATATCAATATGCCAGTAAATGTAAGTCACTATAGCTTTCAATATAAGTTTCTAAAAAAGTATTAACAACCGATAAACACTGAGTGAAATCCTTTCTACACATTCAAAAAGCATCTGTCAGTTAAATAAATACATTACATACTCCAGTAACCACTCATAAGTGTAAATAATTTCAAGTGTTATTCACAAATAGGCAAAACAGAATGTGATCACCCCTGACTTCCGGCAGCTGGCTATCAACTGAAGCCTGTCAGGTAACAGAAATTAATGGTGCATGTTGTGCCTCTCGTCCAAGCTCCTGGCTTATTCATTCTTTCGTATTTCTACTCACGCATCCTGCCAACTAAGAGCACAGCATTGTAAAGAGGAAAAACTTATCAGCTGATAGTGATGCAAACCAAGCTCCTGTGTCAAATCTTTCCTGGGCTCTCTCCTGCCATAGAAATTGATTTGCTTTGTTTTTGGGGGAAGAGTATCTTCAGAAGAACTCCTCCCAGGCTACTTCTAAAAGGGTAGAGAACCCTTCATGTGATACAAGACTAACAAATGGAATGTGCTGCTGTTTCACATTATGGTACTTTAATGACCCTGCCTTAATGATATCATTTCATTTCTAGCATACATTTATAATTCATCTACTAACCTAGTGACTCTCTAGCTATTCTGACCAACAGTCATGCTGTAGGCTTGAAAGAATTTAATGAACTGCTATTAATTTGAAATAGTGTAGAAATGTATAAAAGCATCTACCTTTAGTCTTGCTTCAATAATCTTTGTCAGGGTAAGGCAGTCTCCATGAAAACCACTGCATCCAATGACTGTTTTGTCTGTTCTGTAAAAAGCATATTTCAGAAAACGGAGCTGGTTAGACAGTACAGCAAAGCATATCTTCGGCAATTTTAAATTTAAAACCCCTATTCCCATTATGTCCTAAACGGTAATGGGACAAGCAGCCACCCTTCTGGGGAGGGGATTCTGTATTCCTACATCTCACCCCTCAGTCCAGATGAATTATAGGTGGATCAAAGACTTTAAAAATGCAACTATGAATGGACTAAATAAATCATGGGTGAATTTTTTTACTATCTTGGGCTGGGGAAGATAGGTAGGTAGGTTGATTGATTGATTGTTGAGATGGAGTTTCACTCTTGTCACCCACCCAGGCTGGAATGCAGTGGCACAATCTTGGCTCACTGCAACTTCCACCTCCTGGATTCATGAAATTCTCCTGCCTCAGCCTCCCAAGTAGCTGGGATTACAGGCGCCCGCCACCAGCCCAGCTAATTTTTGTATTTTTAGTAGAGATGGGGTTTCACCATGTTGGTCAGGCTGGTCTTGAACTCCTGACCTCAGGTAATCTGCCAGCCTTGGCCTCCAAAGTGCTGGGATTACAGGTGTGAGCCACTGCACCCAGCCTCATGAAGGTAGATTTAAATATAACACAATCCAAGGGCCACACAGAAAAATTTCATAAATTTGACTACATAAAACTCTACAGAGAAATTTATGAATAGCTTTTTAAAACCCTAAGAAAATATACTGGTAGCACCTACCATCAAAGTCTAGTTTTAATTCTGCAAAGAGTTCTTACAAATAAGAAAAGCAGTAACGACACAAAGAAAAGAAGGGTAACAGTCTATGAACAGACAAGTCACAGAAAAAAGAGACATTAAGTCACCATAAACATAAGAGCCTCTATGTTACTCAGAAATCCAAATCTAAAAAAGAGACTATTTCAACCAATCATAATGGCTAAAAACGCCTAACTAAATGCTGGCGAGGTTGTGGAAATAGTATAAACTGATTAACTTGTTAGATGGGCAATTGGGTGGTATCCATTAAAATTTTAAATACATACCACTTTCACCAATTCTACTGCTAGAAATCCATCTTGTGAATATACTTATGCCAGCATGCAGAGGGATGCTCTAGACTCACTAGTGAGCATTCATTTAAATAGCACCCCGTAAGAAAACAAAACAAAAGCCAAATGTCCATCTGTATGGAAAGGACTAAAATTTGGCATAGACATACAAATTCAACCATGTAATTCAAAAATTAATTCCTAGATCTTTATATGAATCTATAAAGAAACCTACACAATATTTTGCAGAGGCCACAATTCCTTTTGGAAACTTATGAATGACCCGCACAAACCATACTTGTCCTACTAGGAGAGCAGCCGACACCGCTAGGGTCATCACTAACATCAACTCTATCCCTACCACCAACCTCACTGCACTGAGGTGAAGACTCCAATCCCCTACAAGGCTTTACTGCCTTTACTAACAAGATTGGCTGACAATACCAACAGGGAAGACAGAAATCTCAGAACTTCAAGATGCTTTTCCCAAATATCCAGGTGCCACCAAAGGAATGGGAGTTTTCATGCAAAGAATAGAGTCTCAAGCAGGTTTGGAAGAGGCAACCCTAGTTCTAGGTCCGCCCCACAGGACATGGGATGAGAGAGATATACAGGCATTCGTTAATGCTGTATTGTTCTTATTCTCTATCTCTATATCTGATGTGTTTCATTAAAAAAAAAAAAAAAGTGCTCACTTCAGCAGCAAACGTAACTAAAGCAACCTTTAAAAGATGAGTAAAAGCCAGTACAAGGATGGTATCCATAAAGTTGTTTTAAAATCTTATTTCTAATATTTACTACTTTCAAGTTGTACAAGTGTCATCCTCGAGGAGAAAAAAAGATAACACGAGAACACTATGAACAGAAAGCAGAAAGAGGGTATCAGAAGATGCAAGTGGACAGAAAGAGAACTGGGAAGATGAAAGCAAACTTCACTGCTTTTTGGGATAAGATGTGGGCTATCCCTGGGACCAGGGAAGAAAACGTATCTTTTCTTCTGTACCTACTTCCTACAGTACAAGGAGGGCCTGTCCAAAGGACCTAAACCTCCTAAGTCCCATTCATTCCTATTACAATTCAAGTTTAACAGACTTTTGTAACTAACCCAGGAATTCATGACCATTTATAAGTATTTCCCAAACTGTTAAATACAGACCACTACTAATCTGCAGTATGTATTTAGCTGATTTATGCAGGCTTTTTTTTTTTTTTTTTTTTCAGTTTTGGCTTTATTTTCATGTTTTAGGAAAAACACAGCTAGCCTATTAAAACAGAGCTATGGATATAATGGCTTAGGATATTTCTAAAACGAATGTTTCAAGTTAAAAAAAACAGTGTGGGGAGGCAGATTTTTAAAAAATACCATTTAATGATTAATGGTGCTATGGTTTGAATGCTTTCTTCAAAACTCATGTTGAAATTTAATTGCCACTGTGATGGTACTGGGAGTTGGGACCAGGTGTTTAGGTCCTGAGGGCTCAGCCCTCATGAATGGACATTATCACAGGAGTGGGTTCACTCGCTCGCTCTTTCTCTCTCTCTGGCTTTCCACCATGTTAAGACACAGCAGGAAAGCCCTCACCAGATGCCAGCCCCTCAATCTTGGACTTCGCAGCCTCTAGAACTGTAAATCAATAAATTTCTGTCCATTATAAGTTACCTAGTGTGTGGCATTCTGTTACAGCAGCATAAAATGGACTAAGACAAATGTATAGATGGAAAAAGTGACAAAGTAATTATAGTAAAATACAAACAGTAAGATCTAGGTGATGGCATACGGGTTTTCATTATGAAACTCTCTTACTTTTGTTGCACATTTGAAAATTTTCATGGTAAAATGCTGGGGTGAACACATTTAAGTTACCGAAAGCACTTTTGGTACCCTGAATATAGCAAATATTTTTAAGACTGCACATTGAATTATTAGAAAACATTAACTTAGAAAATGATTTTCTAATAAAAATGCTCCCAACAGCAACTTAAAAACTCATGAAACAAATCATTTAGAAGTAGAAACTCTCACAGCATTAAATCATTACAAAGGCATTGTGAAATGTCTTCAGAAATATTTACTTACAATTTGTAACATTTGGGGCTATCCCGGGTATGAATTGAAAACCCTTCACTCAGTCGAGTATCAGAAGCAACAATTGCAAAATCTTCTCCAGCAATTGCCAGTACAGTACTGAGGAAAAAAGAAAAAAAACATTAATTCTCCAGGGTGGTAATCCTATCCCTACAAATAGAAGAATGCTCCACAGCACATACTGGGATCAAATACTCTAGATGTCAACAAAACATGATTCAAATGGGAAGAGGAAAGATGAGCGGCAAGAGAATGAACCCCTGGTTACAAGTTGCCTGGAAAAACAAATTATTAATAAGCCTAAATCAGGGCAAAGTCTCCTTGGCAGGAGGTAACAGAAAAGTCAATGAATTATCATCACCAACACATTAAATGCTTACTTGTGCAAGGTACTACTAATACAGAACAACTAAACACCACGTCTGAGCCCTTGAGGGTTAACTACAGACAGCGGTACTACAACGCAAGCTCTAGGAGTTTCGAGAAGATGGGATTTATCTTTCTTTCTCATTTCTTTATATCCAAGTCCTTATGTAACGCCTATATAATGCTTATTTCTTTATACCCAAGTCCTTATACAATGACAAACGGACAAACAGTAAATTTTTTCCTCTGTGGCTGTACAATTTGACAGCTTATCAAAGAAATTTACAGTATGAATTCCAAAAGCAGACTGCCTGGGTTCTAATTCTGGCTTTCCCAGTTAGCAGATATGAGACTGTGGGTAGTTACTTCTCAAGGCCTCAATTTCATCATAAATACAACAGAGATCACTTCAGTTGCTACCTCAATAGGGTGTTCAAAGAATCAAATATGTAAAGCCCTTATAGCAGTCCCTGACATGTAACTGGTC
Source organism: Macaca nemestrina (assembly GCF_043159975.1). Taxonomy (NCBI): domain Eukaryota; kingdom Metazoa; phylum Chordata; class Mammalia; order Primates; family Cercopithecidae; genus Macaca; species Macaca nemestrina. The sequence goes on along the minus strand of NC_092129.1, from coordinate 1,060,235 downwards.
CTCTAGTAAGTGTTAGCTGTAACTGCTATGGCACTAGAGTATGACTAAGCACCTGGGCTCTGGAATTACATGAGACAGAGACCCACTCTTGCTACTTACTAGGTATGTGATCTTAGGAAAATTCTCCAAATCCAAGTTGATGGTAACAGTACCTGTGTCACAAGGTGTGTATATTTGGGTGTGTATATTTTAATGTAAAAGGCTTGAATGATAACTATAACCACTGCTTCAATGCAATAGTGGAAATTAAAGGCATGGTGCCTCACAGACGTAAGCACTCAGAAAACTTTAACCACTATTTTCACTGAGGAGGGATTTATGCTAAAGCTCTCACGTAGAAAAGGATGGCATTCCAGGTAATATAAACAGCATGCAATGGCAAACAGGTAATAATTCAAATAGTACATTCAAGCAACTCATTCAGGCAGCCATTTTTGCACAAACACATGTAGTGACGTAAGGTTTATGTGATGGACAGGGTTCCTACTGTAGAAAATCCCAAATGCCAAGCTAAAGATTTTGGAATTTTAGCAAGAAATCATGAAGGTTTTCTGAGCAAGAATGACCTGTAGTTGTAACTACTCAGGAGGCTGAGGTGGGAGGACTGCTTGAACCCTGCAGAGAGCTATGATGGTGCCTGGGCATTAGCAGGAGACCTGGTCTTTTAAAAAGATGCAAGAGAGAGAAAAGTTCCATTTACAAAGTGGGGTTTCAGGAAGACTACTCTGACAATAACAGTACGTGAAATGGGATGGAAACACTGTTCTAATACTACTAATGCAATAGTAAGGTAACAGGGTGAACAGGTAAATCCGAAATTGTCACAAACACACAAAATAGACAAGTTGTTATACCTATGTAAATGTGTTAGGAACTGGGAAAACCAATTATGACATCCAAGATTTAGAACTTAAATGAGCAGAATCATGGCATAATTATAAAAAGTATTTTAAAGGATGGCAGAGGAGGCCGGGCACGGTGGCTCACACCTGTAATCCCAGCACTTTGGGAGGCTGAGGCGGGCAAATTGCCTGAGGTCAAGAGTTCGAGACCAGCCTGGCCAACATGGTGAAACCCCATCTCTACTAAAAATAGAAAAGTTAGCCAGGCATGGTGGCAGGCACCTGTAATCCCAGCTGCTCGGGAGGCTAAGGCAGAAATGCTTGAACCCAGGAGGCGGAGGTTGCAGTGAGCCAAGATTGCACCACTGCACTCCGGCCTGGGTGACAGAGTGAGACTCTGTCTCAAAAAATAATAATAAAAAAGGAGAAGAGGAGATTGAGGGGAATAATTAGCTTGCTTTTTGTTTTGTTAGCTGTCTCGAGTTATTGTGAGAGCAGAAAAACCAGTTAGAAATATTTTACTGAAGAAGCCAGAATTGAGGGACTCATGAGAGGCAGAACTGGAAAACCAGATTTGGGAGTTATCCTCCCAGCAATGAGACATGAAAGAGTGCTGAGTGATAAACAAGGGGGCCAATGACTTGTTTAACTACATTTAAAGACAGAGTAGAAAAAGAGAATGAGGCCTCATTTTGTGGAAGCAAAGGCTGCCTGAAAGTCAACTGCAATAAACACTAAAGAAAAAGAACAATGACTGAGAAAAAGTAATCAGAAAGTTCTAAGTAATTTTTAGGGCAGTAATGGCTTAAACTGGATTACTAGGGATTAAAAAGTGAGTAATGAGTAGGGCATACTGAACACTGAAAATTCTTATTTATAGAGAATAGCGTTATGAAATGGGTCTAATAACCCTCCCTACAATGTACAACTTAATTAGTCATCACAGGAAGTGTTAAGGAGTATAACGGAAAAGCATGAATAAACTCAGTGGTGAAATAGCTAAGTCCTGGCTCAACTTCACACCAGCTCTCTGACCCTGACAGTTTAATGTCTAATATGACCCTAGGATGCTAACATCATCGAACATTCACTTTTCATGATGATTAAATAAGATGACGGCTTGCAATTTACCAAATGCATCTCTCTCGATTCTCACCAAAAACTATGAAGCTACTAATGAAGAAAATTTAGGTTCAAGAAGTTCGGAAGTAACCAAAGACCTGACTGTCCTTTAGTGGCAGAACTAAGACTAAAATCAGACTTTCATTGTCTTTCTAACACACTCCAAAAATATGCATTAATATTTCAAATTTATGAGGAACCAATTAACATTTTTGCTTTGTTTTTAAAATTTATTTTTGTAGAGATGGGGTCTTGCTATGTTGCGCAGGCTGGTCTTGAACTCCTGGCCTCAAGCGATAATCCTCCTGCCTTAGCGTCCCAAAGTCCTGGGATTACAGGTGCGAGCTACAGTGCCCAGCCAGTACTTTTTGTTTTCTTTAAGAACCATCGGTTCATTCAAATTGAATGTATATATTTTAATGTACAAGGCTTGATTAGTAACTATAACCACTGCTTCAATTTACAGCTCTTCCCTGTCAAGAGTCTTAAACAGAGCATCTTTCTATAACCCTGTATCTCTGGCGTGCCACCACGGAAAATTATATTACTCAAGATAAAGTTGGTAATTGAAATAAAAACCAAAACTTGAACACAACATACAAGATCACAAATATTAAAAGGTCCATCTTCTGAGTATTTTGTTTTCCTGCTAAACGTTAAAAAAAAAAAAAAAAAAAAAAAAAAAAAGCCGGGCGCGGTGGCTCATGCCTGTAATCCCAGCACTTTGGGAGGCTGAGGCGGGCGGATCACGAGGTCAGGAGATCGAGACCATCCTGGCTAATACGGTGAAACCCCGTCTCTACTAAAAACACAAAAAATTAGCCGGGCGTGGTGGTGGGCGCCTGTAGTCCCAGTTACTTGGGAGGCTGAGGCAGGAGAATGGCATGAACCTGGGAGGCGGAGCTTGCAGGGAGCTGAGATCAGGTCACTGCACTCCAGCCTGGGCAACAGAGTGAGACTCCTCCTGACAAAGAAAAAAAAAGCACTTATCTATGAAACTAAGTTTGCTCAACCAATCCCACCTTCTATTTGAAATAAAATGATCAAACTGCTACAATTAGAAATAACAGAAATCAGGCGGCTACAATTAAGACGTTTCCGCTATCAACCCAGCTACGCATCTAACAACACAGACCAAACAATCCTAACTTTTAAGTTTCAGACGCTAAACCTCTACCCTCGCCTGCTGGCATAAGGAACGTGTACATGAGGTCCAGTTTGGTCTTCCACAGAGCAGAGGCTATGTTTCAATTTCTACTTTACCGTCGTACAGCAGCAAGGAGCATGGAGTTCCGGTCCACATAAAAACCCAAATGACAGGGTGTAATGGGAAACCCTAAAAACCAAGGCTGTATCGCAATCACCAAGTAAACTTGACCAAAGCGAGCCTGAAGAAGGAAACACAGGGCATGAGAGGACGGCAGGGAGACCGGCCTTGTGCGGACCCACTCAGCTCAGGGTTCTGAGGCCTGCAGGGGACCGGGGCAGCGCCTTGACGGCGGTGACTCCTAAACAGGCTTCAGCAAATGGGGGAAGGGCGAAAGTGAAAGCGGAGCTCTCTGGGGTTTTTACCCTCCGTTGAAAGCGTAGGGCGAAAATCGCAGCTGCAAAGGGCCCGCGGCTCCGTGCGGCTCCATCCCCAAGTCTCTGCCAGGAGCCGAATACATGGCTACGGAGGACAACATCGCACGGCTGCGCCTGCAGCTCCAGCTCCGACACCTGCTGTCTCACGGCGAGATGGCTGCCTTGACCGGACGTTACGCCACTTCCGGCTTCTCCTGAAGTTCGCTCCCGGCCTCTCTATCTTGCGCTAGTCGTTGCTCCTGGAGGGCTGCAGGGCGGCCTGTCCCTTTGGTAGTTGGGTCCCGCCCATTCCAAAAAAGCTGACAGAAAAGTAAAGGTTTCCCGCCCCCCGTCGAAGAAAACATTGGAATTCACCCCAATGGACGAAAATTTAAGTCTGACCATACAAAAACATTGGCAGAACTATGGCGCAACGCCAACTCGAATAACGGTGAGCGCGTTAATTGTCCTGGCTAATAAAAAATGTATATAACATTTCCTATCCTTAAAGAGCTCACAACCTCACTGATAATAAAGAGTACAAAGAAAACGAGCAGTATAACATGTGACTACGCCACAATGAACTACAGAAGGGAAAATCAGTTCCCACTAAGTTCTAGTCCCACTAAGAAACAACTGCGGATAGAGCCTTGTGACCACAGTGTATGAAATGGGAGTGGCAGAACTGAATATAAATGCGTGTGTAAACACAAGCCATTTGTTTTGCTTAGTGTTCCTTGTCATTCTACACCCTTGAAGATCAGCTAGCGTTCTTGCACAGGTAAGGAGCACGCGCTTACTGAGTGCCAAGTACTGTCAGTCTCTGTCAATCTCCCGACAGCCCAACGGTAAGCACTATTATCACTATTCAATTTTACAGAAGAAACTGCGGGGGAGAGGTCAGGTAACTTGCCAAAGGTAACACCGCTAGTTGCTTTAAACCACCACCACCACAACAAAACACACACACATATAACCATTTAAAAATCGATCTGTCCTATGTCCAGCAAGGGCCAATTAGAGACGGCTGTGGCACGGCGGCCCCGCCCCGGAACTCCTCAAGAGCTTAGCCCCTCCTTACCTTAAGCTCCGCGCCTATGGAAACACAGGAAGTGACCTATGCCCACACTTCCCAGGGCCTCGGCCCTAGTGGGAGCAACTCGCTGAAGCCGAGGGCAGAGCTGGCGGAAGTGACATTATCAACGCGCGCCAGGAGTTCAGTGAGGTCAGGCAGGTTCGCTGTGGCGGGCGCCTGGGCCGCCGGCTGTGAAACTTCGTTTCCTCTGGCCCATGGTCATCTTTGCAGTGACCCAGGTAACAGCTTGTACTCTTTTCTGAGGGTTCGGGCGGAGGCGACCACTGCATTGAGGGCTGGGGGCAATGGTGGGGAAGAGAAGAGGAATTGGCGCGCGTGCAGGCCCCGCGGGGGACGTTCCTCCCTCTCGTGCTGCCGCCGTTCCGGCCTGTAACGGCCGCTCGGCCGCCGCTCCCGCCTGGTGCCCTACTCTGCTGTGTTTCGCCAGCGGCTTCCCATCGTACGATTGTGGGGCGCAGGGTACTACTGACGGGGCGGCGGCGGGCGGGACAGGACAGTCCCTTGCATCGAAGACCTGAAGTTTACCCTGCCCTGTCCTGCCACCGCTTCTTCTCCATGTTAGAAGGCAGATTCACCCTGGTCTGTGCCCGCCTGTTTTGCTACCAACATTGAGACTTAAGTATTTTGTCAGAAGCCTGAGACAGCGGGCACGGTAGCGCTTAAGATATAATACACACCATTTATTTACGGGGCCTCCCATCTCTCGGTCAGGCCATCATGGTTTTCCAAATCTCTAGGTAGGCTTTTCTGTGAAAAGACTGTGCTTCATTTAGTTATACAGACACTAGAAGGCTATGCAGAATTAATTTGATTGCCTCCAAAAAGTATCGGATTTGATGTTTCAATTTCCAAGAGCTGAAGATACCCAGCAAACAACTCTTTTCTGAGATAAATTAGTGCAGTAATCACCGTACGGTTTCTTCTGTAGACTTACTTGCAAAAAGTGGCCTGAAGCCACCGAAGGTCCTGGATAAATAAATCTCTAGTCTTACTTACAATGGGTTTAAATCCTGCCGTCATTATCTTTTGCCTCACCCTTAGATCCCTGAAGCGGAACTTCCAGCCTCTAGTTTTACTCCTCTCAAATTCGTCTAGTCTTGCCAAATTAGATCTATTCATACTGCACTTCCAAAATTCCATAACTGTTATTATTGCCTATGCAGTAACATTTAAAACTCCTGATAGTATGAGCCCACCACCAATATGTGCTATTTCATCTGCAGTGACCTTCTATACAGTCATACTAAGCTTGTCGCCTGCATTCTGCATCTTTTTTCAATCTGTTATCTCTTTCTGCTTGATTTCTCTTTTGTCTGAAGCCCTGTTTTGTAAATTCCTACTCACCTTGTGAGACCCAAGTTAGATGGTCCCTGCTTTGTGAAAACACTGCCCTCTCTTCATAGTAATTGGCTGTTAGTCTTTATTGTCTTCTCTTCCAGGGGTGTATATGGGCTCATTCATGATCGCATACTGCATTCCAGGCATAGTGCTAGATGCAGAGATCACAAAGACATGTAGACTTTCAAGAACTTAGCTTAGGCCATACCTGCTACTATAATACTATGTTTTACAGTAATTATTTGCATACCCTTCATATTGAACACTTTGATGCCAGGGACTACATCTTCCTATCTTTATATCCTCATCTGCAGCACTTTTGTTATTATAGGATAACTGTCAAAAAAAAAAAGCATAATTTAAAAAATGTCTTTGATACATTTATTTCCAGAAGCACAGCTTGCTTTCTTTTTTGGTCTGTTTTTCAGTGATGAGTATATAGCATAGATAGTTTTTGGGGGCCTTTGCCCTTTCAAAGTGATCGTCAGAGTCTTTCATATATTCAGCAAATATGTGAGTGTCTACTTTGTACCAGCACATGCTTGAAGTGCATATGCCTGAAGGGTCTTTGGACATATAATTTGTAACTTTGAGACCTCTAAGTTCTATGTGAGAATATGTTATTATAAACTCATTTCAGATATATAGTGAGTAAAGTGATGACGATTTAAGAATAGTCAGATAAAAGGCACAGTTTGCATTATTGTGTTCTAAAGAGGTAAGGTTATTACGTTTATAAAAATTCAGAGCTTTATCTTTATGCAGCTTTTTTTTTTTATAGTTTCATTACAGTAGGAGCTTGATAAATGATCACTCTGAAGTATATTGGATTGAATTTAATAGTTACTTAATTTTTTGCCCAAGACATTGTAGAGGATGTAAAATTGGGATATTTAAAGATCTGAACTTTGCCTAACAGTGCTGTGTATACAGTGCTTAATAAATATCCTACTCTGATATTACAGTTTCTTTTGGAATTAGTTTTCTGTAGGTGTTTTTCCTCAAAAGTTTTTAATGCTGGTTATGACAGCTTGATTTTGAGCATTATCTGAGTATTTAAACGTGTAACAAAATGATTTTTGTTTTGTTGGCGATTTTACATGCAATCGCCGGAAACCTGGAAGGAATAAGACTTTGGGATTATAAGGTAAAAACAAATGTACTCCAGAATAGCTTCATTGGTTTTCATGTTTGTGTTTTGTATAGCCATGGAACTGGCTTATAGGACTGTATAGGTTACCTGGATCCTTAAATTAAACTTCAGACTTTTTTCCAAAGCAGCATCACTGTTTCTTGGTGTCTGAAGATAACCCAAGGAATTGAGGAAGTTGCTGAGAAGAGTGTGCCTGAGATGCTCTAGGAAAAAACTGAATGGTGAGACGAGTTCCAGCCCAAGGGTTTCTGGTTTGCCAAGAAGAAAGTGAACATCATGGATCAGAACAACAGCCTGCCACCTTACGCTCAGGGCTTGGCCTCCCCTCAGGTAATACAGCAGGAGGGAGAGAATAGGGAGGGCGGAAATCTGAATGGCAAGAGATGGTATCAAAAGGCAAGGAAGGGCATTTAATGATCTGTTTTTGAAAATGATTTAATATATTTTTTAAGCCTGATTTTGTTGAGATGTTCTATTAGGTTTTGAATGGGCACAATAGTGTTTATTTGGGGAGTCTGTTTGGAAGTTATATATCTATAAAACACGTAATCTTTTGATAAACACTTAGGAGAATGTTCCAAGTGATTATATAGGGTCTTTGATTTTGAAAATCACCCTCACCAGATTATTTTCTAGTTTTATTTTTCCCCTTTTACATTTCAAGCTCTCAACCACCCATCTACGATAAAAATGTTTCAGGCTGGGTGCGGTGGCTCACGCCTATAATCCCAGCACTTTGGGAGGCGGAGGTGGGTGGATCAGTTGAGGTCAGGAGTTTGAGACCAGCCTGGCCAACATGGAGAAACCATCTGTACTAATTAACAAAAATTAACCAGGCATGGTGGTGGATGCCTGTAATCCCAACTACTTGGGAGGCTGAGGCAGGGAGAATTGCTTGAACCCGGGAGGTGGAGGTTGCAGTGAGCAGAGATCGTGCCAGTGCACTCCAGCCTGGCGGACAGAGCAAGACTAGACTCTGTCTCAAAACAAAAACAAAAACAAAAACAAAAAACCAATAACTTCTGTTGAAATATAATTTACATACAAAAAACACATTTTAAGTGTCTGTTTTGATAATTATATATACATGTGTAAGTTACAGAACATTTCAATTATCTTAAAAAGTCCCTTCTTCCCCTTTATAGTCACTCTGTTGGCCCCAGGTAACTACTGAATCTGCTTTTCAATGCTGAAGATTAGTTTTGTCTATTCTAGAATTTCATATAGATGGAATCATACAGTGTGTGCTTTTTTGTGTATGTCTGATACTGTTTGTATATCAGTAGTTAATCCATTGTATAGCTAAGTATCACTCCATTGTTTGGATGTTCCACAGTTCATCCATTCTCCAGTTGCTCACATTTGGGGTCTTCCCAGTTTGGAGCTATTATGGATAAAAGCACTATAAACATTTGTGTAGACTTTGAATGTACTGTTTTTACTTCTCATAGGTAAATACTTAGGAGTAGGATTGCTAGGTCCTATATCAGTGTATGTATAACTTTATAAGAAACTGCCAAACTGTTTTCTGAAGTGGCTATATTGTTTTGCAGCATAAGAGATTTAAGTTGCCCCATATCCTCACCAACACTTTGTGCTGTCAATCTTTTTACTTTTACTCTAGTGATTGCTTAGTTATATTTTACTGTGGTTTTGATTTTTAATTTGCCTGATTACTAATGTTTCTGAGCACCTTGGCAAGTTCTTGGCAGCCACTCATACACAGGCCCACCTCACTTTACTGCAGTTGACTTTACTGCATGTTTGACAAATTGAAGGTTGTGATAAACCTGTACCCAGTGAGTCTGTTGGTGTTATTTTTCCAACAGTGTGTACTTGGGGTTAGATTTTGGTAATTTTTGTAGGATTTCAAACTTTTTATTATTATCTGTTATTGTTACCAAACTTTCTCTTTTTTTTGTTTTGTTTTGTTTTGTTTTTTTGCAGTCACTTTGTTGCCCAGGCTGGATTGCAGTGGTGCAGCCTCGGCTCACTGCAACCTCCATCTCCCCTGTTCAAGCGATTCTTCTGCCTTAGCCTCCTGAGTAGCTGGGATTATAGGCATGTGCCACCAAACCCAGCTAAATTTTGTATTTTTAGTGGAGAAGGAGTTTCACCATGTTGGCTAGGCTGTTCTCAAACTACTGGCTACAAGTGATCCATCTGCCTTGGCCTCCCAAAGGGTTGGGATTACAGGCATGAGCTACTGAACCCAGTCAAACCTTTTCATTATTATCTGTTAATGTGATCAGTGATCTTTGATGTTACTATTGTAATTATTATTGAATGCCATAAACTGCACCCGTATAATATAGGAACTTAATTGATAAATGTCTACAATCTGACCAGCCATTCCCCCATCTCTCTCCCTCTCCTTGGTCTTCCCTATTCCTTGAGACACAACAGTATGGAAATTAGGCTAATTAATAACCTTACAGTGATCTTTAATTAAGTGTTCAGATGAAGGGAAGAGCTGCACATCTCTTATTTTAAACCAAAAGCTAGAAATGATTATCCTTAGTGAAGAAGGCATGTTGAAAGCTGAGACAGGCTAAAAGCTAGGCCTCTTGCACCAAATAGTTAGCCAAGTTGTAAATGCAAGGGAAAAGTTCTTAAAGGAAATTAGAAGTGCTACTCCAGTAAACCGACAAATGATAAGAAAGCAAAACAGCTTTATTGCTTATATGGAGAAAGTTTGCCTGGTCTGGATAGAAGATCATGCTACCCACAACATCCCCTTAAGCCAAAGTGTAATCCAGAGCAAGGCCTTGACTCTCTTCAGTTCTGTAAAGGCTGAGAGAGGAGAGGAAGCTGTAGAAGAAAATTTTGAAACTAGCAGAGGTTTATTCATGAGCTTTAAGGAGAGAAGCCTTCTCCACAACATAAGAATACAATGTGAAGCAGCAAGTTATCTGGAAGATCTAGCCGAGATTATTGATGAAGGTGACTATACTAAATAATAGATTTTTAATGTAGATGAAACAGCCTTCTACTGGAAGAAGATGCTATCTAGGACTTTTATAGCTAGAGAGGAGAAGTCAGTGCCTAGCTTCAAAGCTTCAGAGGATTGGCTGACTGTAGTTAGGGGCTAATATAGCTGGTGACTTTAAGTTAAAGCCAATGCTCATTTACTGTTCTAAAATCATAGGGCCCTTAAGAATTACGCTAAATCTACTCTGCCTGTTCTCAGCACACAGAACAACAAAACCTGATGAGACCACATCTGTTTACAGCATGGTTTACAGAATATTTTAAGCTCTTTGAGATCTACTGCTCAGAAAAAAAGATTGATTTCAAAATATTACTCACTGACAGTGTGACTAGTTGTCCACAAGCTCTGATAGAGAAGAACAAGGAGATTAATATTGTTTTCATGCCTGTTTAAATAATATATCCATTCTTCAGCCCATGGATCAAGGAGTAATTTCAACTTTCAATTCTTACTATTTAAGAAATAGAGCAGGGCATGGTGGCTCATGCTTGTAATCTCAGTACTTTGGGAGGCCAAGGTGGAAGGATCACTCAAAGGCAGGAGTTCGAGACCAACCTGGATAACAAAACAAGTCCCTGTTGCTACAAAAAAAAAAAAAATTAAAAATTAGCTGGTCATGGTGGCATGTGCCTGTAGTCCCAGCTACGTGGGAGGCTGAGGCGGGAGGATCACTTGAGTCCAGAAGTTAAAAGCTACAATGGAGACCCTGTCTCAAAGAAAGGAAGCAGGGAGGGGCATATGCTGTAGCTGCCATAGATAGTGACTCCTCTGATGGATCTGGGCAAAGTGAATTGAAAACCTTCTGGAAAAGATTCACCATTCTAGATGCCATTAAGAACGTTTGTGATTCATGGGAGGAGGTTAAAATATCAGCATGAATAAGAGTTTGGAAGAAGTTGATTCCAGCCCTCGTGGATGACTTTGAGAGGTTCTAGACTTCAGTGGTAGAAGTTACTGCAGGTGTAGTGGAAATAGCAAGTGAACTAGAATTAGAAGTGAATCCTGAAGATGTGACTGAATTGCTGCAATTTTTTGATAAAACCTGAACAGATGAGGAGTTGCTTCTTGTGGATGAGCAAAGAAAGTGGTTTCTTGAGATGGAATTGACTCCTGGTGAAGAACTGATGACTGTGGAATATTCCATAAATGTAGTTGAGAAGGCAGCAGCAGCGTTTGAGAGGACTGACTCCAGTTTTGAACTACGTTCTAGTGTGGGTAAAACGCTGTCAAACAGCGTCGTGTGCTACAGAGACATCTCAGTGAAAGGAAGAGTCAGTCCTTGTGGCAAACTTCGTCAGTCTTATTTTAAGAAATGGCCACAGCTACCACCCTGATCAGTCAGCAGCTGTCAGCATCGAGGCAAGATCCTCTATCAGCAAAAAGATTATGACTTGCTGCAGGCTCATAGGATTGTTAGCATTTTTAGCAATAAAGCATTTTAAAATTAAGGTATATACATATTATTAGACATAATGCTATTGCACACTTAATAGACTATAGTGTAAACATAACTTTTGTAGACACTGGGAAACCAAAAAATTCATGCTGCTTGCTTCATTGAGATGGTCTGGAACCTAACCCATAGTATCTCTGAGGTATGCCTGTATCTTCATTTGTAATATGCCCTTCACATCTTTTGTCCTTTTTCATTATTTTATTTGTTGATCTTTTTTTATGGAGTTGTCAGAGCTCTTTATTATTCTGTTTACCAGTCCTTTCTCAGATGTATGTATTATAGGTATTTTTTTCCCAATGTGTGGCCTGCCTTTTAATTTTCTCAATGGTGTCTTTCAGAGAACAGAAGTTTTTAATTTTTCCAAAGTTCAGTTTATCCATTTTTCTTCATGTTTATCCACTGTGTGGTATTAAAGAAGAAAGCAATGTGTATAAGAATAGCTGGTTCTTCCGTAATTAAAGATTAATAACCCCATTATTCTCAGAGGGCGTCTGTCTTTGCACATCTCACCTGCTGTTCCACCAAGAAACTTCCACAAACACTCAGCAGCAGCCAGCCTAACCTGTTTTTCTCCTTGCTTTCCACAGGGTGCCATGACTCCCGGAATCCCTATCTTTAGTCCAATGATGCCTTATGGCACTGGACTGACCCCACAGCCTATTCAGAACACCAATAGTCTGTCTATTTTGGAAGAGCAACAAAGGCAGCAGCAGCAACAACAGCAGCAGCAGCAGCAACAACAGCAACAACAGCAGCAGCAGCAGCAGCAGCAGCAGCAACAGGCAGTGGCCGCTGCAGCCGTTCAGCAGTCAACATCCCAGCAGACAACACAGGGAACCTCAGGCCAGGCACCACAGCTCTTCCACTCACAGACTCTCACAACTGCACCCTTGCCGGGCACCACTCCACTGTATCCCTCCCCCATGACCCCCATGACCCCCATCACTCCTGCCACTCCGGCTTCGGAGAGTTCTGGGATTGTACCGCAGCTGCAGTGAGTACTTGGTGTTTTATGTTTCCTCCCACTTAGGAGTCCCTTTGAGTTGTGTTCCTGCTCTGTTTTTTGATGGATCCTTTTATTAAGGGAGGGAGTGGCACTAACAGCAATTGTGTATCAAAATTTGCTTTATCTCACACTTGGGAAAGGGAAGCAAAGCCATCTTAGTCAGTGCCCTCAGTAAAAGGTTCTTAACAGGTTTAGGAATGTGGTCATTTGTGTTTATATACCTGAGCCAATAAAATTTAATGTGATTTTCACTGTCATTATTATTATATTATAGACATTTCCCTGTATCTGATATCGCCAAATCACAATGTTATGTAGTCTCTTTCCCTTATGCTATTTTAGGTCTTTAGTCACAGTATCAGTATAATTTCTGGCAGTTCTTGTTTTTTATTTTTACTGTGGGGACTGCATATGAATCTTTGAAGGTCTGTGTCCTTCCCACAAAATGAGGATGACTGTTCTTGTCCTAAATGGATTTTTCTACCTAAGTGAAGTGGGTTCTATATGTAACAGGGTATTAGGGATAGGAAATAATTTCATCTTCCTGAAAAAACAACAAATATTTCCAAATAATCCCCGTCAATAAGAAGCGTGCAGCTTTTCATGTTAGAAAGCTTATGACCAAATTAAAAGGTTACTTGCAGTCTCTGCATCTCCTCAGTTTTCTTGTACAGATACCTTCCTCCTTCATACTCCCTTTAGATCTAGTATTTCCTATTTGCATTTATTCACCTTGCTACATATATGGTTGTTGTTTATAAGCTATCTCTGATCATTTTTGGAACTTAGTGGTGTGTAATCGTGGATGCTGACTTTTACCCAAAGACCTAAATCTTGCCTCTACAATTTTGTTTGACCCCACACACAATTTTAAAAACAAAGTAATTTTAGTGATTTTAGAGACAGCCCTTTTTAGCTCACCCTTGTCTGTACCGGTCCCATGTGTCCAGCATGCTTGTCGGACTCCCAGGAAAATCTAAGTTTGCATTTCTGATTTAAATAATAAAGTATAAACAGTACAGTCAGGTGTTTGTTTCTTGCCGTGCCTTTGTTGTTCTGATACTCCCGAGAGCATCCAGTCATCCACGTCCCTGAGCTGCTCTCTACTAAGAACCCCCCTGCGTGGTAATTCAGTGCCCTCTCAGTCTTGTAGGCTTAAGAGGGATTAAGGCAAATATTTCATTAATGAAAACATATAAGAATACGTTTAACAATTATGTGATGAAAGTTGTGATAGATGTACTAAAATCTACTTGATATAGTTCATCAGTGGACAAATGCTAAAGCCAGGTGTGTATACAACGGTGATTGGAAGGAAAGAGATGATATGGAAATGAAAACATTGTGTGGATCAACCTAATTGGCTTTACGGTTGTGTATCATAGACTGCCATTCTCTTTTGAACAAAATTATGAGCCATCAAGTTTTCAAAAGTTTTGCATTTTGACAGTATAAGAAAAAGAACCAGAAGCAACAGTGAGCTATAACCTATTGTATTTGAACCTATGTATTTGAAATCTGGACTCTATATTCTTGGGATGGTGATTGCCAGGTCCATGCAAGACACTTGTTGCGCAGTTAATTGCATTCAAAGGACATTGCCCATTTCAAGTATATGTACTTTATTTATTTATTTATTTATTTAAGAAGGAGTCTCGCTCTGTCGCCCAGGTTGGAGTGCAGTGGTGTGATCTCAGCTCACTGCAAACTCCACCTCCTGGGTTCACGCCATTCTCCTGCCTCAGCCTCCTGAGCAGCTGGGACTACAGGCTCCCGCCACCATGCCCGGCTAATTTTTTTGTATTTTTAGTAGAGACGGGGTTTCACCGTGTTAGCCAGGATGGTCTCGATCTCCTGACCTCGTGATCCGCCCACCTTGGCCTCCCAAAGTGCTGGGATTACAGGCGTGAGCCACTGTGCCTGGCCAAGTATATATACTTTCATAAGCAGAAAAAATGTATAATGAAAATGTAGGTTTTTGTTTAAATTTTTATTAAAACTTCTAATAGAGTTGCTTTTTAGTATATCTTTATCCTTGTATAAGTTATTTATTAAGTGATGTAAGAACACTGAGAAATGTAAAGGGTCAGTGGACCCAGATGGCTCCGTTTATCCTTATTTACTGAGAGATAATTAGAAGAGAAAGCAGGGTTTTGCCTTTTTTTTTTTTTTTTTTTTTTTTTTTGCTAAAGACACTTAGCTGTTGTTTTTCAAAAGATACGTACTTTGAGAGAACTCATTTTCATAATAAATAGTGACTTAGGTTTGCCAGGCGTGGTGGCTCATGCCTGTAATCCCAGCACTTTGAGAGGCCGAGGCGGGCGGATCATGAGGTCAGGAGATCGAGACTATGCTGGCTAACATGGTGAAACCCCATCTCTACTAAAAATACAAAAAATTAGCCGGGCGTGGTGGCGCACGCCTGTAGACCCAGCTACTCGGGAGGCTGAGGCAGGAGAATGGCGTGAACCCAGGAGGTGGAGCTTTCAGTGAGCCGAGAATGCACCACTGCACTCCAGCCTGGGTGACAGAGCGAGACTCCATCTCAAAAAAAAAAAAAGAAAAAAAGTGACTTAGGAGTAGGGTGGTGGTGGTGGCTTTTCAGAGCTCACAGGTGAGAAATGAGTTTGTCTGTGAGAAGGCTAAGGGCATGGCTCTGGAGACAGACTCAAATCCTAGCACCTCCACTTGGGAGCCATGTGCATCCTGAGGAAGTTGCACTACCTTTAAGCCTCAGCTTATTTATCCGAATGTGGGAATACTGGTAGCTTCTACCATAGTGCATTATAAGTATTAAATGGAATAATCTATATAAAGTGCTCAACATGTGCATGATACTTGTTAAACAATAAATGTGAGCAATTTTTAAAAATTAAAGCCTGGTTGAAATAATCAAATGTGTGCATAATTTCTAACACCTCATCCAGTGAAGGTTAAGTTATTTAAATAGTCATGTTTTCTTTTTAAATTTCTTACAGAAATATTGTATCCACAGTGAATCTTGGTTGTAAACTTGACCTAAAGACCATTGCACTTCGTGCCCGAAATGCTGAATATAATCCCAAGGTTAGATCTATTTTAATGTGTTTCTTTTTTTTTTCTTTTTTGTCTTCTCTGTCATGTCTCTATATTTTAATGTATTTCACTCTATGTAACAAATGTCTGTAGATCTCTCTAGGCACAGTGGTTAATGCCTGTAATCCCAGCACTTTGAGAGGCTGAGGAGGGAGAATTGCTTGAGCCTAGGACTTCAAGACCAGCCCAGGCAACATGGCAAGACCCTGTCTCTTAAAAAAAAAAAAAAAAGAAAAAGAAAGAAAAATCGGCCAGGCTTGGTGGCTTACACATGTAATCCCAGCACTTTGGGAGGCCGAGGTGGGCGGATCACCTGAGGTCAGGAGTTCAAGACCATCCTGGCCAACATAGTGAAACCCTGTCTCTACTAAAAAGACAAAAATTTGCCAGGAGTGGTGGCTGGTGCTTGTAATCCCAACTACTTGGGAGGTTGAGGCAGGAGAATCACTTGAACCTGGGAGACAGAGGTTGCGAGTGGAGATCGCGCCATTGCATTCCAGCCTGGAAACAGAGCAAGACTCCATCTCAAAAAAAAAAAAATCTGTATATCAAAGAGTTTGTGTTATGCTTATTCCTTGACACCAACAAAATGAAGATCTAAAGTAAAATGTGCATTGTTTTGTATCTTTTATTGAGTGTCTGTGATATCAGAATCCCTGGGAATACAGCAGTCTATAAAACAAGCTAAGTTACATATATATTGTATTGGGATCATGTGAAGAATTTTGTATATGTATAGGGATGATGTTTGCCAGCTATAGTAGGCAAAGTAATTTGGATAAACATTAGCTGGGTTGAGAGAAGTGTTAGTAATGGACTTAGGGTGCATTTTAAAACCCCTGAAACATAATGCCTAAGATCTGAAAGATAGCTAAGCTAGGGGTCTGAAAAATCTCCTTTTAACCACTCATAATGAGTCTGTATGACATGTAGCATTTTAAGAATTAATCTTTCATCTATTATAATATTTAGTTGAATACATAATTTTATTACTTTATGATCTTAAGTGAAGTGATACTTAACCAATAGAAATAGTAGAGGAAATTCTGGAAATGCAAAATAGCTAGGCTTTTCCTGGGACTTAGATAAACTACTATACACTGCTAGCTTTTTTAGATGTTGATAAAAACACAGGGAAGACATAGAGCAGTTTTTAAACTAAAATTGTTAAAAGCCAGGCACGGTGACTCAGACCTGTAATCTCAGCACTTTGGGAGGCCAAGGTGGGAGGATCGCTTGAGGCCTTCGAGACAAGCCTGGGCAACATAGCAAGACCTCGTTTCATCAGAAAATTTAAAAAATTATCTGGGGTTGGTGGCACACACCTATAATCCCAGCTACTTGGGAGGCCAAGACAGGAGGATCTCTTGAACTCAGGAATTCGAGGCTGCAGTGAGCCATGATTCCAGTCTGCACTCCAGTCTGGGCAACTGCAATCCAGTCTGGGCAACAAAGTGAGACTCTGTCTCTAAAAAAAAAAATTAATAAAATTAAAAAATAGGCCGGGCGCGGTGGCTCAAGCCTGTAATCCCAGCACTTTGGGAGGCCGAGACGGGCGGATCATGAGGTCAGGAGATCGAGACCATCCTGGCTAACACAGTGAAACCCCGTCTCTACTAAAAAATACAAAAAACTAGCCGGGCGAGGTGGCGGGCGCCTGTAGTCCCAGCTACTCGGGAGGCTGAGGCAGGAGAATGGCGTAAACCCGGGAGGCGGAGCTTGCAGTGAGCCGAGATCCGGCCACTGCGCTCCAGCCTGGGCGACAGAGCAAGACTCTGTCTCAAAAAAAAAAAATAAATAAAAATAAATAAAATAAAATAAAAAAATAAAATTGTTAAAGCAATCTAGTTTGTCAGAGTCATCTCAATTAGAAATACATAGGTTTTTATTGTATAATTAAATATAATGTATTAAAATATTTAAGTTGTTTCAAAGTAATTACTTGCTTTTTATCATGTACCTAATAACTGAGGCCATTAATTCAACCCACAGTTGAAATATTTTCCCCATGAGTTACAATCTTAGCAAGAAAATTTTCTGAAAGAATTAATGTGTTTCAAGCATAAAAAGCAGAAAATAAAAGTTAAAACTGTGTTTCTTTCCTAATTTGCATTTATATGTGTTTAATACATTAATATTGTTTCTAAAGGCCAATTGGAAGCAGGATTTTACTTCATTACATATTGGTATGCTTGTAATCTGATTTATTAATTCCATTAAGGTAGAAAACGTTTATTGGTTTATTTGCCTCAAAATTTATATTAATAAAACAAAATTTATCATTAGAGAAACTATAGTCATGATAAGCAGCAAATATAAAGTAGAAACCGAAGCACTGGTATTTATTGAGAACATAACCAAATTTTGCAAACATTTCTGTTGGTGGAATGCTCATGTGAAAGAACATACAGATCTTGGTATAACTTTGTCACAATTGATTATTTTCTGCTCCTTATGCAAAGGAATATTTGTTACATGTGGTGTATGCAAATCCTTTACAGATACGCAGAAATACAGGACAAATATTTTGATAACTAGATGTACTATGTCCTTCCTACCAGTTGTGATTTGTCAATGTGTAGTTCTCCTAACAAAATTGAGCAGTTTGGCATGACCTCACTAATGATTCTCTCTATTTTAGCGGTTTGCTGCAGTAATCATGAGGATAAGAGAGCCACGAACCACGGCACTGATTTTCAGTTCTGGGAAGATGGTGTGCACAGGAGCCAAGAGGTAGCCGTAAGAAATTCATTCTTCTGGTTTATGGGTTGTGAACGAGTTTTTAGGTTATTAGGTTAGCACTTTAACATGTTATTACTGCTTTCTTATTAAAATGGTTGATTCTATTAATTGTAGATACCAGTGATTTCATTTTCTTAAAAATTAGATATGGACAGGTATGGTATCTCACACCTATAATCCCAGGAGGCCAAGGCGGGCAAATCACTTGAGGCCAGGAGTTCAAGACCAGCCTGACCAACATGGTGAAACTCCATCTCTACTAAAAATACAAAAATTAGCCAGGTGTGGTAGTGGATGTCTGTAGTCCCAGCTACTTGGGATGCTGAAACATGAGAATCGCTTAAATCTGGGAGGCGGAGGTTGCAGTGAGGTGAGATCATGCCACTGCACTCCAGCCTGGGAGACAGAACAAGACTCTGTTCCCAGAAAATAAAATAAAATAAAATTAGGTAAGATGTAATACAACATCAGAACTATTAATAAAATTCCCTTTTTGTGAAAAATGTTGTAAATAACACAAATACATCTTGAAATGGAAGAAAAAATTGGTCAAGCTAATGGTGTAAGCTAATGGTGTAATTGGTCAAGCTAATGGTGTAAACTTCTAAGCTAATGGTGTAAGAGCTTTGCAGACCTTACTGGGCCGGACAGCATGACAACACCACATGTGTTGACTGCAGAAACCTGCCGTCTCACTGGAACTAGCATTCATTATGAGCGTTTGAATTGTGCAGATCCTAAGGAATGTACCCCTGTTATAACATGTCATTGCCTGTATTCTGCGTTTGAAGTGATCCTGTCTGAAGGTTAGTGCTCTGGGGCCCTGACTGTTCTAAACAGAGCTCATATACCTGATAGAAGTCAAAAACTAGGGGGAAAATTAGTGACATTACATTCATAAATAAACTGAACAAATACACTAAAACTTTTTAAATGAAAGCGTATTAAATGTACTTGGCGGTGTCAACACATAGAAGGGGGCTGTGGATATTTTTGCTTATTCTGAAGTTTGAAATTGTCTTTCAGTGGGGGAATGTCATTGGTGTGGACATTCTGGCTCCTGGTCTCCAAGTTTTTTCAGAATGCAGGACAAGGATCTGTTCTTGCCTTTCACTACCCCTTGGCCACAACATGCAGTAGTAACCTCTTTAATTAAGAGCCTTTTTGTTTGCTTGTTTTCCCCTGCATGGAATATCAGAAACTTTTGGTTTATCAAGGCAAACTTTTCATGCAGCATTTAGTCTTTTTGTCCCAGAGCATCTGAAAACTGAATATTGTATGTCTAGTTGGATGACTGTTTCATCAAGACAAGAAACCACCAATAAATTTACCTGAAAATTAAAAGCATAGCATATATATATGTATGCTTGATTTTTGTTCTTCCTGATCCCCTGTGCCTGATAGTCTTTTTATGGTAATATTTTCACATTCTTTTTGTTGTTGTTGTTGTTATTTTTGAGACAGTCTTGCTCTGCGCCCAGGCTGGAGTGCAGTGGCGCAATCTGGGGTCACTGCAAGCTTTGCCTCCCAGGTTCATGCCATTCTCTTGCCTCAGCCTCCCAAGTAGCTGGGACTACAGGTGCCTGCCACCATGCCCGGCTAATTTTTGTATGTTTAGTAGAGACGGTGTTTCACTCTGTTAGTCAGGATGGTCTCGATCTCCTGACCTCGTGCTCCACCCACCTTGGCCTCCCAAAGTGTTGGGATTACAGGTATGAGCCACTGCGCCCAGCCAGCCTTCCTTCTTTTCTTTTCTCTCTTATTTTCTTTTTTTTCTGTTCTCTTCTCTCCTCTCCTCTCCTCTTTCTTTCTTTCTTTCCGTTTTTTTTTGTTGTTGTTGTTGGCGGAGTCGCCCAGGCTGGAGGGCAGTGGCACAATCTTGGCTCACTGCAACCTCCACCTTTCAGGTTCAAGTGATTCTCTTGCCTCAGCCTCCCAAGTAGCTGGGATTACAGGTGCCTTCTACCACACCCGGCTAATTTTTGTATTTTTAGTAGAGATAGAGTTTCACCATGTTGACTAAGCTGGTCTCGAACCCTTGACCTCAGGTGATCTACCTGCCTTGGCCTCCCAAAGTGCTTGGGATTACAGGTGTGAGCCAGCATGCCTGGCCCACATTCTGCTTTTCTTATGTAAGCTCTGAACTGCCTCAACAAATGACATCATAGGAATGTCTATTCATGATGAGTCTTGGTATAAAAGAGAATAGAATTAGTGAATACATTGTTCAATAATAAATCTCATCAACATTTTTCTGATCAATATGAAGTTTGTTAGTTTTCCTCTCAGTAGAAATGCATGGGCTAAAATATAGAAATAGTGATGATTGATGATGGTGATAATTCACATCCATAAAATCTAGGGCTACAATAATTTGGCAGATTGAAAGGTCATTTTGGCAGACCTACAGTTTTCTGTCAAGGATCCAGGAATACTTTATAAGGAAATTGTGAATGTCTGTCAGTCTTTTCTCCTATTGCAAGGGGGCTGACCAGTTTACACTTTATTAGTCTCCTGTTTAGGACTTTTTATAAGTTATTAGTCTAAATAAATATTTTAGCTGAGTCTGAGTATGAATAACTCACTTTTTTCCTTTCCCTAGTGAAGAACAGTCCAGACTGGCAGCAAGAAAATATGCTAGAGTTGTACAGAAGTTGGGTTTTCCAGCTAAGTTCTTGGACTTCAAGATTCAGAACATGGTGGGGAGCTGTGATGTGAAGTTTCCTATAAGGTTAGAAGGTCTTGTGCTCACCCACCAACAGTTTAGTAGGTAAGTCTGAAATGTATTATGATGGCTTTTGGCAACAATTCATTTATAATCTAAACATTGTTCAGAATAAAACACATGTAAAATATTCAGTATGTGAGAACAGTTGACATGGTTATAATTGTATGTATTCTTGCATTGTCTTCTTGATGTTCTCAGTGACATTTATCACTCTCACCAGCCTCTGCTTCCCTTGTCACTTAGCAGTACCCATAACTCCCCTTTACTGGACTGAATTTGATTCTGCTTCTATGTTTTATCAGTTGATTGCTGAATACACTTGGAATGCATGAATTTAACCTAACCTCTTGTATCAATTTTTTTTTTCCCAGTTTGGATCTTCTCTTTTAGTCAGCATTGTGTCAGATCTACCAGCAAAGTGTGAAGTTGAGCCGTAGGAACAACTTTCTAATTATCTTCCCTGCTACTTGCAGGTGAAGACTCACAGGCAGGCAGCCCTGCCCACCTCACAGCCTCATCTCATGGTCTTCTGGTGTCTGTTCACAGGCACACTAGTTCTGTGTGCCCCTTGGGCTCACTTGGTTCCTCCTGCCATGGGCCTGTGCACTTGCAGCTTTTATGCCTAGTACACTCATTTCCCTTTTCACCTAGGAAGCTCCCACTTGAGTTCCGTATGTCTACGCATTCCACTCTTCCTCAGAGAAGCCTGTCCTGAATTTTGTCTTAGGTCAGACACACAGAAACAGAGGCATCCTGTTTTCAGTCTCTCTGAACTAAGAAAAATGAGATTACTAGGCTTAGAAGAATGTGTACCAGGCCTGGCCTGGTGGCTTAAGCCTGTAATCCTAGCACTTTGGGAGGCTGAGGCGGGGGGATCACTTGAGTTCATGAGTTCAAGACCAGCCTGGCCAACATGGTGAAACCCCGTCTCTACTAAAAATACAAAAATTAGCTGGACGTGGTGGTACACACCTGTAATCCCAGCTACATGGAAGGCTGAGGCAGGACAGTCACTCGAATCCAGGAGGCGGAGGTTGTAGCGAGCCAAGATCGTACTACTGTATTCCAGCCTAGGCAACAGAACAAGACTCCGTCTCAAAAAAAAAAAAAAAAAAAAATTACACACACACACACCCCCCCCCCCACACACACACCCCAATAGCCCATTCAGTCAGACAGCTCAATCAGGTATAGGTTAATTCTCAGGCTAGTATATCAGAGTGATTGAATTTCCTGAACACAATTGATAGCTAGAGAATATTTCAATTTAAGGAGGTGAGATTTGATTAAAAGTTATAGTATCAGATCTTAGAAGTAAATGATTATTAGGTATGTAATAGTAATTATTAGGATTGTAAAAGTAGGTGATTATTATCAGAGACTGCAGACATAACTACAGGGCTCTTCTTAAATCAGAAAATCCAGATTCAGTAGAAATGGGGTAAAGTGATAGGAGGACAAATAGCCTCCCGTCCAATGGTTATCAACTGATGACTAAAAGTTGGCCTCACTTGCTTTAATTATTCTATCCTTTGATGCTGCTTGAAGAACTGTGCTTTACCTCTTGACTAGTTTGCTTGTTTATTCAGTATTTTTCCTTGTACAGGTTCTCATTTTATTTAAAAGCACACAAAGCTCTTAATTTCTAAACTGTTTTTTGCAATTTTCCTTCCAGTTACGAGCCAGAGTTATTTCCTGGTTTAATCTACAGAATGATCAAACCCAGAATTGTTCTCCTTATTTTTGTTTCTGGAAAAGTTGTATTAACAGGTAAGTTGTAACAGGAAGTAGTATCTGAACATTTGTGTTTCGAGTATGGCATTTTCTCAGTGCTGAAAAGAAATTTCAGTGTCGGGACAGTGGGCTAGCTTCTTGCACAAAGGCCTCCCACCCAAGTCTTATGAGAAACGTGCCCACTAAAGGCACAGTGAGAGCAGGGAAGTCTGACCACAGCCCTGCAAGCAGGTTTCCATTCACAGTGAGGAGGTGAGCACCGCATTGAATAGAAGATGGTGTTTTCACTTGGAATTAGTTATCTGAAGCTTTACGATTCTTCAGCAATATGATTATGAGACAAGAAAGGAAGATGCAGAAAAGAGCTTAGTTGAAGGCAGCAATTGGGAGAAGAAGATTCGGTTGTTATTGCTGTCCTGCTTAGTTTAGGGCCTGGTTCAGGACCAGGAGAGAAGTGTGAACACATGCCTCTTGAGCTATAGAATGGATGCGAGATGCTGGAGTCACTAAGATGATTTTTTAAAAGTATCACTTTATAAACAAAAATAAGTTTGTGACAAGGGGTTCCACCATTAATGTTTTCATGCCTGTGCCTTAATCTGACTGGGTATGGTGAGAATTGTGCTTGCAGCTTTAAGGTAATAATAATTTTAACTTCTTAATATGTTAAGAAGTGCCATTTCGGTCTCTCATCTCTACTTCAACTTGTCTTCTTAGGTGCTAAAGTCAGAGCAGAAATTTATGAAGCATTTGAAAACATCTACCCTATTCTAAAGGGATTCAGGAAGACGACGTAATGGCTGTCATGTACCCTTGCCTCCCCCACCCACTGTTTTTTTTTTTTTTTTAAACAAATCAGTTTGTTTTGGTACCTTTAACTGGTGGTGGTGTGAGAAGATGGATGTTGAGTTGCAGGTTGCGGCACCAGGTGATGCCCTTCTGTAAGTGCCCACTGCGGGATGCCGGGAAGGGGCATTATTTGTGCACTGAGAACACCGCGCAGCGTGACTGTGAGTTGCTCATACTGTGCTGCTATCTGGGCAGCGCTGCCCATTTATTTATATGTAGATTTTAAACACTGCTGTTGACAAGTTGGTTTGAGGGAGAAAACTCTAAGAGTGAAAGCCACCTCTACAATTGATTGGACTTTTTAATTTTAATGTTTTTCCCCATGAACCACAGTTTTTATATTTCTACCAGAAAAGTAAAAATCTTTTTTAAAAGTGTTGTTTTTCTAATTTGTAACTCCTAGGGGTTATTTCTGTGCCAGACACATTCCGCCTCTCCAGTATTGCAGGACAGAATACATGTGTTAATGAAAATGAATGGCTGTACATATTTTTTCTTTCTTCAGAGTACTCTGTACAATAAATGCAGTTTATAAAAGTGTTAGATTGTTGTTATGATACCTTGTAAGAGTCATGTGATCATACTGTTTTCTAAAAAGTTGTATTTTAGATATAATGCCTGAAACCATTTTGGTGTCTGCTTGTTTGTTTCAGTCAATATTTCATTACATGCTTCAATGAAAGCAAATTAATGATCAGAACTCACAGTTGCTCGGGAAATGTGTATTTATTACCTTCTATATATTGAGCAACTCCTGTTTTCTAGGTACTTTCCATACGGTGCCTGGAATCCTCACAGAGCTGCAGTCAGGTTTTGTTCCTCTGTTGGAGGTGAGGAGATAATGGCCCCCGCTGAGACTTGGCTGAGGTTACACAGTTAGTAAGTGGTAAAAATTAGTGAGTCCTTCAGGTGTAGAAGCTGATGCCCTCTCCACAGGCTGCCAACTCTCTGCAGTAACTTTTTTTTGCTTGTTTTGCAGTTTTTTTCTCATGGAATATCAGGTGGACATTTGTGGGTTCTTAGGTTTCATTGTTAGGGTGGTTTTTTTTTTTTTTTTTTTTAAATTGTAAAAGTACATCTTCAGGTGACTCAGGAATAAAATCAGAAAGGGGAGGCCCTTCCTTCCTTCCTTTCTCTTCTGCCTCTTTCCCCAAGATAATGACCAGATTAGTGGGTATCTTCTAAGCCCATTCTGTCTATCCTCTGGGCATGGCATTTGATCCCATTTTTGGAAAAAAATGATAGAATACATTCAATTGTATAGCTTCCCTTTTTTCAGTCAATATATCATAAACCTATTTCCATGATTGGGAATCTAGCATGCTCTTGTTAGGTACCTTCACTTACTGAGCTATTCCTGTAATTACAGTCATTTACATGCCCTCCAGTTTTCCAATATCATAAACAGCGCTGCAGGAACATCCTTGTATGTGTATTTTTTGGATGAGTGCAGGTATTCATGTAGTAAACTTTCCTGGAAGAAGAACTAAAGACTATACATTCTAAGTTTTAATCAGTTGATACCAGATTGCAGTCCAAAGAGAACGGCGTATGAAATGCCCTTTTCTTGCGTTTCCCAATCATTAGTGATGCCAATAATGTATGGATTAACTGGAAAGACATCATTCCAATATTATCTCCTATCTAAGAAAGAAGTATCCCTTCCGGTATGTAGGTCTTATGTTCCTCAGTAAAGTTTTACAATCTTTTTCACACAGGGCTTTTATATTTCATAAGTATTACTTCCTTAAGATATTACCATTTCTGTTGTTTTATTACTGGAAGTTTCTCTTAACACTTTAAAATTTATTGTTGATAATATTTTTGTTATTCCAAGTTTACTGAACTACTGTTACTGCTGATTTAGTTGATTGCATTGAAAGTTCTAGGCATGTAATCATTTGTAAATAGTAATTCTATGTTTTCCTTTCCAATATTTTTCCTATCAGTGCCTAGGACTTTAATGTATATAACTTTAAAAAAAATCATCTCTTATAGTTGTAGCTACATATACAGGAAACCTAACAAATGTATAGCATAATGTATTATTCAAAGGCAGATACCCTTGCAGCCACCAACCAGGTCAAGAAACATAATTTTGCTGCCTGTCCTAGAAGCCCCTCCTTATGGTCCTTCCAGACACACACTCCTGGCTTCCCTCAAGCAGGAACTATTATCCTGACTCTCATGCATTTAAAGATAATTGAAGTTCCTTATCCATTTCTTTTCTTTCCAATTTACAGGCCATTTAGTGTTTAGAGCTTCCCATAGTCTGGGGTTTGCTAGTTGGAAATTCATGGTGTAGTTTCCCTATTCTCTGTATTTCCTGCAAATTGGAAGCTGCCGTGTAATTCCTAGATCTATTAATTCATTAGTGGGTTGCAATGGCATTTTAGTCATTTCTTTTTCATTTATTAATGTGAATACTTTTATAAAAGGATTATACTCCATATAACAGGATAAATACTTGCTGCTTTCCCTTTTTAGGTTTTCAAGATAAAATGATTTCATATTAATATGTCCAATTCAAAGCTCACAGGGTTTTTATTTAACCAATTCTATATTATATATACTCTTCCTTCTACAATGAGAATTTTATTTCTTAAAGACACAGGGGATGAGGAATTAGAATGTCCCATAATTACTCACTTACTTTACATATTTACTTTATCATTACTTTATCTGTTATATGTGCAATTTTTTTTGAGACATGATCTCACTCTGTTGCCCAGGCTGGAGTGCAGTGGCACAATCATGGCTTGCTGCAGTCAAACTCCTGGGCTCAAGTGATCCACCTCAGCCTCCCGAGTAGCTAGGACTACAGGTGCACATCAACACACCCAGTTCACTTTTTTTACTTTTTGTAGAGACAAAGTCACTCAACTGTTGCCCAAGCTGGTCTTGAACTCCTAGGCTCAAATCATCCTCCCACCTCCACCATACCATTCTTAAGAGTAACAAAAATACTATCACCAATATGATTGCCAAAAACACTTAAAACTGTTTTTTTTTTTTTTTTTTTTGGCTGTACTATCTGAAACTGTCAAAGGATATTTAGTCTCTGAAATAAAAAGGCAAAGCTGAATATGCTGCTCTCTACAGCAGAGGAGAGCTGCTGTGGCTGGACAGTATCTGAACCAAGCAGATCTTAAAACTTTGTAGGTATTGAGAAATGGTGGATGCATGGACAGCACTGTCTGTGGAGCCATGATTACGTAGGTGAGACTTCTCATTACCTTGTAGTGTTTTAAAATGTCTTCACATTTCTAAAGGCAACTTGCTTAATGCATTTTTTAATTTAAATTTTTTATATTGTACAGTTTATTTTTAATATAGTTGCTATTTTTTAACACAGATGCCCAGTCGGTGCTGTGACATTTTCTTTCTAGTGATTTGGACCAGTTTGTCTCCCTCTTGATATACCTGTTCCAAACGGAAAGGCCCTGTAAACTTTTAGGATCATCTCTGGAGGTTGACTGGAATAAACACCAATGACAGCTTGGCTGAGTACGCCAAAATACCTGCAAGAATGTCCATATCAAGTAACAGTTTTTACCACAGAAAGACCATAACATGTTTGCTTTAAAAGCCCTTAGCATTCATAATGTACTAACACATTCTGCCTATGCAGAATAATACATAATTTTAGATATGAAGGCCCTACTAGTCCAGGTTTCCTTACGCCACTGTGCTTCCTACTAAGTGTTGTGACCAACTCGTCACTAGTTGATGACAACTTACTCCAGTAGCCACAGGCTGACACCATAGTTATAGGTGGTTCTCATTGATTTAGCCATCCCAGGTTCGAAACTAGTACCCTCTAGCTCTTAAGTAGCCTAGTGTCAAACCTCCCCATGGGAGAAACTCCATTCTGCAGTTTTCCATATGGTGCTATGTATAACTGCATCTTACACACACAGTTAGTACAAATTGCATATACATACTTATATAATACGGACTACTAGGACAGAAATTTCTAAATTACAAATCAGACAGACAATTATATTAGCAAGTGACGTTACCTATGAAAACGTGAGGATTTATGGTGGCAATGCATTTCAGTTAACAGGGATGTGTTAGGGGACAGTGTGAGCCAATGTAGATTAAGGAAATAAGCCTGAGAAATTGATCAGAATTAGCCGTCAGTATTCAGGCACTGATCAACAGCAATGTGTCTTCAGGGCAGGCATCACTGGTGCTGAGAGAACTGGGAATTGTCAAGTGTGAGCTACTAGGGGATGGAAGGAATCTTAGTGTAGTCTTCAGAGCCACTTGCTTAAACAAATATATCAGAAACATAATAGGCCAAGGTGCTTAAACAAATATATCAGAAACATAATAGGCCAAGGGTCAGCCCTTTGAAAACTGACTTCAGGGCCTTCCTTTCTTCAGGCTGTTGCCTCCTAGGCCAGACCCTTATCCTGGCTTACATTCCATAAGCCTTGTAAATGCGACAGGGAACATGTGTACAACGCTCACATGGAAAGGGAAGACCATCGCCTTTTGCCTTTCAGTGTCTCATCTGTCAGCAGGGCCACTGGCTGCCGAAGATCGGTTCTGAAGGTAGAGCCTCTTCCAGTTCCAGTTCTGTGATCACAAAGCCACTGTTCCTGATCCTGCCAACTGTGATACTGCTGCTTCAGAATCACTGGGTTTCCTGTTTCTCATACTCACCAACCTGAGGTTTGGTGTTTTTCTAATGTTCTGGGCTTCCAGTCCATACTAGAGCCTGTGATAATCAGCTAATGATCAGACAAGTTTGTTGGAGTTTTACCTAAGTATTTTTCTTTGTGTTTTAAAAAACTTAGGGTGGGAAGTGCTCTCAGAGTGAGATAGTTTGACTTCATTAGGCACATAACCCATTTTTATTATAAAAAGAAATGCACGTATAAGTAAAACGATCATTTTAGTTAGTCCCACCATTCGTTGGTAACCAGTGCACTAAGTGTACATCTTTGCAGATTGCTGTGCATACATACAAATATTTTTACAAGAATAGGATCAAACCACGAATACCACCTAAAATGGTATCTTGGTTGTCAATGTAGGTGTTATAATTAAGACTGTGTAGCCTTCCATGGTGGATGTACCAAAATTTATTTAATTCTCTGTCAGTGGACACTTTTGTTTCAGTAATATGTAGACACTGTGTAAGCAATCTCTCAACATCTCTGCACCTTTATTTTTGGTATAAGTATTTCCTTAGGATAAAATCCCAGAAATGGAATTGCAAGGTATAAAAGAGCATTAACTTTTTTCAAGGCTTTAAGATGCCTTTACGGTGTATCTGTTACATCCTGCTTCCACACAAATTCTTCTGTATAGCCAGTACCCAAGCTGCAGCTCTCAGCACAGGTGAAGACAGCCAGGATGCCCCAGTCAATGCTCTTGCCCAGTCTGTCAGCCTTCAGGTAGTTTAGGAGCTGAGGCATGACCTGAGAAGAGGGTGACACAGTTAGAAAGCCGCTTCACAGCAGGGAGCACTACTTTTAAGAGACCTTCTCAGCCAGGATGATTATAGGAATCTTGGTCTTTCAATCCGCATACTACAAAGCAGGATTATAGACATCATACAACTAACATGTTTTAACAATCTAAAACTTCCTTATGACTTCAAAGCCCCTCTCACCTTCTGTTTGATGTTTTCCATTTGAGAAAGAAGTTCACAAGTGGCTGTTAATAAATTATTTTCATTACTAATATGCCACTCAAAAGGGCTGAGGCTTCTATTTAGGCAACTTTTACTTTGTATCATTGCAGATATTGTTACTCTTGACTCAAGAAACACTAATTACTAGTCATGAATACAAAAAGGACATCTGTCAATGTAGTTATAGAGACCAGAGAAGAATCTTAGAAGTAGTCTAATTGAAAGAGTGAATAGGCAGAACAGCCACCATCCTGTCACCTCATTTTGGACCCTGAGAGCTCTGGCACTAAGAACCAAGCAGAGTTTTGGTTATGGTCCTCATAATTCCTTTTTTACCCAAAGAAACAAACCAATACTAGCTATGACTTTGGGAAGATTAGTGAATCCATAGCTCAAGAGCATTTCCACCCAAAATGGATTTTGGTATTTTGATGCTAACAGATCCTTTTGGGCAGGGGGGCACATTTATCTTTAATGCTTATATCCATTTGTTCTAACAAATCCACAAACCAAGATTAAACAGTAAAGACTCCTCTCATAAAGTATGGAGTCAAAGACTTCAATTAATGGAACAAGGAAGGTATAAATTATTTAAAATAACAAAAGTTAACAGAGGCACTAACAATAATGACGTAACCACACTAGAGGTGAGACAGTGTAGATACACTCATCTTCACAGAAGTCAGTCAACAGACAGTGTCTGAAAACTAGGAAACAGAAAAAGACAAGACAGTTCCTTCCAGGGAACTAGCCCCAAGGTGAGGCAGGAAACTGACGGTTTTCATCATAGGCCACCCTTCCGTACTGCCATTGGACCCATGTGCACAAATTACCTTGGCGCAGTTTTTAATGTTTAAAACAATCATGGTGATTACACACTAAAATCGTCCTTATTTAGGTCATACCTGGAATTCCAGTATTCTCTTGGCACCACAGGGGCAATCTGGAATATCCTTTTCTTGAGGAATATTTTCACCAGAAATCCAGATGGGGGCAATACCTCTGCCATATCTAAGAATCTAAAATCAATGAGGATCATGTTCAAATAATCAATACCTTACCTAAAAGTTTCCAATGGTAACATGCTATCTACTCCATGAATGTTCCTACTCTTGATGTAGCACTGACCCAAAAGGCATGTCACAGTTCCTCCATCAGACCTGGCTGTGCCAGTGTGCCATTAATGCCTTCTCAATACCCCAAAGTGACTATTTCAGCTTATCTGACTCGGAGGGCATCAAAATGTATTTCCTAGATGATGCTTTTACTACCTAATGTTGGAATGTTAGTCCTATGAATATATTGTGAAGGGACTAAGAATGAGCCTCTGCTCTGATTGCAGAGTTCTGCCCAGAGTCTGTGCCTGCCTTCATGGTTAAAAAATTTTAGGAGGGACAAATACCAAGTGAAACAGTGTTTTGAAAACTACTACAAACATAAGTAACATTTCACCGTAATAAGCTTCCTACAGCAACTGAGTAGTTTTCTGTATTTTGTCTAAAAGCATATGCATTGCTAAAAACTGCCTTAGTGTTTAAGACCTAGATCTATTCTTCCTATAAACCCCTGGGTATTTATTTGAACCAGTGACTGGTTTATGGGTTTTTCCTCCGTGATTTACGTTTATGGTAGGGGAGGTTAAGGAGAAAATGTTAACATGCCACGTTTGTTTTACAAGCCAAAGGTACCTGTTGGAAATGGGCAAAAATCACCTTTTTTCTTTTTGTGGGGGGGCCATTTGTGCCTAAACCTCATGTACCTCAGGCAACATCTCATTCATCTCCCATCCCTGATGCTTTCTTTAGAAAATAAACCCTGTATGATAAACAGTATAACCTTTAGTCTTTTAGTAACTATTAAATGGATCAGCACTGCAAAGCACCTTTCTACATGGCCCATCTGTGTGAGAAACTCCTCTAACAAGATAACAAAAGCCTGCTTTTATAGGCTCCTAAGGAACAGACTAGTGTTACTATGAAGTTATTTCTTCTCACAGATTATACTCATAAAACATGGCCTGAAGAGAACACAGTGAGGAGCTGTGAGTTCCACTTTACCTGTTCTGGTTCAAGGGCTATCTGAGTTTTAAACTTCTGAAAAATTGTATCTTCCCTGGATTCATGTTTTGCCATGGAATCCAGTTCTTCCTCAAGTGCTTCACCTGAAAAATCAACGTAACTATTATGAAAACAGGAGTAATCCCCACAACTTGTCAATTCACACCTGGAGAGGGGACCCCCTTTTAATCAGATAGCTTTCTCTATTTATTCACTCATTCAAGTTGGACCATCTGAATTTCCAGGTACTCCATGCAGCTCTATTATATGGGCTCCCATTTAGTGCATTTCCTTAAAGCTTCAAAATAACAGAATGGTCAAGGGCTTAGGACTGCCCAGCACATCACAGGACACCCAACAAATGTGAGCCCTTCTTATCATTAGTATCCTCAGCTGGTAGGCTCACTCACTCAGTCATCAAATGTTCATTTCCAGCCCATTTCTGGCCTGGTGCAGTGGCTCACGCCTGTAATCCCAGTACTTTGGGAGGCTGAGGTGGGCACATCACCTGAGATCAGGAGTTCAAGACCAGCCTGGTCAACATGGTGAAACCCCGTCTCTACTAAAAATATAAAAACTAGCCAGGCGTGGTGGTAGGTGCCTGTAATCTCAGCTACTCGGGAGGCTGAGGCAGGAGAGTTGCTTGAACCCAGGAGGCAGAGGTTGCAGTGAACCGAGATGGTGCCACTACACTCCAGCCTGGGCGACAGAGTGAGACTCTGTCCTAAAAAAAAAAAAAAATGTTCATTTCCTTCTCCACATTTCTTCCTGGGATTACAGCCACCCTGAGCCACTGCTGTCCCCAGCAGACCCATGTCTCTAAGTATAACCATTAGTCTTTGTAATGTACATTAAAATAGAACTGATATACCTTGAGTAAGAGAAGCTAAAGTAACTGATGAAACTGGAAAGACACTGATGGTGTTCACTTGCACCATCAGGTCTGATGGAGGAAGTGTAGGATGCCTTCAGATTGATGTTCCATCAATTATATGAGGAAAGTTTCAGTGTAACCATTAGGACACTGTAAACGCTGTTCCCTCAGGCCCTACTGCCTCCTGCCAAACTCTTTCATCTGGGAACTCAAATTCAAGTCTCAGGTAAAACACGGCTACCTCCAGGAAGCATTTTTCTTTTTAATTCTCCTTTTATTTTGGAACATTTTGAACATACACAAAAGTGGAAATACTATAATGAACCGCCATGTACCATTAATCAGCTTCAACACTTATCAAGTCCAGTGTTTCCTTTCTCTGCCACTTCCAACTCCATCATTACTCTGAAGTAAATCCCACACATATCACTTTATTCATAATTAAGTTATGTACCCCTAGAACTCAAACTCTTTCCTTTTATTTACCAATTTGAAAATAAGTCTGTTCCTAAGTATCCTACAAAGATGATTACTGAGTTTTTTAAAAGTATCATTTTGAACCCGTTAAACATATCTGATGCAGTTAGTGTCCTTGGAGATGTTCAAACTGTCCATCTTTTGCCAGCAGGAGCCTTTTCATGTTGCTTGAGTTCTGACATGGCCCTAGTAATCCTTCCTGGCATCCTTAATCTTTGATATGACCACGTTCCCACATTATATGAACATTTCCTGACCCAGTTCTGGAACCAACCACCTCTCCAAAGAGCCTGGAGTTCCTTTTAGAGAGAAATGGTACATAGACACAATCAACATTATCTTCCTCCTACGCCCAGCGCCTCAGTTTTCAGTAACCCCAACATAATTACTCATTTCCTTTATCCCCCCAATATACACACAACCATCTCAAAATAACAGCAACAGGTTATTAATAACATGTTTATTGAAAATACTAACACTGTTACATTCTTTTCATTCTCAGGGTATATTCCACTAGAGATGTACTGTCCCATGTGTTGAAGTCACCTAGAAGAGTTCTTAGTGTGGTTATATGACTACATCAAGAGTTTTTTACTTGTGATAATTAGGGACTGCTTTTTAACTTACCTTACTTCATAATCTTAAAATACACAGTTCCACAGTCACATTTATACTAATAAGGCATATTTGAAGTCCAGCTTTCATCCTTGATCCTCCTACTCTAGGCTCTGCCTTCTCCTAAAGGTAAGCATTTTCATGATTGTTTTTATCGTACAGGTATGAACACACGTGTGGTCCCTTCCAGGCAGTCTTCAGTGATGTCACATGTGTTCTGATGGCACCAGTATTATACTCTTATCAGTCATTACATGGAATGTAACTTCCCCAAGTATTATTTGGGATCCTCCATGAGACTGTGAGCATCTGACCACTGGAGTGTTGCTTCCCATTATATCCCTATTATCAAGCACAAGGTCAGGCACAGAGTAAGACTCAAACATGTTTTGGAATGTAGGACTGGTATTAACTACAAACCAGTAAGCTAATGTCTTCATTTTGAGTCTATAAATCTAATTTTGTGGCGGTTTTGTGTATGGCTCAAGGCTCAAATTGTAAAATTTAACATTATGTGACCAAAGCAAGTTATACCCAGAACCTCAATTTCCTCACCTTCAAAATGGGGCAGTTTCTGACTTACTGGTCTGCTGTCAGGATTTTAATGAGCTCATGCACAAACAGTATGTAAGGTAAGTGCAGGATAAATGTTGGCTACTATAATAAAATAAACCTCTAAGATACTTGGTCAGCACAAGTACTACCCGAGTATGCACTGTAAGTAAACTGACAAAATTGTGTATCTAAAACTGGCCAGATGAAAGAGAAACTTTTAAGGGGCCCTTCTGCATGCCCGACACTGTGCTAGGCACTCACACTATCCCAACCTGAGAAACAGATCTGGGACCCAGAGGAACTTAGCAAGCTTTCAGCGTCTTGTGCAGCCCTATTTATGCGACCATCTGGATACCCACCCTTGTCTTTACAGGGAGCGGAACACACCTCATAGGTGTCAGAAAACACAGTCCGGGAAGTATATTTTCAGCTGAGGTACCTCTGCTCTAGACACACTGAGCTTTCTTCCAAGCATTATGTTTAACCACTTAATGGATGAAGTCCTCAAACTGCTTACCCATGCTCCCTGTAATCTCTGAGTAATCTTCCTTTTCCACAACCTCAGGCATAATCTCCTCTTCTGTTTCTATTACAATTTCAAATTCTGGAAAAAGGAAGTTGTGGTCTGGAATTATATGGTCGAAATGATCTGAAACGAAAGGGACAGCACTATTAGTAATCATTTAGTTTTGAAGACAGTTTAATAAATGGTTGTCTCTAAAGTACTATATTCCCTATAGTTCTGGCATTTTAGATAAAGGGTCATAAATTAAATGCCTATATGGTGACATTACTCAGTGATTCAGACTTTACAGCCTCTTTTTTACAAAGGTGTTCCAGGTATGAAAAATTTTGAAGTACTATACCTTCCCTAATTTTAACTTTAAAGTTATCCTGGAAATATTTGGGTTGACAAAGGCGATGAAACTGAACTGAGATTTTAAAAAAAAGATTACTCACCTGGTTGTGCACAAGTCTGCTTATGTCCCAATCTCCAGTCTAGGGTCTGATGCTCCTTGCTGCAGTAATATGCTTTGTGGCATCTGGAGCACGTTTTGGGGCCTAAACAGCCACAAACCCTGCAGAGATGAGCACCAGACTTAAGCTGGAGACACACTGATTCTCCTGTTTCTGGGGGAGGATTCTCAGAAGGTGGCTCATATGAGTAAAACTCGTTTTTCCTGGGTAGCTGATTCCTAAAAACTAAAAGAGAATGCAGAGAAAAGTTATATCTTCAAACAAAACAGCAATTCAAATATTTCATCCTCTACACATAAAACTGAAAATACTTTTTTAAAAAATGAAAGTTTTTGCTTTCAGGAATAAGCTTTTAAAATCCCGAAACTAGATTTCGTCTGGTACGCAATTGAGTTGCCTCCTGGAGCTAGTCTGAGTTAATCCAATTAGTAAGACTGATCGTTAAGAACGACTGCCAAAAATACGAAAAAGCTACTGGGACCCATCTTTCCAAGACAATTTCTATTATCTGAATAGCACCATACCTAGCACCCACTGATTAAAAGCTGGGGGCTACCGATGCGCATGGGCAGTTAGAAGCTTGTGTAGTAAAAATGACGACATCCTGGAAGGGCCCGGGAGAAGGTGCTCCTGGGGAAGCGCGGGGGAGGGAGCTCGAGGATGGGGCGGCAGCTGTGCTTTCCGCCGTCTCCCTCCTGGCTCCCGGAATTAACGCGCACGCGTGGGAGGCATGGCCCCGTCTCGACCCCGTCTCGGCCCCGTCTCGACCCCGTCTGGCGGCTCACCTCGCAGGCCGGCACAGCACGGCGGCTCGCGGCAGCAGAAGAGGAAGATGCCGCGGTGGAAGGCGTCCGCGCGGCCGGGCAGCGGCGCGTACACCTGCAGCAGGAAGGAGAGCGGGCGGCCGCACAGCGCGCAAGCCAGGGCCCGGGGCCCGGGCAGCCCGGCCGCGCCCAGCCATGCCGGCCGCCCGCCCACCTTGCTGGGGAACTGCTCGCTGCGCAGTCGCCACGCCGGCGCTGACTCGGCGAA
Organism: Macaca nemestrina; assembly: GCF_043159975.1. NCBI lineage: Eukaryota > Metazoa > Chordata > Mammalia > Primates > Cercopithecidae > Macaca > Macaca nemestrina. The sequence continues at coordinate 1,024,301 of NC_092129.1, read as the reverse complement.
GCCCAGCTCCACAGGTCTGGCCCCGGCGGCAGCCATGCGGGGCGCGAGCTGGCGTGAGGGGCGGGGCTGGCGTGAGGGGCGTGGGGCGCAGCCCACAGCCGGGCCTGTAGGCGGAAGTCGGGCGCGGGGCGGAAGGCAAGAGGCGGGCACTTTCCAGAGGGCAGGAGGCGGGAACGCGTCTAACGGGAGCGGCTGCAGGACCCAAGCGAGGGAGCGGGGCAAGGAAACCTCCCAGCGTTGGCCCCGCCCCTGGCGCCTCTGCTTCCGAGCCGCTTACCTGGTTCCTCCGGGTGCTCAGGGATGGTTCTGGTCTTTGGAAGAGTCGCAGCTGGTGACGGCGCCCCCCTCACCTCTGCTCATGTCCTGCTGTGGGCCTGCGGGTGACCGCCAGCCAGGCAGAGCCGTCACTCAAACCTTGCCTGCTGGTGTCCTCAGGATGTGGGAAACCTGTGCGCTGGCCAAGTGTTACCCAGGAGTAGGCAGTGAAAGATAAATGAAGGTTGAACAGGTAAAGTGAGGACCGTACAGTGGAAAGCGAGAATCCTGTGTGCCCTGAAGGTAATGAAGAAGCCTCTGCAAAAGAGTCTTTTCTGTCAGTCTTAAGGTCTCTGTTTTAACGTTAATGCTGGCTTGCTGTGCCTGAATTCCAAGGGAGGCGTGTATTATGAGGCATGGCCAACCCCCACCCGTCATTGCCTGAACTGGTTTTTCAGGTTAACTTAAGAATGCCCTTGGGCAAGCAGAGGGTCCATCAGTAGGTTGGAGGGTTTCGAATTTTACTGTTGGTTTGCAGAGGTCTGAAAGAAACATGCACCAGCTGTTCTCTCTGAGGACTTCTACCTGTGAGGTCTCATTTACATAACAAGACCGTGGTTGTCAGCCAGGTCTCCCACTCCCATAACCTGTTATGCCACAATCCAAACCCCCATTCTGTAACCTCAAGATGGTATATAAGCTTCTGAACCCCATTTGGGGCTTCAGCAAAATCACTCTAGTTCTCCCCCATGTGCATGTTAATAAATTTGTATGCCCTTTCTCCAATTAATCTGCCTTTTGTCAGTTGACTTTTCAGTGAACCTTCAGAGGACAAAAAGGAAGCTTTCCATTGGCTACTACAGTGGCTTTAATGGAAGTAAAGTCATCAACGTTTATTTTTGACAAAATCACAGTTTAATTGGCAGTATATTTGTTTTCTTTTTGTTTTATTTGAGATGGAGTCTCACTCTGTCGCCCAGGCTAGAGAGCAATGGCGCGATCTTGGCTCACTGCAGCCTCCGCCTCCCCAGTTCAAGCATTTGCCTACCTCAGCCTCCCGAGCAGTTGAGTAGTAGTATATTTGTAATGGTACATAAAATAATGTCTGTTTTTAAATAAACATTTACATTGTGAACCAAAAGTTATCTCAACTCTCCATCAATTTTTTTTTTCTTTTTTGAGATGGCATCTTGCTCTGTCACCCAGGCTGGAGTGCAGTGGCTGCAACCTCTGCCTCCCGGGCAAGTGATCCTCTTGCCTCAGCCTCCTGAGCAGCTGGAGTTATAGGTGTGTGCCACCACACCCAGCTAATTTTTGTATCTTTGGTAGAGACAGGGTTTCGCCATGTTGGCCAGGCTTGTCTCGAATTCCCGACCTCAGGTGATCTGCCCGCCTCAGCTTCCCAAAGTGCTGGGATTATAGGCATGAGCCACCGCATCCGGCATCCATCAGTTTAGAAAGTTTATTTCACCAAGGTTAAGGTTGCGCCCATGGCAGCCTCAGAAGGCCCTGACAACATGTGCCCTAGGTGGTCAGGGTACAGTTTGCTTTTGTACATGTTAGGGAGACATGAGACATCAATCAGTATGTGTAATATGTACTTTAGTCAGGTAAAGCTGAACTTGAGGCAAGGGCTTCCAGGTCATGAGTAGATAAGAGGCAAAAGATTGCATTCTTTTGAGTCCTTGATCAGCCTTCCACTGAATACACAATTTAGGCTGGCTCAGTGAATCATCATTTTTACATAAACAGTAGGGGAGGGGAAACAATCATATATGCATTTGTCTCAGGTGCACCTTAGAGGGATAACTTTTGAGTTCTGTCCGTCCTTTTTCCACAAGGAATTTCCTTGTATGCAAATTTTAAGGGAGGTATGTAGCCTCTTATCTTGGTAGCTATATCTTATTTAGGAATAGAATGGGAGGCAGGTTTGTCTGACATAGTTCCCAGCTTGACTTTACCCTTTTAAGGGAGGAGATCACCCCTCATATTGTCTTATGCCCAGTTTCTGCCTCCAAAGAAAGAAGAAGTAAAAGCTAAAAGGCAGAAATGAAATCCACAAGCAGACAGCTGAACGCCACACCCTGGGCCTGGTAGTCAAAGATCGACCCCTGACCTAATCAGTTATGTTATCTATAGATTACAGACATTGTATAGAAAATCACTGTGAAAATTCCTATCCTATTTTGCTGCAATTTAATTACCAGTGCATGCAGCCCCCAGTCACGTATCCCCTGCTTGCTCAATCGATCACGACCCTGTCATGTGCACCCCCTTAGAGTCATGAGCCCTTAAGAGGGACAGGAATTGCTCACTTGGGGAGCTTGCCTCTTGAGACAGGAGTCTTGCCAATGCGCCCAGCCAAATAAACCCCTTCCTTCTTTAACTCGGTGTCTGAGGAGTTTTGTCTGCGACTTGTGGAACATCCCTGTGGGGGACTCCGACCAGCCCGAGTGACGTGGATCCTGAGAGCGCTCCCAAGTAGGCATTTGCCCCGGTGGGACACCTCGCCAGAGCAGTGTGTGTCAGGCCCCCATGGAGAATCAATGCAGGAGCTGAACACCGGGAAGGAACGGGCACTTGGAGGCTGGACATCTAAAACTTGGTAAGACTAGTCTTTGAAACTTGCCCCCTCTGTTTGAGTGGAAGCATGGCCTGATCACCCATGGCGTGCCTTTATTGGCACTTTGGTTTTGGTTTTGGTTTTGACTTGGTTTGAATTGCTTGACAGGATTGGTCTTGGGAACTTGCCCACTCCATTTGAGTGGAAGGATGGCCTGATCACCCTTCGTGTGCCTGTACTGGCACTTTGGTTTTTGTTTTTGACTTGACTTTGATTGCTTGATACTTTGGTTTTGGTTTTGACCTGGCTTGGATTTCTGGATACTCTGATTTTGGTTTTGGTTTTAGTTTGGCGCAAACTGCAAAAGTGTGTGTGTGCCCTTTTTACCCATTCTTTGTTTTGTGGTGTGCATGTGGTGTGAGCATGGTGTTTTGTCTCAAAGAAGCATAGGTCAGGCACAAATAAGCCCATGCTACTAGGAACTATATTGAAAAATGTCAAGAAAGAATTTAAAGGAGACTATGGAGTACTATGACTCTAGGAAAACAAAACTTTGTGTAAGATAGACTGGCCAGCATTAGAAATAGGTTGGCCATTGTAAGGAAGCCTGGAGAGGTCCTTTGTTTCAAAGGTATGGCACAAGGTAACCTGTAAGCCAGGGAACCCAGAGCAGTTCCTGTACATAGACACTTGGTTACAGCTGGTTTTAGATCCCCTGCCCCCAACACACAGTGGTTAAGAGAACAGCAGCATAAGCGGCTGGCAGAGGCAAGGAAAGACCAGCAGAGAAAGGAAAGCAAAGAGACAGAGAGGAAAAAAGGCAAAGAGAGAGAGGAAGAGACAGAAAAGAGACAGACAAAGAGGGAGTCAAAGAGAGAGAGAGAGAGAAAGAGGCAGAGAGAGAGAACAGATAGAGGCAAAAGAAAAGTCAAAGAGAGAGATACACAAGTAGTTAAAAAGAAAGTGTACCCTATTCCTTTAAAAGCTAAGGTAAATTTAAAACCTATAATTGATAATTGAAGGTATTCTCCATAACCTTATAACACTCCTGTACCACTTTGTTGTCAGTGTAAACAAGGACTTATCCTGAAAGCACTGAGGCCTTCCTATCAAAAATCCTTAACCCGTTAACCAACAGATGGCCCAAATACATTCAATCTGTAGCAGCAATTGCTTTGCTAACAAAAAAAAAGTAAAAAAAACCCAAAAAACTCTTAGAGGAAACCTCATTGTGAGCACTCGTCACCAGTTCAGAAGAATCCTAAGGAAAGAAAAAAAAGGACAGACTCATCACACCCGAGTCAAGAAAGTGCCATGACCTCCAGAGTCATGGGTCATAGTCCCAGTGGAAAACCCTACCAAATTAAAGCTAAGAAAAATTTAACTCTTTTCATCTATTCTATTACTCTTTTTTCTTTCCTCGTTCTATTGCTGACCATCTAGTTATTAACATAACCAAGTCAATTTCACCTCTAACTCTTGCATTTAATGCTTGCTTTGTTATACCCTGTGAGGACTTGCCAAGTCAAAGACAGCTTTCTACGTCAGAAAAGTACTTCTGTCCCTCCTGACTCTCCTCAGACTGGGCATTAGTAAACTGGGACCATTTAATCCAGGGAGATTTCGATAAAGACCCCTGTGCCAACAAGGAGTGTTGCCCCCTGATGTAGAGCTTTCATGCCACAGTTGGTCCAACGTTCTGTGAACCACTAAAGAGCAAGGATGGACTGCCCCAACCAGTTTTTGTGATTTCTTAAAACCATACATTCATTTTACTAGAGGATCATAGAATTTAAAGACTTAAAACAAACTTTAGCAATTAAGATAGGATACCAAGATGCAAATGCCTGGTTAAAATAGATCAAATATTCCATCTGCATGTTAAGCAAAAGCAATTGTTACACTTGTGCACATGGGAGGCCAGAGGCCCAGATTGTCCCCTTTCCACTAAGGTGGTCCTCCAGTTGACCAGGTGTGGGCTGCATGGTAGCTCTTTTCAAGGATTCTACAGCCTGGAGTAATAAGTCATGCCAAGCTCTCTCTGCTATATGCCAAAGTCCAGCACCATGCGAGTCAGCCCCTGAGGGCCATCCAGCTTCCATCTCCCAAAACTAAGTTCACTTCGTGTCTCTCACAACAGGGAGAAAACTTAGTGTTCCTTGGAGACCTGAAAGGATGCAGTGAGCTTAAGAATTTTCAAGAGCTTATCAATCAGTTAGCCCTTGTTCATCCCCAAGCAGATGTGTGGTGGTATTGTGGTGGACCTTTACTGGGCACTCTGCCGAATAACTGGAGTGGCACTTGCACTTTAGTCCAATTGGCTATCCCTTTCACCCTGGCATTTCATCAACCAGAAGGAAAAAAAATAAGACATTGGAAAGCGAGAGAAGCCCCTTATGGGGCTTTCGACTCTCATGTCTATTTAGACACAAATGAAGTCCCATGAGGAATACTAAATCAATTTAAAGCTTGAAATCAAATAGCTGCAGGATTTGAGTCAATATTTTAGTAGGTGACAGTTAATAAAAATGTAGATTACATAAACTACATCTATTACAACCAACAGCAATGAGCTTTTCATGAGTTAAAAGAAAAACTCATGTCAGTCCCAGCCCTGAGGCTACCTGACCTGACAAAACTCTTTACACTGTATGTGTCAGAAAGAGAAAAAATGGCAGTTGGAGTTTTAACCCAGACTGTGGGGCCCTGGCCAAGGCCAGTGGTCTATCTCTCAAAACAACTGGACAGGATTTCCAAAGCCTGGTCCCCAGGTCTAAGGGCCCTAGCAGCAATGGCCCTGTTAGCACAAGAAGCAGATAAAGTAACCCTTAGGCAAAACCTGAATATAAAGGTCCCCTATGCTGTGGTAACTTAATGACTACCAAAAGACATCATTGGTTAACAAATACTAGATTAACCAAGTACCAAAGCTTGCTATGTGAAAATCCCCACATAGCCATTGAAGTTTGCAACACCCTAAACCCCACCACCTTGCTCCTGGTATCTGAGAGCCCAGTTAAATATAACTGTGTAGAGGTATTGGACTCAGTTTCTTCTAGCAGGCCCAACCTCCAAGACCATCCTTAAACATCAGTAGACTGAGCGGTACGTGGACGGCAGCAGCTTTGACGACAAGCCCTACTCCAGTCACACTCAGAAGCCGATTGGTCCATGCACAGCCGAAGCATAAGGAAACTCATCGCAGGACTCATTTTCCTTAAAATTTGGAACTTTTACAGTAAGGACTTCAACTGACCTTCCTAGACTGAGGACTGTTCCCAGTATATACATCAAGTCACTGAAGTAGGACAAGAGGTTGCTACAGTCCTATTGTTTTATGGTTATTATAAGTGTACTGGAACTCTTTAAAAAGAACTTGTTTGTATAATGTTATTCTATACAAGGTATGTAGCCCAGGAAATGACCAACCTGATGTGTGTTATTCTCCATCTGAGCCTTCCATGACCACATTTTAAAAAATAAGATTAAGGACTGAGGACTGGTGGGGGCTCATAAACGATACAAGTAAAGTGTTAGCCAAAACAGAAGAAAAAGGGGTGCCCAAACAAGTCACTTTAAAATTTGATGCCTGTGCTGTCATTAATAGTATTATGTTAGGAATAAGGTGTGGTTCTCTTAATTGGAAAAGAGGTTATATGACAGAAAATAAGTACATCTGTCACAAATTAAGACTGTGTGGAAATAAATGTAAATATTGGTCTTGTGTCATCTAGGCCACTTAGATTTAAAAAAAAAAAAAGAAAAGAAAAGGATCCAGTTCACCTTCAGAAAGGAAAAAATGGCCCTTCCTGTACTAAGAGACAATATAACCCCTTAGAGCTAGTAATAACCAATCCCCCGATCCTCGCTGGAAAAAAGAGGAGTGTGTGACCTTAGGAATTGATGGGGCTGGACTGGATCCTAGAGTAAATATCTTGGTTCAAGGAGAGTTTACAAACGCTCTCCTGAGCCAGTGTTTCAAACTTTCTATGATGAACTAAATGTGCCAGTAGAAATTCCAAGAAAAACAAGAAATTTGTTTTTACAATTAGCCTAGCATGTAGCCCAGTCTCTCAATGTCACTTCATGTTATGTATGTGGAGGAACTGTAATGGGAGATCAATGGCCATGGGAAGCCCGAGAATTAGTAACTACAGACCCAGTTCCTGATGAATTCCTGACTCAAAAGAATCACCCTGATAATTTCTAGGTCCTAAAAGCCTCAATTATTGGACAATGTTGCATAGCTAGAGAAGGAAAAGAATTCACTCACCCTATAGGACAACTTAGTTATCTGAGACAGAAACTGTATAATGGTACCACAAAAACAGTCACTTGATGGAGTTCAAATCACACAGAGAGAAATCCATTTAGTAAATTCCCAAAGTTGCAAACCGTGTGGACCCACCCGGAGTCCAACCAGGACTGGACAGCCCCCACTGGATTATACTGGATATGTGGGCATAGAGCTTGCACCAAATTACCTGACCAGTAGGCAGGTGATTGTGTTATTGGCACTATTAAGCCATCTTTCTTCCTACTGCCCATAAAAACAGGTGAACTCCTGGGGTTCCCTGTCTGTGCTTCCCATGAAAAGAGAAGCATAACTATAAGAAATTGAAAAACAGATAAATGGCCCTCTGAGAGAATCAGACAATATTATGGGCCTGCTACTTAGGCACAAGATGGCTCATGGGGATATCGGACCCCCATTTACATGATCAACTGAATCATATGGTTACATTTATGCTTGCTGCATAAATGCAGTCTTAATACAAATCCCACCTTGTTACCACCAGATAGCTGTGCTATTTAGAACTTGAGTCATTACAGACTTTGCTGCCCTGCACATTGAAGGTTCTACAATGTTCCATCTGTTCTCCTTAAATCTTTTCCTTCCAGAGTCATATCCATGGGGAAATTGAGAACACACTTGGTTTCAGTTACTAAAGTTTTGGATACAGCACAACTAAAATGAAGCAGCTGAAAGCTCCAAACACACTCACTGTCCAGGCTGAAAGAATGCTCCAGGGCTGACAGGGCCACTCTGCCATCCCTAACCCATGGCTTCCCACCCAGAGCCAAGCATTCCACTGCTTGCTAATCCTAGGCCAACAGGCAATGGGCAAGGTGGGGTGGTGGATAATGGGTAGATCATCATTTCCACTTAGGTTCATTGGCCAGAGCTTGCTTTGGTGGTAACATCTAGCTGCAAGGGAGGCTGTGGGATAGACCTTGCTAAAATTGAAGAAGATGGAGATAGTCAATTTTTAAAAAGGGGAGAAATGGATATCAGGGGAAAATCACAGTATCCAACATACCACTTTAATGAGGAAAGTTCTATTTGCAGGTGTCTGTCACCTCCCTCCCCCCCGCCCCCCCCACCCATTCTGTGACCTCCCAGCAAGCTGAACCTTTCCTACTCTTGCCAGTGGAAGTTCAGCTCTGCATCCCTGCCTCAGGGCTCAATTCACTGCCTGTTCAGGAAGCTGTCCCAGACCCCCTTAGCCCAAGGACAGTGTCTGCTGTGTTCAGTGAATGTGTGTATTACAGTGAAGTACACTCATCTTAAGTGTACAGCTTGTTGATCAAGATGTGGAACATTCTAGCATCCAGGGAGGTTCCTTTATGCCCTTTTCTAGTGAGTACCTACTCCCAGGGTAACCACTATCAGGGTCTGTATTGCCAAAGACCAGTTTATTATTAGGCTGAGCACTTTCTGTCTTCTCTAGTTCAATGTCATGTCTTCACGATCCATCTGTGTTGTATGTATCTGTAGACCTCACTTTTGATAGAGGCTTAGTATTCCATTGTGTAAGTGAACCGCAGCTTGTGTGTGTCCTGCTGATGGAGGTGGGGGCTGTTCCCAGCAGATGTTCTAGCCCATGTTCTCTGGTGGCCACATTCGGCACATAACATGCTTGCTGTTTTGACTACTCACACGGAAACTCATGCTCATGACCTTTAGCCACTTAGGATGACAGCTTTATTTATGAGATGGGGTCTTGTTCTGTTGCCCAGGCTGGAGTGCAGTGATGCAATCATGGCTCACGGCAGCCTCTACCACCTGGGCTTGAGTGATCCTGTGTTGTATGTATCAGTAGACCTTACTTTTGATGGAGGCTTAGTATTCCATTGTGTAAGTGAACCACAGCTTGTGTGTGTCCTGTCTCAGCCTCCCGAGTAGCCAGGATTACAGGCGTACCCCACCATGCCCCACTAACACTGGCTTTCAGTGATGCAAATCTGCCCTATGGGGGTGGTCTCCGTCATTGATCTTACCTACGACTCAGCACTGGGATTGTTCCTGGTTCCAGTGTACACAGAGACTGTGACCCCTATCTGGATTTGGGGTGAGGCAGTTGTATAATAAGCTGGAAGACTTCAACCACAGCTTATTAGCTGTTTGTTGATTAATCAAAATTGGAAAAGATCCTTTATCTTACAAAATTTAAGGTCCCCGCTGCTGATGTGTGAAGGACTTTCACAGCGCTTCTTCTAATTCTGTGGTTTGATTGGCTGCTCTTATGCATTTCCTGGCTTTCCTTGAGTTCATACCAGCTGACCAATCTCTGGGGCCCTGCTGGTGGGCTGGATGTTGTAGGAGAAGCTGGGACCTGAGATGAGAACAGGACTGGCACTGTGCCAGAGATCCCAGGCCATCTCTGTGCCGGGGCTCTTTGTGTACAATGAAAGTTGGACAATCTGGCCGGGCGCGGTGGCTCAAGCCTGTAATCCCAGCACTTTGGGAGGCCGAGACGGGCGGATCACAAGGTCGGGAGATCGAGACCATCCTGGCTAACACGGTGAAACCCCGTCTCTACTAAAAAATACAAAAACCTAGCCGGGCGAGGTGGCGGGCGCCTGTAGTCCCAGCTACTCAGGAGGCTGAGGCAGGAGAATGGCGTGAACCCGGGAGGCGGAGCTTGCAGTGAGCTGAGATCCGGCCACTGCACTTCAGGCTGGGCGACAAAGCAAGACTCTGTCTCAACAAAAAAAAAAAAAAAAAGAAAGAAAGTTGGACAATCTTTCTTGGAAAACGTGCCTGAGCTTCACTTGTGGAATGAAGACCTCACAGCAGTTTCACTCGTGGTGAGCTGTGGATACCCGCAGGGCCAAGAGCTTGCACTCCACCTTCAGCCTGGGAGGTGTGCCTGGCTTGCCTGGCTGGCAGCTCATCCCTTCTGCACTCATGGGAGGGTGTTTGTGAAGCCTTTGTCTCGAGGGCTGTCAGAGCACTGTGGGAATTTCTCTGCTCCTCCTAAAAGCCCGCCTGCTGAGTGGGTGCATTTATTTTCTCTTATCACATCAGTACGCTTGTCAAAAGCTGGATTACAAATCAGTTCTGTGATGTCAGATCTCTCTTTTTGCCTTGACTTCTGAGATAGGATAGATGGTACGCATATGCATGAGGTCCTGTGTGAGGCCCACTAGTGCCAGTCAACTGGCTATGCGGTGGCACACGAGTGATTGGTGCTGAGTATTAAATCCTATGCCACCTCAGGTGGGTTTGTTTTGTTTAAAAACTTTGCATGAATATGCTCCTTTGCCAGAGGTGGGATAGTTTGCCTGGAAGGTGACACTGTGTGTCTGCATGGACAGGAGCAGCAGACATCAGAGAGATGTGATTGAGATAAATGGTATGTTGATGTAACCCCACTCCACTCCTCAGGAGGTGAGCAGCTGGGATCCCTGCATGTGTGGAGGTCTGTCCCTTGAGGGTCTCACTGTTGAGGAGGCTTCACTCCACTCCTCAGCATATGAGCAGCCCCAGGTCCCTGTGTGCAAGGAGGTCTGCCCCTCAGAAGGGTTTACCTGTGAGCCCACACTCACCTGTCCTGCACCGCGAGCTGGTAGCAGTTCCCCAGGGATGTGGCCCCATGGGTTGTAGGAAGGACACCACTCAGGGATGAGCTGCTTCCTAAATGCCCTCATGCATCCTAGACCCTCTTGTCAGCAGCCTGAGCCTCTGATCCTGCCCATGAATGCTGGTGTGGGTGTGTTTGTCCCTGTGTCAGGTCTGTCTGGTGGAGATGGAGCAGGTGCAGTGATATGGTTTGTCTGTGTCCTCACCCAAATCTCATCTTGAATTGTACTCTCATAATTCCCGCATGTTGTGGGAGGGACCCGGTGGGAGATAATTTGAATAATGGGGGTGGTTCCCCCATACTGTTCTCGTGGTAGTGAATGAGCCTCATGAGATCTGATGGTTTTATCAGGGGTTTCCCACTTTTGCATCTTCCTTATTCTCTCTTGCAGCCACCATGTAAGAAGTGCCTTTCACCTCTCACCGTGATTCTGAGGCCTCCCCAGCCATGTGGAGCTGTAAGTCCAATTAAACCGTTTTTTCTTCCCAGTCTGGGGTATGTCTTTATCAGCAGTGTGAAAAGGAACTAATACAGTAAATAGGTACCAGTAGAGTGGGGCATTGCTGAGAAGATACCTGAAACTGTGGAAGCGACATTGGAACTGGGTAACAGGCAGATATTGGAAGTTTGGAGGGCTCAGAAGAAGACAGGAAAATGTGGGGAAGTTTGGAACTTCCTAGAGACATTTTGAATAACTTTGACCAAAAGTCTGATAGTGATATGGACAATAAGGTCCAGGCTGAGATGGTCTCAGATGGAGAAGAGGAACTTGTTGGAAACTGTAGCAAAGGTGACTCTTGTTATGTTTTAGCAAAGAGACTGGCAGCATTTTACCCCGCCCTAGAGATTTGTGGAACTTTGAACTTGAGAGAAATTATTTAGGGTATCTGGTGGAAGAAATTTCTAAGCAGCAAAGCGTTTAAGAGGTGGGGTGCCATTAAAGGCATTCAGTTTTATAAAGGAAGCAGAGCATTGACGTTTGGAAAATTCGCAGCCTAACAATGTGATAGAAAATAAAAACCCAATTTCTGAGGAGAAATTCTTGCCAGCTGCAGAAATTTGCTTGAGTAATGAGGAGCCGAATGTTAATCCCCAAGACAATAGAAAAATGTCTCCAGGGAATGTCAGAGAGCTTCACGGCAGCCCCTCCCATCGTAGGCCCAGAGGCCTAAGAGAAAATGGTTTTGTTGGCCTGGCCCAGGGTCCCCGAGCTGTGTGCAGCCTAGTGACTTGGTACCCTGCATCCCAGCTGCTCCAGCCATGGCTGAAAGGGACCAATGTACAGCTCAGGCCGTGGCTTCAGAGGGTGCAAGCCCCAAGCCTTGTCAGCTTCCACGTGGTGTTGAGCCAGCAAATGCACAGAAGTCAAGACTTGGGGTTTGGGAACCTCTGTCTAGATTTCAGAAGATGTATGGAAATGCCTGAATGTCCAGTCAGAAGTTTGGTGCAGGGGCGGGATGTTCGTGGAGAACCTCTGCTAGGGCAGTGCTGCAGGGAAATGTGGGGTTGGAGCTCCCACACAGAGTCCCTACTGGGGCGCTGCTTAGTGGAGCTGTGAGAAGAGGGCCAAAGTCCTCCAGACCCCAGAATGGTGGATCCACCGACAGCTTGCACTGTTCGCCTGGAAAAGCTACAGACCCTCAGTGCCAGCCTGTGAAAGCAGCTGGGAGGGAGGCTGTACCCTGCAAAACCACAGGGACAGAGCTGCCCAAGACCATGGGAACCCATCTGTTGCATCAGCATGACCTGGATGTGAGACCTGGAGTCAAAGGAGATCATTTTGGAGCCTTAATATTTGACTGCCCCACTGGATTTCAGACTTGCATGGGCCCTGTAACCCCTTTGTTTTGGCCAGTTTCTCCCATTTGGAATGGCTGTATTTACCCAATACCTGTACCCCCATTGCATCTAGGAAGTGACTAGCTTGCTTTTCATTTTACAGGCTCATAGGGACTTGCATTGTCTCAGATGAGACTTTAGACTGTGGACTTTTGGGTTAATGCTGAAATGAGTTAAGACTTTGGGGGACTGTTGGGAAGGTGTGATTGGTTTTGAAATGTGAGGACATGAGATTTGGAGGGGCCAGGGGTAAAATGATATGGTTCGGCTCTGTGTCCCCACCCAAATCTGATCTTACATTATACTCCCAGAATTTCCACATGTTGTGGGAGAGATCTGGTGGGAGATAATTTGAATCATGGGGGCGGTTTCCCCCACTATGTTCTCGTTATAGTGAATGAGTCTCACAAGATCTGATGGTTTTATCAGGGGTTTCTGCTTTTGTATCTTCCTCATTTTCTCTTGCCACCACCATGTAGGAAGTGCCTTTCAACTCCTACCATGATTCTGAGGCCTCCCCAGCCATGTGGAAATGTAAGTCCCATTAAACCTCTTTTTCTTCCCAGTCTCAGATATGTCTTTATCAGCAGCATGAAAACAGACTAATACATGCAGGGAGCACAGGCCCAAGACTGCAGGCCTGGCCACCTCATCCACTTCCGTCAGCAGCCCTGCAGTAGGCTTTCTGAAGTGGAGGTCAGAGTACTCCTGGTGACCCACCCCACCCACCATAGACCCTGGTGTGGATGTCACCTAGCAGAGGCCGATTGAATTGTGTGGCTTGGGGGGTGGGGACAGAACCTACCACTCTTTATCTCCACTCAGAGCTGTGGGCTCTGGTCACACTCAACACAGCTTTTCGCTCATGGAATTATGAAAAGATTCTTTCATTTTTAAAAAGTGCCCTGAAAACAGCCACCTACCAGCAGTGAAGGGACAGGCCTAGGAAAGCAGTGGCTTCTACTCAGAGATGAGGGCTTGTGGTTCAGCTGCAGGAAGGCTGAATCTGCCAGCAGCTCAGGCCCACAGTGTGAGCCCAAAACAGACTTACTATTCTGCACTATTATAATGCCACACATGCCAGAGGTCACCCTTTACTGTGCTTGCAACTTTGGGTTTTTGAGAAGGGCTCAGCAGCCATCCCTGTGGATGGCTGTGAGATGCTGAACCCATCTCTCGGCCTGGGGGAGAACAAACAGCTTGGTGAGCAAGTTGAGTGTATGAATTGCTCCCATTGGCTGGGGTCTTATTCACTCACCAGGGCCTGTGTTGAGCACAGAACATGTATTCATATTAGATTCACACTACTACTCTGGGATGAATGTTTTTATCCATTTTACAAAGGGGAAACAGGATCAGAGAAGTTAAATAAATTATCCAAAGTTACACAGCCAATACAGGTGAGGATTGGAACCCAGGTGTGTCCACTCAGAGCCTGGCTCTTTGCAGCTTTGCTGTGTTTTCTGTCTGTATTTGTACAACTCCAGTGACCCAGTCTGCATCCCCTCAGCCACTGCCAGTGGGCAGCACAGCTCGGATGCAGAACTGCCTAATTCCTCCATGTATCATGAGCTCACATTGGAATGGGACCCCACTTTCTTCCACAGGCTGGAGTTCTAGGCATCTGCCTAAGTGAATTAACCTTTCAGGAAAGTCTTGTGAAGGCAGGGACAGATGAACAGCCTGTGCTCATGCCTCACACACTTGGGCCCAGGCCAACTCCCTAGCACCCCTCCCCTGGCCCCACTTCTCAGCACTAGAGTCTCCTGAGCCTTCACTTGTTTCTGGAGTGGCCCTGGCCCGTTCATCCTGCTCCCTTGCTGATGGGCCATCCTTGTCCATTGCCTCCATGAGGGGCATCTCCTCCCACCTGGGGTGTTTCTTCCCACAAAGGGCACCCCTTGTATCTAACCTTCCATTTGGAATTCTCTCTCCCATCATTGTAGCTCTTTAGGTGTTTTCAAAATTGCCTTCTTGAATTCAGCCTCAGCTCCTCATTTACTAGCCTTGTGACTATGGGCAGCTTATTAAACCCCTCTAGGTTTCAGTCTCCTCATTTGTAAAGTGGGAACAATGTCACCTCCCTAGAGTTGCCATCAGGATTAAAGACAGCATGCACACAAAGCTTGGCATAGACTCTGTCTTCTCTCCTGTATGATAAATCCCTTCTGGACAGAGACCACATTCATAGACCTCTGTGTCCTCCACTCCTACCCCTCCCCAACTTCTACATTATCAGGGCTGGGTGCGTCGATGCAGAACACATGCGTGAACCAGAGTGGCAGGCCCTCTGCAGCGACTGTCTCTGCTCAGAGGGGACCACAGGGTACAGTGGGTTTAGCCATCACCCTGGGCAGTCTGACACGATGCTTGTCTGGGCAGTTCTGCGAGTGCCAACGGCTGGGCCATCATCACTGTGGATCTTGGGTGGATAGCACCTGGGCAGGCGCCAGGCTCCACCTCATCTGACTCATAGGTGTGTGGCCCGATTTTAAACGGTCCCAACGTGCCAGCCCAGGAAGTCATTCCGTAGCAAACAACTGCCGAGTCCCATGCTCCAGCAGGTTCCTCATTAGGATGTCCGCCTGTATTTCTTTTAAGACCGATTGCACTCTGTTTTCCTACATGGAGTTCTTTCTGTGTTTCTTAGTTTCCTACAGGACACAGATGTGCACATGTGCTCCCTGGCTTGAAGGTCCGAGGCGGCTCATGTTTGCCATGCACACGCGTGAGCTCCTTTACAGCTGGAATATCCCTGGGCTTGGATGGTAGGCCAGCATCGCCATCCCCTCCCAACAGACCCTGCTCTAGGCCAGGAGCTCTGACAGTCTAAGGCGAGTCTCAGCCCCTGCCAGTGAATGGTTTAGAGCTGCGCATGTGACCCCACCCTGACAGTGAGACTTGAGGGTCTTCTTCCTCTGATGTGGTGATACTGTGACCCTGTGACCCACCTGGATGCGTGGGGGAATGTGGGAGACACCTGAAGGCCCCCAGCACGTCCTGGAGCCAACTCCCGTGTCAGCGTTTCCCTGGAGCATCTCAGACACACACAAGCTCCTGCTTGCCTGGCTGCCCACACCGTCCTCCTCGTTCCTGGGACTCTCCAGGCTCCTTTGGTTGTGCCATGGGATGAAATGCTCTCTGTCCTCATGCTTCACCTGATTATTTCCACTCCTTATACACTCAGTTTAAATCAGGGCCTGTGTTTTCCAGTCTTCTTTTGCGTCTCTCAGAGTTTGCAATTACATATTTGCATGTGTGATTACTGTCTTAACTTCTGACTCGAGCAAACCATCAGCCGCATGAAGACAGGTCAGTTGTTCAGCACCTTGGAGTCAACACCCATTCAGGCCCAGGCCTCTCTGGCATTCATTTTGTTGAATGAATGAACACTGAAAGACAGCCAATAGCTGTGACTAGTGAGATGCTTACTGGGCTGTTTATGACCCTGTTTTTCAATCTTTAATGTGCACATGAATGCTGAATCTCGTGAGAGTGCAGATTTGGACTCTGGGTCTGGTGTAGAACATCTCCAGCTGGCTCTAGGGAATGATTCTGGTTCAAGGAATATCCTTGAGGAGCAGGAGCTAGAACTTTCTGAAACGACCTTGCCTGGGCCCAGCCCAGAGGTCCTGACTTCTTTGGCCTGAGTGGCTCCTGGCTTAGACAGGATTCCTAGCCCAGGGGCCTTGCCCATCTGTGCTGTGTTGTGCCAAAGTAACTTCTGACCTAATTGGGACCTCACTGCAGATTCGGTGTTGTGTTCTTGTGTGTGTGTGTTTAAATTTACTACATTGTAAAGGCTTCCTTGAGCCCCTAAACCCTTTTAAAATATCACTTCTGGCTGGGCGTGGTAGCTCACACCTGTAATCCCAGCACTTTGAGGGGCCGAGGCAGATGGATCACGAGGTCAGGAGTTCGAGACTAGCCTGGCCAACATGTCTCACTGCTCACTGCCGTCTGCCCCGTGGGATGCGACTTCCTGAGCCCTGGGTTGGGCCCTTTTCCTGCTGTGCTCAGAGGCCTTGAACAAAGGTAGGGCCTGCCTCATGCTGGTCACCTGTCATTTAGTAAACGCTTTTAGTATCTACTGTATACCAAGCTCTCTTGGGGATAAAATGGAGACCACATTTTCTTTTACTGTTCAGCCCAGCACAGGAAAATATGGATTCAATGAGTAAGTTTCTACCTAGCTTGAAGAAGTGAGTTCAAATAGAGACGTGGCCACTCAAGAGGACACTTCTGTGAACCTCCTGGCCTTTCTGAAGCCCTGGTGGCCTGGTGGTTCCCGGGGTTGCCCTCTCATGAATGGGGTTTCTCAGACGTTCTTCTCTTTCTAGGGTCTGTTCTGCTGAAGGGAAGGATGTGGGATGGGGAGTGGGTGGGAAGTCCTCAGACTCTCAGGAGAATCCACCTGCCTGCAACAGACGCAGTGCCTGCCATGCAGTCACCAGTGTGGAACACCACCCGGTGTGTGTGACCCGGTGGCTCCCACCCAAGTCTGACCAGAAGAAGGGGGGAGCCGGTCAGAGCAATTCAGTGCTTTCTTCTCGAGTCATTTGGAAGCAAAGCCTTTTGCAAGAAAACAGCCTCGCTTCTTGTCGCCGTGGGCGAGTGTTCTTTGAAACCTTTGCCTCCCTGTTTCTGCTGTTTGAAAACATCTTCACCTGCGTGCTGATATTTGGCTCCAGATGGGGGAAGATTATGGCAAATGCAGTGTCCACAAGGCCGGACTGGGGGGACTCATTGCTTTATAAGGGGCATGGAACACATTTCATGACTTTGTGCTCAAACCTTGTGCTGTCTTCCTGTTTTCTGACATTGTCAGCCAACATCAATTTAATAAAATTTTAGAGTTTTATTTTAAAACTAGTCAAGTCAGGCCACGCCTGTAATCCCAGCAATTTGGGAGACTGAGGCAGGAGGATCACTGGAACCCAGGAATTTGAGACCAGCACTGGCTACATGGTGAGACCCTGTCTATACAAAAAAAAAGAAAGAAAAATAGAGTGTGGTGGTTGTGAGCTTATAGTTCTAGCTACTGGAGAGGCTGAGGTGGGAGGATTGCTGGAACATGGGAGGTTGAGACTGCAGTGAGTACTGCTGCACTGCAATCTGGGCAACAGAATAAGACCCTTTCTCCAAAAAACAAATAAACAACAACAACAAAAAAACTGGTCAACAGGTTTAATTCATTAATTCAGTGAAGATTCCAGTGCCTGCTGTGTGCCTGTAGTCAGTGGTAAGCCACAGCAGTTTCCTGCCACTCATAATATGACAATTAAAACTTTTAAATATATGGCTGCTTGGGGTCTGGGAAGTGGCCTGTTCCTCAGCAAATTTTGACTGATAAATTAATGCCTGGGTCTTCAGCCTGGTTCTTTGCTGGCCAGTGTGACAGGAGCCTGTCACATCTCTGGGGGCACCTTATAATTATGAGACGTAATCTTTCTCCAGTTCAGGGGCAGCTGTGAATCAGGGGTACTGCCCCAGTAGAACTATGAACATCCAGCAAAAGACTGTTTTCAAAATACTCCAATTAAATGAAAAAAGCATGAAGTGGGCCAGTGTGGGTAGTGTGTACCACTGTTTAGAAAAGAGGGAAGATAGAGACAATTCACATTTGTTTGCCTTCATATGCGTAAGAAATCTCTGGAAGGGCACATTAAAAGCTGAAGTCATTGGTTACCTCTGGGGAGTGGGCTGGGTAGCCGGAGATTTCACTAAATACCTTTTGAATGTTGAGGTATGTGGTTATATAGCTCTATTCAAACCATAAAGAAAAATATAACAGTGTACGATCCTAATTTTTTAAAAACATACATGTTAAAGAAGCCTGGAAGAATGTCTTCTAACACATTAGAGTGGCTTTCTTTCTGATGGGGTGATGTGCACAGTTAGACGTCCTTGTGTGGGGCCCTTGTGAGCAGCCCAGAGATGACTAGGTGTGCTCTGATCTTCTTGTCCTCTGGCAGCACCTTGGGTGTCACAGTAGACCTGGACTTCCCTCTTTGTATGTCTTGTGCATGTGGGAGGGGGCATCTACATTGAAACTTGCTACTTTCCCCAGCTTCTCTGACTACTTCAGGCAACACTACCTTGATTTGGGTGCAAAAGAGAGAAAGAATGCTTTTAAAAAACACGAGTATTTTGAAGAAATGACAAAGGACAATAGAAATGCAGTGTCAGAAACATTTGCCCTTCAAGTTTAATTTTGCTTTTTTGTGAAAACCAGCCTGAAGGGGGAGGTTAGCTGGGAGGGAACTGAGTCAGGCACTGTGGCAGAGAGTGAGCAGGATGACCGTGAATGGGGCATTCGGTTATCTGCCTCTATAAAGGGGACGCTACATCTCCCAAGTGCTTAAAGATTAAAAATAATATATGTGCATCTCATGCTGAAGTAGCTATGAGAGCTTCAACATGGCATGGGCCTTTGCATGAGTGATGGAAATGGCCAGGAGCTTCCCTCCCTTTGGTTTGTTAAAGAACATCACATGAGTTCAGGCCCTAAGGGTCCTCCCTAGTGTAAAAGGACCTAGGTACAAGAAAATACTGTTAAAATTCTCCTTTTCATTATTTTGGATGCTCGTGAAGGAAATGCAAACGTAAGTCCAACATGCGGGTGATGGCCACTTCATGTGTAGACTGAGCAACGGTGCGGCGGTTCCTTTGGGGATGGTTCTGAGCCAGAGCTGCACCTTGATCAGCAAAAGCGTGACATCCTAAAGTGTTTAAGTCAATAGTAACTGAGTTTAAGATGAAACCAGCAGGAGACTATGTTTTCAGTGGTAAGAAGAATGCATACACAGTTGGAGCACTGGGTCAGCGTCAGGAAATAAGGATTTTATTTCCAGCCTGGAATCAAGTTTCTCTGTGGCTTTGAGAAAGTCTCTCACCCTCTCTGAGCCATCAGTGCAGGGGCTTAGAAGGTCACTTTCAATCAGGAAGCTTATGATTTAATTCAGGGCACGAAGACAGATATCCAGCCTTGAAGTACACACCAAACATGAGCCCTGTTTGTGCTGACAGTGAGAGAACCTCACATGATCAGGAGGTTTGTCCAAAACATACTGAATCAAGAACCAGGCAATCAGGCAAGCCAAAAGGATTTTTGATTTCTGTTTTAGACAGAAAGAGTTTTATACATTCTAGAATCATTCATGCTCTGATTTGTTTAAACATATGGTAAGTTTAGATAGACCCTCTTAAGTATCAAGAAAACTTTGTTTGTAGTATATTTTAACATGGAATATAAGATATAATGATGGTAATCGTGATGAATTATCCTTTAGTATAGAAGTTGAATGATGAAAATAGATTTATGTTGCCAGAGCCCTGTGACTCCAGAAACATCATTCATAAACAGTTTTGGTTCCTGAATTAGAGAAGGACTGAGGACTTTCGTAGTTTGGGGTCAGGGTGGAGACAGGCATGTGAGGGAAGGCAAGTTCAACCCTGTTCGGAGTGCCTGCCCTCTGTCCTCCTTACCTAGCCAAGTTGGGCCCATTTTAACTGAAAAAGCCAGCCCTGCCAGCTGGGTTGGACCAAACCTCATATCCTGTGCCTCCTCTGTAAGGCCCAGCAGCGATGAGGCACAAGCCTTTCTGGAGTTCTTAACTCTTCATCTTCTAAATGGGTTGTGTGCTTACAGCAGATGCTGGCCTCCCTTGGTCCCTTGGAACATCCTGTTTGCCTGGAGCAAAAGCAGAGTCTCCACTGAGTGCCTGCTGGTGCTATCCTTGGGGTTTTCATGTTTCTGAACATGGCTTCTAGTTAGCCTTCAATTGCTGGGTCATATGGTAACTCTACATTTAACATTTTGAGGAACTGCCAGACTGTTGACAAAATCATTTGCACCATTTTACATTCCTACCAAAAATGTGTGAAGGTTAAGATTCTTACACGTTCTTATCAACATGTTATCTTTTTTATTGCAGCCATTCTGGTGAGTCTGAAGAAGTAACCCCTATGCTTTTGATTTGCATTTCCCTAGTGACTAAGGAGGTGGAGCATCTTTTCATGTGTTTTTTGGTCATCTTCTTTGGAGAATGTCTATTCAAATTATTTGCCCACTTCTTAATGGGATTGTCTTTTATTATTGAGTTTTAAGAGTTTTCTTTTAATATGCCTGGACCAAGTCCCTTATCAGACATCTGATTTGCAAATATTTTCTGTCATTCTAGATTAATCTTTCACTTTCTTCATGGTGTCCTTTGAAGTACAAAGGTTTTTAAGTTTAATGAAGACCAATTTGTCTATTTTTTCTTTTGTTGTTTATGCTTTTGGAATCATATTTAAGAAAGTATTGCCTAACTCCAGTAATGAAAATTTAATTCTATGTATTTGTCTAAGAGTTTTATAAGTTTAGCTCACATTTAGTCTGTAATCCAATGTGAGTTACTTTTTATATATGGCATGAGGTAGGAGTCCAGCTTTATTGCTTTGCATGTGGATATGCGGTTGTCCCAGCACCATTTGTTGAAAAGACTACTTTTTCCCCATTGGATTATCTTGACATTCTTGTCAAAAATAAATTGATTACCAGGTACAGTAGCCCATACCTGTAATCCCAGCACTTTGTGAGGCTGAGGCAGGTGGATCGCTTGAGTCCAGGAGTTAGAGACCAGCCTGGACAATATGGCAAAGCCCTGTCTCTACAAAAAATACAAAAATTGGCCAGACGTGGTGGTGTGCACCTGTAGTCCCAGCCACTTGGGAGGCTGAGGTGAGAAGATTGCTTGAGCCCAGGAGATGGACCTTTCAGTAAGCCAAGATCATGCCACTGCACTCTAGCCTAGGCGACAGAGCAAGACCCTGTCTCAAAAAATGAATGAATAAATAAATTGATGACAAATACAAGGGTTTTTTCTGGATTCTCAATTCTATTACTCTGGTCATTTATACGTCTATATGTTAGTACTATGTGTAAGTTTTGAAATTGGAAAGTGTTAGTTCTCTAACTCTGTTTTTCATTTTCAAGATTTTGGGTATAGTGAGTCCTTTCAATTTAGGATCAGGTTGCTGATTACTACAGAAAATGCAGCTAAGATTCTGATGGGGTCATATTGAATCTGTAGATCGATTTGGGGAGTATTATTGTCTTAACAATATTAAGTTTTCTGGCTGGGTGCCATGGCTCCTGCCTATAATCCCAACACTTTGGGAGGCCAAGACAAGAGGATCGCTCACACCTAGGAGTTCAAGACCAGCCTGGGTAACATAGGAATGACCCCATCTCTACAATTTTTTTTTTTGTTTAATTAGCCAGGTGTGGTGGCGCATGCCTGTAGTTCCAGACTCAACAGGCTGATGCAGAAAGATCATTTGAGACAAGGAGGTTGAGGCTGCCGTGAGCTGTGATTGCACCACTGTACTCCAGGCTGGATGACAGAGAAATGCTTCATTTTGAAAAAAAAGGAAAAAGAAAAAAGTAAGTCTTCTAATCCATGAGGATGAAATGTCTTTCCATTAATTTTGATCTTCTTTATTTTTTAAGCAATGTTCTGTAATTTTCAATGTGTAAATCTTTCACTTATTTTGTTTATTCCTATTTTATCACTTGTAATGCTGTTGTTAATGGAATTTTCTTAACTTTTAGATTGTTCATTGCTACTGTTTAGAAATACAATTATTTTTCTGTGCAGGTATTGTATACTAAAACCATGCTGAACTCATTTATTAACTCTGATAAGGTATTTTTATGAATTCCTTAGGATTTTCTACATATAAGTGCATATTATCTGTGAATAGAGATACTTTAACTTCTTTCTTTACAATCTCATGTCATTTATTTTCTTGCCTAACTGTCCTGGGTCAAAACTATAGTACAGTGTTAAATAGATGATGTGAAAATAGACATTCTTGTTTTCTTGTTGATCTCGGGGTAAATCATTGTCTTTAACCATTAAGTATGATGTTAACTGTGAGTTTTCGTAGATGTTCTCTATGTAGGATGAGGAAGTCTCTTTCTGTTCCTAGTTTGTTGAGTGTTTTTCATCATAAAGGGTGTTATATTTTGTCAAATACTCTTTTTGTATCTATTGACATGATCATACGGCTTTTGTCCATTTAATATTGTTTATTACATTGACTGATTTTGGAATGTTAAAACAACCTTGAATTCCTGTGATAAATCTCCCTGGTCATGGTGTGTGGTCCTTTTTATATGTTGCTAGATTTGGTTTGCTAGTATTTTCTTGAGAATTTTTGTGTCTCTATTCATAACAGATATTGTACTGTAGTTTTCTTTTTCTGTGATGTCCTCTTCTGATTTTGATATCAGGTGAAAACTGACCCCATAGGATAAATTGGGAAGCATTCCCTCTTATTATTTGGAAAAATTTGTAAATGTTTGATTTTGATTCTGTGAACACTTTGTAGAATTCACCAGTGAAACCACCTGAGTCTGGACTTTTCTTCGTGAGAATTTAAAAATTACTAATTCAATCTCTTGTTATACATTTATTCAGATTTTCTACTTTTTGAGTCAGTTTTGGTAGTTTGTGTCTTTTTCTAGGAATGAGCCTATTTCATCTAGGTTATCCAATTTGTTAGCATACAGTTACTCGTAATATTCCTCTATGATCCCTTTTTTACAATAAAATTTTATTTTAGGAAAGTTTTAGGAGGCTGAGACAGGCAGATCACTGAACTTCAGAAGTTCAAGACCAGCCTGGACAACATGGTGAAACCCCATCTCTACTACAAATACAAAAATCAGCCAGGCATGGTGGTGCACACCTGTAATGCCAGCTACTTGGGAGGCTGAGGAAGGGGAATCACTTGAACCTGGGAGGCAGAGGTTGCAGTGAGCTGAGATCATGCTACTACACTCCAGCCTGGGTGATAGAGAGAGATTTTGTCTCAAAGAAAAGAAAAGAAAAGAAAAGTTTTAGATTTCCAAAAAACAAACAAACAAAAAAAAATGAAGATTGCACCCAGAGTTCCCATATACACCATAGTCATTTTTCTTTATTATTAACATCTAATATTAATATAGTATATTTGTTATAATTAAGAAGCCATTACTAATACATTATTATTAACTGAAGTTCATACTTTATTCAGATTTCCTTAGTTTTAACTAATGTCCTTTTTAACTTAATGTTCCAAGATCCCATACAGGATAACACATTGCATTTAATTTTTTTTTTTTTTTTTTTTTTTGAGACGGAGTCTCGCTCTGTCGCCCGGGCTGGAGTGCAGTGGCGGGATCTCAGCTCACTGCAAGCTCTGCCTCCCAGGTTCACGCCATTCTCCTGCCTCAGCCTCCCGAGTAGCTGAGACTACAGGTGCCCGCCACCTCGCCGGGCTAGCTTTTTGTATTTTTTATTAGAGACGGGGTTTCACCCTGTTAGCCAGGATGGTCTCGATCTCCTGACCTCGTGATCCGCCCGTCTCGGCCTCCCAAAGTGCTAGGATTACAGGCTTGAGCCACAGCGCCTGGCCGCATTTAATTTTAATGTCTCCTGATTGGCTGTATCCCCATGCAAGTCTCATCTTGAATTGTCCACATAATCCCCATGTGTTGTGGGAGGGACAGAGTGGGAGGTAATTGAATCATGGGGGTGGTTACCTCCATGATGTTCTTGGGATCATGAGTGAGTTCTCATGCAATTTGATGGTTTTATAGGGGGCTTTCCCCCAACTTCCCTATGCAGTTCTCCTTTATGCTGCCATGTGAAGAAGGACATGTTTGCTTACCCTTCCATCATGATTGTAAGTTTCCTGAGGCCTCCCAAGCCTTGCAGAACTATGAGTCAATTAAACCTTTTTTCTTTATAAGTTACCCAGTCTTGGGCGTGTCCTTATAGCAGCCCAATACAAACTAATACAGTAAATTGGTACCACAGAGAGTGGGGTACTGTTATAAGGATACCCCAAAATGTGGAAGCAACTTTGGAACTGGGTAACAGGCAGAAGCTGGAACAGTTTGGAGGGCTCAAAAGAAGTTATGGAAATGTGGGAAAGTTTGGAACTTTCTAGAGACTTGGAGAGCTCAGAAGACAGGAAGATGTGGAAAAATTTGGAACTTCCTAGAGATTTGTTGAATAGCTTTAACCAAAATGCGGACAGTGATATGGACAATAAAGTCCAGGTAGAGGTTGTCTCAGATGGAGATGAGGAAATTGTTGGGAATTGGAGTAAAGGTCACTCTTCCTATGCAAAGAGACTGGGGGCATTTTGTCCCTGCCCTAGAAATCTGTGGAACTCTGAACTTGACAGATGATTTAGGGTATCCGGTGACAAAGCATTCAAGAGGAGGCAGAGCTTAAAAGTTTGGGAAATTTGCAGCCTGATGATGTGATAAAAAAGAAAACCCTGTTTTCTGGGGAGAAATTCAAGCCTGCTGCAGAAATTTGCATAAGTAATAAGTAGCTGAATGTTAATCACCAAAACAATGGGGAAAATGTCTCCAGATCATGTCACAGGTCTTCACAGCAAGCTTCTCCCATCATAGGCCTAGAGGCCTAGGAGAGAAAAGTGGTTTCCTGGGCCAGGGCCAGGGCCATCCTGCTGTGTACAGCCTTGGCACTTGGTGCCCTGTGTCCCAGCCACTCCAGCCATGTGTAAAAAGGGCCAACATACAGCTCAGGTAGTTGCTTCAGATAGTGCAATCCCCAAGCCTTGGCAGCTTCCACGTGGTATTGGGCCTGTAAGTGTGCAGAAGTCAAGAATTGAGGTTTGGGAACCTCTGCCTCAATTTCAGGGGATGTAGGGAAAGGCCTGGATGTCCAGGCAGAAGTCTGCTGCTGGGCCAGAGCCCTCATGGAGAACCTCTGCTATGGCAGTGTGGAAGGGAAATGTCAGGTTGGAGCCCCCACATAGAGTCCCCACTGGGGTACTGCCTAATGGAGCTGTGAGGAGAGGTCCACTGTCCTCCAGACCCCAGGATGGTAGATCCACTGACAGCTTGCATTGTGTGCCTGGGAAAGCCACAGACACTCAATGCTAGCCCATGAAAGCAATTGGGAGAGGAGCTGTACCCTGCAAAGTCACAGGGGCAGAACTGCCTAAGGCCATGGGAGCCCACCTCTTGCATCAACATGACCTGGATGTGACACATGGAGTAAAAGGACATCATTTTGGACCTTTGAGCTTAAAGACTGCCCTATTGGATTTGAGACTTGCATGGGGCCTGTAGCTCCATGCAATTTTTTTGGCCAATTTCTCCAATTTGGAATGTATGTATTTATCCAATGCCTGTACCACCATTTTATCTAAGTAGTAACTAAGTTGCTTTTGATTTTACAGGCTCATAGGCAGAAGGGACTTGCCTTGTCTCAGACAAGACTTTGGGCTTGAATTTTTGAGTTAATGCTGTAATGAGTTAAGACTTCGGGGGACTGTTGGAAGGGTATGATTCTGTTTTGAAATGTGAGCACATGACATTTGGGAGGGGCCAGGGTGGAATGATATGGTTTGGTCGTGTCTCAATCCAAATCTCATCTCGAATTGTAGTTCCTATAATCCCCACGTGTCATGGGAGGGACCTGGGGGGAGATAATTGAACCATGGATCTGTTCAGTCAGTTGGGAGGTTAGGATTTCATTTTCATTTATCAATGCTAATGGGAATGATCAGGCTGTCTTCATGTCAGCTGAATTTGCAAGAAACTCCTTGGATGATGTTAATGGCAGCTGTATTTTTTGGGAGCTCTGCTCTAATTTGATAAAGTAAGTTCTGGCAAGATTTGTTCCTTTATCCTCAGTATCTCAAATGTTTTCATTCCAATAATCTTTATAACAATTTTTGATGTCTGAGTGGGTTCCCACACAGTCATCTATTGTAAGACTTTCTGATTCCTTTTTTTCCCTTTGGTCATTATGGATAGGGTTTCTGTACATAATTGCATGGTACCTTTTGTTTGGAAATAACATCAAAGTATTTGCTAAAGTATTTAGGAATGTGATTTTTGGATTGTAAGGTGAGACTTGTTGAGCTTTGGGAAAAACTGCCCCACTTGTAATAGGGGAAGAAAAATAATTTTCTCTCTCTGTTTTCAGAATTCTTAGATGGGACCCTCTGTAACAAATGACAGCTTAAAATGAGAAAAATGTGGAAAAGTCTGAAAACATGTATACCTTATGGATACATGGGAGACACTCAGGGAAAAATGAGTAAATCTCCAACAATTGGCTTTCAATTCAAGTGTAAATACTATCTTCAACTTAAAGAAGATTTGAGGTGCAGTAATGGGAAGGTAACCAGCAAAAGGACAGTAGGTAAAGTTTGATATACAGACTTAAGTGCGTGCATTCTCCGTTGATAAGACTCTTCAGTGATTTAGTTATCCTTCTCTTCTTGGTGGAAAGAGAGATAGGTAGCTTTTAAATGGGGATTTCCTTTATAGATGTAAATTTTCCTTACACAAGAGTAACTTCTACTCTGTTTTCAGAACTTCTTTAATAGCATTTTTTCAAAATAATCATCTTGGAATAATTCTTAAGCCAAAGAGACATATTTTGGGTTGGCATATTCTGGATTCCTACCATTATATTTTGAGGTGGCATATTATGGTCTTCTACACTGTGTTCCACCAGCAATGAAGAGTTCTTGTCTTTCCTCCAGCAATTTGTCATTTTTTTAGAGTTTAGCAATTCTAACAGATATATACCAGCTGTGCTATCTCATTGTGGTTTTCAGTTTTCTACTATGTTGAGCATCTTTTTGTATGTTTACTTGCCATCTGTAGATCTTCTTTGGTGAGGTGTCTGTTCAGATCTGTGTGCATTTTTAATTGGGCTGTTTAACTTATTGTTTAGTTTTAAGGGTTTTTTTTTTTTTGCATATTTTGAATACAAATTCTCAGATTTGAATTTTGCAAATATTGTCTTTCAGTATGTGGCTTGTTTTTTTTTATTCTCTTAATAAGATCTTTTCCAGGGTGTAAACTTTTAATATTAAAAAATCCACATTATTATTTCTTCTATGTGTATCGACTTTTTGTGTCGTTTGTTAAGATTCATTACCAAACCCAAAGACACATAGCTTTTCTTCTATGTTTTCTTCCAGAAATTGTAAGCCAGGTGCAGTCGCTCTCGACTGTAATCCCAGCACTTTGGGAGGCTGAGAGGCAGGCGGATCACGAGGTCAGGAGATTGAGTTCATCCTGGATAACACAGTGAAACCACGTCTCTACTAAAAATACAAAAAATTAGCCGGATGTGGTGGCGGGCACCTGTAGTCCCAGCTACTCGGGAGGCTGAGGCAGGAGAATGGTGTGAACCTAGGAGATGGAGCTTGCAGTGAGCTGAGATTGCACCACTGCACTCCAGCCTGGGTGACAGAGCAAGACTCCATCTCAAAAAAAAAAAAAAAAAAAAAAAAAAGAATATTGCTGGCTACATGCCGATAAGTAGGACGAAGGGAGCATTCTTAAGAGAAACTTGGCACCATAAGTACAGATTAAGGCAGAGGACATTCAAAAGAGATAGGCAGGTACAGTAGGTACAGACGTGACCACCATGAGACCTTCCTGAGATGGCAGGAAGGAGCCCAGTCCCAGAGTGGATTTGGATTGATCACCGCACATGTGCCCCAACCAACAGTGAGGGGGTCCCACAAGCCCAAGTGGGTAAAGTTAGGGATCTAAGGCAGGAGCAGGAAAACCAGACAAAGAAAACAGGTGGAGACTTGAGACAGAGGCATGAATGTGAAGAAACCCAAATTAAAATTTCCTGCACAGGACACTTGGCCTGTTTTCCTGCACAATCAGCCCACTCTTCCCTTGGGTCCTACCTATTTTTTTCTACAATAAGCTGTTTACACTGTATTTATTTTCAATGAAGTTATCTGCCATCTTTGTACTGCCTCCTGGTGAAAATCTTTCTTCCAAGTTAGACAAGAACTGGGACATCAGCTCTCTCCAGCGATAGCTCCTTTTGAGTTTGAATTTCCCAAACTGATGGCGCTGAATTACTGGTGCTCCGACTTTAAGTGGTGCAGAAAGAGGTTAGTAGGGGGCACTAGCCTCACACCTGGAGCAAGAGGGTCCTGCATAGTCCCCCAGATGCCTACAGGTGGTGTGCCACCACTACACGGCAAGCAAGAGGGCCAGGCAGTGTCCCCAGCTGCCAGCAGGGGGGCGCACGGACACCACACCATGAGAAAGGGGACCCTGCTGTGCCCTCGTTGCCAGCAGGGGGCATGCTGCCACTACACTGTGAGCAAGAGGGTCCTACAGTTGTCCTAGTCACCAACAGGTGGCACATGGGCACAGCACCATGAGCAAGCAGGCCCTGCAGTGCTCGGCTGCCAACAGGGGGTGCCTGAGTTAGCCTTTTCAGATTCCTGAGGTTCTGCCACCTGCCTGCCTCCCAGAGCCGTGCATCGCCTATGTGAGGGCGGAACTACATTCTTCTCAGCACAGACCCAGAGGGCACCACGAAGGTGGAGCTGCATTCTGCTCACCGCAGACTGGGGGGCACTGTGAGGGCAGAGCTGCGTTCTGAGCAGCACAGACCCAGGGGTTACCACGAAGGCAGAGCTGCATTCTGCTCAGAACAGACCCGGGGGCACTGCAAAGGCAGAGCAGTGTTCTCCCCAGCACAGACGCAGAGGACACTGTAAGGGCAGGGCTGCTTTCTCCTCAGCACAGACCTTGGAGGCACTATCTCGCTTTGGGACAACTCGACCAAATCCACGGTGAGCGAAATCCTTCCTGTTTGCAGCCCTGAATCTTGAGGGTCACAGACTAGTTTGAAGGGCTCGGTGTGGAAAACTGGAAACCAAAAGACCCTCTAAATCCTATGCGCTGAGGTTCTCCCCACCCAAGGCGAGATGGCTGCAGTGCAAGGTCCATACTGCAGCCTCAGAACACAAAGGCATTCTTCATAATGCAGTCATGCCATCTGAAATACGAATACAACACCTGCAGTACTCATGTACCAAACATCTGTAATGCTGGCACACTACCTAAAAACGAAAATGTTATAAATCCTCACTCCCCATGCAAGCTGCAACCCAATACAGTGCTCACAATAATGAACACTGACATAATCAACACAAATGTAGCCACTAGCATATGGTTAGGGTTGCTCAGGGTTAGTGGTTACAGTTAGGGGTTGGGGTTACGATTGGGGTTAAGGTTAGATTTGGGGTTAGGATTAGGGTTGGAGTTGGGATTAGGGTTATGGTTAGGGTTTAGGGTTATGACTAGGGCTAGGGTTATGGTCAGGGTTACAATTTAGGGTTACAGCTAGAGTTAGAGATAGGGTCAGGGTTACGGTTTAGGGTTGGAGTTGGGATTAGGGTTATGATTAGGGTTTAAGGTTATGGCTCGGGTTAGGGTCAAGGTTACAGTTTAGGGTTACGGCTAGGGCTCTGGTCAGGGTTACGGTTAGGGCTTGGGTCAGGGTCAGGGTTAGGGCTGGGGCTCGGGTCAGGGTCAGGGTAACGGCTGGGGCTCAGGTTATGGTCAGGGTAACGGCTACGGTGAGGGTGAGGGTGAGGGTCTTGGTGAGGGTTAGGGTCAGGGCGAGGGTCAGGGTCAGGGCTAGGCAAGGGCAAGGGCTAGGGTGATGGTTAGGGTGATGGTGAGGTTGAGGGTTAGGGGTGAGGGTGTGGGTGAGGGTTAGGGTGAGGGTGAGGGTTAGGATGAGGGTGAGGGTGAGGGTTACGGTGAGGGTTAGGGTTACAGTTAGGGGCTAGGGTTAGGGTTAGGGTTAGGATTAGGGTTAAGCATTAGGGTTAGGGTTCGTGTTTGGGTTTGGGTTTGGGTTAGGGTTCGGGTTAGGGTTCGGGTTCAGGTTCGGGTTTGGGTTAGGGCTAGGGCCAGAGTTCTGGTTAGGGTTCAGGTTTGGGTTTGGATTCAGGTTAGGGTTCGGGTTCGGGTTCTAGGACCTTTGACTGCAGGGAATCAAATGGCTGATCACCTAGTTGCTACTGCCATATCTAATGCTAGACAGTTTCACAATTTAACCCATGTTAATGCCTCTGGTCTCAAATGCAGATGCAGCATTACCTGGAAAGAAGCTAAAGCTGGGTGGTTTCAATATGGCTGATTAGGAACAGCTCCAGGCTACAACTCCCAGCGTGAGTGACACAGAAGACAGGTGATTTCTGCATTTCCAACTGAGGTACCGGGTTCATCTCGCTGGGGCGCATTTGACAGTGGGTGCTGGACAGTGGGTGCAGCCCACCGAGCAAGAGCCGAAGCAGGGTGACGTGTTGCCTTACCCAGGTAGTGCAAGGGGTAAGGGAATTCCCTTTCCTAGCCAAGGGAATCCCTGACACACAACACCTGGAAATTCGGGTCACTCCCACCCTAATACTGTGCTTTTCCAAGGATCTTAGCAAACTGCACACTAGGAGATTATATCCTGCACCTATCTTGGAGGATTCCATGCCCACGGAGCTTCGCTCATTGCTAGCACAGCAGTCTGAGATCTAACTGCAAGGCAGCAGCGAGGCTGGGGGAGGGGTGCCCGCCATTGCTGAGGCTTGAGCAGATAAACAAAGTGACCGGGAAGCTCTAACAAGGTAGAGCCCACCGCAGCTAAAGGAGGCCTGTCTGCCTCTGTAGACTCCACCTCTGGGACAGAGCATAGCCAAACAAAAGTGTGCACAAACCTCTGCAGATTTAAATGTCCCTGTCTGACAGCTTTGAGGAGAGTAGTGGTTCTCCCAGCACGGAGTTTGAGATCTGAGAACGGACAGACTGCTTCCTCGAGTAGGTCCCTGACCCCCGAGTAGCCTAACTGGGAGGCACCCCCCAGTAGGGGCCGACTGACTCCTCACACAGCCAGGTGCCCCTCTGAGATGAAACTTCCAGAGGGACAACCAGGCAGCAACATTTGCTGTTCAGCAATATTCACCATTCTGCAGCCTCTGTGGCTGATACCCAGGCAAACAGGGTCTGGAGTGGACCTCCAGCAAACTCCAACAGACCTGCAGCTGAGGATCCTGACTGTTAGAAGGAAAACTAACAAACAGAAAGGACATCCACACCAAAACCCCATCTTTACGTCACCATCATCAAAGACCAAAGGTAGATAAAACCATCTTTTCTCATTGGTTAATGGCCATCCTGTGTCCGTAATGATGGTTAGTGTCCACAATAAAAATTTCAAATACAATTATATTTTGTGGCTAATAAGTTGTAACATTGAATTAGCACTAAGAATCTTCCTGCCATGAAGTCAGTTGTGTGTTCTCTGCATTCCCTGACCCTCACTTTTTGTGTAAAGTTTTGTGTGTTACCTGATGCATAGAACAAAACTTGTTTGTGCCCATTAAACAGGTAATTCATGTTTTCAAAAGATAAGCATTATCTTTCTTTTATCACTTCTAATAATTCAACTCTGTAGTCCTGATCAGTGTGGCTTACAAACTGGAAGACAAAAGACATTTTTAAAAACCTAATAGCTAAGTTAGTTTTTGAAGCTATTAATATTGCTAAAATTATTGCTATAGAAAAGAGAAAAGAGCATGTTGAATAGAACTCTGTTATTAGAGATTTTTCCTGAAAAAGTCACATGTTATTTCTTCTCACCTCCACTGGCACAAAAAAAAAAAAAAAAAAAGCTATATGGTCTTGCAAAACTTTAAGCAGGTGGGTTGGAATGGGCCAGAAGTATGGTTAGAGGTGGGGTCATGGTCAGGGTCAAGATCAGAGTCAGGGTCAAAGTCAGGGTCAGAATTAAGGACCAGGGTAGGGATCAGGGTTTAGGGTTAGGGTCAAAGTCTAGAGACAGGATTGGGGTTAGGATTAGAACCAGAGATTTGTTCTCCTCAGGACCCACCAGAGAAGAGGCCATGGCTTTGGAGCACCTGGTAGTGTGTCCACAGTGAAGACTAGAGTTTCATTGTCCTCAAGACTGACCTGGGGAGACGTGGCTGTGGGCCAGTGAGGAACGTGAGGCAAAAGCTTCCTGTCTGCTCCCTGGGTGCTAAAGGGAGCTCTGCCATGGGCTTTACTTCACACGTTATATCCTGCAAGTCTTGTTTTACAAAAGCATCCCTTCCTCGAGGCTTTGGTTGCTCATCATCACAGCGTGTCATAACATATGGTAAGATTTGGGTTTGCTTCAGCGGGGAGATCTTGGTACAGAGAAAGGAGCAATGCTTAGAGCCACCTCAGGACAATTGGGATGAAAGCTGGGGATGGGTGGAGGCTGGAGGAAACGTGCACCCCCTGTAAACACTTTTATTCATGCTTTCATTACTCATTTTTCTTACAGTGTTAAAGTAGTAAAAATGGTATTGAAAAATTGAAGAGTAGGCATATTAAAACTTGCAACATTATTTAAGTTTAAATATATTATTTGTACCTCATCAACATTTTTTATTTTGTTGAGAAAGTCTAAGGTTAATTGGCAGCATATTTTAATAGTAGATAGAATAATATCTGTTTTATAAACATTGACATCCTACATTACAGGTGTGAACCGTGAAAGTCTGAGACAGGTCTCAGATTTTTTAGAAAGTTTATTTTTCCAAGTTTGAGGATGCGCCCCTGATGCCTCTGCAGGAGGTCCCGACAACACAGGCCCAAGGTGGTCGGGGCCCAGCTTGGTTTTACACACTTTAGGGAGACGTGAGACATCGATCAATATGTGAAAGATGTACCTTGGTTCAGTCCAGGAAGGTGAGACAACTTGAAGAGAAGGCCAGACAGGGAGCCTCCAGGTCATAGGTAGGTAAGACACAAATAGTTTCATTCTTTTGAGTTGCCGGTTACCCTCTCCCTATGAGGCACTCAGATACACGTTTCTCTTGGTGAGCAGACGGGTGACTTTGGACAGAATGAGAGGCGGGTTTGCCCTCAGCAGCCCCAGCTTGACTTTTCCCTTCAGCTTAGTGATTTTGGGTCCCCAAGGTTGATTTTCCTTTCACAAGGTCTAACATGTTTTCCTATGAGCATTAAGTATTCATTGGGTATTTTATTACACAAGGCACAGATTTTTAAAAAATCATCAACTTCATGACTAGCTCTATAGACATAACAACATAGAGGTTCAACTAAATTTGGAAACATTCCAGAGTTTTGGTTTCTAATACTTCTTTGTGATTCTTTAAAAGGTAAAGTATTTTTTTTCCGTAAAGCATAGTAACATCTAAAATCACCCGTAGAATGTCCTTTCATTTTTTTTCTCTAGTTTCCCCATTTTCTGCAAAGCCTCATTGAGGAAATTGACTTTTAATATCCTTTTACACGCTTCTGTTTTAGAAATCTTTGTGGTAAAACATTGAATATTCATGGTCACAAGTTCTGTTCACATTCTTTCTTTCTTTGAATATTTTTTTCCCAGTGGCCAATATTTGTTTCTGTTGTATTATGGCTAAAAAGTAGGCATGGAACAAAATAAAGACAAGAAGTCTTTGGAAGAAGTGATCCAGTCACAGTGAATCAATTTGCCATTGGAACATATTTTTACAAAGTCACTCTTTTGAAAATATTTTGTCATGAATTGAAACAGTCTGGTAGGTTATTTTTTTTCCTGGTCTAAAGTGAACAGCATTTTAGAGAATGAACCCAGGATACAACCACAGCACAAGAAAAAAATATGATAAATAAGTTTACACATATGTGTTACCACTGTAACAGAAAACATGTAAAGAACATTTATTTTGATTTATATATCAGTCTGTATTGTTTAATTTTTTTGTGTCATAAATGCTCTTATTTAAAAAACAGGACTAGTTAACAGTGTCAATTACTAGCAGTTCATGGTATAAATAATTAAACAAGGAAGTGTTAGAAAAATATAACAATGTTTCAAATACAGCTATATTTTATAGCAGTTTTTTACTTACACAGAAATTGCAAAAAAGAAAAATTGCAGAGATTTCCACTGTAGCGTCAACCTACTTTCTTCTCTTATTAACATCTTCTGTCAGTGTGTCTCACATGGCTTATAAATATCTTACATAATGTGTCACAGTTAATGAACAAATACTGATAGACTATTATTAACTAAAATTCATATTTCATTTGGATTCCCTTAGTTCCATCTTACCCTGACCCATCCAGGATCCCGCATGACATGTAGTCATCACGTAGATGGCTCCTGGATGTGACAGCGTGTCTGGCTTTCCATCTCATGATGACCTTGACAGTATTGAGGAGGATTGGTCAGGAATTTTGTAGAATGTCCCCCATTGTAATTAAACATGGAATTTTTCTTATAATTAGACTGGGATTCTGGGTCTGGAAGAAGTAGATCACAGAGGTGAAGTGCTACTCTTGTCACTTCATTTTCTCATGGTGAACTGTCGCCTTTGATGTTCACTTGGATTGTTCGGCAGAGCTAGTTTGTCAGGTTTCTCCACTGTGATGTTATTTTTCCTCCTTGTCCATACTGCACGGTTCTTTCGGAACAAGTCACTATGCGGAGCCCACACTTACAGAGTGAGGAGCTCCACCTTCTTGACGGCTGACTGTCTACCTCAATTATTTGGAATTCTTTTGCAAAGGTGATTTCTATTCAACTCCATTTGCTTATTCACCTATGTATACAAACACAGACACCTAGATAATTACCTAAAGCTTTAGTTACTATTCAGCACTACAGCATTATGTTGCACAATTCATTCCTGTGTTAGTCATGGGTAGCTCTTTTTATTGGCTCCTATTTTTCTTTCAATAAAAGAATTAATTTTTATTTATTTTTATTACATATTTTAATTTTTTTTGTACATATTTACTTTCTGATACTTCAAGATTATCTGGCTCATATATTTACTGTCCCAGTTCTGTACCAGACATTTCTTCAAAGAGCCTGATTCCTTTGAGAATGGTAGGAAAACTTACATCTGACTGCTGAATGAGCACATTATATCTTGTCCCTCCTTAGCAATGCTAGGAAGTATACGTGTGCATCTAACAGACCTATACACCCCTAATTATAAAGGTTTCTGTGTGGAACTGTATGTATCTATATTAAACCAAATGTAAGTTTATGTTGATGTCTCCACCTCTGATCTACTATCATATGAATCATTCTAGCCTTCTCCCCTTGCTAATTTGTAATCTCCCACTTCAACAGTGAGAGACCTGGTTCCTACCATCTGCAAGTTATGTAAGTCATTGTTTTATTCCAGATAAGGATACTGTGGTTTTACAATTGTTCACAATTATTCCTGTTGGAAAGAACTTTATAAAATGGAATCCAGTGATGAAGTGTAGTTCATTTGCCTTCAGCCTACAGAGTCTATTCATTTTTGAAGTGACTTAGGTCAACACCATTTTCCCTACACCTTCAGCAAGTTTTTTCATACATTTGTGTCTTAGTCCACTTTGTGCTTCTGTAACAGAATACCTGAGGCTGGGTAATTTATAAGTAAAAAAGGTCCATTTGGCCCACAATACTGGTGACTGGAATGTCCGAGATTAGGCAGTTGCATCTGGTGGGGCCTCAGTCTTTTTCACCTCGTGGTGGAAAGTGGAAGGGGAGCAAGGGGTGCCCCAGAGATCACATAGCAAGAGCGACAGCAGGAGGGAAGCCAAGGAGCCCAGACTCTTGTTAACTCCTACTCCTGCAGGAATTAATCCATTCCTGTGAGAGCAGAACTCACTCATCCCCATGGAGGACATTAACCTATTCACGAGGAATCCGTCCTCATGACCCAAACACCTTTCACTGGGCCCCACCGCCCCACACTGCCACACTGGGGGTCAAATTTCAACACGAGTTTTTGCAGGGACAAACCACATCCAAACCATAGTAATTTGTAGCATAGTTAATTTCTTTTTCACATGATGTATTCTGCGTTGTGATACTCCACATCCTGAATAATTTTATTTAATTTGAATAGAGTTTGGCTTACCTGTTTGGCTGTAAAATTCTGCGTGTTTTGACAAATGCATAGTGGCAGGTACCCACTATTAAAGTATCATATGGAATGCTTCAAACCCCCACTCCATGGAACCAATGGCTTCCCATCTGTGTAGTTTTCCTTCTCCAGAATCTCATTAAATGAAGTCACACTGTGTATATTCTCCTCAGACTGTCTTCTTCCACTTAGCAATGTGCATGCAAGATTCACTAATGTCTTTGTGTGAGTTGGTAGCTTGTTCCTTTCTACGGCTAAATAGTATTCCATTGCATGAATGTACCACAATTTGGTTATGCATTTGGGGAGCAAAACCTTCCTCTTCTAACTTTGTTCCAGGGTTGGAGACCTTCAAATTAACTGACAATAGATACATTAATAGGAGAGACAATATTTGGCTTCTTATTCCACAAGTATCATTGTAGGACAAAATTCATCAGATGGCAGGATCCAGTTTACAAACAGGTAAAACTAGCCCAAAGACAAGAAACTAGACTAGAATCTGATAACCCACAAAGGCTATAGATTTCCTTTTATTTATTTAAATTTTTTATTATACTTTAAGTTCTAGGGTACATGTGCACAACGTGCAGGTTTGTTACATAGGTATACATGTGCCATGTTGGTTTGCTGCACCTATCTACTCATCATTTACGTTACATATAGTTTTCCTCAAAAAAGATTTTTTTGAGACAGGGTCTGGCTCTGTTTCCCAGGCTGGAGTGCAAAGGTGCAATCTCAGCTCACTGCAACCTCTACCTCCTACGTGCAAGCGATCCTCCCTCCTCAGCCTCCTGATTAGCTGGGACTACAGGCACATGCCATCATGCCCATCTAATTTTTCTGTTTTTAGTAGACACGAGGTTTCACCATGTTGCCTAAGCTGGTCTTGAACTCCTGGCCTCCCAAAGTGCTGGAATTACAGGCATGTGCCACCACGCCCATCCAACTTATAGTTTTCCATTGAAATATAAAATTTATCTCCGTAGTAACCATCATTTTTGATCATAGATAATCAAAGTAAGATTATTCTTGTTTCAAAAATAAGTCTAGCCTTGTTAGATTTTGCCTGATCATTTATGTAAATGCAGCAAGAACAAGAGTTGACCACATAGGTGCTTTCAAGCTTCCTTGCTGCAAATTTTCATACAGAATCTCAGATTGGACTTTTAAAGACCTTATTGAGGCTAAAAGCCAAGCCAAGAACATACTATCAAATTTCAGCTGCAGTCCTTATAGCTTTGTGTGAATTCCTCTCTGCTTGAGGCCCTCAAAATAGCCCCAAATTCCTGGGCCTACAAGGAAATGTCCTTCCTTACTAATCTGTAAGGCTATGAACCCCATAATCTAGGTATCAGACTGGCTTTTCTCAGAGTGCTTTGTAAGCATTGACTCCATAAAATTCAACCTTAGTTCCTTACAATTGCTAGTCATAACTAGTCTGAGGTACACTTCCTAAATATGATATTTCAGTAAAATCCTTGATAATATAACCAAACTTTCCAATTATGTCCTGTTACAAGGTGAACAGATTCTTACTGGACTTTTGCTAACAACTATATTGTCATGAAAGTAAGAGTATTCAGTAAGAATTTCAAAATTCTGGAGAAATCAGGTGGGGAAAAAAAGATAAATGCTCCATTTCTGTTTACAAAAGCATAATCTACTAAAATTGTTGTGAGTTAGAGTTAGCTTAAGAGTGGCCAGGTGCGGTGGCTCACGCCTGTAATCCCAGCACTTTGGGAGTCCGAGATAGGCGGATCACGAGGTCAGGAGATCAAGACCATCCTGGCTAACATGATGAAACCCCGTCTCTACTAAAAAATAAAAGAAATTAGCCGGCGTGGTGGCGGGCGCCTGTAGTCCCAGCTACTCGGGAGGCTGAGGCAGGAGAATGGCGTGAACCTGGGAGGTGGAGCTTGCAGTGAGCCCTCCAGCCTGGGCGACAGAGCGAGACTCCATCTCAAAAAAACAAGAGTTAGCTTAAGAGAAAGAGATTTCTTTTTTTTTCTTTTTTTTTTTTTTTGAGACTGAGTGTTGCTCCGTCTCAATTTCTCAATGTGATAGGCAAAAACATGTTTATTAACAGGCCAAAATTTTAGTTTCTCTGTAAAAATAAGAAGCCAAAAGTATATAAACCTGAATTACTTATGTTCAGTAATTAATGTTTTAGTATTATATCTTACTTATAAATGATGTAGATATTTAATGGAAATATTTTACTTAGCTTAACTTTAAGGTTAAAAATTACCAAAAGTATTTTGTAAACTACTATTAGGCAGATTTACTGTAAAAAACTTATTATTGAAATAATGTTTTTCGCTTTTCATAAGATGGCACCAAAAACGAAAGAAGCTCCTGCCCCTCCTAAAGCTGAAGCCAAAGCAAAGGCTTTAAAGGCCAAGAAAGCAGGGTTGAAATGTATCCACAGCCCCCCCCAGAAAAGATCTGTACCTCACCCACCTTCCAATATCCCCAGACACTGCGACTCTGGAGGCAGCCCAGATATCCTGGGAAGAGCGTCCCCCAGAGAAACAAGCTTGACCACCATGCTATCATCAAGTTTCCACTGACCACTGAGTCAGCCATGAAGAAGATAGAAGACAACAATATGCTTGTGTTCAGTGTCGATGTTAAAGCCAACAAGCACCGGATCAAACAGACTGTGAAGAAGCTCTGGGACGTGGATGTGGCCACGGTCAACAACCTGATTCGGCCTGACAGAGAGAAGTAGGAATATGTTCGACTGGCTCCTGATTAGGATGCTTTGGATGTTGCCAAAAAACTTGGGATCATCTAAACTGATTCCAGCTGGCTGATTCTAAATAGATGTGTATGTTTTCACCATAAAAAAAAGGAAATAATGTTTTTCATAAGAATGACAACTTAAAATCTTTACGCTTATAGATTTGATTCTAATTATCTAGTAAGTATAATATTAGCTTCTGGTAAGCACTCAAGCAGAATAGAAACTTGTTTGTTGGCCGGGCATGTGGACTCACACCTGTAATCCCAGCACTTTGGGAGGCTGAGGAGGGTGGATCATGAGGTCAGGAGATTAAGACCTTCCTGGCTAAGACTGTGGAACCCTGTCTCTACTAAAAATACAAAAAAAATTAGCTGGGCACGGTGGCAGGTGCCTGTAGTCCTGGTTACTTGGGAGGCTGAGGCAGGAGAATGGCCTGAACCCAGGAGGCGGAACTTGCAGTGAGCCGAGATCGCACCACTGTACCCCAGCCTGGGTGAGAGAGAGAGATTACATCTCAAAAAAAAAAAAAAAAAAACTTGTTTGTTTTATATTTAATAGTGGTAACTCCTCTGAAGACATAGTTGTTTTATTACACAAAAAATATTAAATTTATCTTATTTAACTAAGTTGTATCCAAATCATGTTAACTTGAAAAACATTTGGATCGGTTCTTATATTTCTAGGAGTTTGGGGAATATTTATTTATCAATGATTTTTTTTCCAAGCCAAGTTAGAATAGAACACTTTTAGAGGATTTTATAAATGAATTTTGCAGTGCTATCCAGAGTTAAGAAAAATCACATACAGAACATACATTAATAGACATACAAACACAAATAGAGATCTCATAGCTTTCATCCTGAAATTTTAGTCACGAATCAGGCATAAATATTCTGACGGTTAATTTTAGATGTCTGCTGGATTGGATTAAGAGATACTAACATAGCTGGTAAAGCACAGTTTCTAGGCATGAGTGTGAGGGTGTTTCTGGAAGACACTGAGATAAGGAAGATCCACTCTGACCCAATGTGGATGGGCACTGATACGATTTGACTGTGTCCCCACCCAGATCTCATCTTGAATTTTAGCTCCTATAATCCTTACATGTTGTGGGAGGGACCCGGTTGGGGACAACTGAATCATGGTGGTGGTTACTGCCATGCTGTTCTCATGATAGTGAGTGAGTTCTCATGGTATAATGATTTTATAAGGGGCTTTTCCCCTTTGGCTTAGCACTTCTTGCTGCTGCCATGTGAAGAAAGACATCTTTGCTTCCCCTTCCATCATGATTGTGAGGCCCCTCCAGCCATGTGGAACTGTCAGTCCATTAAACCTCTTTGTTCTTTGTAAATTGCTCAGAGTCAGGTACTTCTTCATAGCAGTATAAAAACAGACGAATACAGGCACCATCCAATTGCTTGAGAGCCCAGATAGAACAAAAAGGAAGAGGAAAGGTGAATTATCTCCTTCTGAAACGGAAACATCTTTCTCTTGCCTTTGACATCAGAACTTCAGGGTCTCAGGCCTTTGGCCTCAGAACGAGAGTTACACCATTGGCTTAACTGATTCTGAGTCCTTTGGACATGGACTGAGCAATGCTACCAGCTTTCCTGGTTCCCCAACTTGGAGACAGCCTATCATGGACTTTCTCAGCCTTCATAATTATGTGAACCTTCTCTCATCTGTCTATCTACATATATCCTACAGATTGTGCCTTTCTGGGGAACCCTGACTAATGTGATGACAATAATAAAAAATTTACTAGTTTATATAGAAGACTTGGTTTTTGTCTTTACCCCATTTTATGTTTGTATTATAACTGTGTTGCTGGAAAATGGAACAAGTTATTATCTTCTTCATATGAGGGCTAAAGCTTTTTATCACCAATGTTTTTGGAGATTTTTAAGATTTTCAAGATTTTCTTTTGACATATAATCTTATGAAGCTGATAATTAAATTTTATTTTTTCTATTTTATTTTTCAGCCTCAGGTGTTTGCTTTTGCAGATCCTTGAGCACATTGA
This sequence comes from Macaca nemestrina, assembly GCF_043159975.1. Lineage (NCBI taxonomy): Eukaryota > Metazoa > Chordata > Mammalia > Primates > Cercopithecidae > Macaca > Macaca nemestrina. The sequence continues at coordinate 983,226 of NC_092129.1, read as the reverse complement.
GAGCCTCCAAGGCATGGAGTGGGGTTCCTAAAGTTTCAGTGATTATAGGGAGTTGAGAGACTCAATTAGGAAAGGAAAGGTCTAAAGGAGGGAATTTGGAAGATCAAAATTTTCTCAAAAGAACTATTAAAGTTCTAAATAATTCTTAGTAAAGTCATGCAAACAGGAAAGGAAGTAGACAGAATTAGTTCCATATTGGTGGAACACACAGCAGAGGTTTGAGAAGGGAGAATTTAGTCAACTGAGAAGTTCCCATGAAAGGAGCAAGATCAAGATCACAGAGACACCATGAAACAAAAAGCCAGGAATAACTTCCAACCCAAGAGGAGAACATAGAGGCCTCAAAACCAAAGCTAGGATAAGAAACTTCTAGCCCAAGATTTACCTTTCAGACAAAGAAGCCTGAGATTCCAACCCACCTTCAGAGAGTACTCACTCAAAATGTTATTCAAACTGTAGGCTTTTTAATGACTTAGCCCTGCATGCAAAAGGCATTCCCTAAGGTGGCACAGAAGATGGAGCCCCCATATCCAAAGATAGCCAAGGAGAAAGAAAGACCCCTGTTGCCAGAGCCAGTGGGCAAAGGTAACAAAGAAAGAGACAAGGGTCCTTATGGGATGAGACCCTTGCAGATTTAGACTTATACAAACTCCTGAGAACTGGCAGGATGACAACCATAAATGGGGTACTGACATTTCTACTCATTGGATTACAAGTTCTCAGGCATCTAAAGTGATTAACAAAATGGAGATTTCTAGGGCTTCTGTGGGAGAGTATGGAAGGTCTTTTTGAACTTTTTAATGCTGTCAACTGGAGAATGATGAGCTTCATAAATTCGGAAAGGAGAGATTTCATTATTTTTTTTTTTTTTTGAGTCGGAGTTTCACTCTTGTTGCCAAGGCTGGAGTGCAGTGGAGTGATCTTGGCTCACTGCAAGCTGCACCTCCCAGGTTCAAGCGATTATCCTGCCTCATCCTCTCAAGTAGCTGGGACTACAGGCATGCACCACCATGCCCAACTAACTTTTGTATTTTTGTTAGAGACAGGGTTTCACCATGTTGGCCAGGATGATCTTGATCTCTTGGTCTCAGGTGATCCACCCGCCTCGGCTTCCCAAAGTGCTTTGATTATAGGCATGAGCCACTGCACCCTGTGAGAGATTTATTTCCTGTAAAGGGTTGCAGCCTGCAGCATAGTCCTGACAGTCTAGGAAGCATAACCTCCAGCCAGAAGTCAGAAACAGACACTTCAAGGGAGAGGTAAAGGAAATAGTAATTTATACTGAGTGGCATGGCCAAATACATATATTTAATAAGCTCTAGGAGGAGTCATGCATATTTATGAAAGGAGAAATGCATGCATGCACAATTGAGTTTCTTGCTCCTTCATGGGTCCAATGTACAAAAAAATGGCAGTGTTAACATGATCCCAGGGTGGAGTGTTCAGCCCTCTGACATTAAAAATTGAAGCAGAGGATATGAAAACTCGCTCTGTGCATCCTGTGTACGCTGTCCAGAACCTCTCCATCATGGGTGGTCTCTTATCAGGCAAGAGAGGAGAGGCAGCTTCAGGCAGTTGGTTGAAATCAGTGGTGGAGTCTTTTGAAAGGCTTGTTTCTGTTAAATCCTTAGGGAAGAAAGCCTCATCATGGTTAGTAAAGGAGGGGATATAATGAGGTGTATCTGACCCCTGTCTTCCTATCGTGCCCAACTTGTAATACGGGAGGAAAAATAATTTTCTCTCTACCTTTACGGAATTCTAAGATGGGACCCTCTGTAAATCTGAGAACTCAGTTTTGAAAGTCACTCTGGGATCCCCTCAGCCAAGAGTGGGTCTGTTCAGTCAGTTGGGAGCTTAGGATTTCATTTTCATTTATCAGTGCTAATGGGAAGGTGTAGGCTGTCTTCCTGGCAGCTGAATTTGAAAGAAACTCTTTGGATGGGGTTAATGGCAGCTGTATTTTCTGGGAGCTCTGCTTTAATTAGATAAAGTAAGTTCTGGTAAGATTTCTTTCTTTATCTTCGGTATCTCAAATGTTTTCATTTAAATAATCTTTATAACAACCCTTTTTTTTTTTTTTTTTTTTTTTTTTTTTTTTTTTTTTTTTGAGATAGAGTCTTGCTCTGTTACCCAGGCTGGAGTGCAGTGGCATGATCTTGGCTCACTGCAAGCTCCGCCTCCCAGGTTTATGCCATTCTTCTGCCTCAGCCTCCCAAGTAGCTGGGACTACAGGTGCTCGCCACCACACCCGGCTAATATTTGTTGTATTTTTTTTTAGTAGAGACGAGGTTTCACCACGTTAGCCAGTATGGTCTCGATCTCCTGACCTCGTGATCCACTTGCCTCGGCCTCCCAGAGTGCTGGGATTACAGGCATGAGCTACCGTGCCTGGCCCCTATGACAACTCTTGATGTCTGAGTGGGTTCCCACACAGTCATCTGTCGTAAGACTTTCTGATTCCTTTTTTTCCTTTGGTCATTATGAATAGGGCTTCTGTACATAATTGCATGGTAGCTTTTGTTTGGAAATAATATCAAAGTAGCTGTCAAAATACTTATGAATGTGATTTTTGGATTGTAAGGTGAGACTTGTTTAGCTTTGGGAAAAACTGCCCAACTTGTAATAGGGGAGGAAAAATAATTTTCTCTCTACCTTTACAGAATTCTTAGATGGGACCCTCTGTAACAAATTACAGATTAAAATGAGAAAAAAGTAGACAAGTTTAAAAACATGTATACCTTATGGATACATGGGAGATATTCAGGGAAAAATGAGTAAATCCCCAACAGGTGGCTTTCAATTCAAGTGTAAATGCTATCTTCAACTTAAAGAAAGAAGAGTTGAGGCTCAGTAGTGGGGAGGTAACAAGCAAAAGCACAGTAGACAAGGGTAAGTTTTCTTATACAGACTTAACTCCATGCGTTCTCTGTTGATAAGACTCTTTAGTGATTTAGTCATCCTTCTCTTCTTGGTTGGTGCTGAGAGAGAGAGAGAGAGATCTTTTAAATGGGGATTTCGTTTATAGATGTAAATTTTCCTTACACAAGGGTAACTTCTCTGTTTTCAGAACTTCCTTTTTAGCATTTTTTCAGAGTCATCAGCTCAGAATAGTTCTTATGCCAAAGGGACATATTTTGGGGTGACATATTCTGGTTTCCTACCATCATATTTTGGGGTGGCATATTCTGTTTTCCTACCATCATATTTTGGGGTGGCATATTCTGGTTTCCTAGCATATTTTGGGGTGGCATATTCTGGTTTCCTGCCATCATATTTTGGGGTGGCATATTCTGGTCTTACACACTGTCTTCCACCAGCAATGAAAAGAGTTCTTGTTTTTCCTCCAGCAATTTGTCATTTTTTTAGAGTTTAGCAGTTCTAACAGATATAGACCAGCTGTGCTATCTCATTGTGGTTTTCAGTTCTCTAGTATGTTGAGCATCTTTTTGTATGTTCACTTGCCATCTGTAGATCGTCTTTGGTGAGGTGTCTGTTCAGAACTGTGTGCATTTTTAATTGAGCTGTTTAACTTATTGCTTAGTTTTAAGAATTTTGTATATATTTTGAATACAAATTCTTTCTCAGACCTGTATTTTGCAAATTCTTTTCAATATGTGGCTTGTCTTTTTGTTCCATTAACAAGGTCTTTTCCAGAGTGTAAACTGTAAATATTAAGAAATCCACATTGTCATTTCTTCTGTGTATATCAACCTTTTGTGTCATTTGTTAAAATTCATTACCAAACCCAAAGGCACATAGCTTTTCTTCCATAGTTTCTTCTAAAAATTGTATAGTTTTGCATTTTTGGTGTAAGGATGATTTTGAGTGATTATTTGTGTAAGTTGTAAAGTTTTCATGTACATGCATATCATTTCCTATGGTTTCCAATAATCATCCCCTCACTATTTTTGGGAAAGACACAGGATAGTGGGCTCTGTTAGAGCAGATAGACAGCTAGACATGAACAGGAGGGGGAGCTCCTGGGAAAGGGAAAGTCTGGGAAGGCTCACCTGGAGGGACCACCAAAAATGCACATTTAGTGGCATCTGTAATGCTGGAGTGGATAGGCACTTGTCAATTGTGGGTAGGAGGGAGAAGAGGTACCTATGCAGAAAGAAATACCCTAGAAATCCTCTTAAGATGCCCCAGTCATCATTCATTCTGCAGTAAAAATGTCAGAATATTGCTAGCTACATGCTGATAAGGACAAAGAGGACATTCTTAAAAGAAACCTGGCACCACAAGTACAGATTAGGGCAGAGAAGCACATTCAAAAGAGATAGACGCAGTAGGTCCAAATGTGACTGCTGTCAGCCTGCCTGGGATGGCGGGAAGGAGCCTGGTACCAGAATGGCTTCGGATCAATCTCCACACATGTGCCTCAACCAACAGTGAGGAGGTCCCACAAGCCTAAGTGGGGCAAGTTGGGGACCTAAGGCAGGAGCAGGAAAACCAGACAAAGAAAACTGGCAGAGACTTGAGACAGAGGCAGGAATGTGAATAAGTCCAAAATAAAATTCCCTGCACAGGACTCTTATGTTGCTTTCCTGCACGATCAATCTACTCCTATTTTTCTACAATAAGCTCTTCACACTGTATTTTTTTCAATGAAGTTATCTGCCATCTTTGTATTGCCCTTTGGTGAAAATCTTCCAAGTTAGACAAGAACTGGGACATCAATTTCCAGAACTGATGGCGCTTAATAACTGGCACTCTGACTTTAAGTGGTGCAGGAGGCGGCCTTTAGGGGGCGCCAGCCGTCACACTTGGAGCAAGAGGGCCCTGCACAGTCCCCATCTGCCTGCAGGTGTTGTGCTGTGACGACACTGCCAGCAAGAGGGCCCGGCAGTGTCCCCAGCATCCAGCAGGGGGCGTACGACGACTATACTGTGAGCAAGAGGACCCTGCAGTGTCCCTAGCTGCCAGCAGGTGGCGCACGGGCACCACACCATGAGCAAGAGGACCCTGCAGTGTCCTGGTTGGCAGCAGGGGGCGTGCTGCCACCACACTGTGAGCAAGAGGATCCTGTAGTGCCCCCAGCGGCCAGAAGCGGGCGTGCCCCCACTACAAGGCAAGCAAGAGGGCCCGGTAGTGTCCCCAGCTGCCAGCTGAGGAGCCAGCTGCCACTTCACTTGGAGCAAGAAGGCCGGGCAGTGTCCCCAACTGCCAGTATCGGGAGTGTTGCCACTACACTGTGAGCAAGAGAGCCCTGCAATGTCCCCAACTGCCAGCAGGCGGCACGCCGTCACTATACTGCCAGCAAGAGGGCCCTGCAGTGCCCCGGCGCCAGAAGGGGGCGCTGGCCACCACTGTAAGAAAGAGGGCCCTGCAGTTGCTCTAGTCGCCAGCAGGGGGCGCACTGGCACAGCACCGTGAGCAAGAGGGCCCTGTAGTGCGCGGCTGCAAGCAGGGGGCACCGGAGCCCGGCTTTTCAGATTACTGATGTTTCGCCCCTCTCTGCGCTGCTCTCCCGGCCGCGTGCGTCTCTGCGCCTGCACCGCGACCCTCCCCCTCCACCGCGCGGGTGTGCGACTCTGCGCCTGCGCCCTGCCGGTCTGCGACTCTGCGCCTGCGGGCGACTCTGCGCCTGCGCCGCGCCGGCCTGAGACTCTGCACCTGCGGGCGACTCTGCGCCTGCACCGCGCTGGCCTGCGACTCTGCGCCTGCGCGCGACTCTGCGCCTGCGCGCGACTCTGCGCCTGCGCGCGACTCTGCGCCTGCGCGCGACTCTGCGCCTGCGCGCGACTCTGCGCCTGCGCGCGACTCTGCGCCTGCGCGCGACTCTGCGCCTGCGCCGGCCTGTGCCGCGCCCGGGGCGTGACTCTGGGCCTGCGCTGCACCGGCCTGCGACTCTGCGCCTGCGCTGGTCTGTGACTGTGCCTGCATCGCGCTGGCGCGCGGGTCTGCGCCAGTGCCAGCAGCTGTACCTTTGTGAGGGCGGAGCTGCATTCTCCTCAGCCCAGACACTGACAGCATCGCGAGGGCGGAGCTGTATTCTCCTCTGCACAGACCTTGGGGGTACCGTGAAGGCGGAGCAGCGTTTACTCAGCCCAGACCCTGGCGTGGGGGGCACCGCGAGGGCGGAGCTGCGTTGTGCTCAGCACAGACGTTGGCGGCACCGCCTCGCTTTGCGACAACTCGGGGCCGCATCCACAGTGAATAAAATCCTTCCTGTTTCTAGCCCTGAATAACGAAGGTCAGAGACTACTTAGAATGGTTCAGAGTGGAAAACGGGAAACTGAAATCCCCTCTGAATCCTGGGGACAGAGGTTCTCTCCACCCAAGGGTTTGGGTTTTAGGGTTAGGGTTTTAGGGTTAGGAATAGGTCGAGGGCGAGGGTGAGGGTGAGGGTTAGAGGGTAGAGATAGGGTTAGGGTTAGGGGTTAGGTTAGGACTAGGGTTAGGGCTAGGGCTAGGATTAGGGGTTAGGGTTAGGGATTAGGGTTAGGGTTTTAGGGTTAGGGCTAGGGCTTTAGGGTTAGGGCTAGGGTTAGGGTTCGTGTTCGGGTTCGGTTTTGGGGTTAGGTTTAGGGTTTAGGGTTAGGGTTTTAGGGTTAGGGTTAGGGATTAGGGTTAGGGGTTAGGGTTAGAGGTTAGGGTTAGGGTTTTAGGGTTAGGGTTTAGGGTTAATGTTTAGGGTTAGGGTTAGGTTAGGGTTAGCGTTTTAGGGTTAGGGTTTAGGGTTAGAGTTAGGGGTTAGGGTTAGGGTAGAGTTAGGGTTAGGGTAGGGTTAAGGTGAGGGTGAGGGTTAGAGGGTTCGCTTTAGGGTTAGGTTAGGGTTAGGAGTTGGGGTTAGGGTTACAGTGAGTGTGAGGGTTAGGGGTTTGGGTCAGAGTCAGGGTTAGGGTTTTAGGGTTTTGGGGTTTTAGGGTTGGGTTAGGGTTAGTGTTTGGGTTATGGTTAGAGGGTTCGGGTTATGGTTAGGGTTAGGCGTTTGGGTTAGAGTTAGGGGTTAGGGGTTAGGGTTGGGGTTGAGCTTGGGGTTGGGTTTAGGGATTGGGGTTAATATTAGGGTTAAGGGTTAGGGTTAGGGATTAGGGTTAGAGGTTAGGGTTTTAGGGTTAGGGTTAAGGTTTAGGGTTAGGGTACGGTTAGTTTTAGGGTTTTAGGGTGTAGGGTTAGGGTTTGCTTTTAGGGGTAGGGTTAGTGGTTAGGGTTTTAAGGTTAGGGTTAGGGTAGAGTTAGGGTTAGGGTAGGGTTAAGGTGAGGGTGAGGGTTAGAGGGTTTAGGTTAGGGGTTGGGGTTAGGTTTAGGGTGAGGGTTAGGGTTAGGTTAGGGTTGGGGTTTAGGGTTAGGTGTTAGGGTCAGGGTCATTGTTAGGATTTTAGGGTTTTGGCGCTTTAGCGGTAGGGTTAGGGTTAGTGTTAGGGTTATTGTTAGAGGGTTAGGGTTATGGTTAGGGTTAGGGGTTAGGTGTTAGGGTTGGGGTTGGTTTTGGGGTTAGGGGTTGAGATTAAGGTTAGGGTTAGGGTTTAGGGTTAGGGTTAGCGTTAGGGTCAGGGTGAGGGTGAGCGTGAGTGTCGGTGAGGGTGAGGGTGAGGTTGGGGGTGAGCGTGAGGGGTTAGGGTTAGGGGTTAGGGTTAGGGTTTTGGGGTTAGGGGTTGGGGTAGGGGTAGAGTTAGGGTTAGGGTTAGTGTTAGGGGGTTAGGGTTAGAGGGTTAGGGTTAGGGTGGTTAGGGTTAGGGTGGTTAGGGTTAGGGTTTAGGGTATAGGCTTAGGGTTAGCAGTTAGGTTTAGGGTTTTAGGGTTAGGGGGTTAGGGTTAGGGTTAGAGGGTTAAGTGTTAGGGTGAAGGGTTAGGGTTAAGGGTTAAAGGTTAATTTTAGGGTTGGGGTTAGGGTTAGGATAATGTTAGGGTTAGGGGTTAGGGTTAGAGTCAGGCTCAGGGATTAGGGTTAGGGTTTTGGGGTTAGGGTCAGGGTTAGGGGCTAGGGGTTATGGTCAGGGTGAGGGTGAGGGTGCGGGTCAGGGTTTAGGGTTAGGGTCCGGGTTAGGGTTAGGGGTTAGGTTTAGGGGTTAGTGTTAGGGTTAGGTTTAGGGGTGGGACAGGGTGTCATCCCTCAGTTCACCTGAGACAAATACCTATATGATTGCTTCCTCTGCCCTGTGTAAAATGCAACTTCACTGAGCCACACTAAAGTGTAAGTCACCATTCCTCTACCCCCACTCACAAGTCAATTGTATATTCACCAAAAGGCTTATGAAAGACTCAAAACAATGCAATCCTTTGTCTCTTGTCCACCTATAACCTGAAGGCCCCCACCTTTGTGTTTTCCTGCCTTTCCAGATGGAACTCTGTCTCCGAAAAACAAACAAAGAAAATGTGGCTTTTAGACATTTGGATGTGGGAGTTTTTCTTGCAGGCCAGATGTCAGACCCTTGCCTGAGACGGCGGTGGGGCCACTAAGGAGATGGTGGCCCTCATGCTGCCCCAGTCTCACTCCTACAGGCTCACCCCCAATCTTTCCCACGATGCAATGCGACTACAGAGAAGTGGAACATACTCACTTTAGGTACTGCTGATACTCATGCGCATTCTTCCCATGAACAGCATGAACGTTGACCAACTCCAGCGTAATGAGGAACAGGATCAGGCTGAGCACAGGGGACAGTAGTCTGATAATAAAAACAGATGAAAGTAAATTCAAACGTGAGGAACATTGGTATTTTCCACCTTCATCAGGAAAAAGATGTTTCACCACATCAACATCCTTAAGTTCCAACTTCTCAAAAAATAATTTTCCTAATCCTCAGAGCCCAATGCCTGCTTCCAGCCCCCAGGCCCGTGGCTGGCAGGAGTGCCCGGTGTAGCCCTTGCTCCCAGCCCATCCTGCACGTCCGCATTCCTTACTCATCAGTCATCATCTGAGACTCTCAGACATCTGACGGTCTACGTCAGGGCTGCCAGGGGCTCTGCACACTCACGGGGCACCAGGCAAGCCCAGTCTGCGCCCAGCAGCCCCCCTGCTCCCTGCCCTCTGACATCTAGGGAGGGACTCTCACCAGAGGAAAACAAATGGCCTCAATACGCTCAATGCCACCAGATTAAAGAAATCCCAACTATAGTAAGATCTTATTTTTCCCATGAAACTAGTTGAGACATTTAAAAATATTCTGGTTTTGGAGAGTGTTAATAAGAGAATGACCTTGTCTTATAAACTGCTGGTAAGAGTGTAAATTGAGTAGCACCCTTCTGAAGGGGAATCCAGTGGTATCTATTTAAAACTTTAAAAACACAGATACCACTCAACCCAAAAGTTCTAGAAATGTATCCAAAATGGTCATTTCTTAAGGATGTAGCACATTCTAAAATATATACTGTAAGTGAAGGAACCATAATGCTGTTAATCTGCTATTAAGTTAATCTGCTGTTATATTTTAAATCCAAATCCAGTTAATCTGCTGTTATACTTTAAATCCAAATATTCATTTAGGTAGATAGAACTCACATTTCCATAGGCCAAATTACAAACACTATTTAAAATAGTATGTACTATAACTTTCTATGAAAATCAGCATAGGGAGTCCTCACAGTCCTCAGATAACATCATTTCATTCGACACCGTTTCATCACAACATCAGTGAGAAAAGAAATCGATACACCGTGAGGGCCACAGTCTGTGTGGAGAAGCACGTTCTGCATGGGTTTTCTCCCATCCCCCAGTTTCCTCCCACATCCCAGAGCCGTGCACATTAGGTGAACTGGCGCATCTCCATGGTCCCAGAGTGAGTGTGAGTGTGTGACTGGCCCTGCGAAGGAACCATGTCCTATCCAGGGTGGGTCCTGCCTTGTACCCGGAGCTGCTGGGATAGGCTCCAGCCACCCACAACTCTGAACTGGAATGAACAGGTTGGAAAATGAATGAATGAATGAATGAATACAAATTATAAGAACTTGTAAAGTCTACCATCATCATACAAGTGCTTGACAGTGCGTGCCGGTACAAAAGTGCTCAGTGACCCACGTTTGTTCCTGTTGGTTCTGGAGCTGTGGGTGGGGGGAAGGGGGCGGGCCTGGGGAGGTCTCGCTCTGCAAACATTTACTGCCTCATTTAACCACCACAGGACTGCCGTCACTCACTGCCTCGCCAAACACTGAGTAGTTCTCACTTGTTTTTATTCATCTTTCTTAAATGTCCATAGAGCTCATATGTGCCTCAATGTTTAACACTGTAAGTGTTTTGGATCTTTCTTTAGAAGTTTGGCAATATTTTTATGACCAGAAACATGCTGTGGGAACTTAACTTTTGTTTCCACTGTGTAAGGAAAATAAATCTCAGTACCCCAAACTCACTAAGCCAAAGGGAAAAGTCAAGCTGGGAACTGCCTCAGGCAAACCTGCCTCCCATTTTATTCCTAAATAAGGTGGCTACAAGAGAAAAAAGCTACATACAGACCTCCCTCACAGTTTGTCCACAAGGAAATGCCTCGTGGGCCTCAAGATCTCTACCCGGAAAGACTTCTGCTGAATTTCACCCTGGCAATGCAGTTGCCAGCTGATCTTCCCAGGGGTGGGACAGGGCGTCATCCCTCATCTCACCTGAGACAAATACCTATATGATTGCTTCCTCTGCCCTGTGTAAAATGCAGCTTCACTGAGCCACACTAAGATGTAAGTCACTATTCCTCTACCCCCACTCACAAGTCAATTGTGTATTCACCGAAAGGCTTTCGAAAGACTCAAAACAATGCAATCCTTTGTCTCTTGTCCACCTATAACCTGGAAGGCCCCCACCTTTGTGTTTTCCTGCCTTTCCAGATGGAACCAATGTACACCTTACACCTACTGACTGATGTCTTATGTCTAATTAAAATGTATAAAAATATATAAAAGCAAGCTGCGTCCCAAGTACCTGGGGCACATGCTGTCAGGATCTCCTGAGGCTGTCACAGCACGTCCTTAACCCTGGGAAGGTAAACTTTCTAAAAGGATTGAGCCCTGTCTCAGATACGTTGGGTTCATACTATCAGTTGTGAACTCCAAGTATACCAACACCTGTCGATGGGTTCAGTGAGGGGCCTACTGTGTGTGTCTTCAGTAGGGACTGGAACTGCATCTGTGACAGCTTCCTGCCCCACAGTGCCCCTCCAAAACAGGAAAGTGAGCGCACACCTACTCCATATACGCAGGTAGTTCTGCCGCTGGTGAGACCGCAGCGTCCTCTCCACCCACTGCCTGTGTCTCAGCTCCGAGGCAATGGTGACCTGGCCAGACACGTGGTGACACTGCTTGCCGATGCTTTGGAGCACAAGCAGCACTTCCAGCACAATCCTGGGGCAGAAGAGGGTAGGAAAGGGTGTGCTGCAGAGCTCACGGAGCAGCTGGGGCCACCTGCAAACAGCGCCAGACTTGGAGCAGGCATTGTGATCCTCACCTGTACCTCACTCTCCTTCTGTACCTGCAAGGCTGCGGCTTTCTGGGAGCCAGGGCTAGCTGCGTATCACTGGTGGGTCTGCAGGGACAACCGTGACATGCGGCAAGTGTTAATTAAATACACTGAATTGTGGCAAACAGAATGTGACATTCACAGCCTCATCAGATGTGCCACACTTGCACAGAGATTGTCATAACTGATCTCATAATTCCTCTTGGAGCAGTTACAGTGGGATTCTAAGACTACTTTATAAAATCTAAAACATAGAAAATGTCTAAGTTTGCTATGCTAATCTGCAGAATCAATGTTTCAACAGTTGTCAGGATGTCCTGGAACTTACGTCTCAGTAGGAAGATGATCCAAGTCCTTTAAAACACAATGATTCTCAGGGACATGATGATACAGCCCATCCGTCATTTTTGTAATTAAAGAGTGGCTGGCATTTGTTTCAGAATTATCTTCTAATCTGAAAAATAGAAAATATTTAAAGATATATGACAATTAAAATGCCCACATTAGTGCCCATGCGCAATAATGGTTAATGGTTCACTGAGCAGCAACCTGACTGTGAATCTTAGTTTCCCCAAATATAAAATGTAAAAAGCCACCATCATGGGACAGTGGAGAAAGAAACGATGCCCTAAGCCAAGAGCAAAGTCCAATGATGACTGATGATGAGACGACGAACCACCTGCGTATTCCTCCTGCTGAACAAGTATGTCTGCTGTTGTCTACGATTCCAGAATGCATGCCTCCATCCCCACTTCTCTCCTGAGCTTCAGACCCATCTTTCTTTCTGCCTACTCAGTAGTTCTCATGGACGCCATTGTCTACCCTCAAAACCTGCCTCTCGTTCCATATTCAGTCTCCACCAGGGCCCCAGGCCAGCTGGAAGATCGCGTTCAGCATCACTTGCAGCTCCTCACAGCCACCAAGGCCCAGAAATTCCTCCTTCCCCTTTTATCTTCCAACAGCCTCGCTAAAGAAGAAATGCTGCTGAAACTAACAGTACCAGACAAGCTTGATGTCAGCCAGGCCCCAGGATGCCACGTACCTGACTGCTTCCCAAGTGAGTTCTTTGGGGAAAGGCAGCAGAGCCCAAACCCTGATACTCTCCTCAAAGCTCAGCACCTGCGATGAAATGTTTTATTGACTTTGTAGATTTCACGGTAACTTCCTAGAAAATCTGTTTTTAGATTGTTATGGATGTTACATCACTCTCTAGAAAATACGTATCTATAAAATTATTACAAATTCTAAACATTTTAAAACTAGATGGTGGGTGTCAGTTCTTCAGTACAGATGGGGGAAGGCTGGGGAAACTACCAGGGGATTGGTAGGGAGTGAACGTCTGGGGTGGCTATGACCATATCCACAGGTTCTTTCGACACCTGCCATTGAGAGGGAGGACCCCACCAAATCTGTACCAGCTCTGGTGACTGGCCTGGAACCAGGAGAACACAGCAGGTGTGAAGATGCTGCGTGTTATGCAAAGCCATGTCAGAGGCGCAGGTGCCTCTCTAGTTCAGGCCGCCCTTGGGGTGCAGCCGCTGTCACCTTGAGACTGTCCCTGCAGGACCCCCATGAGGCCTCTGGCCAACTTCCAGTCTTCTCAGACGCAACATCCACGAAGCCCTGGGGGACCACAGCTGTCCACACCCAGGCCAGGCCACAGGACAGATCCCTCGGCAGATGCTCCCCATTTCTAACCCACTAGCACATGAACAAGTCAAACGGTGGCTGCTGACACCACATAGCGTGAGTGGTCTCAACAGCAGGAATATCCGAAAGCCCAGGATGCAAAGCTGCCTGAATACCTGTGAGATGCCAGGAGGGGGACAGGAAGTGGTAAGGACCCAAATAGCCACCGTGGGGCACAGGAGAGGATGGTCTGGAGCCTCAGCAGCTCTGGTTGGAAGACAAAGGCTGACTTCTTGAAGCTCCTCTTCCTTCCTAAATCTTCCCTGCTCCACCTTCCTAAGGGCTTGCACTTGGAAAGCACGTCAATCCCCACTGGTAAAGCTGGTCTGCAGCGCCAACGGGGAATGGCATCCGACCAGTGCAGCCCGATGCTCTGCCTCCAAGCTACACCTCCAGGAGGCTGTTTTCCCAACCTCACTGCTGACAGCCCCCTTCTGACAGTATTTTCCTTAAGGCATTCTCAAGGAGGCCTCCGAGTTCTCAAGGCACCATTTCTTTAAAGCGCCTTTGCAAATCTCTCCTGACCCGCTGTATGTTGATTTTACAGCTTCGTTTTAGAGGTAGTCTCATTTATGAATTTTCACCTGCACAGCTGTTACGATGCTTATATTCTTGGAGACTGTCTTTTTCATCCCCTTGCACTACCCTTGTATCCTCCCGTATGTAGAATAAAGCCCCTTCGCTGATTGCCAAATTGGAACTTCCTGGCAGAAATGCTTAAAAAATTGTTTGTTTCAGTAAGTTAACAAAAGCTAGTCCGTGTAGGAGAAGAAAAACTGACATTACTCACCACTGACAAATAAAAACTGCTCCCAGCTCTGCGTTACTGCCTACAGTAATAAAAGCCTGCCAGGGGATTCAGCAAAAACACTTCCCAGTGCTTATCCATTTAACACTAAAAACCTCAGTGCCATCAGCACTGCATTACTTTCAACTGCGAGACACGGAACTTGAGGCTCAGAAGACTGAGCAACCAGGCCAGGGCCACAGCAAGCACCACGCTGGCTAGAAAGCTGGATCTGCCCAACTCAAAGTCTGACTCAGCAGGCAAACTGCACCCTTCCAGCATCTCTGCAAAAGACAGGTGGTTTCAGAGACGTACACACCCCTCCCAGCACCCTGCATTCGGCATACCTGTTTTTTAGGCTGAAAAACCGGATGGCAGCGAGAACTATAGCCTTCTGCAAGACTAATCAACAATTCTACTGCTGCTTTTTCCTAGTTTAGAGAAAACAGTGGCTACTATAGTGTTTGGGTAGACTTAGTTTTCTTCTATCGAACTGTAGGCCAATTAGAGTCCCCATTTCTCATTATCTTTCTTCAAACAATTTTTTGCAGCTAGAAAAGCCAACGCTTCACTAAAATAGGTTTCACATGGCAAGGAAATCACAGCCAATAAAATGATTTTAAATGGAGGCCATTAACAATAATAGATCACAAAGGCCACACCCACCCTCTGTGCACAAAACTGGAGATGAATAAGAAAAAAAGGATTCCAAACAATTGGAAATTTAACTAGGAAATAGTTACTTAAACACTAAAAAACAATACAACTAAAAAAAATCACATAATCATTTAATTGCTAAGCACATACATATTTTTACAAGCATAAAAATTACATAATTTGAAGCTAATATAACCACATAACTTAAAAATCCAAGCCAGTCAACTGAAACCTATGAGAAACGAAGTCAGTGAATTGATAGTTGACAAATTAAAAAATCTGTAACTACCTACAGTTCTTTTTTCTTTTCTTTTTTCTTTTTTTTTGAGACAGAGTCTTACTTTTTTTGCCCAGGCTGGAGTGCACTGGTGCGATCTCAGCTCACTGCAACCTCTGCCTCCCAGGTTCAAGCGATTCTCCAGCTTCAGCCTCCTGAGTAGCTGGGATTACAGGCACCCACCACCACGTCTGGCTAATTTTTTTGTATTTTTATTAGATACGGGGTTTCACCACGTTTGGCCACACTGGTCTTGAACTCCTGACCTCAGGTAACCCACCTGCCTCAGCCTTACAAAGTGCTGGGATTACAGGTGTTAGCCACTGCACCCGGCCCGCTACCTACAATTCTTAAAAGCACAAAACAAACAACTCAAGTAGCTAGATGTTAACTACAGAAGAAATGTGCTGGCCTTCCCTTCACTCAGATGTGTGAGAGCCTGGAGTGCACCAGGGAGTGTGCTGGGCGGAACACGGGAGGCACACACATGTGCCTGCACGGGTGACGTCCCCACAGGGCAGACCCACACGCAGCATATGTGTGTCACTGCAGAGCAGCGTATGTATCCCACTGCAGAGCGGCGTATGTATCCCACTACAGAGTGGCATATGTGTGCCACTGCAGAGCAGTGTATGTATCCCACTACAGAGTGGCATATGTGTGCCACTGCAGAGCAGCGTATGTATCCCACTGCAGAGTGGCGTATGTGTGCCACTGCAGAGCAGCCTACATATGCCACTGCAGAGCAGTGTATGTGTCACTGCAGAGCAGCGTATATATCCCACTGCAGAGCAGTGTATGTGTGCCACTGCAGAGCAGCGTATGTATCCCACTGCAGAGTGGCGTATGTGTGCCACTGTAGAGCAGCCTACATATGCCACTGCAAAGCAGTGTATATATCCCACTGCAGAGCGGTGTATGTGTGCCACTGCAGAGCACCTGGCTTCTGTTCCAAGACGTGAACCCACCTGAGGGCTTCTGAGGAGAGGATGACATGTTGCAGAAGAATCAGTCTGGCTGCTGTGTTATGACAAGGGGAAGGGCTCGCAGAAGTCGGTGGGCAGACCAGTCAGTGCCAGCGACATTCCAGGGAGGGAGCAAGGCGGTATGGCCAGGTGGTGGCACAGGAGGGACAGGAAGAAGCAGATGTGGAACATATTTCTTTTTTTTTTTCTTCTTCTTTTTTTGAGACGGAGTCTTGCTCTGTCATTCAGGCTGGAAAGCAGTGGCACAATCTCAGTTCACTATAACATCTGCCTTCCGTGTTCAAGCTATTCTCAGGACTACAGGCACCCACCACCATCCCAGCTAGTTTTTGTATTTCTATTAGAGACAGGGTTTCACCATGTTGGCCAGGCTGGACTCGAACTTCTGATCTCAGGTGATCCACCTGCCTTGACCTCCCAAAGTGCTGGGATTACAGGCATGAGCCACCGTGCCCGGACTGTGGAACATATTTCTAAAACCTATTCCAAGGACGGAGTATGAAGACAGGAGAGGAATCTGAGGCTTCCAACCTAAGCAGCCACCTGGGAGGCTGGAGGTGCCATGTAGGTGAGAGGACTTGAGGAATGAAGATGGGGAGACACTGTGTCCCTGAATAAGCTTCAATATTGTGAAAAATGTCAATTATCCCTAACTCAATCCATGAGGTGTTCTTATTTGTTTTGGGGGTTTTATGTTTGTCCAAGTTTACACAGAATAATAACTATTAATTTTTTTTAAAGTAAAGCTAGACTCTGTACCTTACTCTCAACATGAAATAAATTCCAGTTGGATCCAAAGACGTAAATGGAAAATAAAGAAAAAATAGGTAGGGCACGTTGGCTCATGCCTGTAATCCCAGCACTTTGGGAGGCTGAGGCGGGTGGAACATAAGGTCAGGAGTTCAAGACCAGTCTGACCAACATGATGATACCCCGCCTCTATTAAAAATACAAAAAAACTAGCTGGGCGTGGTGGCAGGCACCTGTAATCCCAGCTACTCGGGAGGCTGAGGGAGAGAACTGCTCTAACCCAGGAGGCAGAGGTTGCAGTGAGCTGAGATTGTGCTACTGCACTCCAACCTGGGTGACAGAGTGAGACTTTGTCTCAAAAAAAAAAAAAAAAAAAAAGGAAAGAAAAAGAAAAAATAGAAGTACCAGGGAAAATGTACACCTATATTTTTAATTTTGAAAAGCAAAGATTCTTTTCAGAATGACTCCAAATGTGAAGCCAGAGGGAAAAAAAATCAAAACCTATGAACAAATAACAAAGCAATATGTACACAAATAAGGCTAATGAACCAGTGGGAAAAATGAAACTGGAATAAATGGAGAAAATACATTAATAGGCAATTAATGAAATAATTATAAACATCTAGTAAACATAAAAAAAGAATGAAAATAAAAACATAATCTTGGCTGGATATGATGGCTCGCGCCTGTGGTCCCAGCTACTCGGGAGGCTGAGGCAAGAGGATGGCTTGAGCCCAGGAGGTCGAGGCTATCATAAGCCATGACTGCACCACTGCACTCTAGCCTGGGCGACAGAGCGAGACCCTGTCTTATAAAAAATAAATAAATAAATAAAATAAAAGAATTTTAAAAACCTTATTGATATATTTTGTCTTAGAACTTTACTTTTTAAGAGTATTTACATAAGTGCCCAAATGAACAAAGATGTTCATTTCAGCATAATAATTAGGAATTTTCTACATCAGGGAATATTACAACTCATCCATCAATGAAAGACTGCTTAGGTAAATAATAACATATTGATAAAATGGAATATCAAACAGCTGACAAAAAGAATAAGGCAGAACAAAGATGCCAAAAACACACTGTTAATGAAAAATGCTAGCTATAAAACACAACGTACCTTCCTACGAACTCAGTTTGGTACACTCATAGCAAAAATATGGTAGCAATACTACCTAATTATTAACAGTAGTTATTTCTGGGAGATGGAATTCTTGAGGGCTGTTACTTTTCACATTAGTTTTTCTATTTCTAGTAATTTTTCTTTGAAAATTTAAACATTTTTAAAATAACTGTCAAATGTATAATCTGAAAAAAGATTAAAATGTCAATAACAAACATTCTAACCTAAATTATTTACTTTGAAATAATAAAAGAATTAGTTTATTGATGATGCAAATATCCTACCCCATCGATGTAGCAAACATCTGTAAAAATTTCTTAATATTTGGTTAATCCTGTTTTATAATTTGCTCTTTGATTTTCAATACTTAGCTGCTGCTACATACAAAAGCAAATGTGTTTTTAAGAAACAAGTTAAATTATTTTAGCTAAGATTAATATTGATTGATCTGTGATAGAGAATATAAACTTATGTGTAATCCAATCACTTTTTTTTCTGATGGAGGATACTGTAACTCAGATATACTAAAAGATGATTAATAGTTAATTACATTTGAAAAATAAACTATATCCTTTCGTAGCTGAATGAGTTAATCTAATTAATGATTTTCTTCCCTGTAAATTACCTTAAAAACTGATAGTAGACCTTCATGAACAGGTCTGAGTAATAGTACAACAGAAAATGCAAGCAACTGATTAGTTGTTTCTTTTGAAAATTCATGTAAGTTGATCTCCCCATGGCTTAAATGATCTCTTATGCGGGGACCCTCCTGATGGTTCAGGAAATCCCAGAGAAATTCCTTTCAGAAATTAAACAGAGAAAATGTTTTGTTAGTATCCACAGCAGAGAGCCGTGCCTGGTGTTGCTAACAGAAGGAAAGAGTGAATCCATCAAGTCCTCTGAAGCCCTGGGTGGGACCCTGCTGCGGAGAGCTGTTCTCCTACACCCACGGGACAGAAAAGGGAGCTGGAGGGACTGTGGGGAAGGCATAGCTGCCCAGGTGGTACTGGAGTCTCATCAAATTCCAGTCTTTCTTGTTTTCACAATTCATATTGCCTCACAATATCGCAGTTGGTTGAACACCCCCTGCAGTACAAATAATAATATTCTCTTCTCTTCCTTTAGCTCTTGAGAACAATATCACATGGCGGGGGACACGCCATGCACTATTGGAAGTAATATCACTCTCTCTTATTCTGGATAGTAGGAACAATATCTCAGGCGGGATGGACAACCCCTGTGATATTGAGAGTAATATCATCCTCTCCCAACGAAGATATTAGGAACCACATCACTGGGGGCATGTACACTTCTTCGATATTGGTAGCGATATCATCCTCTCCTCCCTGGGTATAAGAAACAATGTGACAGGCGGGGTGGACACCCCCCACGTCTTGGGGAGTAATTTCCCTCCCTGGATATTAGGATCCACGGTGGACATACAGCGTGTTTACAATTCTGAGAGTAATATCATCTCCCCCTCTAGACATTACGAACAATATCAAAGATGGGTGTACACCCTCTGCAATATAGGGAGGAATATCATCCTCTCCCCGCCTGGGTATTAGGAACAATATCAATGGAGTGTTTATGACCCCTGCGACATTGGGAGTAATATCATCCTCTCCCAGGTGGAAATTAGGAACAGCATCACCGGGGGCGTGTACAACCCTGCAATATTGAAAGTCGTATCATCCTCTCCCCTCTTGGATCATGGGAACAACATCCCTGGGGGGTGTACACTTTCTGTGATATTGAGAGTAACATCATCTTCTGTGCCTTGGAATATTCAGGATAATATCACAGGGGGAGGGGGCGTGTACATCTTCTGCAATATTGGGAATATTATCCTCTCTAGCCCTGCAAATTTGGAAAGATATCACAGAGTGGGTGTTCACCTCCTGCAGTATGGGGATTAATACCGTCTTCTCCCCTTCGGGATATCAGGAAGAGTATCACACGGGGGTGTACAGTGTCTGCGATACTGGGAGTAATATCAGCCTCTCGGCCTTGAGATATTGAGAAGAATGTCACAGGGTGGATGTACATCCCCTGCCATATTTGGAGTAATATCAACTGCTCCCCTCCATGGATATTTGGAACAGTATCCCAGGCTGGGTGTACGCCTCCTGCTCGATGGGGAGTAATATCATCCTCTCCATCCCAGGATATTAATTACAGTATCGCTGGGAGGGTGAACACAGCCTGCGAATTATTATCATCCTCTCCTCCTCCGGATACTAGGAACAATATCGCAGAAGAGCTGTACCCTCCCTGTGATATTGGGAGTAATATAATACACACTTTCCATGAATATTAGGAGCAGTATCACCGGGTGGCTGTCAATTCATTGCTATGTTTGGAGTCATGTCATACTCTACTCCCGTTTATATTAGGATCAGTGTCACGCGGTGAGTGTACACCTACTGCGATATTAAAACTAAAATCATGCTCTCCGTCCCTGGATATTAGGAACAGCATCACAGGTAGGTGTACACCCCCTGCGGTATTAGGAGTAATAATATAATTAATTATTAAACATCAATGATCGATTTTAATAATTATCAATGATACTATTAATTAATAGGAATCCATTTATTATGGATAATTATTTTAAACATATGATTATGCACACTTAAAATTAATTATTAACATTAATCACGTTTAACAATATTATTAGTTCTTAATATTAATTATTTTTTATTACCAGCATCACTTAGCATTGATTTAAGTAACATTAATTGCTGATATCATTATTTTATTATTAACAGTGATATTACTATTAATTATTAATACTAATAATTAACATTTTTAACCAGTATTAATTTTTACTATCCTTATTGTGATTATAACATCAATGATTATTCTTAATTTTTCTTATATTTATTAATTTAATAATTAATCGACTTGTTCCTGATATCCGGCGGGGAGAGGATATTACTCCCAATATCGAAGAAAGTGTACACCCCTCTATGATGTTATTCCTAATAGCCAGGGGTAGAGGATGACATTATTGAAACTATGGCAGTGGGTGTACAACCCTTCGGTCACCTCGTTCCTTATATCCTGGGTGGGAGAGGATGATAGGACTCCAAATATCTCAGGAGGCGTAGACCTCCCCCGTGATATTGTCCCTAACATCCAAAGGTGGAAAGGATGACATTTCTTCTGATTTCGCAGGGGTTGTACACCACCCCTGTGATATGGTTCCTAATATCCAGGAGGCGAGAGGATGATATTAGTTTCAATATTGCAGGAGGTGTACACTCCCTAGTGATATTGTTCTTAATATCCAGGGATGGAGAGGACTATATCACTCCCAATAGAGCAGGGGGTGTACACCCCTTCTGTGACATTGTTCCTAATAGCCAGCGGGGGAGAGGAAGATATTACCCCCAATATCACAAGGGGGTGTATACCTTATATCCTGGAAGGGAGACGATGATACTACTGGCAATATCACAGGGAGTGTACACACCCACTGTGATATTGTTCCGAATATCCAGAGAAAGAGAAAATGATATGACTCCCACTATCACAGGAGGTGTACATCCTCCTGTGATATTGTTTCTTATATTTAGGGGGAGAGGATGATATTACTCTCAATATCACAGGGGTTGTACACACCTCCTGCGATATTGTTCTTAATATCCCGAAGGGGAGAGCATAATATTACTCTCAATATGGCAGGGGGTGTACACCTCCTTTGTAATATTGTTCTGAATATCCATGATGGGAGAGGATAGGACTCCCAATATCACAAGAAGTGTACAGCCGAGGCCGGGCGTGGTGGTTCAAGCCTGTAATCCTAGCACTTTGGGAGGCCGAGACGGGCAGATCACGAGGTCAGGAGATCGAGACCATCCTGGCTAACACGGTGAAACTGCGTCTCTACTAAAAAATACAAAAAACTAGCTGGGCAAGGTGACGGGTGCCTGTAGTCCCAGCTACTCGGGAGGCTGAGGCAGGAGAATGGCGTAAACCCGGGAGGTGGAGCTTGCAGTGAGCTGAGATCCGGCCACTGCACTCCAGCCTGGGCGGCAGAGCTAGACTCCGTCTCAAAAAAAAAAAAAAAAAAAAAAAGAAGTGTACAGCCGCCTGTGATATAGTTCCTAACATCTAGGTGGGGAGAGGATGATATTACTGCTCATATCACACGACCTGTAAAACCACTTCAATATTTTGCCTACAATCCTGAGGGGAGAGGATGATATTACTCCCAATATCGAAGAAGGCTTACACCCCCCTGTGACACTATGCCCAATATCCACGTTGGAAGACGAAGACATTATGCCCAATATCGCAGGGGATGTACACCCACCTTGGGATATTGTTCCTTATATCGAGAGGGGGAGAAGATGCTATTGCTCCCAATAACACAGGGGCTGTGGAGGTACACTCCTCCTGTGATATTATTCTTAATATCCTAGGGAAGAGAGGAGGATACTACACCCAATATTGCAGGGTGTACACCCACTCAGTGATAATGTTTTTAATGTACTCCACCTCCCACCACCAGGGATATCAGTCCTAATATCCAGGGGAAGAGAGGATAACATTATGCTCAATATCGCAGGAGAGTGTACACACCCTCTGTGATGTTGTTCCTAGTATCCAAAGGTAGAGACGATGATATTACTGGCCATATCACAGGGGGTGTACACCCTTCTATGATACTGTTTTTGACATTCAGTAGGGGAGAGGACAACATTAATCCCAATATCGCAGAAGGTGTACAGACCCCTGTGATGTAGACTCTAATGTACAGGGGAAAGAGAAGAATATTGCTCTCAATATCGCAGGGCCAGTAACCACCCTGCCCCCCGTATATTGTTCCTAATACGCAGCCGGGTGGAGGCTCATAGTACTCCCAATATCCCAGAAGGTGCACACACCTGTGATATAGTTCCTAATATCCAGCGGGAAAGAGGCTGATTTTACTTTCCATATTGCAGTGGGTGTACAGCGCCCCCAAACCTGGGGTATCATTCCTAATATCCAGGCGGGAAGAAGATGACATGGCTGACAATATCGAAGTGGGTGGACACTTCTTCAGTGATATGGTTCCTGATATCCAGGAGGTGAGTGGATATTATTCCCAATAAAGTAGGAACCGTTCAGTCACCCCGGGATTTTGTCCTTAATAACCACAAGGGAGAGGTGATATTACTACCAATATTGCAAGGGGTGTACACCCCTCCTGTGATATTGTTTCTTATATCCAGAAAAGGAGAAGATGGTATTAGTACCAATATTGAAGGGATGGACAGCCCCCATGGGATATTGTTTTAAAGATGCAGGTTGAAAGAGGATGAGACTCCCTCCAATACAACAAGGGGTGTACACCCTGCCTGTGATATGAATCCGAAAACCTAGAAGAAGAGAGAATGACATTGCTTCCGAAAACACACGGGGTGTACACCCACCCTGTGATATTGTTCCTGTCATCTAAAGGAAGAGATGACGATACTACTCCCCGTACCGGAGAAGGTACACACCCCCCTGTGATATTGTTCCTCATAACTTGGTGGGAGAGCATGATATTACTTCCAGTATGATAGTGGCTTCACACCCAGTCTGTGATATTGCTCCTAATTTCCAGTAGGTAAAGTATGATGTTCCTGCCAAGAGATTAGTGGGTGTACAGCCACCCTGTGATATGTCTCCGAATATTCAGGGAAAAATAGGAAGACATTACCCCAAATCTCTGAAAAAGTGTACACCCATTATGTGATATGGTTCCTAATATCGGGAGGTGCAGAGGATGGTAATGTTTCTCCCATCGCAGGCTGTGTACATATAACCTGTGAAATTGTTCCTAATATCATGAACAAAAGAGACTACTAATAATGAACACACATTTCAGGGGGGAATAATTATTAAGATCCACATCGTAAAGGGGAGTAATAGCGATCCTCTCTCTCCCCCTCACTGTTACAATCCACATCTCAGGGAGTGAGAAACCCCCCACGATATGGGGAGTAATAGCATCCCCCTCTATCCCCCTGGCCTTATATAAGGAGGCTGGCCTTATATAAGTGCCCCCCAATGCCATCGCAGGCTTTAATGTATTCACTTTAAGTTTTTTCCTCATTTAGATCTGCCATTCTCTTAATAGTTCTAATTGCTGCCTGACATTCTGTATTAGCATTTTCATGAGCAAGCAGCTGAACGATCACTTTCTTGGCATGAGAATTGGAAATAGCCTTTTGAGCTGCATCCTGCAAAAGGGCGATAGAATCAGGATAAGGCTCCCTTGGACCCTGTTGAAGTGTGTGAAAAGAAGGATAAGCAGTAGCAGGGTCGTGAATTTTTTCCCAGGCTCTTAGGCATGTAGTTATGAGCTGATCTACAGCCTCATCACCCATTGCCATCTGTTGATTTAGCGTACCCCATACCTGTCCAATTCCAAGCAATTGATCAGGTGTGATATTAACGGGACATTGGGTTTGAGCATTTCTGCCTGATTTGTTGCTTCATCCGTCCACCAGGTTTTCAATTGGAGAAATTCAGAGGGGGACAGGGTGGATCGGGCTAATGCCTCCCAATCCATATCTATTCAAAGTCTGTTATAAGCCACACATTGTAACAAGGAATGAACATAAGGGGAATTTGGCCCATATTGTCCAATTGCTTGCTTTAAGTCTTTTAATATTTTAAAAGGAAATGGCTCCCAGCATGCTTGAGTAAGTTCTCTGGCCTCCTCAGCTGGTGAAATAATTACGAGAAACTGCCAAGCATTCAAATCCCCCATTTCTTGTGCCTGGCGAATGGATGCCTGGATTGTCCCTGTGCCGTAATTTGTATTTGGACCCACTCGCAGCACTCCTCTACCATAATTAACAGGTGGGCAAGCCTAGATCATTCCCTCATCCTAATTGGCTGTTGGACAAGCCTGAAGCTTCCCTTCGCCATAGTTACTGGTGGGGCCTGCAACAATGGGAGCGGCAAGGCGCGGGTCTCAGGGTCCCCTTCCAAATATTCACAAGGCTGGCCTGGGGGTGGCCATTCCAGACCTTCCCCTAAAGGTGCAGTAGGTGGCACAGTTTCTTTTATAAGTCTTTGGAGATTAGTATACATACCTTCCCGTTTCTCACCCTTTTTTAAACGAGACTGTCATGGTTCACTTAGCTGATAATTAGACTCCTGATTATTCAACTTTCCTATGTCATCCTGAAAATCCTCCTTCTCCTTCTCAGTGTGGAAGGGCTCCAGGGCTGTTTTAATTGCAGACCACACAGACCAAGCAGAGACGGGAATATCGCGGCCCTCTTGTTGTGCTCGTTTTAAGTCTGATCCCACCTTGTCCCAATCTTCTACATTCATGATTCCATATTCCAGGAACCAAGGAGAATACTTGTCTACCAGATGGAACAAAGATGTGAGATTTTGGGTGCTGACAATTACCCCTCCGCGGCGCAGTAACTGCTGCACAAGGCTTAAGTAATTAGCGAACTTACTCTCAGCTCAACCCACATTTTCCCGAGGTTTCCCTGGAATTCCCCGAGCGCCCTCCTTACCCTAGAGCTTGAAGTGAAAACCTACTCGGGAGTCCTTTGTCGGTCGTCCTCAGCTTTCCACGCTCTGGTGTTCCTTCACTGGATTATTTGTAGAGATTACGGGGAGCCCTGCGTTGGGCACCAGAGACAGCCTGGGCAACCGAGGGAGACCCCCGTTTCTACCACCAAAAAAAAAAAAAAAAAAAATTAGCTAGGTGTGGTGTCTCTCGCCTGTAATCTCAGCTACTCCATGAGAAGTCAGACAAAACCTGCCACCAGAGACTGATTTTCTTCTAAAATGCTTTCTCCAAAATATTTTTAAAACAAAAGGGGGAAATTGGAAAGGAAAATATTTTGGGCCCCGCAAATCACTAAGATAAAGGGAAAAATCAATCTGGGAACTGCTTAGGGCAAACCTGCCTCCCATTCTATTCAGTCATCCGCTGCTCGCTTAGAAGAATGCATACCTTATTGCCGCCTTTGGAAAGGGTCATCAGAAACTCAGAAGAATGCAACCTTTCCTCTCTCACCTACCTGTGACCTGGAAGCCCCCTCCTGGCTTCCAGTTGACTCACTTTTGCTTCAGGTTGTACTGGATCAAACCAGTGTTCATCTTACATATGTTGATTGCTGTCTCCTGTCTCCCTAAAATGTGTAAAACTGTCAGATACAGTCAGTTTCTCTTTCAAGGTTTGACAAGTTAACGTTCTTGTGTTTTGTTCTCGAACTCAACTTTCTTGCTCTCCATGCCTCCTTGCCCTTAGTTACTGTAAACAACCTTCCCCCCGTCAGTTCTAATCAATAACTCACATCTGTTCCCTTGGTTACCTGCTCTGCACCCATTTCTCCCTTCGAAACCACACGTCCCACCGTTGTAACTCACGACTCCCTTCCCCCTTCCTTATTTGGGAAAATATTCACAAATAGCCAACGGGGTCAGTTTAGATCTTGAGGTCTGGCCCCAGCCCATGCCAGAGGTAGGGATTGCATTAGGAATAAAAACCCCTGCTTTTCTTTGTTCCGTGTGCTCTTGCGATTGTGATTGATGCGAGCAGCACGCTTCCGCAGAGGTAAACTGCGTTGCTGAGAAAACTTTTGCTTAAGTGCTGGTTTCACTTTGCGTCACCGAGCATTTATCTCCAACAAAACCCAGCTGTGCTCTGACCACCTTGGGCAACTGTCATCAGGACGTCCTGAGGCTGTGTCATGCACAAGCATCCCCAACCTTGGCAAAATAAACTTTCTAAATACTCTTATCCCCAAATGCTCAGGGAGACTGATTTGAATAATCATAAAACTAAGAGGCTGCACTCCAGCCTGGGCAACAGAGCAAGACTTTGTTTCAGAAATAATAAAATAAAATAAAATAAAATAAAATAAAATAAAATAAAATAAAATAAAAATCAAATCTCCAGTCTCCTGCACAGCCGACTCTGCGTGAATTATTCCTTCTCTATTGCTATTCCCCCCGTCTTGAGAAATCGGCTCTGTCTAGGTAGCGGGCAAGGTGAACCCACTGGGCAGTTACAGAATTGCCATTATATTGCTTGCAATTTTATATCTTATTACGTAAAATAGCTATAATCTTGTATACAAGGTTAAATGCGAATGTGCTCCTTGCCTGGTCAGATCCCAGCGCAGGAAGGACGCACACCCTATAAACCACTAGGCCAAAAGGGTCATTCTGGCCACATCCAGCCTCACGTGAGATCGCAATCTCCTGTCACTCAGGGCCTGAGGGGGCGGGGCCTGAAGCCCCATACAATCACGGGCGCTGGGGTGGCGACCCGTCAATCAGGCACGCCCCCGGAAAGGAGAGGGCGGCTTCCGGGATCCGGCTGGCGGGCGCTTTGTCTCGCCTTCGCCACCGTAGGCTCTTCCTGTGAGTCTCCGCTGCTACTTCCTGGCTCTGGGAGGCCCGGTGCCTCTGCAGCAGCCTCGGCCACCCTGTGACCTGCGGGTGTTGGGACATCCTTAGCTGACGCCGGGACACCCGGGAAGCCGAGGAACGGTGAGTGGACTGCGCCTGGCTTCCCGAAGTGGGGAAGAGGGCTGGGTGAAACCTGTTGGAACCAGCCATGGGCTGCGGAACCTGCGGACTGAGTCTCCGCGGCGCAGCTGGGCCTCAGTCCCCTTCTGTGCAGGGCCGGGCGGGGCGGGCAGCGGGACCCCTGCGTCCTGTCTGTACCTGCCGGCGCCACTTCCGCCGGCCGGAGCCCTCTCGGGAACCCCGCGCCTCCCCCACCCAGGTAGTGCGGTGACCACGGGAGGGTGATCCGGGAGAGCCCCGACTCGGTGTGCGGGGTTCCAGCGTGGGAGGAGCTGTGGTTCACGGAGCTTCCAGTCCCACCTTTCTCCCCCTAAAATTAACCTGAGGCTTTGTTAAAACGTTAAAGGGCGTGTTTGAGCAAACGCGATTCATAAACGGGTACCGCAGTCATGGTTTGTGGTTTGGGGTCCACGGGAGGGGCGTAAATGAGAGTCTTTGATAAGGTGAATGAGGAAGCAAACCATACATATATATACACACACACATATATATACATATATACACACACACATATATATATATATATTTTTTTTTTTCTTCTTTTTTTTTGAGACGGAGTCTCACCCTGTCGCCAGGCTGGAGTGCAATGATGCAGTCTCAGCTCACTGCAACCTCTGACTCCCGGGTTCAAGCGATTCTTCTGCCTCAGCCTCCCAAGTAGCTGGGCTTATAGGCGCCACCACCACGTCCAGCTAATTTTTGTATGTTTAGTAGAGACAGGGTTTCGCCATGTTGGCTAGGTTGGTTTCGAACTCCTGACCTTGATTGATCACCCTCCTCGGCCTCCTAAAGCGCAGGGATTACAGGCGTGAGGCACCTTGGCCAAAATATTTTTCTGTTTCCAAACATTTTACATGAGAGGAAAGTGGAGAATAAATCATCTGACACTCTACTGTAAAAAAAATCTTTGTACCTCTCTTCTTTTCATCTTTCCTAAGTGTACATATTACCAAAATGTCTTTAGGTTGAGGTCCCCCCGTGAAAACTTGACAGGGTGTTGTGTCCTCAGCCACTCTCCTGTCTTTTCCTAGTCCTGGCATTTTAGAACTGTCTGGGGATGACCCAGGATACCCACAGTGGCCATGTCTATTGGAGGGTCTAGTGAGTATCAGCCCCCGGGGTCATCTCATCCCCAAGGACAGCCTGAGGTATGGGGTAGAGTCTCTCAGGGGAGCAGCTGGATGCTCTTGGCCTTAGAGGAATCTCCTGGTATAGTTTCATCTAAAATGGTGACCCCTTAGGGTCATTAAAATTTTAGGACATTAAAATTAATGGACAATACAATGTAATGTCATGAAAGTTAGGTCATTAAAATTATTCCTCCGGCCCGAGTTTTTATTCCTCGAAGACACATTGATGGTTTGCCAATTGGATGCTGATATTGAGAGGAAAAGGCAGAAATGATTTCTGCTCTCTAGCTTGTCTCAGACCTGTGAAGAGAGAAAAACCGTCCCAAAGGACAAGGAAAACCCACCCCAGAGAGGATGTGCAAGAACCTGAATATTAAAATGCACTTAAGGCACACAGGAGGACAAAGAGCAGTGCCAGTGCCTCGTAGGTGGTCATTGAGTACTTTACTGAACAGGATGGGTGTCCTAAGGGATAGAATGGCCTGCCGTGACACTTAGAAAGGTCTGCGTTGGAGTCAGTACTGCCTCTCCCTGAGTTTGTTACCTTGAAAAGGCTTGTCCTCTTATTTGAGTTTCAGGTTTTCACTGACTGTAAGATACATTTTGTCAGTACAGCTTGAAAGATAAAAATACTATTTCCAAAGAGGTAGGGTAAAATGATGTATTTCATTTGCTAAAAATTCGTATTTATTTCTTCCCCAGAGTGAGTGTAGTAAGTTTTAAAGTTCTGTTCTTTTTAAGGGTAATTTCAAATGGAATTGTAGGACTTAGCTTTGTAAATGCTACTGGTGAAATAAAAGTGTGTTAGATAAATTGATGATTTATAAAGATTCACCAAAATGTCAGTTCCCCTCTTGTAGCTTGGTGAAGAATTTATGACAGTGGACACATGTGTATCCTCTTATCTGGGTGTCTGAGTGTTGTTTTTTGTTTTTTGGAGATGCTGTCTTGCTCTGTAGCCTGGCTAGAGTGCAGTGGCGCCATCTCTGCTTACTGCAACCTCCGCCTCCCGAGTTCAAGTGATTCTCCTGTGTCAGCCTCCCGAGGAACTGGGATTATAGGCACCCACCACCACACCCAGCTAATTTTCATATTTTTAGTAAACACAGGGTTTTAGGCCTGGCACGGTGGCTTATGCCTGTAATCCCAGTCCTTTGGGAGGCCAAGGTGATTGGATCACGAGGTCAGGAGTTCCAGAGCAGCCTGGCCAACATGGTGAAACCCTGTCTCTACTAAAAATACGAAAAAATTAGCTGAGCGTGGTGGCAGGCACCTGTAATCCCAGCTACTCGGGAGGCTGAGGCAAGAGAATTGCTTGAACCCAGGAGATGGAGGTTGCAGTAAGCCAAGATCTTGCCACTGCACCCCAGCCCAAGGGACAATGCGAGACTCCGTCTCAAAAACAAATAAACAAACAACAAAAAGACGGGATTTTTGCCATGTTGGCCAGACTGGTCTCAACCTCCTAACCTCAGGTGATCCCCTGCCTCAGCCTCCCAAGGTGCTGGGATTACAGGCGTGAGCCACGACGCCTGGCCCACTCTATTTTCCTTTTATCCCCTAAATTTTAATATGTTTGAGTTTGTCTGTTCCTTTATCACTTTTTTCTTACATAAAAAAAATTCTGCCTAATCCTTCATTAAAAAAAAATCTTCCTGTGACTTCTGAAAGTATTCTGGTTTTATCTTTTGTATTTGAATATATAATAAGATGATTATTGTTCATGGAATAGAGAAGAATGCAATGCATTTTCCCAAGTAGATGCCAGCCTGGTTTGCCTCATAATTTAAAGTGCATGTAATTTCTTTTTCTATTCTATAGTGCCTACTCTATCATTCCTCAACTTTCCATATAGATGCTGGGTCATTAAGACTTTTTTTTTTTCCTTTGGTCTGCTTGCTCATCTCTTTGCTAACACTGTGCTGTCCTGAATATTTTTGCTTGAAAATCTTAGAAGTATGTTAGACAAGCCATCACTCTTTTTTTAGATGACTAAAAATGATTAGACATTGGTCATTTTTACTGCATATGAAAGAGTAGCTTTTCTTGCCTAAAACCACCTGATTTGGGAATTTATGTGGTTTCATAGGAATAGCATCTGGAAGTGGTGAAATTAATGTCATTTTAAAAAGCATGTGTCCTATTTCCTCTTATTCCTTTCTGCCTTGATATTGTGCAATAGAAATTTGAAAAATTGTTGTATTAGTATTGTTAAATATCAATTATTGGTTTTATTTACTACTCAATTAAATTTAATAAGCCTATTCTCTCTTGGTGTAATCACGTGGGATGGGTTCACTTCCACAGTTAACAAGTGACAGCACATGTAAAATATTGTCTACCAGGGAAATTCATTGAACACTTAGTGTTCAGACTGTGTTTTTGTGTCTGGTTCCCTAAGCACCACTGCAGTGACACAAAATAATAGACTTTCAGCAGAAGAAGTTTTGGAAAATATACTGCATAAGCCATTTAGATGCAGTGAGTCATTCTTATTACTTGGGTTGGTGGAATCCCTCTCAAAATGTAAGTTCCTAATACAAACAAAGATTGAACTTTGCGAGCAGGTATTTTTAAGAATAAGTAGTCTCAGGACTGATAATATTAACTCACTTATGCACATCAGGTAGGACTTTAGTATGACAGGTACTAGAAATGTACAAAGTGAAGTTAAAAGGTAACTCCTAGCAGCATATCGTAATCTCACTCCCTGGATTCTCTAATGAGATGGGTGTTTCTACTTTGCTGTTGCCTTTTTGAATAGTTCAATTCTAGCATTAGTACTGCTGTGTGGGAGGGAGTATGTGTGAACAGAGTAAGAGTTGTGACAATCAAGTCATAGAATAAATGCTTGGAAATTTTAGAATCATGTAAACAGCTTATGAATTGAGTATACATTCCCAGTGCTCTCAGTCTCACTCATCCTTCTATCCACATATGTGGAATGTTTTAGGACTCCATGGCTTTTGAGGATGTGGCTGTGAACTTTACCCAGCAGGAATGGGCTTTGCTAGATTCTTCTCAGAAGAATCTCTACAGAGAAGTGATGCAGGAAACCTGCAGGAACCTGGCTTCTGTAGCTAAGAATGACAACACATTTCACTTAATTACAGAAGTATTTCCCTATCATCAGTGCTATTTGTGATTTGGAATGGGGCAAGGGAATGATTTGGTGAATAAATCAGGCATGGGCACTGTGTACAATGAACATGAAATCTAGTAATGTTTCTATAGTTTGAAATAATTCATGATAATTTTGTGCATCTGCATTTTAGGAAAAAACGGAAAGACCAGAATATTGAAGATCACTTCAAAAAACGGGAAAGATAGAAGATAATTTGCACCGAGAAGAGGAAATAAAGTCCTCTGAAGGAATCTTAGCATGTCATGAATTTAAAAACAAGCAATCAAAGCAAATAAGAGTCACTTGAAATTCATTTCCTTTTAGAAAAATTTCACCCAAAATGTAACATACATCAGTGTAGCAGTCAGTGTTTGGAAAACAGTTTACTTGAAAATAGTACTACAAAATTGTATATATGAATGTTACTATTTTGGTCATAGCCATGTAGGTGGTAGCTGTGTTTTCAGTAGTAGCCCATTTACTTTCAAATAATTCAGTCATGGCACAAAAACAAAACCAAAACAAAACAAAAATGCATTTTCCCTAGTATTGGTAGCAGTGTAAGTCGAAGACCTATGAATGAGTAGAAAGTTATTAAACCAACCAATAGTAATGTGCTTGTCATTTTTTTTTACAGAAATCATATGGTACAGAGACTGTGTGAAAGCAAAGAAGGTAGTCAGTATGGTCAAGCTGTCAGCCACATTCCAAATCTTGATCTGAATGAGAACATTTCTACTGGATTAAAACAATGTGAATGCAGTATTTGTGGAAAAGTCTTTGTACATCATTCCCTCCTTAATAGGCACATCCTAGCTCACTCAGGATACAAACCATATGGAGAGAAGCAATATAAATGTGAACAGTGTGGGAAACTCTTTGTTTCTGTTCCAGGTGTTAGAAGACACAGGATAATGCACAGTGGAAATCCAGCTTATAAATGTACGATATGTGGGAAAGCTTTTCATTTTCTCAATTCAGTTGAAAGACATCAGAGAACTCACACAGGAGAAAAACCCTATAAATGTAAACAATGTGGTAAAGCGTTCATTGTTTCCGGTTCTTGTCTAATACATGGACGAACTCACACTGGAGAGAAACCCTACGAATGTAAGGAATGTGGGAAAACACTCAGATTTTCTTGTTTTAAGATGCATGAAAGGACTCACACTGGAGAGAGATGTACCAAATGTGATAAAGCCTTCAGCTGTTCCACTTCCCTTCATGACCATGGAAGCATTCATACTGGAGAGAGACCCTATGAATGTAAACAGTGTGGCAAAGCCTTTAGTTGTTTGAGTTCCCTTTGTAACCATAGATGTACTCATACTGGAGAGAAACCCTATGAATGTAAACAATGTGACCAAGCCTTCAGTCGCCTCAGTTCCCTTCACCTCCACGAAAGAATTCATACTGGAGAAAAACCCTATGAATGTAAAATGCGGTAAAGCCTACACTCGTTCCAGTTACCTTATGCGCCACTAAAGAAGTCATGATATAGAGGTTGGGTGTAGTGACTCAGCCTATAATCCCAGCACTTTGGGAGGCCAAGGTGTGTGTATTGCTTGAGCCCAGGAGTTCATAACCAGCCTGGATTAAAACAATGTGAAACAACCTGGGCATCGTGATGAAACCCTGTCTCTACAAAAAATAAAATAAAGCCGGGCCCGGTGGCTCATGCCAGCTACTCGGGAGGCTGAGGCAGGAGAATGGCGTGAACCTGGGAGGCGGAGCTTGCAGTGAGCCGAGATTGCACCACTGCGCTCCAGCTTGGGCGACAGAAGCAGACTCCGTCTCAAAACAAAAACAAAGAAAATAATTAGCTGGGCATGGTGGCACATTTCAGTTGCCTTAGTTCTTTTTCAAGGACATAAAAGGCCACAGGGGCTTGGGGGGAAGCCCTGTGCATGCGGATCACGAGGTCAGGAGATCGAGACCATCCTGGCCAACATGGTGAAACCTCGTCTCTACTAAAACTACAAAAATAGCTGGGTGTGGTAGCATATGCTTGTAATCCCAGCTACTCAGGAGGCTGAGGCAGGAGAATCACTTGAACCCAGGAGGCGGAGGTTGCAGGGAGCTGAGATTGTGCCACTGCACTCCAGCCTGGCGACAGAGTGAGACTCCATCTCAAAAATAAATAAATAAATAAATAAAGCCCCTTGAATGTAAGAAATGTGGTAAAACATTTACTCTTTCCCATTCCCTCATAAACATGAAAGAGCTCAGACTGCAGAGAAACCTTAAGAATGTAGGAAATGTGGTCAAGACTTCGGATTTTCCTGAAGATTTGGGAGGGGTCAGAGTGGAGAAAAGGTTTTGAATTTAAATTTATGGTAAGGCCTTCGGTTGTATTAGTTCCATTTGAAGACATCAGCTCATTCCTGAGAAAAACCCTATGAATGTCCAGAATGTTTGAGTGTTTCATTTCTCTCATACCCACTCAAGGACATATGAAAATGCACGCTGTAGCTGGCTGGACCTTGTAAATACAAGAACGTACACAGGATTAAAACTCTAATAGTTTAGAAACTGCAAGAATATTTTCAGTTTTAACATTTACTTGAAAAGCCGTGTGAAAACTCCCACGGGAAAGAAGTTCTATAAGTGAAGCTTTTCTAATTTGGAAAGCCTGATGCAAATTAATTATCATGCAGTGCTTGAAAAAAATCTATGAAATGTTACACAAGTTACAAGTATATTGTTTTTATCAGTGGCCCATTCTTAAAGAGTCTTGAGTATGCATTTCACCTTATTTTGCGGGGAAACCTTGAGGTAGGAGTTCTGTAAATGTTCTTTAAGCAGTAGTACTTGAATTTCATAGATGATATTTTCTTCAGTTTGTTGGTAGAATTTTTGTCTATTCATTTGATAATGTGCTGGATTCATGGTTGAATTTGGATGTTTTTCTAATATGTAGGTAAGTTTAATTTTTTTATTTCATTATTATTTCTTTTTGAGATGGAGCCTCACTCTGTTGCCCAGGCTAGAGTGCAGTGGTTCGATCTCGGCTCACTGCAACCTCCGCCCCCTGGGTTTAAGCGAGTCTCCTGCCTTAGCCTTCCGAATAGCTGGGACTACAGGTGAACGCCACTACATCCAGCTAATTCTTTGTATTTTTAGTAGAGACAGGGTTTCACCATGTTGGCTAGGCTGGTCTTGAACTCCTGACCTCATGATTTGCCCGCCTCGGCCTCCCAAAGTGCTGGGATTACAGGCATGAGCCACTGCGCCCGGTCAGGTAAGTTTCATTTGTATGTATTGTCCTGTGATTAATGGACCAGTGAATAATGATTGTGAATTCTTGGGATTGTCTTACTAGCCTCATTTGGCAAATTTTGATTTTCCCTTGTCCATTATACACATCCCACCTATTTTTATTAAATGAAAAACTACTCTTGATGTAAAGATATTTATTTTTTGCTAATAATGAGTTGGTATTAATTCCTAAGTACATACAGTTTACCCAGGAGACGGAGCTTGCAGTGCGCCGAGATCACACCACCGCATTCCAGCAAGGGTGACAGAGCGAGATTCTGTGTCAAAAAAAAAAAAAAAAAAAAAAAAAAGGAATATCCTCACTTTTTAAATGCTATACCACTCTCTACGCTCAAGTTAATCCCTGTTTGGGCCTGTGAGAGCTTACATCATCCTCCTGTATGTAATTAATAACTGATATCTGGCTTATCTGTTTAGTAATAGATGTTATATGTTTAACGGTGCCAGTAAACGTAGGGTGCTAATTCCTTCCTCACCAGTGGGGTGCATGAGACGCTATTGAAACAATTGGCAACACGAATGGAATGGACCAGCCCTCATGCAGGACACCAGCTCAACTTGACCTACCTGCTGTGGGCTGACTGTTCCGTAACACATCAGCAGTCACCTGGGTCAGAACCGTGAGCTGACGATGGGCGTTCCCTTTGGTCTGCACAGTGTTTTGTGGTCTTCAGGTGTTGTCATCTTCTTCCACACTAAAATGCTCTCATCTCCTAGACATCAATGTTTAACTGCACCCCAGCATGACCTTTGGCCTGTGCTTAGCAGGCAGTTTTGAGGCCCTGGCTTATGAATGCACAAAAGCACAGCACGTAAACCAACACATAAGTCCTAATTAGCAAGAATAAGGCTGTATGTCTGTAGTCCCTGCATCTGCTCTGGTCACCATCTCTGTGTGCTTAGGGCAGCCATGTGAACATTATTAATTATTTTACACTCCAAGACAATAGTTATTATGTAAGCAGAAGTAGTGGCCTTGTTTGTTTCTTGTGCTGCTGCTCCCCTTGCTGCTGTACCATACACCCTCCTGATGAGGTGTACATCTATGGTGCCTCATGGTTCAGGCACTGCTGAGTAAAGAAAATGGGAAGAAATAGTTTGATATTAGCCCCCACCGAAGCATATGAAGAAGCGTCTCAGCTGCTTTCATTGAAAAATTCCTGACCAGTGTGTGGGCTTTTCTTATCACTGCTGCTTATCAGCATGTCAAAAGTCTCATCTTCGGACTGCAAGTCTTGACGGCCTTAGTTATAGTGGCCTTACTGCATGTGGAGCTAACCCCAGGAAGATGGAGTGACACTCTCTGGAGGATTAGGTGGTCTCCTCCAATGTGGGTTGATGGGCTTCTGAACTCTTTCCTTTAACCATGCAGAGAGTCTACACTGCCAGTGATCATGTGCCACAACTCTATAGATGTAGAAATTCAAAATATTCTGAAATAGTTTCCATTGAAAGGAAATAGAAAAGCGGTCTGGTGCCACGCTCCGGTTAAGAGAACTAGTAGATGGCTCACAAGAACACTCTGTCGCTACTGTCTGTGCCTCTGTCACAGCAAATATCCTGATCCTTCAGTTTTAAGAGTGCAGGGCCATTTTCTTCCCTTTCTTACTGGTAGTTCTCAAGATAACTGTATGGTATGCTGGGAAGGCAATATCCTGATAATCAAGTGACATTGGTCAGAACAGCCCAGCCTCTGTTATAGGCCCTGCTCGAAACGGAATTGCCTTTAACGCTTGTGTCCAGCAAACCACATCCTGGGAGAAAACCCAATGTGGGCTTATTTCTGGGGTCCCTCAGTTGTAGTGCAAGTGAAGCATTTATAGTCAAAACTCCATCCATCTGCTCTGGGTAGCCTTCCTGATCTTGTGGTAGTGGTTCATATTGAATCCTAGACTTCTGTTGTCTTTTGTTTGCTATTTGTAAGTAATAAATTCACTTCATGGAATTTATCTATGAATGTATTTGGCCTCATTGTACTCAGAAAAGTTGGTAGCCATTGCACAGTGAACCCGCTTCATAATTGGTGAAAACACCTATGGCCCCCTTGTGCCACAGCAAGGAGGTTCATTCAGCCAAACATAAACTTCACGTTTATAAAACCCTATAGCACAATTATTACCATGTGGGAGGCCTTTAACAATGGTGATGCTGATTTGAAAAACTCTGAAGGAAGAAATTTACCCAAATGGGTTGGGTACATGGGAGTTCCTCCTAATTCCAAGAAACCCTTACTCCCCTCCACCTAAAAACAGTGGAGAGGCCGGGTGCGGTGGCTCAGGCCTGTAATCCGAGCACTTTGGGAGGCCGAGGTGGGCAGATCACAAGGTCAGGGGTTCCAGACCAGCCTGACTAACATGGGGAAGGGCCATCTCTACTAAAAATACAAAAATTAGCTGGGCGTGGTGGCAGGCACCTGTAATCCCAGCAACTCGGGAGGCTGAGGCAGGAGAATCGCTTGAACCTGGGAGGCGGAGGTTACAGTGAGTTGAGACAATGCCACTGCACTCCAGCCTAGGTGACAGGGCAAGACTCCGTCTCGGGGGGGGGGGGGAAGTGGATAAGAACTGAAACAGGTTAAAAATTTCAACTAATTGGAAATGCAAGTTTACAAAAATAATATTTAAAATAAAAGGTTAAATGAGTGCTCATTGAATTTTATGCCTCCACAAAATAGGTTGTGAGTTAACTTCCACATTTATTGAAAGCCACCAAAGTTGGGAAGCCTCCGTGTCTGAAATTCACAGGTGCTCAAATAAGAATTATACCTCGGGATACCCCAAAGTTTAAATATGGTATCCCCTATGATATTATGAGGAATTACTGTACATAAATCAGGTTGTCTTCCTTTAACTCTGAAAATCATATTATCTTGCCTAAATTCTCCATAACGCATTGCTCCGCAGTATCCTATAATGGACATGGCTTTTCTGACCAATGAGCACTAAAATTAAGTGTGTGAGACTCACCTATGTTCTTATCAAAATGGAAATCCCTGAATCCCACCAGTTAGAATAACATGACAGAATGTCAGATTTATGGAATATATAAGTTTTCTGTAAGGTTATTAGGTATTTATTCCATTTTATTAGTAGATATCAATATATATAGATTACCTATTTCTCCTGTGTTTTAGTATTAATAGATTGTGTCTTTTAATTCATCCAGTTGGTCTAAGTTACCAAGTTTGTGGGTTATGGAGATTGTAATATTCTTTATGATTTTATCATCCATGGGCTCTCTAATATAAAGGCTTCTTTTAATTCTTAAAGTATTAGGTTGGTGCAAAAGTAATTATGGTTTTGGACCATGAATTTTAAATTTGTATAACTAGGCTGCAACACATCTTTATTAATCAAAATAGAACCCATTACAATGGGCTGGGCACAGTGGCTCACGCCTGTAATCCCAGCACTTTGGGAGGCTGAGGCAGGCAGATCAGGAGGTCAGGAGTTTGAGACCAGCCTGACCAACATGGTGAAATCCCGTCTCTACTAAAAAGACAAAAAGTAGCCGGGAGTGGTGGCATGTGTCTGTAATCCCAGCTACTCAAGAGGCTGAGACAGGAGAATCTCTTGAACCCAGGAGGCAGAGGTTGCGGTGAGCTGAGATTGCACCTTTGCACTCTGGCCTGGGTGACAGAGTGAGACTCTGTGAAAAAAAAAAAAAAGGAAAAAGAAAAGAAACCATTACAATGAATACATTTTTGCCAATGAGAAATAAACTTGTTTATTCTGTGCTTTCAGGGTTGGATGAACTCTTGAAAAGCATTTTCTGCATCCTGCTGGTTGTGTACTTGTTTTCCCTGCAAAAAGTTGTCAAGATGCTTAAAGAAGTGGTAGTTGGTTGGCGGTAGTGGAAGTAGTATCATCATCTCTTCCTTTAGATGACAGGAACAATATCACAGGGTGGGTGTACACCCTGTGTGTTTTTGGAAGCAATGTCATTCTCTCTTCTTTTAGGTTTTAGGATTCATATCACAGGCGGCGTATACACCCCTTGTTATATTGGATAGAATCTCATTTTCTTTCAACCTGTATCTTTAGAACAATATCCCATGGCAGCTGTCCATCCCTTCAATATTGGTACTAACACCATCTTCTCCTTTCCTGGATATAAGAAACAGTATCACAGGAGGGGTGTACACCCCTTGCAATACTGGTAGTAATATCACCTCTCCCCTGTGGTTATTAAGGACAAAATCCCAAGGTGGCTGTATGGTTCCTACTTTATTGGGAGTAGTATCATCCACTCACCCTCTGAATAAGAGGAACCATATCACTGAAGAAGTGTCCACCCACTTCGATATTGTCAGCCATGTCATCTTCTTCCCGCCTGGATATTAGGAACGATATCCTAGGGTTGGGGGCTGTGTACACCCACTGCGATATCGAAAGTAAAATCAGCCTCTTTCCCGCTGGATATTAGGAACTCTATCACAGGTGTGTGTGCACCTTCTCGTATATTGGGAGTACTATGAGCCTCCACCCCTCTGCATATTAGGAACAATATACAGGGGGCAGGGTGGTTACAGCCCCTGTGATATTGAGAGCAATAGTCTTCTCTTTCCCCTGTACCTTAGGGTCTACATCACAGTGGTCTGTACACCTTCTGTGATATTAGGATTAATGTTGTCCTCTCCCCTACTGAATGTCAAAAACAGTATCACAGAAGGGTGTACACCCCCTGCGATATGGCCAGTAATATCATCGTCTCTACCTTTGGATACTAGGAACAACATCACAGAGGGTGTGTACACTCCCCTGTGATATAGGGCATAATATTATCCTCTCTTCCCCTGGATATTAGGACCGATATCCCTGGTGGTGGGAGGTGGAGTACATTAAGAATAATATCACTGGGTGGGTGTACACCCCCTGCGATACTGGGTGTAGTATCATCCTCGCTTCCCTAGGATATTAAGAACAATATCACAGGAGGGGTGTACCGCCACAGCCCCTGCGTTTTTGGGAGCAATAGCATCTTCTCCCCCTCTCAATATAAGGAACAATATCCTAGGGTGGGTGTACATGCCCTGCGATATTGGGCGTAATGTCTTCGTCTTCCAACGTGGATATTGGGTGTAGTGTCACAGGGGGGTGTAAGCCTTCTTCAATATTGGGTGCAATATCACCCTCTCCCCTCAGGATTGTAGGCAAAATATCAAAGGAGTTTTACAACACATGCGATATGAGCAGTAATGTCATCCTCTCCCCACCTAGACGTTAGAAACTGTATCACAGGCTACTGTACACTTCTTGCGATATTGGGAGTCATATCATCCTCTCCCATCATGGATATTAAGAACAATATTACAAAGGAGGTGTACACCCCCTGTCATATTGAGAGAAATATGTTGCTCTCCCTTTCGGGATATTAGGAACAATATCGCAGGAGGTGTGTATAACCACTGCGATATTGGGAGTAATATCATCCTCTCTCCCTGAATATAAGAAACAATATCACAGGAGGATGTACACACCCTGTGATATTGGGAGTCACATCATTTTCTCTCCCTCTGGATATTCGGAACAATATCACAGTGGATATGTACACCCCCTGCGATATTGCCACGAGTATCATCGTCTCCCTCCCAGGATATAGGGAACAATATCACAAGGGGGTGTGCATCCCCTGCAATACTGGGAGTAATATCTTCCTCTCCCCCGCTGGCTATTAGGAGCAATGTCACAGAAGGGGTGTACACTCCCTGCTCTATTGGGAGTGATATCTTCCTCTACTTCCCTGGATATTAGGAACAATGTCACTAGGGAGTGTACACCTCCTGCAATATTGAGACTAATATCATCCTCTCGCCCCCTGGATGTTAGGAACCATATTGCAGGGGTGGTGTACATCCCCTGCGAAATCGGAAGAAATATCATCCTCTCCACCTTTGGAACACTTTTTAACATAGCTTCGTATGTGGGGAGGACTCGAGTGATTAATCGAATGTTTCATCAGGTGCGGTTCTTCTGTTTCCCAGTTTTGACACAACATTTGGTGAAATTTCCAGGGACTCCTGTGGTCAGCTTCACGGTTTCACTGTGTCACTTTCTAATGCAGTATTCTTTGGGAGTCTTTCAAATTAAGTGCCATCATTTAAAAATAAGTTTTATAATATGCAGTTTCAGGTGAATTCTTTACCTTCGTGTCTCAGGCAGTAGCTACCTACCTGTGAGTTGTCAGAAAGGTTCACGCAGTTTTCCAGGGCGGCCTTTGCATTTACTGGAACTATTAAGAGCTCATTCCTGCTTCGGCCGTGATTGACACGCAGTGCACGTGAGGCCGTGTGTGGCTTAGTGTCTTCTGCAGGCTTAGAGGTCACTTTCTGTTCTTCCCCAAGCCTGCTCTGCTGTGCCGAGTGTTCACTGCGGGCGACGGTCACACTGTCTGGCACATGCCACCGATGCCACAGGGCAGGCTCCATGTATTGGAGCCTGCAGAATGGCAGAGTCCGGCCTCCTCGCCGCCCTTCAGGGGGAGCAAAAAGCGCAAGCCTGTTATCAGAGCTGTGCTAGCCCAGAAAGCCTCCGAACAGGTTTAATTTAGGAATCAGCTCCTACCAACTGCCCATGTTTAGGATATGTTTGAGTTTTTGTGATTTTTCCTGCACTGAAGCTACTGGGCTGGCTCTGAGTCACTGTCACGGGACTTCAGGTTGCCCCGACGGGAAGCGGAGGGGGAGGAGGGCCGCACAGAGGCTTGTGGCCGTGATAATGAAGGGCTTGTTGCCTCTTGGGACAGCGAGTTCAAACTCTTTGTAATTGTCAGCGTAAATAGTGACCCGCTGAGGACATGGCTGTAATTCAGGGTGGCATGGTGGATTGTCATCCTTGATATCAGGTACCTGCCTCTAAAATGACGGTACCCGTAGTGCAGCTCCAGGAGGGCAGCTCCTGCCAAACACACATGCTCCTGGGCCCGCGCCTGAAGCCACGGTCGTGCTGCCAGCCAGGCCTGCAGCTGTGGGTGCAGCGGGGTCTTCATGGCACTGAGCGCCTCCCTCGTTTGCTTGTGGGGCCCAGCCCTCCGTCCCTCCCTGTCCCCAGTGCGGCTTCTCCCAGGGTTCTCCCAGCCCCGTGCACACCTCCGTCTTCACAGCTTCCCTAGTTTTCTCGTGGGCGGCCCAGGTGGGCGCCTGGGCAGGGATCGTGTGTTAGTCGAGTTCTTTCCAGCCTTCCCTGGCTAGTGGCTCAACAGGTCCCTTCAGATGAGTCAGCCAGCTGTGTGCCCGCGTGTTCAGGATACTTGTCAGGGTCCTTCCTCAGAGCAAGACCGACACTCACCTCCTCCATAGGACTTTGGAGCCCGCCCTGGAGAGACGCCAGCCACATCCAGAGGGGCCGCCCGGGTCCCCGCGGGCTAGTGAGAGTGACTTCTGAGCCACTTGAGGCCCCACTTTGTGTTCCTACACCCCACAAAGTCACTTAAAGCGCCATGTTCTGGTGCCGTGTGCCTCTCGAGTGTGGCACACAAGCCTGGACGGGGATCTGAGCGGGCGCTGCCTTCCTCAGGCTGCGCTTGTGTTTTAGGGCCCCAGGAACACTCGTGGCTGTGATTCTAGCCACTGTCTCGGCTTCCCTAGAGGGTTTCACCCGCAGCCTGAGGGCAACATCGGCAGCCACCGAGGAGCCAGCAGGTCCGACGTTGGTCTCACTCAGTCCTTCTCGACTTTGGTGACAGAGGAGACAGCAAAACTTCAGCTGGGAGCCCCAGGCCTTCTCTGCTTGGGGCCCTGGGACTGACATAGCACAGATCCTGCCATCCATGTGCTGGGGGCCCCGCTGTGCGGCTCCCTCCTCTGGTCAGGGGCCGCTCCCTTGGGCTGGGCAGCTCCGGGTCCTCGCACTCAGGGGCTCAGGGCGGGTCCTGGATGCAGAGAGAAGGAGAAGGGCGGCGGTTTGAGCGCAACTGTGTTGGCTTCATCTTCTGCCTCTTGTCGCTAAATACATTTGCAAGGTTTTCCAGATGAAAACTCAGAAGGGATTTTTAATGACTGGAATCTGTGAATTCCATGGAAGCCAAGTCTGACCACCTCTTTCACCCATCTCACTTCTCCCCGTTGGGGCTGATTTTGGCAGCGATCATAGAGGCAGGGACGCAAGGGATGGTGGCCAGCCCTTGGCCCTGTGTCCCTCCTCTCCTTCCCTCAGCGCCACAGCATTTCGGTGTCATCCTCTTCCCTGCATGTGTCCTCTTGAAAACCAAGTGCGGCTGGAGGGAGATGCCTGTGCCCACTCCTGTGACCTTCCCGGCCAGGCTGGCTGCAGCGGCCCCTCGGCAGGCATCTTTGTGGTGCTGCCTCCGTGCCCCTCCCATCACCTGAGGCTCGTGCTCCTGAATCTTCACGCGTGTGCTCTGTGCAGCCACCTCACGGGCTCCCTGGGAACGGAGACAGTGTCTCACACTGGTCAGAATGCTCTTCTCTGTCCACTGAATAGTCCAACACAGAATCATTCCTCTGTGATTATTTACGCTTTGTTATGTAGAACTGGAATAAAGAAAAAGTGAATTTAGACATTACAGCCATCAGGTTGAAGCTTAGTAATTGCATTAGGGAATTAAATGGAAGCATTTGAGCTGCTCGAGTTCTAATTCCACATCTTCGTATCCCCATCACCCCATACCCAGTGTCTAACAGAGCTCTTGGTCTAGGAGTTTCTTGATAGATGCTTACTGAATTGAACTGGACTGAGCTTAACATTCCCACCCAGAGTTAGAAGCCAGTCCCTGAACAAATTGCGTTTAGAACATGAATTTGACGTTACTGTGGTAAGGGGTATCCTACACGTCATAATTCCTAGTCAATATCGGGTATTTAGTCAAATAGACTCAAGTATAGAGAAGCATAGGCCCATCTGGCAAAAGGACAAGGCACGCTGCTTTAGGTCCAGGTCCCCAATATCAACTATGAAAATAAAACGTCAACTCCAATGACAGCCCTGTCCTCAGCTGGTCACTGTTTACGCTAACAATTATAAACAGCTTGAACTTGCTGTCCTGAGAGGCAACACACCCTCCATTCTCTCTGCAGTGTAGCTGCCTTGGTGGATGGAACATGCCCCTCCTCCCTCCCTCCCCCATCCCTCCCTCCCCCCTTCTCTCTCCCTCCTTCCCCCTTCCTCTCTCCCTCCTTCCCCCCTCCTTCTTCCTATCTTCTCTCACTTTTCTCCCCCCACCTTTTCTCCTGGACAAGGGGCAGAAGAGAGGAGACCTCCGGAATCTTCTGCTTCATCCAAGCAGCTTGGGGGCAGCATCAACAGCTGCAATTTGGCTGCCCCAGCAGGTGCCTCAGGGCAGCCTTTCTAATGGGAATCCTGGAATCATGTCTTTCCTTAATGTGTCCTAAAGGCTGGAGGACATGAAGTGAAACAATGCTCCATGCTCAGTCCTGTGATTTTG
Source organism: Macaca nemestrina (assembly GCF_043159975.1). Lineage (NCBI taxonomy): Eukaryota > Metazoa > Chordata > Mammalia > Primates > Cercopithecidae > Macaca > Macaca nemestrina. The sequence goes on along the minus strand of NC_092129.1, from coordinate 939,084 downwards.
TGTATTTATTGGACTTACTTTGAAATTTAACTAAATGATACCCAAGGTAGAGCATGAAAAAAAAGAAAAAACAGGCTATGGTGTTTGAAAAACAAACAAAACCGTTTGGTTTGTTGGTTTGTTCTTAGACCTTCACAGGCTCCTAGGTCACACGTTTCAGTTCTCAGCAAGTGACATTCTCTGCAGAAGCTGTGTCAGTCTCTTGTTTGATGATGTCAGCCACAGCAGAAAGAAGCACTCCGTAGGCCCCGTGCTCAGCACCTTGGCGTGAGCTCCTGCCATCTTCTGTTCATGCTCATCACAGCTCTGTGTAGTGGGCATCCTCCTGATCCCTGTGGGAGGATGGAGGATGGAGGCGGAAGGGTGAGTGATGGCAGGATCACATGAGGGGTCTCTCCGGAGGTAGGGAGGGGAACCAGCCCAGGACCTTAGTGCCCATCGCATCCTTCTTCCTCCTCCTCTGCCTCTCTGTGACTGTTTGACTCAGGCTGCAGGGACAGACATGAGTACGTGCAGAGCCTGTGTGCACCCCTGGGAATGTGTGCTCATATTGGCAGGGAGGGATGTGAGTGTGTACAGAGCGTGTGTGCACACCTTGGCGGTGTATGCTGGCATTGGCAGGGACAGATGTGAGCGCGTATGGAATGTGTGTGCACACCTTGGGGATGTGTGCTGGCATTGGCAGGGACAGATGTGTACAGAGCGTGTGTGCACACCTCGGGGTGTATGCTGTTGTTGGCATGGACAGACGTGAGCGTGTACAGAGCGTGTGTGCACACCTGGGGGTGTGTGCTGGTGTTGATAGGGACAGATGTGTACAGAGCGTGTGTGCACACCTGGGGGTGTGTGCTTATGTTGTTTTGTAACCGGCAAATACGTGGCCCGTTGTGTCGGGCGGCCCTGCGCCCATGCTGAGTCCATCAGTGGCCCTCAGGTTGGGGTCTCCATCTGCCCAGACAGCACTCGAGTGGCTTGAGGTTTCAGATTCTTCCTCTACGGATACTTGGGACTCCTCAGGACCAAACATCAGAACCAGCCAACTGCAAACTACAAGAATGTTCAAATGCATCTTCAGTAGGAAAAACAAAAGCAATTGGAAAAATTTTCCAACGTGACCTCGTGGTTAAGCCGTTAGATACTCCAGCCAACAGATTGAGTCACTTTAAAATTCACACCAATTAAAATGGTTGTGAGAGTTGCAGAGCTTTACCGCTAAACCTTGAAATAATTGAAGCATTCTGCTCCACTTGCTTACAAACTAGGGTTGGGGATACCTTTCAGTCCAAAGTAGCAACCTTCTAAATCCAGCTTAGATGCGAGGCTCCCACTGACACAGGAAGAGACAGTGGCCCTTGATTATTCTCCTGTGTTCAAATACTGTGTCATTTCTTTTTTTTTTTTTTTGTATCCTGATCATCACTTCTGCTTTTCCAATTCAAACTAAAGGGAGTTTAGTTCTATTTTGGAGAAGCTGTGGTTAGTGGTTTCTTTTCATGGTTTGCTTAATCTCTTAAGTCTGGTGCTTACTTTACCCAAATAGACTTTTCTTTAGTATGACAGTGCCTTAACCCAGGGCTTCTCCCTCCATATCTGCTCCCCAGGAGGCTCCCTAGGAATGGGTGCTGGAGATCCAGCCCCTCTCCATGTGCCGTTTTCTTTGAGTCCAAGGTAGCTTTGGCTCAGAGAAGAAAAGAGGCCTCTGGGTTAGGTGCCTCTGACTGTTTGCTTGTGAAATGTTTAATGATAAGGCGACTTCCAAACTAATTTACACATTGATAGTTGTAGCTTGAAGTATCACCGCAGTCATAAGAACAAGAAACACTCCCATAAAGTAGATAAGCAGAAAAAAGCCATAGAAGTTTAATAAAGCGCAAATAAAATGGTGTTGTAAGAATGTACAGTGGGAAATGCTCTCAGTCCAGCCAGATCCAGCTGTGGCGTCAGTCCAGCTGTGGCATCCTCCTGTAAAAACATTCAGCCACGTGTGGCCCTGATCGCAATCACTACTCTGAATTGTGATCCAGAATGTTCTTGGGGGCCGATGCCGGGACTGTTCCAGCAGTTGAGTCTGATTGGGCGTCACGGTGGTGATGTGCTTAGCGCGGCCAGCTGGGCTGAGTGGTGGCCACCCGTGCACTCGCCACGTGCAGCCGTTATTCTGGTGATGGGGTTGCATGCGGAGCGGCTTGTCCACCTGGGCAATTAAAGTACTGAGAACCCAACCGCGGGCGGGTGCATCCCGACATGGGAGCTGTCTTTTTTATCCAGGGCCCTGTGGCGCTGCAGACCCCTGCCGCCAGTCTGAGCTCACAAGGAGGTACCGGAGGGCTCTGCTGGGGCATGGAGGTCCCTGAGCAGGTGGTCACTTATTGCTTGTAGAGTGGTCCATGTCCTGTGAGTTTATTCTCGGGGTTTGTGTGGGCGAGGTTAACCAGTTCACAGCTGGGCACTTACCCCTTACACAGGTGACACTAGTTAAAGTGGAATCTATATTAGCTCACACGGGAGTGTGTGAGGAGCTGGGAGGGTAGGGGAGGCTTGGCCCTAGCACTAGATCCCGGTCTCCTGACGTTTCTGCGTCTTCCAGTTGAGGGGCCGTCAGAGCCGCTGTGGGTCCTGAAGACAGTGGGTGCCATATGGACCAGGGGATGCAGAAGCCTCTAGAGGCTGCGGGAGGCAAGGAGACGGTCGCTTCCCCAGAGCCAGCCCTGCCGCCACTTCGACGTTAGCTGGTGGGACCTGTTTTGGACTCCAGCTTCCAGAAATGTGAGAAAATAAGTCAGAGTTTAGGGCGCTAAATTTGGGGTGATTTAGTAGAGAAATAGAAAACTAGCCCACAAAGGTGCACTCATTGAAATGTGCTCTGTCCAGGTGTTCACAGTGGTGTGAGGGGGATGGCATCGGGGTTCTGGGAACTGTGCAGTTTTACTGAAGGAAGGGGGCTCGCCACGCCTTTCCTCATATAACTGAAGGTATGTATGCCTGCCACACTGCCCAGGAGACAGGGACTAGAATTCTGACTTTATTTCTTATGGGAACCAAGCCACAGTCAGAACACGGTGAGGGCCGAGACGAGCTTCCTACAGCCTGAACTGGGAAGAGGAATAGCAAGTAGTTTGTGTTTTTCTACACAGACCTGTCCTTTTCAGGTTTTGTTAAGTTTTGGAAAAAGGGAGAAGCCAGGCACACATCGGCGAGGGACAGTGTTTCTGGAGGTGGTACGGCTTCAGCCTGAACGTGGCCGTGTGGTTGGGAGGCTCAGAAACTGCCCTCCAAGGGCACTCATCTATTCCTTATTGCAGTAATACCTCGTTTACAGAAATCCACAGAAATGACAGTGCGGGAGGCTTCTGGTCTGGATGGGTTTGTGTGGACCGAGGTCACGGGGTGTTGTCTCAAGTGCTAATCCTGATCTGGCAGAGGCTCTGTTCCCAAATAATTATTCCACAGTTTCAGAGCCTATATCTGAGTGATAGTCTTTTAACTTGGTTGCATAAAAGGAAACAAAGTATGTCTTGAGGGTCCAAAAATCCATGTGGGAATCATGGCTGTAAACTCATACCTGGGGCTTTGGGATGGAGTGAAAACCACCGTCACCTGGCGTGGACGATGCGTGGTATTTTTAGCGTGGCGGCCTGCTCGTGCCTTGAACTCTATCTGCAGTGTGAGCAACAGCTGTGCATTTGAGAAATGTGGACAGGTCAGCTTGCTCCTCCAGGGGCCTGCAGGCATCCGGGTGAGGGGCCTGGGATGAGGCCGCATCAGTGGGAAGGAGCTTGGTGTCAGCAGATATGTCTGCCTCTACAGGCCCGCAAGCCAGCCAGAACCCAGTTTTCCTTTGGTCATCTAATGCCAGAAAAAACCTGTTTCTTAGAGATTGTCATAATTTATATTAATGAACCATTTGACCGTACATAAAATGTTATAAATGCATGAGGCTTTACAACTTGGCATATGTGTAACTCACATGTCGTTGTATCAAACTGTTGAAGATATTTGTTTCACTTGAAGGTTTTTAGCATTTTATGTGCAAAGCAAATGCCAGTAGCATTTTGAAGGAGTATTTTGGAATTTTAAACACAGTGGGATAGTGCTGGGTCTCTGGGATACTGGTGAGGTGGACGTGACCTCAAGCTCTTGTAGCTTGCAAGCAGGATTGCTAAATTGTCACAACTGCAGTGCTGGAAAGTCAAAGTGGATTTCTGTAAATGAGGTATTAGTGCAATAAGGAACAGATGAGTGCCCTTGGAGGGCAGTTTCTGAGCCTCCCAGACACCCCAGGAGATAGCGGGGGACGGGGGCAGTTACCCACCAGAACCTGGACGGTGAAGCTGGGTTTGCTGGTGGCCCTGCTTGGCAGGTCATTACGTGCAATAAGAAACAGGTGAGTGCCCTTAAGAGCGGTTTCTCGGCCCCCTTCAGAACAGCAAGTGGAAGACGCTCCAAGGTGGGGGGTGGGGGTTCGGTTATCCACAGGAGCCTGGATGGTGGAGCTGGGTTTGCTGGTGGTCCTGCGTGGCAGGTCATTACATGCACTAAGGAACAGGTGACTGCCCTTGAGGGCGGTTTCTCGGCCTGCTTCGGAACTGCAAGTGGAAGACGCCCCAAAGTGAGGGGGGGCTGGTGGTCAGTTATCCAGTGGGGCCGGATTTGCTGGTGGCCGCTGCGTGGCAGGTCACTGCATGGAGCGATGGGAGGTGAGTGGAGTGGGAATAGAGGATGCACCCTCCACAGCTACTGCTGGGAGTTGGCTCTGGTAGCAGAAGGGGCATAGATAGAGGGATTCCCATCAGGGGCAACACGACTGGGGTCCCACGTGTGGTGGATGCCGAGGTGTGGCTATATGTAATCTCAGTCTGCACAGCCGTCCTGGTGAGTGGGTTCAGTTACCTTCCCATCTCACATTTGAGAAATCTCGGGGGCTCACATCACAGCTAGGTGGGTTGGAACTAATGTCTCAGGCAGGACGTTGGCCCCAGAGCCCAGATCTTACCCGCTCTTTTCAGTCCACCAAGCTTGTAGAGAGGGTTGTGTGGTGGGTGGCGGCTGAGAAACCAACACAGCAGAAGGTGGGGAGGAACTAAACCAGGCAGGAGACACAGGCAGTGCTTGGGAGGTCTGCACGGGGTGTGGGTGTGGGAGACACCTCTGGGCCTGTGAACCCCGTTGTGTGCTCCTGGCTTGCCCAACCTTGGCCCTCAGCCACATGCTGTGTGCTTTAGGTGAAATCTCAGTCGCTCGTGTGGTGCGGGCATCTTTTCTCCCTGGCTTTGCCTCTCTTTAAATCACGGAGTCTCAGTGGGGATGGCGGGGCAGATGGTGGTCCATGGAATTTGCCCTCCACCTCCCCATCCTTGTCCTGTCCTGTCTGGCCTGTTACCTGAATCTGTCTCTTCAGAGCCTGCAAATGAGAGGAGGCCACGACAGCCTCTCGCTGACCGACCTCTCAAACTTTTATTCATCAGAATAGTGTTAAATGCTGATTCCTAGGCACCCCCATTGGACTCTGCGCCTGCCTGGCATGGGTACTTTGGGGAAGGTACAGAGGGTTGCTGGGCTGTTCCAGGGGGGAATTTGCATTGTTGAATGTCTATTGTGTTCCTTCCAGCACTCTACTTTCCACGCACACGTGGCATTAAACCTGGAAGACCTCTGGGTGCTGTGCTGGTGAGGAAGCCCCGGCTGGACGAGGGGCTGCTGGGGCTCGGACTTGATTCCCGGGCTGGGGGCTGCGGGCTTATTCTCTTCAGTGGGTCTGCTGATGGGATGCCCTGAGAAGTCCTGCTGTGCACTCAGGGGAAGGTGCAGAGACAGGCTCAGAAAAGACAGACCATGGATTTAAAAATTCCTACTGGAAAATCTTTTATGAGCAAAGTAATTTGCATCTAACTGAAGACAATCATTGCTTGAATAATTGGTTTGTTTACAAGGTTGGTCCTATGAACAGATTAAAGTTTTCATTCATGCCTTACCTATAATGTAAATAGGAGCTATTACCGCAACTTAAATTAGCTTTAAATTTCGTATCAGATTGCAGTCCAGATTACAAATGGCTGCTTGATAATCTAATTGATAAAATGGAGGAATTTAGTGCTTGGAACCCAGAGTGAAGGGAACAGAATTGCTTTGGTTTCTCAAAAGCGTGTTGACTGAGTGGTGACCTGGGGTGAAGAGAAGTGGCTAGAGTCATTACACTCGAGGAGATGATCTGCCCCCACCTTTCTCAGCTGTCTTCTGGACAAAACAAAGGGTGATAAATGGAAAAAATTCAGCACTGAGTTCGTCTATGCCCTGAGCTTCTCATACAGTCATTAATGGGCTGTATCTGTGAAGCCTCCATACAGGCACAAAGGAATTAGGCTAGAGTAAGGCGGCCGGCGACCTCTGGCGTCTGGACCGCGTGTCATTTCCTAAAACCCTTTTGGGTGAAATGACAGTCGCAATGTCTTGTTCAGAGGAGTGTAATCTCACGTATGAGATACAGATTTTAAATGATGCAGATTTTAAACACCAAAGTCAGGAAGCTTGGTGGGAGTGGCTGTCTTCCAAGTGGTTTTCTGTGCTGCCATGGATGAGGTGTGGATGTGTCATCTGTTGGTGAGATCCACTGGTGAAGGGGCTAAGCAAACCATGGAGGTCGGGGGTGTGAAGCTGCATCTCTTCTGGCATCCCAAGTAAATACATCTTGTAAAACTTGTGAATTTGACCCTGACCCTAACCCCAACCCTGAGTGTTGAAGTCTGGTGCAGTGTCTTGAGCCCTCTTCTGCATTGAGGGTGAGTGGCTGTAAATGACCAATTCCTCAGTGGTGAAAGTTCAAATGTAGCTTCCCTGAGGAAGCCAGAGCTCAGTCACCCTTATCTCCATTGTAAACACTGCGGCCCCTATGCGGGTGGCTGCAAATTTCCAGGCCTTCCTTGGAGAAGCAGCCGTGAGGTGCTTGATGATTTGATATCAGCCACCTTCTGTCTTCTGTCTAATCACGGTACAAATGATTCTCCTACAAGGAAATGGATCTGGTTTCTTCCTGATCATTGGAAGAAGCAGCCCGCCTAGGGACTCCACTGTCCTCTGCACTTTCACAGCGAAGCCTGTGTCTGTCTCCAAGGAGTGTCACGTGTGTCGTGGGAATCGCCTCCTTAATTCTTCCTGCTTTTGATGGCTCGGGTAGCTCTGCCTGTTTCACCCGGGATGAGCAGCGGGTGGTCTCTGGCTGCTGTGGGACTAGGGCTTGGGGGTGCATCATCACATCCGGTGGCCTGTCTAGGTGGACATCATTGTCTTTTGCCTGTTGCCTGAGGCAGCTGTGATGCCATGGGGGTCATGCTTGTCAGGGCCAACCCAGTTCTTCCCGTGTACACCTCTCCTGCTGGAGTGCCTTTCCTTATGATGACTTGTTGAATTAGCGTGGAGAATGCAGAGAGGCTCTGGGCCTCTCTCTCCCATTCTTACTCCCTGGAGCTGTGATGCCCGACAAGGGAGCCCATAGCCCAGAGGCTCCTTTAAATTTAATTAGAATAAAGATTTGATTACATAGCTAAACACATTTGAAAAGAACTTCACAGATTAAATTCCAGATTCAACCCTTCAGGCCCAGTGGCCACGTTTCGGGGCTCAGCAGCTGTAGGTGGCTGTTGTCTTTCTGTGTTGGCTGAGCAGATTGGGGCGTTTCCAGTTCAGCAGGCAACTCTCTTGCATGGCTCTGCCTGTGGTGAGGGCACCTAGGCTGGAGAGCCTCGTGGGGATCCCTTAGGCCTCTGGCTGCAACCAGGCTGCACGGTTCCTGTGCCCCGGGTCCTCTGCAGGCCCAGATGGATCCCACCACAGAGCCAGCACTGCTAGACTTGGGTACTGTGTGCAGACAGCAGAGGGTCACGTCCGGGCCTTGCAGGGGCTGGGGTGACTGGCCTCCTTGGCCAGGCTTCTGTTTCCGAGTCTTCAGGGGAAATGCATCCACTATCCACCATCCACACCGTGCACCAGAGGAAAACTGCAGGCTTCTCTGTGGATGGTGAATTGAGATCATGCAGAGTGACTAGGTTTGGGCTCCTGAGCAGCGTGGAACCTGATACCTTTAGGTGGAACCTGACATGCCTCCATGTGTACATGGCAAAGAGAATGCAGCATTGTCAGCTTGAATCCAGATGTGCTCCCGTTTTGAGGTGGAAGGTTCTGGGAGTATTGGCCATTGGTGATTGTGCTGCCGTGGAGGACTTTGAATGCAGGCACTGGTTTGGGATAACCCTGGTGTCCTGGTCCTGTATGTGGGCATTCCTGAATATCCCGGACTGGAGGAAGGCAGGGCAGATGGGAGGGTGACAAGAGGTGTCAGGTGTTTCCAGCTTTGGGGACTGATGCCATCAGATGGCCGAGATCAGGATGGTGGTGGCCAGGGACCAAAGCAGGGGTGCGTGGAAATGCCATGTTCCTCGGAGCATGGGGAGGACCTCTTGAACTCTATTCCTGGGCAACAGTTCTTCCATTCTCAGGAATCTGTGCCATTGTAATTGAGTAGCAAATTCTGTAATTGCTCTAATTACTTACTGTTAAGTCCCCATGCCAATTACCATAAATTAGCAACAGTGATAACAGTTTGCCTGGTCAAACCTTACCAAGAAAAACCAGTGGACCTAGTTTTAGTTGCCTCCAGTTCCCTCCAAATCAGATTCCTTAGCGGCTTGTGTCCCCACACTTGCTGCAGTTCCTCCTGGGCCTGGCAGGCACATTCCAGACATTCACATCTCAGCTCAGATGCAGGCGTGCACATTATTTATAGAAAATCGCACTGCGCTGTGATCGGCTTGAGCTGACGTTCTCTAGGTGGGAGGTGGAGGTTCAAAAGTTCTAATGGGATGAAATTAGAAATATGAATTTTAAAAATTCACGTGTTATGAACTCTGTTCAGTGATTTTCTCTGAAATGAGAGACTATTTGCAGATGAGGCAGTCAGCCTGCAGCTCTCCTTAAATCTGTCCTAGACCTCGATGCCATCCTTCAGCCTCTTCCTGGGTGTGGGGTGCTCTGCTTGAAGCAAAACCAAAGGAAAGAACGTCGTCTGCATCACTACTGCAGCCAGCTCAACGCACACACCCACTAGGAGGGGCGTTTGATCACTTAACATTTTAAATGCATTTAACATTAAACCAGCAAGTCAGCCAGTGCTTTCTGTAAGCACGCTGCCTGGCTCATGGGAACCTGACACTTGACTTTTTGGAAGAGAGTACTTGCTTCTGTGGAGTGTCAATATTTGTCTCATTTCTTGAGACTCTGCTCAAAGTGATGAACGTAAGTAAATTAGGACTTTTTCTTTTTTTTTTTTTTTTGTAAATTGGGCCACAGAGCTCTCTAGGCACAGTCAGGGGAGTAAACGGCTGTGAAAGATGCCGTCTGATGTGAGCCACGGCCAGGCACTTTGGAACCTGGGATCCCATCTCCAGCCTTTCAAAGGACACAGACGAATATAAAATGCAGATGGGAGAGTTCATAATTTGGGCATCTCTGTTCTTTTGAAATCAAAGTGCAAAGAAAAAGTTTTGCCTTGAGGTCTTAACCCATACTTTTTTTTCTCCTGAGGTTTTAAGATTTTCTTAACTGCTTTTTTCTCCCCCAATCCTTGAGTAAGTTCTATCTTCATATCTTCTTAAAAGATATGGTTAAATTCAACACTGAAATATAAAAACATGCTTTCATATTTTTCTTTAAACTGATGTATCTGACATTGGTGAAGAACTACCTGGGAGTATTGGTTTATTTTTATTTTTTTGAGACAGTCTTGCTGTGTTGCCCAGGCTGGAATGCAGTGGCACGATCTTGGCTCACTGCAGCCTCACCTCTTGGTTCACGCCATTCTCCTGCCTCAGCCTCCTGAGTAGCTGGGATTATAAGTGCCTGCCACCATGGCCGGTTCATTTTTGTATTAGTAGAGACGGGGTTTCAACATGTTGGCCAGGCTGGTCTTGAACTCCTGACCTCAGGTGATTCGCTCACCTTGGCCTCCCAAAGTGCTGGGATTGCAGGCACGAGCCACCACACTCGGCCTGGGATATTCTTGATTATAATTGTAACATATCCCTTTAATAAAAACAAAACAGAACAGCAACAACAACAAAACAGCTGTCTGAAAAGTCTCGAAATTAAAGAGCTCACTTGGACAGGGCTTTGGACACCAGTTGAATGGCCCAGCACACCATAGTTACATGGGCCACTCGGCCTGTTAGGTCCTTAGGGTATTTGAAGTCATATGGATATTTGCATTTCTGCCTCTGGATATCGTGTTAGTATTCGGCTAGTGTTTGAGGGCCAGGCTCAGATCCGGGAAAACAAGAGCCCCTGCCCTCACGGCACTTCTCTTCCATGTGTGTGTGTTAGGAAAATAGAAAGCATAAGATATTTTTTTCAATGAGCTGGGAAGATGGAAAAACAAGCTTAAGATGTTTACTTGTTCAGAAGAAGGGAAGTGCAAGGAACACTCAGCTTTGTTGCTGCTGAAGGAGGCCCCTGGTGGAGGCTGTTTCAGAGGTGGGGTTTCTCTGAGAAAGGTGGTAAGAGGCAAATAGGATGCCCCATGTGGTTTGCCAGAGATGGGGAAAGTTAGTATCCCCAAAACAGCTTCAGCATTCTGGCAAGGCTTTGGAAAACCAGCTACGGTGTAGGACCTTGTTGGCCGCTGGGTAGAAGGAAAACATTGCTGGTCCTGAGGACTGTACTGTTGTTCCACTGCTATAAAGAACTATCTGAGGCTGGGTAATAAGGAAAAAAAATGTTTAATCGGCATACAGTTCTGTGGGTTGTACAGGCTTCTACATCTGGGGAAACTTACAATCAGAGTGGAAGGTGAAGGGGAGGCCGGCATGTCTTCACATGGCTGGAAGGGGAGAGAGAGTGAAGGGGAAGGTGCCATGCACCTCCAAACAACCAGATCTCAGGAGAACTATCATGAGGACAGCACTTGGGGGATTGTGCTAAACCATTAGAAACCACCCCCATGAGTCAATCACCTCCCACCAGGGCTCACCTCCAACATAGGGTTAGAGTTCAGCATGAGATTTGGGTGGGGACACACAGCCACACCATGTCAGGCTTCCCATTCTTCTCCTGCACGTGCTTCGCAAATGGTTCTGTCATTGGTTTTTGTTTCTGTTGATACACAATATACGTACATATTTTCAGAGTGCATGTGATACCTTGATTCACCCCTATATTGATGAAATCTGTGTACTTGGGATGTCTTTTACTTTAAATAGTTTCTTTTCCTTGTGCTGGTTATGTTAAGTTATTCTCTCCTAGCTGTTTTGAAATACACAGTAGATGACCCACTGCCATCCCCCTGCTGATTTATCAATAGTAGGTCTCCTGTTCCCATTAGGCTGTGTGTTTGTGCACATTACCAGCCTCTGCCCATCCTGCTTATGAGTGGGCTCTGCTGGGCCCTGTTGACCACCTACTTTTGGCCTCCATGAGATCTGCTCTCAGCTCCTGCTTATGAGTGAGAACATGCGCCGTTTCCTTGCTTGACTCGTTTGCTTAACGTAATGTCCTCCAACTCCATCCATGCTGCCGCGGATGACAGGGCTCTCCGCTGTGTGGTGGAGTATTGCTCCTGTGTGTGTTCGGGCCACGTTCCCTTCATCCCCTGTTGACGGGCACTCAGGTGATTCCAGACCTTGGCTACTGTGGATGGAAGCTGAGAGCAGTCACTGGCTTTATACTCGGGGGACGTGAGCCACTTTGATGTTCTCAGGCAGCCTATCCCCAAAGCGATCCGTAGAATGCCGCATTCGTTTGTACTCATGGCTTCTTCCACTAGGATGAACAGCTGGGAAGGGGCTTTGAGTGAATGCTTGGGTTTCTGTCTTTAACTGGCACCCAGCTACACTGGCCAAGTAGGGGTCCCAGTGACCCTGGACACTACCTCACATAAGGTCCAAAGATGCAGTTAGGTTCTTTTTTTAACTTAAAAAAAAATGCTTTTGACCTGGGTAAGCTATGGCATTATCAGTTAGAGTTTTTCATATTGGAAAGGTGTATATTTTATTTTCTAAGAAGGAAGGAAATCCTGTTAAATACTCTAACCACAGATTAAATCATGTCAAGGAAAGAGGTACTATTTTGGGGGAAAATGACCCCTTCATGTCAAAGATCAAGGAGATGACTTACATTGTTTAATTGAGTTAATTATGAAATCTTAAGTGGTTTTAAGAAGATGAGCTGTGGATCCTACAAGACATGAGACTGATACTGATTTAATGTTAGTCAGCCCTGACAGAATGTGGCTAATATTTAAAGCTTGCTCCAGTATTGCTTGATAGATTGTAAGTTAATGTAAAGATCTGTTTGACGCTTTTCTTTTACAAAATATTATTGAGAAAAAGTTTGACAGCCAAGGAACGGCCTTCAACCAATTTCTTCCTAATTTCTATCACCAGAAAATTTTGTCCTGTTAATTCCAGAATTTACTTTTGGAAAGTTCCCGTAAGGAGAGCAGAGGTATTGGTGGTTGAATGGTGACTTGAATTTAGGCGAAGATTGTTAAATATTTCATAGTCACGTTTTTCTTGGTGGTTTTAGCAATTTTATATTAAACTTAGAACTGTGAGTCAAACCAAATGTGTTGTTTTGCTTTTGTGATACTCCTTTGTATGACTATACTGGTAAAGAATGATAAAATGTGTATTGGGTATTTTTTCTGTGTAGATATTAGGATTTTTAGGGGAACAAATTAATCATTCTTCTAATATACACTGTGCTGTGTGTTGGGTCCTTTGTATATTAGTTGAATCACTCTAATGAGGACCACTTGAAAGTCTGTTTCTATAGCAGATCTTTTATATGTTGACTTGTGTTATGCAAAATCCTTCATCCTCTAAGAAGACTAAGCAATGGGTTGGAGGAGAGATTTAATCACCCATTAGGTCTATTCCGAATGCCCAGAATTGAATGCAAGTACTAATTATGTTTTTGAAGTGGTGTGTGTGTGTATGGGTGTGTGTGGTGGACTCCTTTTTAGGTCATGGGAGGGAGGTAAAGCGAAGATGAGATTTGCTGATGAACATTTGTGCATATCCTACTGGAGAAGTCATATGACTTGACTGCACCTGCGTACTCTGATTTTGGTTTCGTTAGTGTCCGTAGCCACAAGCCTTAACTGCCTCTGGGACCCACCCTGAGGGGCTGTGGTGAGGGTTATTACAGAGTCGTGCGTCTTAGTGAAGGGCACAAACGGCCTTGTGGGCCTACTTTGGCTTTGTTTGAACGTCTAGATTGTTAAACTAAGTTTAACATTTTGAGGATTATAAATTGTGATTCTTGTCTAAGAAGAGGTTTCTGTTGTCTCTGAAGACAGGAGCCCCAATACAGATGGTCCCTGGCTCCCAATTGTTACATATCTGATTTTTTTCTTTCAACCTTGTGATGGTGTGAACTAGTCACACTCAGTGCATTGTTTGGCCCAAGATGGGCTGCCTCTGGATGAACCCGTTGTAAGTTGAAACTATGATGTCAAATGCACTTTCTATTTAGGATATTTTCAGCTTACGCTGGGTTTATTGGAACAGTTTCATCCCATGGTAAGTCAGGGAGCATATGTGCTCATAAAAGTGGAGACGATCTCATAGATACCGTGAGATATAATGTCTCTGATGTTATAGAGATACGATGAAAACAATCAAGTGGGACTTGGAAGCCTTGGAGGGACTCACATGGGCGGCTCCTGGAATGCAATCTTGAGCGCCACTGGCTTCTGGATGTGACATCTGTACCTTCTGCTTAGCCCAGTGTGTTATCGGCTGCTCTCGAGGGCAGAGAGGTCCAGCGTTCCTGTGTTTAGGTATTTGAGCTGCCTTAAGAGGCTAGGTCAATTCTCACTGGTGTCTTCAGGGCTTTAGGCCTTCTGAACAAGCAGGAGGAAGCACGACTTTGTAGAGCTTTGGAAATCTCAACGGACTTCAGGGCCATCCCCTTTGGCAGGAGAGAGCCCCACTGGAGGCGAGCAGGGTGCCGTGCGGGCCTCTGCTGGGCCCAGGCATGTACGGACGTTGTGAGGGCCACAGGACACAGATCGGTCTTGGTTCACAACTGGTGTCGATGGCCACGCAGCATTTCTGCCAGGTACATGAGTGCGGGGACTTGGGTTTTGGGGTGTGCGTCCTGGTTGCCTAGTTGCTTGGAAGACCCACATTCAGACCCCAGCCTGAGTCACCGTGACAGGCCTCCTGCTTCACACGCCACACGGAAGCCGTGGCGTCGGTCACTGACGTCCACCAGCTGTCAGATGTGCGTGTGTATCTTCCTTGGTCTCGGGATGTGTCTTGTTTTGAGGTTATAGTAAACGTTCTTTACAAGGGGTTTTGGATTTTTTATGTTGTTTGCAAGGAGGCAGCAGGGAGTGCTTGAGCAATGAGATCCCCTTTCCAACCAATACAATTTCAGATCCCAGCAGGTAATTAAGGCAGCGGAGCTGTGGGATCACCTTTGCAACCAATGAGAATTCAGATCCCAGGAGGTAATGACGGCAGCGGGGCGGGTGGCAGAACCCTGAACTGTGGCTGTTTCTGGTGTCTTGCCCCGCGGACAGAGCGTGCTGGGGCCTCCGTGGTCCTCTGTGGGGTGAGTGGAGCGCATGAGCTGGGTGCTGCTGGGCCCTGGCTGGCTCCCCAGCCCGGGGTTTATGCAGGACTCGTTAGACAACTTGGAACCCAGAAAGCAGCACGAGGAGAACGGGATTGTGCGTTTCGGGATCCTTGGTGCTTCCCAGTCTCAGACACTGAGTAGGCTCTGAGAGGTCTCGCCGGGAAGACTTGCACAGTCGGCCCCCAGGATGGAGTGGGGCTGCAGCGGGTCTTGCAGGAGCTTAAGTGGGGGTGAGTGTCTCGCAAGCGGGACCTTTCAAGTGGGCCCAGCAGGATGCATCTGTGGAAATGGTGCCACCTAACGCAGGGCTGCGGCCAGCAGGACCTGAAAAGCTACAGCGGGCTGTGTTTCTGCTCTCTCTCTCGAGTCTCTGCACGGTTTTCCTTGGTTTTTGTCTGTTTGGAGGACGCTTCCCCCTTTCTTGCGCTTACCTAGCCTTCTGAGCTTCTTTGTTGAGTATGACAAAGCCCTGAGAAGGCATTTTTATCGCATAATTGTGTTATCCTGGTGGCTGGATAAATGACCTGCAAATGTGGATGACTCAGTAGCTCTGAGGGTGTTCAATATCCAAGACAGAGGTGGGAAGGAAATGTTCAGGCAGGCATCAGAGGATCTGTTCTCTGCTTTACACTGGGGCCCTGGTTTGCTGACAGTCTTCACACTCGATCCAAAATGGGGGATAATGAAGTCTCACGGATTCGGCTTCAGCTGAGAGCTGCCTCCAGCACAGTCTTGTGTGAGTAACAGTTTCTATGTTTGGTGCGAAGGGCGGGCGTCAGTCAGTTGATCTTATTTGTGGTGGTGCTTATGGTGGGTTTCCGTAAGGAATGTAGACTTTATTAGCTTTGGCAAGGGAATCCTGAGTGATAAATTGGAAGAATGTCTCAGGAAATTCTGGAACCTGCAGTGAATCTGGAATCTGTATGAAATTGAGATTTGGATTCTCACGATTTCCTAATGCTACCCCGAAACCCAGTAGTTGAGACAGTCGTAGAGCTTCAATTGTGCTGCCCCGGTTCCCCATTTTAAAAGGAACACGTTGCTTTCCTCTAGAATGTTCTGAGCTCTGAGTGCTGCCGGCAGAGTGACCAGCTCTCTGCATCAGAGGGGAAGCCAGGGCTGCGTTCACGGCGTCGCGGCAGCCGGGAGCTGACCCTGGACCTCAGGCACGTGTGATGCTGACCATTTTCTGTAAACTCCAAGGGTGTAGTGGTCTCCTTGGCCCTTTACAGTCTTCTGAAGCTTTTGATGTGTCTGCACTTTGTAGATTTTTCAGAAGTAGACAGCCTTTTCCCACACCCTTGGGCTGAGTTTCGTCAGAGGCTGGTGTGTGGGAAGCACCACACCCACATTCTGACAGGGAAGACTCTGGTGCCCAACTGAGGTCAGAGTGGAAATTTGTTCTTCCTTCCCTCCAGTCTGGTTCAGCTGCTCCCTGCTTGGCCAGAAGAAAATCATGCTTATTCAAGTCGTAGGCAAACCCCCGAAGTCAAACATTTGTCTTTTTTCTTTAATATGCCCATTTAGTTTATATGGAATGATAGCTAGAGAAATGCCTTTTAGGGGAAAATTAATTTCCTTAATTACAGAGAACTTTTTGGATAAAAATCAGGAGGCTATTTTGTAATAAGATCTAGTTAAATACTACAGTGGAAAGCTCCTTATATTTGATCTTACACTTGGGCCCTGTGTGCGTGTCCGCATGCTCGTGCTCATGACGCCAGGCACAGATGTGAACTACAGGCACAGTACATACTTTCTGGTTGCTTCTTTGAACGTCTTATTGCTTGACCTCTCCGACCCAAATGTTGAGTTATGTTGATTCTGTTCAGAATGTTTATCCCTCCGTCTAGGGTCCAGTCGTCTTTCAGGGAGGAACCGTCTTCCTCATCTCTGTCTCCTACAGTATTGTATATTTAATAGTCAAATATTTATAGGTTACATGGGTGACTGATCTGTTCATTAGGAGGAAAACAATGCCAATTTTCACATCATTATAATGGACTTGTTAAATGATTGTTAGTATAATGAAGTTTCCATGGCAAAAGAAGCTTTGCAGATGTGAGTGTAACGGACAGTGAGATGGGAGAGGACCCTGGGTTGTCCAGGTGGGTCCAGTGTCTTCACATGTGCCTTTTGAGAAGGCAGTACGAGGGTCTGCCTCAGAGGAGGAGACCTGAGGATGAGATAGAGGCCAGAGGGCTGTGGGGGTGAGGGCAAGTGTGGGGCAGGGGCAGGGTCCGGAGGGGTGCAGGGCTGAGGCCGGGGCAGTGGTAGGAGGGGTGTGGGGCTGTGAGTCAAGCTGCATGGTGGCTTCTATGAATTGGGAGACTCCAGGCAGGAATACAAGCTACTTGACCCCTTGACTTCAGCCCTGGGACTCCTGACTCCCAGGGCTGAGAGGAGGTTTGCATTTGTGGTAATTTGTTGCAGCAGCAATAGGAAGCTAATGCATTGTATCTGTTCTTCACCTCCAAACCTTTGAAAAGTAACCCTGTTGTATTGGCCTTTTGTGTGCCCTAAATTCTAATGAGATGGTTTGTAGGAAATAATGGACACAAACGATGGCAGAACACAAAGTTGGACAGAAGCAGTGTCTTCTGTGGTTCTGTAGTTTGGGTCTGGGAAGTTAGATTTCGGTCAGAGTGTGTGGTCTTGTTCAGCGTATACCTGGAGTACTTGTTCAGAGCTCCTGGGGGAGTGGTCTTTAACACTGTTAGGATTAAAACTCCAAGCACATCAGGGCCAGAGTTCCTGAGTCAGTGTTAGGCGACCTTTGAATAAGAGTTGGCATGTAGAGTCTGCCCACTTTACTAGTATGAAGCAGCAAAATCTTTTTTTTTTTTTTATTTTTTGAGATGGAGTCTCGTTCTGTCACCCAGACTGGAGTACAGTGGTGAGGCCTCGGCTCACTGCAACCTCCGCCGCCTGTGCTCAAGTGAGTCTCCTGCTTCAGCCTCCAAATTGCATGATTTATTTTCCTGTTTTATATACTTAGTATGTGAAAACTCTGCAAACTTTATTAATACAAATGACATGCCAGAACTTAGGAGAATCTGGTATTTTCCCATGCAAATTAGTAGTGATGTGGAATTCCTGGGCTGATTTGGTTTTATAAGACATGGGGCAGATTCTTTGCCTTATTTCTGTGGAACTAACAATTGTTAATCACCCAGCACTCTTACCTCCCCCAACAGCTCAGGTGAGGGGGGTGTTACCCCCACTGTCGTGATGAGAGGCAGGAGACTGAGGCTTAGATGAGCAGGTGACACATTACTGTCCAGCCCCACCCACCCTGTAGTTTCCTGCCATGGCTCAGCTGTCTTCCTGCAAGAAAGGACAGACACCCTGGTGCTGGGTAGAATTCCTTGTGAACCCCTTTCCATCCTCCAGGGAGTTCTTGCTTTACAGTGGTGGCTCATGGGGAGTCCTCTGGCCCACTGAGAAAGTGACTCATGTTGTGACATTACTGTCTCTGTCCGGCTGCTGTCGATTGGGTGATTTGTAAAGAGACATTTATTGCTCACAGCTCTGGAAGCTGGAAAGTCCAAGGTCAAGGCAGTCCAAGGTCAAGGCACCTGCACATCTGGTGCCCCAGGGCCTGTGGCTCACAGACGGCAGCATCTCAACAGGTGTTGCGTGGCAGCGGTCGTCTCGTCAGAACTCACGTGGTGGAGGAGCAGGAGGGCTCCTCTAGGCCTCCCAACAAGGACACCAACCCCAGTCCTGAGAGCAGGACTTCCCAAAGGCCCCACCTCTTAATGTATCCCTTCGGAGATGGTTTCAGCATGAGGTTTTGGGGACATTCAGGCCAGAGCCATTGCTCTGCTGTGGTGTTAGGGCTGCATGGCGTCATTACTGCAGCAGAGCCACAGCTTCTTATCTGCATTTGCTGCAGGAGGAAGACGTAGGTGCCTGTGTAAGTTGGGGTTCGGTGCAAGAAGTGGAGACTCTCTGGGAATCTTAGCAGGAGGAACTTAAGGGCTTTGAGAACTGACACCTTAGGACTAGTTTTCTTCAGACTGTAAAAACCTTGGTGTGTGACAATACTGAACATTGCCTGAGCCCTGTGATCCTGTGAAACAGTGATTGTTAAGACATTCCCCCTCCCCACAACTGCGCCCCCACTTTTACTGCAAGAAGCCCCTTCCCATGTGGCTTAGGCTGACTGGCGGATGACCATTTACCGAGGACAAGACCAGATACAGGCCTTCAAACCCCACTTCTCAGCCTTATAAGTGATTAGCTAAACTGCCTGTTCCCACTGATCAATCACTTCCCACCTTGAAATGGTTCTTCGTGGTGCAGTTGCGACTAGGGGGGTGGACTTGTCTTTGACTGTCGCCTTCCACAGAGGACAGTTAGGGTGGGCAGGAAAGAATTCTCTGCTACAGGTCTGCATTCCTGGCTGTTTCCAGAAGTGGGAATTCTGGTGCCGTGGAGTCTGCGAATGGATTTCTAGTGTCCCAGTTTCAGGTGGAGTTGAAATTGAGTGAGGCAACCCACCACACCCATCTGGAGCCAGGAACTAGAGCCATTTTTAAAGTGGCAGTTTCTCCATAAGATTACCCAAAAAATGCGCTCAGCACGTTTCTTTCTTTCTCATATGCATTTGGCCATCTAAAATGGGAATGGTGGTTTTTTGAAGCATGGATGTAGTTTTAAATTTTGAGTATTGTAAACCTTAATGTAGCTTCTTAAAATGTTTGCCTGATTATCTGGAGATTTACTAAACCTTTGGAGTGGTAATAATGAGTTGATCTATATGACTTTGCTTTCTATGATGCAATGAAAGTACTCTAATTAAAACCTCTGCAGTTGGGTCAGCAGGCGATTGGCCAAAACAAATTCTGCTTTTTCGGTTTCTTTAACCAAACAAGGGAGTAGAGTGTAGGCTGAAGTGGCAAATTCATTTCAGAGCACGCCAGAGCCCTCAGTGATTCAGCAGTCTTCTCAGGTGAACGTGTAACGTGCCGTGAGTCTTGGCAAGCCTGGCTACTGATGTGTGCACGTGACACCACAGAGCCACACCTAGGAAGATGTGGTTTCTGTAACAAGCTTTGGAAAACCAAAGTTCAACTAAATTATCCAACTTTGTTACAGAAAAAGCTTAGACCGGATGGCCAAAGACCTGATTGTTTCATGGTTGAGACATGGTTATAAAATTGCCCTTACTTGGTGCCAATCAGTGTTGGTCCACATTGATACTCCTCCAACCTCACTGAATAGTTTGGAGACTGATATGAGACTGTGAAAATCTCCTTAAGGTGAAAAGGGCTCTGGGGCACCCGGGAATATCCGCACACCCGTGGCCATTCCCCTATAAGGTGGAGAGGATGGCTGGGTCACGCGGGAGCATCAGCACACCCGTGGCCGTCCTCTTTAAGACGGAAAGGGCTGCTGGGGTGCCCCGCAATATCTGCACACCCGCGGCCATTGTGGCTGTCCCCCTTTCTGCTCAGTCACCTCTGTGTTGCCGCATTCAGGCTTTGGGACACTCATGAACAGCTCATCCCCTGGGCTGGTGAGGAAGGAGTGGGAGGTTGTTCTGAGGCTCTGTCACTGTCTGCCCTGTCATGAGCTGGGCAAGGCAGTGGCAGTGACCCTGGAGGAGTCTGGTCAGTGAGGGCTCCGGCAGGAAGTGCTGAGGCTTGAGGTGAGTCTGCCAGTCGTAACCAAATGTCTTCCCTCTTATTTCCATGATTCCTTCTAGTTCTGCACCTTGCACTGCAGAGTCTCTGTGTATCTATAAATACACATGAGTTATGATACAGGTGTCTCTTTCCCCTCTGTCTGCGGCTGGGCCCAGGGAGTGAAGTGCAAGACCCCCTTACTGCTGGATGCCCACCAGCACGAGGCACTGCCTGTCCTGCTGACGAATGCCTACAGCGAGTCCTGGAAGCCTCCTTCTGAGCACCTGGCCTGTTGACGGTGTATACGGGAGACAACGGAGTTCCCCTTGCCCCACCCTGAGCAGAGACTGGGGAGGCGGCGGCAGCACTGCCCCCATGGTGCATCCTTGGTGCATGGAGGAAAGTCTGTTCATGCTTAAAACACAGCCCATCCTCTCAAAAGCAGGGTGACAACCACATTTACTTCTGGAATCTTAAAAAAGGGCCCGTCTCTTTGAGAGAAGAACATGGCATGTATGTGTGTATCTCCTTTGTTTTTTTTTTTTTTGAGACAGTTTCCCTCTGTCACCCAGGCTGGAGTGCGGTGGCGAGATCTCAGCTCACTGCAAGCTCTGCCTCCCGGGTTAATGCAATTCTCCAGCCTCAGCCTCCCAAGTAGCTGGGACTACAGGCACCCGCCACCACGCCTGGCTAATTGTTTGTATTTTTAGTAGAGACGGGGTTTCACCGTGTTAGCCAGGATGGTCTCGGTTTCCTGACCTCATGATCTGCCCACCTCGGCCTCCCAAAGTGCTGGGATTATAGGTGTGAGCCACCACGCCGGGCCGTATGTGTGTACCTCTTTACAAGTCTTGCCTGACCTTCGCATTTAAAAATTATTGAAAAACTTAAGGATGTAACTGACAAGAACTTTATAGGTTTCTCCAAGTAAAAATTTGGAAAAGTTAAGTGAACCCATAATGTGTTTTATTTCTATGAGTCCCACACTTGGATTTTTAAATGTGGGCAAAACATCTGTATGTTCTTCAGCCTGATTTCCGTGGAATCGTGAATGAAACGTGCTGAAGTTGCCGTGCGGATTTTGTTATGTGGCGGTGACAAGTGGGGCTGGTCATTAAACAACCGGAGGGATCCCTGTCCTTTCTGTGCTCCTGTTGGACACTAGGCACGTGCTTGGGTGTTTTCTGTGTGTGTGGACAAGATGACGACAGAATTTCCAGATTCACACGGTGGTATCTTCTCCCTTTTCTGTTAAAACGTGTCTTCTGCTTCTACATAGACCAAGTGTTTCTTTCTCCCGCCTGTCTACATAAACGCTGTTTAACAAAAACCGTATTGTAGACATGTGAAGCTGAATTCCACATGATAAAGCAGATAGAGATGACTGAGTATACTGTTTTGTGGAAGGAAGGTTTAAAATGATTTTTAGCTTTTTCCCTGAAATAGGGAATACTTTTAACTTTTTCCCTGAGATAGGGAATAATGAAATGGGAAAATAATTTTCCCATGTAATTGTTAGATTATATTTAATTATTAGATTATTCATGTATTGCAAGGGAAAAAGGAACTAGATCACCCCATGTACCCAAATGAAAATTGAAAGCGTATGGGCGAGTTCATTTGAACTCCTTTAATTTGTTTTTGTTTGTTTGTTTTTGACAGTCTCACTCTGTTTCTCAGGCTGGGTGCAGTAGTGCAATGACAGCTCACTGCAACCCCAACCTTCTAGGCTCAAGTGATTCTCCTGTGTCAGCCTCCCCAACTGCTGGGATTTACAGGCGTTAACCACCACACACAGCTTATCACCTCTTGGAGACTAGCTTTGAGTTTGGGCATTCACTGAACTATATTTTAGTTAATTCTCAAAGTTTGTCACTGTTTATCTTTAATTTGCTAAAAATCTACATGTATTGTAAAATGCGTTACATTTCCTTAGCATTCACGGATTCCCTGTTAGTGGGGCAGAGACACAGAAGGGCAGAAGGCGTTCGGACATCATCAGGGTTGCAGTTGAGTCCTTGCCCCGAACACACTGGAGCTCTGGGCTCTGTGGTCCCACAGGGGTCCTCTGTCCACTGAGGGGGACGGGTTACCTGGAAGGTCCCTCCAGCCTCTGCAATTTTGCCCTTTTCAGGTTAACATCTCATCGTTGTCCTGGACAGCACTGCCTTTCGTTCACTGATCCACGAGTGAACAGCTGGTCAGTGGCCAGTGCTGCTTCCTTCAGCTGGGAGGTGGTGATGTGATAACACTTCCGTGGAATTTGGTTCTTGGTGTATTAAGTGTTCGGTTGTATGTTTATTTTTAATCTGCACCTCTGAATTGGTCTTTTGATTGCAAAGAGATTGCTTATTGGATTTGTTTCTGAATATTTGGTGGACAACAGGAGAACCTTGCTTATCTGTGTGTTCATTTAGTGTGTTTTTGCTAGGCATTTATATGGTTGTGTTAGCCCTCAGCCCACTTTCTGTGTGTGGTGGAGTCATTGAAATCATTTATGTGAAGTCTCTCCTCTTTTAAGGCCAGAGGACGTGGGGTGGTGTCTCCCTAAACTAGGGGGAAATGGCATTGTTCTGCCCTCCTCCCTGGGAATGCTGGTGTTTCCAGGTCTCTGAACTTGGCTCCCACACTGGGAGAGTAGCTGTGGCTTCTGGAGCCCGTTTTGTGCGGGACTGACTCCTTCACTTGCTTTATTCCCCACAGTCTTTGCTGCTTTATGACGCAGGGATGAGGGAGTTGGGCCCAGGGGCCTTGCCTGTGCCTGAAGGGCCCGATGCAGAAAACTCCTCATGGGAAGGATGTTCCTTAAGGGCAGCTTTTGGAGTCTTTTCCTACTTTTAACTGAGAAGCAGCTATTCACATGGTTCTATTCTGCTGGTGTGTTTCAAAATAACTGGTGTAGAGTTGTGAAGATGTCCGAGACACCCATGATCCACTCCGGGCCAGTGCAGGACATTGAGCTCAGAATCCTTCAGACCATTCAGATGCCAAAGATTCTTGCTTGGTTATTCTAAAACTTATGAGAATCTAAAACGCGAGCCACGGTATGGATTTTCTCTTGAGCCCCCATGACTTTGCCTTGTATTTTGGGCATGAATGACTTCATCAAGGGGAAAGAATTTGAGGAAGGAGCCTCTGAGGCTAGGAGGGGGTGGGAAGGGGCGGGGGGAAGAGGAGGGAAAAGGAGCTATAGAGGGAGGAGCCAGGCTGGGGTTGGGGCGTCTCCCCATGATGCTCCCCCACCCCTGGCGCGAGGCCCCAGAGACTGACTGATTTTCCCACAGGAAATGTGTATGATTGCATGTCTGTTTTGTGGGCTGGCCATTTGGATTGAGGGAATGTCTGTGTTGTGATTCCTTATTGATTCGAAGGTTGGAAAGGTTTGTGCTCAATACAGGGGTCTCTTGGTGCGATGGGAAAATGTGATCGCAGCCGCCTTCGGGGTGGGGAGAGCCCTCGAGGCCCTCAGTGGTGGCCGGCGTCAGCCTTCGCTTCCCTGGGTGAGCTGCCCTCAGGGTGGGAAGGGAGGTCCTCGGTGGTGGCCACTGTTGGCCTTCGCCTCCCTGGGTGAGGGCTGCTCCATCCCCGGCTCTCCGACTCCTTGCCTGGTACCTTCCTCGTTGGAGGCCGTGATCCATCAACTTTGTCCACGCGTGTCCTGCAGACTAATGCTGACTGGAGGTTCAGGAGTGGTCATAAGAGGCCAGAGGAGGCCCTCGTGATGCGAAGCTAAACGTTTAATGATGGCGCTGTTGAGTGCATGAGCCGCGTCAGCCCAAGAGTCTGGGTAAGAGGGAACCGCGGGGTGGAGGGAAGACTGGACAGATGGGTGCTTTCCTCGGCCCCTGGGAGCACGGCCAGGTCCACGCTCAGACCTCCTGGTTTCTCCCATATTTCCATCAATAGCAAGGGAAGGACTCGGGGCAGAAGTAGTTCAAGGGCCTCTAAAGACTTATGTAATTGTTAATAGGCCTACTTTTATGATTTCTTATGTATTAAGAGCAAATCATGAAACAAACTCATTTCTGTTCGAAGAAATCTTTACTGCTCTCATTTTTGTGGCAAGCAACATTGATTCTTTGCTTAGTGAGCGTTAGTGCCCTCCTGCCCAGTGCTGCTGCCTGGCGTGTCCTCGCACACACCTCTGTCCATTGGTCTCCGTTCACCTTTCCGCCTAGAATTGTAGGAGGGGCGCTGGGATCTTAGGGCTAGAAAGAAATTCTGAAGACCACTTTTAGGGGCGGCTTTTAGTCAGGGCTTCCAGAGAGACAGCCAGCCGGGTGTGCGTGTGTCTCCAGGGCGAGGCTTGCTGCAGGGGCTACAGAGTCCAAGAAGCCCCAGGACCCACAGGCTGCAAGCTAGAGTCCTGGGAGGGTGTGGCTTGAAGACTTGAGAAGTGGAGGGTGCAGATCCCACCGGGGTCTGAGGAGCTGAGACCCAGAAGCACGGGCTGCAGAAGACAGATGTCACTGGCCCATCAGCCAGACAGGTGGAGTGAACCCAGTTTTCCCCGCCTTGCTGTTTTACTCGGGCCCTGGGTGGATAGGGTGGTGCCCCCCACACCGGCGAGGATGGGTCTCCACTCAGTCCAGAGGCAAACATGCATCTCACACAGAAATAATGCAGAACCAGCCATCTGGGCACCCCGGGCACGCTCAGGTTGATGCACAAAACCAACGCCGCGCGTGGCCCTGACATCTGCGTGTTCGCATCACTCCACACACATTGCTCAGTCATCGCCTCGGTGAGTTTGTAAGCTCGTTGTGTGGTTCTGGGGCTTTTTGTCCTTGGTGATGACAGGCTCCCCACTGCCCCAGCTCAAGTATGGAAGGTGATGGCACCAACGGCTCCTTGTTTCTCAGACACTTGAGTGGGTGCTCTGTGCAGCCAGTTTCACCTGCAGCAGCATCTGTTCCCTATGCCGATTCCATTCGGAGTATGTGCCTCCCTTCTGTTGAGGGTGCAGCCTTCTTTCAGGGAAGAACTGTGTCCTGTTCGCCTATATCGCCTGTGGTGTATCTCATGGCTGAATAAGTAGCTATAGGATACCTCGGTGGCTGAATGATAGGTTCATTGGAAGGAAAACTTTATATTTTTTTTTCTTTTTGGGATGGAGTTTCACACTCAACGCCCAGGCTGACGTGCAATGGCATGATCTTGGCTCATTGCAAACTCTCCCTCCCGGGTTCAAGTGATTCTCCTCCCTCAGCCTCCCAAGTAACTGGGGCTACAGGCTTCCGCCACCATGCCTGGCTAATTTTCGTATTTTCGTTAGAGAAGGGGTTTCACCATGTTGGCCAGGCTGGCCTTAAACTCTTGACCTCAGGTGATGCACCTACCTCGGCCACCCAAAGTGCTGGGATTACGGCCATGAGCCCCTGCACCCAGGAACTTAATACTGTTTTTTTTTTTTTTCCTTTAAATCGTAATGGGCTTGTTAAATGCTTACGTTAATGTTTATTTTTAAAAATGTTATCTGTGACCTTTCAGCTTTTCATAGCACTTCTCGTGTGAATATTTTAAAAAGGCCCTTTAGTCGTGGGGGAGAAGCGGTTATCCCTTTCAGCAGAGGGAGATGGAGGAACAGGCCCTGGTGGGTCTGAGCACAGGCAGTCACCCCAGCCTTGGTGCTTGCTTAGGTCTGTTCTCCGTTCACCGTAGCCACATCCACTCTCATTGTCAGCTTAAAAATAAGCTTTTTCCTCTTTCTAATCGGAACAGTTAGTTTGTTAACCGTCACATTAAGGTATCGAGAATGATGGCTTTCAGGCCTCAGATATGACACAAGTAATAAATGCAGCTGACGCTGAACAACATGAGTTTTGAGCTTCGAAGGATCACTTATGTTAATTTTTTTTCCAACCAAACCCTTACTGAAAAAACCTGGCTTTGTGGAGGGCCGACGTTTCCTACATGCGGTTCCATAGGGTGGCCATGGGGTCCTGTGGATACGTAGATTTGGGTAAACTCGGGGCGTGTTCTGGAATCCATGTCCCTGTGTATACAGAGGGATAATTGCAGCTTTTTAGAAGTTTGTGTCCTGCCTTGTCCTAAAAAGGTTCCAAGGTGGATGCAAAATTATTTCATTCCTTTGGTTTTCTTGGTGGGATATTGATGTTTATTCTTCAGTGTCTAAAATCCTGTGTGAACAGAGTTACTGCTTCAGGAACAAAGCCAGTCTGGAAACACATATTGAGATATCCACCTTTTCTTCATGGTTTCACAAAAGGCCATGATCATATTTTATTCAGTTGAACCGTAGGAAACTGCCAATATTTGCTGTTTTTGGCCTACAAAATGGCAAGTTCGTACGATATTAAAAACAACGGCTTCCTGGATGGGGAAAATAGGAATCGGTAAGAACCTGAAGTTCTCTGTCATGGCCTCTGAGTCACAGGTAAATAAACCTGCGTGAGGGGGAGTTGACTGTACAGTATTTTCCTTCTGTTTTGAGACTGTCAGAAAAAGGTCAGTTCCATTGCGTTGGGTCCCTTTGCCTCACCTTTCCTGCATAGGGGACTTGCCATTATACCTCTTGTTCCCAGTGCCCAGGAGGCTGATGCCACATAGAAGACCTGCAGGTCGGTGGATGTGAAACAGGCATCGGACATGCTGTGCACCTTGGGACGCATCTGAGAAGTGCGTGCTTGCGGCAGGTCTGAGGTGAGGGCGTGTTCCATCTCCTCTCCCTTCTCTGGCTTTGCAGGCCTTTGAAGTTGGTCCTGGAAAATGAAATTAGTTAATACTGATTTAAGCTCCAGGTCAAAGTCTGGGGGCCGAAGAGACCCGCCCTTCACTAGGGGTGTGAAGCATTGGGTCTTCCCATCAGGAGGCAGCAGGGACTTGAGAAAGCCCCACATGCCCTCCAGTTCCCTTATGTTGAGAGTTTTTGTACTCGGCCATGCCGGGTCATTTTGGGAGGTGAGCAGGGGATTCACATGGGGGTGTGCAGTATTCTTAGGTGTCAGGTGCGAGAGTTGAATTTGTAGAAGCTGTGCAGATAGGAAAGGGCCTGGCAGGGAGTGCTGTTTACACGGAGCCGATTTAACGCGAGGTCTGTGCTCTGCCTGGGTCCGTGTCTGACCGGTGTCTCCCAGTCTGCAACAGGACGTTGACGTGACTTGGCGCCATCGTCCCACTCTGTGTAGATGTCTGAGGATCTGTGCGCAGCTGCTCTGTGAGAATGCGTTGTGATAATGAACTGAGAAACAGTGAACAAACCCTGAATTGGTTAGCACTGGTTCCACGGCCACTTCTGCCGTGGTTGGAGTCATTCATAATAAAGTGTGCTGGACTCCTATGCAGAGCTCTGAATTTCAGAGGCCCTTTAACTCGGCAGCTAACCAGCTGCTTCCTTCAGAAGACATTTGAGTCCCCTTTACCTACCAGGGTGACCCTGGGAGTTTGAAGATGAGTGAGACAAGCCCTCTGTGTCTTGTGGATTTTACTGTCCAGAGGGGAGACAGATGTGGATGGTGAAGGAGGCCCTATCAGAGGTCAGTGCACGTCAGTTTTGTTTCTTCAGCACTTGTGTTCAGGCGGTGCCCCGGGCCATGTGCAGAGCATCTGGGGACCCTGCCCATGGCATCCCAGGCACAGCTAGCATCTGCGCCATCTTCATACTTGGCCTGAGTTTTGGGGAAGTACCGAGGATGGCTTCTGCCTTTGCTGGAGAGAGTTGGAAGTCAGGGCAGCCCTCCACAAGGAGTTGATCGCCAGCTGATTCCTCAAGAAAGAGAGGTGGTCCCCACATGGGTAGAGCAGGGCAGCATGTACAGACCTGGGTGTGGGTCTGGGGCATGTGCATCTGAGTGGGGTCTGCTGGGAGACAGCAAGGGCGAGGTGTGAAGGCAGTTGGAATTTACAGGATAAATTATCACTAAGGCGATGCTGGGAAAACATAAAATGGGGACTCTCTGGGGTAAACGTGGACTTAGGGTGACCCTGGGCGTGGGTGTTTTCAGGCTCTGAAGGCAGAGATTTAGAAAATTGGGGCAGAGCTGAGCCCCAGACGAGGATGAAGTCCACCCTTGGGATGTTAAATGAGACAGGGGTGGAAACACAGTGAATGTCCTGGGGGGTCAGTCCAGCAGGAAGGCAGCAGAGGAGACCGGTGTCCTCAAAGGCCCCTTGGGCCTGTCTCTGAAAGTGCTGGGATTACAGGCATGAGCCACTGCTCCCTGCTGATACTTTTAAAATTTCTAAGCTACTCTCTCTCATACCCACTCCCGTATTTTTTTTTTTTTAAGACCAGGTTTATGGCTATATTTTTTCCAAGGGAATAAAAAAGTTACCTGTTTGAAGTACAAATAACACCGTGTTTAAAAATCAAAAATGCCAATTTGCATAGAAGTTTCCAAATACCCAGTTGGTTTGAGCCTTGCATTGCAGTGTCACTACCTGCTCTTAAATTTCTACACGATGTATAGATAGCGAGGCAGGGACGGCTCGTACATCTTCAGGTTTCGATTCTACTAACTTGGGCTATATTTTCATTTATTTTCCATACCTGTGGGTGTGGCAAGCAATGCCAGGGTATTTATTTTGAATCTTGTCCAATAACAGCTGGGAAGATTTTCACATTTTTAGAATTTTCATAGTAATAGTTATAATTTACAAAGAATTTTAAATTGTGTAGTCATTATTTTGCTTTTTTTCTAGATGTGCCCCGAAACAGGGTTGCTAACTATCATTCTACATCAGAGGATTCAGAACAGTACCCTTTTGGAGCAGATGCCTGTAATCGAGGAATTCTGCCTAGTCAGTTCACTTTAAGCGTGTTTAAAAGGTTCTCTTTATCCTAGTTGGCACCTGTGGCTATAGTTGGTTTTCATTGCTGAGGAATATTCCACGATGGAAGCCGTAATTCATCTGTTTTTCATATCGGTGGACATTTGGATTGTTTTGGGAGGGTGTGTATGTCTATTCAGCCTTCATTTTTTCAGGATTTTTTTGTAGAAGATAATGTAACAGTGTAACATCCTCTGCTAGGGAGCCAACACGAACCCTGATTACAGCCACACAGACTCTCACACAGACTCTCAGGCCTTGTTACCAACACACAGAACCATTTTCTTAAGTTGAAACACAGTAGCAGAACCTGAAGCCATGTGAATGGTTCCTCCGATCTTACACTTGGAATTCACTTTTTATTACTATATCTGCTAATTAGGAAGCATATCAATTATACAGAAATCTGAGAATGTAAAATTATACGTTTATAACAGAAAAAACCTTATTTAATAGCCCAGAACACATGGCTATGTTTTTCCCTCATGCCCCACCACTGTTTTCTTTGTTTGAAATGGGAAATGACACTTGAATGCGGTTTTCTAGCCACTGTTAGACTGGCATAGTTCTTCAGAGACAGAGGATGTAAAGCACATGGAGAATTTCTGTTTGTGGAATGTGATTTCCCGGTCGCCTCATTCAGGTTACCACCGCCTTCCCCTCTGGCCGCCTGCACCGTGGGATGTCTGAGAAGGTCCCTGTTTCATCCTCTGGAAATTCTGAAAAGGAAGGAGAGGAGGGCGTGCAGGGTGTGGTGCATTTGTGTTGGTCCTTCCAGCTTTTATTTGGAGTCTCGGCTACCTTGGTGGTTCCTGCCTTTATGTCCCTAGGTCGTGGCTTCGTCCTTGTGTCTAACTCACAGGCATACAGATGGAAAGGGAAGTTGTATTCAGCCAACAGCTTGATCTTATTCTCAAGGCTCAAATCGACTGGGTATTTGGAGACTTCTGTGCAAGTGGACATTTTTGGTTTTTAAACATGGTGTCTTATTTGTACTTCAAATGGGAAACTGGTTCTCTTGGAAAAAATATAGGCATAAAGCTGGTTCTTTAAAAAAAAAAAAAAAAAAGGGAGTGGGTGTGAGAGAGTGGCTTAGAAATTACACCAGTAATGGTCGGGAGTGGTGGCTTATGCCTGTAATTCCAGCACTTTGAGAGGAGGAGGCAGGAGGATCCCCTGAGGTTAGGAGTTCCAGACCAGCCTGGTCAACATGGTGAAACCACGTCTGTACTGAAAAGATGAAAATTAGCCGGGCATGGTGGCAGGCACCTGTAATCCCAGCTACTTGGGAGGCTGAGGCAGGAGAATCACTTGTACCCGGGAGGCAGAGGTTGCAGTGAGCCGAGATCGCACCACTGCACTCCACCCTGGGCGACAGAGCAGAAACTCCATCTCAAAATAGAAAAACACAAAAAAGAAAACAAAACAAAAACCCAGTAATGAAAACCTGATTGCATCATCTGTGATGGAGATGGCGGATTATTTCATTTTTAGTGACAGGATGAATTGGATATGTTTGCAGTATTGATTTGATAAAGGAAATATTGAGAACCAAATGTGCCGCCCAGCTTGGGCCTCGCCTTTGGCAGAACACCTGGCGGGCAACAGACTGGAGACTCGGAGACCGAGGGGAGAATTCTCACGCCGTGACGCTGGTGCAGTGTGTGCTTCTGGACTCCTGCTGGAGGGAGCTGCCCCTTTGCCTTGCAGGCTTTGGTGCAGTGGAGACCTTAGGACCTGCCCCTCCTGGTACACCTGTGGGTGTGGCGAGCAGTGCCAGGGCTGAGGCACAGGTGTTGAGCCCAGAACATGGGACGGGAGAGGTTGCACACGCCGGCAGGCGTCTGCTCCAGCAGCTGGGGGTTTCTACAAGGGGGCGGGGCGTTGGTTTTCCTCCTTGAATTTGGGTGGGGAGGGTGTCGTGGGGTGCTGTGTCTGCACTTGTGTTGCTCTGAGGTCAAGTTGTGGCCCCGAGTCCCTGTCCCGCTGCCAAAGTGAGGTTTTGCCCATTTTCAGGTCAGATTTCCCTTGGGTCCGGGTCTCTAGGAGTGGGGGGCAGTCGAAGGGGGCATGAGCACGGTGAACGCCCGTGGGCCTCTTCCTCTCCCCTCAGCTCCTGGGTTGTGTGTGAAGAGCTGCCCAGCGGAATCACCCTCCTGCCTGGTGTTTCATTCACCAGAAATCGTTCTCACTGTGGACTCTTGAGTCAAATGTAATCCAGGAATGGAACGTGCTGTTGCTGGATGCCACAAACAGCATCAGGAGCCTAGTTGGGGATTATATGGTCTTACCCCACACCTTAAAAGTAAGGACTATAGTTGTCAGGCGTCTGAGCCCAAGCCAAGCCATCGCATCCCCTGTGACTTGAACGTATATACGCCCAGATGGCCTGAAGTAACTGAAGAATCACAAAAGTGCAAATGCCCTGCCTGGACTTAACTGATAACATTCTACCAGAAATAAGTGAAAATGGCCAGTCCTTGCCTTAAGCGATGAATTTTTTGTGTGTGTGTGAAATTCTTTTTCCAGGCTCATCCTAGCTCAAAAAGCTCCCCCACTGAGCACCTTGTGACCCCCACTCCTGCCCACCAGAGAACAACCCCCATTTGACTGTAATATTCCTTTACCTATCCAAATCCTATAAAACGGCCCCACACTTACCTCTCTTCGCTGACTCTTTGGACTTAGCCCGCCTGCACCCTGGTGAAATGAACAGCCATGTTGCGCTCACAAAGCCTGTTTGGTGGTCTCTTCACATGGATGTGCATGACAATAGTTAAGGGGATACTGAAGTCTTTGGCAGCTCCAAGAGCTTTTTCAGTTTGTGTCAGGACATTTTAGGCAGAAGGAAAAGCTTGCTTAGAGAATCTTACAGAAATGTTCGGTGCAGTGCCATTAACTCGTGGAATAAATGTGTAACTTTCCATGGCAGACCTCTGGAAAGAGATGCACTTTGAGTGCACCCTGGCCTGCTCGCTACAAGAATCGGCCGTGTCACCCCGCTTTCCGTAGGTCTGCAGGTGTGCGTGGTCTATTGCCCTGCACTGTGGCCATGGAAGGGAAGATGATCTGGAATGCTGGCGACAGTTATCAGTGCGTGTTGATGTGTGCTGCTTTCTACAGGGGAGAACATTTCTGTTTAATAAGCATCTCATCACGATGATGACTGCAAGATATTTGAGTCTCATTCAATAGTGTTTCTGGGTTCCTTCTGTTTTTAATCTGCTTTCTAGCACTAGGCAAGTGAAGACATGGAAAGTAAAAACCCATCGAACTTGTAGAGACATGGTGTTGTGTAGGAGCAGACTGTAGCCTCTGGCTCTGTTTAAAGATTGTAGTAAACCTCTTACCTGGCATAATCAGGGTGTAAATTATCTTGTTTAATCGAAATGTGTATGAGTCATGCATTGTTGATGATGAGCCTGCATTGTTGATGAAATACCAGATTTTAAGGGAACATGTCAATGTGCTGTAAGATACCAATAAAGTTCCTCACTGAGGTTCGGCGCGGGTTCGGAGGAGCTGGGCCTTAGGTCACCAGGGTCGTCTCTGGGAGCAGATGCTCAGTGTGGGCATTAGTCACTTAGCCTTTCCAGAGCCGAGGAGCAGCTCTCTGTGGTGGTTTTTGAAACCTGTATTTTGAGTCAGTTTGTCCCACTTGACTCGAAGTTGCCGCGCGATTTCAGACCTTTGCCTCCACCGTGCGCTCGTTTTCTTGTCCCCTGATAATTGCCTCGGTTGTCCCGGCCTGACATTTGAGCCTTGTCGTTCATGGACACAGGCTCCGTGGTGGGGCAAAGGCCACGACTCCGGCTTGCACAGTTCTGTGCCTCTCAGCATGGTTTATCACATCACTCCCGAGATCTCCGGTTTAGAGGAAGAGTGTCCCTTTCCTGCAGGCCCTGTGTGGTGTGGAAACCACCCCTACCTACCTTTTTCTGTTTGAATTGTACCGTGAAGCTATTTCTGTTCTAGTCAACCATCAGAATTTAAGGAACAGTGATTTATGTAACTTATCACACGCTTCTCAGCAGTTCTTTATGAATTTCATTCTGTTGTGAAATTATTGCAGTTTTCATGGCTATGCTGGTCTCACGTTGTGGCCCTTGAAATGAATTCCCTTCCCCATTGTGTGTTAAGGTTGTGCCTGGGAGCTGTTGAGGCCTCACCTCTGCTTAGGGCAGTGGCTTTGCTCTCCTGACAACAGGAAGAATCTTATTTAGAGCATTTCTAATGCGGTTTTTGCTTCCAGACAGAGTTACTTTTTTTCACAGAGACAGCCACTAAAGTCATAAATTATACTCAGGATGGACACATGGGTCAGCTGACAGAGTGGAGTCCAGAACAGATCCAAAGACACAAAAGCAGTTCAGTGGAATTTGAGTCTTGACAACAAATGGTGCTGGAATTATGGGACAGCCGTATGCAAAAGAGTGAAAACAGGGAGAAATTCCTGTATGAAAATTAAGGTAGACCATAGCCCTGAATGTAAAATACCAAACTACAAAACCTGCAGAACAAAGGGAAATTGTGGAGACCTAGGGTGAGAGCTCTTAGCCATACCATGATCCATAATCAAGGAAGAAAAAAGTAGGTAAGACTCATCAAAATTAAACTTCTAATATAAAAGACACCCCTAGGGAATTGAAGAGACACATTTTCGATAGATGGGGAGAAGATATCTATGAACCATGCAGCCGGCAAAGGACTCGTATCCAGAATGCACAGGACTCCCACGGCTCATGACAGAGAACAAACCACCTGACTTAAAAGCGGAAGGGACCTGAACAGATGCTTTGCTGAGAAGGACTAGGGGATGGCCCGAAAGCATCTGAAATGACCTTCAGCGTGACTGGTTGCACCGAGATGTGCACCGAAGCCGCAGTGAATTTGTTCACACCCCTGCTGGAGGGCCTGACTAAGGTCTTCCGACAGCCCCAGGTGCTGGTGAGGACAGGCAGTCGGGACTCCTGTGCGATGCTGGGGTTCAGCACGGTGCAGACAGCTTGGCGATTTCTTACAAAACTGAACTCACACAAACGTAGGGCCCGGTGACCCCAATCCTGGGTATTTACCCTAGAGAAACAGAATCTGATGTTTAAGAAAAACTGTGCCCAGATGTTAATAGCGCTGTCTATAGTTGCCCAAAATAGGTTACAATGTGCCACAGCCATATGTGGAATAATAA
This sequence comes from Macaca nemestrina, assembly GCF_043159975.1. Lineage (NCBI taxonomy): Eukaryota > Metazoa > Chordata > Mammalia > Primates > Cercopithecidae > Macaca > Macaca nemestrina. The sequence continues at coordinate 904,845 of NC_092129.1, read as the reverse complement.
ATACCCAGCAGCCCCGGGGCCTGGCTCTTGATCACAGGACACCCCAGGTGCACCTCCAAGCACGATGCCCAGGAAATCGTGATTTTGCCAGTGTTTTGCGACAACACTCGCAAAAGACAGACCCGGGGGATGGGAGGACACGGAGAGGGTGGTTGCTGAGAATGGGAGGGTATGGTTATGAGGCCCCGTGAGTGGGTTTGGGGCTGTTGGACTGTTCTGCTTGTGTGATGACGATTATGGGAATATTTGTGCCGAAATTCACAGAACTGAACACTGTCCACTTTACAGTAATTTTTAAAAAGTGGTAATATGCTCATTTTCGGTACTGTTTTTAATGGAAGATGGAGTTTGCAGATGATTTGTCAGGGCAAGCCTGTCTCAAGAGTTTGTAGACGATTCTTTAGGGGCCTGTCTCAGAGCGGTTGGGTTGGGTTGGAAAAGCCTTCCCTGTTGGGGGCAGTAGCATGGGGCATGGAAAGGATATTGCCAAGGAAACACGTAGAATCCTTTGAGGAAGCATGTGTATTTCTAACTTGCTATAAGATAGAATTGGAAATTGTAATGGTTTTGTTTTCTAGAGTCTTGGTAGAATAGGGAAGACAGTGTAATAAAAGCTAATTTTGAAATGAAGAATTTTAAAGATTTTCAACAGCAATTGCTCTAGGAAGTCACCCTGGAAATGTTTTTAAAGATGTTCAGTAGCAATAGCTCTAGGAAGAGTCACCCTGGAGTTGCTTCTTGAGCATTGGTTTCCTGGCTGTATCTTCCGACTTTCATTTTTAAGTTTTGCTGTGAGTTGGGGATGTGTGGGAATAGCCATCCCCAGGTGTTGGGTAGGAGTCGCCCTGCACGGGGGTGCATGTGCCCCGAGGCCTGAGGCACTGTTTCAACCTAGCTTGGAACATGGGGACTCTTGTCAGAGTAAGAGTACCAGCCTGGCAGGCTGGGAGAGCCCCGGGGTGGTCTGAGCACTGTCCTCCCTGCCTGCAGGATGGCAGCTGGAGGAGCTCGAAGGCTGCCTGCCTCATGGCTGTCAGCGCAGCAGCTCCTCCTGGCCCTGGAGCAATCTTTGGGTCCATGAGTCTCTGCGCCAAGACTTGCCTCCTGGGACCTCCGCCATTGTCCTGAGGGCCCTGGTGCCACTTTCCCGGTGGGACCCAAGCCTCAGGCAGCTACGACCCCAGATTCGGTTGCTTTCCCTGCCGGCTCATTGCAGCACGAGTGCTCACCTCACTCAATGTAGAGCCTCAGGTTCCTTCAAGATCCCCAGAGATGGAATCTCCCAATTTAACAAGACAGTTGGTGACAAGATTTGAGCGGCACTGATTTAACTCAGCTTCCAGAGTTTAAGTTCCCAAGACACAGTCCTGCTCCTTCCCTGGCCTCATCCTGTGTGGCTGGTGTGGATGCGGGGTTTCCAGAGGGTGGGGCTGAGGCAGGTCAGCAGCAGGGGGATGGCTCATTATTGATCGCTCAATGCCTTGAGGATAACTAGGATTAATGACCTTTATAGGGCTGTAGTTTTGGAGTATATATATGTGCGTGTGTGTGTGTGTGTGTGTGTATGTATATATATGTGTGTGTGTATGTGTGTATATATGTGTGTTTGTGTGTGTATATATATTTAACCAAGGTGGACACGGTTATCACTGCATTTTTCTGACATGAAACTTGGAGAGCAGAGGGTTTAGGAAACTCCTGAAGCCACACTGTCAGCGGGACCCGGGCGGTCTGGCCTTAGACCCTGCACTGTTTGCCCCTCACCACGCTGTCAGCAGACCCGGGTGGTCTGGCCTTAGAACTCACGCTGGTCGCCCCTCCCTGCCACGTTGTGGGGATTTTCCTGCTTCAGGGCAGCATTTGATAGCTTGTGAAACAAGATCAAGACTTACTATGAGTGGATATGCCATTATCTGAGATCCAGATCGTTTCCTGGACCTGGCATTGCCGATGTCACGTAAGGGAAGGTAAAAACATTTTCATTATGGTCACTGGGGCTCCTGAAATGGTATTTTTCCCAGTGAAAGTTTACCATAAAAATCTGTTAACTCAATACTATGTGAACAGGAAGACATGTGTTGGGCTCTAGTTAAATGTCTCAGAGCCACAGAAGTAAATGAGGGCACCTTCCGAGCACAGCCTCCTGGAGGAGGCCAAGGACGTTTGTCTGGAGGGTTTGCCATGAAGCAGGACTTGGGCAGGGCTGGTCTGCCTGGAGAGGCCTCTGCCATGATGTAGGTTAGGTGAAGTAGTTGACGGGTGGTGGTGTGAGGTCGGTGGTCCCCGAGGAAGCCCCTAGCAAGGCCGGTTTCCGTGGGATGCAAAACTGCCATTCAGTGGCTGTAATCCTGGCTTCACGGGTCTGACATACAATCCTGCACTTGGATACTTGGATCCCAGCCAGGTCAGATGGCCCTGAAAGGACATTCGGACTGTGATGGCTGCACCCATTCTCAGCATCTGTAGGGTCTCCTGTGTATGTGTGTGTTTCCATTTTCTTTCAGCACAATTTCTCCCAGCGAAGTCGTGAGAAATAGAAGGAAAGGTGGAATGAAGATGTGATTGAGGAAAGTGTGGTGTGGTCTTCGACCTTATTTTGCCTTAGTTGGTGCTCAAGAACTCCACCTGACCTCAGAGCTGAGCGTTTCTGCCAGGAAGTACTGCCTTTTATGCTACCTCGAGGCCTGTTGAGACACTCCAAGAAGCTTCGTTAACATATTGCCTTTTCCTTTTACAGCAGTTGGATATATTTGCAGCAAAACAAAGGAATAACCCCCCAATATGGTGATTAAATGCATTTAAGTATAGATAGCATTCAGTCTTGAAGGGCCTGGGATTTTAATCATCTTTGGGTCATGTAACAAGTGGTGTTGGTGATTAAAATCTCCTGACAGCTTTGTTCTGCCACGTTCCTCAGTTTTGAATGATGATCTTCCTGGTGTTGTACCTTGGGAGGGGCGTTTGTGTCAGTAGAGAGCAGAGTGGTGGTTCCCAGAGGCTGCGAAAGGACAGAGGTGAGGCCCCTGAAGGACACTGGTCTTCCTGGTTTAGGGGTTTGGGGCTCAGCCACCTTCCTGTGTCCGTGTAAATTATACCCAGGATCATTTTCACTCGCGCCACTTTAGTTGAGCATTGGAGCTTCAGGATATGTGTGTGCCCATGTCACCTGGGCCGTGATCCTGGAGTTGGGTGAGACTGATTCCCGGGTTTATAGAATTACTCTGGGATTATTGAAAACAGAAGCACTTGAGGCATTCATAATGCTATTTCCTGAACGTAATTTATGTTCAGTTCTTCAGAAACATTTATCTGAGGAAGCATCTATAATTTTTGTTTTCTGCCCCTCAGTGCTAGAAAGAATTGTGCAACACTCAAGTGAGTGGCATTATTCCTCTCCCTCCACCATGCAAGCAAGATTAAAGGTACCTCTGGCTCCCCTCAATCTTCTCGTCTGCAGGGTGCCTGGCGTGGCAGTGTGCTGCCTTCCGTCTTTTTGGGGAGAATTAGTCGTGTTTGTGTGTACTGCTCAGCTCAGCCTGGTGCGGTTGTGTGAGTGAGGAGCTTGGATGTTGGTGACCCTCCCAGGCCTGCCTCCCACCTCCCTAGGCCTTGTTCTAAACTGACAGATAAACAGTGTGTTTTGGAAGAGGACAGCAGCAGGGCAGGAGAGAGTTTGTTCAGACTTTCTCCTCGCACTGACGTTTGAGCCTTCATCCAGCCTGGGCACTTCTACAGAGCTGCGTTTGTGTGTTGCAAACCATTCCCTCCCAGTAACCGTGCTTTCAGAGGTTTGGAAATGTGACTTAACTCATCTTCAATTTAAAGCGTACTATTAAATTTTAGTGTTAAAACTGATGTATTTTATGGCCTTTATTTGATTTCTCTTGATTTTTTTTTCCCCATATGAGACATGGCATCTTAAGGGAGACAGCCTGGTGTTGGCCGCCTTTCCTAAGGATGGAAGTGAATTCTGAAAGCCCTTTATGTAGGCAGCGAAATAATCAGGGAACCATTATTATAGCTATGTCTGTCCATGTAAAGCGAGCACGACTCATAAGCAGAAAAAAGTGCAGCCCGTGGCCAAGGTGAGCCCTAATGCTGCCTGTGCCTCGCCTCTCTGCCATGAGGAACGGAAGTGCAAGCGCAGGTGGTTGAGTGAGCCTCTAAGCCCAGCCTGCGCCGCCCTCACATACCTCTGCATCTGCAGGGGCACAGGCCGTGCTGCCATCCCTCGCTCAATGCCAGGGCTGATGCATCAGGAACAGTGGGTACTGTCCGCCCCTTGCTCGGTGCCAGGGATGATCTGTCAGGATCCCTCGTGCTCATCTGGTCCTCATGTCTTCATCACCAGCCTCCTGCTGGTAACGGGCTTGTTATTACCTTGGCATGGGTAATAACATACCCATACCAACGTATGTAATAACATACCCATACCAAGGTGTTGTGGGGCGGTGCTCAGTCCTCCGAGGGAATCGGCCCTTAGACGATTCATATTCAACAGGACCGGGAAATGGGTTCTTGTTCCATGTCCTGGATCCCAGGAAGCCCTTGCCCTGGACCCTGTAATGCCCGGGGTCTTCCTGAGAAACGCTGGTGCCACTGGAGCACAGCCCAGCCCAGCCCCCTCCAGTTTCTCCGCTTTGTAACTGCACTTGTGTTTAGCAGATCTTCCAGGACTTAGATGCTGCTTGGTGTGAGCCGTTTTGTGTGGAAAGAGGAGAGATCCGAGCCGGCAACCAACCAGCCCAGAACCATCTTTTATTCTTCCAGATTCTGTGTCCAAAAACTTACCCGTGGACATTGAGGGTGATGCATTTCTGCTCGAAGACATCCGTGGACTCAGCTGGAGGGATCGAAAGGATGTGGAGCCTCTTCACTCCTGGCCTGGGCTTGGACCTGCTGTGCAGCCTCTCAGTGGCACCAGGGCCCCCTTGTGTCACAGTGGCCTCGGGTTGGTGGCACTGCCCCAGGGTGTCCCAGGCTTAATGATAGTAGGGCCTGCTTGTGCCATGGCGGCCTCGGGATGGTGGCACTGCCCCAGGGTGTCCCAGGCTCCAAGGCCAGTGTTCCGTCCAGCGAAGGGAAGTTGTACTGTAAGGTCTAGTCTCGGAAGGTGCCTGGGGTCCTATCCTTCAGAGCGGTCCTGCACTCACCACAAATCAAGCCAGGGGAGGCCCTGTCAGAATTTGCAGCTGTGTTTCAGGTCATTCCACAAGGCCTCTTTTATTTTGGGCTAGTCAGGTATATAATTCTTATTCTCTGGTTTTTTTGAGACAGGCAAAAAAAAAAACAAAAAAAAAACAAAAAACCTTTTTGTTGCCCAGGCAGTGGTGTGAGCACAGCTTACTACAGCCTCAACCTCCCAGGCTCAAGCGATCCTCCTGCCTCAGTCTCCTGAGTAGCCAGGACCCACAGGCACATATTCCATGTGTCCCCATGCCTGATTTATTTTTGTATTTTTTGTAGAGATGGAGTTTTGCAATGTTGCCCAGGCTAGACTCGAACTCCTGGACTTAAGCAGTCCAGCTGCCTCAGCCTCCCAAAGTACTGAGATCACAGGCATGAGCCACCGTGCCTGGCCAAGTGTGTTTGTAATTTCAAAATTAAGAGGACCCAGAGTCAGTTAATGACGTCTCTACTGGAACATGCTGCTTATAGTACATTAGGAAAAATCATCCAGAACTTGGAAAAGGGGCTGGACAGACACAGCCCTTTGAGGTTGTCCGATGAACCCCTGGGGTCTTTAACCATCTGGAGGGATGTACCATGTCAGACTCACTATTGTCGACCGGCTGAAGCCCAGGTTTCATGAGGTTATGTGTCAGCTTGTAGTACTTTCTCTGGCAGAGATGCGAGTGACTTCTGCTCAGTGAGAGGCTCATCTCAGGGACTTCATGGCCTGAGGGACGGCAGCCTGTTTGAGCTGATCCAGCAATCTCGCGCTACCCTTATTTTCTGAAACGCCTATGAGTGACTTCTCACACGGTCTTTGAAGCGGCTTCATGCCCGCGCTCCTTGGTAATGATCGAATGCTTTTTTTGACCCCTCGTCCCGTTTCTTTGGGGTGATCCAGTCTCAGTTCTCATGATGTGTTCTGCTTCTGCAGGAATTTCTGAAGCTGCTGAGTGTAGAAAGCACTGAGGAGGCTGTGCTCCCACCCCTGTGAGCCTTCCAGGCATCATCCTCTCCCCTTGGCGAGGCGGCGTCCATGGCACACCGAGGAGGCTGTGCTCCTGTCCCCTGTGAGCTTTCCAAGTGTCCTCGTTTTCCCTCCAGGGGTACAGGAGGAACCTTTCAAACCCTTCTTAAACTTGTTTTCATGTCTTTGTTTTAACAGTTTTCTTTGCATCGTCTCCCTTATCCAGAAGTGAGGGTGAACGGAGTTATTCACGGGAGTCAAGAAACCACACGCAGCCCAAAGTGACGTTTGTTTTCCTGAAATGATTTGTGTGTGTTCACCTTAAAATGCAATCAGTAAAACAGGTGTGTTTTGAGGAATGACTTTAAATTACTCAGGTGAAAATGTGACAGTTAAATTTCATCATCTGTGCGGGTGTCCACAACCCCCTTCTGTGATTGCGTGTGAGTTTGTGACTTGTGGTTATTTTTGAAGAAAGAAAATCTGTTGCTGAGGACTTCAGATGGTGTTGCTGGGATTGTGTAGGGTGGACATCGGGGGCTTCAGTATGTGGCTTCCTTGAAGAGGTTCAAATTAAGGCTGAGAGTCCCTACTCCAAAATGCTCTGAAACCTGAAACATTCCAAGCTTCCTCATGACACTCGAAGGAAATGCTCTTCGGAGCACTTCGGATTTCAGGCTGGGGAAGCTCAACTGGAAAGTGAAATATTGCAAGACCCTTCTGGCCCCAGGAGCTTGGATAAGGTCATGGAGGGGGCCTGTGCCGGGTGTCCCTGGAGTGTGAGGCAGCCTGGGCTCGCTGAACTGGTTTTTGTAGGAGCCACAGAAGGGAAAGAGGGTCAAAGTGGCCACGCCTGGCTCCTGAGAAAGCTGGACCAGAAGGAGGTGGGCGCAGAGGGCAGCAGTAGAGTCCCCAGCGTCCGGGGCTCCTGTCCCTGGTGGAGTTGAGAGCCTCCTCTAGTTGTGGCCTCTCCCCTGTCAGCAGCCACTGAGGCCTGAAGGGAGAGGGGGCTGAGGAGAGGAGGAAGGATAGGCCTACTTCTGGAGAGGGCCAGCATCTGCCTGTGCTAGCCTCATGTGTTACTCCTGCATCCAGGGTGCACGGCCATGCCTCGTGGTGTAGCGGTTCCCGGGATGCACAGCGCTCTTGTCTGCAGTAACAGCTTTGTCTCCGACCCTTGGAGGCAAGTTACCTTTTTCCCCAGTGAAAAGAGGTAGAAAATCTTACAGAAATGCATTTGCTCTAATGTCTATTTTCCGATAAGACATGGTCGCTTAGGCTAAATCTTTGGGAGGTCAAGGCAGGAGGATCACTTGAGGCCAAGGGGTTCAAGACCAGCCTGGACAACATAGCAAGACCCCATCTGTATAACAGAAAAGTTAGCTGAGTGTGGTGGTGCGTGCCTGTGGTGCCTGCTACTCTGGAGGCTGAGGTGGGAAGATCACTTAAGGCTACAGTGAGCTGCTATTGCTCCACTCTACTCCAATCTTGGCAACAGAGCCAAGACCCAGTCTCAGAAAGAAAAGTTAAAAAAAAAAAAATCCAGAAATGTCATTTTGTTTTTAAATTATCCCAAAAGAAAAATCGTTTTTTCCTAAGAATGTAAAGGGAAACTGATACGATTCTTTCCTTGCATTGTTTCTCCTTTTCAAATATTTACAGTAGTCTGTCCACATCATCTCTCATCTCATTACAAAGCAGCAGGTGTCTTTGAGGTTAGTGGTGTTTCTCTGTGTCGCACCTTGGAGAACAGCCAGCATGAAACCTCTTACCACGATCGTGCACATCGTTTGTAGTCCCAATTAAAATCCTCTCCAGAGACGCCTGTGCTGCTTATTATAGCAGAACTTTGGTTGTGCTGAAATGTGCATTCAGCTAATGGTTTTAAGCTCATATCTGAGATGATGCTGTGTAATTCCTGAAGCGTTATGGGATCAGTAATGATTGAAGATAATTCTGGCTGATGTCATTTAGAGGATATTTTTCACTTCAAGTTAAAGCTTCCTTCGTGGTAGTCATTTTGGGATTCATTTAACTATGTGCTTTATTTCATAGCTCAAATTTTCATTAGTCATTTCATAGCATAGGATTTTGAAAGCAGATTTGGCAAAATCTTTCTAACAAAATGTTTGCTTATGACGTCCCAAGGAACAGCACTCAGAATTGCTGGTAACTGTGGTACATTTTAAGGCTGATGATAGAAGTCACTTGAACGGTAAGGGCTGCTTTGTGAGGCAGATGGGGTTTGAACCCCAACCCTCCTGATACACCAGTCCTGACCCTGGCCTTCTCTCCTCTCCACTGGGAGATGAGAAGGGTGCCAGCATCCTCCTCACAGGCTGTCCTGAGAGTCCTGGACTAAGGGCTTGTTTTCCTCTTGCAGGTGGCGCAGATGTGGGGGCTTGACGATATACACACTGCAGGCTGCCAGTGTCGGGGTAATCCAGTTTTATTCATAAAGGGGGGATTTGTTTTGCTCCCCTGCAGACCAGGTGCTGTGCTGCTGTTGTAGCAGGTGTGTGGATCCTCTTGGGTGGTCCTCAGGTGGACAAGGAGTCACCGATTCTGATTCCCAGTGTTAGATGTGAGGGGACCATGGACCTCATGTGTTCAGAGGGGAGGAGTAAAAAGTTTTGCTTGTAATTCCAGGACTGTCTATCCCAGGAATGCCAAGCCACTGGTTTTCACCTGACGCAGTCGTAGGTGACACGGTATGGAAATGAGGACTCATGTTCCGCATACCTGAGCCCAGTACCCATCTCCCTCCAGGGCCGTGGCCAAGCCCTCCTCATTTCGTTGGGTTGCCAGCCTGGGGATCTGTAAGCCCAGTGACGTCTCCGGTCTCGGCCTCCCTCCCCGTGGGGACAGAAGGTGGCTTCAGGAATCTGGTGAAGAATGCCTGAATGAAGCCGAATTGTGACTGCAGTTCTGTCTAAGGGCCTCCCCGGGTGTTAGATGTCAGTAAATGACACCTGTGTGTGGATCTCATGCGATGAGAGAAACAGTGGGGGAAACCAAAGCTTGTGGAGTCTGCAGGTTCTCGACTTGGGGGTGTGTGTACCTGTGTACTTGGTGAGGGGTGTGATGTCTGGAATGAGTGTGCAGGTGTGTCACGTTTGTGCATGTGTGGTGAGTGTATTTAGCAGGTGTGGCTGCAGTGAGCATGTTCATGTGTGTTGCATGTATTTGTCAGTGTGTGTGGAGTGTGTACGCGCATCATATTTAGTGAGCGTATTTGAGGGTGTGTATGGAGTGCATACATGCGTTTGCGTGCATAGTATTGGGTGAAGGGGTGGCATGTGTGGAGTAAACATGCACACGTGTATGCTGTGTGTGGGGTTTCTACGTGGTCCTCCCCTGAGCCTGCTCCTGGGCCCTGCTGTCCTGGCAGCTTTACAGTTTGGTCCGTGTTTGATTCCGGAAGATTCTGGAACCAAATTCTGAAGTTGTGATCACAAACTTTTGCAGCCCTGGAGGACGCTGGCCCGTGGAGCCGGCACGAGGGTCTCTGCTGGCCTCTCCCTGGGCTCTGTCCACAGAAGAGCATGTCCGATGATTGAGCTGTGCGGTTCTGTGGCTCCCCAGCCTCGAATCAGCCCTTGGTTCTGTCCCACCTCTGTTTTTCTTGCTGAGGGGCTCCGGGAAGTGGTGCCTGGGATGGCGTTTTCACCCTGGGGTTGCTTCGCCAGCTGCCCAGGTGCTGGCTGCCTGAGACCTGCTGCCGTCCTGGGTGGACGGGGCTGGCGCGGGGACATCCCTGAGCACCCGCGGGAAGGCAGGTTTAAGAAGTGCCAGAGGTGAGTGGCTTCCTCCCACACTTGATTTTCTGGAAAGTTCTGGGTCTCATATTTTTCCCTAAGGGAAGTTAGAAACTGAGTTTCTCTTTAGGGGAATGTCTTCGCAGCGTCTGTTGTTTGAATGTTCTCCAAGTGTGGAATACTCGGGGCCGTATGTGTTTGGGAACATCCGTGTCCTGAGCGAATTCAGTAGGGAATGGAGAGAGGCCTCCTGTCAGCTTGGCCTCTGTTTCCAGCTTGTTGAGGGTTGGCGGCTGCTGGTATCCCAGGGAGAGTTAAACACCGGGCGGTGTGGGATGGGAACGTTTGCTCTGACAAGGTCAGTGGGAAAGCATCTAAACAAACGTTGCTGTTCTCCGGGTCGAGCTTGTTTTGTGGGGTTGAGGGAAAGCTACCTTTCTTCCTCTTCCTCACCATTTGAAAGGTGTCCAGGACACGTTCCTCTGGAGAGGTGATGCGCGTGAGTGGGGGTCAGGTCATAAGCTCCGAGGTTATTTGGGACCTGTCAACTGATTTCCTGAACACACAGGTTCCTGATTAGCTAAAACATTTCAACACGACGTGATAGCTGGTGGTTGTTTAAAGACTATCACAATTTTCCAGTTACTCTTTAAATGCCTGTTGAATAAGGGAAGATTCACATATTTTTCTTTTCCTGTCTGCATACTTGATATTTTGTTTTTTGTTTTTTATGTGGGTGTGCAGCTAACAGGAATTAGAAGCAGTCTCAGCCCTGGGGAGACTTCAGGACCGCCTCAGTCAGTGCTGAAGGGAGGCAGGGATTTGGGGGCTACCTCCTCCATAGGACGGACACCAAGGGCCAGAGGTCAGCAATCTCAGTGAGGTCACAAAGACGGGCACACCCAGCACCCTGGCCCATGTGCCTCTCCTTCACCTTTGTCTCTGCTCAAAGCTGCTCTCCTGGGTCATCACGGGTGATCTTTAGGCACGTGCTTGTTTCTTGCAGAAGTGGCATCTGGCTGTGGTCAGTGTGGGCCCTCAGGACTTCCATGTTTTTGGCTCACATCAATATTGGGCAGTGGTGTATGTTTGTTTTGGAGGGGTAGATCCGGTGGATTTTGGCTTTGCCAACTCATTTAATACCTGTTCTCCTAGGCGCGGGGACCCTCTCGTAAGCCGCATGTTCTCCTGGGTTCTGGGACCCTATCTTAAGCTGTGTGTTCTCCTAGGCGCTGGGACCCTATCGTAAACTGCATGTGAGGGATCTCGGAGGTGCTCCTTATGAGGATCCGCTGCCTGACCTGAGGTGGAACAGTTGCAATTCAAAACCACCCCCCAGAAAAATTGTCTTCCATGAAACCCATCCCTGGTGCCAAAAAGGCTAGGCGACAGCTGGCCTAACAGGTGCTAAGATGTCAGTAGATTTTTGGACTTGGGCCTCAGTTGAAGAGGGTTAGATTTTGAAAGGTGGGCTTTGAAGGGCTTCTAAAGGGCAGGTTTTCATCTCCAGTGGGGCCTGGGCAGAACTGGGTAGAACTGACCCAGAAGCTGACAACTAGTCAGGCTGGCTCACTGCCTGTGTCCTGTGTGTGCAGCCTTGCTGTTTATTCAATTGTCTGGTGTTGTGGATTCCATCCACAGCCTCAGAGTAGTGGAACCCATTACTTCAAGGCTGACCTTATTTAACTTTATCAAAAAGACATGAAAATCATTTAGTATAAATCTTCCAGATACCTGTATCCTTTCTTTTCCCAGAGGCTTTTTAAGTATTGCAACTTAAAAATCTTCAAAAATAACTTAAAAGGAAAACCTCTAAGTACATTTTTGGTGAGCACCCTTGACAACTTTAATATGTGAAGTAAATTCCCTTGACTTTTGTATTCCTAGGAACTCGTTCATGTTTGCAGAAGACTTTGTATTTTGTCAACAGTGGCCACTGTTCAGTGACCATCATACCTGCCGTGTCTCATTTAGAAAGTTGGATGTGGATGTATTCACTTTTCAGACACACAAACACATGGGCTGTTTGTTTTTGGTTTTGATTTTTTTGGGTTTTTTTTCCCCCCCAGCTGAATTCAAGAAAGGGAAACAAGCAGAGTAAGTCCCCGAAAGTGTCTAAGTGGCTGGGTGGGGGATCCTACTATGGTGTTGGATTGTGTTCTGCCAGACATCGCTCCTCGAAAAGCTTACCCTGAAAGGGCTGGCATTGCCCTCACCCTGGGACATTCGTCTGTCTCACCAGAAAATGAAGAATCTGCCAGAGTACTGTGAGTCAAATTCAGTCAGAACTCGATTAACTAAGAGGCTTTGTCTCAAAGGCCAAAACATGAGGACACATTTTTAATTTTTAAGGAGCGCTTTATCGTGAGTCAGTTCTGACGTGTACTGCATTAGGAAACCTCTGAACTTCCACAGTCAGGCCCAGAAATCTGAGGGAAAGTGGTTGTGCCCTTCCCACTGATTTTTGTCACTAGCTTTATTCATTTCCTTAAAACCCTTTTTGTATGAGTTCTATTATAGTTTGAAAAAAATTCACTTAGGTAGAACTGGAAGCGTTTCCGCAGTATTAATACTCATGACCCGTTCTGGGTCTCGGTATATGTGTACTCTATAAATGTACATGTGTGCATGTGGTGTACGCATACTACGTGTATTTCCACTGTGCATGTATTTACAATGTACAGGTATGTACACTACATTTGTGTCCTACACACGTGCATGCTGTAGGCATGCATGTACATGTGTATGTGTATCTATGGTCACTATGGTTATATGCGCACTTGGACACCTATCTGTTCTGCATGTGTACATACATGCATGTATTTAATGCCATATACATGCCTGTGTACGTACACCATGTGGGTATGTGCACATTATTTCTGCAGAGTATATATACATATGTGCACACAAGCATGCATGTACACTATGCACACTGAAGAAACTTCTGGATATGTACACACTAATACATATACATGCTGCATATGTATGTACACTATTGCATATGTGTATACGCTTTATACGTTAGTGTACTGATGTACATTGTATACATGTGCATATGTGTACACTGCACATGTGTATGCATGCTGTAGTGCACCTACGTACATTTGGATAAGAGTGTATGCTATACGCATGTGTATACATATAGCAAATAGCATACCTATGTACGTACGGATGTGCATGTGTATGCCATATGCATGTACATACAGGTTATAGTATACCTGTGTACACTGTATGCATATAGATGGGTGTACATGCTATGCATGCACATACGTGTTAGCTTATGTACATTTGCTATATGGATGTGTGTATGCTCTATGCTTTTACACACGTAGTGAACTTGTTTGTACACTATATTTGGATGTGTGTACACTCTATGCATGTACACCACATGGATCTGGATGTGTGTGCACTCTGTACGCATGTAGTGCACTTATGTACACTCTACGTATTCGGATGTGTGTACGCTCTATGCAAGTACACGTGTTACAGTGTACCATATACGTACACTATGTGAATGTAAATGTGTGTGTGCTCTATGGCACCAGGAATAGGGCTCCCGCAGGGATCCAAGAACACACCATCTCGCTGGCACCGGAGAGTGTAGGATGAAAACAGTTGTTTGTTGCAACCTAGTTGAAATTTGGCAGGTTGCTATATCCTTTGCAACGATTTAGGAATAGTCACTTCATTGATGTGTGTGTTCCTGAAATCATAAACAGCTCTGTGAGGTGTGTCTCATCCCAAGACGAGAAAGGGAACCGAAACAACAATGACTCGGTCACTTAAGTGAGGTAGAACTAACAGAGCAGCTGTCTAGCTTTCTGTATTATAACTTTGTCAGCAGCTCAATGAGAAATCGGCACTCATCAGGAAATGTGTCCACTTTCTACTGTTCTTTATTCGTGGCGTATTTACTGCCTCGTGTTATTCCTCACGATGTAGCAAAATCTCTCCTAGAGCTGTGAATATAAACTGTTCATGACAAATGTAGTGTCTTCTTTGTTAACATTGAAAACGATATGTAAGTTCATCTTCAGATACTTTTTGGAAGGATGAGAAAGAAGATGTTTAGGACAAAAGAATAGAGAGCTTTCAAGTAAACAGGGAAAATAAGGACTTTGTGCAAAATATTTCCAAATTTGGAATTTGAGAATATTAAATCTCACATCTAAGATCATAGGTAGTTTTTTTGGGGGGTTTTAAAATTAGTACTTGGTTTTCCATGTCTTTGGGAATTTCAGTCCTGATGGAGGATTGCAAGAATAATCTGATTTTTCAGAACAGAAGGACAGTCTATCTCAAAGGTAAATTCCAGGTTGTACCATAGAGAAACAGAAATTGCTGTCAACTTTCTGTAAGGTTCTTCAGTTCTTTCCTCTTCTGTGGTTAAAAAACCATCTCTGGGTTTAGTCTCAGCCAAGTTCCTCTTATTAGGTTGCCTTACATTTCGCACAGCTGTTGAGTGTCTTCATCATTCGTAGTTAACTTGTCAAAAGCAAAACTTTGTACTAGTTAGATCTGAGCACCCTGAAGGCAGGGCTTTGTTTTATATTTTTAATAAGCAGCAGGGTGATGGCAGGACTGGGGCCCTTCATCCCATCATGCGTTCCTCAGAGCTTTCAGAGTTCTCACTGCGTGCCGAGTGTGGTGTTGGCTGTGTAGCATTTAAATAGGAATATGAGGCTGTGTGACTTGGGACGCTCTTACTACCTTCATAGAGAGCTTGGTGACAGTTTAGCACGACAGCTTGCACACCTGTTGTGTATACTTTATTACGGCCCCACAGAAAGGGTATTGATTTAAACGTGACTAATTTCTCTTGTTTATTTTTGCCTTTATTCCTAGTTACAGTCCCGATACTTTTTCTTCCTTTAAAATCTTGCTAATCGCTGGTAAATTCGTGATAAACTATATTTATGTGTTCTCTAAATCTAGCGATTTAATTGGAGGTCATTTTTCTTGTACCATGTGTCAGTGCTGTGTCAGGATGGTTCAGTTTTACGTTGTCAAAGGATTAACTAGAGCAGGATGCAGTCTTACTGGAACTTGCTCATTTATGAAATATAGGCACTTTATTTTTTGTTACACTCGAGGTGTGCTCAAATGTAAACATTTTGAGCCGTGTTAGAAGGATATACAAGATTGTAATGAAGAAATCAACAACTTGATCAAGTACCAGCTAATGAACTTTATGTTTGAAGTATATGGAACATGGACCTTGGCAATCAGTTTTCATCTTGACCTTTTATTTTTTTTACTAGAATCTTGGTCTGTCACCCAGGCTGGAAGTGTGGAGCACAGTAGTACGATGTCCGTTCACTGCAACCTCTACTTCCCAGGTTCAAGCGATTCTTATGCCTCAGCCTCCCTAGTAGCTGGGGTTACAGGGTGTGTGCCACCATGTCTGGATAATTTATTTTTAGTAGAGATGGGGTTTTGTCATGTTGACCAAGCTGGTCTGCAACTCCTGACCTCAAGTGATCCACCCACCTCAGCTTCCCAAAGTGATAGGATTACAGGTCTGAGCCACCATCCCTGGCCTGATCTTCTGTTCTAATATTGGTTATTCAGTCTCAATGATAGCGCCTGGTTGTATTAACTTGTTGTAGAAAGCACAATTGCAATGAATCTGGTTGTGTATATACATGCTTACTTAGCGTTCATGGCAGCACTGTGAGGTGGGCATTGTTCCTGAAGGAAGGATGGATGGGCAAGTCGGGGCTTAGATACGGGACTGGTGGGCAGTCACTGTTGTCCCATGGCTGAGATCAGGCCTGTCTGTCGCCTGTACCCTGAACTCTTTTTTTTTTTTTTTTTTTTTTGAGACGGAGTCTCGCTGTGTCACCCAGGCTGGAGTGCAGTGGCCGGATCTCAGCTCACTGCAAGCTCCGCCTCCCGGGTTTACGCCATTCTCCTGCCTCAGCCTCCCGAGTAGCTGGGACTACAGGCGCCCACCAACTCACCCGGCTAGTTTTTTGTATTTTTTAGTAGAGACGGGGTTTCACCTGTGTTAGCCAGGATGGTCTCGATCTCCTGACCTCGTGATCCACCCGTCTCGGCCTCCCAAAGTGCTGGGATTACAGGCTTGAGCCACCGCTCCCGGCTCCCTGAACTCTTAACACACGAACGAGCAACGGTCAAGAGTCGGTGCTCGAGTGTGATGTGGCCTGTGGTGTGTGCCTCTCAGCCTTGCTTTGGCTCGGGGTAGCAGGGCAACTGCTCCATCCCTCATGCGGCCGCCTGGGAGTCCCAGGAGAACCCACTGATACCGTTTATAAATGCCGGGCATCGAACGTTCTCCTTGGTACCAGCACATCTGGAATCGGACAGTGCAGTTAGATTCTCGGCCAGCAAACCTGTACAGGAGTGTGTAAACTCTGCGTTTGCTTCTCCCGGACAAAGGTGAATTCCCGGTCACTAGTGGATGACAACAGGTGTGGCCTCAGGAGCAGCACGGAGACAGGCACCCGGGTGCAGGAAGAGCACCTGCAAGAGGGGTTGGGGAACGTGACAGACGCACGTGCGAGTTTAGCTGTTACCGTGGCAGGTGGGGGTTGGGTGAGACCAGATTTTCTCATTGTTGCCCCTTTCTGAAAAGGGCCCTGAATTGACTTCTCTGTGGCTCCTCGCGCCTCCTTGTCAGGTTGGAGGAGACTGCTCCCCTGGCTCAGGCCCTGCTTGCGGCGAGACGGAAGCTGCTGTTGCTTGCCCTGCCCTCCCTGTGACGTCCTCTGTGCTGTTGTCCGGGAACAGTTCTGCCGAGCAAGCTTGCACTCTGCTCCTTTCTGCTCTTGGATTTCATGTCTGGAAGGCTTGTGTTCTTTCCTGATTTTTGATAATGCTGAGCTATGTTTTCGCAAGGATCACACGTGCCCATACAGGGAGAAGCTCCTTTGCAACTTTAGCATCTTGACGCTCTCAAGCAGAGCTTGCTATCGAAGTTGACAGCCTCCTGTGTTTTTGTTTTGGCAGAAACTGAATTTCAGTCCTAGGACAGCTTCAGCACACTTGATCCTAGCTCTTCTCTCTCACTGCTCCCCTTGTGTGTGACAGAAATCATATGCCCTGAAGTTTACCAGTCCCTTCATTTGAAAATCAGTTAATGTATGCGATCCTCATGAGAATTTTACTTTTTATTAAAGCAATCGCAAAGACTGGGTTTTGTGAAACCAGTGTTTTATGTGTATATTACTTGCACTCACAATGAGCTTTGTCTTCTAAATATTTCATGTTTCAGATTAGCACTGGAATCATGCCCTGGAGTAGTTTTACTTTTCCGCTTTTATTTTTGGCTAAGGTAAAGTTGAGAACATTGTGATATTAGGTGTAGTGAGCCCTTTTAGTTTCTTCTATGTCTGTTTTCCTTTAAGCCAGAACCAGCAGACGGATACCAGTTTGTGAGCACCTGGCGTCTCCCGGGCCTTTCCTGGGTCTTCCCTCAGCTGTCTCGTGGACAGAGCAGTCACTCGTGGAACGTGAACCTGAGAATCTGTGCGTGGAATTAAGTAAATGTCATAGCTCTCTTCTGTGACGAACTGAATCACATTAGGCCCAGTAAATTGTAACAGCAGGTTTTGCACATACAAAGCATTGAACACCAGGACAGGTAACCAGGCTGTGACGCTTCTGGTCCTGCACAAGACCTCCGGTATCACAGCACATTTAACATATTGGCTGCATTGAGTGTTTGAAAACGTTGTGTATGTGTCATGTCCGTGATTTTCGAGGGCCTGGAAAAACACCTCTGTGGTTATAGCAATCTTGATCGTTGGGAGCTTAAGGTTAGTACTGGGGCAGACTGCGTTTTAAAGAATCAAGGTCTCTCGAGTATGTTTCGGTTTTCCCATGAAGAAGAAAGATGTTAGCTGTTCTTTCCTGGACTGTGGCTATCAGTGTGCCCCACCATGGTCACTCACACGTTTACTTCATTTTCATTTAACCGGGCTGGGCTTGGGCCAGAGTACTTCGGTTGTCAAATGTCATATGAGGCTGAGGAACTGTCTTCTGCTTCATCGTTGGCATATGGAAATACTGTTTTTCAAAGCATACTCTACTCTCTCATTCGTGTTTATATAAAATAATGGAATGGTTGTTTTAACTGTGCAGTTTCCTATGCTTGCTTATTTAATTGCGGAAAGATAATGGTTTTATTTTGCTAAAATCTGTGCTAGGAATTGTGCAAAATCTTTGTGAAATGCCCATCTTACTAGCTTAAGTTATAGATCTTTGTATAGAAAAGAAAAAGCCTATTGCTACAAGGAGCATTGTCTTTTACTGATGCAAAAAGCTTTAGGCTTATTGGCCGTGTAGTCAGTAAAATGCATTAGAATGTGGCGAACATTGAGAAAAGCATTGAAGTTTTAAAATCTGCTATGCAGTTTTCTTCAACTCCCTCGCAAGATACTTAATTTGAATAAAAGACAGAATAAAGTGTTCCCATTGAGGAAAGGGGTAAGAGGACTGTTGAGAATGTGTTCTGAACCTGAGCAGTCCTGCCACGCTCATCTGTGATGTGGTGGTGTCCATGGTATCACTTTTACAGAACTTTAAGAATGCTGCTTCTGTGAATAAAATACATTTATTCTTAGCATTTCAGTTTTGAGTTTTGAGAAGTGTAAAAAGTGTTAATGGTTTCTTTCCCTTACAGAATTTGCTTGTTCTTTTTTTTTTTTTTTTTTTAAATGCCTACAAGACTGTGAAGCACATTAGTCACTTAAAAAGAAAACAAAAAAGGGCCGGGCGTGATGGCTCACGTCTGTAATCCCAGCCCTTTGGGAGGCCGAGGCGGGTGGATTGCTTGAGCCTGGGAGCTTGAGACCCAGGGAACCGGCCTGGGCAACCTGGTGAAATCCCGCGTCTACTGAACAGACACAAATTAGCTGGGCGTGATGACTTGCACACCTGTAGTCCTGGCTACTCCAGAGGCTGAAGAGAATCGCTTGAGCCTGGGAGGTGGACCTTGCAGTGAGTGGAGATCACGCCCTTACTGTCAAGCCTTGTTGACAGAGTTTGGACCCTGGCTGATAAACAGCAACGTTCATAACGTATAGGTGAACTGCCCGGCTGCTCTGTCTAGAGTAGAATAAATCCAATTACGCTTTGTCTTTTATTAGCATTGAAATTTTCTTAATCATCCCTTTGTTTTCTTTACATTGTAGCAATATATTGCTGCTTAGAGTCTGGAACAAGTAGGCTTCTCTGGATCAGGTTCTTACTGGATTGCTAAAACTTAGAATGCTTTTTCCCCTCTTTGGATGTGACTTATAGAACTTTGCCTTTTGGGGTGATGTGTTGCATTTGATAGCGGACACAGGAACGCCCAAAGAATTCACTTACGGGGCTAAAATGTACGTACTTTGTAGTGTTTCCCTCCTAGAACGAAAACGGTACCTCTCATTTGTGGGTCGATGATGCTATTTGCTGAAAATATTTTAAATTTTATTTATTTTAATTTTTTGAGACAGAGTCTTGCTCTGTCACCCAGGCTGGAGTGCAGTGGCACGATCTCGGCTCACTGCAAACTCCACCTCCCAGCTTCACGCCATTCTCCTGCCTCAGCCTCCCGAGGACGTGGGACTACAGGTGCCCGCTATCATGCCTGGCTAATTTTTTTATTTTTGGTAGAGAAGGGGGTTTCACCGTGTTAGCCAGAATGGTCTCGATCTCCTGACCTTGTGATCCACCTGCCTCGTCCTCCCAAAGTGCTGGGATTGCAAGCGTGAGCCGCTGCACCCGGCCGAAAACATGTTTCTTTACTGCCTCAATCCTCAGTTGGGTAGTCTGTTCTTTGTAAGACATTCAGGGAGCGGGGACATCTTGAGTCTTGAAAGGCGCTCTCTGTGAGATGGGAATCTTCCGGCTGCTTATTTAGGGAATCCTGCCTGTTGTCATTTACTGTAGAGCGCAGTTTCCTGGCTGCCCTGGTCTTTGAGGGGAGGGAGACTGAGGGGTCATTTTCCCACCTGGACCAATGTGTTTATTAAACCTGGCTTGTGTATCATTTGGATTTTTTATGAAGGAAAAGCCACATCTGTGACTTTCAGATGAGTGGAAGTCATGTTAAAATATATATATATATATATATATATATGAAATATATATATAAATATATATATTTATATATGAAATATATATATAAAAATATATATATGAAATAAATATATATATATAAATATATATATTTATATATGAAATATATATATAAAAATATATATATGAAATAAATATATATATATAAATATATATATTTATATATTTATATATGAAATATATATATACGCTACTATGGAGAAGTTTTGTCCTTGTGACCTGTGAATAGAGTCACAGGAGAGCAGAATGTTCACGGTGTGGGTGCTTACAATGTACATGCAGAGTCACATTCTTCACTAGTATTACGTTAAAAAGTGACAAATAAGAGAAAAATATTTTGCTCATTACAACGTCGGTAAGAAGCTGGCAGCACTCTTGTTTTTGGAGGGGATTGAAGGGAATATTGAGAAAGTGTCATCAACATTAGACTCGCCCACTCTGCAAATCCTGTGCCAGCTGGAGTGAGGACCCCGTGATGGAAAGATGCACCCCTCTTCCCGGAAGGAGTTGAATCTTTGTAGCGCTCAGGACGCATGGTTCATCTCTATATAAAGGCAGAGTGTGAAACGCTGTGGAGGCTGAGAGAAGCGATGTGGTTAGCAAGTATGAGTGAGACGTTTGGGGCTTGTTAGCACCTGGCGTGTGTGCAGCAAGCTTTGCTATCTGCACATGTGTGATCCTTAGAACACTGGCGTCTGGAGCCGTGGGGGCTGTTGAGGGCCCCAGCTCCCAGCGGGATGAGGAGTTCCCTGTTACCACCAGGATAACCGTGATTTTGAAGGCTGTCACTCAATCCCAAGTCCTGGAAGGGGGCTCCTTTCAGAGAGGAAAACACCCCTAGAGCCTCAGGCAGAATTCAGTGATTTTTCTTATAATGTTGCTTAGATTTCGCAAACATGAAACCAATAACATATTTCAGAATGCTTATGGTTCTTTTGTAACCATGGAAACAAAGTAAGTTGCAGTCGATGGACAGTTTGCGGAAGCTGAACTGCCTTCATCGTGAGCACGGTGCTCTCCCTACCGCCCTGGGCCTTGCTCCGGTTTGCTGGGGAGGCTTTGCAGGGCCTCTTGGCTGGGATACCTCTCTCATGTCCCATGTTGCTACCCCGGTCACAGCCATACTGCTGGGCACCTGCGACGTGAGGTCACTGAGTGGACACGGAGCCGCGGGGCAGCAGTTGGTCAGGAGGTGGCATCCACATGGTCCGAAACAGGTTTCTGTTCATTAAGAATGATCATTGCAATAAAAACAGAGTGAAAGAAAACTCTACTGACCTGAGAATGCGTCCGCTGAGTTGCATAGGGAAGTGCAGTGAGGAAGGTGAGGGCTGAAAGGAAATGAGGGAGGGAGAGGAAAGGAGAGAAGGGAAGCGAAAGGGGGAGGGCAGATGGGAGTGAAGAGGGAGATGGAGGAGGAAGAAGAGAGAGGGCGGTGGGCAGGAGCCTGGGAAATGTGTCCCAGAGCCGGTTCCTGACCGTCGTGGGTGCGTCAGAGCTGATCTTCCAGGAGAGGTGGCCTGGGAGGGCTGACCCTTAGGAAGTGAGGGCCAGGGGGAGCTGATTTTTTGGCCCTCAGCGGGGCTGTTGTTGACCTGAGATACAGTCGATAGTTTTCCTGAAGAGATCGTCTGCACAGCCACCGTTTGCTGCCAGGTTGGAGACAGAAGTGCTCCTCCCCATGGATTCTTTCTAGTTTGTGGATTTTTCCCAGTTTACCTGAGCAGCCTGTCACTGGAAATGTCGGGGATTACTAACATGTCTCCATTCTACAGAGCAGTCGACCAGCTTCCAATCCTGTAGTTGTTGGGGGCACCATTCCGGTCCTGTCAGTGCCGGCCCCGCGTGGAAGCCGCAGCCCGAGGCGCTGGGAAACCTGCGGGGCTCTCACTGCCAGGAAAGATGTCCTTAGGGCAGAACCTGGCGAGGAGGGGGTGCTGCTGTTGCAGCAGTACATGGAATTTCAAATGACAAATGAAACAAGCTTTTAATTATGACCAGAGCCCTATGCTCTGTGTTTCTTCAAATGGAAATGTTGTGCTGAAATGAAATTGCTGTTAATCGGTTGCCTCATGCAAGACGCAAGACGGAGGGCTGGGAGCAAAGTAGAACGTGGACTTATCTACAAAGCTTCCTCCTCTCAGACTATCATCAGTTGGATGGTGCTACACAGGAATATGTGAGAATTCGTGTGAGAAAGGTGATGGGTGCAGACCTGTGTGACCGGCAGGTGTGGGGGGAGGTTTGAGAGAAGCTTTTGGCTGAAGTGATGTCAGATGCAGGTGCTGAAGTGTGATGTCTGTCTGGATGGAAGAGCACACACGCCTCTGGGCTGCGGGAAACAGATAAAGGAGGAGGTGGGCAGACGTGAGTCGTGTCTTAGGAATGGTAGCAATTCAGGCAGACCCAGGATCAGGCTCCCACGGGGGAGGAGTGGATATCAGGACCCAGGGAGCGTGGGGCGGGGGTCATGCCCAGGCCTCTGCGGGTCTTGCTCTTGTGTCAGCAGGGCCCTGTGCTTGCCCTCCTTAAAACTTTCCTGATCCATAAAACGGGCACGACAAAATCCACCTTGTGACACTGAAGCTTAAATGAGATGATGTACATGGTGTCTTCCTTCGCTTCCTGACACATCCTAGACTCACAGCTATGGTAGCAGCGACAGACTGGATGGAATGCTGGAGCCGCTTTGTGCCTGGTGAAGCCACATGGATTTGTGCAGTGCTGGAGACTGTCTCTGAAAGCCTTTGGTCATGGCAGTGGCAGCCTGGAGTGGCTCTTGGCATACTTGAGTCTGTGGAGTGCAAGGTTGACTGGAGCTCCGAGGCCATTGATACTATCCAGGGGTGAGCTGATGAGGCCCTAAAACATGGGGGGAAGGCCGAGAGGACTTGGCTGCCAGAAGCATTGTAGATTTCTGGCTTCGAGAACTTGCTGACTTATGGACATAGGAAGGCAAACCCAGATGGCTCCAAAATTGTAAGTCCAGAAGAAAGGTGGGAGGGTACAATTGCTGACTAGGTCATGGTTGCCCTGTCCCTTTGTTTCTGGCCATCGTTTCTCCTCCCTCCCCCTGCCTTTGTGGGCTGGAGGGCCTGAGCCTGCACAGCGGTCTATTTCATGATGACAATGGCCGATTATTACCCTGCAGTAAGAAGTCTCTCCATTTTATTTGGCAGCAGTAGTTAAATAAATTTAAGGAGTGATGGTGTAGTAGTATTTGTTTTGTTTGTGCTTTTTTTTTTTTTTTTTTTTTTTTAGTGTCATTTAACTGAATGTTATTTCCAATTTCACTGATTGAGAGGCCAAAACATGCTTTGATTTGTTATTTTGTGTTTGAGCTAGTTTATTGCCTCACAGGAATGCCAAGTATTCTGTTGTCACACATCATTAAGTATCTCAAATTGTGTTACTATAATACTTAGCTGAATTACCTCCCTTATTTTGGCTTTTAAAAATCTAAAATCTGTGTGAAACACAGGATGGTGCATCTCCATTGAGGGTTGTTGAGAAGTGTGACTTTTGCTGGCATGCTTGAGAATCAGTGACATTATTTTATAGAAACACTTTGTAACTGACAGCAAAGCTAGAAGCTCCTGTAAAGGGCAGAGTAGGCAACGTGTTATGCTTTGAGGGCCACAGAAGTCTCTGCATATATTTCTTTTGTGAAAACTTCAAAGTGTAAAAATCCCTGGCCAAGGCTCGGTCGGGGATCATGGTTTGCAGACCCTTAACAGCAGCTTAGCTGAAAGCTGGTCTCCCATGCGGTGAGCAGGAGCCTACCTCATTGCTTCAGCCAGGAAGATGCTGCCCTCATGCTGGAATTTACTTCAAACAAACTTGAAAGCTCTGGCACCGCTGCTCATTTCCATACTGTTGCAGGCTATCTAAAATACGGAGGATGCCGTGGCATTTTGATTTTGTTACTCCTCTTGAACGGCTCTGAGATGGCTCATCATGAGTTAGACATTTGCAGAAATGATCAAGCAGAGCTGCAGTCATCTTGCAGATAAAGTGAAGTTTTTTCTGAAAACTCGTTACAGGCTTAAATTTCTGATCCCATTCCATCCACTGATCTTGTATGATTGGTTTCTTTTTGTACCCATTTGGGTCTATGAAGCGTCTCCCCACCGTGGTAGAAATTTAGCTCTGATTTTGTGCATGAGTCGGTATCCTCACTCCTCATCTGCGAGGAGAAAGTGCTGCAGGTCCTGTGTGGTTTCCATACCCTCCCTGCACGCGGATGGATTGGGAGGTATTTGTGGTGTGTGAACTTGCTACCCTCAGAGCCTTCTGCTTCATTCCCTGGACCGCTTTCCTCCCTCCTCCCTCCTGACTCACTCCCCTGGACCACACTTCTCCCTCCTGGTTCACTCCTTGGGCCGAACTCCACCCTCCTCCCTCCTGGTTCACTGCCCTGGGCCCCCACGCCTCCCTCCTTGTTCACTCCCCTGAGCCCCCACGCCTCCCTCATAGTTCACTCCCCTGAGCCCCCACGCCTCCCTCATAGTTCACTCCCCAGGGCCCCCACTCCTCCCTACTCTCCTGGGCCACATTCCTCCCTCCTGGTTCACTCCCCTGGGTCCCCAATCCTCCCTCTTGGGGGCTTGGTAGTTTCTGATGTGCTTGTGCCAGCACGATAAGGCTGAGTGGCAGCTCCAGGGCTGCGGCTGCTCACGCAGCTGTGGCATGAGTGCAGAGAACTGCGGGGATGCAGCTGCCCTTGCTGTGATGCTTCGAGTGTCATACTCGATATGGGAAACTGGGTGGGATGTGGATGTCCCAGGAAGGGACAGGAGCCTCCCCTCAGCCTCTGTCAAACAGTTCTCAGCCAGGCGTGGTGGCTCACGCCTGTAATCCCAGCACTTTGGGAGGCCGGGGCGGGCAGATCACCTGAGGTCAGGAGTTGGAGACCAGCTTGACCAATGTGGTAATTTTTGACACGTTAAGGATTAAGGAAAATGACTCTCACTCGTTTGCCTTGCTTTTTAATTGATGATTGGTGTAGCCCAGTAGTCTGAACTTGTTAAGCAACCATTCTTACTGAAAGACGAATGTTTAAAAGTCTCTTCCTCTGGACACGTCTTTGGCTGCTGTAATCAAATGCAATGTAATCAGCACTGGTTAATGGCTTTCCTTGTTTGGCTAACAAATGCTCCTCAGAAACTTTGGTTTCTTGTTATTTTCATTTATAATTATGTTTTAAGCCTTCTAATTTTTCTAGCTTTCCTGCGAGTTGGGAATAACTGATGGGTGCTTAGTTTGGGATGTTGACGTATACTCTATGCCCAGCTACTATGCCATTGTGTGAACACTGATTTCTCACTTTCTCATGAAGACTGATTTCACCTAGTTTGGTAAATTCTATTAATTTTAAGGAAGGGGGTGGAATGCAACTGCTGTTAGGAGGCTTTTTTAAGGATCGGGGAAATGTTGCCATGATTATTACCGTTACAGAAGGAACATAAAAATACGTGCTGCCTTCAGTCATGATGAATATGTAAGTCCGCGTCTGTGACTGCAGAAAACGGCAGCCCCAAATCTTAAAATCGTGTGGATGTACCAAGCCCATCTGTAGGGCACTGTGGAGCAGCCTGCATTAGCCGAAGTTGGCCCACAAGCCCTGAGGGATGGTGTCTGAGTTATGATAAGGCTCTGACTTGGGATTTAACAGATCTCCTAATACTGTGATATTCTAAACAAAGACACGATACTGCCCAGGGAGCCCAGTGGGCACCTGTAGGCAGTGTAGATGAGAAAAGGTTCCAAAGAAGATTCCTGCAGCTCAGCTAGGAGGATTCTGTAAGGCAGTAGACACATCAATGTTCACATGGGAGTGTTGAGCTATATTCATTCCTTTTAAGCAGCCAGGCTTGTGTGTGTTTTTAGGAGCACTCACATAGCGCCCCTTCCACCCTCACTGCCGGTTGTGCCTGTTTGATGTTGCGGATTTCTGTGTTAAGTGTGTCCACTCTCCAAATGTATCTTTGTCTCTAGAATATTTTAGAGTAGATCATTTATTGTTTAAACGCTTGCTTTTAGTGAGGAAGAAATCTTTAAAACAGGCCATACAGACCCTGCTATAAATGTTGAACAATGGAATGTGTAATGTTTAACACGTAGTGTTTAAAGTAGAAGACAGTTTAATTTAGAAATCCTGTTGGAATGCCAACTTAAATTACCACCATCCGTATGCATATGGAAAAGAATGAGAGAGAATGTACAGAATTGGAATTTTGTCTATTTTGTCGAGATTCTGTAATGTATCAGGTACAAGCCTCACTTCATGATTTAAATGCATGAAGCTGAAATTACAAAACTTGACAAAAACATGCCTTTGAATAGTGAGCCTTTATCCTCCTTGAAATAGTGATTCATTCACTAAAACGTCCACCTGCAACTTTGTCAAACACATTTGTTGCATTAGTTCTCAAGTGAGCTCAGTTTTCCAGACAGGGAGATTATTATTGCTTAAAGTTTGTCCTGATGATGTTGGTGAACAGGGAAAATCCTATGATGTGGATCCTCTGTGTGTGTTACACAGCAGACGCGGCCTGCCCAACCCTCTGCCTGTAACTGGGAAGCTTGACTGTCGGGATCATTGTAGAGAACCTTGAGGAAAGCAAAACAAAAAGCCTCTGGAGTAGCAAAAGATGTAGCTGATTTCATGCAGTAAAACTTACACATTTTTCTTTAAAATGTATCCTTCGGAACCTCAGTTTGCTGATGATTTTAGAATCACTGTAGTCTGCTGACAGCAGTCGTGGGAACAGGTGCATGGCCCGGCTGGTGCAGGAGGGTATCAGAGTGGAGCCACACTCCTGACACTGAAGGAGGGGCTGGAGCCATCACGCTCGTGACTCGTGCAGATGGCCTTGGCTGACCTCCAGAAGAGAAAACGTCAGTATCCAAGGAGGAAAAAGTCTATTAATTTCATGAGTGTTTGCCTTCGCAGTGGCTACAACCCTGAGTTTGTGGCACCTGCTGTCTCTGGAATGAGGAGTCTTCCCTTCCTGGCAGACAAGCTCTAGATGGGAACAGGAGCTGTGGTTGCTGGATTGAAGAGGTTTCCTTCTTGGGGAGGTGGCCTTCGAGCCTGACATGAAGGAAGCTGTGACTGGCGGGAAAGGGCCTTGGAGACAGTGTATTTACCAGGAGGGTCAGTGACTGAGAACCATCCTGTTCCGAGTGTTGCCATTCTGGTTCTAGAGTAAGCTTGGGGAGAAACAACAGCCAAAAGCCTCGAGGAATATTCTGTGATGTTGATCACGTTTGGTAGATTTGTTGCTGAGACTCTGAAATGAGAAGCCTGGGAGGTGCAGGTCTATCAGGCCGTGGGACGTGGGAGAGCTGCTGCTTCAGGGGTTGGAGTCCCCGTGCCAGAGGCTTAGTCCTGCAGAGACTTCTGCACAGTGGGCATCTGCTGCCTCTGGTTGATTGTGAGTCCCCCAGATGAATACCCATGAAAGGTACCATGTCAGTAAAGAGTCAAACTCTGTGAAGCATTTGGAGATTTATTCTGAGCCAAATGAGTTACCATGGCCCTTGATATTACCCTCAGGAGATCCTACGAACGTATTCCCGAGGTGGTCAGAGCCCAGCCTGGTTTTATAGCTTTTAGGGAGACATGAGACAATCGATCAAATAAATGTAAGATGTACATGGGTTTGGTCTGGAAAGGTGGGACAACTGGAAGCAGGGGTGTCCAGGTCATAGGTAGATTTGAAAATTTCCTGATTGACAGTTGGTTAAGAGAGTTGTCAGATAAGGGGTTGTGGAGACCAAGGCTTTGTCATGTGGAGGAAATCCTCCAGGTAGCTTCGGAGAGAATAGATTGTAAATGTTTCCCATCAGACTAAACGTCTAAGTTCTGTCTAATTCCAGAAGGGAGGTAGGGTGATGAGGCAAGTCCGATCCCCCAGCGATCATGGCCTGGACTAGTTTTTCAGATTAGCTTTGGAATGCCCTTGTCAAAAGCCGGGGCTGTTCAGATGGCCAAAGTGGCTTCGAATTCTAATGTTTTTACAACCAGAAGGTGATTGTGTTTTTTTCTGTGGATGACAGCCAGTGTGGTAATTAATATTTTGTTAGCAGATTAAGTTGGAAGTCAATGTGTTTTCATGTGTGTTAATTATTAAATCATCAACAAACAGAGAAGGGCTTACTTTGAAACCAGCCTGAGACTCAAGAGGCTCATCAAAGAAAACGATGGACTTGGGAGAACTGATTCACGTGTTTACTGTGCCAAGTTTCAGGCATTATGAGAAGTCTGTGCTGATACATTGTGACTTGAGAACTTAAATCTTGATGGACTCTTAAGAGTGAGGCTTTTTTCTTTTTCTTTTAAACGGTCAGCGTTTCTGTCTCCTGCGTTTTGTCTTCCAGCTGTGGAGCACTTTAGGTTTGTGTTCACGTGGCGTTGTTCCCTGAACCACCAGGTTTGTGGCTCCGCGGTCCTGCCCGCCTTGATCGCGTCTTCCCCGCCCCGTGGGTTTTATCCTGAGGACGGTTCTCCGCTGTGTGGAGTGGAAGATCAGTGGACAATGGCTTTACCGACTCATTTTCTATGTAGCTCCCAGTTTCTCAAAATCATAATTGTCTTGGATTCCCTGTGAACTGGGAGTCAGGCCTTGGGCACAGTGCTGGGTGGCCTTGGGTGCAGTACTGGGGAAGGAGGGAGAGATGAGAATAGGAAGGACGGGTTTGTCAGGGGAAGGAACCCTTTGCCGCATTCCTGTGTCTGTTTTAGGTTAAAGATGAATGGCCGGGTGGTGGATGTCTCCCCTGCTGTGGCTGGACCTCGCTGTGCTGAACCCTGAGCAGGGGCCCCAGCAGCTGCCTCCTGCCAGGCCGGGGCCACAGGGCTGGGCTGCTGCCTCTGGGGTGGGTTGCGAGGGCTCGTGCCAAGTTGCAAGGGTCTGCACCGCTCCTGTGTGACCTGAGGGGCATGGGGGAAGCTGGTCTGTGCTCCTTACCTGGGAGAAGTTGAGCTCACCTGGGCCAGAGCCTCTGGGGAGGTATTAAGGCAGAGGCCTGGAATTCCTGCTTTCCCCAGACAACAAGAAAGCTCAGCATTGCACCTGCTCTGAGATGCCCTCAGCAGCCATATATAGTTGACTTGAACATGAGGGAAGGTGCCAATTAACCCGGCTCTGTGGAGAGCTTTGAGGAGTCCAGGCCCTGGGCCCCGGGCTTTTTAATATGTTCCTTCCTGAACAAAAAACAACAAAAGATCCCTGTGGCTGATGCCGACTGCATGGGGTCGGACATGCCGAGCTTGCGTGGGGCTTGCCCCTGAGTTTTCCTGGTGCTCCTCCCAGCCCCCACGGACACCAGCCTTTCCAGGCCGAGGCTTGTCCTGTTTAGACCCTTGTTGGTGGGGTCTGTGGTCCTGGATCGAGGGCCCAAGCACTTCTTTCATGATTATAAATGATTCACCAGAGACGCACGGCTGCCCCCAAACATCTCACGAGCATGAGATACAGCCAGTGTCGCTGCCGCAAGCTCATAATTCTAGTGGAAAGAGGAAATTTTACTTTTAATGTGCTCGTGTGACTCAGATGCAAATATTTAATTCCCGTTCAACTTTCAAGACCTTGAGAACCGCTGATATTCCTTGAAAGCTGTTCCTTTGCCCCACGACTAACTCTCCTGTGGAAGGAGGCTGGGGTGGTCCGCGGCGTCTGGGGTCCTGCTGCGTTCTCCAGGATTCCTTAGGTTTCATCATTAGTCCCAGCTCTTCAGCAGGTGGAGCTGATTGACTCTGACATTTCCATTATATTGTTCTTGTGTTGCCTCAGTTAACTTAGAATAATCAGTATTTACCAGAAATAATTGATGGCGAGATGGGAATTATTGGTGATTCCCTGACATAGGCAGCCTGTATAGATAAGCGTGTTACACGGTGTCTGATTTCTGAGATGTTGGTCCAAACCTTCTCAGCAACACACTTTGAAGGGTAGATTCCTGTGCAGGAGAAGCTGCTTTTCCCCGAGACGCGGTGGCAGCCCCTGCACTGGCATGGCAGGGTGGGCGTGTGACTGGGCAGGGCTGGACCTGCTCCTGTCCGCCGCTGTGCTGGGCGCGTACCTCCGCACCACATGTGTGTCGAGGGTGCCTGCCTTTGTTCCCCCAGCTCGAACTCATAGAATTGTATACCTTCCTGACACATTCCTGCATAGAGATGATTAGATCTGGGGGCTGAATCTCAATCTCACATGCATGTAGGTAAATTATTGACGTGAATGACTTGGGTCCTCCACGTTCAGGGTCAGGAGGCGCGGGGTGGGTTTGGAGACAGCTGCCTGGCCTCAGGAAGTTTCTCTCAGAGCCTGTTTCTTTCTCTAGCAAAGTAAATGATGCCTTCCTCACGGGGCTTGACACACGCTCAGTACTCAGATGCTGTCTGATCTTTATTATAGTTAGTATTTGGGGAACAGCATGGCTGGTAAGAAAATGCGTTATCTTTACAATTTATAGAATGTCACACAAGGCAAGCGTGAAACCGGGACTCTACCCTAATCTGAAGGTGCTGGTGCTTAGTCTTCTGAAGCATTTTGTTGTAATTCTGGCGTGTGTCAGCCAAGTCATATGATGGCACCGCATGCGTGATGCCAGCTCAGTTACCTTGGAACGGGGAGCCTGAGGCTGCCAGGGAGCAACCCTCCTACCTCCAGCCTTCGGCGGTTTCTCTCTCTCCTTCCCTCTGTCCCTCCCTATCCCCCACTCCTCCTTTCCACTCCTGCCTCCCCTCCCTACCCCCCTCACTTACTCTACAACAGAGGTCCAGATTTTGACAAATCCCAGCTGGGCCTATTTATCACTGGTCTGGGAAAGCAGAGGGAAAGGGGCCCAGTTACTACAAAAATAGAGAATTGAAATAGAATGTGAACTACTTTTGCGTATTTTTTATTTTAATCTGAATATGAAAGGCAAGTATCAGCATAAAATGGGTGCTAACTGCGCCACACAGCTCCAAGTCTGCCTTGTCGGGGCTCCGTGGGTTCCCACACCCTGGCCTTCTCTATGAGTGTCTGGACACGCCGTGGCTGCGAAAGGAGCATTCAGTTATGGTCCTTTGAATGTTGCAGAGTCATGTTTAATAAGTATCTTCACGTTTACCCACAGCCAAGTCTTGATTTAATAACAGGTACTGCAGGTCTCTGGGTGGGCCTGAGCCTCTGTTTTAGAAGCAGCCGCACCATCCGAGGGGCAGGTCCGTGTGGGCTGGCAGGCGGCCTGGTCCTTGGAGCACAGGGTGGACCTGACCCAGTCCTGGCAGTGGGGGGCCTTGCAGTTCTAGAATGTAGTGATGCAACCTGTGGCATAAATAAAAAGCCTCATGTGCCCCCATGAGAAGCTGGGGCTTCCCCTCAGTAGTGTGGTGTGCTGTGTTTGTGATCGTGCAGATGTAAAAGGGTGAGGGAGATGTCTAAAAACTAGGCTCCCAAAGACAGCCCTTCATGTCGGGTGCTTTCATGTGTGTATGTACACCTGTTTGACGAGTGTACACCTTCACGCGTGCACCTGTTTCACGCATGTACACCTGTTTGTGCATGTGCTTGTTTCACACTTGTGCCTGTTTCGCGTGTGTGTGTGCCTGGGCATTCCCCTTGTATTGCGTCATACGTTGTATTTTACAGATTGTTTTTTTTCAGTTTGTATCGTGAGCTTGTAACGACGTCGTGAAGAAAAGAGGGGATCCTGGCAGCCTTTGGCTCTGAGAAACGTGATGTCACGGGAACAGATGAGACAGCCCGGGTGAGGCCGGCAGAGGCCATCGTGGTCTGGGAGTCCGTGCACATCCACTGTCTGTCGCTGTGTGACAAGTGACCACAAAACTAGGGGCTTAAGGCAAAGTACACGTACGACTGTACAGCTTCTTCAGGTTGCAAATTCAGGGCAGCCTTGCTGAGCGGCTCTGGCCCAGTCCCCCGGGTCACCGTGAAGATGCTGTCCAGGGCTGCAGCCATCTGTAGGCTCAGCTGGGCTGGAGGTTCTGCTCCAGGATGCTGTGCTGACGTGTCTGCGGGCAGAGGCCTGGTCCTCCACACCTGGTCCCTCCCTGGGGCTGCCAAGTGCATTCCTGCCCAGGGCCGCTCCTTTCCCCAGAGATGTAGCAGTGCTGGTCTTATGCCCAGCGTCAAGGTGGCCGGGTCAGGAGCAAAGACTTGTTTCCCCTACTCGGCGACTACTCCTGCAGGGCTGGACGACAGTGGAGGTCGCGCAGGAAGGTGTTCGCTGAAGACCGTGCTCTGTGACTTGACGGGTGTTCCTCCCAGGAGGGTGAAATGGAGACTGGACGCTGGGAGCGGCATCCT
The DNA here is from genome assembly GCF_043159975.1 of Macaca nemestrina. Lineage (NCBI taxonomy): Eukaryota > Metazoa > Chordata > Mammalia > Primates > Cercopithecidae > Macaca > Macaca nemestrina. The sequence goes on along the minus strand of NC_092129.1, from coordinate 872,539 downwards.
GCGTGACCCCACGTGTAGTGGGGTCACAGCAGAGCTAAGTCCTTCCTTTACAGATACTTTTCAGAGTTTGCCCGTCTTTAGATTCTCTGATTAACGTGTCTGAAGAGGGTCCCAGGAGTCTGCCACCTGCCAGGCCAAGGAGGTTCCCTACATGTAGCTGGTACCCTGACACCCTGAGAAACGTGACTTGAGAGGATCACCTGAGTTTCCTAAATGAGTCACCTGCCTTCTCTTCCCTTTGCTTTTATGCCTCCCCCAGGGTGGGTCAGTCCTGTCAGCCGCAGCGATACCTGCATGCTGGGGTTCCAAGGAGATTGGGGGTGTGTCGGGTCACCCAGGGAGATTCGGTGACTGAGGATGCTGTCATAGTAGCCAACATGTCCCTATCGTTTTCACTTTTAATGAAGTTCAGTTACTAGGTTTTCTGAGGCACAATGATGTCCTTGTGAAAAATTGGTGATCAGGGAAGCAAGCAAGTGTGGGAAAATGATCCTGCCCTTAAATCTAAAAAATGATGAAACAGCAAAGAGCCCTGAAGAGCCCATGAACCTCCTCATGGGGCAGTGAGGAGACACCTCAGTAATGGCTTAAAAAAAAATGAGATCATACTGAAGAAAAAGTACACTAAATTTTGGGTCTCCTATGGGTAAAGAGATTGTGGTTTACATTTTGGAGGCATGCATTTATATACTTATTTTTCTTTGCTGGATTTAGAATTAGTTGAAATAATTGTGTTTTTTAAATTTAAAAAAATGGTGTATACGAAGTCTAATCTCTTTGTGACATTTCTGTACTGTGAGACTCCACATACAAAAGTGAAGCCCAGACTGTCTGTCTCTAATGAGCCAGAGAGAGGTGGTCATCTCCTGCAGGCCGGTCTGGTCTCCAGGCATCTGGCCATCCTCCCAGTCTTGGGCACACCTGCATCACTGGTGCTTCCTGCCAGACTGTGACTCTGCCCAGGTTTCAGGAGCACCCGGAACAGTTTTCCTAGGGGCTTCTGCTTTGTCCTGGCTCCTGATAGCACAGGCTTTTGATGAAGGACTCTCCCCACTGCTAGGTAAATTGGTGATTGCCCCACAGTCTGTATTTCTTGCATGGGGCGCAGAGAGTCTGGGCGTGGTGTCGTGGCCCTGGAGCCAGCTCTAGGACTGCCCGGCGGCCTTGCCTCCGCCCCTCATCTGGGAACAGGGCGGTGGGGAGGAGAAGGGAAGCAGGGTCTTGCCCCTTCTGCGTCTCGAGAACACGGGAACACATCGTCCCATTGCCTCGCACCATTCACAGCCCAAGCTTGTGTGAAGTATTATTTTATAACCTCCCCTGACAATGATGTATTTTATATAAGCAGCACATAAAGTGGTAATTTAATACCCTATCGAGGAGGATTAAACAATAAGGAGCAGATATCACTGTAGAAAAGTTACTTTATCTGGCAAACATTTATCTACTGCAGGTGGATGTGAATCATGGCTTCCTCCTCGGTGGCTCCTGACGAGCCTGTGAGATTCTGTCCTGTTCGCCACTGTTAGTTATAAGCTACACCTTTCCTTCTATGATGTTAGTTACAAGCTCTACCTTTCCTTCTATGATGTTAGTTATAAGCTCTACCTTTCCTTCTATGATGTTTATTTCTTGCCTGTTCACCACTGTTACAGTTATAAGCTATACTTTTCCTTCTGCGATGTGTGTTTCTTGCCTATTCACCACTGTTCGTTACAAGCTATACCTTTTCTTCTGTGCTGTATATTTCTTGAAGGCATGGACTAAATCCTAATTCCACAGTATTTGATGAACACGCTCAAGAGATACTTGTTTGAATGAATGGATTAATGGAAAATAGAAGTGGTGACTTCACTTTTAATTCATTATGTCAAACTTTGTTTACATGGAAAATTTTATGGTCCTTTGGATAAACAGGGTCTCTGTGCAGGGTTGTTAGAGATTGTGAGAGTGCCTCAAATGGCTCTGTGGCTCTAGGCCCACAAAGGTCTTCAGGGACTTGGTGGCGGCACCTGTGTTGAAAACTGAGTTCTGCAAATCCATTCGAGTGACCTGCCAGCACACACAATCCTACTTCCCAATTGATTTCTGCACAGAGGCTTCTCCTGAATGCCCCAGGTGAATGTGGGTTTAGCCAGCACTGCTGGGCTTCCACAGCAAGCCAGGGTGCTGCAGGGATGAGAGAGAAGAGGGGTAGGACCAGGATCTTCCTGGGACCCAGTCCCCGTGTGGGGACGCTGCCTGGCCTGGCTCTTCTGTGGGAGGTCAGGGAAATGATGGCATGGAGGGACTGTTGGCATGAGCTGCTTGCTCAAACGTAGATCCCAGTTCTGTGTGAGAGGAAAAATAGAAATTTATGTGGATATCATCAGTAACATAGCAAATATGGGCTTCTTCCCTAGGGTGGCTGACCCTCTTGCTCATCTGCTGAGCAAAGGCCAGGCCGGACCTTCTGGGCCTCCACAGTGAGCTTTTCCCAAGCTCTGTCCACTCCGTGGAGATGGCCGCAGCCAGGGCAGACAATGGGGTGTTTGCCACTTTTTGTTTTCTTTTTCGAGACGGAGTCTTGCTCTGTTGCCCAGGCTGGAGTACAGTGGTGTGATCTCGGCTCAGTGCAAGCTCCGCCTCCCAGGTCACGCCATTCTCCTGCCTCACCCTCTCAAGTGGCTGGGACCACAGGTGTCTGCCACCACACCAGGCTAGGTTTTTGCGTTTTTAGTAGAGACGAGGCTTCACCGTTTTAGCCAGGATGGTCTCAATCTCCTGACCTTGTGATCCACCCGCCTCGGCCTGCCAAAGTGCTGGGATTACAGGCATGAGCCACCACACCCGGCCAGGTATTTGTCGGTTTTTGAAAGCTACATTTAAAGAATGAAATAGACTGAACAGAATTACTTCCTTTTGAATGTTTAATACTTAATCTACCAGAACACTTAAATACAGTTAATGTATTCAAATAATAAGAAAGAACTTTCCCTCCGTTTCCAAAGCAAAAGTATAAACAATCTTTTACTTGGCAGGGATTTCACTATGTTTCTTAAAAGCCAGCAAGCACTTTTCCTGAAATAGACCCGTCTCTTCCTCTGCATAGATCCTATGAACATTTTAGCTACATTTCTGCTATATCTTGATGTGTGATAGATTATAGAAAATTCCTTGCTACTGGAACTTCATGATGCTTTCCTTTTAAACATCAAATAGAAAGTATGGATAGTAAATCTCAGATTAGTTGCCATTCTTGGTCTTGGTAGAGCTGCCACCAACAGCCTCTGTCAATTACAACAGAGTATGTCTCCCTAGCAACTAGGTTTAGATTGCAGACCAAGCCACGATCACCCAGGATTCAGTGCAACGTCTTCCAAAGCTGTAGCCACTGCTCCTGGAAAAGATTTGAGAAGCCCTCCCTTTGATGCCTGTGCATGGCTGTTCTCAGATCACAGCAGCTGCAGCAGCATCTCGGAGGATGCCGGCAGGGGTGTCCTGGGTACTGACTCCACGGCAGGGGCCTGCAGTATCTGAATGAAATGGCCGTGACACTGTGCACCCTAGAGGAGTCCACAGCCACGTTTCAAAGGTGCAGTGGCCCGAGGTGAACCCCAGAGCACTGAGGAGCCTGGAGTTGACCTGTCACAACTCCATTGAGAGAACTGACTGAATTCCGTACCTGTGCGGGCAAAAGATGGCTATTTGCGCTTGGCTCCTTCCCAGGACAGGGCAAGGGAGGTTGTCTGTACAGCTAGTGGGAGCTTGACTCTGTTCACACTCGGGGCTGAGTCACTCTCCTTTCTGTGAGCCCAGGGAAGATAGACATGCCTAGCTTTCCTGGAAGAGGGCCCTGATGAGTCGAAGCTGAGCTTCAAGATGGTCGGTGTTGTAGTGTGCCTGGCGGGTTCCGAGTCGGTGTGTGCTGAGTGGGGACCTGGCTGCTGCTGTCGCTATTGGGCTCAGCAGACGCTGCGGGGGACGTGGCTCCTGTGGTACTTGGTTTTCTCCTCACAGAGGTGGGTTTCCCTGCGGTGAAGGTGTTGGTGCTGTGACAGGCAGCCTGGCAGGAGGAAAGGTGCTCGTGGGGTTGTGCCCCGAGGCCCTCTTCCTCTTGAGGAGCAGGAAGTGGGTTTGGGACCCAGCTTACCGCTGCGCTCCCTTGCTAGGTTCTTGGCCTCGGGGGCCAGGAGAAGCTGAGTGCAGGGCTGAAACCTGGACCCCTTCCACAGCCTCCGCGGCACTTGTGGTGGTATGCGGGACATGGCCCTTGGAACTCCAAGCCCTACCCTGGCATGCCCGCCCGTTGGGGCGTCTCGGGCACCTGCTGTGTGCTAGGCTCCGTGGTGGGGTGGGCGGTAGCAAGGGCTGTGGGGTAGAGGGGACACGGTACGTAGATGATGATGAGAAGCATCAGGGAGGCAGTCAAAGCACAGCTCAGACTTGCAAGGAGGGGACTGGCTGTGGGTGTTGGGGCTCAGGGAGCTGCCTCTGCCCAGAGCCACAGTGGCCAGTGAGGGCAGAGCAGGGGACCGAGGCCCAGGGAAGCCGTGTGTATGGTTCGCATCAGGTGTGCGGGTCTGCCGGGCTGTGCGGCCCTTCTCAGTCCTGGCTGGGCCTGGGGTCCCAGAGGGAACGGAGGGTCTTTGCATCTCCCTCCTCTTGCTTCCCTGCTGCTTCCTGGTCAAGGGATGCTTCTTTATTGCAACTCTGGCAGTTATTCTGCATATTAAGAGGAGTTTCACAAAATCATAGGGGGAGAGGCGGACTAGGGATTCATTTTTTTTTCTCCCCCTGATTTTATACGGAGGCTTCTACTATCCCTTAGTGTGGAGGCAGAGTGCAGATGCTCTACAGTTCTCTGTCTAGGAAGAGAAGAGCTGCTGGGAAGCCACAGAGCTGATCATTGCAATAGCTCTGACATTTTAAAGTGGGAGAATGCTGATGTCTATAATAATCAGAGTAAAACTTCAGTAGCTTCAACATAAAGATGTCGAGATGATCTTAGAGCCATTTCGTCCCTAGATCCTTCTGCAGTGTGGAGTGTGACATCTCTACCAGCCGCTGGTCAGTGGCCGCCTGGGGGTAACTGAATGCTTGAAGTGTAAATGAGAACTTCTAATTTTATTTAATTTTAGTCAAATTTAAATAGCTATATGGGCCAGACACCGTGGCTCAAGCGTGTGTTCCCAGCAGTTTGGGAGGTCGAGGCGGGTGGATCATGTGAAGTCAGGTGTTCAAGACCAGCCTGACCAACAAGGTGAAATCCCATCTGTACTTAAATATATAAAAAATTAGTTGGGCGTGGTGACAGGCGCCTGTAATTCCAGCTACTCGGGAGGCCGAGGCAGAAGAATCACTTGAACTCGAGAGGCAGAGGTTACAGCAAGCCGAGATCGAGCCACTGCACTCCAGCCTGGGTGACAGAGGGAGACTCTGTCTTAAGAAAAAAAAAAAAGATTTTAAAAAACCCTACATGCCCCTAGTTGCTTCTGTAGGAGACGGCATGGTTCCAGAAGGTAGACTTTGTGTTGAGGACTCTGCAGCGTCAGGCTGGAGACAGTCTCCCTTCCTAGCAGCGTGGGCCGCTGGGCTGCTCTTCTACCAGAAGGGATGGTGGCGTCTCTGGGAGGTATTTGTGGACTCAGATCTGTGTGGATTAGTGACTTGTGTTACTCACAGATACTTAATTTTATGGGTAAATGAATACCTGGACTGGCTGCAACTTCAGGGCGAGATTCGGGAGTAGGGAGTGAAAAGTGACGACGGAACCCTGGGCTTGTCCTGCCATCCCCAGGAACCGGTCGGGGCGCCTTCCCGTCTGAAGTCCCAGCAAGTGGTCAGGGTACCCCTCCCCTCTGAACCCCCCCGGAAGTGATCGGGGCACCAATCTCCTCTGAAGCCCCAGTACCTGGTCGGGGCACCCCTCCCTTCTGAATCCCCCAGCACCTGGTCGGGGCGCCCCTCCCTTCTAAAGCCCCCAGACCTTCCTGGCCTGCGGTGCTGCTTCTCCAAATTCTGCCCTTGGCAGTTTTCTAGGAATCACCTGTACCCGAACAGGCTGCGTGTGTCACTTCTTGTCGGATCTGGGTCGACGGTGAAGCTCATTTATCTTGTCTTCCTCCTCACGTGCCATATCTCACCTGTTGTCTGTCTGAGTTTGTGTGAGTGCGTGTTGTGCGTTCTCAGGCTGTGCTTGGTGCTTAGGTGACAAGAACATCTTAGAGCAAGGGACTGTCTGCTCCAAAGGACGCTGTGAATGAATCGAGACACGGTTTACTTGTGGGGTTTGAATTTCCTGGGTGTTGGAGGCAATTAGGGGGAAACAAGGTCTAAAAAAGCCCCTGGGGATGAGGAAGGCAATAATGAAAAAAATTACTCTATACACACTTAGCAGTTGGTTTAATTTGTAGGTGAATTTTGCATTTTGGGAACTACTAAAGCTATTGTTTGTAGGGATTCCTTGATGAGCTTCTTGTTTTCTGTCAAGTAGAAAGTAAAGTGGATCGGTTTTGCCTTTAATTCTGACTGACTAGAATCTACTTCCTTTTTCCCCCCATTCACGTTAGGGTGGGGATTGGACTAGAAGAGCTGTAGGATCTCTTTATTTCTGATCTTAAATGAATTTTTTCTTTAATTAGTTTTTTTGTTTGTTTTGTTTTGTTTTTGGTGAGCTATTACTTTTTCCTTCAATGCACTGTTCTTTGGTTTGGAAAACGGGCTCTATTTGTACCGTGTTTTAAATGTACACAATGGTTCTAAATTGCTACTTTTCGTTAAAGTTAGATACAACATCTTAATTAAAATGTCATCCATAATTGAGGCACAGTCTGAGGCCTGGAGACCCCTCTTGTCACTTCCAGCCGTGTCTCCTTCCCTGGCCACGTTGCCCCTGGCCACATCTCCTCCCCCCACCACGCCGTGTCATCCCCCCACCACCTCACCTCTGGTCACATCAACTCCCTCCCGGCCACATCACCTCTGGCCTCACTGCCTGCCTCCCTCTCTCCCTGGTAGCCTCTGTGACTCCTGCTGTCTACCCTCCCGTGGGTCTGTTCAAGGCTCCTTCCCCGTTTTCCACTCCTGAGTGGGTCTCAGGGCCTGGATGTTTCACAGGATGCAAGTTTCTTCCCTTCCAGCCGCGGGTCTCTGAGCGACAAGTCCAGAGAGGGCATGAAGCTCTCCTTACCCACCTCGGGGTCCCGAGCCCTGACCGCCGACCACCAGGGCTTTTCTGCAGGGTGTGGGGCAGACTCAAGCGTGAATTGGACAAAAAAGGTGCTTCTAGGAATCCTTGTTTTAAGTGCACTGGAGCAGAGATGGGGAGAGGGGACCACCGGGTTTGCTCAGAATTGGGCCCTGCTCACAGCCAGTGAGGCAACATAAGCACCTCCTAAATGAAGCATTCCACACACTGATTTTACACATGACGGTTGTGATGGCTGGAAAAGGCTTCACACAACGAGTGAGTTTGAGCTGCATTTGAAGGAAGAACAGGTCCCTGTAGGTGGAGATGAAAGATAAGGGTGGCCCAAGCCATCAGCAGCAGCGGGGGTGGGGTGGTGCAGACTCCCCATGGATGGTGGGCATGGCTGAAATGCAGGAGAGGGCAGGGGTGCGAAGGAACAGCAGGGCGGCAGTAAAATTCCCCTGCAGAGAGGGGACGTGACTGAGATATTACCACATGTATACAACTGAGAGATGATCTGAGGATGATTTCTGGGAGCCTATGGGAAGAGCACGTGGTCATCATCAGTTCTCGGGATCTCTTTTTATGAAGTGAAAACAGTCATGCCTCTGCCTATCTTGTGAGCTGTTAAGATCAAATCGGATAATCTTCAGCGAGCCTTGTAAATGCTAAAGGTTATGACAGACTGTTCCAGCCCCCTTGTCTCCACCCTCCTTTCCTATTCGGTAACGTGAACCCTGCTGGGTACCTCACTATCTGCCTGGCTTTCTCCTCCATAACGTGAGCCTTGAGTACTTGCTGGGTACCTCGCTGTCCACCTTCCTTCCTCAGTAACGTGAGCCCTGAGTATTTGCTGGATACCTCGCTGCCTGCCATACAGCTGGCTGTAGAATTGTCAAACGCACTTGACTGGCACATAAACAAAAGTGCTCGCCAGGCCTTGGGAGGGCTTTCTGACATGTGGGTGCCTTCTGTTCCCTGTTAGGCTGGAGCTGCAGGAGCCCTCCTAGACCAGACAGAGGACCAAGGCTGGGGCCTCGGGGTGGGGGCTGGGGGATCTCCCTGGGTGTATTGTGTGGGTGAGAGCAAACTTCAGTCCCGCTGTGGCATTGGGATTCAGGGTTCCTTCTGGAATGTTCTGAGTGAGAAACAGGAAGTGTGCACAGGTGCGTCTTCTGCGGATTTTATGGTTATCTTGGGAGAGCACTGGTGCCTCTGAGCTATGAACCTGCAGAACCACTTCTTCCATTAACGGCCGCCTTTATATAAAGAATGACTTACAAAAGATGCCACTTCAGATGGAGGTATTTGCAGGTGTGGCCTGAAAAATGAACAGAATGACTTTCATCTCAAGGAAAGTACCTTACATTATTCCCAATGATAGACATTTGAGCTTTCCAGCGAATATTAAAATATAAAAATCTTGTGTCTACCACTTTCTCATGTGATTAATGATATTGATGCGGTTTTGTTTTGTTTTGTTTTGTTTTTTACATATAACGAAATGTGGAAGCTGCTCATAACTCTGAATCAGTGTTATCTAACCAATGTGTGATTACAAAATCGTGTGCTGGCAAAAGCCATTCAAGTGCAAGACGGACCAGTCGACTTAGAAGGAATTGGGGCAGAAAGGTCCAACGAGCAGAGCACAGACTGTGTTTCAGACAGCCTGTACGGAAGTGCCACTTGTTACATTTGGCAGCAGAGAATAACTAAAGTGATCTGAAAACACAGTGAAAATACCGCTTCCTAATTGTATATCAGTATGGGGTCGGACTTGCTTCATAAACTTCAGCCATGGCTCTGCAGCCCACTGAACGCAGATGCAGGCATGAGAATCCTGCTGTCTGAGGTGCAGAGATGTTAGGTGTTTTCACAGCAGCACAAACTGTTGCCACGCTGCTGCTTATTTTGGAAAATGGTTTCTTCTTTAAGACTGTGTTAAGATGTAATGACTTTATCCTTGTAAAATAAACTAAATTGTTACTTTTTTTTTTTTTTTGAGACGGAGTCTTGCTCTGCCACGCAGGCCGGAGTGCGGTGGTGTGACCTCAGCTCACTTCAACCTCTGCCTCCTGAGTTCAAGCGATTCTCCTGCCTCAGCCTCCCTAGTAGCTGGTACTACAGGTGTTCGGCACCATGCCAGGCTAATTTTTGTATTTTAGTAGAGACGGGGTTTCACCATGTTGGCCAGGCCGGTCTCGAACTCCTGACCTCAAGTGATCCACCTGCTTCTGCCTCCCAAAATGCTGGGATTACAGGCATGAGCAGCCACCACTCCCGGCTTGATGAGAAAGCTTTTTTGTGCTCTTTAATAAAGTGCAAAGTGTTCCTGAGACACAAAAGTTTGAAAACCACTGGCTTAAACTGACAAAATTGTCCACGATTCTTCAGTGTATCTTCTAATCTGTTGATGGAGAAAGGACGGTAAGGGTTGCTTTACTTTTTGCCTTTCACAACTCAGTGGTGCCGGGACAACTTGGGTATCCACATGGAAAAGGATGGACTGGACCCTTCCTCACCGTACAAGCAAAGCTCAACATGAATCCAACGTAAGCAGCTGACTGAGACCCATTCTGTCAGTCTGCTGGGTACTATAACGGACACCACAGACCGTTCGACTTAGACAATAGCATCTTGTTTCCTTTTTCCTGGAGACTGGAAGCCTGGGATCAAGGTGCGGGCAGGGTTGGATTCTCTGGGGCCTCACCCCATGCTGTGTAGATGGCGTCTTCTCTGTGTCTTCACAGGTTTCTCTTATGTGCATGGAGCACTAAGGACTGTGTCTAAATTATCTTAAAAGAACATCAGTCATTCTGGATCAGGGCCTACTCTTAAGATCTTATGGGACCTAAATTACCACGCTAAGGCCCTGTATCTAAATACAGTGACATTTTAAGTTTCTGGGGTTGTGACTTTAACATGGGAATCTTGGGGGGTGGGGGAATGGGACAGTTCAGCCCATAACACCTTCAGGGGAGAATCCTCGAGAAACTGTTAGGTTGGATTAGGCAATGTTTCCTTGGCTGAGACGTCTAAAGCTATAACAAGCAACTGAAGGGAAAAAGACGGTATCAAAATTAAAAATGTTCATTTCAGAGGATACTATTAAAGTAAAAAGACAACCCACAGAACAGGATACATTATCACGATAAGGACCTGTTATCAAGAATATATTTTAAAGCTCTTAATAAAAATCCAATTTAAAAATGGAAAAAGGATTTGAATAGACATTCTCCAGAGAAAGACATATAAATGCCTTAAAAAGCACATGAGGTCCGGGCGCGGTGGCTCAAGCCTGTAATCCCAGCACTTTGGGAGGCCGAGACGGGCGGATCACGAGGTCAGGAGATCGAGACCATCCTGGCTAACCCGGTGAAACCCCGTCTCTAGTAAAAAAATACAAAAAAATAGCCGGGCGAGGTGGCGAGCGTCTGTAGTCCCAGCTACTCGGGAGGCTGAGGCAGGAGAATGGCGTAAACCCGGGAGGCGGAGCTTGCAGTGAGCCGAGATCCGGCCACTGCACTCCAGGCTGGGCGACAGCGCGAGACTCCGTCTCAAAAAAAAAAAAAAAAAAAAAAAAAAAACATGAGCTGTTTAGCAGAATTCGTCATCTTAGAAATGGAAATCAAAACCACTGTGAGATACCACTTCACAACTACTGGATGGGTAAAATCCCAGTATTGGACAGTGACTTGGTGGTGAATTTGGGAAAACTGAAATCTTGATATATTGCTAGTGGGAAGGGAAGTAAAATGGTACAGTTGATTTGGAAAAGTCTGGCAGTTCCTCAGAAAAGTTATGCATGAAATCACCATACGACCCAGGAATTTCACTCCTAGGCATATGCCCAAGAAAATTGAAAACATTTTTACAAAAAAAAAAAAAATCTTATGCAAGAATCTTCATAGCAGCATTATTTGTAGTAGTAGAAACAGTCCAGGTGTCTGTCAACAGGTCACTCACTGTGAGATTCCACTCACCTTGGACGTGAAAGATGTCAGCACCGAAGGTCACGCCAAAGATCATGCACTGTACGATTCTTCTCACAACAGATGTCCAGAATGGGCAAATCCAGAGAAACGGAAGTCGGCTGGCGATTGCCAGGTGCTGGCGGAAGGAAGGAGCAGGTGCTGACTCTTAATGGGTTCAAGGTTTCTTTGGCCCATGGTGAAAAAGTCCCAGAATTACATACTAGTGGTTGATGTGCAGCTTTGAGAATGTGCTAAAAAGACTGAATTGTATCCTTTAATATTGGGGCTTTTATGGTTTGTAAATTCCTTTCAATTTAAAAAGGAACTCAAGAACTTCTTTGGTGTTGATATTTAGATGGTGAAAGAGACAGTATCCAAAACAAGTTACTATGTAACTCACGTCGACAGAGTTAAACTTCATATTCTGAGGATCTTAAAGGAAGTGTGTGAGCCTAGGAGACAACGATCCTACACTAGATGTTACACCCCATCTTACTGATTTCTATCTCACATAACCATATTCAGGGAAAACCGACATGTAAACGTGAGCTCAATGCTATGCAGAGGCACACTCCTCTTACCCGGATGATCTTTAGTGGCACAGTAAGAGATGAGGTCATAGCAACGTTAGTTTAGTTAAATTTGTATGGCAACAGAAATTTGGCACATCTGATGAGTTAGATCTCTCTGCACAGCTCCTAATGGGGTTGCCCATTATGTATGGTGTCTGTGTATATTCTCGCTGTGGAAATAAGTGATAGCACCTGCACAAACACTTGCCCGGAAACGTGCACGAAGCTGGTGAAGGCAGAGGACAGGCAACAGGGAAGCATGGCTCAGCCCTGGCAAAGAAGACCGTTATTCCGAACGCAGAAGATTCAGGAACACAGTCGTTGGGAAGACTGCTGATGTCCGTGGATCTCACTGCTGTTGTGTTGCATCTGTGCAGCGAGTTACCGGAGCTGTCAGAACTGCACGTGTTGGTATTGGTATCATCACTCAATGCTTCTGACTTTTCCTGGTGCTGAGGATGACTGCATGTGGCGGAAGCAAAGTACTGACTTAGCACAGATCATCAGATCCCAGTTCTTTTTTATGAAGGGGGGCAGGATTAGAACCACCCCCCCACACTCCCCAATCCTATAAGAACTGGGATCTGATGATCTGTGCTATTGAGAGAGGCAGGGTTAGAACGCCCCACTCCCCAATCCCATTGTTGAAAATAATAGTTGGCTTGGGAGGGTTTTTTCTCCTAAGGTTGAAGCTGTGCATTTCTGGAGCCTGGGCTGTCAGCCATGGTGGCTGGGGAATGCTGGGGCTGTGGTCGTCCGGCCGCTGGTGGGTCCTGCCTCTTTGACACCGTTCATTTCTGAAGCTTGCTTTCCCCGGTGTTGGAAGTAGCAGCACTGGAAGAATGGCCGCCTTCCTACAGTGAAGCTCTGACAGAAGAGGAGAAGACACGGAGCGTCTGTTCAAGGACGTGACGTTCTGGGCACTGCACCATGCGTTCTGCTTCTCCGCGGTGCCTCTTGGTTGATGTTACCATCACCTGGCATTTCCCAGGAGGTAACTCGCAGATGTCACACTGATGGAAAGCCGCAGCAGCGCGGTTCACGTCCAGGGCCAGCTGGAGCACATCAGCAAGGTCAGGCTGGATACATGTGCTTGCTGACAGGAAAATGACAGGAAATATGCCATTTCAGGGAAATGACAGGAAATGTGCTTGCTGACAGGAAAATGACAGGAAATATGTCATTTCAGAGAAATGACAGGAAATGTGCTTGCTGACAGGAAAATGACAGGAAGACGACAGGAAAGAGGCCCATGAGGAGAGGAACCAGTGGATTCAAGGCGGGGAACTGAAGGAGCGAGTCATCACAGGGTGGGAGGCTCAGGAGCCAGCAGGCAAGTGGGATGTGGCCTCAGGGTGCTGCTGGGTTGGTGAGGGGCCTTCTGTGACTTTTCTAAGAGTGCAGTCAATTGTAGGGGTGGGTGCCGGCTCCCGGCTCCCGCACATAAGAGCCAAGCGTCTTGCAGGAGACCAACGTGTGCACTGGGAGTTCCTAGTTGCGTGTCCCAGCATGCGGCCCAGAGGCCCCTGACAAAGCTCAGTGCACCAGGGACACAGTGGACTTTTGGTTCCTGACCCAACGAGGAAGTGAGGGAGTGAGTGAGGGCCGAGACACAGATGCAAGAATGCACAGGATGGGGTGCAGTCAGGTGGAGAGTCATGCTGTGGGGTCCGGGAGAGATGGGTTCGAGAATAAATGGGACCGGGTTGCAGTCAAGTGGAGAGTCATGCTGCTGGGGTCTGGGAAATGTGTTGTGTTTGCTTCTATGTGAACAGCGGGACCTGAGCATGTCTGTGCTTTGACGTTTAATCTGTACACTATCCTTGGCAGGGTGTGTATCTCTGTGGCAGAGGACACCCCGGCCACAGTGGATGTCAGTGGCGGTGGCTGGACTCACGGTCCGTGAATGTTGCATGATCGAACGCGTTTGGTACATTCTCAGCTCCTGCCCAGGTGCCTCCCGAGTATCCGGTGCTGTGGCTCCCCACACCCTTCCCATCTGTGTGTAGCATGACCACCATCTTCCTACCATGTGTTTGTGCTACCACGGCTGCTATGTCTAACGGGCGCTTTGCTTTCCAGCTACTTTCCTATAACCAAACCCTTGAACGACTTTGCCTGCGTTTCAGAGATGATTAGGGTATTAGTCTTTCAAGATTGCACTGAGGATTTCCAAAAGCAAATGCAACTTACAAGGTGCAAGATATTGGAAATGACAGTAATTATAGATGAGTTTTCTCAGTGTGTTGATTGCGGTAAAATTACATAGCACTCTATTTTTAAGTGTATGGTTTGGAGGCATTAAGTGTGTTCACACTGTGCTGCCACGATCACCGCCATCCATCTCCAGAACTTTCTGGTCTCCCCACGCTTGAAACTCGGTCTACCCAACACCAGCTCTCCTTCCGCCCCAGCTCTGGGAAGCACTACAGGTTGCTTACAAAATAGGCTTTTTCAGTAAGAGAAGGGGCAAGGAAAAGAGCTCTAAAGACTGTCTTGAGATTTGAGGAAGTGTTTTAGGTTTTGCTGTCTGGTTCCCGGTGTAAAGGAACTATTGAAGACGTGGGAAGGTGAAGGTCTGTGATCTCAGGAAGTGCTGGGCAGCTTTCCCACTGTGACGGGGGCACTTGCCCTCAAACCCGCCTGAGATAATCGCGTGAGGATGGTGCTGCATTGTGACAGCTCTGAACTTGATCTCCTTGGACGTTGCCAAGTACATAAGCTTTGGCGGTTATCGTCTAGTGTCTGCGGGAGACCTAGAATTTGAACATTGTTGACTTTAGAACACTCTCATTTTTATAACACTCTACCTGTTCTCAACAATAGGAAATATGCTGTGTCCTTTTTTTTTAATGCCTTAATATTCTGTGTTGCGGTGGCAGTAGTTGCAGCGGACGCTACTTCTGGTTCATGGTCATCGCCAAACACAAGCTTCTGGAAACCGTGTGAAAAATGAAGGGGAAAGTGCTTTTCTGCAAAGGGCTTTTTTGAACATCCTGTTTTTTTCTGGAATATCTGTTGTGGTGTAAAACGTTTTCATATTTAGGGGTTTGTAACGTGTTTTATACTGGTTAGCTTTGAAAGCCCATGTTTTTGCATGTCATGGGGCTGCTTTATCCTATTCTATGATATAGCTGGTTTGCAAAACTATTGGTTATTTCACTTTAAAAACCAAAGCAGCTTACAGATTGAGTGTGATTCCTGTAAGAATTTAATTGTAAAATTGCTTTGTGTTCAATAAGCTTACTGGAATGGCTAGATCCGTGGACAAAAAGATAAGAACATGTCAAGTCTCTGGGCCAGGAAGGACTTCCAAATAATACAAGTGATACACATTAATTTCTTAACAAACAATTAGATTTAGTATATAACTGGTTAAAACCTCTATATTTTCTATTATAGCCATTCCACAGTGCCCATGGGGGTGGGCTGCAGGACTGCCTATGGAATCCAAGGTCTGTGGGCACTCAGGTCCCTGCAATAAAATGGCATCGTGTTTGCATATGACATATGCACATCCTCCTGCAGACAGTCATGTCAGGGTTGCTCGTAACAGCTATACCATGCACATGCCATGCGAGTAGTTGTTTAATGAATAATAAAGTCTGAATGCTTAGTACAAACACATTAAAAAAAAGTCTTGATCTATGGTTGGTTGAATCCACAGGCCTGGAACCCCGGGAGAGAGTACAAACTCTAGAAGCAAAACGAACGAAGCACTTGAGGTGAGCAGTGACGGGTGTGGGATCACACTGAATCTCATGTGTTTTGCTGTCTGTGTCACTGTGTCCCGTGTAAACGGGAATCATTTGTAGCTTAAGGTAAAATAGGTAACAGGAAACACTACAGAATGGGCACGAAGGCGCGCCCCTCATTACCCCGTGTTACAGCCAAGCATCTGCCTCCTGGGGAAGGATCTGTTCTGTGGGGAGACTAGATGTTGATGATTTCCGGATGTGTGAAGGGAAACTCCCTCCGAGAAGCGTGGCTTTGGCCGGAGCACATCAGATGAGAATTAGCGCGGCATGGAGTTTCCACAGTGCCTCTCAGGCCTGCTGCTTCTCTCCTCTCCCCACCCCTGGCCCTGACTCTTACCAAGGGAGGAAAGTTCAGCTCCAGCTGAGCCCCGCACAGGGCTGTGGGTCTCTAGGGCAGGTGCCACCTTCGTCTGAACAGGCTGTGTCAGAGGAGGGTCTGGCTGTACTTGAGCTGTGAGAGATGCTCTCAGAGATCCAGCATCCTGAAAACCCAGGTGCTGAAGGTTCCTCCTCTTCCACCATCCTGCGGGGAAGGGGGTCTTATCCTGCTTCCCCTCAACCCGAGCTGACTTCTTGTCTGTTCTGTACACCTAGGTTTTCAGAGCAGTTATTGTTAATCATCTAGCAGACAAACAACCATAAGGTGACAGCCTGGGAGGGTAGACGGCGCTGGAAGGTAGTTTTCTGAATAACAGCGTTCAGTTTCCTGTTTTGCCATCATTTGACCCAAGGCCCCACGATAATTGAAATACCGTCAGCCAAACACCGATTTTTTACCTGAGGTTTTTTTTTTTTTCTTTTTAAGTTATGGGTGCAAACTTATAACCAGGGACCTGACAAAAGAGAAGGATTTATTTGCAAAGTGAATGTCGGGGATGGTTGGCATTTGCCAACTCTGACTAGCAGGGACCCAGGCTGCTTCCGTTCTGCCGCCCAACTCCTGACCCTCCAGCTCCTGCCCCTGTTCCCACCAGCAGGAAGAGGAGCGGGAAGGTGCCTTTTCCCCTTTAAGGGGATGAGGTGAGAGTTGCACCTGCCAGTTTGCTAGTCCCTGGGGTGATTCTCCAGCATGGGTGGGAGTTGGGTTTGGAGGCCTGAGCCCCGTGAAGCTGGGGTTGCTGTTCCCTGAGCAGCAGGAAACTGGACTCTGGGAAGTGGGGTCAGAGGGTAGCATCTGCAGGAGGGGCCTCTCGTCCCGTTTGACATCTTCACTGCAAAAGGGGGTGTGGGCTTCATGGTCCATTGACAATTAGAACGTTATTTTTGTGTTGTTTTTTAAGCACATCGAATCCTAATTCCTTTGGCTTTTACTAAAGTGGCATTTTGTAATTCCACATGATTTCATTGATATACTCGCAGGAGAGAATGCTTCCTGTAAACCAGAAGCATCTCTGAGACGGTTCTCGGCCCATAGAGAGTTCATTTTCCCAAGGTTAAAGACACAGCCTCAGGCGGGGTTGAGGACACACTGCAACAGCCTCAGGACGTCCTGGACATGTGTCCAAGGTGTTTGGGACACAACTTGGTCTTACACATTTTAGGGAGACGTGAGACATCAATATATATGAGATGTACGTTGGTTCGGTCCAGGAAGGGAGGCACGGCTCCAAGCGGGGAGGGGTTTCCAGGTCACAGGTAGATCAGACAAATGCGTTTCTGGTGTACCTTTCCAGAGGAAGCAGCCAGATCCGCATTTATCTCCGTGTGCAGATGGGGACTTTGAATTCTCTCCTCTGTCCATGAGGAATTTCCTTGTGGATCGGTTGTGAGGGAGGTACGTGGCTTTTTTTTCCCCTCCCCCCAGTAGCTGTCTCTGTTCGGAAGAGCATGGGAGGCAGGTTTGCTCTAAGCTCTTCCTCACCTTGACGTCGCTTTAGCGTAGTGATTTTGGGGTCCTGAGATGTAGTTTCAACTTCATGTTTCTGAACACACTGGCAGTCGAAACAGTATTGTAGGAGGTATCTAACTTACTTAGAAGAAGAATCTATTTGGAAGGACTTGAGCACCTTCGTCCTTGAGAGAACCAAGCCTTTGTTTAGTTTGCTTTGCCCCGAGGCTGTTACGCTGCCCCGGGCTGTGCGGCCTTAGAAAGCTGTGCCCCTGTGAGCTACTGCCTGTGGAATCTGGTGACTTTGAAGTTAATCCAGCAGCTACAGGTTTTGGAAAGCAGATTGCCTCTTAAAGTGTTGGTGATTATGATTCTAGCACTAGAATGTCAGCGCGTATTTTCCACCTTCTTACTTTGTCTCCTCATACACTGAGGTACTGCTGCATTTGCCCTTAGGCTTCACGGAGGGAGGGTCAGTTCTGACCCTTTCTTAGATATTGACCTTGAACGGACAGAATCGAGATTCAGAAAAACTCTCGAGCTGTGAGTGTGCGCTGATATCTATGTAAGTGGGGTTCATGTGTCAAACTCAGATTTAAGAAAAACCAATTCTAGGCTGGGCATAGTGACTCACACCTGTCATCCCAGCACCTTGGGAGGCTGAGGTGGGCAGTTCACTTTTGAGCCCAGGAATTCGAGACCAGCCTGGGGAACATAGCAAGACCCTGACTCTACAAAAAATTAAATAGGAGTGGTGATGTATACCTGTGGGCCCAGCTACTCGGAAGCTGAGGCTGGAGGTTCACCCAAGCCTGGCAGGTTGAGGCTGCAGTGAACCATGATAGCACCACTGTACTTATGGTGCACTGTGCCTGAGTGACAGAAGAACAACCACCCCCCCACACACAAAGTATCAATTCATGCAGTGGCCAGTTCTGCCGGGACCACCTGTTAAGGCTACTCTGGGCCTCACGGTGTGAGAAGGGTCTGTCCAGCAGTGAGAAGGAGTGGCTTGAAGGCCTAAAAGCCAGTTGCTGTGGTTCAGCATGACTGCGGGTGTGGAGTTGGGGGAGCGGCTCTCCATGGCATGAGTGGGTAAACGGATGGGCTTCCAGAACGAGCCCCTGTGACTTTGCCTGGTTTGCATCCGTCCAATACAAATCCACAGGCTCTTACTCTAGAAGCTTCTGCCGGGGCTGATGGACTGGCCTGGGGACAGAGGGTGCCCTCAGAGCCTCAGGGTGCTGTCTGGTTTAGGAAGAGCACTTAGTCACCTAGATCTAGGATTTATGACAGTACAAGGGGACTCGTCACACTCGGAGCAGCATCTATCTGCATTCTAGACTTGGTTCTAGGTGAAGTATTTTGGAGCCTGTTGGTACCCTGTGTTCTGTTTATGTGTAAAACAAGTTAGAGTTATAACTAGTTAAAACCTATTTTTAAAATTTTGCCACAGAATATGGCAATTGTGGTGGAGCCTGGCCAGAGACCCCCACACTAAGACGCTGCCGTGTGCTGGGGCTGCAGGCGTTGACTGCATCGGCTGTCCCTCCCGGCGTGTCTGTGTTCTTGACACGGGCGCCCATCGAGGCTCGGCCTGTGAGAATCGTGCCACCGTTTGTCTCCGTGTTCCTCTGAGGTTCCGCAGACTTCACGGTCCCATGGCAGAGCGTACAGTATCTGCTTGCATCCTGATTTCCCCAAACCCCAGGACAGGCCAAGAGTTCGTTACACACAACTGCAGAGGGCCCCGTGGTGTGGATTTGCGGTGACACAGCCTTTCCCCAGCTTGGCCTTCGTCTCCAGAGTTGGCTTTAGGGCGATAGAAGCTTCCTTCAGACTGGGGGGCCCTGAAGCTTTGGTGCTAGGAATTCGGTGACCAGCACGGATGATACCCCATTTCTCTGCGTTTGTAGCAATAGTTGTTAACATGACCACGAGATGTACAGAGGAAGGAAAAAGGAGGTTTTATTTTCAGAGTAACACTCTGTGCTTTGGGAAATGTGGCCTTGGGGGAGCTGTAAGCACACGCCCCTCAGGAGGAGAGGAGGCCGCGGCGTTACACGTTCCGGGGTTTGTTGGCTGTGTGTGTTCATCGGGCTCAAGGAATGTCTGAACGTTTACAGGGAAAGTGGGGTTTGTTCATCCGGTTCGTGCAATGTCTGAACACTTACAGGGAAAGTCTAGCACACATGCAGTGGGTTAACCTGTAACATCCATGTTCGCCTTGGGGCGAGCGTAACATTTGAAATGAGGTGGACTGGGCGTGTCATGTACAAAGGTGAGCTGTTGGGCGCAGACGTTTATGCGCAGCCTCAGTCACAGCCAGGACTGGCTCAGGGTCTGCAGCTTGTGGCGGGAAAGGACATTCACGAGGTCATTCTGTCCAGTTGGGGCTGCTGGCAGGGTCCCGGGGGGGGGGTTGTCTGGTCAGCCAGCGTCTGGAGTCCACCCAGGTCCCGTGGACAGCGTTCCTCTAAACCAGGCTTCTGATTGTGGAGGAGACTTCATGCTGGTTAACACACTGTACAGGAGTAGTGCCGTGGGGCTTTGGGGTTGACCTTCCCTATGATGCCAGTTACATTTCTCTCCAGATCTCATCATAGCCACAGAGATTGTACCTCGTCTGACAGCTGGGGGTGCCATGTTGATATAGTAATTTATTGCATTAATCTTTTTATTACTATTTTAATAACCTTTTTTTTTCTTTTTCAAGAGATATAGGATATTGCTGTGTTACTCAAGCCAGTCTTGAACTCCTGGCCTCAAGCAATCCTCCCACCTCGGCCTCCCAAAGTGCTGGGCTTATAGACGTGAGCCAGTGCGCCCAGCCTACAGCCATGTTTTTAAAACTCAGCAGTTTAAAAATCCTACTCCTTTCACCCCCTCAAGCAGGCTGGTTGGCCTTGTGCAAACTGGGGTGTCACGATCTTAGCCTCCCCCTTTTATTTTTCGCTTTGGCCTCAAGTTCTGATGAGAACAGCAGTTACAAAATGGGCATTAGGTGATTCTTCTGTTACTAAAGCCAGAATTCTCACCAGTTGGAGATGTTTGTCCCCAGGATCCCAGAAAGCTGCTTTGAATCAAGCCCGTAGTAAATAAGTAAGGAACTAAACTCTTGGTCCTCTGCTTAGTACCAGGGGAATGGGTTAGTTGCTGACACCCTTTGATCTGTGCTCACGTGCTGCATCTCATCACGGGAAGCAGAGTCGCTCTGTGGAATAAAGCCCGGCTCAAGGTGGCGCGTCGAGACGCTTGGGGCTGTCAGTCCCTTATACAGCGGCAGACTTGGAGACTCAGTATCGCATGCAGAGCCCAGGCAACCGGAGTGCATCCACCTTAGAGACCACATGGACGGTCGGCAAGGTGGATGTCCGGGCATATGGCCTTGACAGGCCCACTGCGAGGTGAATTAGGAATTCGTTAGCAAAGAAATCAAACTCGCCTTTGGGTCCCAGCTGCTTGGAAGGCTGAGGCGGGAGGATTGCTTGAGCCAGAAGGTCAAGGTCGCGATGAGCCATGATTGTAATACTGCACTCCGGCCTGGGTGACATAGCGAGACTCCAAGTCAAAAAAAAAAAAAAAACACAAAAAAACCCCTCAAACCTTACTCTTAATAGCAGGAGGGAGAATTTGTCAAAGTAACTGCAACAAAATCTTAGATGATATAATTTCAGTGGCTAAGTGAGCTGTCCATCCCACGTGGCTGGCTCACAACGCAACAGAGCCAGGTGCCGCTGCAACTGCGCCCCTCCCCACCCGATCGATTGTGGACATTTTCTGTTTTCCCATATCTCCCTTTTGGATACATAGCTCGCTACTTTAAGCATCAGTAAAACAGGTTGTCTATTTTGAAAAGTAACTATTATGTCTTTTAAGGACAGAAAATGAAGCAGGTGACAATAGCATGGCAACCTGGTGAATAGATTTAGAGGAATATTTAATACTTGGCACCACTCTGATCCCTTCTTCTCTCATGCTTAGTTACAGCTACCGCCTTCTAGGACAAAACACTTTCAGCTCTGTGAGTAGGAATTAAACATATTCTAAATCAGAAGTTTTAGTTAAGCAGTATTTTACGTGAATGCCCAGATCCTAAGTGTTCACTGTACTGGTGTGTGGTGTTGAAGAAGGAACGAGGGCTTGGGGCTGCGTTTATGGTGCAGCGTCCAGGTTCCCATATGTGAGATGAGGGCCATGAGACACGGCCTGGAAGGTTCAGACTGTGGGATTGAATGGATCTACCCAGTCCTGGAAAGCCTCAAGTCTAACTTGACTTGGGCTGGTTTTAGGGAGATGCTGGCAGCGCTGTCCTCACAGGTTACCGGGAGGGGCTCTGGCACCGTCCCCGTCAGGTGTCTCATGATCAGCCCAGCTTGCTCATCTCAGAAGCTGCTGGTCGTGTTCTCGTTCCTGTTGTTTGTTGGGTGTTATTTAGGGTTCTGTTCATGTGGGGACCTAGGAAGTTTCACAGTGAGAGGAGAGCAGCTGAGCCGCCTTCCTGCCTGGACGCCAGCCCCACGGAGGACCGTAACTGCTTGAGGTTGGCTTCTGCCCCCGGCCTCACCTGTGGAGGCATTGATGCAGTGGTACTTTCTAAGCTCCTGGGGCACACAGTGCTGTTGTGTGGATCCACAGGCCACTGTGGCGTCCGAGCACGTGCTCCCGGAGGAGAGGACTCTGCGGGCACTGATAGTGGGAGCTGGCTGAGAGTCCAGCAAGTGAGACTCCCTGTGACGTGCACAGCTGCCATCTGCACAGCCCCTCCTGAGGCCAAGATGGTCGTGCGATAAATGCACAAAGCGCGTCTCCAGCAAAAAGCCGCCAAGTGTCCACATCCAGGATATCCACCACGGTGGCCTTTTGGTGTTAATACGATGAATGTGAGCAGCAGGTGGTCTGTGTCGAGTGTGACTGTGCCACTGCAGTTTTGTTCTCATGTCTTGATGAGCATGAACGGTTCCTGACGAGGGTAGGTAAGGATGCTGTGACCTGAGACTCTGCAGTATTGTAGCTTGAGGAACCAAGGAGTTCTTCTCTCTTGCAAAGCCGTCAGGGAGGATGTTCCAGGCTGGTGACTGCTCCATGAGGTATTCAGAGATCCAGGTTTCTTCCCGACCCCTGCTCTGCATTCCCAGGGACATGGCTGTCCTTGCTGTGGTTGGGACTGGGTGATTGCCATGCTGGCAGGGGAGGCTTAAGGTGAGAGTGGCCGTGATTTACCTAAGTTACATAATGGCAGGGAGCCTGGGAGTAAAGTGTAGCCATGGCCTGGAGGATGGATGATGGATGTTGGTGAACGACTGGCTGCACTCACCGCAGCTGGCCCAGGAATGGGGAAGGATGGCTGAGTATGCCGTTCAACGGTACCTGGTTCTTTCAGATTTGACTTCCTTATGGATTTTCTGCCGTAAAGAGGAGAGAGCCTGTGGTTCTAGGCCAAGCATCTCACTCATCTCATAACATCTTGTATCCCTCAGCCAACATTTATGTCAAGTTTTAGAAGTCCTATCAAACTGGCAAGCATTTCTCAATTTGGTTTAACCATTGGATTTTATATCTGTGTCTGCATCTCTATTTTACATCTATGTGGTTATTTGACACTCTGTAGTACCTTTGTAATAGGTTCTATTTGGTGGAAGTTACTTTCAACAAACCCTTGCTGCTACTTGAATTTTCAAGGTTGCAAGTAGAAAGGAGAGAATAAAAACCACGTCTTCTCTAATTTTAAAATTTGTTGTTTCTCAAATCACACCAGAAGTAGAGATATTACAAATTACAAAAGCAGCCAGAATCAAGGTTAAGAGATTTCTGGGCGATTCTGGCTAATCAGCAGTATTTGCTGAGGTGTGTGCAGCAGAGCAACATGCCAAGAAGCCCGGGACGGGGGAGAGATGGGAGGCCAGGCTGTGACTTCGGAGGTGCTGTTGCCTCAGGGAGAGGAGCTAGGTGTAGAGAGGATAAATGGACACATGTGTGACCACCGCCATCCTTGCCGTGGCACGGAGGTCTTTGTACAGGGACCTTTGTGAGCTGAGTTAAAAATTGAAACAGAGAGTGCTATGCATTCTTAGTTTTTAAAATAAAATGCTAATAGAGAACATTTTGTTTGTAAGAATGTAAAATGTTACATCTTTGTTTAGAATTTAAGAATAATAATTTGCTTCTGAGATCTTTGTGACTGAGATTTGAAATCTTAAGTATGGTTTTTTCTTCCATGTTTTATACATATGCATGTATACACATATATGTAAGGTATATAAAAGGAAAATAAGCATATTTGTATTCACATTTATATACACTTCCATAATGTGTATACTTCTAGTCACACTTAAGTCTAAGAGACTGTGACTTGACTTGATAACCATGAGAGGGTAATTAAATAATTTATCTGCTCTTAGCCTTGCTTTTGTATGTGAGCAGGGACCCTGCAAAACGCGCCTCCCGCGTTCCAGGCCTCACACAGCCCGTGCCAGGTTTTGGAAGCAGGAGTTTGTCTGCAGCCACTTCGGGAAACATGTGGTTGCCAGGATTGCCTAGAGCTCCAGGCTGTCTCCAGTCCCAGCCTCCCTGGGGTAGAAGCTGCCCTACCAGGGGCCTGGACATGGATGTTAGGGCCTGGAGCCAGGGACTGCTCCTGAAGCGGGGGGTTCCCTTCACGGTTGGGCATGAGAACCGAGGATAGGAGGCGGAACCACCCTCGGGCCAGGGCACGGCCTCCCTGAAGTGCTTGCGGGAAGCCCCAGCTGTACTTTGCTGACCCCATAGACAGCACCACACTCGGTGAGATCCCCCTGGGCAACCCCTCAGGTTCCTAAAATGATGAAGGTTTCCTGAGCTGTGAATTTTTAGGTCTAGGCTAAAAAGTCCTGGGACAGGCTCACAGGGTTCTTTATGTAGAAATGATGAGTGTGCTGGTGACTCAGAGCAGGCACTGTACCCTCACTCCAGGGTCCTTTGTGCCAGGTGGAAACGAGCGTGTGGGTCACCCAGAGTCCCTGCATCCTCACTCCAGTCACTGCTCTTTGGTTTCTTAATTAAAAGCCTAAAAGCCTTGATAATGAAAATGCATTCTCCCCAGAGAGTCGAGTTTCCGGTTATGGAGGCTCACCTGTAAATGCCGTGCCAGGTCAAATATGCTGAGATCTGGGCCAGGTCCCGCTTCCTGCTCACGGCCAAAGCAGGTACTTCATTTGGGAGGTGACCCAGGGGGATATTTGAGAGGCCTGCCGGTCCTCGAGGGATGAATCCGCTGGCCTTCACATTCTGCTCCGGCCTCCATCAGCTCCTTCCTACCTGCAAACTGCCGGCTTTGACGTTGCCATCATTGGAGATATGTTAGGGACTTGGTATGGGTTGATGCCCATAGGACCAGCAGATCGCGAAAAGGTGGGAACCAGGGCTGGGAGGGTGGTGACCACGGCCAAACTGAGAACCGTGGTGGGCTGGGAGGTCCATCTTCTGTCTGAAGTGTTTTTTAAAATAAAAAACAGTCTCTCAGGAGCATGAGAGGGGAGGCCACAGACGGGGAGAACGCATCTGTAAAAGACTCATCTGAGAAAGGCTGTTATCCAAACCGTGCAAGGAACTCTCAAAACTCAACAAGAAAATGAACAACCTGATTAAAAATGGACCAAAGACCTGGACAGATACCCCAACAAAGAAGATACACAGATGGCAAATCTACACGTGGAAAGATGGCCCGCGTCTTATGTCATAGGGCGAGGCGTCACTGTGCACCCATCGGCCTGGCCAAAACCTGAACTCCGACACCACCACGTGCTGGTGGGTGTGTGGGCATCAGGACCCTCACTCATCGCTGGGGGAAGTGGGGCAGCTCCTGTGGGAGGCAACATGGCGGTTTTCCGTGGAACTAAGCTCTCCGACCACAGAAGCAATCACAGTCCTGGCCGTTTACTCGGAGGAGCTGAAAGTTTACTTCCATGCGGAAATGTGCACACAGACGTTGACAGCAGCTTTATAATTGCCAAAACCAGAAAGCAACCAAGATGCCCTTCAGTAGGTGAATGGATAAACTGTGGTATGTCAGATACTGGGACATTATTCAGCACTAAAAAGAACTGGACCCCTAAGCCATGAAAAGACACAGAAGGATCATAAACGCATGTTGCTAAGTGAGACTCCAATCTGGAAAGGCTGCCTGCTGTCTGAGTCCAACCACAGCACAGTCTGGAAAAGGCAAAGCTGTGGAAACAGTAAAACAATCAGCGGCTGTCAGGGGTTGGGGAGGGGAGAGATGAATGGGAGGAGCATAGGGGGTGTGTAGGGTGGGGCAGCAACTCCAGGTGGGGCTTTCATGGGGGATCCATGCCGTTCCACTTCTGTGAAACCCACAGAGTGAGCAGCAGCAGGCCGAGTCCTCGTGTGAGCTGTGAACTGTGGGTGGTGGTGCCGTGTTGATGCGGGTCTGGTGAGGGCAGGAGAATGATGGAGGCTATACCTGTGCTGGGAAAGGATATGTGAGGACTCTCTGTACTTTCCTCTTGATTTTGCTATGAACCGAAAACTGCTTTTAAAAACGTCTATTGAAAAGGCAAACAGAAAAGTGCTGGCCAGACAACATCAGTGTGAGGGTGTGGCCTGTGTTCTACGTTCAGAATTTCCCTTTTAGAATACACGTATCTAAATTTTTCAAAGTTAAACCTTTGCATTAAGTAACTCACTACAAAGTTACAGTATCAGCTTGAGCACTGCCAGGATGGCCAGGATCCTGTATCCTGACCAGCTTCTCCCCTTACAGGTGCAGTTGACGTCCATGGCCACATCCCAGTAAGCGGCAGGGCTGGAATCAGGAGTCAGGCTTTGCGGTACAGAGAGGAAGTGAGATCTTGTAAGCACGTGGCTGAGGGCGGGCAGGGAGGAGCCCGTGGCGCAGGGAGCCGGCAGGGATGGCTTTTCGACCAGTTTTCCTTATCGCTGAGGCCTTCTTAGACTTGGGGAGTTGGGAGTCCCTACTCTCGGGTGCCTCAGAAACCAAAGGCTGCCTGTAATGCTCAAGTTCCAGATGCCTCAGGGGAGGTACCTGGGTTGTTGGGTACAGTTCCGTTATTTGCTGCTCGGTGGGATTTGCCCGCAACATTTCTGATTTTTTTTAAGAGCTGATGTTTGAGCTGCTTAAAATCACATATGGATGTCGATTTATCTATAAAAGTTAAGAATGGAATTTGAGTGCAAAGAGTTGTGAAAATGCTCAAGGTTATGTACTAATGTATACATTACATTTGTGGAAATATTTGAAAGTGCAGGATTTACATTAAACACTTCTCTTGATTTTTGTAATATCTACCTGTCATTTTCCCATTTGATTAATAGATGTCAGAGGGCTTAAATTTTGAGTGCCTGAATTCACTGAAATTAAAACTTCTTACATCAAATGTAATCGAACTGAATGTAGCAACAGTGCATGCTTTTATAAGTACTGATTAAAAAATATATAAAAACACATATCCATGAACATGCAGATGGGGGCAACATATTAAACCACGGAAGTAGAATTCGTATTGTTTTCTGAGAAGACAAATTTTTAAAAAGCTAAGGGGTCTTATAACTTTCTAGTTTCCAACTTATTTACCCTAAAGTGGAAGATTGACAGCAGCAGAAGAGGAGATCCTGGGCCAGTTCAGGCTCTGGGAGCAGCGGGGTGAGTGCTGGAAGGAGCTGGCTGGAGGCAGAGCCAGGGAGGTGCTCAGACAGGCCAGGACGGCCTCAGGGCACGCGGCTCAGTGAGTGAGAAAAGGTTCACATTTCTTGGAGAGCCCTTGACTCTGCCCACGGAAAACCCAAACTCCTTCCAACGGGGATGTGCATCTCATGTAAAAGTTGTTACTCCCAGAAAGAAAACCAGTGGATGTAGAAATTTTACGTATGCAGAAATTACTTCAAATTTGTTTCTAACCTTATCCTTTTCTTCCCCCATCTTAATATGTGGTGACTTTCTGCAGGTGACGCACACATCTTAGGAGAGCGCTGTATTTCAGTTGCTGTTGGCTCTGATGTGACTTTGTGGTGTCCGATGTTCTTGTTCTGAGGTTCTGCCCAGAACGTGGCTCCTCCCTGCTGAGCGTTGCTTGTTGAAGGCCCGTGTGGAAACTTTCCCTGTAAGCTCGTTGACCGCAGCAGTCTTGGTTAAGAAACCTTTGGACCTCCTGAGACTTCACACAGCCTTCTAACCTTTCTAGTGTGTCCTTTTCATTTTACTGTTCCCCATTAACCCAGATGTTTTCCAGAATGTAAGTAATCTGCTGAATGCAAGGTGGGGGGTGCCCTCCGTTGGCTCTGGGGAGAAGCATCGCTGTTTCTCCGGGTGGAGCTTCCCGCCTACCATGGTGTGCTCCAAGACGCAGCAGGGTTCTTTGGCAGAAATAATCGTCGAAGGCCTGCGTCTCCGTGGCAGGGTGGCTGTGGGTATGGGACCTCGTGGCCATACCGGCCCCTCCCCATCAATGGCACCACGGAGAGGAGCAGGGGGAGGCCTGGGATCTGTCTCCAGAGTCACAGCTGTGCTTCCGAGACTGCGTCGTCCGTATGTAACTAGACATGCAGAGAAAGTGTTGGAGATCAGCAGGAGACGGTGTCTGTCCCTAATGAGCTCAGGCGTGCCCTTGAGAGGGTCAGGTTTCTGTGCGGCTGATCTGGACTCAGCCTGGCTGTGGCAGTGCAGGTGACTGCTGGGCTTTGGCAAGGCTGCACCCACTGTCCGTCTGAAATGGCCCCCTTCCCTGGCTCGCGGTGCCAACTGGGCCCCCAGGCCTGATTTCCCGCCAGGACGGAGGCCCTGTGTATGTGTCGGGGAAGGGGTGGGTGGGGGTCCTACTTTATTGCCGTATCCAATGGCACGCGGGGTCAGCACTCAGGAAACATGTGCTGTGTGGGTCAGCGATTGAGTTCAGAAACCTGGAAAATTCAGCAGTGTAGGCTTTGGGCATGACCCGTCCAGCCTTGGGGCTCTTTCTTTCTCTGAATTTCCTTCCATGGCATCCTCCTCATCCCAGGGGCCCCTGTTCCCATATGGCTGTTGGCAACTTCACGGGTTCCTCTGCCTCCCCTCCCGGGCCCTGGTGTGGCTGGGGCAGCTAGTAGCTGTGCAGACCCCACAGCCAGTAGATCATTGGTGCCAACGCCTTGGGCCTGGTTTACTTGAGTCAAGGACTGCAGTACATGGCTAAGCCCACCCCGAATGCCTGGATCGGAAGGCCTTGGGTTGCAGAGGGGTGGGGGTTGGATATTGAAGGACAACCTGCAAAGCAGAAGGGGAAATGGCTGTGCTGATGGGCAGCTAGAGGAGTCTGTGCAGAGCCTGGGACCCAGTGCAGATACAGAGCTGACATAGGCAATGCAGTGACACGGCCACCGTGGAACTGGGCAAAGTTACAGGCTTCAGACCGATATGGAGGGGCTGGTCTAAAACAATCCTCATTTTCCTTTAATCCTAACAATTGCTGGCTTACAGGGTGGGGGAGTGAGATCTGTGGTGGCCGCGAGGAGAGACAGGGATTTTAATTAAACCCCTCTTTCTGGGAGAGGGGAGTAGCCGTTTCTGTAGGGCGGTAAGCATCATCATCTCAGGCAGCTCAGGCTGCAGTAATGAAACACCATTGACTGAGTGGCTTATGAACAACAGGAATTTGTTTCTCACAGTTCTAGAGGCTGGAAGGCAGGATCAGGGTGCCGCACGGGTGAATTCTGGTGTGGGCTCTTTCCTGGTTGGCACACACCTTCTCTCTGGCCCTGACACAATGGGAGGGTGAGGGATTTGCTGGGCCCCTTTCTGAGGCACAAATCCCATTCAAGGGCCTCCAGCCTCGGGAACTCATTACCTCCCAAAGACCACCTGACAGCATCACATTGAGGGTGAGGATTTCAACCTGTGTTTTGGGGGGCAGGCAGGCAGTTCGTAACGTTCACCCTCTTTGTGTATTTCTGACTCAACATCGAGTCTGCCTTTGGCTCTCCAGTGGACAGAGCCTGTGTGGACACTGAGCAAGGTCAGAGCTGCAAGCATGTACACATCGGGAGCAAGGGAGCTGCCAGGGGTGTGAGAACGGGGTTTCAGCGTCAATCGGAGCTGCTTTCCTGGCAAATGTACTCATAAGCTATCCTGGCAACATTTGCTTTTCACGAAGAGTCGATGAAGCAGTGGGGGCAGCAGGTGGTGTTGCCAGAAGCTTGGAACTGATGAGCAGCAGAGAAGGGGCAGAGGCCACGACCTTGGGGTAGTCAGCAGTGCCAGGTGTCTGCCCTCCAGGCCTCACGTCTGTGACTGTGTAGAGACCGAGCCGACCGGGGCTTGCCGGCCAGTGTGGCTCTCATACAGGTGATTATCGCGTTGTGCTTTCTATGTAATGTTCCCTCAACCCCATGCCCACCCCACCAATTTCTGTGCCTAGCAGAAATGATGCTGCGTTTCCTTGATGAAGCCTTGAGTTTCCTGTGGAGATGTAGGAATAGCACGATTTGGCTCACGTCAAAATACTTTGCAGTGAAGCTGCACGGAAGAGGATTCTAGGCTTCCATTTGACGTTTTCAACAATGCCTGAGTGTTACAGGACCGTCTTGCTTGTTAATAAAGCACCAGATGAAAAAGGCTACTTGTTAATAAAGGAGACTTTTTACATTAGCACAGAGAGGGTGGCTTGAGATAAATTCAGCGTAACGTAGGTGTGTTTGTAAGCCATCAAAAGGACCATCTCTCTGCTGGCGACACATGTTTTCCGGTATTGGTTTTGTTCTGTAAAAGGATGACTGGCATTCGGCAGAGTCATTCCAGAATTCACCTGGAAGGCGTCCACATGGTGCCTTGTTTTCTCCTGACATTCTGGGCACCACGAGGGATTATTCCTGTCTTCAGCACTAGCAGGAGACTTTTCCTGAACACCTGCTCCTCTTTGGCATTGTGGGTGCGAAGGGGTCAGAGTGACCCTGTCTTCATGGAGTTTTCAGACACCATGGGGATAGTGTGGCACGAGTGTCAGGCTCGGGTGGGAGGGAGACTTTCCCCAGAAAACAGCTGCCGATTCCAGGACGGCCCTCGACCCCTCCTCCCTTTGTTCCTCTGCGTCATGTCTGAATTAAGGCTGTTCTATTGTAGCGGGGGTGTCATGTTAACTGGAAGTGTGCTTTTTTACTGAGCAGTAAGTAAATTAATGGTACATTTGCCAAGGACAGCGAGGTTTGATTTAATGAATCCAGTGGGGGAAAGGAGAAGGGGCTTGGCTGTGTGGGGATGTGTGTGATGGGAGCAGAATGGAGTAGCCATGCAGGCTGTTGGGATGGAGGGGCCACGCCCGCATTTCCATGGATCCGTCGCTGTTTGTGCCACTAGACCTGGACCTCTGTCTCTACTTCTAACACCCGCATAATGAGGAAGCCCTGATGGGCCTGAGTTGTTACTTCCCATGGCCATCGCTGGGAAATGCCCCAGACGCCTCTCCTGGCTGGTGACGGCCCTGGGCCTGGACACTGTCTTTGTCCTGAGTTGTTTCTTCTTGTAGCCATCGCTGGGAAGTGCCCCGGACACCTCTCCTGGCTGGTGACGGCCCCAGGCCTGGACACTGGGTTCGTCCTGAGCTCTGCGAGGGACTTGGGCTCCACGTGCAGCAGACATCTGTGCATCCCTTTGGATGTGAGATGTTGGCGCTCGGCTTGGAGGCCAGCACAATCTGGGTGTGGTCAGGATCCAGTTCATCCTTTGGAGAGAGAGAGCAGCTGCCCGGGGACCCCTCTGAGGTACATAGTCATGCAGTGTCCTCACAGGATGCCCGGTCCCCTGAGAACTTCCCGCCATTCCCCTGGACCCTCAGGTATGGGAGTCAAGTGTGGTGTGTGTGTCACAGGCGGGGGTACTGAGGACACCACGTGCCTGCTCGTGTGAAGACCTGAAGTGCTGCGTGAGCTCGTTCCCAAGGGGCCGTTGGCATCTGGGGGCCTGTGGGTGTCTTTCCACTGGCAGGAAATAATGGGTGGCCTATGTTACCTTTTGTGTCTTTTTTTTTTTTTTTTCTTTGCCGAAAAGCCCTAATGCCAACGTCGCTGTCCTGCTATTGGAACCGCCCACCTCAGGCCCAATGGCCCTCCTGTTTCTGGGCTGCTGCAGTGTTGTGTTGGGGTAACTGTATTAACTTCGTTTGAATTTTCTTCCTGTTCTTTTGGAATAAGTGTTGATAGTTTGTGCTGCTTGTTCACCCCAGAGTCGAGGATGTCCTTTAGGCCTGGAGGAGGACAGCCCCTGCAGGGAGATGCCCGGCCTCTACCTCTCATGTCATCAGCAGCCCTCTCCACACGTCTCCTCTTCGCTCCTCGTGCCCACGGCTGAGGTCACGGGTCGCTCGCTCTGCTGTTTGAGATCCTCGGAAAAGGTGTTTGCCCTGAAGGGATATTGGGGGTGTGTGGCTGATTTTAAATAGGAGGAAATGATTGTAACAGAATGAGCAATGCCTAGCACTTAGTCTCAGGCTTGAGAAATTGTGTTTTAGAAGCAAGGTATCCCCAACTCCGGTTTCCTTCAAATTAAATCTTTTAAAGAGTCCACAAATATAAATAGTTAAAGCCTAAAACTATGCAACAGAGGGCCTAGAGCCCAAGCCACTGCCACCTCTGACTCCAAGACACCTCAAAAACTTGGCCCTCCTCCTCAGAGAACCCCCCTTCTGCTCCTCCTTCCACACTGCTCCCTCCACAGTGGTCCCTCCACAGTGCTCCCTCCACACTCCTCCCTCCACACTCCTCCCTCCACACTCCTCCCTCCACACTCCTCCCTCCACACTCCTCCCTCCACACTCCTCCCTCCACACTTCTCTTCCGCCCCCTCCCCTTCTTCCTTCCCCTTCCCTTCTTCCTTCCTTCCTCTCCCCTTCTTCCTTCCTTCCTCTCCCCTTCTTCCTTCCCTCCTCCCCTTCTTCCTTCCTTCCTCCCCTTCTTCCTTCCTTCCTCCCCTTCTTCCTTCCTTCCTTCCTCCCCTTCTTCCTTCCTTTCTCCCTCCTCTTCCTCCTCCCTCCTCTTCCCCCTCCCTCCTCTTCCCCCTCCCTCCTCTTCCCCCTCTTCCCCCTCCCTGTCCTTGGGCAACCTCCATGGAACTCTGGTTCAAAGTCACTGGTCTGTGGGGCCGCCCATTTGATAGATGAGCACGCTGGGGACCAGACACAAGTGACTGACTCAGACCAGCTCGCATGTCGTCTCCTGCCTCCCATAACACCGGGTTGTCCCTAAAGGAAGAGAGTCAATGATGCTGCTTCACTGATTTCCAGGGAAAACAGGTTGATAACAGGTTATAAACATGGGAATGTTTTGGAAATAGCGTCGTCCACTTGTCAGCTCCATCTCTCCTGCCCGGAAGATGTAGGGGAAACCTGCCTTCAGCCCACCCTCATCCCATAACAGGACAGAGGACAAAGGGGCAGAGACCCAGGTCCTGTCAGTGCCCTCAGGAAACCCCCCATTTCCTCCTCATGGTGGAAGTGGAAACCATCCCACTGGACTAGATTTTCCCGGGAAGCCCCTTCACCCCGAAAGCAAGGAATCTGGTTTGAGCACACACCATTCTCGGTGCCATCACTTTCTGCTGCTGAACCCTGCATACGTGGCCCATTGATCTTGCTAGTCCAGTGTTACTGGGTCCTGGGAGTTTCTGTGGGCTGATGGCAGGTGTTTACCATTGTGTTCAGAGGGGAGAACAGAACTTTATTTGTCGAAATCAGATGATAACCATTGCCATGTGATTCCTTGGGTTGGTTTGGGTGGGGGGTGCTCAATGCTTTTCCTGAGGGCTAAGTTCTAGTTTGAGACCGTCTCTCTTTGTCGCCCAAGCTGGAGTGCAGTGGTGCGATCTTGGCTCACTGCAACCTCCGCCTCCTGGCTTCAAGCAGTTCTCCCTGCCTCAGCCTCCCAAGTAGCTGGGATTATAGGTGTGTGCCACCACGCTTGGCTAATTACAAAAATATTTAATATAGGCTGGGTTTTGCCATATTGGTCAGGCTGGTCTCGAACTCCTTGCCTCAAATGATCGGCCCACCTTGCCCTCCTAAAATACTGGGATTACAGGCTTGAGCCACTGTGCCCGGCCTGATCCTGACATCTTTTAAAGCTGTCTTCATGTAGCAAAAGCCAGTCTATGTTTCAAAATCAGTCTTGAAGAGCCTAGGAGGAGAGGGATAAGCTTCAACTAGGTGAATAACTATGCATATGTTAAAAATATGGGCCAAAATCTACCCCAAATGTTAACTCTTCTGCTTTGCGTATTATATCCATTTATAGTTATTTCAGCACTAAGATTTTTAAAGACTCTTTTGATAATTATGGAGAAATTACTATTAAAACTCAGCTGCATTTGTAACACTTCAAAGAACTAATTGGATGACATCATTTTTCCCAGAGGCATTTTGGATTGTTACATAATTAATGTTTATCTCTTTGCCAGAAATCTTTTTTTTTTTCTTTTCCAGGACAGATACCTGAAAAGAAACTTTCCTTTGCATTAAGTGTTATTTCACTGTGTGACAATCAATTTTTGAACGTGAGAACAAGATCATCATGTATTTTTGGGATAATTCTTGCTTAATAGTGATAATGCTAAGTGTTAAAATTATGCAACAATTTGTTTCTTTGAAAATTACTATTTGCCTGCTCACCAGGTGGGAGCTGATGAGAACGTGGATGTAAAAATTAAATTGTATTTAGCTTGTATAAAAGAAGTTTAAAAAAAACTTTTTTTTTTGTTTGTTTGTTTTGTGCTACTACTGAAGTTGCTTCGTTGTGGAAATGAGGTTATTGCAGGCACCTAGAATTTTATCTCCTTCACTTGTACAATGGGAAGAAATTCTCCAACAAGCACAGGAATCTGACTTTCTGATATTGAGACTCCTAGGCATCAAGCCCCGTGGAAAGGTTGGTGATTACATGAGCGTTGGCGTTGATGTGGGCACCCTCCAAGCCGGACGCAGGGAGCAGGGAAGGGCAGAACAGGCCCCTCAGGAGCCATAAGAAAATCAAGTGTTGGCAGCAGTGGTGAGGGTTGATGTCAGGGGCCAGGAGGAGGTGGTGAAGGAAGCATGTGATCCCTGCAGTGAGGTCTGATCTGCAGGGGATGTGGACGGCCACGTGGCGAGGCCCACGGACAGCCTGGACTTGGCTGCCTCAGAACTCTGGTGGACGTTGCAAACGGCCCCACAGGGTTGCAGTGCACATTCCTCGGACAGAGAGAAGACGCTTGTAACTGTTTTCGGCATGAAGCCAGCGCCCTGTGAACAGTGGCCACTGCTGTCATGACTGAGTGCCGTCCAACTGGAGGCATTTGCTCTGCTCAGTTCACTTAATTGGGCCAGGAATGGGGTTGCCCTGCCTTCAACAAGCTTGACGCATTGAACGAGGACTCAGTAAAGTACTCTGTAAATATGCTCTCCTGGCTAGAGTGAGCAAAGCCCAGGGAGAGAGTGGTTCCTCAGTATTAGACAGGTGTTTGGCGGGGCCAGCTGTGTGGCTGCCAGAGCGAATGTGACCAGGAAGCCTCTGTCCCCCCGGAGGTGGCCAGCGTAACTGTTACACGTGCCGTAGGTAGAAAGTGGGCACTGCTGGGAAACTTGCTCATGTTGCTGTTTCCTGATTGGAAATTCAAGGTTTCTGAGCATCCTACATCGAATTTGTACATTGCTGAGACTGTACACCTTTCAACACTTGTTTTTTCCTGCTTTTCGGATCTATACAACCTGGCATTTGGCCGTGGCTTCCAGAACAGGCTGGATGCAGAGTGAAGTCCTCTCCTCACTGTCAATCTTTGCAGATGTCTTTCTTGAGAGTCTCAATTAGGTTTTTACTTAACTAGACTTTTTAAATTGCCATGCACATAACTCTACCAGTTACAATCATGAGCTAACGTGGGTTTTTGGTTTTACTTTGATGAATGTTTAACATTTGCATGCTGGATGTAGGGGTGGCGGTCATTTATCTGCTTTTCATTTCCTTCTTGGTTATACTTAGTGACTTTCAGGTACGGTGTGGAAAGCCTGGTACAGGGTGAATTGCAGGCTGCAGTGTGGTGCGGTGGACGAGAGGCGTGGGCTGCAGTGTGCACAGTGGATGAGAGTGAAGCTATTTCCATCCTCGAGGGAAACACACAAGAAACAATTTAAAAAACTGATCATCTAGCTTGAATGAGGTCCAAGAAATTCAGTTTGCAAAGTTTAACTTCCAAGTTAACTTAGTAACTTTTCCCCTAAGTCATTAATTTAGTAGCTTATGTTTATTGCCTAAAGCATAATAGTCATAAATTCTAAAATGAAGGACTAAACATGTAATAATTTAGGCATACAGCACCTGAAGGGAAAACTGCCAGTATGCTAAAATATTGGATACAGATGCTCAAAAAATATAATGTAGCATTCTTACAATGCATGTGCTTTTAGCATGTAACTTGGTGAGTAGTTTTGAGCTATATTTGTAGGAAAGTGTATCTTGAATACTTTAGGACACCACTGGAGATGTGTGCTTGAGAGGTATAAATACTGAATGTTCTTCTCTC
The DNA here is from genome assembly GCF_043159975.1 of Macaca nemestrina. Taxonomy (NCBI): domain Eukaryota; kingdom Metazoa; phylum Chordata; class Mammalia; order Primates; family Cercopithecidae; genus Macaca; species Macaca nemestrina. Next base: position 836,707 of record NC_092129.1, on the reverse strand, counting down.
TTCCTTTAAATGAAAAACATTAACTCCCTTCATTTTTATTTTTATTTTTTGAAGTGGACTCTCGCTCTTGTTGCCCAGGCTGGAGTGCAGTGATGCTGTCTCGGCCCACTGCAACTTCCGCCTCCAGGGTTGAAGTGATTCTCCTGCCTCAGCCTCCCCAGTAGTTGGGATTACAGGTACCCACCACCATGCCCCGCTAATTTTTGTATTTTTATTAGAGATGGGGTTTTGCCATAGTGTCCAGGCTGGTCTCAAACTCCTGACCTCAGGTGATCTGCCCACCTCGACCTCCCAATTGCTGGGATTACAGGCGTGAGCCACTGCGCCTGGCCAGCTCCCTTCTATATTGATTTATACAGTTGTTTTTGCTTTTTGTTTTTTCGAGACGGTGTCTCACTCTGTCGCCCAAGCTGGAGTGCAGTGATGCAAATCTGGGCTGACTGCAGCCTTCACCTCCTGGGCTCAGGTGATCTTCCCACCTCAGCTTCCTGAGTTGCTGTGAGTAGACACACGTCACCATGCCCAGCTTTATTATTATTATTATTGGTATTTTTAGTAGAGACAGGGTTTTGCCATGTTTTCCAGGCTGGTCTCGAGCTCCTGGGCTCAAGCAATCTCCTGGCCTTAACCTCCGAAACTGCTGGGATTACAGGCGTGAGCACCACATTTGGCCCATTTTTTTTTTCTTCCAGGATTAGGAGTCGACTTTCAGAAAATCCTTCAACCTTGCAAGCTTAATTTTCCATAAAAGTATTCCTCTAGGATAAAAACAAGACACAAAGAAGTACGTGTGGACTGCAGTTAAAAATTTTCAACACAACTTAGCTTAGGAAAGTTGACATTTACAAAGAGCAGGAGGCCCGTTCAGTGCCTTCTAGGCACTGGGAATGGCGGTCTGTGGGCGACCCTAACATGTGCGGCGTCCTGAGACGTGATCGTGGTGTTCACGCTTTTACTGAGGGCTTCCCGGGAGTACCAGAGGCTGTTCTTCTGCAGTCGGCCAGCCAGGCAGCAGCTGCTGGAGAAGGAACAAATAGCAAAAGACAGATGTACACGGTGTTATTGTGGCAGAGAGGTTAAAACCAGGGTCACTTTGTTCTTACAGTTTTAAAAAACTAATAATGAAGTCCTTAAATATGTTTAGGATTTCGAAGTAGTTGTGGGTGTGTCTGTCTCTAGCTCCCGTTCGGGTGCTTCCTGCGAAGAGAGCTCAGAGACGCCACCTTTCCTTGATGAGGTGACAGGGCCTGGAGAGGTGTGAACCCCGTGGTGGGGGGATGACTGACCTGGGGTGGGTCTGGGTCAGTGTGGGGATCCAACCCCACTCCACATTCCTGTAGGGAATCCACAGTTCTAAGTCTTTATGATAGGGGTAAAATGAACCTGGAAGAGGGGTTATTTTTTAAGAAGTAAGTGCCATGCTCTTTTTTCCTCATACTTTTCCGTGTTTAAGCAGCATTGAAGGATAAGGCACTAGTAGCATGTTGTTTTGGAAACAATGTTGTTGGTTATTTTACGTTGAATATGGTACTAAGGTTGCCTGGTAACAGAAGTTTTCCTTAAACAACATGGGACTCTGTTGAATCTGTTGCCCCATTGGCTGAGCCGTCTGAAATCAGTGCAGTAGCAGCTGAAGAGGCCTCTTCCCCTTGGAGGAAGCCGCTGGATTGGCAGGAGGCACCGCTCTTGATTTGAGGGAGTGAGGCACCTTTGCAGGGACCCCACGTGGTCCCTGCAGCTCTCTCCTGCCCCCTGCTGGTTGGCCAAGCAGCCTTGTGACAGTGTGCTCATTGTGAATGTTCACTGGGGCAGGCCAAGGCTTTTGTTCCAGAAACACTGACTTCAGAAATGGCCGGCTGTGTGTGTTGAGCATGGCAAGAAAGACTTACGTGCGTCTTAAACCTCTTGAACAAAGCAAGTTGATGTTTCAAATGCATCTCGAAGGCTAATGACTTTGCTATGGTCAATATTCAGGAGAAAAGAGGGTTTGATGAAATAGAAAGACAGGAGTGGCAAGTGACGTGCTTGTGCCCCGTATGACTAAGCGATGTCCTGGCCGTTCCACACCACGGCCTCTGAGCAGCCAGCCTGCAGATACTGGGTCAATTTAGATATCCCTGATCTCTGCAGAGGTTTGATTAGGTAGCCCAAGAGCAGATAAACACAAACGCTGACTGGAAACCCTGGCACACGGAGACACTGGAAACAGCAAGCTGCTATTAACATCATAGTGAGAGACAGTCGCCTGCTGTCTTAGGGGTGTCAGCTTCTTTTGCTTCTAGACGTTCATCTGCGTTACAATACAGTTTTGCTCAGTTTATCCCCATTACTCCACTGTCTTCGCTGTTAAAGTCTCAGCCAGCACTTAGCTCTGACACTGCAGGAGTTTCACTGTGCGGCTGACCAGGCCTACCTGGCTTGGCTGTAAAGCAGGTGAGATTTTCCGGAAGGCAGTGACGAGAACCCGAGGCAGGAAAGAGCATTGCTGGTCTACATACGGCAGTGCACCTGCAGCAGAGCATGTACGTGCACGTTCAGGCTAAACAGGTGTAGGAGAGAAGAAAACCACCTATGATTAGTCACTTAAAATGCCACACACCCAACCCTTGAGACCCTAGCACATAGAGTAGTAGTGGTCTTGGAGATGGCAGGTGTGCTGAAGTCTGATTTTCTCACTTAGCTTTTCCAGCAGCGTTTTCCTCATCTCTAAGCTGGGGCTAACAACTGCCACGCATAGATTTGTGCATGGAACCGTGCGTGTAAAGTGGGGTAGCCCCCAGGACCTAGGAAGGACTCGTGGTCAGTGTCGGTGGTCATGCGTGCTGTACGGGTCCCCCAGGAGGACCATTGCTACAGATAACTCCCTCCGTTCAATGTCACTGAATGTAAAAGGTGGGACATTGGCTTCTGATGTGTCTGGTTTGCTGCAGGCCGCGCTGCACCCCGTGGTTCCTGAGCCCTGAGTTGAAGTACGTCCTGCTGCATCGCCTGTGTCGCTTTTGCTGTGTCACTTAGAGCTCCTGCCCTGGGAAACTTCCTCGCGCCTGACGAGCACCACAATTTGCAGCAAGACCTGTCCAAAGCGTGGACTGCGAGAGCCCCGCTGTGGTCCTGTCCTCTCCATGTTGGGAGCGACTCTGGGGTTTGTCGGCCCTTCTCTCAGGTGTCCTGTGTCTCATGGATCAGCCGACGAGCCCCGTCTGGAGGAGCACTCTGCAAAACGCTGCCGGCCACCCAGATCTCCTAGCGCAGAGTGAGGCCACATCTGCAGACTTGACCGCACAGAGTCCCGAGGCATTTGGCAAGAAGGGGGGAGTGGGATGTGTGTGAGATGCCACTGCGGAAGCCGGCTCTGCTCCGTACTCTGCGTGCGGGGTGCCTGATGTTCAGACCTGCTGTGTGTATCGGGGGCCATGGCGGGGTGGTGGGAGTGGGGGCAGGGAGCAGCGCGGATGGATCCAGGAAAGGACTTAGTTGAATCCCAGCTGCCCACATACCTGTTGCTGGTCTTGGACAAGGTCCCTAGTTTCTCTGGGCTTTCGGTTTGATTGTAAGACTAGGACGCCGCCCTTGTCTGAAGATGTCGGTGTGGGCGGGAATGCCTGGCGCAGTCACCATGGGTTTTCCTTCAGCCTCCTCCGTGCCCCTCCCTGGGTCAATCAGTATCCATGCGTGCCACAAGTAAATTACAGTCCCTCCGAAAAACCAGTTGACCCGAGTTTTATGGTCGAGCATGGTGAGTGTCCTTGCCAGGAAATGCCACTAGATGTCTTGGGCCTGCTCCTCTACCTCCACAGCAATCCCCGCAACAGGCTGGTTCAGGACGTGGGAGGTGGGAGTCGGTGTTGTACCTAGGACAAGCTGAAGTCAAAGGCTCATTTGCTCTCTGAAGGGTGATCAGGATGACACATCAAGTGGAGCCCCATGGCTGACCCTGGAGGTGGACGGTCGGGTCGGATTGGCTGCCCTCCAGCACGTGTTTCGAGTGATGCCTTCCCTGGGTTACGCAGCCCTGATCTGTAGCGCACAACTTCCCAGCTCCAGCCAGTCTGGTCTTGCCGTCTCCTTCCAAGAAGGTAGGTGCGGCGCAGTTGCCTTTAAGCGGCTCCTTCTGGACACCGCAGGGCAGCAGCAAGCAAGCATGGGCGACTTTTTTCTTACGTTGACCACAATACGCAGGGCCAGCTTTGCACGATCCCATTCAGCATCACACGTGTGCATTGGCCACTCACCTGTCCATCTGCCACAGACAGGCTTGGACAGGACCATTGAGTGGCCTTTACGGCAAAGAGCCTAAAGGGCTCACAGGAAACCTGGACCCAGCGCAATGGTAACAGCGCAGCAATACCTGTCATTGATCAAGGGGTATTCTGGGCCCGACATGGTGTTAAGTGATCCAGTTCGGTTAGCACTCTTAGAATTAACCCCGTTTTGCCTATCAGGAAATCGAAGACGGAGGGCATTAACGCCAGGGAGCAGGGAGTAAGGGGACACACAGAGGGGCTGAGGGGCTTGGCATTCTGAGCCCACGGATCTGCCCACAGGCCCCGGCTGCACGGGCACCAGAGCTGCTGCTCTGGAGGGGATGAGGAGCTCTGGGGAAAAGATGGAGCCTGACGTGGGTAAGATTTGGATATTTTCAGAAGAGATTTTCAGCCTGGAATGAGGGTGTAAGTGACTGAATCGGAGTGATGAGCCAGATAGCCCGGCTGCGGGAGCTCCCCTGTGGGGTGAGGGAGGAAGGCCTTGGGGGCCTGTGGCTGAGCAGAGGCGCTGGGTCGCCAGGAGCCGCCGCGGGTTTGGAAAGGGGGAGAAACGCAGCGCCCTGCACTGCAAGGGCACCGAGACGTGGTTGTGGTTCTTCCTGACCGTGACAGGCACAAATGGTGCTGATGGTGGAATGCACGGAGTTTGCCTTCAGAGAACTCCTGCTGTCTTTTAAAACCTGGGCCTCTCATTTAAACTTGGTGGCCTCAGGTGAATGGTCAGAAACAGTTTCTGATGAGGTTGCAGAGACTGTGCATGGCCTCTGATTGTGCACATCCTGTGATTGTGTATAGTCTCTGATTGTGACCTCTGGCCTCTTTGTGGCCTCTGATTGTGTGGGTCTCTGTGTGTGGTCTCTGATTGTGTGTGGTCTCTGTGCAGCCTCTGATTGTGCTCAGTCTCGGATTGTGCTCAGTCTCGGATTGTGCGCGGCCTCTGATTGTGCGCGGCCTCTGATTGTGTGTGGTCTCTGATTGTGCTCAGTCTCGGATTGTGTGCGGCCTCTGATTGTGGGTTGTGTGAGTTTCCCGGGATTAAGTAGATGAGCCTCGTGCTGGAGCAGGTGTGCCTTGTGTTGGGCATGTGGATAAAGAAGTTTAACCCATCCCCTCTTTAAGAATGGCAGGGCAGTAACAAAGGCGGTTGATTTATACATGGCCATCCTCGTGAGGTGAGGACCTGAAAGGTTTACTGCTTTCCCGGAAAGCTGCTCTGGGCGTCACCATCACTGATCATGGACAGCAGCTCAGAAGCCCCCTTAAGGTGCAGGGAGGGACCGGCGCTGGTCCTGTCTGTGCCCAGGCTGCTGGTCACCCTGACGGCCAGGCGATGGCTGCCTGTGCACGAAGCTCGGGTCAGAGTGAATTTGGGCAGTGTCGGCTTTGATTTAGGTCAAGACTGATCAATCTTCCTAAAATACTAGCCATGAAAGCTTTCATAGATTGTAGTTCTTTGGGAGATTTATATGTGGTTTTTAAAGCACAGGGCCCATGGCCAGTGTTGAATTACATTTTGTTCAGTGTAACTGACAGGACACTGGACCTGAGTCTCAGGCCTGCCACAGGGTTCAGGGAGCTTCAGAGAGGGAGACGTTTGTGCTCAAGTTTTCGCAGATGGGATGGGACATGGGCATGGGGCTGGAATGCTCTAAACTTCAATCTTCAGTCATCGGTATCACCTGTGCACACGCATATCGTTTTCAAAGATGGACAAGCTTTTGGGAAATATCTGAAGACTTTTCCAGTTTTGAAAGAAGCCGGGATGACACTGGAAACGTCAGGTGTCTTGGCTGCTGATCAGGTCCATCACCACGCACATGGTCCCTAACCTGGCCCACCTCTGATCATGCACAGCGGGTGACGAGGTCCATAACCTCACACTTCTGTGCACAGCAGGTGACCAGGTCCCTAACCTCAAAAGCTTCTGATTGGGTGCAGCTGGTGACCAGGTCTGCAACTTCGCATGGCTCTGATTGTGCAGAGCTGGTGACCAGGTCACTAACCACCCACACCTCTATTCATACCCAGCGGGTGACCGGGTCCATCACCTCACACCTCTGATTGTGCATAGTGGGTGACCAGGTCTGGAACCTTGCACACCTCTGATCGTGCACAACGGGTGACTAGGTCCATGACCTCACGCCTCTCTGCACAGTTGGTGACCAGGTCCATAACCTCACACCTCTGATCGTGCACAGCTGGTGGGGGCAGGACCCACTTCAGTGAGGGGCTGACTTCCCAGGTGTGAAGGGGGAATGCTGTGTGGCTCGCTAAGCCCCTCCATGCTTTGGGGGCTCCAGGCTGTGGCCGGCAAGTAGGAGGTTGTCCCAGGAGGCTGCTGTGTGTTGGGGATGGGAGGCAGCTGCAGGGTGGAAGTAGGATGATATTGTAGGGGGCCACTGTGGGGGGGTGGGACGGGAGGCAACTGCAAGTTGGAAGTAGGATGTTGTCCCAGGAGGCTGCTGTGTGTGGGGGAGGGAGGAGGCAACTGCAGGGTGGTGTGGTGGTCCCCGTGCCACTGATTTCAGGTTAAAATAGAATGTGGACCTCTTTTTACCACAGTTTTTAATTACTCCGCTAGTTTGTGTTGCTGTCTCTTGCTATGAAGTCCACAGTCTGATGTCTCTGTGGTCCCCATGTTTCCCTTCTGCTTGTGTTACCCGATCCTGTGGGTCAGCTGTGAGGAAACCACTCTCCACTCCTTATCTGGAGTGGTCTCAAGCTGGGTGTGCTGGTCTCCTTGTGGGCTAAAGTGTTCTTCTGTTACTGTTTTCTCTGTTTTTTGACCAAATTTAGCAGACTTGTGTATGATGCAAACACTTTAAAAAATGTCTTTTGCCTTTATGAAAAAAACGCCTGCATTGCTTTAAAATGAACCTTTCCTGTGTCTCCATCCTTCCCCATAGATTGCTCTGTGTTAGAAACTCAGTGGTGTGTGTGCTTCGTGGCCTCATTCCATCAAGCACTGTAACCTCTGATTGCAAAAAATGAAAACAATATATTGTTCTCTTGTCACCCTGAAATGGCTACTCTTAATATTTTGATGTAGTTCTTTGAATTCTTTTTAAGTAAAGTTGCTTCTAACACAAGCACTTTGATTATATTGATCAAATTATATTCAGGAAATAAGGAGAAAGTAAAAAGAATATCCAGTTTGGGGCAAAAAGGAAGACGACATAGAAAGAGGCTGTAAAACTCCCTGCAACTTGAAAAGCTGGGTTGTGGTGGATGTGGTTTTGTTTTTACTGTGAGAGACCACAGGATTCTTCTTGGCACTGAATGGCAATAAGATAATACCGTGTGTGTGTTCTGGTGGCCGTATAAACCGAGCCGCATGTCCTCTTTCGAAGCAGAGAAAGCATGAGGTTTGAGGTAGTGGTTTGGTAACTTTTGGAAAGTCTGTTTGTAGGACTGCACTGCAGAGATTAGGTCAGTCTGAATTAGAATCGAATGATCTGTTCAGGCCTTGGGAGCTTTCTACACCGGGTGTACGCCTGTTCTGGATGTGGTGTAGAAGGAACAGGACTGGGAGGGTTTCTTGCTTCCCAGTCATAGAAATGCCTGCAATTATCACTGTTTATTGTCTCTCGGGAAGCTATTTCGGGAAGGAAGTGTACGTTCCAAGGCTGCTGGTTGGCCTGTCGTCACCCTGGGGGTCTTGGTGTGGGTCACGGGAGCTGTGACTGCTCACGCGTGGAGCTCTGTCTGTCTCGCTGCCGTGACGGTAGACAGCTGGTCACCAACAAAGTGTGTGTCCCAGTGGCCTTTGAGAAGAATTCTCTGCATCATTTTTATACAAGGTCCTTTTTCCTTTTTTTTTTTTAACTTCTTTTTTTTAAAATTTATTGATTATTATTATACTTTAAGTTGTAGGGTACATGTGCATAACATGCAGGTTTGTTACATATGTATACTTGTGCCATGTTGGTGTGCTGCACCCATCAACTCATCATTTACATCAGGTATAACTCCCAATGCAATCCCTCCCCCCTTCCCCCTCCCCATGATAGGCCCCAGTGTGTGATGTTCCCCTTCCTGAGTCCAAGTGATCTCATTGTTCAGTTCCCACCTATGATTGAGAACATGCGGTGTTTGGTTTTCTGTTCTTGTGATAGTTTGCTAAGAATGATGGTTTCCAGCTGCATCCATGTCCCTACAAAGGACACAAACTCATCCTTTTTGATGGCTGCATAGTATTCCATGGTGTATATGTGCCACATTTTCTTAATCCAATCTGTCACTGATGGACATTTGGGTTGATTCCAAGTCTTTGCTATTGTGAATAGTGCTGCAATAAACATACGTGTGCATGTGTCTTTATAGCAGCATAATTTATAATCCTTTGGGTATATACCCAGTAATGGGATGGCTGGGTCATATGGTACATCTAGTTCTAGATCCTTGAGGAATCGCCATGCTGTTTTCCATAATGGTTGAACTAGTTTACAATCCCACCAACAGTGTAAAAGAGTTCCTATTTCTCCACATCCTCTCCAGCACCTGTTGTTTCCTGACTTTTTAAGGATCGCCATTCTAACTGGTGTGAGATGGTATCTCATTGTGGTTTTGATTTGCATTTCTCTGATGGCCAGTGATGATGAGCATTTTTTCATGTGTCTGTTGGCTGTATGAATGTCTTCTTTTGAGAAATGTCTGTTCATATCCTTTGCCCACTTTTTGATGGGGTTGTTTGTTTTTTTCTTGTAAATTTGTTTGAGTTCTTTGTAGGTTCTGGATATTAGCCCTTTGTCAGATGAGTAGATTGCAAAAATGTTCTCCCATTCTGTAGGTTGCCTGTTCACTCTGATGGTAGTTTCTTTTGCTGTGCAGAAGCTCTTTAGTTTAATGAGATCCCATTTGTCAATTTTGGCTTTTGCTGCCGTTGCTTTTGGTGTTTTAGACATGAAGTCTTTGCCCATGCCTATGTACTGAATGATACTACCTAGGTTTTCCTCTAGGATTTTTATGGTATTAGGTCTAACATTTAAGTCTCTAATCCATCTTGAATTAATTTTCATATAAGGAGTAAGGAAAGGATCCAGTTTCAGCTTTCTACTTATGGCTAGCCAATTTTCCCAGCACCATTTATTAAATAGGGAATCCTTTCCCCATTTCTTGTTTCTCTCAGGTTTGTCAAAGATCAGATGGCTGTAGGTGTGTGGTATTATTTCTGAGGACTCTGTTCTGTTCCATTGGTCTATATCTCTGTTTTGGTACCAGTACCATGCTGTTTTGGTTACTGTAGCCTTGTAGTATAGTTTGAAGTCAGGTAGCGTGATGCCTCCAGCTTTGTTCTTTTGACTTAGGATTGTCTTGGAGATGCGGGCTCTTTTTTGGTTCCATATGAACTTTAAAGCAGTTTTTTCCAATTCTGTGAAGAAACTCATTGGTAGCTTGATGGGGATGGCATTGAATCTATAAATTACCTTGGGCAGTATGGCCATTTTCACAATATTGATTCTTCCTATCCATGAGCATGGTATGTTCTTCCATTTGATTGTGTCCTCTTTTATTTCACTGAGCAGTGGTTTGTAGTTCTCCTTGAAGAGGTCCTTTACATCCCTTGTAAGTTGGATTCCTAGGTATTTTATTCTCTTTGAAGAAATTGTGAATGGAAGTTCATTCCTGATTTGGCTCTCTGTTTGTCTGTTACTGGTGTATAAGAATGCTTGTGATTTTTGCACATTAATTTTGTATCCTGAGAATTTGCTGAAGTTGCTTAACAGCTTAAGGAGATTTTGGGCTGAGACAATGGGGTTTTCTAAATATACAATCATGTCATCTGCAAACAGGGACAATTTGACTTCTTCTTTTCCTAACTGAATACCCTTGATTTCTTTCTCTTGCCTGATTGCCCTAGCCAGAACTTCCAACACTATGTTGAATAGGAGTGGTGAGAGAGGGCATCCCTGTCTTGTGCCAGTTTTCAAAGGGAATTTTTCCAGTTTTTGCCCATTCAGTATGATATTGGCTGTGGGTTTGTCATAAATAGCTCTTATGATTTTGAGGTACGTTCCATCAATACCGAATTTATTGAGCGTTTTTAGCATGAAGGGCTGTTGAATTTTGTCAAAAGCCTTTTCTGCATCTATTGAGATAATCATGTGGTTCTTGTCTTTGGTTCTGTTTATATGCTGGATTATGTTTATTGATTTGTGAATGTTGAACCAGCCTTGCATCCCAGGGATGAAGCCCACTTGATCATGGTGGATAAGCTTTTTGATGTGTTGCTGAATCCGGTTTGCCAGTATTTTATTGAGGATTTTTGCATCGATGTTCATCAGGGATATTGGTCTAAAATTCTCTTTTTTTGTTGTGTCTCTGCCAGGCTTTGGTATCAGGATGATGTTGGCCTCATAAAATGAGTTAGGGAGGATTCCCTCTTTTTCTATTCATTGGAATAGTTTCAGAAGGAATGGTACCAACTCCTCCTTGTACCTCTGGTAGAATTCAGCTGTGAATCCATCTGGTCCTGGACTTTTTTTGGTTGGTAGGCTATTAATTATTGCCTCAATTTCAGAGCCTACTATTGGTGTATTCAGGGATTCAACTTCTTCCTGGTTTAGTCTTGGAAGAGTGTAAGTGTCCAGGAAATTATCCATTTCTTCTAGATTTTCCAGTTTATTTGTGTAGAGGTGTTTATAGTATTCTCTGGTGGTAGTTTGTATTTCTGTGGGGTCGGTGGTGATATCCCCTTTATCATTTTTAATTGCGTTGATTTGATTCTTCTCTCTTTTCTTCTTTATTAGTCTTGCTAGCGGTCTGTCAATTTGGTTGACCTTTTCAAAAAACCAACTCCTGGATTCATTGATTTTTTGGAGAGTTTTTTGTGTCTCTATCTCCTTCAGTTCTGCTCTGATCTTAGTTATTTCTTGCCTTCTGCTAGCTTTCAAAAGTGTTTGCTCTTGCTTCTCTAGTTCTTTTAATTGCGATGTTAGAGTGTCAGTTTTAGATCTTTCCTGCTTTCTCTTGTGGGCATTTAGTGCTATAAATTTCCCTCTGCACACTGCTTTAAATGTGTCCCAGAGATTCTGGTATGTTGTATCTTTGTTCTCATTGGTTTCAAAGAACATCTTTATTTCTGCCTTCATTTCGTTATGTACCCAGTAGTCATTCAGGAGCAGGTTGTTCAGTTTCCATGTAGTTGAGCGGTTTTGATTGAGTTTCTTAGTCCTGAGTTCTAGTTTGATTGCACTGTGGTCTGATAGACAGTTTGTTATAATTTCTGTTCTTGTACATTTGCTGAGGAGTGCTTTACTTCCAATTACGTGGTCGATTTTGGAGTAAGTACGATGTGGTGCTGAGAAGAATGTATATTCTGTTGATTTGGGGTGGAGAGTTCTATAGATGTCTATTAGGTCTGCTTGCTGCAGAGATGAGTTCAATTCCTGGATATCCTTGTTAACTTTCTGTCTCGTTGATCTGTCTAATGTTGACAGTGGAGTGTTGAAGTCTCCCATTATTATTGTATGGGAGTCTAAGTCTCTTTGTAAGTCTCTAAGGACTTGCTTTATGAATCTGGGTGCTCCTGTATTGGGTGCATATATATTTAGGATAGTTAGTTCTTCCTGTTGAATTGATCCCTTTACCATTATGTAATGGCCTTCTTTGTCTCTTTTGATCTTTGATGGTTTAAAGTCTGTTTTATCAGAGACTAGTATTGCAACCCCCGCTTTTTTTTTGTTCTCCATTTGCTTGGTAAATCTTCCTCCATCCCTTTATTTTGAGCCTATGTATGTCTCTGCGTGTGAGATGGGTCTCCTGAATACAGCAGACTGATGGGTCTTGACTCTTGATCCAGTTTGCCAGTCTGTGTCTTTTAATTGGAGCATTTAGTCCATTTACATTTAAGGTTAATATTGTTATGTGTGAACTTGATCCTGCCATTATGATATTAACTGGTTATTTTGCTCGTTAGTTGATGCAGTTTCTTCCTAGCCTTGATGGTCTTTACATTTTGGCATGTTTTTGCAATGGCTGGTACCGGTTGTTCCTTTCCATGTTTAGTGCTTCCTTCAGGGTCTCTTGTAAGGCAGGCCTAGTGGTGACAAAATCTCTAAGCATTTGCTTATCTGTAAAGGATTTTATTTCTCCTTCACTTATGAAACTTAGTTTGGCTGGATATGAAATTCTGGGTTTAAAATTCTTTTCTTTAAGAATGTTGAATATTGGCCCCTACTCTCTTCTGGCTTGGAGAGTTTCTGCCGAGAGATCTGCTGTTAGTCTGATGGGCTTCCCTTTGTGGGTAACCCGACCTTTCTCTCTGGCTGCCCTTAAGATTTTTTTCTTCATTTCAACTTTGGTGAATCTGGCAATTATGTGTCTTGGAGTTGCTCTTCTCGAGGAGTATCTTTGTGGCGTTCTCTGTATTTCCTGGATTTGAATGTTGGCCTGCCCTACTAGGTTGGGGAAGTTCTCCTGGATGATATCCTGAAGAGTGTTTTCCAACTTGGTTCCATTCTCCCCCTCACTTTCAGGCACCCCAATCAGACGTAGATTTGGTCTTTTTACATAATCCCATACTTCTTGCAGGCTTTGTTCATTTCTTTTTCTTCTTTTTTCTTTTGGTTTCTCTTCTCGCTTCATTTCATTCATTTGATCCTCAATCGCAGATACTCTTTCTTCCAGTTGATCGAGTCGGTTACTGAAGCTTGTATATTTGTCACGTATTTCTCGTGTCATGGTTTTCATCTCTTTCATTTCGTTTATGACCTTCTCTGCATTAATTACTCTAGCCATCAATTCTTCCACTTTTTTTTCAAGATTTTTAGTTTCTTTGCGCTGGGTACGTAATTCCTCCTTTAGCTCTGAGAAATTTGATGGACTGAAGCCTTCTTCTCTCATCTCGTCAAAGTCATTCTCCATCCAGCTTTGATCCGTTGCTGGCGATGAGCTGCGCTCCTTTGCCAGGGGAGATGCACTCTTATTTTTTGAATTTCCAGCTTTTCTGCCCTGCTTTTTCCCCATCTTTGTGGTTTTATCTGCCTCTGGTCTTTGATGATGGTGATGTACTGATGGGGTTTTGGTGTAGGTGTCCTTCCTGTTTGATAGTTTTCCTTCTAACAGTCAGGACCCTCAGCTGTAGGTCTGTTGGAGATTGCTTGAGGTCCACTGCAGACCCTGTTTGCCTGGGTATCAGCAGCAGAGGCTGCAGAAGATAGAATATTTCTGAACAGCGAGTGTACCTGTCTGATTCTTGCTTTGGAAGCTTCCTCTCAGGGGTGTACTCCACCCTGTGAGGTGTGGGGTGTCAGACTGCCCCTAGTGGGGTATGTCTCCCAGTTAGGCTACTCAGGGGTCAGGGACCCACTTGAGCAGGGAGTCTGTCCCTTCTCAGATCTCACCTCCCTGTTGGGAGATCCACTGCTCTCTTCAAAGCTGTCAGACAGGTTCGTTTGCGTCTGCAGAGGTTTCGGCTGGGTTGGTTATTGCCCTGTCCCCAGAGGTGGAGTCTACAGAGACAGGCAGATTTCCTTGAGCGGCTGTGAGCTCCACCCAGTTCGAGCTTCTCAGCAGCTTTGTTTACCTACTTAAGCCTCAGCAATGGCGGGCGCCCCTCCCCCAGCCTCGCTGCTGCCTTGCCGGTAGATCACAGACTGCTGTGCTAGCAATGAGGGAGGCTCCGTGGCTGTGGGACCCTCCCGGCCAGGTGTGGGATATGATCTCCTGGTGTGCCTGTTGGCTTAAAGCGCAGTATTGGGGTGGGAGTTACCCGATTTTCCAGGTGTTGTGTGTCTCAGTTTCCCTGGCTAGGAAAAGGGATTCCCTTCCCCCTTGCGCTTCCCAGGTGAGGCAATGCCTCGCCCTGCTTCAGCTCTCGCTGGTCGGGCTGCAGCAGCTGACCAGCACCGATCATCCGGCACTCGCCAGTGAGATGAACCCAGTACCTCAGTTGAAAATGCAGAAATCACCGGTGTTCTGTGTCGCTCGCGCTGGGAGTTGGAGACTGGAGCTGTTCCTATTTGGCCATCTTGCCGGTTATCTTCTTTAATAGACCCCTTTTTCCTTTCAATGTCAACATCGTGTCTTCTAGCCAAGCGATATGTTCTTGCAGAAACAGGAAGTGTGGCTCAAGTGAGAAATGAGGGAATTGATCCATAACTGCTATCAGTTTTTATACAGTTGAGCCATTGTCATTTATACATAAACATGTTAAATCTATGGAAGTGAGTCATGGTGCCAGACCCTCACAAATGCCGAATGTCTACGTGGGACCTCTCTTCTGTCGGGTCCACATCACAAGAAGAAAAGTCGCTCAAATGCAGCACGGAGTGGACGTGAATCTCCGAAAACTCCATGAATCAGAACGACTGCTTTCCCAATTGCCGGTCTCCCCATTTGAGGTTGTGAGATTCCCGTTCTGAAGCTCCTTCAGTTTCCCAGCACCCATTTCACTCCTTCGTGGAGATAACAGACTCACACTGATACCTTGTTCTCAGATTTTCTTATTAGAAAAAGCACATATTTCACAAGAATTGTCCGGCTAACTCACTCCTTAGCCTGGGTAACCCACATACCACTTTTCTCTCTAAAATACTCGCCTTTCAGAACTCTTGGTAAATTATTTAAGAATAGGAAGGTACCATGACTTTGGCCACAAGCAGTATTATGTATAATGTGCAAGTGAGTGCCTTGACAGCCATGGTTGCTAAAGACAAATTTTCTCAGAAGAGAAAAATGTAAGCGGTTCTTTACATGATCATTAATTTTGTTTTGCCTAAATAACATCTTGTCTTTGTACAGGGATACAGGACGTTGCTGAGTATTGACGGGGGCGAGTGGGTCCCACTGCCCCACAGTGTGATCCTGAATATCGACAGGGGTGAGTGGGTCCTGCTGCCCCACTGTGTGTGACAAGCCCTTTGTTTCTGGCCCGGAAATGTCCCGGCTCCGTCAGTGCATTGGGCTGGTGCTGGCTCCCTTTGTTAGTTTGCATGCGAGGCAAAATCTCACGCCTTTCACTCTTGTTGACATACAGATGCCAAAGCTTTGAACAAATTCTTACTAAATCAAACCCAGAAATATGTAAAAGGGATAAGAATACCATGAACACTTAGAGTTTGTTCTCATGATCTGTAGTTTTGCATTGTACATTTGGCTTATCATTCAAAAATCAATGTAATTCACCACATTAACAAAAAATAAAGCAGAAAACCCATTTATTTTATCCTCTCAGTGGATACTGAAAAACATCTGTTGAAATTTAATAGTCCTTATACGAATTTCCTACCACATCAGGAACAGAAGGGAACTTTCTCCATTTGATAAAGGCCACTCCTGAAAAACAAGAGCTGACCCCCCTCCTCGGTGGTGGCAGCCGGGGAGCTCTGCCCATAGTCGGGGTGTCGGGAGCATGGCCATTCTCCGTGGTTCAGGTTTGCATGGTGCGCACTGGGGCCCTCGTCCATGAAGTGAGTCAGGAGAACTAAAAGGCATAAAGACTTGGAAGCAGGGAGATGCTTGATGTACAGAAGACACAGGGCCTTATTTAGAATATTTTAGGAAATGTACAAACAACCAGAAATGGTGTGAATTTTGCAAGCATGCAAGATGGACACTTCGCAACAGATGTATACAGATGCCCAGTGGCCCGTGAAAGGTGCTCACCAGGGAGTCATTGGGTAAGTACAACTTAAACCCACAAGGTTCCCCTTCACAAGACTGGAGAAGGGAGGACAGTAGCAGGTGCTGGTGAAGATATGACAGACTGGATCTCAGACTGATGGAGACTTAAAATGGCACAGCCACTTCAGCAAACTGTGGCAGTTTCTTTAAAATGTGTACACTTACCATATGGCCCAGCAGGTACGCTGTAGACGTTCACCAAGGAGAGCTGAAAATGTGTCTCCTTGTAAAAGAATGCACATTATCTCCAGAGTAAATTGTCATAGCCAAGAACTGGAAACAACATAAATCTCTCTCATCTGGAGAAACATGAGCAAATTCTGATATATTCATACATTGTCCTAGTTCCCATCAGGAAAAACGTACAAAATACTGAAACCAAAACAGACAACGGGGATGAGTTCCAGGAGCCTTGAATTGAGCAGAGAGTGAACACCACGCCGTGGAGTCCATGTGACGATGGAGAATCTATGCGAGTCTCGGGTGACCGAAGAGCACCAAGAATACTCCTCGAGAATGAACAGTGGCTGTCTCTTGAGGGCTGGGAGGGGACTTGTGGGAACTTTGATGCAAAATATTTGATTAGGGTAATAAATTTCCATTTATCGTAATGCGCCAAGTGAACTCAAGATCTGAACATTTCACTGTGTATACTTTGTACTCTCTCCCTTCCAAAAAAACAATGAAAAAATAATTACAAATGAGCACTGAACTCGACAGATTTTTCACAGTGGTGTTAGCAATTCTGAAAGCATTTCTGTATCTCCAGGCTTAAGCAAATAAGCTTAATAAATCAGTGAATATGTTGAGTGTTACAGGAGCCAGGTTTCTTTCTTGGTAAGAGAGGTAGAAATAAGAAAAGGCCAAAGCCTGGAATGGATCACTTGGGATTCGGTTGCAGCAGGAGGTACCAGTATAAGCTGGTGGCTCCCAACAGATGTAGACAGGGATAGAAGTGCCTGTGGATGGGTGTGGGTGCATATGCGTGTACATGCGTGTTGTGTGTTCTACTTGCTGGCAATGCCCAGCAGCACCCAGTGCCCACTCTTAGCTTCCAAACACGGTTCTTCACTAGAAGGAACCCTGGTCTAAGGGCTGGGGAATCCGGTGTCAAATCTGGGACCAGTTGAGCAACAGAACAAACCATTGTAACTATGAATCATAACCCACAAAGCCAGACTCCATGAGTACATATGGACATAGGTAAATGAATGCTGAAAGATAGAATAATTATTTTTCAGTGAATATGGAAGATCTAATGATTTAGAAGGAATGACAGGAAATCAGTGGATGATAAAACTAGTAGTGAAGAATTGATGGAAAACAGAATATGTACATAGTATCAGGGTGTCTCCTCCCAAATCTTAATTTCAACGCGAGAAGTAGCATCTTTGCTTTGGAGGCACGTAAGCACCACCTTCACTTAGTTGCCGATGTTAACATTGTCACACAGGACAGACTTCTGCGGTGTCCCTGCTAAAATGCATACTCTTGAGTCTAGTCCGGAAGATACCAAAATAAAGGACAAGCTGTGAAATAACTGACCTGTATTCTTTAACATTTCCAATTTCAAGAAACACAAAAGCTGAGAAACTTGGATTCTGGACGGGTAAAAATCACACGACAAATCAATTCATGATCCTGGATTGGATCGTAAAAGAGGAAGACAAAGTAAAAAAATTATGGAGACAGTTGACACCATTTGAAAGTGAACTTTGTATATGACAGTTAAATTTCCCGATCTTGAGGAAAATGAATGTGAGAGCATATCCTTGTGTTGAGGAAATACATTGAAACATTTAGGTATGGAAGGACATAGTATCTGAAATTTATTTTCATTTGACTTAGAAAATTCATGGGGGAGGGTGGAAAGCAGTGATGTAAGATAGGAGCAGTTGGGCCTAAGTTGAGCCTGGTAAGTTATGTGGGAATTCGCTACGCTGGTCTTGCAGATTTTCTGTGTGTTTGAAATTACATCCAAAAAGTTTAAAACGGAGAATATGCAAAACAAAAAGCGATTTGTGGAAGTGAGTGGACTGTCACCTCATTGATCCCTTCAGTTTTTGGCCATGAGCCAAGTCAGTCACATAGTGGTTTTTGACCTGGGAATTAGAAATAGTGGCCAGACGACCAGGCTCTTTAGTTAGGGAGAGAAGTGTGCACAAAGGCTGACCAAGACCAAGCAGTGTGATGAGCTGCTTGTGGGCGTGATGCTGAGGGTCTTGGTCCTGTCTCAGGTGGCAGCTTGGGGGGTTTAAGCCAGAAAGCCACGTCCTGCAGGGGCCTTTGAAAACAGTATGCTGAGAATAGATAGGACTCAAGGACAGTATCTCCAATTGAATTTTTAATGAACTCCCGTAGGCGCCAAGAAGGCAGGCAGATAAGGAAGAGCATAGAAACAAGGAACTGAGTAGAAGGTTACATGTGGGAAAAGAAAGTTTTGCATTGCATTCTTTCTGCTGACGTGGGGTTTATGGAGTATAAATAAAGTGAGGCGGAGGCTCTGAGTGCGGCCGCCATGTTCTCTGTGTGTCTCTGTCTTTTGTGTGTTCTTTCATTCTCCACCACCCCCGGCGCGGACCCCAACAACGTCCGATTCCCTTTCATGGGATTATTCTCGCAGCTTCAGAGAAAACTGCCCCAACCCGTCTTCACTCACGCTGGCCATTTTTGGTGGTGTTTTTATTCTGCTAACACCGTTCTCACTGACAGTTTAGGGCCTTTCAGTGGGTTTTTGCCTGTGTCTCAAAGATTCTCGTCTTGACAGCCGGTATGTTTCATTCCCGTTGTTCTGATTCTGTGTTAAGAGGGTTCTTCCCTGGCTTCACAGTTTGGAGTTGCCGCTGCATCTGTCTCTGCTTTGATTCTCTAGCCCATCTATCACTTGTCTCGTCCCTTAAGAAGTGGCCTGCGTTAGATGCCATGAGACTGTCTGCCTTATCACCACTGCGTCCCCAGCCCGTAGGGACTTGCAGAGAAGGCATTCAGTGAATGTGTGGAATTAATGTAATGGGTTAATAGCCACAGATTGTGTTAATGGTTGTTTTAGTCTCTTTTCACGCTGCTGATAAAGACATGCCCGGGACTGGGAAGAAAAAGATTTAGTTGGCCTTGCAGTTCCACATGGTGGGGAGGCCTCAGAATCATGGTGGGAAGCGAAAGGCACTTCTTACATGTCAGCAGCAAGAGAAAACGAGGTAGAAGCAAAAGCGGAAACCCCTGATAAACCATGAGATCTCATGAGATTTATTCACTATCACAAGAATAGCACAGGAAAGATGGGCCCCAGTGATTCAATTACCTCTCCCTAGGTCGCTCCCACAACACATGGGAATTCTGGGAGGTACAATTCAAGTTGAAATTTGGGTGGGAACACAGCCATACCTTATCCATAGCCAACCCAGTCCTGGCCCATGGCTGGTATTGAGCTGAGCTGCGACTGTGGCTGTGTGTGTTGGGTTGCGAGGCGTGTGCACGCCTCTCCGTGGTACAGTGAAAGGATTTGGAGGCTCAAACGTGTGACCTACAAAGAATCTCCAAAGATCAAGGTCCATTCACCCTAAAAAGAAAAATCTGAGCGCAGTTTACAGCCAGTGTTTGCTTGTGGACATGGATTCTGCAGTAATAAAATGAATAATTAAAATCTGTGAATAAATTTTAATGTCTTTACTGGAATTGTAAACACTGATTTTCTTTCCTCACCTACCCATCTGTTGGTGAGTTTGAGAAGGTGGATGAACCGTGCTGCGGGGACAGAGAGGAGGGTACAGCTTGGCCTCTGGGACCTCAGCTGAGCCCTGAGTGACTGAGCTCTTTCCGTTTCAGACGTCCACACGGAAGCTGTCCAGGCAGCTCTGGCCAAACACAAAGAGTGGAAGATGGCGGTGCCTATGCCTTCCAAACGCAGGTCCCTGGTCGTGCAGACCTCCATGGATGCCTACACCCCTCCAGGTAAGGGACACGCTCCCTGACACTGCCTCCTGAACATGCTGGGCGCCTCAGAATTGACCACTGGCTCAGCATTCGGGTTTTTGCCTTCAAAATCATGGTGCAGAAATGCAGATTTTGTGAACCAGAATTCCAAAAACAGTGTATGAGTTAAACGTGGAAGGAAAAGTAACATTATGTATCTGTATAAATACACGTTTTTAACTTTTCATCAAGACTCGTGCATATGATACATACCAGTAAAATCTCACACAGTTTTATTCATTTAATTCCTTGTATGGAAAAGGGAAGAGTTTGTTGTAGCCCTCTGGGTGGAATTGGACTTTTCTTCTGATTAGGCTGGTGCATGCGTGTTCTCAAATCTTCAGATACGTGTGCTGTATTGTTGGATTGTTTTAGAACAAGCGAATTGGACAGTTTAAGCAGCTACCCGAATCAGGTCATAAACTTTGCCTGCAAGGTGCCAGCTGGTATTTTAGTTCCTGCAGGCCATAAGGTCTCTCACAACCACTGAACTCTGCCCTCAGCCATGGGTGATAGCAAGTGCCTATGGCTGAGTACCAATAAAACTATATTTACAAGCACAGTGAACTGGATTTGATGCACAGACCTGCCAACCCCTGATCTAAATTACTGAAGGTAATAGCCAATTTATATTTCTGCTATATAATACTGCTTTTCTTTAATCTTGAATTTTACATAACTACCCAAATTCTCTATTTTCTCTACCTAAATAATTATAAACTACATTTCATGATCTTCCTACCCAAGGAAAGCAGAAAGTTTAGTTATCCGGATACTTGTTAGAGACACAGATTGAACCTACGTTATTTGGTGTTTAGTTTCTGTGATTTTGATTCCAACATTATTCATGTTATTGTTACAAGCTTGTCTTCTCAAAGGACTTGAATCACCTTACATCCCACGTTGAAGCTACATATCACTTTAAATGACACCGTGTTTTTCCTCCAATACAAGAGAAACTTAAGGTACAATATGAATAGTTGAAAATGTACAACATTTTGGGGAGTATTTTTACTTTTGAAGTTTAGCTTAGACTTGGGAAGCAGTGAGACAGAAGGATGTGCTTCAGATCAGAGCTGAGATCAAGCATATGTCCACATTACAACAAGCAGCTCCTGAGTTTCACCTTTATGTACCTTTACAAATGAAGGTAGTGGAATTTATAGGACAGAACTTAGAGTGCATCATTTTGGGTTTTCGTTGCTTTTTGTTTTGAGACAAGGTCTTGCTCTGTCACCAAGGTTGGAATTCAGCATCATAATGGCAGCTCTTGGCTCACTGCAGCTGTGACCACCTGGGCTCAAGCGGTCCTCCCACTTCAGCCTCAAGCAGCTGGGACCACAGGTGCTCACCACCACACCCAGCTAAGTTTTAAGTTTTTGTAGAGACAGGGTGTTCCTATGTTGTTCTTGTTTTTCATTTACACATAAAGTGTTCTTCATCTAAATAGCGCAATGCCAGCAGGCAAGGGAGTGAATGCCATGCTAGCAAGGTTGTTGGCAAAGGAGCCCTTTCTGCCTACGTGCTCCCTTGTACTCCTCCCTTTATTTATTTTAATATTAAGTCACAGCACATGATTAAGGGCTGGGCACGGTAGCTCATGCCTATAACTCCAGCACTGTGGGAGTCCAGTGCAGGTGTATGGCTTGAGCGCAAGGGTTCAAGGCCAGCCTGAAAAACATGGCAAAATGTACAGAAATGCCTTTTGTACATCTTGTCTCCACCAAAAGCACAAAAAATTAGCTGAGCCTGGTGGTGTACACCTGTAGTCCCAGCTACTTGGGAGGCTGAGGTGGGAGAATCACTTGAGCCCGGGAGGCAGAGGTTGCTGTCAGCTGAGATGCCACCACTGCACTCCAGCCGGGGCAACAGAGCAAGACTCCCATCTCAATTAGAAAAATATAACAATAAGGTCGGGCGCAGTGGCTCAAGCCTGTAATCCTAGCACTTTGGGAGGCCGAGACGGGTGGATCACGAGGTCAGGAGATCGAGACCATCCTGGCTAACACGGTAAAACCCCGTCTCTACTAAAAAATACAAAAAACTAGCTGGACGAGGTGGCGGGCGCCTGTAGTCTCAGCTACACAGGAGGCTGAGGCAGGAGAATGGCGTAAACCCGGAAGGCGGAGCTTGCAGTGAGCTGAGATCCGGCCCCTGCACTCCAACCTGAGCAACAGAGAAAGACTCCGTCTCAAAAAAAAAAAGAAAAGAAAAATAAATAGAGACTCTTTAGAAAGGATTAGGCCAGGCTTGGTGGCTCATGCCTGTAACCTCAGCACTTTGGGAAGCCAAGGCAGGCAGATTGCTTGAGTCCTGGCGTTTGAGACTAGCCTGGGCAACATTCCAAAGCTCATCCCTACAAAAAATACAGAAATCAGCCGGGCATGGTGGTGTGTGCCTGTGGTCCCAGCTGCTCAGGAGGCTGGGGTGGGAGAATCACCTGGGCTGGGGGAGGTTGAGGCTGTGGTGAGCCATGATCATGCCACTGCACTCCAGCCTGGGCAACAGAGCTAGACCCTATCTCAAAAAATAATATGCTTAATCCTGTTTCTTTAGTTTATGGTTATAATTTGCAAAAACTTATGGTAAAAAAATTGCATTTGTATGTGTTCTTTGTGTAACTAACAACATGGACGTAAAAGGATAACCCACTTGAAATATTTTAAACCAAATTTTTGGCACTAACCAGTATGTAAGGCAACGGGCATTTTTCTTCACCACTTTTTATAAGAGAAATTACTTTGAAATGGAAGAAGCAGTGCGGTTATTTGCTTATTTCTCGTATTGAATCCAACCGCTAAGAAATGTTACTGGGTCATGCGTGATGAATAACCTCACTGTACAGATGTCTACAAAATATAAAAGAATATTATTTGAAATGTTATTTTTGTGAAATATTTGGATTTGACTAACATTTTTATATAAACCATAAAGCATACTTTGTAAATTTCCATCAGGAGTCCTCTTGATATCACATGGGGCAGTTTTGTAAAATCATAAATGTCAATATCATAAAAATTTTTTACTCCCACCCTATTTTGTGCTTAGCGATAGTTTGCATGTTTATTACCATACTTACTCGATCAAAATCTTAGCTGCATTTCCTACCTACTTTTCTTAGTTGTTGGTAACAGTGATAAGATCTTATTGAGTTTCATTGCCCTTCAGAGGATGTTCTTGAAGTTTATCTTCTATGAAATGACGGACTGCTGACCTGGATTATAGTTTCTGGAGAAACACTCATTAGGATTGTTGCAACACTAATATTCTTTGGGTGAAACTTGCCTTTAGTTTTCAAATGTAAAGATATAAGAATTATTTGCCAAAATTTCTAGCCATGATCAGAGAACAGGGACCCAAATCACACATCTGCCGTAAACAACTGTAAAACTGCACAAACCGAATGAGGTGGCTGTTTTTAGTCTGTGACAAGAGCTGTGCCAGCCAGAACCTGAGGGCGAGGGCAGGAGAATGAATGAGACGCACCCACAGTACACTTGCCCTCTGGAGAACACCTGCAGACTGTGGTGCCGAGAGCTCAGGTGTGGGTGGAGCAGGGTCATCCTATCAAGTCCAGAATGCAGAGCTCGGAAGGAGCTCAGGTGTGAGCGGAGCATGGCCACCCTACCACATCCAGGAGGGGGAGATCGGAGTGGGTGCAGGATTGGAGCTCTCCACAGATCCACACCAGCAGCGAATCAATCCAAGCCTGCCCATGTCACAATGACCCAGCAGTGCCTGTGCTACCTACTAAAACAAGAGCTGGAAACCTTCAGAGGAAGGTTAGGGATCCTGAGTGTGCTCAACATGTTACCTACAATGTGTAATACTCAGCAAATAATCACTGCATACACAGAGAAACAGGAGGTAGAATCTGTGGTCAAGAAAGAGGCAGTAAAAAGTGCACACCCATGCAGGATGGTCTCTGTCACTCACCACATGCGGCGGCTGAGCACATGAAGTGCGCCCGGTCTGAAGTGGATTTGCTGCGTGAAAGACATGCCAGTTAATATAAAAAATAGAAAATATTGTATTTGTATTTTTTTTTTTGAGATGGAGTCTCGCTCTGTTGCCCAGGCTAGAGTGCAGTGGCGCGATCTCGGCTCACTGCAATCTCTGCCTCCCGG
Source organism: Macaca nemestrina (assembly GCF_043159975.1). NCBI lineage: Eukaryota > Metazoa > Chordata > Mammalia > Primates > Cercopithecidae > Macaca > Macaca nemestrina. The sequence goes on along the minus strand of NC_092129.1, from coordinate 812,718 downwards.
GTTCATGCCATTCTCCTGCCTCACCCTCCCAATTAGCTGCCCGCTGCCACGTCTGGCTAATTTTTTGTATTTTTAGTAGAGACGGGGTTTCACCGTGTTAGCCAGGATGGTCTCGATCTCCTGATCTCGTGATCCACCCGCCTCAGCCTCCCAAAGTGCTGGGATTACAGATGTGAGCCACCTAACCCGGCCTATTTGTATTTCTTATTGAAAGTATAGTATGAGCATTTTGAGTTAAAAATATACTAGTAAAATTAATTGTACCTGTTTATATATTTATATGAGGCTACAAGGAAGGTTTCAAGTTCTATAACAGGACTCTCATAATTCTGTTGGAAAGTGCCTGTCTAGATGTCTGATCCAGCAGAAGACCGAGTTTTTAAATCTACAATTATAAATATTTAGGGAATCAAATTACAATGTGTCAAAGAACGAAAATATTTTAATTCTTGGGCCAGAGGAAGGGAAGACACTTTTTACTATAATGGAGTTGGGGAATTTCAGGTTCCGTATACGATAATCTTGAGAATTGTCACTCCCTCCTCACAGGTAAAAAGCTGAGCAAACTGAAAAATCAGCAGTTCTTCTTAAACGTGCAAGAGACGTGAGGTCACAGGCAAGCCACTGTCCCCAGATTGGCTGGACAGGTAAAGCGGAGAATTACCATACACTGGAGCACAATGCTCCAAGGAACCCACGCTGGGATTGGAAAACCTGAACTGGAATTGACAAATTGCTGCAGTGAGGTGTGGCCACATCTGAGAGTTAAAACCTCCGGGAGGCCTGTGCATATGGGTCTCATGCTTTTGTGAGTTGTATCATCAGAAGCTCAACCAGGTTCTTGAAGTAAACATCAGAGAAAAATCCCCTCATACTTACTACAGGGGAAAGAGAATAGGAATCATTTTTCAATATGTAGGTGCACTCTTCACTAGGTCTACCTTCCAGAGAAGCTTGTTAACTAGAGACTAACCAGGTGGGATTTTATCAGAGCCTTCTGACCTGGTGGAAAGGGAAATACCCAACTCCAACCTCCAGAACTGAAAAGCAAAAAAGAACAGATTATCCAAGCACTATGGGACTTCCACAGAGGCATAAAATATGCATAACGGTAATACAAGGGGGAAGAAAGAGGAACAGAAGAACTATTTGTAACAGTAACAGCTGAATTTCCTCAGATTAATGCCAGACACCAAACCATAGATCCAGGAAGCTCAAGAAACACCAAGAAGGATAAATGTAAAAACGACGACGACAAAAACAAAACAAAAATAAACTCTACTTGGGCATAAAATATTCAAACTATGGTGAATCAAAGATTAAAAAGCAAACCGGAGTAATCTCCTTCCCTATGGAAGATCAAAGATAAGAATTATATTCAACTTCCCCTCAAACACCATGAAAGCAAGAAGTGGAGTGAAGTATTTAAACTATTGAGAGGAAAAAAATTCCATTAACTTATAAGTCTATACTCTGTGAAATTATCTTTCAAAAGTGAAGAAAAAGTAAAGACCTTCTCCGACAAAAATTGCAAAATTTGTTGCCGGTAGACCTGCCTTGCAAAAAATGTTCAAAGTTCTTTAGAGAAAATAGTAGAGGTCAGTAACTCAGCTGTGCACAAAGAAAGGAAGGGCACAGTCTGTTTACAGGGCTCACACCTGTCATCCTAACACTCTGGGAGGCAAAGATGGGAGTACAGCTGGAGGCCGCTTAGTTGAGACCAGCCTGGGCAACGTAGTGAGACTCTGTCTCATTAAAAAAAAGCCAAACGTGGTGGCCAACACCTATAGTGCCAGCTACTTTGAGAGGCTGAGATGGGTCACTTCTTGAGCCCAGGATCCCGTTCAAGGCTGTGGTGAGCTATAATGATGCTGCTCCACTCCAGCCTGGGCAACAGAGAAAGACCTTGTCTGTTTAAAAAAATAAATAGAAAAGCAAAAAGCATTAAAGAAGAAATAGTGAAGGTAGAAGAAAATCTTTCATTTTTCTTAATAGATCTAACATAACAGTTCATTCATAATAGTGACAGTAAATATGTCATATACACACACTTAAATATAAGTGAAATGAATGAGAGCAGTGATACCCAAGGGATGGGACAGAGCAATTAGGAATTAGGATTATTTTGTTATTATAGTGTGCTTGCATTATCAAGAAACCAGTGTAGTGTCGTTTGAAAGTGGACTTGGGTTACTTGTAAATTTATATTGCAAATTCCAAGGCAGCCACTTTAAAAAAAAAAAAAAAAAAAAAAAAAAAACTGATATGCTAAGAAAGGAAAGAAAATAAATCATAGAAAATGCTCAATTAAGACCACAAGGAAAAAAAAAAAGAGTGAAAGACAAAAACAAAGAACAAGGGCAACAAATAGAAAATAGTAACAAATATGGTAGATGTTAATTCAACTGTATATCATTACTTTCAGTGTCAGTCCAAATGCACCGAACTATATATTGTCTATAAGAAATCCACTTTAGATATAAAGACCTACATATAGATCAACAGTAAAGGGATGGAAAAAGATATAAATGTTAACACTAATTTTTTGGTGTGCAATGGCCTGATCTCATCTCACTGCAACCTCTGCCTCCCAGGTTCAAGTGATTCTCCCTCAGCCTCCCGAGTAGCTGGGATTACAGGCATTTGTCGTCATGCCCGGGTAATTTTTTTTTTTTTCTATTTTTGTACAGATGGGATTTCACCATGTTGGCCAGGCCGGTCTTGAACTCCTGACCTCAGGTGATCATCCCGCCTTGGCCTCCTAAAGTGCTGGGATTACAGGCATGAGCCACCGTACCCGGCCAACACTCATTTTGAAAAATGGAAGTGGTGATATTAATTTCAGACAGAGTTGGCTTTACATCAAGGAAAGTTACCAGAGATGATTATTACGTAATAAAGGGGTCAATTCTCCAAGAAGATGTAACAATCCTGAAATGTATTTTTGCTAACAAAGCATCAGAATGCCAAAGCAAAAACCGATACACTTCAAGGAGAAGTAATTAACCCACTAGTATAGTTGGAGAGGTTAACACCCCTTTATCAGAAATGGACCAATTCAGTAGCCAGAAAATCAGGACAAAATTGAAATCGGCATCCTCAGTCAACTGTATATAACTGACGTTTATAGACTATTTCCTCCAACAACAACAGAATACAGAACATTCACCAAGACATACCATGTTGTGGTCCATAAAAAACACCTTAACAAATTTAAAAGAATAGGAATCAAACAAGTGTGTTCTCAACCACAGTAAAGTAGAAATCAATAATAGATGACTGGAAAATATATTAGGATATTAAACAATACACTTATACATAATACATTGTTCAAGGAAGAAATCTGAAGATTTCTTCGAATTTTTGAAGTAAATGAAAATCAAAACTTCTTAAAATTTGTGAGCTGCAATGACAGTAATGTTTATAGGGAAATTTATAGATTTAAATGCATACGTTAAAAAAAAACAAGATCTAAAATCAATCAGCTTCCACCTTCGAACACGAGAAAAACAACATCAAATTAAATTCTAAGCAGGAGACAAATAATGAAAGAGCAGAAATCAATACATTGAAAACAGAATATCAGTAGAGAAAAATCAATGAAACCAAAAGCTGGTTCTTTGAGAGAAAATCTGTAAGCCTCTAACAAGAAAAAGAAATACAGCAGATAAATTACCAATATCAGAAATGAAATAAGGAACATAACTACAGATCCCATGGACATTAAAAGGATAATAAATATTATGAACAACTCTATGGCCACAAATTTGATAACGTGGATGAAATGAACCAATTTCTTTAAAGACAGAATCTGCCAAAATTTGAACAAGAAGAAACGATCTGTATGGACCTGTATCTGTTAAATTGAATCAGTGGTTAATAACCTTTCAAAACAGGAAGTGCCAGGCCCAGGTGGGTTCACTGGTGAATTCTACCAAACATCTAAGAAGAAATTATACCAATTATCTACAATCTCTTTCAGAACATAGAGGCTGAGGAATACTTCTTAACTCATTCTATAGAGCCAGCATCATTTTAATACCAAATACCATTTTAATAACAAAATATTACAAGAAAACTACAGAACATCTCTCATGAACATAGATGCAGTAATCTTCAATAAAATATTAGCAAATTAAATCTAACAAAAATTGTGCACTAAAACCACATGGAATTTCACATATCCAAAGCTGGTTTAACATTGAAAAGCCAATTAACGTAATTCATCACATTAATGGGTCAAAGACTAACAGATGCCTCATCTAAGAAGATATAGAGATGGCAAATCGATGTATGAAATCATGCTTCACATCATGTGTCACAGAGAAATGCAGATGAAAGCAACAGTAAGATATCACTACACCAGAATCCAGAACACTATCAACACCAAAGCCTGTGAAGATGTGGAGCTGTGGGAATTCTCTCTCATTCATGGCGGGTCTTAATGCAAAATAGAACAGCCTTTAGGAAGACAGATTGGTGGTTTCTTACAAGACTAAATATACTCTTACCATATGATAAAGCAATTACACTCCTTGGCATTTGCTCAAAGGAGTTGAAAACTTATGTCTACACAAAAAGCCTGCAAGTAGATATTTAGAGCAGCCTTATTCATAGTTGTCAAAACTTGGAAGCAACCAAAATGCCCCTCAGTAGGTGAATGTATAAGTGAGCTGTGGTACATCCAGACAATGGGATATTATATGAGGCTGAAAATGAATGAGCTATCCATAAAAAGACACGGAGGAAACTTAAAGGGAATATTGCTAAGTGAAAGAAGCAATCTGAAAAGGTTGTTGTATGATTCCAGCTTTACAACATCCTAGAAAAGGCAAGACTATGGAGACTGTAAAGAAGATCAGTGGTTGCCAGGGGCCGGGGGGAGGCAGGGATGAATAGGCAGAGCAGGAGAGTTTTTAGTATCATGTGATCTCTGTATGATACTGTAATGGTGGATACATGTTATACATTTGTCCAGACCCATATATTGTACAACACCAAGAATGAACCCTGATGTGAATGATGGAGTTGGAGTGGTAATGATGTTTCGCTGTAGAAGTATCAGTTGTGACAAATGTACCAGTCTGGTAGGCAATATCGATGACAGGAGATGCTGTGCATATATAGGGTATACATGAGACATCACTATAAAGCTGGAAAATATGACACTGAGATGAAATTGCGCTGATAGGCTTAACAGGTTGGAGAAGGAAGAGGAAGTCTGTGGGCTCGAAGGCAGATGAAAAGGAATTAACCAAAGTGAAGCCCAGAGAAACAAAATGAAAGAAAAGCCAACAGAACCTCAAGATCCTGTGATATGTCAATATACTTGTAATACAAGAAGGAAAAGAGAGAGAAGAGCAGGGACCTTTGAAGAAAGGAGTCAGAGTTTTCTCAGATTGATGTCCAACACCTGTGTCCGGCCCCGAGAAGTTCAGTGAATTCCAAGCAGAACAAGTATGACAAGAATCACATCCAAGTTCATGATAGCCAAAGTACTGAAATCCCAAGATTAAGAGGAGATCCTGAAAGGACTCAGAAGAAAAAGACAAGTTACACACCAGAGAAGCATTTGAACAACGCGTGACTTCTGTGAAGATACAGTGGAGACCAGAAGACCATGGAAAGACATTTTTTAAAGCACTAAAAGCAGGAGAAAGGCCTGTCAACTCATATCCAGGGAAAATCTCCTTTATAAACAGGGGTGAAACAACACATTCCCAAATATGAAAGCTGAGAGAATGTGTTATCAGCAGAAATACACTATAAACGTGCTAAAGAATGTACTTGGCTGATTGCAAAGGATATCAGATGAAAGGTTAGCTCTACGAAAAAGAACCCTAGAAATCATAACAGTGCACTCTAAATTTTCTAGAAAATAATATCATAGAATATTTTACTCTATGATTTTATGGTTTTTGGTTTTTTTATGATCTTATAATTTTATGATATAAAATCATACAATGTACACAATTCTCTATGCCTCCTTTACCTGTTTTGAAGTCCTTGGTGTACCATGTACCAGTAGTTTATTCCTTATTATTTATTTATATTCTATTTGATAGATATGACACATTCTGTTTATTCATTTACCAGTTGGTTGTTTCCAGTATTAAGCTGCTGTCGACATTTATGTATATATCTTTGTGTATGCATATAATTTCCTTTATCTTAAGTGGATGCCAAGTAGCATGATTGACTCTTATTGTAAGTTTAGGTTTAGCTTTTTAAAAACTGCCAAATTATTTACAAAATAACTGCACCATTTCACACTTCCACCAGCAGCATATGTGCATTCCAGTTTCTCCACATCATCACCAGCAATAGTTACTGTTATTTTTATTTCTGCCATTCTAATTGATGTGAAATGGTATATCATTGTGTATTTACTTTGCAACAATGAATGATGCTAAGCATTTTTAACGTGCTTATTAGCTTTTAATGTGCTAATTCCTATTCATAGCCATTTGTATATGTTGGCAAAATGTTCAGATTTTTTGCTCAGGTTTTAAATGGGTTGGTTGTCGTCTTATGGGTTACAGGTGCCTTATGTAATCTGAATATAAGAGTTTTACAGATGTAACGTTTCTCAGTGAAAGAACAATCTATTATGTAGCAGACAGAACAAAGCCCTTCCCCCAAGATACCCAGGTCCTATTCCTCAGAACTTATGAACCTGTTGTCTGAAGTGGTTAAAAGGGATTTTGCAGCTGATTAATTCGATTAATTTAAGATCTTGAGATGGGACCTTTATCCTGGTTTAAGTAGGTAGACCCACTGTAATCAAGAAGGTCCTTACAAGAGAAAAGAACTGGAGACTGGAGTGATGCACTTTAAAGATGAAGAGGGGCCAGGAGTCAGGGACACATGTGGCCTCTAGAAGTTGGGAAAGGTAAAGAAATGGATTCTCATTTGAAGCCTCCAGAAGGAATGTAGTTCTGCTGACACTTAGATTTTACACTTCTGACTTCTCCATCAATAGGATAATAGATTCGTGTCTTGTTATAAGCCACTAAGATCAAAGTAATTTGTTACATTAGCTATAGGGAGATAATCATCTTTTAAAACTTACTAGTTTTCTATTTTAATGAAGTCTATTTCACTAATTTCTATGGATTGTGTTTTTGGAAGTTTTAGTAGTCTCATGGTCTTACTGTTCTTTCATTTTGGTCTGTGACTCATTTGGAGTTAATTTTTGTGTGTGCAGTAGGGATCTAAGTGGGATTTTTGTTTGTTTTGGTTTTGTTTGGGGGACTTTTTCCCCCACGGTTTTTCTTTTTGGTGTGTGGGTACTCAGTTGCCACAGCAACATTTGTTGAAAAAAAACAAACTACCTTTCTCTTACTGAATTGTCTTGAGACCTTTGTCAAAAATAAATTAACCATAAATACAAGGCTTTATTTCTCAATTTAATTCTGTTCCTTTGATGTATGTGTCTATTTTTGTGCTAATACCACTGCCTTAAAAACTATGACTTTATGTAAAGTTTTGAAATCAGATAGTGAAGTCTTCCAACATTGTTTCCCTTTTTTAAATTTATTTTGGCTATTGTAGGTCCTTTGTATTTCCAGATAAAATTGAGAATAAGCTTTCCATTTCACACACAGCCTTCTGGGATTTTATTAGGCAGTGCCTTGAATTAATGGAACAGTTTGGGAAGAATTGTCTTGATAATGCTGAGTTTTCCAATTCACGATCTTGAATCTATCTCCATTTATTTAGTTTCCATTTATTTGGATCCTTAATGTCTCTCAGTAATGTTTTATAGTTGCCATTGTACACATTCTGCACCTTTTTGTTAGAAGTTCAGCTGAGTGTCTTCTGCTTTTGAGGCTATTGTGAATGGAACGATTTTCTTTATTTTCAGGTTGTTTATTTCTAGTATATGTATATCTTTATCTTGTGTCCTATGATCCCATCAAACTTTGTTTTAGTAATGCAAAACATGTTTGGTGTACTTCTTGCCATTTTCTACATCCCAAGGTGATGTCATCTATGAATAAAGACACTTTTATTCCTTCCTTTCTAATCTGGATGTCTTCATTACTAAACTTGTTAATTTATTTCACCAGCTAGAACCTGCCAGATAACGTTGAATAAAAGTGGCAAGAGGGGACATCTTTGTCTTGTTCTCCATCTTAGGGAAAACGCATTCTAGTGTTTACCATTAAATACAATGTTAGCTGTGGCTTTTCACGAATGTACTTTAGCAGGTTGAGGAAATTGCCTTCTATTCCTGGTTTGTTCAGTTTCATTCTCTTGAATTTGTCAGTACTTTTCTATGTCTCCTAAGGTTAACATGCGGTTCTACTCCGTAATTCTATATGGTGTATGACATTAATTCAGTTTTGAATGTTAAATCAACCTGACTTCCTGTCCCCATGGTGTGTAATTCTAGTCACCACTGGTCATGCTGTATCATCCATTTCATATGCTGCTTGCTTGGTTTGCTGCTATTCTGTCGAGTGTCTATATCACATTATTCTGCAGGTTTCTTGGAAAAGGTAGGTGGGAGTGAGGAATGAAAGATTGGAAAGGGTTGTGAGAAGACGTTCTGGGGAGATGGTTGTGCTGCATATGGACACCTGGTTGTGTACCTTTCTCAAAAGTCTCAAGGCTGTGTCAGTTTTACTTTTTCTTTTATATAAATTGTGTAAGTTTTCTTAAAAGGCAGGGTGGGCCAGGCGCAGTGGCTCACGCCTGTAATCCCAGCACTTTGGGAGGCCGAGGCAGGCGGATCATGAGGTCACAAGGTCAGGAGATCGAGACCAGACTGGCCAACATGCTGAAACCCCATTTCTGCTAAAAACACAAAAATGAGCCAGGCATGGTGGCACGTGCCTGTAATCTCAGCTATTTGGGAGGCTGAGGCAGGAGAATCGCTTGAGCTTGGGAGTGAGAGGTTACTGTGAGCTGAGATCATGCCACTGCACCCCACCCTGGGCAACAGAGCAAGACTCTGTCTCAAAAGAAAAAAAAGCAAGATGATAGAGAATTTTCAGGCTCCTAATATTGTTGCTTGTCTAACAAGTAAACTTTTAAAAAAATTCCCAGACAGCGTAAGTCGTGTGACAGTGGTAATAAGTGTGAATATTGTTTGCTATTATTGTCTTTTAAGAAGCAATCCTGTGTCTTAAGATTATTTGCTGTGACTCCTCCTCTCACCCAATGATCTGGAGCTGCTCACCTGAGCCGGCGCCTCCCATCACTCACCTGTAGGTAGGATTCTGAGTGTCATTCTTACGTTGAAGTTTAACAAATACACCAGCAATGTATTCCCAAAAACCTTGGTACTGCATGAAAAGTTATTAAATGAAAAATGTTCTCCTGAATTATAGGGAAAAAATGGATGTATTTTATCATAATCCAAGATATCCAATTTGTACAGATAGAAAAATCAATAATGAGAATGTATAAGAAACGAATACTGTAAAGGTGATTAGATTTGTGTGCAAAATGTGACATGAGGGTTTGTCGTGTGTCCCGGAGGAAAACGGGGAGGTGGAGAGGCCGCTCCATGTGAGGCACATTCTGCTTTCTCTCCTGTTACCATCACCAGCGTCTTGATCCTTAGAGAGCTGCATGGGTATCGAACACACCAACGTAGAAATCCATCACCCTCATGGGTATCGAACACACCGACACAGAAATCACCTGCATGGGTATCTGACACACTGATGTAGAAATAAATCAGCTGCATGGGTATCTAACACACCAATGTAGAAATAAATCAGCTGTATGGGTATCTAACACACTGACATAGAAAGAAATCAGTTGTATGGGTAACTAACACACAGACGCAGAAATCACCTGCATGGGTATCTAACACACCGATGTAGAAATAAATCAGCGGTATGGGTAACTAACACAGAGATTCAAAAATCACCTGCAAGGGTATATAACACAAACACCAACGTAGAAATAAATCAGAGCCCAGAAGAGCATCTCAGGACTAACCAGGGCTAAACATAGTCACACTGAGACTCCTGAGAGCCGCACAGGCCCTCCGCCTCCCCTTGCCCTCTCACTTTCTGACTGACACAAGAAAACACTTGGTTTCTTCCCAAACTGCTGTGTAGAGGAAATGTGTCAGTGCATCTTTGAGATGACAGTATCAAACATCTTATAGCATGTTTGTATAAGGTGCTTTAGAAGAAAAATTCATTATGCTAAAATAAATGGCTCATTATTTGAAAAGTGGTTTAAATTCTCAAGAGTGTCTACGGCAAAAAGTCATTGAACAACTGTTCGGACTTGGGTGAAGTAAATCTGTGTTGGAGGGACTGAGATTGTGGTGCATGTTTTTGCTGCAATATGTAGCAAATCGCCTTTCTTCTTACACAGATACCTCTTCTGGCTCCGAAGATGAAGGCTCATTGCAGGGGGACTCCCAGGGCACCCCGACCTCCAGCCAGGGCAGCATCAACGTGGAGCACTGGATCAGTCAGGCCATCCACGGCTCCACCACGTCCACCACCTCCTCGTCCTCCACGCAGAGCGGGGGCAGCAGAGCTGCCAACAGGCTGGCGGATGTCATGGCCCAGACCCACATGGGTGAGCACCCTTCACAGGGTCTTTCTGTGCCTGTTGTCTAAATGCCTTTGCGTGTGCACGTTTTCCTCTGTTTGCATCGTGGCTGTGGAATCCCTTAGTGGAAAGAGCGCAGAGCCCCTCTGGCCCCTGGGGTGCTTTGGTTGGATTGTTTCCGGAAGATGCTTTACTGCTTCTCATGCCCAGGTCCCTCCCACAGCTGGAATTCCAGGGGCCTTATTAATGGGGAATCCCGCAGCCATATCCGAATTCCAGGGGCCTTCTGCTTATAAGTCCTTTTGTGTTCCTGGGGAATCCTGCAGCCATATCCGCTTCCATCTTTTCTTCTCACTTATGCTTCTGCGTGAAACCTTAACAGTCCCAGTCAACAGGACAGGGTTTTAAAGTGTGCTTCTCCTGACCACGGGAGTCATTTAAGGAAATGAGGGCTTTAAGCACGGCCGCTTTACGCTGCTGTCTGCCACAGGTGTTCAGATTTCTTGGGCGTGGTGCACTGTTTTGTGTAGGTTCTATGACAAGGGAGATCCTCTGTATTAGAAAAAGAACGAAGTTAGGATCACTGCCCCACAACGTTTGAAGATGCCGTGGAAAAGGAGTGAAGTGAGAATTACTAGAGGTAGAGTCGATGCGTGGGGGAGCCATGATGAGCCTTGCGTCGCTCTGCCTTTGAATGGTTCAGGAGTAAATGTTTTCCATCAAGTATGGGACTTGGGTTGAATAGGATTTGGTGTGTGTCTCTATTAAAGCAGTAACCGGAGACGACTGTGTACCACGTCGCCGATAACGGAGCACGAGCCACAGGCTCAGACCCTCCCGGCACCAGCTACCACAGGAAAGCCTGATCTCTGCAAAACCCTCAGTGGGAAGCAGGTGGATGTCATGTGTGATCAGATAGCCCACAGACACCCCAGAACCCCAGAATGTTCACTTCTAGATCACTGACTCCTTGACACCCAGAGGCGTTTAGGATTGACTTGGGTCCCAGCCCCTTCGGTGCTCACTGACACTGAAAGCATCAGCTGTTTTCTGTCTGGAACAGGAGTTTGCTGTCAGGAGAGCTGGGTCTGTCTCACTTTTCCCAATAACTGCTGCTGGGATCTTGAAGTCCCTTCTCCTGCTTTAGGCTTTGAGTGAGGGGAAAAAAATTGAAAAAAATAATTTTTCTCTCTCAACTGTTGTGAGTATAAAGGAGAAAACAGAAATACTCTTTAAAAGTTTGTGAAGTAGTACTCAAGTGCAAAGCAGTATTAAACTTCAGTTTGACACAGTTTCAGGAACATGTACACTCGTTTATGTGAATTAATAGCCCTACTTGAAATCACAGTAGGCTAAACATTGAACAGAAATGTGTGACTGTTACATATTTTTCCATAATAAAATTCCATGTGTATATTGGATCGCAGGATAGTGGCCGAGGCTCTGCCAGACGAGAACGGGGAGGCCAGACACCACCTCTGCCACTTGGTGGAAGCATTTGTATCCTCAGATCTTATTCAATTTTAAGAAAATGCACAGAATCTTACCAAGGAAAACACATATTTTTGAATAAATGAATCACTGCACTTGGGCCTCCCTTTGTGGGTTTACCCTTTCAATACTGGAGGAAGTTTTAGTACAAAGAATTAATGTATCCAAAGTATGAGGGACTCCTAACTCATGTACATCAGGGCTCAGTGTGACCCAAATGTAACTCTAGGGTGATCGCGTTCCGGTAATTTCTAATTGGGCACAAAGATAATCCTCCTAGACTATCTGGAAATTTTCTATAAGTTTGGGAATTTTCTGGAAAAGCCGTGACAAAATAATGAAACTTGAAGAGGAGAAATATTTTGTGTGGCAAAACAAGAGAAGTTAAAAGTCAGATGTGCATTTGACCTTCTGAGATAATCAGAAGCCTGTGAATGAGAACTTAGCATCTGTGATCACGTGTGCGTGTGAGTGTTCTAAGGAGTCCAGTCACAACATAGTCACACTGGCCAACCCCCCCCAGACCCTACATGGTCATAGCCATTACTATTCCCATTTGATGAAGAAACTGAGGCATGGAGAGCTTAAGGGACATCCCCAAATCCCCAGAAGTTTCCAGAGCTGGGTTTCCATTTCCAGGCCCTGGGCTCCAAAGTGCGAGTAAAGCCCTGGGCTGTGTGGACGGTGGCCGACAGGAAACGGGACCCTTCCATGAACACACACACGCTTCCTGGCACCCTGCCATTGCCGGTCTAACGTTATTCTAGTTAAAACGCCACTGACGTGGCTCCTATTAGGAAATTGAGGTTTCACCGAACTCTCCTCCATTTTCGGCAACATGAGTTATGCTGGGGTCCCCCTTTGTGCCGGATGTGTGTGGCAGACGTGGCTGAGATCGGCTTTGGCTTCTCACGGCACCCCCAGACCGCGCTCCGGTCTCTTCCTGAGCTATGGCTTGCTCAACCTGCAGAACAAACGCCACAACCACCAGAAACACTCATGATGTGCTTCTTTACAGATAATCATTCTGCACCTCCTGATGTAACCACGTACACCTCAGAGCACTCCATACAGATGGAGCGACCACAGGGTTCCACGGGGTCCCGGACAGCGCCCAAGTACTGCAACGCCGAGCTCATGGAGACCGGGAATGGTACGTCCCAAAGCAGAGATGTGTTTTTTTCTGGGAAACGGTTTGTGCTGATGTCCCGTTCTGTGCCCGTGACTGGGTGTGTTTCTTCCTGGGGTACAATCTGCTGCCATTTTATCTGCTGAATAACGAACAGTGGTTCAGCAACTGAGAAATTCTTGCACAGGTGTTAAGACCGTGAACAGTCACTTAGAAAAGCAAGATGAAGTTAAATGTACAACAGAATTACTGTCAGATGGGCCGGTATGTTGCTTTAGACTTCGGAGGAAAGAGGGTCTTTTTATCCATGTTGGACAGAGATGTCAGCGACTTGGTAACAGGCTGCGGCCGAGGGCTTCTCCTTCCTTCCTGTGGCCTGGTCTTGGTATGTTCTGATTACAGCGGCGGTTTGTATCACCTAGCCCCTGTTCTATTTAAGTCTTAGTCCTTCCCCGGAGTCATAAAAGTCAGTGTAGAACCTAGCAGTGAATGAAATACAATGCCCCCGTGTGAAGCCCCATCGAGCAGCCTTGGAATGGCGTAATCTTGTAGTGCACGGGACTCGCAGGCAGACAAGGAGGCCTCTCCGAGCCCCAACAGGTAGACAGGGAGGACTATCGGAGCCGCGACAAGCACAGTGGACAGGGAGGCCTGTGTGGACACAGTGGACAGGCACAGTGGCCAGGGAGGACAGCGTGGTTGTGTGGATCCACAGGACACTGTAGCGTCCAAGCACGCGCTCCCAGAGGAGAGGACCCTGTGGGAGCTGATGCTGGGAGCAGGCTGAGATTCCAGCGAGTAAGACTCCCTGTGACGTGCACAGCTGCCATCTGCGCAGCAGCTCCTGATGCCAAGATGGTCGTGCGATAAATGCACAAAGCACATCTCCAGCAAAAAGCTGCCGAGTGTCCACATCCAGGATATCCACCGAGGTGGCTTTTTAGTGTTAATACGATGAATGTGAGCAGCAGGTGGTCTGCGTTCTGGGTGTGTGTGACTGTGCCACTGCAGTTTTGTTCTCATGTCTTGATGAGCATGAACGGTTCCTGACGAGGGTAGGTAAGGATGCTGTGACCTGAGACTCTGCAGTATTGTAGCTTGAGGAACCAAGGAGTTTTTCTGTCTTGCAAACCTGTCAGGGAGGATGTTCCAGGCTGGTGACTGCTCCATGAGGTATTCAGAGATCCAGGTTCCTTTCAGACTCCTGCTCTGTGTTCCCACGGACACGGCTGTCCTTGCTGTGGTTGGGACTGGGTGATTGCCATGCTGGCGGGGGAGAGTTAAGGCGAGAGTGGCCATGATTTACCTAATCTACATAATGACAGGGAGCTTGGGAGTAAAGTGTAGCCATGGCCTGGAGGATGGATGATGGATGTTGGTGAACAACTGGCTGCACTCACCGCAGATGGCCCAGGGATGGGAAGGACGACTGATTATGCCATTCAATGGTACCTGGTTCTTTCAGATGTGGCTTCCTTATGGATTTTCTGCTGTAAAGAGGAGAGAGCCTGTGGTTCTAGGCCAAACATTTCACTCATCTCGTAGCATCTTGTATCCCTTAGCCAACATTTTTGTCAAGTTTCAGAAGTCCTATCAAACTGGCAAGCATTTCTCAGTTTGGTTTAATCATTGGATTTTATATCTGTGTCTGCATCTCTATTTTACATCTATGTGGTTATTTGACACTCTGTAGTACCTTTGTAATAGGTTCTATTTGGTGGAAGTTACTCTCAACAAACCTTGCTGCTACTTGAATTTTCAAGGTTGCAAGTAGAAAGGAGAGAATAAAAACCACATCTTCTCTAATTTTAAAATTTGTTGTTTCTCAAATCACACCAGAAGTACAGATACTACAAATTATAAAAGCGGTCAGAATCAAGGTTAAGAGATTTCTGGGTGATTCTGGCTGATCAGCAGTATTTGCTGAGGTGTGTGCAGCAGAGCAACATGCCAAGAAGCCCGGGACGGGGGAGAGTTGGAAGGCCAGGCTGTGACTTCGGAGGTGCTGTTGCCTCAGGAAGAGGAGCTAGATGCAGAGAGGATAAATGGCCACAGGTGTGACCACCGCCGTCCTTGCCGCGGTACGGGGGCCTTTGTATGGGGCCCTTTGTGAGCTGAGTTATGAACCAGATGAAGGCTGTGCAGGCGTGTGAGAATCCAGGCCAGACTCGATGGGTGGAGGCTTGGCAGAGGTGAGGGGCCAGACAGCCTCGCTAAATGTGCAGTGGCTCACTGCAGACAGTGCCCATCAGTCGCCAGACAGACCGGCTTGATCTTCAGCCCCCATGGCAGCTGCCTTTACCTGTCTGCCTCCACCTTCTGAGGCCTATAGGCGTCGCAAATGTGTGGTTTTTAAACAGATTTGGATGAGTTGTTTTCTGCACAACACACTTTTACAGACGGAGGCTGGTTCTCCACAGTGGCCCCAGGGACTTGGCAGGGACTGGTGGGACAGAGCCTCAGAGCACAGCACCAGCTCCCTGGGAGAAGACGGTGCCCGTGGGACGGAAGAAAGAAGAGGCACACAGTGCTGAGGCGTGAACTCTAGTTTGCTCTTAGACATGACACACATGCCTTCTGGAAGTTTGCATGAAGCACTGCTAAAGCCACCAGTGCGGATAGGTCCTTAGATCAGGAGACCCAGAACACAGTTGTATTTGAAATCCTTCACATGCTGCAATCTCTTCAAAGAGGACTACAAGTCATCTCTAATAATGTTGTAAAATTAATTTTTTATTAAGTGCCATGGCTTTTTTTTTTTTTCTTTTTTTTTTTGTGGGGTAGGGCCGGTGTGTGACAGTAAAACAACAGATGCAGTGACACAGCTGGTGGGTGTTGGTTCTGGGCCCCAGTTGGGCAGTTGTATGAAAAGAAACCGAAAAGTCTCTACAGTGGTATGAACTGAAACACCTGGATTATGTGTTTTCAAGTATTTGACATAAATGCACACATTCGTATGCTAAACACACATTTTTCTATATGTAATAAAATTCACACCTTTAAATAGTTAACATATATTTTATTTTAGGACCTCCCCCACGATGTGAGGACTAATAGTCACTCCCTCTCCCCCCCCGGATATTAAGAGCCACATCGCAGGGCAGTGAGGCACCCCCCGCGAGGTGAGGACTAATCGCCACCCCCTCTCCCCCTCTGGCTATTAGGAGTCACCTCGCAGGGGGGGTGAGGCACCCCCCACAAGGTGGGGACTAATAGCCACCCCTTCTCCTCCCGCTGGCTATTAGGGGCCATGGTGGACTCACAGCCTGTTTGATATTGTGAGTAATATCATCTCCCCCTCTGGAAATTATGAACTCTTTCACAGATGGGTGTATACTCTCAGTGTGTACACCGTCAGAGGGTGTACACCCGTCTGTATTGGGAGTAATATCATCCTCTTCCTCCCTGAATGTTAAGAAGAATATCCCAGGATTGTTTCTACTCCCTGCATTATTGGGTGTCATATCCTCCTCTCCCACGTGGAAATTAGAAACAATATCACTGGGGGCGTGCACACCTTCTGTAACATTTAAAGTAATATCATCCCCTTCCCTCCAGGATCATGGGAACAATATCCCTGGGGGGTGTACACTTTCTGCCATATAGGTCATAATATCATCCCTCCCACCTTGAAACATTATGAAGGACCATCTCACACGGGGTGTACAACCCTTGGTGCGATATTGGGAATGCAATTATCCTCTTCCCGGCATATTTGGAAAAATATCAGAGTGTACCCCTCCTGCCATATAAGGATTACTATCCTCTTCTTCCTTTCTGGATATTAGAAAGAAGATCACACGTGGGTTTGCACTTTCTTCGATATCTGGAGTCATGTCATCCTCTCTTGTCTTGAATGGCAAGAACAATGCCTTGGGGGGGATGTACACACCCTGTCATATTGGGAGTAATATTACACTTTCCCCTCCTTGATAATTAGGAACAACATCCCATGCTCTCTGTCCCTGGATATTAGGAACAACATCACAGGTAGGTGTACACCCCCTGTGGTATTAGGAGTAATAATATGATTATTGAACATCCATGATTGATATTAACAATTATCAATGATACTATTAATAGGATACAGTTATTATGGATAATTATTTTAAATATATGATTTTGCATGCTTAAAATAATTGTTAATATTGTTTTATTACCATCACTTAGTATTAAGTAACATTAATTGCTGATATCATTATTTTATTATTAATGGTGATATTACTATTGATTATTAATGCTAATCATTAACATTTTTAACTAGTATTTTACTATCTTTATTGTGATTATTAATATTGAGGATTACTCTTAATTTTTCTTATACTTATTAATAATTAATAGACTTGTTCCTGATATCCAGCGGGGAGAGGATGATATCACTCCCAATATCGAAGAAAGTGTACACCCCACTATGATGTTATTCCTAACAGCCAGGGGGTAGAGGATGACATTATTGAAACTATGGCAGTGGGTGTACATCCCTTCGGTCGTCTTGTTCCTTATATCCTGGGTGGGAGAGGATGATACGACTCCCAATATCGCAGGGGGCATAGACCTCCCCCGTGATATTGTCCCTAACATCCAAAGGTGGAGAGGATGATATTTCTTCTGATTTCACAGGGGTTTACACCACCCCTATGATATGGTTCCTAATATCCAGGGGGTGAGAGGATGATATTAGTCTCCATATTGCAGGAGGTGTACACTCCCTAGTGATATTGTTCCTAATATCCAGGGAGGGAGAGGATGATATCACTCCCAATATCGCAGGTTCCCTATATCCTGGGAGGGAGACGATGATACTAGTGGCAATATCGTAGAGGGTGTACACACCCACTGTGATACTGTTTCGAATATCCAGAGGCAGAGAAAATGATATGACTCCCAATATCACAGGGGGTGTACATCCTCCTGTGATATTGTTTCTTACATTCAGGGGGAGAGGATGATATTACTCCCAATATCACAGGGGTTGTACACACCTCCTGCGATATTGTTCCTAATATCCCGAAGGGGAGAGCATATTACTCTCAATATGGCAAGGGGTGTATACTTCTTTTGTAATATTGTTCTTAATATCCATGATGGGAGAGGATGATATGACTCCCAATATCGCAGGAAATGTACAGCTGCCTGTGATAGAGTTCCTAACATCTAGGTGGGGAGAGGATGATATTACTGCCCATATCTCATGAGTTGTAAAACCCCTTCGATATTTTGCCTACAATCCTGAGGGGAGAGGATATTATTCCCGATAACGAAGAAGGTATACACTCCCCTGTGACACTATGCCCAATATCCACATTGGGAGACGATGACATTACGCCCAATATCACAGGGGATGTACACCCACCCTGGGATATTGTTCCTTGTATTGAGAGAGGGAGAAGATGCTATTGCTCCCAGTAACGCAGGGGCTGTGGCTGTACACCCCTCCTGTGATATTGTTCTTAATATCCTAGGGAAGAGAGGATGATACTACACCCAATATCTCATGGGCTGTACAGTGTCCGCTCAGAGATGTGTGGGGCTCTCTTACACAGGTAACTCCTTCTCTAACTTTAGCCACATGCTGGTCATCCAGGGGCCTCCTAAAATCCAGGAGCATAAAACCAAGTGGAATTTCTGAGAACCAAAGATGGTACATGGCTCTGGTTGGGCTGCCACAGGCAGTTTTGTGAAAAGACAGATGTATTTCTCATAGTCCTGGAGTCTGGAGGTCCAAGGTCAAGGTGAGTTCAGGACTGGCTCCTCCTAAGGCATCTCTCCTTGACTGTCAGATGGCATCTTCTCTTGTGTTCTCGTGCGGTTGTCCCTCTATAGATGTCTGTGTCCTGATCTCTTCTTACAAGGGCATCAGTTCTAATGACTTCGTTACCTTAATCACCTCTTTAAAAGGCCTATCTCCACATACAGACACATTCTGAGGTCCTTGATTAGGACTACAACCTGGGAATCTTGGTGTATGCAATTAAACCTGAAGCAGATGGGGTCTTATAACCTGTGTCACCCAAGCTCACGCCAGAGCCCCATGAGGTAGCCCCAGGTCCCCCCTTTGATATGGTTTAGCTGTGTCCCCACCAAAATCCTGTCTTAAATTCTCGTGTGTTGTGGGAGGATGGAAGTGATAATTTGACAGCAGAGAAGACAATTGCTCCCAGGGAGGAGAGAGGGGACCCCAGACCTCCGAAGGTTGGAGGGTCCCGGGCCTTAGGCAGAGCAGGCAGCCCCACCCCTGTGACTCCCCTGACGATGGCTCAGGAGTTGGAAAAGGTGGAATCATATGTAGAGGTTGGTTGGGGAGATAAGAAGTTGTCGAATGAGTTTTTAAATATTTACATCAAAATTCTTACTGCACCCTTGGTGTTGGTGGGGACCAGTGGCTTCTCCATGTGCCTGGCTTCTTCCTGGCTCTGATTCTGGGAGCCTGGCCTGGCCTAGGGCTGCTGGTTGGATTCATTGCTGGCAGCAAGTGGAAGGTGGAGGAGGGAGAGGAGCTGTCCTCACTCCTCTCTTACTCATGCCTGTCCACGTTAGCAGCCCCTCCCCAGGCATCCCTTGCCCATGATCTGGGGAGTGCTATTCTCACTTCCCTTGGGCCCTGCCCACCGATCTCCAAAGAATCCCGTCAGTGACTCCTTTTAATCACCTCTTTGCCTGTGACAAAGTCTTCTGGGACCTCCTGACTGATACAAGGAGAAGCCTGGCTATCTGTGCAACTTGTAAAAGTGAAGTGAGTCATTCACACTGACATGTATCTACAAGTCACACAGCTTTGCAACTGGAGTGACTTTAAGCTCATCTAACCAAACCTTCCATGACAGATGAGGACACCCAGAATCATAGGATAGAAGTGACTTGCTCCCATCTGCGTCAGCCACGCTGAGACTCAAGCGCGGAGTCTAGCAAAGCACACTTCGTCCTCCCTTAGAAGGAAGATCCTGCCCGCACGGCTCACCTCCACCTACCCTAGGTCTCCCCCACCCTCCCTTAGAGGGAAGCTCCTGCCAGCGTGGCTCACCTCCACCTACTCTAGGTCTCCCCCACCCTCCCTTAGACGGAAGGTCCTGCCAGTATGGCTCACCTCCACCTACCCTAGGTCTCCCCCACCTTTCCTTAGCAGGAAGGTCTTGCTGGCATGGCTCACCTCCACGTACCCTAGGTCTCCCCACCCTCCCTTAGAAGGAAGGTCCTGCCAGCATGGCTCACCTCCACCTACTCTGGGTTTCCCCCACCCTCCCTTAGAAGGAAGGTCTTAGAAGGCAGCACGGTTCACCTTCCCCTAACCTAGGTCTCCCCCACCCTCAGAGGGGAGTCTTTGGGTCATTCACAAGACTACTCCGGACATCTGTAAGAACAAATGGTTTCCAGCACAGTCCTTTCCTGGGGTCTGCATTTTCCCTCTGGGATGCTTGGAAGTTGAAGGGGTCAGGCAATTCAAGTTCTCCCCAGTATCTCAGGGGCCACTGACACACAGGAAAATGTGCTGCTCTGCTCGCTGTTTGACTTTGATGGATGCAAATTTGTTCTAAATGAGCCTGACATTCATTAGCATCTAAACATATGTTACTGGTGGCGGCTCGCAGGGCCACATGCTGATGGATCTTGTGGGCTGTCCCCGTCGGACATCACCAGGCTGCCTGCGTCTGTGCTGCTTCTGGCTAAGGCTCCAGATGTTTTCATGCACTGTGAAGTAGACATTTTAGCTACAGGGTTATGTTTTTTTCCACAAAAGAAACACAGACAAATGTGTGAAAAGAACTTGAGTTTATGTGCCGATCTACTGGAAGGAGACTCTCAGAATGTCAGCTGCTCAGTGTCTGCTTTGACTCCCGGGCAGTTCTCTGTCCTGTGGCTCAGAGACTCTGTGGGGCTGAATTATACATTTGATTCCAGTTCTGCTCAATATTTCCCCACAAGTAGTGCTGTTGGTGCGACTGATGCCTTTAGAGATAGCTGCAGCAGGAACAGTCCAGAGAATAAAACACGCTATGCTAAAATATTTTGAGCTGAAGGCAATTAAGAAGCGCTCTGGCCTTCCCTCTATTTTCTGAAAAGCACACAACATAACCATATTACACAAAGACAAAAGTGCCTTTTCTCCCCTCTCTGCCAGAAAGGACGCAGGTCAATCTCTGTAGACAACTTCAGACCCTTATCATTCAGGAAACAGCACCAGAGGAATTTACACAAAAATCTATCATTTATTGGCTTTCCCACAATTTGTTGCTCCCAATGACCCAAAGTCCTTTTACTTTGTCTTGGCACTTCTAGAAACATTTATTATCCTTGTTGAAGATGTTACATAAAAGAAAGGTCTGAGCTGTCTCTCTGAGATTCCCTCATTCCCTGTGTATCTCCCATGTGTATACGAAATATACATGCTAATAAGCCTCCGTTTGCTTTTTTGGGGGTTCATCTGTCTTTTGTTATAGGAACCCCAGCCAATGAAGCTAAGATGGGTGGAAGAAAAGATTACATTTTTCTCCCCTGTAGTAGCATTATTCTAGCAATAGCATTTTTTTTTTTTTGGTAGATTTCTGTTGAATACACACACACACACATACACATAGCAATGTAAAAAGAAAGAAGTGTGGGGAGTTCTGATGAAATTTTAGGTCCCAGAGATACCTAAATATGTTGAGAAGTTGTCTTTAAACATTGATTTTTTTCCCACATTTATTCTCATATTTTTGATATTTTTTTCTTCTGAGATACCATTTCTAGATTGTTTTCTCTACATTTCCTTGCAAGTCCGAGAGAGTATGCTGGTTAGTAGTGTGTCCAATGCACCACCTCTGTCCTTGTCAGTAAAGAAATGTAGTAATAGAGAGGGATGTGAGAGTCACGCTACACAGAGATGGAAACACAGATATGAGGTAAGTAAAAACACGTGAAAACCCAGCATTTCTGGAACTCTCACCTACTCCTGTGCCGATATTCATCCTTCAGCTCTGCCTCCGTTCTTCCTTTCTTTTCTCATGCTATGGGGTCTGCTTTGGAGACGTTATCTACTTTCATTCTTCCAAAGTCAAGCTTCTAGCTTTGGTTGGAACTGCAGACCTATTTACTCATTCAGCAAATACTTTCTAAGCACATGGATAGTCACTGAGAATACCGTGGTTCACCAACATGACCGTGGCCCCTGCTCTCACGAACCTGCAGCCTGATGGGGAGAATGAGCACTAATAAGCCAATCACTCTAATGGGTTTCTGATGAAGAATTCAGGAAAGCACACCAAAGAAAGGGAAGCGGGGTTCTCTAAATTTATGCTGTAAAAGAATCTGGCGTATCTTGGGATGAGAGGTAGAAAACCGATGCATTCTGGAAGGTATGATCCCCTTGCAGTCTGGAGAGAAGTAGAGGTTGATTGTTGAGGGGGGTGGAGTGTAGGGACACCACGGTCTAAACAGAGATGGGGGTGCGTGCAGAATGCCTCTTGCAGCAGGAAACAGGCACGTGCAAGGAAGTAAGCACGGGAGAAAGTGGCACAAGACAAGAATGAAGGCAGGCAGGCAGGGGCTGGGAGATGATGGTAGATGCTTTATTCTCTTAATAACAGCAATAGGATGCTGTTGAAAGCACTTGAGGGAAGTGGGTATGACATGTTTTGTGTTTGTAAAATTATCACATTGTCTTACCAAACTATACTCCCTATTTTTTAAATTTTACTTTAAGTTCTTGGATACATGTGCAGGTCTATTACATAGGTATACATGTGCCATGGTGGTTTGCTGCACCTGTCAACCCATCATCTAGGTTTTAAGCCCTGCATGCATGAGGTATTTGTCCTAATGCTCTCCCTCCTCTTGCCTCCACCCCCCAACAGGCCCCCGTGTGTGTCATTCCCCTCCCCGTGTCCATGTGATCTCCTTGTTCAACTCCCACTTATGAGAGCATGTGGTGTTTGGTTTTCTGTTCCTCTTTTAGTTTGCTGAGAATGATGGCTTCCAGCTTCATCCATGTCCCTGTAAAGGACAGGAACCCATTCTTTTTTATGGTTGCATAGTATTCCGTGGTATATACGTGCCACATTTTGTGTATCCAGTGTATCATTGATGGGCACGAGATATCCTCTTAACATGTGATCCAGCTATTGCACTGTTCGGTATTTATCCAAAGGAGTTGAAAACTTGTGTTCACAGAAAAACCTGCACACGGACATTTATAGAAGCTTTAATCATAATTGCTAATTTTATTGCAGCTCTATTCATAATTGCTCAAACTTGGAGGCAACGAAGAAACCAAAATGTTCTTCACTAGGTGAGTGGATAAATAACCTGTGATACATCCAAACAATGGCATATTCTTCAGCACTGAAAAGAAGTGAGCTGTCAAGCCATGAAAAGACACTTAGGAACTTTAAACATGCACGGCTACACAAAAGAGGCCCATCGGAAAAGACTAAAGGACATTCAGAAAAAGGCCAGACTATGGAGTGAAACTATCCGTGGTTCCCAGGTGTTGGGAAGAGGGAGAGATGATGAGGTGGAACATGGAAATTTTTAGGATTTTAGTGCAACTGCTCTGTACGATGCTATCATGGTGGATACATGTCATGACACATTTGTTCAAACCCATAGAACCAGCACCAAGACAGAGCCCTCATGTAAACTGTGGACTCTGGGTGACAATATGTCAACGTCGGTTCTTCAATTGTTACAAACGCTCCCTCTGGGCAGGAGAGTTTTTAGTGGGGGAGGCTGTGCACGTGGGGGAAGGGAAGGCATATAGAAGGACTCTCTGCACCTTTCCCTCAATTTTTCTGTGAAGGTGAAACTGCCTAAAAGAGTGTATTTTTTAAAAATAAAGGAAAAAAAGGAAACAAAAAGTCCTCACGAAAATCAAATGAGAAAATGATCACACTGGGTGCTTCAGGTCAAAATGGAAGAACAAGGGCTGTATTTACCATCCCACGTGATGACTTTTTCCTCACTGCTTTTCAGCATTTTTTTGGAGTCTAGTCAGTGCAATAAGGCAAGTTAAAATATATAAAATGCACCCTTATTAGAAAAGATTTAAAACTATCTGTATCTGCAGGTGACGTGATCACCTGGGTGGAAAATCTCCTGAAATCACAAAAAGCCACTAAAACTAATAATAATAAATTACTTACTAATAAGTGAGTTTGGAAAGCTTGCAAGATACAAGCTAAACACATAAGCAATATCTCTTTATACACTGGCAAAGAAATAATTGGAAATGGAAATTTACAAAGCAATATTATAGCACATCAAAACATGAAATACTTCAGACTAAATCTGACAAAAGATGTGTAAGATCTATATACTGAAAAGCAGGCAGTGATGTTGAGATAAAGAACTAAATAAATGAAGTGATATATTGTGTCCATGGATCAGCAGGCTCAATATTGTTAAGATGTCAGTTCTGCGCTTGTGGATCAGAGGTTTAAAGCAATTCCAATCAAAATCACAGCATGATTTTTATTTTTATTTTTATTTTTCAGTAGAAATGAACTAGCGGATTCCAAAATGTGTCTGGAAATTTAAAGAACCCAACAGAGCTAAGACAACTTGGAATAAAACGGTGGAGGACTTACCTGAACTACCAAGATAGTGTGGTATTGGTATAATAAGAGAAAACTGGGTTAATGAAACCTCCTAGAGGGTCTAGTAATAATCTCACAAACATGTTACATATACGTAGTAGATTTTTGAATAAAGGTTCAAAGACATCAAATTAGAGAAAGGACGATAATGATGATAGAAGGATTAAATACCGTAGGCCAAAAAGAGAAAAAAGAGCTCCTGTTAAATATCTTCACATTGTTGTCACTCATGCAATTCAATTCACATTTTGTATATCTAAAAGTTGAACAGACTTCTTCATTCTCTTTCCCCAATTCACTCCACAGAGATGCTGATGTCTTTCAGTGGAACTTGGAAGTTTGCTCTTCTTTTTAAAATGACTCTCTTAGATACTGTTTATGCAAGAAGTTGTGGGACTGTAACTTACAAATACTGTTCTAAACCTTGGAATCACACGTTCCCCTTTTTCTCTACTTATCGTTTCTAGTAAGTTTCCCATTTCCTCTTTCTCCTTCATATTTACACTGCATTCCTTTTAGTTCAGGCTTTTGTTACCCCACTTGATCTCTTGATGTGGTCACCTGAATGCCCTTCGTGTTCCAGCCTCCTGGAATCCTTCCTTCATGACCCTGCAGAACTGCCCTCCAGACCCGCAGGTGTGACCCGGAATCAAGGATCTCAAAGCCGAGTGGGATCTGAGAGGCTATCTAGACCAATCCTCCATTACAGACGTAAACCTTTTGATGACTTCACTTCGGAGCCCAAAATATTTGCACTGCAGGCAGAATCACCTAAATCACTTAATGTGATGTTCAGTCTTCCTGTGGTATTTTCCTCTCTGCATCTCCCTACTTTCGGTCAGCCATTTCTCACTCATGACACCGAACCCTTCATTCACATCACATTATTGTTCTTCTCCACACACACACACACTTGTTTTCTGCCTGGGTTTTTTGTTACATTATTCCCTCTGCTGGAACTACCATTTTCAAAGATCTGACTACAGAATTTTAACGTATTCCTCAGAATGACTCACATATCACATATTCGACCAAATGGCTGCAGATTCTGTCACCTCCTCTCTTGTCCTATGGCAACATGGAGAATCTTCTTCTCTTAGCCAATAGGATTTATCATGGTCCTTCTGTATCTTAACAATAGTTTAGCAGGACTGAGAACTGGGAAGTAGATTTTTCTCCCAGGGGTGAGCACTGTCTTAGTTTAGCAGATCTCCCTGGGTCTCCACTCTGGTTGTAGAAAAGCAGCCCATAGGGCATGGTGGGGAGGAGAAGAAGGGGAATTAAGCTGTGGTGCATGAAGATGGACAGTTGTGACCCGTACTCCGGGGTTGGGAGTTGAGGCCACTAGGAAGGAGAAGCTGTAAGGATGAAGACGAGGCATAAAAAGTGATGCAGGCCGGGTACGGTGACTCATGCCTGTAATCCCAACACTTTGGGAAGCCAACGTTGATGGATCACGAGGTCAAGAGTTCAAGACCAGTCTGACCAATATTGTGAAACCCTGTCTCTACCAAAAATACAAAAATTAGCTCGGTGTGGTGGCACATACCTGTAGTCCAGCTACTCGGGAGGCTGAGGCAGGAGAATCACTTGAACCCAGGAGATGGAGGTTGCAGTGAGCCAAGATCATGACACTGCACTCCAGCCTGAGTGACAGAGCGAGACTCCATCTCAGAGAAAAGAAGTGATGCATAGTAACAAGACTGCCCGAGGAGAAAAGGCAATCAGCAACCTTCTCCAGGGTGGGATAGCTGAAGACCCTTTAAGAACAAAGGTGTCTACTTTCCTTCTTAGGATGCTCTATCGTGATTTAATGAACCCCTCACAATCTACTGTATTCAGTATTTGGCATGAGTCAATTTAGGGGAATTCTAGAAAACATAGCTGGCTGTTATCAGGTTAATGTAGGTCGGGAGGAAGGGAAAAACCCCAGGAGCGACGTAGGAAGGACAATACGTGAAAACAGAAGAAACTTGGAGTCAGTTCGCCCTTCAAACAAAATCCAGTTTCCAGAAGACATTGTGAGGGCTGCTGGGTCTTCCTCACCTGCAGATGGGGGATTCCAGATACTCATACTTGAATCTCACAGGATGGGGTGATCACCACCTGCTCTCAAATGGGATGAGTTACAATATCTTCTATCGGGAGGCAGAAAATAAGAGGTTAGGTACACGTCTGTAGTCATAACAATTCTGTCAAGATTGCTATTTTTACTTCCATGTCATAGATGGAGATCATGATGCTTGTGGAAATGATTTGCTCAGGGTCTCACCATCAAAAGTGGCAGAGGAAAGATTCCAACATGTTTTAAAAGCTGCAAACTGAGCTGACTCCCATCCATGCTGTCATACCAACTGAGATTTCAATCCTCCTGAAGGCAGGAAACTTATTCCATTTGCTTTCATACTCTCCATAACACTAATGAGCAAGTTTTGCTCAAAGTAACACGGAATATTTTGCTGACTCAAGGAGTAAAAGAAGAGACTTAAATGACACCATCACAAGTCAACATTCAAGGAACAGAGACATTTAGCATTAGCTGTCTCAGTCAAATCAACATAAACATGCACATTTATCCTTTACATGGGAGTAAGACAGCAAACACAATTGAAAAAATGAGCCAAGTGTAAAAAAATTTGTCACAAAGGGATGGATTTAGACAGGAGAGCAGTGAAGTAGGTTATAAAATGGTCAGCATAATCCATTTTAATGAATTATTAGCTGAAACATGCAAAGCATTTAGGATTTCTGGGAGAAGTGTACAAACACACCAAATGTTTGTCTGACATTTTCTTCACTGCTTCTGTCTTTCCACAGGGCTGGAGATGATGTTGACCAACGGCCTTGGGAGGAGAGGTTGCAGCTGAGCCCACACCCTCTCAAACTCCTTCAGACTGTTTCTGTTTTTGTAGACTACTTTACCATTAACAACAAATCCTAAGATTTAATCAGTACAGCAGTCATTGGCCAGAGTTCAAATTTCTGATTTGAAGGAATCTACACTCTGCCTGCCAGTATCGACTATTAATGGCTTCGTCCACAGAGGAGCTGTGTCTTTGCTCACTACAGAACAGTATTGAGGCTTCAAAAGGGGTATTTTTCTGGTCACCTCCTGGTCATCCTTCTGCTCACCAAGAGCAGATACTGTTCTCAGCCCCTTACATTTACAAGGTCGTTTAATTCTCACATAGCCCTTTCAGATAGATGCTACTATTACCCCCCTTTTACAGAGGAGGAAACCGAGAGGCAGAGGACATAGGTGAATTGTCCCAGATCACAGAGCGGGCCATGGAACTGGGACTTGCACCCGGCCAGCCTGGCTCCAGAGTTCACTGCCCTCCTCCTGTACAGCACGTGTGACCTGCAGTAATCACCGCCCAAACAGGCAGGTACTGCGGATAGCCAAGCACACCTCTTCCGACTTCAGCACGGAGGAAGGTTCGTTTTCATTCTGGTGTTCAGCTCAGTTAGGACTGTTTTTATCACAAGGACGCACAACCCAGAAAGCTCAGTCACGTGCCGTTGCCTTCTACGGTCATGGTTTTCTACTTTTTGGCCCCATTTTCCTGAGGACTTGGCCTGCTGGGACGTGAATGATGCGTTACTACTGTAGAGACAGAGGTTCAGGTCTAGTGGCACAAACAGCGACAGACCCCATGGAAATGCGGGCGCGGCCCCTCCATCCCAACAGCCTGGATGGCTGCTCCCATCACACACGTCCCCACCCAGCCAAGCCCCTTCTCCTTTTCCCTACTGGATTCATCAAATCAAACCTCACTGTCCTTGGCAAATGTACAATTAATTTACTTACTGCCCAGAACAAAAGCGCACTTCCAGTTAACATGACACCCCTGCTACAATAGAACAGCCTTAATTCAGACATGATGCAGGAGGGCCGTCCTGGAATCGGCAGCTGTTTTCTGGGGAAAGCCTCTGTCCCACCTGAGTCCCACCTGAGCCCGACACTTGTGCCACACTATCCCCCTAGTGTCTCAAAGCTCCATGAAGACAGGGTCACTCTGACCCCTTCACACCCACAATGCCAAAGAGGAGCAGGTATTCAGGAAAAGTCTCCTGCTAGTGCTGAAGACAGGAATACTTCCTCGTGGTGCCCAGAATATCAGGAGAAAACAAAGCACCATGTGGACACCTTCCAGGTGAATTTTGGAACGACTCTACCGCAAGCCAGTCATCCTTTTTCAGAAAAAAACCAATACCAGAGAACATGTGTCGCCAGCAGAGAGATGGTCCGTTTGACGGCTTACAAGCACACCTACGTTACACTGAATTTGTCTCAAGCCACCGTCTCTGTGCTAATGTAAAACGTCTCCATAATTAACCACTAGCCTTTTTCATCTGGTGCTTTTTAACAAGCAAGATGGTCCTGTAACACGCAGGCATTGTTGAAAACGTCAAATGGAAGCCTAGAATCCTCTTCCGTGCAGCTTCACTGCAAAGTATTTTGACGTGAGCCAAATCATGCTATTCCTACATCTCCACAGGAAACTCAAGGCTTCATCAAGGAAACACAGCATCATTTCTGCTAGGCACAGAAACTGTTGGGGGGGGCATGAGGTTGAGGGAACATTACATAGAAAGCAACCCCGATAATCACCTGCATGAGAGCCACACTGGCCGGCAAGCCCCAGTCGGCTCAGTCTCCGCACAATCACAGGAGTGAGGCCTGGAGGGCAGACACCTGGCACTGCTGACCACCCCAAGGTCGTGGCCTCTGCCCCTTCTCTGCTGCCCATCAGTTCCAAGCTTCTGGCAACACCGCCTGCTGCCCCCACTGCCTCATCAATTCTTCGTGAAAAGCAAATGTTGCCAGGATAGCTTATGAGTACATTTGCCAGGAAAGCAGCTCCGATTGATGCTGAAACCCCGTTCTCACACCCCTGGCAGCTCCCTTGCCCCCGATGTGCACATGCTTGCAGCTCTGACCTTGCTCAGTGTCCACACAGGCTCTGTCCCCTGGAGAGCCGAATGCAGACTCAATGTTGAGTCAGAAATACACAAAGAGGGTGACGATTACGAACTGCCTGCCCCCCAAAACACAGGTTGAAATCCTCACCCTCAATGTGATGCTGTCAGGTGGTCTTTGGGAGGTGATGAGTTCCCGAGGCTGGAGACCCTTAAATGGGATTTGTGCCTCACAAAGGGGTCCAGCAAATCCCTCACCCTCCCATTGTATCAGGGCCAGAGAGAAGATATGTGCCAACCAGGAAGGAGCCCACACCAGAACCCACCCATGTGGCACCCTGATCCTGCCTTCCAGCCTCTAGAACTGTGAGAAACAAATTCCTGTTGTTCATAAGCCACTCAGTCAATGGTGTTTCGTTACAGCAGCCTGAGCTGCCTGAGATGACGATGCTCACCGTCCTAAAGAAAAGGCTACTCCCCTCTCCCAGAAAGAGGGGTTTAATTAAAATCCCTGTCTCTCCTCGCGGCCACCACAGATCTCACTTCCCCACCCCCAAAAGCCAGCAGTTGCTAGGATTAAAGGAAAATGAGGATTGTTTTAGACCAGCCCCTCCATATCGGTCTGAAGCCTGTAACTTTGCCCACTTCCACCGTGGCCGTGTCACTGCATTGCCCATGTCAGCTCTGTGTCTGCACTGGGTCCCAGGCTGTGCACAGACTCTTCTAGCTGGCCAACCAGCACATCCATTTCCCCTTCTGCATTGCAGGCTGTCCTTTGATATCGAACTCCCACCTTTCTGCAACCCAAGGCCTTCCGATCCAGACATTCGGGGTAATATCTGTACTTTGGCATGACCTTCGGTGCTGACATCTTTCACGTCCAAGGTGAGTGGAATCTCACAGTGAGTGACCTCTTGACACCTGGACTGTTTCTACTACTACAAATAATGCTGCTATGAAGATTCTTGCATAAGATTTTTTTTTTTTTGTAAAAATGTTTTCAATTTTCTTGGGCATATGCCTAGGAGTGAAATTCCTGGGTCGTATGGTGATTTCATGCTTAACTTTTCTGAGGAACTGCCAGACTTTTCCAAATCAACTGTACCATTTTACTTCCCTTCCCACTAGGAATATATCAAGATTTCAGTTTTCCCAAATTCACCACCAAGTCACTGTCCAATACTGGGATTTTACCCATCCCAGTGGTTGTGAAGTGGTATCTCACAGTGGTTTTGATTTCCATTTCTAAGATGACGAATTCAGCTAAACATCTCATGTGCTTTTTAAGGCATTTATATGTCTTTCTTTGGAGAATGTCTATTCAAATCCTTTGTCCATTTTTAAATTGGATTTTTATTAAGAGTTTTAAAATATATTCTTGATATCAGGTCCTTATCGTGATAATGTATCCTGTTCTGTGGGTTGTCTTTTTACTTTAATAGTATCCTCTGAAATGAACATTTTTAATTTTGATACCGTCTTTTTCCCTTCAGTTGCTTGTTATAGCTTTAGACGTCTCAGCCAAGGAAACATTGCCTAATCCAACCTAACAGTTTCTCGAGGATTCTCCCCTAAAGGTGTCATGGGCTGAACTGTCCCATTCCCCCTCCCCCCCGCCAAGATTCCCATGTTAAAGTCACAACCCCAGAAACTTAAAATGTCACTGTATTTAGATACAGGGCCTTAGCTTGGCAATTTAGGTCCCATAAGATCTTAAGAGTAGGCCCTGATCCAGTATGACTGGTGTTCTTTTAAGATAATTTAGACACAGTCCTTAGTGCTCCATGCACATAAGAGAAACCTGTAAAGACACAGAGAAGACGCCATCTACACAGCATGGGGTGAGGCCCCAGAGAATCCAACCCTGCCCGCACCTTGATCCCAGGCTTCCAGTCTCCAGGAAAAAAACAAGATGCTATTGTCTAAGTCGCACGGTCTGTGGTGTCCGTTATGGTACCCAGCAGACTGACAGAATGGGTCTCACAGTCAGCTCCTTACGTTGGATCCATGTTGAGCTTTGCTTGTACGGTGAGGAAGGGTCCAGTCCATCCTTTTCCGTGTGGATACCCCAGTTGTCCCGGCACCATTGAGTTGTGAAAGGCAAAAAGTAAAGCAACCCTTACCGTCCTTTCTCCATCAACAGATTAGAAGATACACTGAAGAATCTTGGACAATTTTGTCGGTTTAAGCCAGTGGTTTTCACACTTTTGGGTCTCAGAAACCCTTATGCACTTTATTAAAGAGCACAAGAAAGCTTTCTCATCAGGCCGGGAGTGGTGGCTGCTCATGCCTGTAATCCCAGCACTTTGGGAGGCAGAGGCAGGTGGATCACTTGAGGTCAGGAGTTCGAGACCGGCCTGGCCAACATGGTGAAACCCCGTCTCTACTAAAATACAAAAATTAGCTTGGCATGGTGCCGAACACCTGTAGTACCAGCTACTAGGGAGGCTGAGGCAGGAGAATCGCTTGAACTCAGGAGGCAGAGGTTGAAGTGAGCTGAGGTCACACCACCGCACTCCGGCCTGCGTGGCAGAGCAAGACTCCATCTCAAAAAAAAAAAAAAAAGTAACAGTTTATTTTACAAGGATAAAGTCATTACATCTTAACACAGTCTTAAAGAAGAAACCATTTTCCAAAATAAGCAGCAGCGTGGCAACAGTTTGTGCTGCTGTGAAAACACCTAACATCTCCGCACCTCAGACAGCAGGATTCTCATGCCTGCATCTGCGTTCAGTGGGCTGCAGAACCGTGACTGAAGTTTATGAAGCAAGTCCGACCCCATGCTGATATACAATTAGGAAGCAGTATTTTCACTGTGTTTTCAGATCACTTTAGGTATTCTCTGCTGCCAAATATAACAAGTGGCACTTCCGTACAGGCTGTCTGCAACACAGTCTGTGCTCTGGTCGTTGGACCTTTCTGCCCCAATTCCTTCTAAGTCGACTGGTCCATCTTGCACTTGAATGGTTTTTACCAGCACACGATTTTGTAATCACACATTGGGTAGATAACACTGATTCAGAGTTATGAGCAGCTTCCACATTTCGTTATAGGTAAAAAAACAAAACAAAACAAAACAAAACTGCAACAATATCATCATTAATCACATGAGAAAGTGGTAGACACAAGATTTTTATATTTTAATATTCGCTGGAAAGCTCAAATGTCTATCATTGGGAATAAAGTAAGGTACTTTCCTTGAGATGAAAGTCATTCTGTTCATTTTTCAGGCCACACCTGCAAATACCTCCATCTGAAGTGGCATCTTTTGTAAGTCATTCTTTATATAAAGGCGGCCGTTAGTGGAAGAAGTGGTTCTGCAGGTTCATAGCTCAGAGGCACCAGTGCTCTCCCAAGATAACCATAAAATCCGCAGAAGACGCACCTGTGCACACTTCCTGTTTCTCACTCAGAACATTCCAGAAGGAACCCTGAATCCCAATGCCACAGCGGGACTGAAGTTTGCTCTCACCCACACAATAAACCCAGGGAGATCCCCCAGTCCCCACCCCGAGGCCACAGCCTTGGTCCTCTGTCTGGTCTAGGAGGGCTCCTGCAGCTCCAGCCTAACAGGGAACAGAAGGCACCCACATGTCAGAAAGCCCTCCCAAGGCCTGGCGAGCACTTTTGTTTATGTGCCAGTCAAGTGCGTTTGACAATTCTACAGCCAGCTGTATGGCAGGCAGCGAGGTATCCAGCAAATACTCAGGGCTCACGTTACTGAGGAAGGAAGGTGGACAGCGAGGTACCCAGCAAGTACTCAAGGCTCACGTTATGGAGGAGAAAGCCAGGCAGATAGTGAGGTACCCAGCAGGGTTCACGTTACCGAATAGGAAAGGAGGGTGGAGACAAGGGGGCTGGAACAGTCTGTCATAACCTTTAGCATTTACAAGGCTCGCTGAAGATTATCCGATTTGATCTTAACAGCTCACAAGATAGGCAGAGGCATGACTGTTTTCACTTCATAAAAAGAGATCCCGAGAACTGATGATGACCACGTGCTCTTCCCATAGGCTCCCAGAAATCATCCTCAGATCATCTCTCAGTTGTATACATGTGATAATATCTCAGTCACGTCCCCTCTCTGCAGGGGAATTTTACTGCCGCCCTGCTGTTCCTTCGCACCCCTGCCCTCTCCTGCATTTCAGCCATGCCCACCATCCATGGGGAGTCGGCGCCACCCCACCCTCGCTGCTGCTGATGGCTTGGGTCACCCTTATCTTTCATCTCCACCTACAGGGACCTGTTCTTCCTTCAAATGCAGCTCAGACTCACTCGTTGTGTGAAGCCTTTTCCAGCCATCACAACCGTCATGTGTAAAATCAGTGTGTGGAATGCTTCATTTAGGAGGTGCTTATGTTGTCTCACTGGCTGTGAGCAGGGCCCAATTCTGAGCAAACCCGGTGGTCCCCTCTCCCCATCTCTGCTCCAGTGCACTTAAAACAAGGATTCCTGGAAGCACCTTTTTAGTCCAATTCACGCATGAGTCTGCCCCACACCCTGCAGAAAAGCCCTGGTGGTCGGCGGTCAAGGCTCGGGGCCCCGAGGTGGGTAAGGAGAGCTTCATGCCCTCTCTGGACTTGTCGCTCAGAGACCCGCGGCTGGAAGGGAAGAAACTTGCATCCTGTGAAACATCCAGGCCCTGAGACCCACTCAGCGGCAGAAAACGGGGAAGGAGCCTTGAACAGACCCACGGGAGGGTAGACAGCAGGAGTCACAGAGGCTACCAGGGAGAGAGGGAGGCAGGCAGTGAGGCCAGAGGTGATGTGGCCAGGAGGGAGTTGATGTGACCAGAGGTGAGGTGGTGGGGGGAAGACACGGCGTGGTGGGGGGAGGAGATGTGGCCAGGGGCAACGTGGCCAGGGAAGGAGACACGGCTGGAAGGAAGTGACAAGAGGAGTCTCCAGGCCTCAGACTGTGCCTCAATTATGGATGACATTTTAATTAAGATGTTGTATCTAACTTTAACGAAAAGTAGCAATTTAGAACCATTGTGTACATTTAAAGCACAGTACAAATAGAGCCCGTTTTCCAAACCAAAGAACAGTGCATTGAAGGAAAAAGTAACAGCTCACCAAAAACAAAACAAAACAAAACCAAACAAAAAAAACAAAAAAAAACTGAGTAAAGAAAAAATTCATTTAAGATCAGAAAGAGATCCTACAGCTCTTCTAGTCCAATCCCCACCCTAACGTGAATGGGGGGAAAAAGGAAGTAGATTCTAGTCAGTCAGAATTAAAGGCAAAACCGATCCACTTTACTGTCTACTTGACAGAAAACAAGAAGCTCATCAAGGAATCCCTACAAAAAAATAGCTTTAGTAGTTCCCAAAATGCAAAATTCACCTACAAATTAAACCAACTGCTAAGTGTGTATAGAGTAATTTTTTTCATTATTCCCTTCCTCATCCCCAGGGGCTTTTTTAGACCTTGTTTCCCCCTAATTGCCTCCAACACCCAGGAAATTTAAACCCCACAAGTAAACCGTGTCTCGATTCATTCACAGCGTCCTTTGGAGCAGACAGTCCCTTGCTCTAAGATGTTCTTGTCACCTAAGCACCAAGTACAGCCTGAGAACGCACAACGCGCACTCACACAAACTCAGACAGACAACAGGTGAGATATGACACGTGAGGAGGAAGACAAGATAAATGAGCTTCACCGACACCCCAGATCCGACAAGAAGTGACACACGCAGCCTGCTCGGGTACAGGTGATTCCTAGAAAACAGCCAAGGGCAGAATTTGGAGAAGCAGCACCGCAGGCCAGGAAGGTCTGGGGGCTTTAGAAGGGAGGGGCGACCCGACCAGGTGGCTGGGGGATTCAGAAGGGAGGGGTGCCCCGACCAGGTGCTGGGGCTTCAGAGGGGATTGGTGCCCGGATCACTTCCGGGGGGGTTCAGAGGGGAGGGGTACCCTGACCACGTGCTGGGACTTCAGAGGAGAAGGCACCCCGACCGGTTCCTGGGGATGGCAGGAAAAGCCCAGGGTTCCGTCGTCACTTTTCACTCCCTACTCCCGAATCTCGCCCTGAAGTTGCAGCCAGTCCAGGTATTCATTTACCCATAAAATTAAGTATCTGTGAGTAACACAAGTCACTAATCCACACAGATCTGAGTCCACAAATACCTCCCAGAGACGCCACCATCCCTTCTGGTAGAAGAGCAGCCCAGCGGCCCACGCTGCTAGGAAGGGAGACTGTCTCCAGCCTGACGCTGCAGAGTCCTCAACACAAAGTCTACCTTCTGGAACCATGCCGTCTCCTACAGAAGCAACTAGGGGCATGTAGAGTTTTTTAAAATCTTTTTTTTTTTTCTTAAGACAGAGTCTCCCTCTGTCACCCAGGCTGGAGTGCAGTGGCTCGATCTCGGCTTGCTGCAACCTCTGCCTCTCGAGTTCAAGTGATTCTTCTGCCTCGGCCTCCCGAGTAGCTGGAATTACAGGCGCCTGTCACCACGCCCAACTAATTTTTTATATATTTAAGTACAGATGGGATTTCACCTTGTTGGTCAGGCTGGTCTTGAACACCTGACTTCACATGATCCACCCGCATCAACCTCCCAAACTGCTGGGAACACACGCATGAGCCACGGTGCCCGGCCCATATAGCTATTTAAATTTGACTAAAATTAAATAAAATTAGAAGTTCTCATTTACACTTCAAGCATTCAGTTACCCCCAGGCGGCCACTGACCAGCGGCTGGTAGAGATGTCACACTCCACACTGTAGAAGGATCTAGGGACGAAATGGCTCTAAGATCATCTCGACATCTTTATGTTGAAGCTACTGAAGTTTTACTCTGATTATTATAGACATCAGCATTTTCCCACTTTAAAATGTCAGAGCTATTGCAATGATCAGCTCTGTGTCTTCCCAGCAGCTCTTCTCTTCCTGGACAGAGAACTGTAGAGCATCTGCACTCTGCCTCCACACTAAGGGATAGTAGAAGCCTCCGTATAAAATCAGGGGGAGAAAAAAAAATGAATCCCTAGTCCGCCTCTCCCCCTATGATTTTGTGAAACTCCTCTTAATATGCAGAATAACTGCCAGAGTTGCAATAAAGAAGCATCCCTTGACCAGGAAGCAGCAGCGAAGCAAGAGGAGGGAGATGCAAAGACCCTCCGTTCCCTCTGGGACCCCAGGCCCAGCCAGGACTGAGAAGGGCCGCACAGCCCGGCAGACCCGCACACCTGATGTGAACCATACACACGGCTTCCCTGGGCCTCGGTCCCCTGCTCTGCCCTCACTGGCCACTGTGGCTCTGGGTAGAGGCAGCTCCCTGAGCCCCAACACCCACAGCCAGTCCCCTCCTTGCAGGTCTCAGCTGTGCTCTCACTGCCTCCCTGACGCTTCTCATCATCCGCGTACCGTGTCCACTCTACCCCACAGCCCTTGCTACCGCCCACCCCACCACGGAGCCTAGCACACAGCAGGTGCCCGAGACGCCCCAGTGGGCGGGCATGCCAGGGTAGGGCTTGGAGTTCCAAGGGCCATGTCCCGCATACCACCACAAGTGCCGCGGAGGCTGTGGAAGGGGTCCAGGTTTCAGGCCTATACTCAGCTTCTCCCGGCCCCCGAGGCCAAGAACCTAGCAAGGGAGCGCAGCGGGAAGCAGGGTCCCAAACCCACTTCCTCCTCCTCAAGAGGAAGGAGACCTCGGGGCACAACCCCACGAGCACCTTTCCTCCTGCCAGGCTGCCTGTCACAGCACCAACACCTTCACCGCAGGGAAATCCACCTCTGTGAGGAGAAAACCAAGTACCACAGGAGCCACGTCCCCCGCAGCGTCTGCTGAGCCCAATAGCGACAGCAGCAGCCGGGTCCCCACTCAGCACACACCGACTCGGAACCCGCCACGCACACCACAACACCGACCATCGTGAAGCTCAGCTTCGACTCATAAGGGCCCTCTTCCAGGAAAGCTAGGCATGTCTATCTTCCCTGGGCTCACAGAAAGGAGAGTGACTCAGCCCCGAGTGTGAACAGAGTCAAGCTCCCACTAGCTGTACAGACAACCTCCCTTGCCCTGTCCTGGGAAGGAGCCAAGCGCAAATAGCCATCTTTTGCCCGCACAGGTACGGAATTCAGTCAGTTCTCTCAATGGAGTTGTGACAGGTCAACTCCAGGCTCCTCAGTGCTCTGGGGTTCACCTCGGGCCACTGCACCTTTGAAACGTGGCTGTGGACTCCTCTAGGGTGCACAGTGTCACGGCCATTTCATTCAGATACTGCAGGCCCCTGCCGTGGAGTCAGTACCCAGGACACCCCTGCCGGCATCCTCCGAGATGCTGCTGCAGCTGCTGTGATCTGAGAACAGCCATGCACAGGCATCAAAGGGAGGGCTTCTCAAATCTTTTCCAGGAGCAGTGGCTACAGCTTTGGAAGACGTTGCATTGAATCCTGGGTGATCCTGGCTTGGTCTGCAATCTAAACCTAGTTGCTGGGGAGACACACTCTGTTGTAATTGACAGAGGCTGTTGGTGGCAGCTCTACCAAGACCAAGAATGGCAACTAATCTGAGATTTACTATCCATACTTTCTATTTGATGTTTAAAAGGAAAGCATCGTGAAGTTCCAGTAGCAAGGAATTTTCTATAATCTATCACATCAAGATATAGCAGAAATGTAGCTAAAATGTTCATAGGATCTATGCAGAGGAAGAGACGGGTCTATTTCAGGAAAAGTGCTTGCTGGCTTTTAAGAAACATAGTGAAATCCCTGCCAAGTAAAAGATTGTTTATACTTTTGCTTTGGAAACGGAGGGAAAGTTCTTTCTTATTATTTGAATACATTAACTGTATTTAAGTGTTCTGGTAGATTAAGTATTAAACATTCAAAAGGAAGTAATTCTGTTCAGTCTATTTCATTCTTTAAATGTAGCTTTCAAAAACCGACAAATACCTGGCCGGGTGTGGTGGCTCATGCCTGTAATCCCAGCACTTTGGCAGGCCGAGGCGGGTGGATCACAAGGTCAGGAGATTGAGACCATCCTGGCTAAAACGGTGAAGCCTCGTCTCTACTAAAAACGCAAAAACCTAGCCTGGTGTGGTGGCAGACACCTGTGGTCCCAGCCACTCGAGAGGGTGAGGCAGGAGAATGGCGTGACCTGGGAGGCGGAGCTTGCACTGAGCCGAGATCACACCACTGTACTCCAGCCTGGGCAACAGAGCAAGACTCCGTCTCGAAAAAGAAAAACAAAAAGTGGCAAACACCCCATTGTCTGCCCTGGCTCTGGCCATCTCCACGGAGTGGACAGAGCTTGGGAAAACCTCACTGTGGAGGCCCAGAAGGCCGGGCCTGGCCTTTGCTCAGCAGATGAGGAAGAGGGTCAGCCACCCTAGGGAAGAAGCCCATATTTGCTATGTTACTGATGATATCCACATAAATTTCTATTTTGCCTCTCACACAGAACTGGGATCTATGTTTGAGCAAGCAGCTCGTGCCAACAGTCCCTCCATGCCATCATTTCCCTGACCTCCCACAGAAGAGCCAGGCCAGGCAGCGTCCCCACACGGGGACTGGGTCCCAAGAAGATCCTGGTCCTGCCCCTCTTGTCTCTCATCCCTGCAGCACCCTGGCTTGCTGTGGAAGCCCAGCAGTGCTGGCTAAACCCACGTTCACCTGGGGCATTCAGGAGAAGCCTCTGTGCAGAAATCAATTGGGAAGTAGGATTGTGTGTGCTGGCAGGTCACTCGAATGGATTTGCAGAACTCAGTTTTCAACACAGGTGCCGCCACCAAGTCTCTGAAGACCTTTGTGAGCCTAGAGCCACAGAGTCATTTGAGGCACTCTCACAATCTCTAACAACCCTGCACAGAGACCCTGTTAATCCAAAGGACCATAAAATTTTCCATGTAAACAAAGTTTGACATAATGAATTAAAAGTGAAGTCACCACTTCTATTTTCCATTAATCCATTCATTCAAACAAGTATCTCTTGAGCGTGTTCATCAAATACTGTGGAATTAGGATTTAGTCCATGCCTTCAAGAAATATACAGCACAGAAGAAAAGGTATAGCTTGTAACGAACAGTGGTGAATAGGCAAGAAACACACATCGCAGAAGGAAAAGTATAGCTTATAACTGTAACAGTGGTGAACAGACAAGAAATAAACATCATAGAAGGAAAGGTAGAGCTTATAACTAACATCATAGAAGGAAAGGTAGAGCTTGTAACTAACATCATAGAAGGAAAGGTGTAGCTTATAACTAACAGTGGCAAACAGGACAGAATCTCACAGGCTCGTCAGGAGCCACCGAGGAGGAAGCCATGATTCACATCCACCTGCAGTAGATAAAGGTTTCCCGGATAAAGTAACTTTTCTACAGTGATATCTGCTCCTTATTGTTTAATCTTCCTCAATAGGGTATTAAATTACCACTTTATGTGCTGCTTATATAAAATACATCATTGTCAGGGGAGGTTATAAAATAATACTTCACACAAGCTTGGGCTGTGAATGGTGCGAGGCAATGGGACGATGTGTTCCCATGTTCTCGAGACGCAGAAGGGGCAAGACCCTGCTTCCCTTCTCCTCCCCACCGCCCTGTTCCCAGATGAGGGTCGGAGGCAAGGCCGCCGGGCAGTCCTAGAGCTGGCTCCAGGGCCACGACACCACGCCCAGACGCTCTGCGCCCCATGCAAGAAATACAGACTGTGGGGCAATCACCAATTTACCTAGCAGTGGGGAGAGTCCTTCATCAAAAGCCTGTGCTATCAGGAGCCAGGACAAAGCAGGAGCCCCTAGAAAAACTGTTCCGGGTGCTCCTGAAACCTGGGCAGAGTCACAGTCTGGCAGGAAGCACCAGTGATGCAGGTGTGCCCAAGACTGGGAGGATGGCCAGATGCCTGGAGACCAGACCGGCCTGCAGGAGATGACCACCTCTCTCTGGCTCATTAGAGACAGACAGTCTGGGCTTCACTTTTGTATGTGGAGTCTCACAGTACAGAAATGTCACAAAGAGATTAAACTTCGTATACCCCATTTTTTTAAATTTAAAAAACACAATTATTTCAACTAATTCTAAATCCAGCAAAGAAAAATAAGTATATAAATGCATGCCTCCAAAATGTAAACCACAATCTCTTTACCCATAGGAGACCCAAAATTTAGTGTACTTTTTCTTCAGTATGATCTCATTTTTTTTTAAGCCATTACTGAGGTGTCTCCTCACTGCCCCATGAGGAGGTTCATGGGCTCTTCAGGGCTCTTTGCTGTTTCATCATTTTTTAGATTTAAGGGCAGGATCATTTTCCCACACTTGCTTGCTTCCCTGATCACCAATTTTTCACAAGGACATCATTGTGCCTCAGAAAACCTAGTAACTGAACTTCATTAGAAGTGAAAACAATAGGGACATGTTGGCTGCTATGACAGCATCCTCAGTCACCGAATCTCCCTGGGGGACCACACACACCCCCAATCTCCTTGGAACCCCAGCATGCAGGTATCGCTGCGGCTGACAGGACTGACCCACCCTGGGGGAGGCATGAAAGCAAAGGGAAGAGAAGGCAGGTAACTCATTTAGGAAACTCGGGTGATCCTCTCGAGTCACGTTTCTCAGGGTGTCAGGGAACCAGCTACATGTAGGGAACCTCCTTGGCCTGGCAGGTGGCAGACTCCTGGGACCCTCCTCAGACACGTTAATCAGAGAATCTAAAGGCGGGCAGACTCTGAAAAGTATCTGTAAAGGAAGGACTTAGCTCTGCTGTGAGCCCACTACACGTGGGGTCACGCAGGATGCTGCTTCCGGCGTCCAGTCTCCATTTCACCCTCCTGGGAGGAACACCCGTCAAGTCACAGAGCACGGTCTTCAGCGAACCCCTTCCTTCGCGACCTCCACTGTCGCCCAGCCCTGCAGGAGTAGTCGCCGAGTAGGGGAAACAAGTCTTTGCTCCTGACCCGGCCACCTTGACGCTGGGCATAAGACCAGCACTGCTACGTCTCTGGGGAAAGGAGCGGCCCTGGGCAGGAATGCACTTGGCAGCCCCTGGGAGGGGCCAGGTGTGGAGGACCAGGCCTCTGCCTGCAGACACGTCAGCACGGCATCCTGGAGCAGAACCTCCAGCCCAGCTGAGCCTACAGATGGCTGCAGCCCTGGACAGCATCTTCACGGTGACCCGGGGGACTGGGCCAGAGCCGCTCAGCAAGGCTGCCCTGAATTTGCAACCTGAAGAAGCTGTACAGTCGTACGTGTACTTTGCCTTAAGCCCCTAGTTTTGTGGTCACTTGTCACACAGCGACAGACAGTGGATGTGCACGGACTCCCAGGCCACGATGGCCTCTGCCGGCCTCACCCGGGCTGTCTCATCTGTTCCCGTGACATCACGTTTCTCAGAGCCAAAGGCTGCCAGGATCCCCTCTTTTCTTCACGACGTCGTTACAAGCTCACGATACAAACTGAAAAAAAACAATCTGTAAAATACAACGTATGACGCAATACAAGGGGAATGCCCAGGCACACACACACGCGAAACAGGCACAAGTGTGAAACAGGCACATGCACAAACAGGTGTACATGCGTGAAACAGGTGCACGCGTAAAGGTGTACACTCGTCAAACAGGTGTACATACACACATGAAAGCACCCGACATGAAGGGCTGTCTTTGGGAGCCTAGTTTTTAGACATCTCCCTCACCCTTTTACATCTGCACGATCACAAACACAGCACACCACACTACTGAGGGGAAGCCCCAGCTTCTCATGGGGGCACATGAGGCTTTTTATTTATGCCACAGGTTGCATCACTACATTCTAGAACTGCAAGGCCCCCCACTGCCAGGACTGGGTCAGGTCCACCCTGTGCTCCAAGGACCAGGCCGCCTGCCAGCCCACACGGACCTGCCCCTCGGATGGTGCGGCTGCTTCTAAAACAGAGGCTCAGGCCCACCCAGAGACCTGCAGTACCTGTTATTAAATCAAGACTTGGCTGTGGGTAAACGTGAAGATACTTATTAAACATGACTCTGCAACATTCAAAGGACCATAACTGAATGCTCCTTTCGCAGCCACGGCGTGTCCAGACACTCATAGAGAAGGCCAGGGCGTGGGAACCCACGGAGCCCCAACAAGGCAGACTTGGAGCTGTGTGGCGCAGTTAGCACCCTTTTTATGCTGATACTTGCCTTTCATATTCAGATTAAAATAAAAAATACGCAAAAGTAGTTCACATTCTATTTCAATTCTCTATTTTTGTAGTAACTGGGCCCCTTTCCCTCTGGTTTCCCAGCCCAGTGATAAATAGGCCCAGCTGGGATTTGTCAAAGTCTGGACCTCTGTTGTAGAGTAAGTGAGGGGGGTAGGGAGGGGAGCAGGAGTGGAAAGGAGGAGTGGGGGATAGGGAGGGACACAGGGAAGGAGAGAGAGAAACCGCCAAAGGCTGGAGGTAGGAGAGTTGCTCCCTGGCAGCCTCAGGCTCCCGGTTCCAAGGTAACTGAGCTGGCACCATGCATGCGGTGCCATCATATGACTTGGCTGACACACGCCAGAGTTACAACAAAATGCTTCAGAAGACTAAGCACCAGCACCTTCAGATTAGGGTAGAGTCCCGGTTTCACGCTTGCCTTGTGTGACATTCTATAAATTGTAAAGATAACGCATTTTCTTACCAGCCATGCTGTTCCCCAAATACTAACTATAATAAAGACCAGACAGCATCTGAGTACTGAGCGTGTGTTAAGCCCGGTGAGGTAGGCATCATTTACTTTGCTAAAGAAAGAAACAGGCTCTGAGAGAAACTTCCTGAGGCCAGGCAGCTGTCTCCAAACCCACCCCGCGCCTCCTGACCCTGAACGTGGAGGACCCAAGTCATTCACGTCAATAATTTACCTACATGCATGTGAGATTGAGATTCAGCCCCCAGATCTAATCATCTCTATGCAGGAATGTGTCAAGGAAAGTATACAATTCTATGAGTTCAAGCTGGGGGAACAAAGGCAGGCACCCTCGACACACATGTGGTGCGGAGGTACGCGCCCAGCACAGCGGTGGACAGGAGCAGGTCCAGCCCTGCCCAGTCACACGCCCACCCTGCCATGCCAGTGCAGGGGCCGCCACCGCGTCTCGGGGAAAAGCAGCTTCTCCTGCACAGGAATCTACCCTTCAAAGTGTGTTGCTGAGAAGGTGTGGACCAACATCTCAGAAATCAGACACCGTGTAACACGCTTATCTATACAGGCTGCCTATGTCAGGGAATCACCAATAATTCCCATCTCGCCATCAATTATTTCTGGTAAATACTGATTATTCTAAGTTAACTGAGGCAACACAAGAACAATATAATGGAAATGTCAGAGTCAATCAGCTCCACCTGCTGAAGAGCTGGGACTAATGATGAAACCTAAGGAATCCTGGAGAACGCAGCAGGACCCCAGACGCCGCGGACCACCCCAGCCTCCTTCCACAGGAGAGTTAGTCGTGGGGCAAAGGAACAACTTTCAAGGAATCTCAGAGGTTCTCAAGCTCTTGAAAGTTTAACGGGAATTAAATATTTGCATCTGAGTCACACGAGCACATTAAAAGTAAAATTTCCTCTTTCCACTAGAATTATGGGCTTGCGGCGGCGACACTGGCTGTATCTCATGCTCATGAGATGTTTGGGGGCAGCCGTGCGTCTCTGGTGAGTCATTTATAATCATGAAAGAAGTGCTTGGGCCCTCGATCCAGGACCACAGACCCCACCAACGAGGGTCTAAACAGGACAAGCCTCGGCCTGGAAAGGCTGGTGTCCGTGGGGGCTGGGAGGAGCACCAAGGAAACTCAGGGGCAAGCCCCACGCAAGCTCGGCATGTCCGACCCCATGCAGTCGGCATCAGCCACAGGGATCTTTTGTTGTTTTTTGTTCAGGAAGGAACATATTAAAAAGCCCGGGGCCCAGGGCCTGGACTCCTCAAAGCTCTCCACAGAGCCGGGTTAATTGGCACCTTCCCTCATGTTCAAGTCAACTATATATGGCTGCTGAGGGCATCTCAGAGCAGGTGCAATGCTGAGCTTTCTTGCTGTCTGGGGAAAGCAGGAATTCCAGGCCTCTGCCTTAATACCTCCCCAGAGGCTCTGGCCCAGGTGAACTCAACTTCTCCCAGGTGAGGAGCACAGAAAAGCTTCCCACATGCCCCTCAGGTCACACACGAGCGGTGCAGACCCTTGCAAC
Source organism: Macaca nemestrina (assembly GCF_043159975.1). Taxonomy (NCBI): domain Eukaryota; kingdom Metazoa; phylum Chordata; class Mammalia; order Primates; family Cercopithecidae; genus Macaca; species Macaca nemestrina. The sequence continues at coordinate 767,928 of NC_092129.1, read as the reverse complement.
TCGGCACGAGCCCTCGCAACCCACCCTAGAGGCAGCAGCCCAGCCCTGTGGCCCCGGCCTGGCAGGAGGCAGCTGCTGGGGCCCCTGCTCAGGGTTCAGCACAGCGAGGTCCAGCCACAGCAGGGGAGACATCCACCACCCGGCCATTCATCTTTAACCTAAAACAGACACAGGAATGCGGCAAAGGGTTCCTTCCCCTGACAAACCCGTCCTTCCTATTCTCATCTCTCCCTCCTGCCCCAGTACTGCACCCAAGGCCACCCAGCACTGTGCCCAAGGCCTGACTCCCAGTTTCACAGGGAATCCAAGACAATTATGATTTTGAGAAACTGGGAGCTACATAGAAAATGAGTCGGTAAAGCCATTGTCCACTGATCCTCCACTCCACACAGTGGAGAACCGTCCTCAGGATAAAACCCACGGGGCGGGGAAGACGCGATCAAGGCGGACAGGACCGCGGAGCCACAAACCCGGTGGTTCAGGGAACAACGCCACGTGAACACAAACCTAAAGTGCTCCGCAGCTGGAAGACAAAACACAGGAGACAGAAACGCTGACCGTTTAAAAGAAAAAGAAAAAGAAAAAGCCTCACTCTTAAGAGTCCATCAAGATTTAAGTTCTCAAGTCACAATGTATCAGCACAGACTTCTCATAATGCCTGAAACTTGGCGCAGTAAACACGTGAATCAGTTCTCCCAAGTCCATCGTTTTCTTTGATGAGCCTCTTGAGTCTCAGGCTGGTTTCAAAGTAAGCCCTTCTCTGTTTGTTGATGATTTAATAATTAACATACTTGAAAACACAGACTTCCAAATTAATCTGCTAACAAAATATTAATTACCACACTGGCTGTCATCCACAGAAAAAAACACAATCACTTTCTGGTTGTAAAAACATTAGAATTCGAAGCCACTTTGGCCATCTGAACAGCCTCGGCTTTTGACAAGGGCATTCCAAAGCTAATCTGAAAAACTAGTCCAGGCCATGATCGCTGGGGGGTCGGACTTGCCTCATCACCCTACCTCCCTTCTGGAATTAGACAGAACTTAGACGTTTAGTCTGATGGGAAACATTTACAATCTATTCTCTCCGAAGCTACCTGGAGGATTTCCTCCACATGATAAAGCCTTGGTCTCCACAACCCCTTATCTGACAACTCTCTTAACCAACTGTCAATCAGGAAATTTTCCAATCTACCTATGACCTGGACACCCCTGCTTCCAGTTGTCCCACCTTTCCAGACCAAACCCATGTACATCTTACATTTATTTGATCGATTGTCTCATGTCTCCCTAAAAGCTATAAAACCAGGCTGGGCTCTGACCACCTCGGGAATACGTTCGTAGGATCTCCTGAGGGTAATATCAAGGGCCATGGTAACTCATTTGGCTCAGAATAAATCTCCAAATGCTTCACAGAGTTTGACTCTTTACTGACATGGTACCTTTCATGGGTATTCATCTGGGGGACTCACAATCAACCAGAGGCAGCAGTTGCCCACTGTGCAGAAGTCTCTGCAGGACTGAGCCTCTGGCACGGGGACTCCAACCCCTGAAGCAGCAGCTCTCCCACGTCCCACGGCCTGATAGACCTGCACCTCCCGGGCTTCTCATTTCAGAGTCTCAGCAACAAATCTACCAAACGTGATCAACATCACAGAATATTCCTCGAGGCTTTTGGCTGTTGTTTCTCCCCAAGTTTACTCTAGAACCAGATGGCAACACTCGGAACAGGATGGTTCTCAGTCACTGACCCTCCTGGTAAATACACTGTCCCCAAGGCCCTTTCCCGCCAGTCACAGCTTCCTTCATGTCAGGCTCGAAGGCCACCTCCCCAAGAAGGAAACCTCTTCAATCCAGCAACCACAGCTCCTGTTCCCATCTAGAGCTTGTCTGCCAGGAAGGGAAGACTCCTCATTCCAGAGACAGCAGGTGCCACAAACTCAGGGTTGTAGCCATTGTGAAGGGAAACACTCATGAAATTAATAGACTTTTTCCTCCTTGGATACTGACGTTTTCTCTTCTGGAGGTCAGCCAAGGCCATCTGCACGAGTCACGAGCGTGATGGCTCCAGCCCCTCCTTCAGTGTCAGGTGTGCGGCTCCACTCTGAGACCCTCCTGCACCTGCCGGGCCATGCACCTGTTCCCACGACTGCTGTCAGCAGACTACAGTGATTCTAAAATAATCAGCAAACTGAGGTTCCGAAGGATACATTTTAAAGAAAAATGTGTAAGTTTTACTGCATGAAATCAGCTACATCTTTTGCTACTCCAGAGGCTTTTTGTTTTGCTTTCCTCAAGGTTCTCTACAATGATCCCGACAGTCAAGCTTCCCAGTTACAGGCAGAGGGTTGGGCAGGCCGCATCTGATATTTAACACATACAGAGGATCCACATCATAGGATTTTCCCTGTTCACCAACATCATCAGGACAAACTTTAAACAGTAATAATCTGCCTGTCTGGAAAACTGAGCTCACTTGAGAACTAATGCAACAAATGTGTTTGACAAAGTTGCAGGTGGACATTTTAGTGAATGAATCACTATTTCAAGGAGGATAAAGGTTCACTATTCAAAGGCATGTTTTTGTCAAGTTTTGTAATTTCAGCATCATGCATTTAAATCATGAAGTGAGGCTTGTACCTGATACATTACAGAATCTCTACAAAATAGACAAAATTCCAATTCTGTACATTCTCTCTCATTCTTTTCCATATGCATACGGATGGTGGTAATTTAAGTTGGCATTCCAACAGGATTTCTAAATTAAACTGTCTTCTACTTTAAACACTACGTGTTAAACATTACACATTCCATTATTCAACATTTATAGCAGGGTCTGTATGGCCCGTTTTAAAGATTTCTTCCTCACTAAAAGCAAGCGTTCAAACAATAAATAGTCTACTCTAAAATATTCTAGAGACAGAGATACATTTGGAGAGTGGACACACTTAACACAGAAATCCGCAACATCAAACAGGCACAAGCGGCAGTGAGGGTGGAAGGGGCGCTATGTGAGTGCCCCTAAAAACACACACAAGCCTGGCTGCTTAAAAGGAATGAATATAGCTCAACACTCCCATGTGAACAGTGATGTGTCTACTGCCTTATGGAATCCTCCTAGCTGAGCTGCAGGAATCTTCTTTGGAACCTTTTCTCATCTACACTGCCTACAGGTGCCCACTGGGCTCCCTGGGCAGTATCGTGTCTTTGTTTAGAATATCACAGTATTTGGAGATCTGTTTAATCCCAAGTCAGAGCCTTATCATAACTCAGACACCATCCCTCAGGGCTTGTGGGCCAACTTCGGCTAATGCAGGCTGCTCCACAGTGCCCTGCAGATGGGCTTGGTGCATCCACACGATTTTAAGATTTGGGGCTGCCGTTTTCTGCAGTCCCAGACGCGGACTTACATATTCATCATGACTGAAGGCAGCACGTATTTTTATGTTCCTTCTGTAACGGTAATAATCATGGCAACATTTCCCCGATCCTTAAAAAAGCCTCCTAACAGCAGTTGCATTCCACCCCCTTCCTTAAAATTAATAGAATTTACCAAACTAGGTGAAATCAGTCTTCATGAGAAAGGGAGAAATCAGTGTTCACACAATGGCATAGAGTATAGGTCAACATCCCAAACTAAGCACCCATCACAATTATTCCCAACTCGCAGGAAAGCTAGAAAAATTAGAAGGCTTAAAACATAATTATAAATGAAAATAACAAGAAACCGAAGTTTCTGAGGAGCATTTGCTAGTCAAACAAAGAAAGCCATTAACCAGTGCTGATTACATTGCATTTGATTACATTGCATTTGATTACAGCAGCCAAAGACGTGTCCAGAGGAAGAGACTTTTAAACATTAGTCTTTCAGTAAGAATGGTTGCTTAACAAGTTCAGACTACTGGGCTACACCAATCATCAATTAAAAAGCAAGGCAAACGAGTGAGAGTCATTTTTCTTAATCCTTAATGTGTCAAAAATTACCACATTGGACAAGCTGGTCTCCAACTCCTGACCTCAGGTGATCCCCCCACCCTGGCCTCCCAAAGGGCTGGGATTACAGGCATGAGCCACCATGCCTGGCTGAGAACTGTTTGACAGAGGCTGAGGGGAGGCTCCTGTCCCTTCCTGGGACATCCACATCCCACCTAGTTTCCCATACCGACTGTGACACTCGAAGCATCACAGCAAGGGCAGCTGCATCCCCGCAGTTCTCTGCACTCATGCCACAGCTGCGTGAGCAGCCATAGCCCTGGAGCTGCCACTCAGCCTTAACGTGCTGGCACAAGCACAGCAGAAACTAACACGACCCCAAGAGGGAGGAGTGGGGACCCAGGGGAGTGAACTATGAGGGAGAAGTGGGGGCTCAGGGGAGTGAACAAGGAGGGAGGCATGGGGGCCCAGGACAGTGAACCAGCAGGGAGGCGTGGGGGCCCAGGGCAGTGAACCAGCAAGGAGGCGTGGGGGCCCAGGGCAGTGAACCAGGAGAGAGGCGTGGGGACACAGGAGAGTGAACCAGGAGGAAGGAGGGTGGAGTTCAGCCCAGCGAGTGAACCAGGAGGCAGGAGTTCGGCCCAGGGAGTGAACCAGGAGGGAGGAGTGTGGTCCAGGGAGTGAACCAGGAGGGAGGAGTGTGGTCCAGGGGAGTGAGCCAGGAAGGAGGAGGCAGGAATGTGGTCCAGGGAATGAACCAGGAGGGAGGAGTGCAGTCCATGGGAGTAGGGAAGAGTCTGGTCCAGGGGAGTGAACAAGGACCCTCTGGGGGTAGCAATTTCACACACCACAAATACCTCCCAATCCATCCGCGTGCAGGGAGGGGCCGGAAACCACGCAGAAGCTACAGCGCTTTCTCCTCACAGAAGAGGAGTGAGGATACCGACTCACGCATGAAATCAGAGCTAAAGTTCTACCACGGTGGGGAGACGCTTCACAGACCCAAATGGGTGTAAAAAGAAACCAATCATATCATACAAGATCAGTGGATGGAACGGGACCAGAAATTTAAGCCTGTAACAAGCTTTCAGAAAAAACTTCACTTGATCTGCCACATGACTGCAGCTCTGCTTGATCATTTCTGCAAATGTCTAACTCGCGATGAGCCATCTCAGAGCCCTTCAAGAGGAGTAACAAAATCAAAACGCCAAGGCATCCTCCGTATTTTAGGTAGCCTGCAACAGTATGGAAATGAGCAGCGGTGCCAGAGCTTTCAAGTTTGTTTGAAGTAAATTCCAGCATGAGGGCAGCATCTTTCTGGCTGAAGCAATGAGGTAGGCTCCTGCTCACCGAATGGGAGACCAGCTTTCAGCTAAGCTGCTGTCAAGGGTCTGCAAACCATGATCCCCAACAGAGCCTTGGCCAGGGAACCAGAAGTGATTTTTACACTTTGAAGTTTTCACAAAAGAAATATATGCAGAGACTTCTGTGGCCCTCAAAGCATAACACGTTGCCTACTCTGCCCTTTACAGGAGCTTCTAGCTTTGCTGTCAGTTACAAAGTGTTTCTATAGAATAATGTCACTGATTTTCAAGCATGCCAGCAAAAGTCACACTTCTCAACAACCCTCAATGGAGATGCACCATCCTGTGTTTCACACAGATTTTAGATTTTTAAAAGCCAAAATAAGGGAGGTAATTCAGCTAAGTATTATAGTAACACAATTTGAGATACTTAATGATGTGTGACAACAGAATACTTGGCATTCCTGTGAGGCAATAAACTAGCTCAAACACAAAATAACAAATCAAAGCGTGTCTTGGCCTCTCAAAGTGATCAGTGAAATTGGAAATAACATTCAGTTAAATGACACTAAAAAAAAAAAGCACAAACAAAACAAATACTACTACACCATCACTCCTTAAATTTATTTAACTACTGCTGCCAAATAAAATGGAGAGACTTCTTACTACAGGGTAATAATCGGCCATTGTCATCATGAAAATAGACCGCTGTGCAGACTCAGGCCCTCCAGCCCACAAAGGCAGGGGGAGGGAGGAGAAACGATGGCCAGAAACAAAGGGACAGGGCAACCATGACCTAGTCAGCAATTGTACCCTCCCACCTTTCTTCTGGACTTACAATTTTGGAGCCATCTGGGTTTACCTTCCTATGACCATAAGTCAGCAAGTTCTCGAAGCCAGAAATCTACAATGCTTCTGGCAGCCAAGTCCTCTCGGCCTTCCCCCATGTTTTAGGGCCTCATCAGCTCACCCCTGGATAGTATCAATGGCCTCGGAGCTCCAGTCAACTTTGCACTCCACAGACTCAAGTATGCCAAGAGCCACTCCAGGCTGCCACTGCCATGACCAAAGGCTTTCAGAGACAGTCGCCAGCACTGCACAAATCCATTTGGCTTCACCAGGCGCAAAGCGGCTCCAACATTCCATCCAGTCTGTCGCTGATACCATAGCTGTGAGTCTAGGATGTGTCAGGAAGGGAAGGAAGACACCATGTACATCATCTCATTTAAGCTTCAGTGTCACAAGGTGAATTTTGTCGTGCCCGTTTTATGGATCAGGAAAGTTTTAAGGAGGGCAAGCACAGGGCCCTGCTGACACAAGAACAAGACCCCCAGAGGCCTGGGTATGACCCCCACCCCACGCTCCCTGGGTCCTGATATCCACTCCTCCCCCGTGGGAGCCTGATCCTGGGTCTGCCTGAATTGCTACCATTCCTAAGACACGACTCACGTCTGCCCACCTCCTCCTTTATCTGTTTCCCGCAGCCCAGAGGCGTGTGCTCTTCCATCCAGACAGACATCACACTTCAGCACCTGCACCTGCACCTGACACCACTTCAGCCAAAAGCTTCTCTGAAACCTCCCCACACACCTGCCTGTCACACAGGTCTGCACCCATCACCTTTCTCACATGAATTCTCATATTCCTGTGTAGCACCATCCAACTGATTATAGTCTGAGAGGAGGAAGCTTTGTAGATAAGTCCACATTCTACTTTGCTCCCAGCCCTCCGTCTTGCGTCTTGCATGAGGCAACCGATTAACAGCAAATTCATTTCAGCACAACATTTCCATTTGAAGAAACGCAGAGCATAGGGCTCTGGTCATAATTAAAAGCTTGTTTCATTTGTCATTTGAAATTCCATATACTGCTGCAACAGCAGCACCCCCTCCTCGCCAGGCTCTGCCCTAAGGACATCTTTCTTCCAGCGCACGACTCCCATCAGAACCCCGGCAGTGAAAGCCCCGCAGGTTTCCCAGCGCCTCCGGCTGCGGCTTCCACGCTGGGCTGGAACTGACAGGACCGGAATGGTGCCCCCAACAACTACAGGATTGGAAGCTGGTCGACTGCTCTGTAGGATGGAGACATGTTAGTAATCCCCGACATTTCCACTGACAGGCTGCTCAGGTAAACTGGGAAAAATTCACAAAATAGAAAGAACCCATGGGGAGGAGCACTTGTCTCTCCAACCTGGCAGCAAATGGTGGCTGTGCAGACGACCTCTTCAGGAAAACCATCAACTGTATCTCAGGTCAACATCAGCCCCGCTGAGGGCCAAAAAATCAGCTCCCCCCGGCCCTCACTTCCTAAGGGTCAGCCCTCCCAGGCCACCTTTCCTGGAAGATCAGCTCTGACGCACCCACGACGGTCAGGAACCGGCTCTGGGACACATTTCCCAGGCTCCTGCCCACCGCCCTCTCTCTTCTTCCTCCTCCATCTCCCTCTTCACTCCCATCTGCCCTCCCCCTTTCCCTTCCCTTCTCTCCTTTCCTCTCCCTCCCTCATTTCCTTTCAGCCCTCACCTTCCTCACTGTACTTCCCCATCCAACTCAGCTGACACATTCTCAGGTCAGTAGAATTTTCTTTCACTCTGTTTCTATTGCAATGATCATTCTCTTAATGAACAGAAACCTGTTTCGGACCATGTGGATGCCACCTCCTGACCAACTGCTGCCCCGCAGCGCCGTGTCCACTCTGTCCTCACGGCGCAGGTGCCCAGCAGTATGGCTGTGACCAGGGGTAGCAACATGGGACATGAGAGAGGTATCCCAGCCAAGAGGCCCTGCCAAGCCTCCCCAGCAAACCGGAGCAAGGCCCAGGGCGGTAGGGAGAGCGCCGTGCTCATGATGTAGGCAGTTCAGCTTCCGCAAACTGTCCATCGACTGCAAATTACTTTGTTTCCATGGTTACAAAAGAACCATAAGCATCCTGAAATATGTTGTTGGTTTCATGTTTGCGAAATCTAAGCAGCATTATAAGAAAAATCACTGAATTCTGCCCTAGGCTCTAGTGGTGTTTTCCTCTCTGAAAGGAGACCCTTCCAGGACTTGGGATTGAGTGACAGCCTTCAAAATCACGGTTATCCTGCTGGTAAACAGGGAACTCCTCATCCCGCTGGGAGCTGGGGCCCTCAACAGCCCCCACGGCTCCAGACGCCAGTGTTCTAAGGATCACACATGTGCAGATAGCAAAGCTTGCTGCACACACGCCAGGTGCTAACAAGCCCCAAACGTCTCACTCATACTTGCTAACCACATCGCTTCTCTCAGCCTCCACGGCGTTTCACACTCTGCCTTTATTATGGAGATGAACCATGCGTCCTGAGCGCTACAAAGATTCAACTCCTTCCGTGAAGAGGGGTGCATCTTTCCATCACGGGGTCCTCACTCCAGCTGGCACAGGATTTGCAGAGTGGGCGAGTCTAATGTTGATGACACTTTCTTAATATTCCCTTCACACCCCTCCAAAAACAAGAGTGCTGCCAGCTTCTTACCGAGGTTGTAATGACCAAAATATTTTTCTCTTATTTGTCACTTTTTAACGTAATACTAGTGAAGAACGTGACTCTGCATGTACATTGTAAGCACCTACACCGTGAACATTCTGCTCTCCTGTGACTGTATTCACAGGTCACAAGGACAAAACTTCTCCATAGTAGCCAGAATATATATATATATATATATATTTCATATATATATATATTTCATATATATATATATATATATATATATATATATTTTAACATGACTTCCACTCATCTTAAAGTCACAGATGTGGCTTTTCCTTCATAAAAAGATCCAAATGATACACAAGCCAGGTTTAATAAACACATTATTCCAGGTGGGAAAATGACCCCTCAGTCTCCCTCCCCTCAAAGACCAGGGCAGCCAGGAAACTGCGCTCTCCAGTAAATGACAACCGGCAGGATTCCCTAAATACGCAGCCGGAAGATTCCCATCTCACAGAGAGCGCCTTTCAAGACTCAAGATGTCCCCGCTCCCTGAATGTTCTACAAAGAACAGACTACCCAACTGAGGACTGAGGCAGTAAAGAAACATGTTTTCGGCCGGGTGCGGCGGCTCACGCTTGCAATCCCAGCACTTTGGGAGGACGAGGTAGGTGGATCAACAGGTCAGGAGATCGAGACCATTCTGGCTAACACGGTGAAACCCCCTTCTCTACCAAAAATAAAAAATTTAGCCAGGTGTGGTAGTGGGCACCTGTAGTCCCAGCTACTCGGGAGGCTGAGGCAGGAGAATGGCGTGAAGCTGGGAGGTGGAGTTTGCAGTGAGCCGAGATCGTGCCACTGCACTCCAGCCTGAGCGACAGAGCAAGACTCTGTCTCAAAAAATTAAAATAAATAAAATTTAAAATGTTTTCAGCAAGTAGCATCATCGACCCCCAAATGAGAGGTACTGTTTTCATTCTAGGAGGGAAACACTACAAAGTATGTACATTTTAGCCCCGTAAGTGAATTCTTTGGGCGTTCCTGTGTCCGCTATCAAATGCAACACATCACCCCAAAAGGCAAAGTTCTATAAGTCACATCCAAGGAGGGGAAAAATCATTCTAAGTTTTAGCAATCCAGTAAGAACCTGATCCAGAGAAGCCTACTTGTTCCAGACTCTAAGCAGCAATATATTGCTACAATGTAATGAAAACAAAGGGATGATTAAGAAAATTTCAATGCTAATAAAAGACAAAAACGTAATTGGATTTATTCTACTCTAGACAGAGCAGCCGGGTAGTTCACCCATACGTTATGAACGTTGCTGTTTATCAGGCAGGGTCCAAACTCTGTCAACAAGGCTTGACAGCAAGGGCGTGATCTCCACTCACTGCAAGGTCCACCTCCCAGGCTCAAGCGATTCTCTTCAGCCTCTGGAGTAGCCGGGACTACAGGTGTGCAGTCATCACGCCCAGTAATTTGTGTGTTTTCAGTAGAGGCGGGATTTCACCAGGTTGCCCAGGCCGGTTCCCTGGGTCTCAAGCTCCCAGGCTTAAGCAATCCACCCGCCTCGGCCTCCCAAAGCGCTGGGATTACAGACGTGAGCCATCACGCCAGGCCCTTTTTTATTTTTCTTTTCTTTTTAAGTGATTAATGTGCTTCAGAGTCTTGTAGGCATTTAAAAAAAAAAAAAAAAAACAAGCAAATTCTGTAAGGGAAAGAAAACATTAACACGTTTACACTTCTCAAAACTCAAAACTGAAATGCTAAGAATAAATGTATTTTATTCACAGAAGCAGCATTCTTAAAGTTCTGTAAAAGTGATACCATGGACACCACCACATCACAGACGAGCGTGGCAGGACTGCTCAGATTCAGAACACATTCTGAACAGTCCTCTTACCCCTTTCCTCAATGGGAACACTTTATTCTGTCTTTTATTCAAATTAAGTACCTTGCAAGGGAGTTGAAGAAAACTGCATAGCAGATTTTAAAACTTCAATGCTTTTCTCAATTTTCTCCACATTCTGATGCACTTTACTGACTACACGGCCAATAAGCCTAAAGCTTTTTGCATCGATAAAGACAATGCTCCTTGTAGCAATAGGCTTTTTCTTTTCTATACAAAGATCTATAACTTAAGCTAGTAAAATGGGCATTTCACAAAGATTTTGCACAATTCCTAGCACAGATTTTAGCAAAATAAAGCCATTATCTTTCCGCAATTAAATAAGCAAGCATAGGAAACTGCACAGTTAAAATAACCATTCCATTATTTTATATAAACACAAATGAGAAAGTAGAGTATACTTTGAAAAACTGTATTTCCAGGCCGGGCGCGGTGGCTCAAGCCTGTAATCCCAGCACTTTGGGAGGCCGAGACGGGCTGATCACGAGGTCAGGAGATCCAGACCATCCTGGCTAACCCGGTGAAACCCTGTCTCTGCTAAAAAATACAAAAAACTAGCCAGGTGAGGCGGCAGGCGCCTGTAGTCCCAGCTACTCGGGAGGCTGAGGCAGGAGAATGGCGTGAACCCGGGAGGCGGAGCTTGCAGTGAGCTGAGATCCAGCCACTGCACTCCAGCCTGGGCGACAGAGTGAGACTCCGTCTCAAAAAAAAAAAAAAGAAAAACAGTATTTCCATATGCCAACGATGAAGCAGAAGACAATTCCTCAGCCTCATATGACATTTGACAACCGAAGTACTCTGGCCCAAGCCCAGCCCGGTTAAATGGAAATGAAGTAAACGTGTGAGTGACTGTGGTGGGGCACTCTGATAGCCACAGTCCAGGAAAGAACAGCTAACATCTTTCTTCTTCATGGGAAAACTGAAACATACTCGAGAGACCTTGATTCTTTAAAACACAGTCTGCCCCAGTACTAACCTTAAGCTCCCAACGATCAAGATTGCTATAACCACAGAGGTGTTTTTCCAGGCCCTCGAAAATCACGGACATGACACATACACAACGTTTTCAAACACTCAATGCAGCCAATATGTTAAATGTGCTGTGATACCGGAGGTCTTGTGCAGGACCAGAAGCGTCACAGCCTGGTTACCTGTCCTGGTGTTCAATGCTTTGTATGTGCAAAACCTGCTGTTACAATTTACTGGGCCTAATGTGATTCAGTTCGTCACAGAAGAGAGCTATGACATTTACTTAATTCCACGCACAGATTCTCAGGTTCACCTTCCACGAGTGACTGCTCTGTCCATGAGACAGCGGAGGGAAGACCCAGGAAAGGCCCGGGAGATGCCAGGTGCTCACAAACTGGTATCCGTCTGCTGCTTCTGGCTTAAAGGAAAACAGACATAGAAGAAGCTAAAAGGGGTCACTACACCTAATATCATAATGTTCTCAACTTTACCTTAGCCAAAAATAAAAGCGGAAAAGCAAAACTACTCCAGGGCATGATTCCAGTGCTAATCTGAAACATGAAATATTTAGAAGACAAAGCTTATTGTGAGTGCAATTAATATACACATAAAACACTGGTTTCACAAAACCCACTCTTTGCGATTGCTTTTATAAAAAGTAAAATTCTCATGAGGATCGCATACATTAACTGATTTTCAAATGAAGGGACTGGTAAACTTCAGGGCATATGATTTCTGCCACACACGAGGGGAGCAGTGAGAGAGAAGAGCTAGGATCAAGTGTGCTGAAGCTGTCCTAGGACTGAAATTCAGTTTCTGCCAAAACAAAAACACAGGAGGCTGTCAACTTCGATAGCAAGCTCTGCTTGAGAGCGTCAAGATGCTAAAGTTGCAAAGGAGCTTCTCCCTGTATGGGCACGTGTGATCCTTGCAAAAACATAGCTCAGCATCATCAAAAATCAGGAAAGAACACAAGCCTTCCAGACATGAAATCCAAGAGCAGAAGGGAGCAGAGTCCAAGCTTGCTTGGCAGAACTGTTCCCGGACAACAGCACAGAGGACGTCACAGGGAGGGCAGGGCAAGCAACAGGAGCTTCCGTCTCGCCGCAAGCAGGGCCTGAGCCAGGGGAGCAGTCTCCTCCAACCTGACAAGGAGGCGCGAGGAGCCACAGAGAAGTCAATTCAGGGCCCTTTTCAGAAAGGGACAACAATGAGAAAATCTGGTCTCACCCACCCCCCACCCGCCACGGTAACAGCTAAACTCGCACGTGCATCTGTCATGTTCCCCAACCCCTCTTGCAGATGCTCTTCCTGCACCCGGGTGCCTGTCTCCGTGCTGCTCCTGAGGCCACACCTGTTGTCATCCACTAGTGACCAGGAATTCACCTTTGTCCGAGAGAAGCAAATGCAGAGTTCACACACTCCTGTACAGGTTTGTTGGCCGAGAATCTAACTGCACTGTCCGATTCCAGATGTGCTGGTACCAAGGAGAACGTTCGATGTCTGGCATTTATAAACGGTATCAGTGGGTTCTCCTGGGACTCCCAGGCAGCCGCATGAGGGACGGAGCTGTTGCCGTTACCCCGAGCCAAAGCAAGGCTGAGAGGCACACACCACAGGCCACATCACACTCGAGCACCGACTCTTGACAGTTGCTCGTTCGTGTGTTAAGAGTTCAGGGTACAGGCGACAGACAGGCCTGATCTCAGCCATGGGATAACAGTGACTGCCCACAAGTCCCTTATCTAAGCCCCGACTTGCCCATCCATCCTTCCTTCAGGAACAATGCCCACCTCACAGTGCTGCCATGAACGCTAAGTCAGCACGTACATACACAACCAGATTCATTGCAATTTTGCTTTCTACAACAAGTTAATACAACCAGGTGCTATCATCGAGACTGAATAACCAATATTAGAACAGAAGATCAGGCCAGGGATGGTGGTTCAGACCTGTAATCCCATCACTTTGGGAAGCTGAGGTGGGTGGATCACTTGAGATCAGGAGTTGCAGACCAGCTTGGCCAACATGACAAAACCCCGTCTCTACTAAAAATAAATTATCCAGACATGGTGGCACACACCCTGTAACCCCAGCTACTAGGAGGGCTCAGGCATAAGAATCACCTGAACCTGGGAAGTAGAGGTTGCAGTGAACGGACATCGTACTACTGTGCTCCACCCTTCCAGCCTGTGTGACAGATCAAGATTCTAGTAAAAAAAATAAAAGGTCAAGATGAAAACTGATTGCCAAGGTCCATGTTCCATATACTTCAAACATAAAGTTCATTAGCTGGTACTTGATCAAGTTGTTGATTTCTTCATTACAATCTTGTATATCCTTCTAACACAGCTCAAAATATTTACATTTGAGCACACCTCGAGTATAACAAAAAATAAAGTGCCTATATTTCATAAATGAGCAAGTTCCAGTAAGACTGCATCCTGCTCTAGTTAATCCTTTGACAACGTAAAACTGAGCCTTCCTGACACAGCACTGACACATGGTACAAGAATAATGACCTCCAATTAAATCGCTAGATTTAGAGAACACATAAATATAGTTTATCACTAATTCACCAGCGATTAGCAAGATTTTAAAGGAAGAAAAAGTATCAGGACTGTAACTAGGAATAAAGGCAAAAAGAAACACGAGAAATTAGTCACGTTTAAATCAATACCCTTTCTGTGGGGCCGTAATAAAGTATACACAACAGGTGTGTAAGCTGTCATGCTAAGCTGTCACCAAGCTCTCTATGAAGGTGGTAAGAGCGTCCCAAGTCGCAGAGCCTCATATTCCTGTTTAAACGCTACACAGCCAACACCACACTCGGCACGCAGTGAGAACTCCGAAAGCTCAGAGGAACGCATGATGGGATGAAGGGCCCCAGCCCTGCCATCACCCTGCTGCTTATTAAAAATATAAAACAAAGCCCTGCCTTCAAGGTGCTCAGATCTAACTAGTACAAAGTTTACTTTTGACGAGTTAACTACGAATGATGAAGACTCTCAACAGCTGTGCGAAATGTAAGGCAACCTCATAAGAGGAACTTGGCTGAGACTAAACCCAGAGATGGTTTTTTAACCACAGAAGAGGAAAGAACTGAAGAACCTTACAGAAAGTTGACAGCAATTTCTATTTCTCTATGGTAGAACCTGGAATTTACCTTTGAGACAGACTGCCCTTCTGTTCTGAAAAATCAGGTTATTCTTGCAATCCTCCATCAGGAGTGAAATTCCCAAAGGCATGGAAAACCAAGTACTAATTTTAAAACCCCCCCCAAAAAACTACCTACGATCTTAGATGTGAGATTTAGTATTCTCAAATTCCAAATTTGGAAATATTTTGCACAAAGTCCTTATTTTCCCTGTGTACTTGAAAGCTCTCTATTCTTTCGTCCTAAACATCTTCTTTCTCATCCTTCCAAACAGTATCTGAAGATGAACTTACATATTATTTTCAATGTTAACAAAGAAGATACTACATTTGTCATGAACTGTTTATATTCACAACTCTAGGAGAGATTTTGCTACATCGTGAGGAATAACACGAGGCAGTAAATACGCCACGAATAAAGAACAGTAGAAAGTGGACACATTTCCTGATGAGTGCCGATTTCTCATTGAGCTGCTGACAAAGTTATAATACAGAAAGCTAGACAGCTGCTCTGTTAGTTCTACCTCACTTAAGTGACCGAGTCATTGTTGTTTCAGTTCCCTCTCTCGTCTGGGGATGAGACACACCTCACAGAGCTGTTTATGATTTCAGGAACACACACATCAATGAAGTGACTATTCCTAAATCGTTGCAAAGGATATAGCAACCTGCCAAATTTCAACTAGGTTGCAACAAACAACTGTTTTCATCCTACACTCTCCGGTGCCAGCGAGATGGTGTGTTCTTGGATCCCTGCGGGAGCCCTATTCCTGGTGCCATAGAGCGCACACACATTTACATCCACATAGTGTACGTATATGGTACACTGTAACACGTGTACCTGCATAGAGCGTACACACATCCGAATACGTGGAGTGTACATAAGTGCACTACATGCGTACAGAGTGCACACACATCCAGATCCATGTGGTGTCCATGCATAGAGTGTACACACATCCAAATATAGTGTACAAACAAGTTCACTACGTGTGTAAAAGCATAGAGCATACACACATCCATATAGCAAATGTACATAGGTATGCTAACACGTATGCGCATGCATAGCACGTACACCCATCTGTATGCATACAGCGTACACAGGTATACTATAACCTGTATGTACATGCATATGGCATACACATGCACATCCGTATGTACATAGGTATGCTATTTGCTATATGTATACACGTGCGTATAGCATACACTTTTTTTTTTTTTTTTTTTTTTTTTTGAGACGGAGTCTCGCTCTGTCATCCAGGCTGGAGTGCGGTGGCCGGATCTCAGCTCACTGCAAGCTCCGCCTCCCGGGTTCACGCCATTCTCCTGCCTCAGCCTCCCGAGTAGCTGGGACTATAGGCGCCTGCCACCTCGCCCGGCTAGTTTTTTGTATTTTTTTAGTAGAGACGGGGTTTCACCGTGTTAGCCAGGATGGTCTCGATCTCCTGACCTCGTGATCCGCCCGTCTCGGCCTCCCAAAGTGCTGGGATTACAGGCGTGAGCCACCGCGCCCGGCCAATAGCATACACTCTTATCCAATGTACGTAGGTGCACTACAGCATGCATACACATGCGCAGTGTACACATATGCACATGTATACAACGTACATCAGTACACTAACGTATAAAGCGTATACACATATGCAACAGTGTACATACATATGCAGCATGTATATGTATTAGTGTGTACATATCCAGAAGTTTCTTCAGTGTGCATAGTGTACATGCATGCTTGTGTGCACATAAGTATATATACATCTGCAGAAATAATGTGCACATACCCACATGGTGTACGTACACAGCCATGTATATGGCATTAAATACATGCATGTATGTACACATGCAGAACAGATAGGTGTCCAAGTAGTGTGCATATAACCAAAGTGACCATAGATACACACATATACACATGTACATGCATGCCTACAGCATGCACGTGTGTAGGACACAAAGGTAGTGTACATACCTATACATTGTAAATACATGCACAGTGGAAATACACGTAGTATGTGTACACCACATACACACATGTACATTTATAGAGTACACATATACCGAGACCCAGAACGGGTCATGAGTATTAATACTGCGGAAACACTTCCAGTTCTACCTAAGTGAATTTTTTTCAAACTATAATAGAACTCATATAAAAAGGGTTTTAAGGAAATCAATACAGCTAGTGACAAAAACAGTGGGAAGGGCACAACCACTTTCCCTCAGAGTTCTGGGCCTGACCGTGGAAGTTCAGAGGTTTCCTAATGGAGTACACGTCAGAACTGACTCACAATGAAGCACTCCTTAAAAATTAAAAATGTGTCCTCATGTTTTGGCCTTTGAGACAAAGCCTCTTAGTTAATCGAGTTCTGACTGAATTTTACTCACAGTACCCTGGCAGATTCTTCATTTTCTGGTGAGACAGACGAATGTCCCAGGGTGAGGGCAATGCCAGCCCTTTCAGGGTCAGCTTTTCGAGGAGCGATGTCTGGCAGAACACAATCCAACACCATAGTAGGATCCCCCACCCAGCCACTTAGACGCTTTCGGGGACTTACTCTGTCTCCTTGTTTCCCTTTCTTGAATTCAGCTGGGCGGGGGGGGGGGAACCCAAAAAAATCAAAACCAAAAACAAACAGCCCATGTGTTTGTGCGTCTGAAAAGTGAATACATCCACATCCAACTTTCTAAATGAGACACGGCAGGTATGATGGTCACTGAACAGTGGTCACTGTTGACAAAATACAAAGTCTTCTGCAAACATGAACGAGTTCCTAGGAATACAAAAGTCAAGGGAATTTACTTCACATATTAAAGCTGTCAAGGGTGCTCATCAAAAATGTACTTAGAGGTTTCCCTTTAAAGATATTTTTGAAGATTTTTAAGTTGCAATACTTAAAAGCCTCTGGGAAAAGAAAGGATACAGGTATCTGGAAGATTTATACTAAATGATTTTCATGTCTTTTTGATAAAGTTAAATAAGGTCAGCCTTGAAGTAATGGGTTCCACTACTCTGAGGCTGTGGATGGAATCCACAACACCAGACAATTGAATGAACAGCAAGGCTGCACACACAGGACACAGGCAGTGAGCCAGCCTGACTAGTTGTCAGCTTCTGGGTCAGTTCTACCCAGTTCTGGCCAGGCCCCACTGGAGATGAAAACATGCCCTTTAGAAGCCTTCAAACCCCACCTTTCAAAATCTAATCCTCTTCAACTGAGGCCCAAGTCCAAAAATCTACTGACATCTTAGCACCTGTTAGGCCAGCTGTCCCCCAGCCTTTTTGGCACCAGGGATGGGTTTCATGGAAGACAATTTTTCTGGGGGGTGGTTTTGAATTGCAACTGTTCCATCTCAGGTCAGGCAGCGGATCCTCATAAGGAGCACCTCCGAGATCCCTCACATGCAGTTTACGATAGGGTCCCAGCGCCTAGGAGAACACACAGCTTAAGATAGGGTCCCAGAACCCAGGAGAACATGCGGCTTACGAGAGGGTCCCCGCGCCTAGGAGAACAGGTATTAAATGAGTTGGCAAAGCCAAAATCCACCGGATCTACCCCTCCAAAACAAACATACACCACTGCCCAATATTGATGTGAGCCAAAAACATGGAAGTCCTGAGGGCCCACACTGACCACAGCCAGATGCCACTTCTGCAAGAAACAAGCACGTGCCTAAAGATCACCCGTGATGACCCAGGAGAGCAGCTTTGAGCAGAGACAAAGGTGAAGGAGAGGCACATGGGCCAGGGTGCTGGGTGTGCCCGTCTTTGTGACCTCACTGAGATTGCTGACCTCTGGCCCTTGGTGTCCATCCTATGGAGGAGGTAGCCCCCAAATCCCTGCCTCCCTTCAGCACTGACTGAGGCGGTCCTGAAGTCTCCCCAGGGCTGAGACTGCTTCTAATTCCTGTTAGCTGCACACCCACATAAAAAACAAAAAAAACAAAATATCAAGTATGCAGACAGGAAAAGAAAAATATGTGAATCTTCCCTCATTCAACAGGCATTTAAAGAGTAACAGGAAAATTGTGATAGTCTTTAAACAACCACCAGCTATCACGTCGTGTTGAAATGTTTTAGCTAATCAGGAACCTGTGTGTTCCGGAAATCAGTTGACAGGTCCCAAATAACCTCGGAGCTTACGACCTGACCCCCACTCACGTGCATCACCTCTCCAGAGGAACGTGTCCTGGACACCTTTCAAATGGTGAGGAAGAGGAAGAAAGGTAGCTTTCCCTCAACCCCACAAAACACGCTCGACCCGAGGAGCCCGGAGAACAGCAACGTTTGTTTAGATGCTTTCCCACTGACCTTATCAGAGCAAACGTTCCCATCCCACACCTCCCAGTGTTTAACTCTCCCTGGGATACCAGCAGCCGTCAACCCTCAACAAGCTGGAAACAGAGGCCAAGCTGACAGGAGGCCTCTCTCCATTCCCTACTGAATTCGCTCAGGACACGGATGTTCCCAAACACATACAGCCCCGAGTATTCCACACTTGGAGAACATTCAAGCAACAAAAGCTGCAAAGACGTTCCCCTAAAGAGAAACTCAGTTTCTAACTTCCCTTAGGGAAAAATATGAGACCCAGAACTTTCCAGAAAATCACATGTGGGAGGAAGCCACTCACCTCTGGCACTTCCTAAACCTGCCTTCCCGCAGGTGCTCAGGGATGTCCCCGCGACAGCCCCGTCCACCCAGGACAGCAGCAGGGCTCAGGCAGCCAGCACCTGGGCAGCTGGCGAAGCAACCCCAGGGTGAAAACACCATCCCAGGCACCACTTCCCGGAGCCCCTCAGCAAGAGAAACAGAGGTGGGACAGAACCGAGGGCTGATTCGAGGCTGGGGAGCCACAGACCCGCACAGCTCAATCATCAGACATGCTCTTCTGTGGACAGAGCCCAGCCCAGGGAGAGGCCAGCACAGAGTCTCTCGTGCCGGCTCCACGGGCCAGCGTCCTCCAGGGCTGCAAGTTTGTGATCACAGCTTCAGAATTTGGTTCCAGAATCCTCCGGAATCAAACACGGACCAAACTGTAAAGCTGCCAGGACAGCAGGGCCCAGGAGCAGGCTCAGGGGAGGACCACGTAGAAACCCCACGTGTCCATGCTTACTCCACACATGCCACCCCTTCACCCAATACTATACACGCAAACGCATGTATGCACTCCATACACACCCTCAAATACACTCACTAAATATGATGCGTGTACACACTCCACACACACCGACAAATACATGCAACACACATGAACATGCTCACTGCAGCCACACCTGCTAAATACGCTCACCACACACGCACAAACGTGACACACCTGCACACTCATTCCAGACATCACTTCCCTCACCAAGTACACAGGTACACACACCCCCAAGTCGAGAACCTGCAGACTCCACAAGCTTTGGTTTCCCCCACTGTTTCTCTCATCACATGAGATCCACACACAGGTGTCATTTACTGACATCTAACACACGGGGAGGCCCTTAGACAGAACTGCAGTCACAAGTCGGCTACATTCAGGCATTCATCACCAGTCTCCTGAAGCCACCTCCTGTCCCCACGGGGAGGGAGGCCGAGACCGGAGACGTCACTGGGCTTACAGATCCCCAGGCTGGCAACGCAACGAAATGAGGAGGGCTTGGCCACGGCCCTGGAGGGAGATGGGTACTGGGCTCAGGTATGCGGAACATGAGTCCTCATTTCCATACCGTGTCACCTACGACAGCGTCAGGTGAAAGCCAGTGGTTTGGCATTCCTGGGATAGACAGTCCTGGAATTACAAGCAAAACTTTTTACTCCTCCCCTCTGAACACATGAGGTCCATGGTCCCCTCACATCTAACACTGGGAATCAGAATCGGTGACTCCTTGTCCACCTGAGGACCACCCAAGAGGATCCACACACCTGCTACAACAGCAGCACCGCACCTGGTCTGCAGGGGAGCAAAGCAAATCCCCCATTTATGAATAACACTGGATTACCCCGACACTGGCAGCCTGCAGTGTGTATATCGTCAAGCCCCCACATCTGCGCCACCTGCAAGAGGAACACAAGCCCTTAGTCCAGGGCTCTCAGGACAGCCTGTGAGGAGGATGCTAGCACCCTTCTCATCTCCCAGTGGAGAGGAGAGAAGGCCAGGGTCAGGACTGGTGTATCAGGAGGGTCGGGGTTCAAACCCCATCTGCCTCACAAAGCAGCCCTTTGCCGTTCAAGTGACTTCTATCATCAGCCTTAAAATGTACCACAGTTACCAGCAATTCTGAGTGCTGTTCCTTGGGACGTCATAAGCAAACATTTTGTTAGAAAGATTTTGCCAAATCTGCTTTCAGAATCCTATGTTATGAAATGACTAATGAAAATTTGAGCTATGAAATAAAGCGCATAGTTAAATGAATCCCAAAATGACTATCGCAAAGGAAGCTTTAACTTGAAGTGAAAAATATCCTCTAAATGACATCAGCCAGAATTATCTTCAATCATTACTGATCCCATAACGCTTCAGGAATTACACAGCATCATCTCAGATATGAACTTAAAACCATTAGCTGAATGCACATTTCAGCACAACCAAAGTTCTGCTATAATAAGCAGCACAGGCGTCTCTGGAGAGGATTTTAATTGGGACTACAAACGATGTGCACGATCGTGGTAAGAGGTTTCATGCTGGCTGTTCTCCAAGGTGCGACACAGAGAAACACCACTAACCTCAAAGACACCTGCTGCTTTGTAATGAGATGAGAGACGATGTGGATGGACTACTGTAAATATTTGGAAAAGGAGAAACAATGCAAGGAAAGAATCGTATCAGGTTCCCTTTACATTCTTAGAAAAAAACGATTTTTCTTTTGGGATGATTTAAAAAGAAAATGACATTTCTGGATTTTTTTTTTTTTTTTTTTTTTTTTTTTTTTTACTTTTCTTTCTGAGACTGGGTCTTGGCTCTGTGCCAAGATTGGAGTACAGTGGAGCAATCGCAGCTCACTGTAGCCTTAAGTGATCTTCCCACCTCAACCTCCAGAGTAGCAGGGACCACAGGCGCGCACCACCCCACTCAGCTAACTTTTCTGTTATACAGATGGAGTCTTGCTATGTTGTCCAGGCTGGTCTTGAACCCCTTGGCCTCAAGTGATCCTCCTGCCTTGACCTCCCAAAGATTTAGCCTAAGCGACCATGTCTTATCGGAAAATAGACATTAGAGCAAATGCATTTCTGTAAGATTTTCTACCTCTTTTCACTGGGGAAAAAGGTAACTTGCCTCCAAGGGTCGGAGACAAAGCCGTTACTGCAGACAAAAGCGCTGTGCATCCCGGGAACCACTACACCACGAGGCACGGCCGTGCACCCTGGATGCAGGAGTAACACACGAGGCTAGCACAGGCAGATGCTGGCCCTCTCCAGAAGTAGGCCTATCCTTCCTCCTCTCCTCAGCCCCCTCTCCCTTCAGGCCTCAGTGGCTGCTGACAGGGGAGAGGCCACAACTAGAGGAGGCTCTCAACTCCACCAGGGACAGGAGCCCCGGACGCTGGGGACTCAACTGCTGCCCTCTGCGCCCACCTCCTTAAGGTCCAGCCTTCTCAGGAGCCAGGCATGGCCACTTTGACCCTATTTCCCTTCTGTGGCTCCTACAAAAATCAGTTCAGCGAGCCCAGGCTGCCTCACACTCCAGGGACACCCGGCACAGGCCCCCTCCATGACCTTATCCAAGCTCCTGGGGCCAGAAGGGTCTTGCAATATTTCACTTTCCAGTTGAGCTTCCCCAGCCTGAAATCCAAATTGCTCCGAAAAGCATTTCCTTCGAGTGTCATGAGGAAGCTCGGAATGTTTCAGGTTTTGGAGCATTTTGGAGTAGGGACTCTCAGCCTTAATTTGAACCTCTTCAAGGAAGCCACACACTGAAGTTCCCGATGTCCACCCTACACAATCCCAGCACACCCTCTAAAGTCCTCAGCAACAGATTTTCTTTCTTCAAAAATAACCACAAGTCACAAACTCACACGCAATCACAGAAGGGGGTTGTGGACACCCGCACAGATGATGAAATTTAACTGTCACATTTTCACCTGAGTAATTTAAAGTCATTCCTCAAAACACACCTGTTTTACTGAGTTGCATTTAAAGGTGAACACACACAAATCATTTCAGGGAAACAAACGTCACTTTGGGCTGCGTGTGGTTTCTTGACTCCCATGAATAACTCCGTTCACCCCACTTCTGGATAAGGGAGACGATGCAAAGAAATCTGTTAAAACAAAGACATGAAAACAAGTTTAAGAAGGGTTTGAAAGGTTCCTCCTGTACCCCTGGAGGGAAGACGAGGACACTTGGAAAACTCACGGGGGACAGGAGCACAGCCTCCTCGGTGTGTCATGGACGCCGCCTCGCCAAGGGGAGAGGATGATGCCTGGAAGGCTCACAGGGGTGGGAGCACAGCCTCCTCAGTGCTTTCTACACTCAGCAGCTTCAGAAATTCCTGCAGAAGCAGAACACATCATGAGAACTGAGACTGGATCACCCCAAAGAAAGGGGACGAGGGGTCAAAAAAAGCATTCGATCATTACCAAGGAGCGCGGGCATGAAGCCGCTTCAAAGACCGTGTGAGAAGTCACTCATAGGCGTTTCAGAAAATAAGGGTAGCGCGAGATTGCTGGATCAGCTCAAACAGGCTGCCGTCCCTCAGGCCATGAAGTCCCTGAGATGAGCCTCTCACTGAGCAGAAGTCACTCGCATCTCTGCCAGAGAAAGTACTACAAGCCGACATATAACCTCATGAAACCTGGGCTTCAGCCGGTCGACAATAGTGAGTCTGACATGGTACATCCCTCCAGATAGTTAAAGACCCCAGGGGTTCATCGGACAACCTCAAAGGGCTGTGTCTGTCCAGCCCCTTTTCCAAGTTCTGGATGATTTTTCCTAATGTACTATAAGCAACATGTTCCAGTAGAGACGTCATTAACTGACTCTGGGTCCTCTTAATTTTGAGATTAGAAACAGACTTGGCCAGGCACGGTGGCTCATGCCTGTGATCTCAGTACTTTGGGAGGCTGAGGCAGCTGGACTGCTTAAGTCCAGGAGTTTGAGTCCAGCCTGGGCAACATTGCAAAACTCCATCTCTACAAAAAATACAAAAATAAATCAGGCATGGGGGACACGGGGAACATGTGTCTGTGGGTCCTGGCTACTCAGGAGACTGAGGCAGGAGGATTGCTTGAGCCTGGGAGGTTGAGGCTGTAGTAAGCTGTGCTCACACCACTGCCTGGGCAACAAAAAGGTTGTTTTTTTTTTTTTTTTTTTTTTTTTTTTTTGCCTGTCTCAAAAAAACCAGAGAATAAGAATTATATACCTGACTAGCCCAAAATAAGAGTCCTTGTGGAACAACCTGAAACACAGCTGCAAATTCTGGCAGGGCCTCCCCTGGCTTGATTTGTGGTGAGTGTAGGACCGCTTTGAAGGATAGGACCCCAGGCACCTTCCGAGACTAGACCTTACAGTACAACTTCCCTTCGCTGGACGGAACACTGGCCTTGGAGCCTGGGACACCCTGGGGCAGTGCCACCATCCCGAGGCCGCCATGGCACAAGCAGGCCCTACTATCATTAAGCCTGGGACATCCTGGGGCAGTGCCACCAACCCGAGGCCACTGTGACACAAGGGGGCCCTGGTGCCACCGAGAGGCTGCACAGCAGGTCCAAGCCCAGGCCAGGAGTGAAGAGGCTCCACATCCTTTTGATCTCTCCAGCTGAGTCCACAGATGTCTTGGAGCAGAAATGCATCACCCTCAATGTCCACGGGTAAGTTTTTGGACACAGAATCTGGAAGAATAAAAGATGGTTCTGGGCTGGTTGGTTGCCGGCTCGGATCTGTCCTCTTTCCACACAAAACCTGGCTCACACCAAGCAGCGTCTAAGTCCTGGAAGACCTGCTAAACACAAGTGCAGTTACAAAGCGGAGAAACTGGAGGGGGCTGGGCTGTGCTCCAGTGGCACCAGCGTTTCTCAGGAAGACCCCGGGCATTACAGGGTCCAGGGCAAGGGCTTCCTGGGATCCAGGACATGGAACAAGAACCCATTTCCCGGTCCTGTTGAATATGAATCGGCTAAGGGCCGATTCCCTTGGAGGACTGAGCACCGCCCCACAACACCTTGGTATGGGTATGTTATTACATACGTTGGTATGGGTATGTTATTACCCATACCAAGGTAATAACAAGCCCGTTACCAGCAGGAGGCTGGTGATGAAGACATGAGGACCAGATGAGCATGAGGGATCCTGACAGATCATCCCTGGCACCGAGCAAGGGGCGGACAGTACCCACTGTTCCTGATGCATCAGCCCTGGCACTGAGCGAGGGGTGGCAGCACGGCCTGTGCCCCTGCAGATGCAGAGGTATGTGAGGGAGGTGCAGGCTGGGCTTGGAGGCTAACTCAACCACCTGCGTTTGCACTTCCGTTCCTCACGGCAGGGAGGCGAGGCACAGGCAGCATTAGGGCTCACCTTGGCCCCGGGCTGCACTTTTTTCTGCTTATGAGTCGTGCTCGCTTTACATGGACAGGCATAGCTATAATAACGGTTCCCTGATTATTTCGCTGCCTACATAAAGGGCTTTCAGAACTCACTTCCATCCTTAGGAAAGGCGGCCAACACCAGGCTGTCTCCCTTAAGATGCCATGTCTCATATGGGGAAAAAAAAATCAAGAGAAATCAAATAAAGGCCATAAAATACATCAGTTTCAACACTAAAATTTAATAGTACGCTTTAAATTGAAGATGAGTTAAGTCACATTTCCAAACCTCTGAAAGCACGGTTACTGGGAGGGAATGGTTTGCAACACACAAACGCAGCTCTGTAGAAGTGCCCAGGCTGCATGAAGGCTCAAACGTCAGTGCAAGGAGAAAGTCTGAACAAACGCTCTCCTGCCCTGCTGCTGTCCTCTTCCAAAACACACTGTTTATCTGTCAGTTTAGAACAAGGCCTAGGGAGGTGGGAGGCAGGCCTGGGAGGGTCACCTAGCATCCAAGCTCCTCACCCACACAACTGCACGAGGCTGAGCTGAACGGTACACACAAACACGACTAATTCTCCCCAAAAAGAAGACGGAAGGCAGCACACTGCCATGCCAGGCACCCTGCAGATGAGAAGATTGAGGGGAGCCAGAGGTACCTTTAATCTTGCTTGCATGGTGGAGGGAGAGGAATAATGCCACTCACTTGAGTGTTGCACAATTCTTTCTAGCACTGAGTGGCAGAAAACAAAAATTATAGATGCTTCCTCAGATAAATGTTTCTGAAGAACTGAACATAAATTACGTTCAGGAAATAGCATTATGAATGCCTCAAGTGCTTCTGTTTTCAATAATCCCAGAGTAATTCTATAAACCCGGGAATCAGTCTCACCCAACTCCAGGATCACCGCCCAGGTGACGTGGGCACACACATATCCTGAAGCTCCAATGCTCAACTAAAGTGGGGCGAGTGAAAATGATCCTGGGTATAATTTACACGGACACAGGAAGGTGGCTGAGCCCCAAACCCCTAAACCAGGAAGACCAGTGTCCTTCAGGGGCCTCACCTCTGTCCTTTCGCAGCCTCTGGGAACCACCACTCTGCTCTCTACTGACACAAACGCCCCTCCAAGGTACAACCAGGAAGATCATCATTCAAAACTGAGGAACGTGGCAGAACAAAGCTGTCAGGAGATTTTAATCACCAACACCACTTGTTACATGACCCAAAGATGATTAAAATCCCAGGCCCCTCAAGACTGAATGTTATCTATACTTAAATGCATTTCATCAGCATATTGGGGGGTTATTCCTTTGTTTTGCTGCAAATATATCCAACTGCTGTAAAAGGAAAAGGCAATTTGTTAACGAAGCTTCTTGGAGTGTCTCAACAGGCCTCGAGGTAGCATAAAAGGCAGGACTTCCTGGCAGAAACGCTCAGCTCTGAGGTCAGGTGGAGTTCTTGAGCACCAACCAAGGCAAAATAAGGTCGAAGACCACACCACACTTTCCTCAATCACATCTTCATTCCACCTTTCCTTCTATTTCTCACGACTTCACTGGGAGAAATTGTGCTGAAAGAAAATGGAAACACAGACATACATAGGAGACCCTACGGAAGCTGAGAATGGGTGCAGCCATCACAGTCCGAATGTCCTTTCAGGGCCATCTGACCTGGCTGGGATCCAAGTATCCGAGGGCAGGATTGTATGTCAGACCCGTGAAGACAGGATTACAGCCACTGAACGGCAGTTTTCCATCCCACGGAAACCAGACTTGCTAGGGGCTTCCTCGGGGACCACTGACATCACGCCACCACCCGTCAACTACTTCAACTAACCTACATCATGGCAGAGGCCTCCCTAGGCAGACCAGCCCTGCCCAAGTCCTACTTCATGGCAAACCCTCCAGACAAACGTCCTTGGCCTCTTCCGGGAGGCTGTGCTCGGAAGGTGCCCTCATTTACTTCTGTGGCTCTGAGACATTTAACTAGAGCCCAACACATTTCTTCCTGTTCACATAGTATTGAGTTAAAAGATTATTATGAGTAAACTTACACTAGGAAAAATACCATTTCAGGAGCCCCAGTGACCACAATGGAAATGTTTTTACCTTCCCTTACGTGACATCGGCAACGCCAGGTCCAGGAAACGTTCTGGATCTCAGATAATGGCGTATCCACTCATAGTAAGTCTTAGTCTTGTTTCACAAGCTATCAAATGCTGCCCAGAAGCAGGAAAAACCTCACAACGTGGCAGGGAGGGGCGACCAGCGTGAGTTCTAAGGCCAGACCACCCGGGTCTGCTGACAGCGTGGTGAGGGGCAAGCAGTGCAGGGTCTGAGGCCAGACCACCCGGGTCCCACTGACAGTGTGGCTTTAGGAGTTTCCTAAACCCTCTGCTCTTCAAGTTTCATGTCAGAAAAATGCAGTGATAACCGTGTCCACCTCGTTTAAATATATATATACACACACACACACATATATATATATTCATACATACACACACACGCACATATATATACTCCAAAACTACAGCCCTATAAAGGTCATTAATCCTAGTTATCCTCAAGGCATTGAGCGACCAATAATCAGCCATCCCCCTGCTGCTGACCTGCCTCAGCCCCACCCTCTGGAAACCCCGCATCCACACCAGCCACACAGGATGAGGCCGAGGAAGGAGCAGGAGTGTGTCTTGGGAACTTAAACTCTGGAAGCTGAGTTAAATCAGTGCCGCTCAAATCCTGTCACTAACTATCTTGTCAAATTGGGAGATTCCATCTCTGGGGATCTTGAAAGAACCTGAGGCTCTACATTGAGTGAGGTGAGCACTCATGCTGTAATGAGACGGCAGGGAAAGCAACCGAATCTGGGGTCGCAGCTGCCTGAGGCTTGGGTCCCACCGGGAAAGTGGCACCAGGGCCCTCAGGACAGTGGCGGAGGTCCCAGGAGGCAAGTCCCGGCGCACAGACTCATGGACCCAAAGATTGCTCCAGGGCCAGGAGGGGCTGCTGCGCTGACAGCCATGAGGCAGGCAGCCTTCGAGCTCCTCCAGCTGCCATCCTGCAGGCAGGGAGGACAGTGCCCAGACCACCCCGGGGCTCCCCCCAGCCTGCCAGGCTGGTACTCTTACTCTGACAAGAGTCCCCATGTTCCAAGCTAGGTTGAAACAGTGCCTCAGGTCTCGGGGCACATGCACCCCCCTGCAGGGCGACTCCTACCCAACACCTGGGGATGGCTATTCCCACACATCCCCAACTCACAGCAAAACTTAAAAATGAAAGTCGGAAGATACAGCCAGGAAACCAATGCTCAAGAAGGAACTCCAGGGTGACTCTTCCTAGAGCTATTGCTACTGAACATCTTTAAAAACATTTCCAGGGTGACTTCCTAGAGCAATTGCTGTTGAAAATCTTTAAAATTCTTCATTTCAAAATTAGCTTTTATTACACTGTCTTCCCTATTCTACCAAGACTCTAGAAAACAAAACCATTACAATTTCCAATTCTATCTTATAGCAAGTTAGAAATACACATGTTTCCTCAAAGGATTCTACGTGTTTCCTTGGCAATATCCTTTCCATGCCCCATGCTACTGCCCCCAACAGGGAAGGCTTTTCCAACCCAACCCAACCCAACCCAACCCAACCCAACCCAACCCAAGGGCCCTGAGACAGGCCCCTAACGAATCGTCTACAAACTCTTGAGACAGGCTTGCCCTGACAAATCATCTGCAAACTCCATCTTCCATTAAAAACAGTACCGAAAATGAGCATATTACCACTTTTTAAAAATTACTGTAAAGTGGACAGTGTTCAGTTCTGTGAATTTCGGCACAAATATTCCCATAATCGTCATCACACAAGCAGAACAGTCCAACAGCCCCAAACCCACTCACGGGGCCTCATAACCATACCCTCCCATTCTCAGCAACCACCCTCTCCGTGTCCTCCCATCCCCCGGGTCTATCTTTTGCGAGTGTTGTCGCAAAACACTGGCAAAATCACGATTTCCTGGGCATTGTGCTTGGAGGTGCACCCGGGGTGTCCTGTGATCAACAGCCAGGCCTCGGGGCTGCTGGGTATTTATTATTCCACGTATGGCTGTGGCACATTGTAACCTGTTTTGGGCAACTATAGACAGCGCTATTAACATCTGGGCAGAGTTTTTCTTAAACATCAGATTCTGTTTCCCTAGGGTAAATACCTAGGATTGGGGACACCGGGCCCCACGTTTGTGTGAGTTCAGTTTTGTAAGAAACCGCCAAGCTGTCTGCACCGTGCTGAACCCCAGCATCGCACGGGAGTCCCGACTGCCTGTCCTCACCAGCACCTGGGGCTGTCGGAAGACCTTAGTCAGGCCCTCCAGCAGGGGTGTGAACAAATTCACTGCGGCTTCGGTGCACATCTCGGTGCAACCAGTCACGCTGAAGGTCATTTCAGATGCTTTCGGGCCATCCCCTAGTCCTTCTCAGCAAAGCATCTGTTCAGGTCCCTTCCGCTTTTAAGTCAGGTGGTTTGTTCTCTGTCATGAGCCGTGGGAGTCCTGTGCATTCTGGATACGAGTCCTTTGCCGGCTGCATGGTTCATAGATATCTTCTCCCCATCTATCGAAAATGTGTCTCTTCAATTCCCTAGGGGTGTCTTTTATATTAGAAGTTTAATTTTGATGAGTCTTACCTACTTGTTTTCTTCCTTGATTATGGATCATGGTATGACTAAGAGCTCTCACCCTAGGTCTCCACAATTTCCCTTTCTTTTGTAGTTTGGTATTTTACATTCAGGGCTATGGTCCACCTTAATTTTCATACAGGAATTTCTCCCTGTTTTCACTCTTTTGCATACGGCTGTCCCATAATTCCATCACCATTTGTTGAAAAGACTCAAATTCCACTGAACTGCTTTTGTGTCTTTGGATCTGTTCTGGACTCCACTCTGTCAGCTGACCCGTGTGTCCATCCTGAGCATAATTTATGACTTTAGTGGCTGTCTCTGTGAAAAAAGTAACTGTCTGGAAGCAAAAACTACATTAAAAATGCTCTAAATACGATTCTTCCAGTTGTCAGGAGAGCAAAGCCACTGCCCTAAGCAGAGGTGAGGCCTCAACAGCTCCCAGGCACAACCTTAACACACAATGGGGAAGGGAATTCATTTCAAGGGCCACAACATGAGACCAGCATAGCCATGAAAACTGCAATAATTTCACAACAGAATGAAATTCATAAAGAACTGCTGAGAAGCATGTGATAAGTTACATAAATCACTGTTCCTTAAATTCTGACGGTTGACTAGAACAGATATAGCTTCACGGTACAGTTCAAACAGGAGAAAGGTAGGTAGGGGTGGTTTCCACACCACACAGGGCCTGCAGGAAAGGGACACTCTTCCTCTAAACGGGAGATCCCGGGAGTGATGTGATAAGCCATGGTGAGAGGCAAGGAACTGTGCAAGCCGGAGTCGCAGCCTTGGCCCCACCACGGAGCCTGTGTCCTTGAACGACGAGGCTCAAATGTCAGGCCGGGGCAACCGAGGCAGTTATCAGGGGACAAGAAAACGAGCGCACGGTGGAGGCAAAGGTCTGAAATTGCGCGGCAACTTCGAGTCAAGTGGGACAAACTGACTCAAAAATACAGGTTCCAAAAACCATCACAGAGAGCTGTTCCTCAGCTCTGGAAAGGCTAAGTGACTAATGCCCACACTGAGCATCTCCTCCCAGAGACGACCCTGGTGACCTAAGGGCCAGCTCCTCCGAACCCGCGCCGAACCTCAGTGAGGAACTTTGTTGGTATCTTACGGCACATTGACATGTTCCCTTAAAATCTGGTATTTCATCAACAATGCAGGCGCCAGCTTTGACTCATACACATTTCGATTAAACAAGATAATTTACACCCTGACCATGCCAGGTAAGAGGTTTACTACAATCTTTAAACAGAGCCAGAGGCTACAGTCTGCTCCTACACAACACCATGTCTCTACAAGTTCGATGGGTTTTTACTTTCCATGTCTTCACTTGCCTAGTGCTAGAAAGCAGATTAAAAACAGAAGGAACCCAGAAACACTATTGAATGAGACTCAAATATCTTGCAGTCACCATCGTGATGAGTTGTTTATTAAACAGAAATGTTCTCCCCTGTAGAAAGCAGCACACATCAACACACACCGATAACTGTCACCAGCATTCCAGATCATCTTCCCTTCCATGGCCACAGTGCAGGGCAATGGACCACGCACACCTGCAGACCCACGGAAAGCGGGGTGACACGGCCGATTCTTGTAGCGAGCAAACCAGGGTGCACTCAAAGTGCATCTCTTTCCAGAGGGCCGCCACGGAAAGTTACACATTTATTCCACGAGTTAATGGCACTGCACCAAACATTTCTGTAAGATTCTCTTAGCAAGCTTTTCCTTCTGCCTAAAATGTCCTGACACAAACTGAAAAAGCTCTTGGAGCTGCCAAAGACTTCAGTATCCCCTTAACTATTGTCATGCACGCCCGTGTGAAGAGACCACCAAACAGGCTTTGTGAGCGCAACATGGCTGTTTATTTAACCTGGGTGCAGGCGGGCTGAGTCTGAAAAGAGTCAGCGAAGGGAGGTAAGTGTGGGGCCGTTTTATAGGATTTGGATAGGTAAAGGAAAATTACAGTCAAAGGGGGCTTGTTCTCTGGCGGGCAGGAGTGGGGTCACAAGGTGCTCAGTGGGGGAGATTTTTGAGCCAGGATGAGCCAGGAAAAGGAATTTCACCAAAAAAAAAAAAAAAAAAATCATCGCTTAAGGCAAGGACCGGCCATTTTCACTAATTTCTGGTAGAATGTTATCAGTTAAGTCCAGGCAGGGCATTTGCACTTTTGTGATTCTTCAGTTACTTCAGGCCATCTGGGCGTATATACGTGCAAGTCACAGGGGACGCTATGGCTTGGCTTGGGCTTGGGCTCGGGCTCAGAGGCCTGACAGCTATAGTCTTTACTTTTAAGTTGTGGGGTAAGATCATATAATCCCCATCTAAGCTCCTGATGCTGTGTGTGGCATCTAGCAACAGCACGTTCCATTCCTGGGTTACATTTGACTCAAGAGTCCACAGTGAGAACGATTTCTGGTGAATGAAACACCAGGCAGTAGGGTGATTCCGCTGGGCAGCTCTTCACACACAACCCAGGAGCTGAGGGGAGAGGAAGAGGCCCACGCGCGTCCACCGTGCTCACGCCCCCTTGGAATGCGCCCCACTCCTAGAGACCCGGACCCAAGGGAAATATGACCTAAAAATAGGCAAACCCTCACTTTGGCAGAGGGACAGGGACTCGGGGCCACAACTTGACCTCAGAGCAACACAAGTGCAGACACAGCACCCCACGACACCCTCCCCACCCAAATTCAAGGAGGAAAATCAACCCCCTGCCCCCTTGTGGAAACCCCTGGCTGCTGGAGCAGACGCCTGCCGGCGTGAGCAGCCTCTGTCGTCCCACATTCCGGGCTCAGCACCTGTGCCTCAGCCCTGGCACTGCTCGCCACACCCACAGGTGTGCCAGGAGGGGCATGTCCTAAGGTCTCCACTGCACCAAAGCCTGCAAGGCAAAGGGGCAGCTCCCTCCAGCAGGAGTCCAGAAGCACAGACTGCACCAGCGTCACAGCGTGAGAATTCTCCCCTCGGTCTCCGAGTCTCCAGTCTGTTGCCTGCCATGGTCTTCTGCCAACGGCAAGGCCCAAGCTGGGCGGCACGTTTGGTTCTCACCATTTCCCTTGTCAAGATCAGTACTGCAAATATATCCAATTCATCCTGACACTAAAAATGAAATAATCACCATCTCCATCACAAATGACGCAACCAGGTTTCCATTACCGGGGTGTCCCCCCCCCCACTCTATTTCGAGATGGAGTTTCTGCTCTGTCGCCCAAGATGGAGTGCAGTGGTGCGATCTTGGCTCACTGCAACCTCTGCCTCCCGGGTACAAGTGATTCTCCTGCCTCAGCCTCCCAAGTAGCTGGGATTACAGGTGCCTGCCACCATGCCCGGCTAATTTTCATATTTTCAGTACAGACGTGGTTTCACCATGTTGACCAGGCTGGTCTGGAACTCCTAACCTCAGGGGATCCTCCTGCCTCCTCCTCTCAAAGTGCTGGAATTACAGGCGTAAGGCACCACGCCCAACCATTACTGGTGTAATTTCTAAGCCACTCTCTCACACCCACTCCCATTTTTTTTTTCTTTTAAAGAACCAGCTTTATGGCTATATATTTTCCCAGAGAACCAGTTACCCATTTCAAGTACAAATAAGACACGGTGTTTAAAAACCAAAAATGCCAATTTGCACAGAAGTCTCCAAATACCTAGTCGATTTGAGCCTTGAGAATAACATCAAGCTGTTGGCTGAATACAACTTCCCTTTCCATCTCTCTGCCTGTGAGTTAGACACAAGGACGAAGCCACGAGCTAGGGACATAAAGGCAGGAACCACCAAGGCAGCCGAGACTCCAAATAAAAGCTCGAAGGACCAACACAAATGCACCACACCCTGCACACCCTCCTCTCCTTCCTTTTCAGAATTTCCAGAGGATGAAACAGGGACCTCCTCAGACGTCCCATGGTGCAGGTGGCCAGAGTCGAAGGCGGCAGCAGCCTGAATGAGGTGACCAGGAAATCACATTTCACAGACAGAAATTCTCCATGTGCTTTACATCCTCTGTCTCTGAAGAACTATGCCAGTCTAACAGTCGCTAGAAAACCACCTTCAAGTATCATTTCCCATTTCAAGCAAAGAAAACAGTGGTGGGGCATGAGGGAAAAACATAGCCATGTGTTCTGGGCTATTAAACAAGGTTTTTTCTGTTATAAACATATAATTTTACATTCTCAGTTTTCTGTATAACTGATAGGCTTCCTAATTAGCAGACATAGTAATAAAAAGTGAATTCCAAGTGTAAGATCAGAGGACCCGTTCACATGGCTTCAGGTTCTGCTACTGGGTTTCAACTTAAGTAAATGGTTCTGTTCATTGGTAACAAGGCCTGAGAGTCTGTGCGTGAGTCTGTGTGGCTGTAATCAGGGTTCGTGTTGGCTCCGTAGCAGAGGATGTTACACTGTTACATTATCTTCTACAAAAAAATCCTGAAAAAATGAAGGCTGAATAGACATACACACCCTCCCAAAATAATCCAAATGTCCACCGATATGAAAAACAGATGAATTACGGTTTCCATCATGGAATATTCCTCAGCAGTGAAAACAAACTGTAGCCACAGGTGCCAACTAGGATAAAGAAAACCTTTTAAACACGTTTAAAGTGAACTGACTAGGCGGAATTCCTCGGTTACAGGCATCTGCTCCAAAAGGGTACTGTTCTGAATCCTGTGATGTAGAATGATAGTTAGTAACCCTGTTTTGGGGCACATCTAGAAAAAAAACTAAATAATGACTACACAATTTTAAATTCTTTGTAAATTATAACTATTACTTTGAAAATTCTAAAAATGTGAAAATCTTCCTAACTGTTGTTGGACAAGCTTCAAAATAAATACCCTGGCATTGTTTGCCACACCCACAGGTGTGCCAAAATAAATGAAAATATAGCCCAAGTTAGTAGAATCGAAACCTGAAGATGTACGAGCCGTCCCTGCCTCACTATCTATACATCGTGTAGAAATTTAAGAGCAGGTAGTGACACTGCAATGCAAGGCTCAAACCAACTGGGTATTTGGAAACTTCTATGCAAATTGGCATTTTCGGTTTTTAAACACGGTGTTATTTGTACTTCAAACAGGTAACTTTTTGATTCCCTTGGAAAAAATATAGCCATAAACCTGGTCAAAAAAAAAAAAAAAATACGGGAGTGGGTATGAGAGAGAGTAGCTTAGAAATTTTAAAAGTATCAGCAGGGAGCAGTGGCTCATGTCTATAATCCCAGCACTTTCAGAGACAGGCCCAAGGGGCCTTTGAGGACACGGGTCTCCTCTGCTGCCTTCCTGCTGGACTGACCCCAGGATATTCACTGGGTTTCCACCCCTGTCTCATTTAACATCCCAAGGGTGGTCTTCATCCTCGTCTGGGGCTCAGCTCTGCCCCAATTTCCTAAATCTCTGCCTTCAGAGCCTGAAAACACCCATGCCTAGGGTCACCCTAAGTCCACGTTTACCCCAGAGAGTCCCCATTTTATGTTTTCCCAGCATCGCCTTAATGATAATTTATCCTGTAAATTCCAACTGCCTTCACATCTCACCCCTGTTGTCTCCCAGCAGACCCCACTCAGATGCACATGCCCCAGACCCCACACCCAGGTCTGTGCATGCTGCCCTGCTCTGCCCATGTGGGGACCACCTCTCTTTCTTGAGGAATCAGCTGGCGATCATCTCCTTGTGGAGGGCTGCCCTGACTTCCAACTCTCTCCAGCGAAGGCAGAAGCCGTCCTCGGTACTTCCCCCAAACTCAGGCCAAGTATGAAGATGGCGCAGATGCTAGCTGTGCCAGGGATGCCATGGGCAGGGTCCCCAGATGTTCTGCACATGGCCCGGGGCACCGCCTGAACATAGCAAGTGCTGAAGAAACAAAACTGATGTGCGCTGACCTCTGATAGGGCCTCCTTCACCATCCACATCTGTTTCCCCTCTGGACAGTAAAATCCACAAGACACAGAGGGCTTGTCTCACTCATCTTCAAACTCCCAGGGTCACCCTGGCAGGTAAAGGGGACTCAAATGTCTTCTGAAGGAAGCAGCTGGTTAGCTGTCAAGTTAAAGGGCCTCTGAAATTCAGAGCTCTGCAAAGGAGTCCAGCACACTTTATTATGAATGACTCCAACCACGGCAGAAGTGGCCGTGGAACCAGTGCTAACCAATTCAGGGTTTGTTCACTGTTTTCTCAGTTCATTATCACAACTCATTCTCACAGAGCAGCTGCGCACAGATCCTCAGATGTCTACACAGAGTGGGACGATGGCGCCAAGTCACGTGAACGTCCTGTTGCAGACTGGGAAACACCGGTCAGACACAGACCCAGGCAGAACACAGACCTCACGTTAAATCTGCTCCCTGTAAACAGCACTCCCTGCCAGGCCCTTTCCTATCTGCACAGTTTCTACAAATTCAACTCTCGTACCTGACACCTAAGAATACTGCACACCCCCATGTGAATCCCCCATTTACCTCCCAAAATGACCCGGCATGGCCGAGTACAAAAAAATTCAACATAAGGGAACTGGAGGGCATGTGGGGCTTTCTCGAGTCCCTGCTGCCTCTTGATGGGAGGGCCCAATGCTTCACACCCCTAGTGAAGGGCGGGTCCTCTTCGGCCCCCAGACTTTGACCTGGAGCTTAAATCAGCTTTAACTAATTTCACTTTCCAGGACCAACTTCAAAGGCCTTCAAAGCCAGAGAAGGGAGAGGAGATGGAACACGCCGTCACCTCAGACCTGCCGCAAGCACGCACTTCTCAGATGCATCCCAAGGTGCACAGCGTGTCCGATGCCTGTTTCACATCCACTGACCTGCAGGTCTTCTATGTGGCATCAGCCTCCTGGGCACTGGAAACAAGAGGTATAATGGCAAGTCCCCTCTGCAGCAAAGGTGAGGCAAAGGAACCCAACGCAATGGAACTGACCTTTTTCTGACAGTCTCAAAACAGAAGGAAAATACTGTACAGCCAACTTCCCCTCACGCAGGTTTATTTACCTGTGACTCAGAGGCCATGACAGACAACTTCAGGTTCTTACCGATTCCTATTTTCCCCATGCAGGAAGCCTTTGTTTTTAATATCGTACGAACTTGCCATTTTGTAGGCCAAAAACAGCAAATATTGGCAGTTTCCTACGGTTCAACTGAATAAAATATGATCATGGCCTTTTGTGAAACCATGAAGAAAAGGTGGATATCTCAATATGTGTTTCCAGACTGGCTTTGTTCCTGAAGCGGTAACTCTGTTCACTCAGGATTTTAGACACTGAAGAATAAACATCAATATCCCACCAAGAAAACCAAAGGAATGAAATAATTTTTTGCATCCACCTTGGAGCCTTTTTAGGACAAGGCAGGACACAAACTTTTAAAAAGCTGCAGTTGTCCCTCTGTATACACAGGGACATGGATTCCAGAACACGCCCCGAGTTTACCCAAATCTACGTGTCCACAGGACTCCGTGGCCACCCTATGGAACCGCATGTAGGAAACGTCAGCCCTCCACAAAGCCAGGCTTTTTCAGTAAGGGTTTGGTTGGAAAATAATTAACATAAGTGATCCTTCGAAGCTCCAAACTTATGTTGTTCAGCGTCAGCTGCATTTACTACTTGTGTCATATCTGAGGCCTGAAAGCCATCATTCTCGATACCTTAAGGTGATGGTTAACAAATAACTGTTCTGATTAGAAAGAGGAAAAAGCTTATTTTTAAGCTGACAATGAGTGGATGCGGCCACGGTGAACGGAGAACAGACCTAAGCAAGCACCAAGGCTGGGGTGACTGCCTGTGCTCAGACCCACCAGGGCCTGTTCCTCCATCTCCCTCTGCTGAAAGGGATAACCTCCTTCTCCCCCACGACTAAAGGGCCTTTTTAAAATATTCACACGAGAAGTGCTATGAAAAGCTGAAAGGTCACAGATAACATTTTTTAAAATAAACATTAACGTAAGCATTTAACAAGCCCATTATGATTTAAAAAAAAAAATGGTATTAAGTTCTTGGGTGTGGTGGCTCATGGCCGTAATCCCAGCACTTTGGGTGTCCGAGGTGGGTGCATCACCTGAGGTCAAGAGTTTAAGACCAGCCTGGCCAACATGGTGAAACCCCTTCTCTAACGAAAATACGAAAATTAGCCAGGCATGGTGGCAGACGCCTGTAGCCCCAGTTACTTGGGAGGCTGAGGGAAGAGAATCACTTGAACCCGGGAGGGAGAGTTTGCAATGAGCCAAGATCGTGCCATTGCACGTCAGCCTGGGCGTTCAGTGTGAAACTCCATCCCAAAAAGAAAAAAAAAGTATAAAGTTTTCCTTCCAATGAACCTATCATTCAGCCACCGAGGTATCCTATAGCTACTTATTCAGCCATGAGATACACCACAGGAGATATAGGCGAACAGGACACAGTTCTTCCCTTCAAGAAGGCTGCACCCTCAACAGAAGGGAGGCACATACTCCGAATGGAATCGGCATAGGGAACAGATGCTGCTGCAGGTGGAACTGGCTGCACAGAGCACCCGCTCAAGTGTCTGAGAAACAAGGAGCCGCTGGTGCCATCACCTTCCATACTTGAGCTGGGGCAGTGGGGAGCCTGTCATCACCACCACCACCCGGGACAAAGAGCCCCAGAACCACACAACGAGCTTACAAACTCACCGAGGCGATGACCGAGCAATGTGCGTGGAGTGATGCGAAGACGCAGATGTCAGGGCCACGCACGGCGTTGGTTTTGTGCATCAACCTGAGCGTGCCCGGGGTGCCCAGATGGCTAGTTCTGCATTATTTCTGTGCGAGATGCAAGTTTGCCTCTGGACTGAGTGGAGACCCATCCTCGACGGTGTGGGGGGGGACCACCCTATCCACCCAGGGCCCGAGTAAAACAGCAAGGCGGGGAAAACTGGGTTCACTCCACCTGTCTGGCTGATGGGCCAGTGACATCTGTCTTCTGCAGCCCGTGCTCCTGCGTCTCAGCTCCTCAGACCTGGGTGGGATCTGCACCCTCCGCTTCTCAAGTCTTCAAGCCACACCCTCTCAGGACTATAGGTTGCAGGCTGTGGGTCCTGGGGCTTCTTGGACTCTGTAGCCCCTGCAGCAAGCCTTGCCCTGGAGACACACGCACACCCGGCTGGCTGTCTCTCTGGAGAGCCCTGACTAAAAGCCGCCCCTGAAAGTGGTCTTCAGAGTTTCTTTCTAGCCCTAAGATCCCAGCGCCCCTCCTACAATTCTAGGCGGAAAGGTGAACGGAGACCAATGGACAGAGGTGTGTGCGAGGACACGCCAGGCAGCAGCACTGGGCAGGAGGGCACTAACGCTCACTAAGCAAAGAATGTTGCTTGCCACAAAAATGAGAGCAGTAAAGATTTCTTCAAACAGAAATGACTTTGTTTCATGATTTGCTCTTAATACATAAGAAAGCATAAAAGTAGGCCTATTAACAATTACATAAGTCTTTAGAGGCCCTTGAACTACTTCTGCCCCTTTGTGTTTTTATAGAAAATAAGCATGAGGTTAAAGAGAATAACGTCACTGGCCACAGCTGGGGCCACGCAAGGACACAGCTTATACCCCTGAGGTCCCTGGGTGCCCCGAGTCCTTCCCTTGCTATTTATGGAAATATGGGAGAAACCAGGAGGTCTGAGTGTGGACCTGGCCATGCTCCCAGGGGCCGAGGAAAGCACCCATCTGTCCAGTCTTCCCTCCACCCCGCAGTTCCCTCTTACCCAGACTCTTGGGTTGACACAGCTCATGCACTCAGCAGCGCCATCATTAAACGTTTAGCTTCGCATCACGAGGGCCTCCTCTGGCCTCCTCTGACCACTCCTGAACCTGCAGTCAGCACTAGTCTACAGGACACGCGTGGACAAAGTTGATGGATCACGGACTCCAACGAGGAAGGTGCCAGGCAAGGAGTTGGAGAGCCAGGGATGTAGCAGCACTCACACCCAGGGAGGCGAAGGCCAACAGCGGCCACCACCGAGGACCTCCCTTCCCACCCTGAGGGTAGCTCACCCAGGGAGGCGAAGGCCGACACCGGCCACCACTGAGGGCCTCAAGGGCTCTCCCCACCCTGAAGGCGGCTGCGATCACATTTCCCATCGCACCAAGAGACCCCTGTATTGAACACAAACCTTTCCAACCTTCGAATCAATAAGGAATCACAACACAGACATTCCCTCAATCCAAATGGCCAGCCCACAAAACAGACATGCAATCATACACATTTCCTGTGGGAAAATCAGTCAGTCTCTGGGGCCTCGCGCCAGGGGTGGGGGAGCATCATGGGGAGATGCCCCAGCCCCAGCCTGGCTCTTCTCTGTACAGTTCCTTTTCCCTCCTCTTCCCCCCACCCCTTCCCCCACCCCCTCCTAGCCTCAGAGGCTCCTTCCTCAAATTCTTTCCCCTTGATGAAGTCATTCATGCCCAAAATACAAGACAAAGTCGTGGGGGCTCAAGAGAAAATCCATACCGTGGCTCGCGTTTTAGATTCTCATAAGTTTGATAATAACCAAGCAAGAATCTTTGGCATGTGAATGTGGTCTGAAGGCATCTGAGCACAATGCCCGGCACTGGCCCGGAGTGGATCATGGGTGTCTCGGACATCTTCGCAACTCTACACCAATTATTTTGAAACACACCAGCAGAATAGAACCATGTGAATAGCTGCTTCTCAGTTAAAAGTAGGAAAAGACTCCAAAAGCTGCCCTCAAGGAACATCCTTCCCACCAGGAGTTTTCTGCATCGGGCCCTTCAGGCACAGGCAAGGCCCCTGGGCCCAACTCCCTCATCCCTGCGTCATAAAGCAGCAAAGACAGTGGGGAATAAAGCAAGTGAAGGAGTCAGTCCCGCACAAAACGGACTCCAGAAGCCACAGCCACTCTCCCAGTGTGGGAGCCAAGTTCAGAGACCTGGAAACACCAGCGTTCCCAGGGAGGAAGGCAGAACAATGCCATTTCCCCCTAGTTTAGGGAGACACCACCCCACGTCCTCTGGCCTTAATAGAAGAGAGACTTCACATAAATGATTTCAATGACTCCACCACACACAGAAAGTGGGCTGAGGGCTAACACAACCATATAAATGCCTAGCAAAAACACATTAAATGAACACACAGATAAGCAAGGTTCTCCTGTTATCCACGAAATATTCAGAAACAAATCCAGTAAGCAATCTCTTTCCAATCAAAAGACCAATTCAGAGGTGCAGATTAAAAATAAACATACAACTGAACCCTTAATACACCGAGAACCAAATTCCACGGAAGTGTTATCACATCACCACCTCCCAGCTGAAAGCAGCAGCACTGGCCACTGACCAGCTGTTCACTCGTGGGTCAGTGAACGAAAGGCAGTGCTGTCCAGGACAATGATGAGATGTTAACCTGAAAAGGGCAAAATTGCAGAGGCTGGAGGGACCTTCCAGGTAACCCGGCCCCCTCAGTGGACAGAGGACCCCCGTGGGGCCACAGAGCCCAGAGCTCCAGTGTGTATGGGGCAAGGACTCAACTGCAACCCTGATGATGTCCGAACGCCTTCTGCCCTTCTGTGTCTCTGCCCCACTAACAGGGAATCCGTGAATGCTAAGGAAATGTAACGCATTTTACAATACATGTAGATTTTTAGCAAATTAAAGATAAACAGTGACAAACTTTGAGAATTAACTAAAATATAGTTCAGTGAATGCCCAAACTCAAAGCTAGTCTCCAAGAGGTGATAAGCTGTGTGTGGTGGTTAACGCCTGTAAATCCCAGCAGTTGGGGAGGCTGAGGCAGGAGAATCACTTGAGCCTAGAAGGTTGGGGTTGCAGTGAGCTGTCATTGCACTACTGCACCCAGCCTGAGAAACAGAGTGAGACTGTCAAAAACAAACAAACAAAAACAAATTAAAGGAGTTCAAATGAACTCGCCCATACGCTTTCAATTTTCATTTGGGTACATGGGGTGATCTAGTTCCTTTTTCCCTTGCAATACATGAATAATCTAATAATTAAATATAATCTAACAATTACATGGGAAAATTTAATTATTTTCCCATTTCATTATTCCCTATCTCAGGGAAAAAGTTAAAAGTATTCCCTATTTCAGGGAAAAAGCTAAAAATCATTTTAAACCTTCCTTCCACAAAACAGTATACTCAGTCATCTCTATCTGCTTTATCATGTGGAATTCAGCTTCACATGTCTACAATACAGTTTTTGTTAAACAGCGTTTATGTAGACAGGCAAGAGAAAGAAACACTTGGTCTATGTAGAAGCAGCAGAAGACACGTTTTAACAG
This sequence comes from Macaca nemestrina, assembly GCF_043159975.1. Lineage (NCBI taxonomy): Eukaryota > Metazoa > Chordata > Mammalia > Primates > Cercopithecidae > Macaca > Macaca nemestrina. The sequence continues at coordinate 725,794 of NC_092129.1, read as the reverse complement.
AAAAGGGAGAAGATACCACCGTGTGAATCTGGAAATTCTGTTCTCATCTTGTCCACACACACAGAAAACACCCAAGCACGTGCCTAGTGTCCAACAGGAGCACAGAAAGGACAGGGTTCCTCCAGTTGTTTAATGACCAGCCCCACTTGTCCCCGCCACGTAACAAAATCCGCACGGTAACTTATGCAGGTTTCATTCACGATTCCACGGAAACCAGGCTGAAGAATATACAGATGTTTTGCCCACATTTAAAAATCCAAGTGTGGGACTCATAGAAATAAAACACATTATGGGTTCACTTAAATTTTCCAAATTTTTACTTGGAGAAACCTATAAAGTTCTTGTCAGTTACATCCTTAAGTTTTTCAATAATTTTTAAATGCAAAGGTCGGGCAAGACTTGTAAAGAGGTACACACATACGGCCCAGCGCGGTGGCTCAAACCTATGATCCCAGCACTTTGGGAGGCCGAAGTGGACAGATCAAGAGATCAGGAAACCGAGACCATCCTGGCTAACACGGTGAAACCCCGTCTCTACTAAAAATACAAACAATTAGCCAGACGTGGTGGCGGGTGCCTGTAGTCCCAGCTACTTGGGAGGCTGAGGCTGGAGAATGGCATGAACCCGGGAGGCGGAGCTTGCAGTGAGATCGCACCACACACTCCAGCCTGGGTGACAGAGGGAAACTGTCTCAAAAAAAACAAAGGAGGTACACACATACATGCCACGTTCTTCTCTCAAAGAGACGGGCCCTTTTTTAATATTCCAGAAGTAAATGTGGTTGTCACCCTGCTTTTGAGAGGATGGGCTGTGTTTTAAGCATGAACAGACTTTCCTCCATGCACCAAGGATGCACCATGGGGGCAGTGCTGCCGCCACCTCCCCAGTCTCTGCTCAGGGTGGGGCAAGGGGAGCTCCGTTGTCTCCCGTATACACCGTTAACAGGCCAGGTGCTCAGAAGGAGGCTTCCAGGACTTGCTGTAGGCATTCATTAGCAGGGCAGGCAGTGCCTCGTGCTGGTGGGCATCCAGCAGTAAGGGGGTCTTGCACTTTACTCCCTGGACCCAGCCCCAGACAGAGGGGAAAGAGACACCTGTATTGTAACTCATGTGTATTTATAGACACACAGAGACTCTGAAGTGCAAGGTGCAGAACTAGAAGGAATCATGGAAATAAGAGGGAAGACATTTGGTTAAGACTGGCAGAGCCACCTCAAGCCTCAGCACTTCCTGCCAGAGCCCTCACTGACCAGACTCCTCCAGGGTCACTGCCACTGCCTTGCCCAGCTCATGACAGGGCAGACAGTGACAGAACCTCAGAACAACCTCCCACTCCTTCCTCACCAGCCCAGGGGATGAGCTGTTCATGAGTGTCCCAAACCCTAAATGTGGGAACACAGAGGTGACTGAGCAGAAAGGGGGACAGCCACAATGGCCGCGGTGTGCAGATATTGCGGGGTACCCCAGCAGCCCTTTCCGTCTTAAAGAGGACGGCCATGGGTGTGCGGATGCTCCCGCATGACCCAGCCGTCCTTTCCACCTTATAGGGGAATGGCCACGGGTGTGCGGATATTCCCGGGTGCCCCAGAGCCCTTTTCACCTTAAGGAGATTTTCACAGTCTCATATCAGTCTCCAAACTATTCAGTGAGGTTGGAGGAGTATCACTGTGGACCAACACTGATTGGCACTAAGTAAGGGCAATTTTATAACCATGTCTCAACCATGAAACAATCAGGTCTTTGGCCATCTGGTCTAAGCTTTTTCTGTAACAAAGTTGGATAATTAAGTTGAACTTTGGTTTTCCAAAGCTTGTTACAGAAACCACATCTTCCTAGGTGTGGCTCTGTGGTGTCACGTGCACACATCAGTAGCCAGGCTTGCCAAGACTCACGGCACGTTACACGTTCACCTGAGAAGGCTGCTCAATCACTGAGGGCTCTGGCGTGCTCTGAAATGAATTTGCCACTTCAGCCTACACTCTACTCCCTTGTTTGGTTAAAGAAACCCAAAAAGCAGAATTTGTTTTGGCCAATCTCCTGCTGACCCAACTGCAGAGGTTTTAATTAGAGTACTTTCATTGCATCATAGAAAGCAAAGTCGTATAGATCAACTCATTATTACCACTCCAAAGGTTTAGTAAATCTCCAGATACTCAGGCAAACATTTTAAGAAGCTACATTAAGGTTTACAATACTCAAAATTTAAAACTACATCCATGCTTCAAAAAACCACCATTCCCATTTTAGATGGCCAAATGCATATGAGAAAGAAAGAAACGTGCTGAGCGCATTTTTTGGGTAATCTTATGGAGAAACTGCCACTTTAAAAATGGCTCTAGTTCCTGGCTCCAGATGGGTGTGGTGGGTTGCCTCACTCAATTTCAACTCCACCTGAAGCTGGGACACTAGAAATCCATTCCCAGACTCCAGGGCACCAGAATTCCCACTTCTGGAAACAGCCTGGAATGCAGACGTGTAGCAGAGAATTCTTTCCTGCCCACCCTAACCGTCCTCTGTGGAAGGCAACAGTCAGATACAAGTCCACCCCCCTAAGCACAACTGCACCACGAAGAACCATTTCAAGGTGGGAGGTGATTGATCAGTGGGAACAGGCAGTTTAGCTAATCACTTATAAGGCAGAGAAGGGGGGTTTGAAGGCCTGTGTCTGGCCTTGTCCTCGGTAAATGGTCATCCGTCAGTCAGCCTAAGCCACATGGGAAGGGGCTTCTTGCAGTAAAAGTGGGGGCGCAGTTGTGGAGAGGGGGAATGTCTTAACCACCACTGTTTTACAGGATCACAGGGCTCAGGAAATGTTCAGTATTATCACACACCAAGGTTTTTACAGTCTGAAGAAAACTACAGTCCTAAGGTATCAGTTCTCAAAGCCTTAAGTTCCTCCTGCTAAGATTCCTAGAGGGTCTCGACTTCTTGCACTGAACCCCAACTTGCACAGGCACCTGCGTCCTCCTCCTGCAGCACATGCAGATGAGAAGGCTGTGGCTCTGCTGCAGTAATGATGCCATGCAGCCCTAGCACCACAGCAGAGCAATGGCTCTGGCCTGAATGTCCCCAAAACCTCATGCTGAAACCATCTCCGAAGGGATACATTAAGAGGTGGGGCCTTTGGGAGGTCCTGCTCTCAGGACTGGGGTTGGAGTCCTTTTTGGGAGGCCTGGAGGAGCCCTCCTGCTCCTCCACCATGTGAGTCCCGATGAGACGCCTGCTGCCACGCACGACCCGGTGAGATGCTGCCGTCTGTAAGCCACAGGCCCTGGGACATCAGATGTGCAGGTGCCTTGACCTTGGACTGCCTTGACCTTGGACTTTCCAGCTTCCAGAGCTGTAAGCAATAAATGTCTCTTTACAAATCACCCAATCGACAGCAGTCGGACAGAGACAGTAATGTCACAACATGAGTCACTTTCTCAGTGGGCCAGAGGACTCCCCATGAGCCACCACTGTAAAGCAAGAACTCCCTGGAGGATGGAAAGGGGTTCACAAGGAATTCTACCCAGCACCAGGGTGTCTGTCCTTTCTTGCAGGAAGACAGCTGAGCCATGGCAGGAAACTACAGGGTGGGTGGGGCTGGACAGTAATGTGTCACCTGCTCATCTAAGCCTCAGTCTCCTGCCTCTCATCACGACAGTGGGGGTAACACCCCCCTCACCTGAGCTGTTGGGGGAGGTAAGAGTGCTGGGTGATTAACAATTGTTAGTTCCACAGAAATAAGGCAAAGAATCTGCCCCATGTCTTATAAAACCAAATCAGCCCAGGAATTCCACATCACTACTAATTTGCATGGGAAAATGCTGGATTCTCCTAAGTTCTGGCATGTCATTTGTATTAATAAAGTTTGCAGAGTTTTCACATACTAAGTATATAAAACAGGAAAATAAATCATGCAATTTGGAGGCTGAAGCAGGAGAATTACTTGAGCACAGGCAGTGGAGGTTGCAGTGAGCCGAGGCCTCGCCACTGTACTCCAGACTGGGAGACAGAACGAGACTCCATCTCAAAAAAAAAAAAAAAAAAAAAAAAAAAGACTTTGCTGCTTCATACCAGTAAAGTGGGCAGATTCTACATGCCAACTCTTATTCCAAGGTCGCCTAACACTGACTCAGGAACTCTGTCCCTGATGTGCTTGGAGTTTTAATCCTAACAGTGTTAAAGACCACTCCCCCAGGAGCTCTGAACAAGTACTCCAGGTATACGCTGAACAAGACCACACACTAACCGAAATCTAACTTCACAGACCCAAACCACAGAAACACAGAAGACACTGCTTCTGTCCAACTTTTTGTTCTGTCATCGTTTGTGTCCATTATTTCCTACAAACCATCTCATTAGAATTTAGGGCACACAAAACGCCAATACAACGGGGTTACTTTTCAAAGGTTTGGAGGTGAAGAACAGATACAATGCATTAACTTCCTATTGCTGCTGCAACAAATTACCACAAATGCAAACCTTCTCTCAGCCCTGGAAGTCAGGAGTCCCGGGGCTGAAGTCAAGGGGTCAGTAGCTTGTATTCCTGCCTGGAGTCTCCCAATTCATAGAGGCCACCATGGAGCTTGGCTCACAGCCCCACACCCCTCCTACCACTGCCCCGGCCTCAGCCCTGCACCCCTCCGGCCCCATGCCCCACCCTTGCCCTCAGCCCCACAGCCCTCTGGCCTCTATCTCATCCTCAGGTCTCCTCCTCTGAGATGGACGACTGGACCCTAGACGGAGGGATGAACATTCTGAACAGAATCAACGTAACTCAACATTTGAGTCGGAGAGGCCAAACAATAAGACTTTCAAAAAAGCAACCAGAAAGTATGTACCGTGCCTGTAGTTCACATCTGCGCCTGGCGTTTGAGCACGAGCGTGCGGATGCGCACTCCAGGCCCAAGTTTAAGATCAAATATAAGGAGCTTTCCACTGTAGTATTTAACTAGATCTTATTACAAAATAGCCTCCTGATTGCAGTTTTTATCCAAAAAGTTCTCTTTAATTAAGGAAATTAATTTTCCCCTAAAAGACATTTTTCTATCATCCCATATAAACTAAATGGGCATATTAAAGAAAAAAGACAAATGTTTGATTTAGGGGGTTTGCCTACGACTTGGATAAGCATGATTTTCTTCTGGCCAAGCAGGGAGCAGCTGGACCAGACTGGAGGGAAGGAAGAACAAATTTCCACTCTGACCTCAGTTGGGCACCAGGGTCTTCCCTGTCAGATGTGGGTGTGGTGCTTCCCACACACCAGTGTCTGATGAAACTCAGCCCAAGGGTATGGGAAAAGGCCATCTACTTCTGAAAAATTTATCAAGTGCAGACACGTCAAAAGCTTCAGAAGACTGTAAAGCGCCAAGGAGACCACTACACCCTTGGAGTTTACAGAAAATGGTCAGCATCACACGTGCCTGAGGTCCAGGGTCAGCTCCCGGCTGCCGCGACACCGTGAACACAGCCCTGGCTTCCCCTCTGATGCAGAGAGCTGGTCACTCTGCTGGCAGCACTCAGAGCTCCGAACATTCTAGATGAAAGCAACGTGTTCCTTTTAAAATGTGGAAGTGGGGCAGCACAACTGAAGCTCTACGACTATGTCAACTGCTGGGTTTCAGGGTAGCATTAGGAAATTGTGAGAATCCAAATCTCAATTTCATACAGATTCCAGATTCACTGCAGCTTCCAGAATTTCCTGAAACATTCTTCCAATTTATCACTCAGGATTCCCTTGCCAAAGCTAATAAAGTCTACATTCCTTACGGAAAAGCCACCATAAGCACCACCACAAATAAGATCAACTGACGCCTGCCGTTTGCACCAAACCTATAAACTGTTACTCACACAAGACTGTACTGGAGGCAGCTCTTAGCTGAAGCTGAAGCCGAATCCGTGAGACTTCATTATCCCCATTTTGGATCAAGTGTGAAGACTGTCAGCAAACCAGGGCCCCAGTGTAAAGCAGAGAACAGATCCTCTGATGCCTGCCTGAACATTTCCTTCCCACCTCTGTCTTGGATATTGAACACCCTCAGAGCTACTGAGTCACCCACATTTGCAGGTCATTTATCCAGCCACCAGGATAACACAATTATGCGATAAAAATGCCTTCTCAGGGCTTTGTCATACTCAACAAGGAAGCTCAGAAGGCTAGGTAAGCGCAAGAAAGGGGGAAGCGTCCTCCAAACAGACAAAAACCAAGGAAAACCATGCAGAGACTCTTTCGAGGGAGCAGAAACAGAGCCCTCTGTAGCCTTTCAGGCCCTGCTGGCCGCAGCCCTGCTTTAGGTGGTACCATTTCAACGGATGCATCCTGCTGGGCCCATTTGAAAGGTCCCGCTTGCGAGACACTCACCCCCACTTCCAGCTCCTGCAAGACCCGCTGCAGCCCCACTCCATCCTGGGGGCCGACTGTGCAAGTCTTCCTGGCGAGACCCCTCAGAGCCTGCACATCATCTGAGACTGGGAAGCACCAAGGATCCCGAAACGCACAAATTCGTTCTCCTCGTGCTGCTTTCTGGGTTCCAAGTTGTCTTAAGAACCAGTCCTGCATAAACCCCGGGCTGGGGAGCCAGCCACAGCCCAGCAGCACCCAGCTCATGTGCTCCACCCACCCCACAGAGGACCACGGAGGCCCCAGCACGCTCTGTCCGCGGGGCAAGACACCAGAAACAGCCACATTTCAGGGTTCTGCCACCCGCCCCTCTGCCGTAATTACCTGCTGTGATCCGAATTCTCATTGGTTGGAAAGGTGATCCCACAGCTCCGCTGCCCTAATTACCTGCTGGGATCTGAAATTGCATTGGTTGGGAAGGGGATCTCACTGCTCAAGCACTCCCTGCTGCCTCCTTGCAAACAACATAAAAAATCCAAAACCCCTCTTAAAGAACATTTACTATAACCTCAAAACAAGACCCATCACGAGACCAGGGAAGATACACACGCACATCTGACAGCTGGTGGGCCTCAGTGACCGATACCACGGCTTCCGTGTGGCATGTGAAGCGGGAGGCCTGTCACGGTGACTCAGGCTGGAGTCTGAATAGGGGTCTTCCAAGCAACTAGGCAACCAGGACGCACACCCCAAAACCCAAGTCCCCGCACTCATGTACCTGGCACAAATGCTGCGTGGCCATCGACACCAGTTGTGAACCAAGACCGATCTGTGTCCTGTGGCCCTCACAACGTCCGTACATGCCTGGGCCCAGCACAGGCCCGCACAGCACCCTGCTTGCCTCCAGTGGGGTTCTCTCCTACCAAGGGGGATGGCCCTGAAGTCCGTTGAGATTTCCAAAGCTCTACAAAGTCGCCCTTCCTCTTGCTTGTTCAGAGGACCTAAAGCCCTGAAGACACCAGTGAGAATTGACCTAGCCTCTTAAGGCAGCTCAAACACCTAAACACAGGAACACTGGACCTCTCTGCCCTCAGGAGCAGCCAATAACCCACTGGGCTAAGCAGAAGGCACAGATGTCACATCCAGAAGCCAGTGGCACTCACGTTTGCATTCCAGGAGCTGCCCTTGTGAGTCCCTCCAAGGCTTCCAAATCCCACTTGATTGCTTTCATCGTATCTCTACAACATCAGAGACATTATATCTCATGGTATCTATGAGATCCTCTTTACTTTTATGAGCATATATGCTCCCTGACTTACCATGGGATGAAACTGTTCCAATAAACCTAGCGTAAGCTGAAAATATCCTAAATAGAAAGTGCATTTGACATCATAGTTTCAACTTACAATGGGTTCATCCAGAGGCAGCCCATCTCGGGCCGAACACTGCACTGAGTGTGACTAGTTCACACCATCACAAGGTTGAAAAAAAAAAATCACAAATGTAACCATTGGGAGCCAGGGACCATCTGTATTGCGGCTCCTGTCTTCAGAGACAACAGAAACCTCTTCTTAGACAAGAATAACAATTTATAATCCTCAAAATGTTAAACTTAGTTTAACAATCTAGAGGTTCAAACAAAGCCAAAGTAGGCCCACAAGGCCGTTTGTGTCATTCGCTAAGACACACAACTCTGTAATAACCCTCACCACAGCCCCTCAGGGTGGGTCCCAGAGGCGGCTGAGGCTTGTGGCTATGGACACTAACGAAACCAAAATCAGAGTACGCAGGTGCAGTCAAGTCATATGACTTCTCCAGTAGGATATGCACAAATGTTCATCAGCAAATCTCATCTTTGCTTTACCTCCCTCCCATGACCTAAAAAGGAGTCCACCACACACACCCATACACACACACCTCACTTCAAAAACATAATTAGTACTTGCATTCAATTCTGGGCATTCGGAATAGACCTAATGGGTGATTAAATCTCTCCTCCAACCCATTGCTTAGTCTTCTTAGAGGATGAAGGATTTTGCATAACACAAATCAACATATAAAAGATCTGCTATAGAAACAGACTTTCAAAGTGGTCCTCATTATAGTGATTCAACTAATATACAAAGGACCCAACACACAACACAGTGTATATTAGAAGAATGATTAATTTGTTCCCCTAAAAATCCTAATATCTACACAGAAAAAATACCCAATACACATTTTATCATTCTTTACCAGTATAGTCATACAAAGGAGTATCACAAAAGCAAAAGAACACATTTGGTTTGACTCGCAGTTCTAAGTTTAATATAAAATTGCTAAAACCACCAAGACAAACATGACTATGAAATATTTAACGATCTTCACCTAAATTCAAGTCACCATTCAACCACCAATACCTCTGCTCTCCTTACGGGAACTTTCCAAAAGTAAATTCTGGAATTAACAGGACAAACTTTTCTGGTGATAGAAATTAGGAAGAAATTGGTTGAAGGCTGTTCCTTGGCTGTCAAACTTTTTCTCAATAATATTTTGTAAAATAAAAGCATCAAACAGATCTTTACATTAACTTACAATCTATCAAGCAATACTGGAGCAAGCTTTAAATATTAGCCACATTCTGTCAGGGCTGACTAACATTAAATCAGTATCAGTCTCATGTCTTGCAGCATCCACAGCTCATCTTCTTAAAACCACTTAAGATTTCATAATTAACTCAATTAAACAATGTAAGTCATCTCCTTGATCTTTGACATGAAGGGGTAATTTTCCCCCAAAATAGTACCTCTTTCCTTGACATGATTTAATCTGTGGTTAGAGTATTTAACAGGATTTCTTTCCTTCTTAGAAAATAAAATATACACCTTTCCAATATAGAAAAACTCTAACTGATAATGCTATAGCTTAACCAGGTCAAAAGCATTTTTTTTTTAAGTTAAAAAAAGAACCTAACTGCATCTTTGGACCTTATGTGAGGTAGTGTCCAGGGTCACTGGGATCCCTGCTTGGCTAGTGTAGCTGGGTACCAATTAAAGACAGAAACCCAAGCATTCACTCAAAGCCCCTTCCCAGCTGTTCATCCTAGTGGAAGAAGCCGTGGGTACAAACGAATGCGGCATTCTACGGAGGGCTTTGGGGATAGGCTGCTTGAGAACATCAAAGTGGCTCATGTCCCCTGAGTATAAAGCCAGTGACTGCTCTCAGCTTCAGTGCAGCACCATCCACAGCAGCCAAGTCCGGGATCACCTGAGTGCCCGTCAACAGGGGATGAAGGGAACGTGGCCTGAACATACACAGGAGCAATACTCCACCACACAGCGGAGAGCCCTGTCATCCGCGACAGTGTGGATGGAGCTGGAGGACATTACGTCAAACAAACCAGCCAAGCAAAGAAACGGAGCATGTTCTCACTCTTAAGCAGGAGCTGAGAGCAGATCTCATGGAGACCAAGAGTAGGTGGTCAACAGGGCCCAGCAGAGCCCACTCATAAGCAGGATGGGCAGAGGCTAGTAACAGGCACAAATACACAGCCTAATGGGAGCACAAGAACTACTATTGATATATCAGCAGGGGGATGGCAGTGGGTCATCTACTGTGTATTTCAAAACATCTAGGAGAGAATAACTTGAACATTACCAGCGTAAGGAAAAGAAAATATTTAAAGTGAAAGACATCCCAAGTACACAGATTTCATCAATATAGGGATGAATCTAGATATCACATGCACTCTGAAAATATGTACATATATTATGTATCAACAGAAACAAAAACCAATGACAGAACTATTTGCAAAGCATGTGTAGAAGAATGGGAAGCACATGGTGTGGCTCTGTGTCCCCACCCAAATCTCATGCTGAACTCTAACCCTGTGTTGGAGGTGGGCCCTGGTGGGAGGTGATTGACTCATGGGGGTGGTTTCTAATGGTTTAGCACAATCCCCCAAGTGCTGTCCTCATGATAGTTCTCCTGAGATCTGGTTGCTTGGAGGTACATGGCACCTTCCCCTTCACTCTCTCTCCCCTTCCAGCCATATGAAGACATACCTGCCTCCCCTTCACCTTCCACCCTGATTGTAAGTTTCCCCAGATGTAGAAGCCTGTACAACCCACAGAACTGTATGCCGATTAAACCTTTTTTTCCTTATTACCCAGCCTCAGATAGTTCTTTATAGCAGTGGAAGAACAGTATAGTCCTCAGGACCAGCAATGTTTTCCTTCTACCCAGTGGCTAACAAGGTCCCACACCGTAGCTGGTTTTCCAAAGCCTTTGCCAGAATGCTGAGGTTGTTTTGGGGATAGTAACTTTCCCCATCTCTGGCAAACCAGATGGGGCATCCTATTTGCCTCTTACCACCTTTCTCAGAGAAACTCCACCTCTCAAACAGCCTCGGCCAGGGGCCTCCTTCAGCAGCAGCAAAGCTGAGTATTCCTTGCACTTCCCTTCTTCTGAACAAGTAAACATCTTAAGCTTGTTTTTCCATCTTCCCAGCTCATTAAAAAAAATATCTTATGCTTTCTATTTTCCTAACACACACACACACACACACACACACACACACACACACACACACGGAAGAGAAGTGCCGTGAGGGCAGGGGCTCTTGTTTTCCCGGATCTGAGCCTGGCCCTCAAACACTAGCCGAATTCATACTAACACGATATCCAGAGGCAGAAATGCAAATATCCTCACGATTTCAAGTACCCTAAGGATCTAACAGGCCAAGTGGCCCATGTAACTATGGTTTGTGCTGGGCCATTCAACTGGTGTCCAAATCCCTGTCCAAGTGAGCTCTTTAATTTCGGGACTTTTCAGACAGTTTTTTTTTTGTTGTTGTTCTATATCTTTTTTATTAAAGCAAACTATTACAGTTACAATCAAGAATATCCCAGGCCGAGTGTGGTGGCTCATGCCTGTAATCCCAGCACTTTGAGAGACCAAGGGGAGCGAATCACCTGAGGTCAGTTCTGGCCAACATGTTGAAACCCCGTCTCTACTAATACAAAAATGAACCAGCCATGGTGGCAGGCACTTATAATCCCAGCTACTCAGGAGGCTGAGGCAGGGGAATGGCGTGAACCAAGAGGTGAGGCTGCAGTGAGCCAAGATCACACTACTGCATTCAAGCCTGGGCAACACAGCAAGACTGTCTCAAAAAATTAAAAATAAACCAATACTCCCAGTTACTTCTTCACCAATGTCAATGTCAGATATATCAGTTTAAAGAAAAATATGAAAGCATGTTTTTAAATTTCAGTGTTGAATTTAACCATATCTTTTAAGAAGATATGAAGATAGAAGTTCCCCAAGGATCGGGGAAGAAAAAAGCAGTTAAGAAAATCTTAAAACCTCAGGAGAAAAACAAGTATGGGTTAAGACCTTAAGGCAAAACTTTTTCTTTGCACTTTGATTTCAAAAGAACAGAGAAGCCCAAAATATGAACCCTCCCATCTGCATTTTATATTCCTCTGTGTCCTTTGAAAGGCTGGAGATGGGATCCCAGGTTCCAAAGTGCCTGGCCATGGCTCACATCAGGCGGCATCTTTCACAGCCATTTACTCCTCTGACTGTGCCTAGAGAGCTCTGTGGCCCAATTTACAAAAAAAGATCCTAATTTACTCACGTTCATCACTTTGAGCAGAGTCTCAAGAAATGAGACAAATATTGACACTCCACAGAAGCAAGTACTCTCTTCCTAAAAGTCAAGTGTCAGGTTCCCATGAGCCAGGCAGCTTGCGTACAGAAAGCACTGGCTGACTTGCTGGTTGAATGTTAAATGCATTAAAAATGTTAAGTGATCAAACCCCCCTCCCAGTGGGTGTGCGCGTTGAGCTGACTGCAGTAGTGAGGCAGACGACGTTCTTTCCTTTGGTTTTGCTTCAAGCAGAGCACCCCACACCCAGGAAGAGGCCAAACGACGGCATCGAGGTCTAGGACAGATCTAAGGAGAGCTGCAGGCTGACTGCCTCATCTGCAAATAGTCTCTCATTTCAGAGAAAATCACTGAACAGAGTTCATGACACGTGAATTTTTAAAATTCGTATATCTAATTTCATCCCATTAGAACTTTTGAACCTCCGCCTCCCACCTAGAGAACGTCAGCTCAAGCCGATCACAGCGCAGTGCGATTTTCTATAAATAATGTGCACGCCTGCATCTGAGCTGAGATGTGAATGTCTGGAATGTGCCTGCCAGGCCCAGGAGGAACTGCAGCAAGTGTGGGGACACATGCCGCTAAGGAATCTGATTTGGAGGGAACTGGAGGCAACTAAAACTAGGTCCACTGGTTTTTCTTGGTAAGGTTTGACCAGGCAAACTGTTATCACTGTTGCTAATTTATGGTAACTGGGATGGGGACTTAATAGTAAGTAATTAGAGCAACTACGGAATTTGCTACTCAATTACAATGGCACAGATTCCTGAGAATGGAAGAACTGTTGCCCAGGAATAGAGTTCAAGAGGTCCTCCCCATGCTCCGAGGAACATGGCATTTCCACGCACCCCTGCTTTGGTCCCTGGCCACCACCATCCTGATCTCGGCCATCTGATGGCATCAGTCCCCAAAGCTGGAAACACCTGACACCTCTTGTCACCCTCCCATCTGCCCTGCCTTCCTCCAGTCCAGGATATTCAGAGATGCCCACATACAGGACCAGGAAATCAAGGTTATCCCAAACCAGTGCCTGCATTCAAAGTCCTCCACGGCAGCACAATCACCAATGGCCAATACTCCCAGAACCTTCCACCTCAAAACGGGAGCACATCTGGATTCAAGCTGACAATGCTGCATTCACTTTGCCATGTACACATGGAGGCATGTCAGGTTCCACCTAAAGGTATCAGGTTCCACGCTGGTCAGGAGCCCAAACCTAGTCACTCTGCATGATCTCAATTCACCATCCAGAGAAGCCTGCAGTTTTCCTCTGGTGCACGGTGTGGATGGTGGATGCATTTCCCCTGAAGACTCAGAGACAGGAGCCTGGCCAAGGAGGCCAGTCACCCCAGCCCCTGCAAGGCCCGGACGTGACCCTCTGCTGTCTGCACACAGTACCCAAGTCTAGCAGTGCTGGCTCTGTGGTGGGATCCATCTGCGCCTGCAGAGGACCCGGGGCACAGGAACCGTGCAGCCTGGCTGCAGCCGGAGGCCTAAGGGATCCCCACGAGGCTCTCCAGCCTAGGTGCCCTCACCACAGGCAGAGCCATGCAAGAGAGTTGCCTGCTGAACTGGAAATGCCCCAATCTGCTCAGCCAACACAGAAAGACAACAGCCACCTACAGCTGCTGAGCCTCGAAACGTGGCCACTGGGCCTGAAGGGTGGAATCTGGAATTTAATCTATGAAGTTCTTTTCAAATGTGTTTAGCTATGTAATCAAATCTTTATTCTAATTAAATTTAAAGGAGCCTCTGGGCTATGGGCTCCCTTGTCGGGCATCACAGCTCCAGGGAGTAAGAATGGGAGAGAGAGGCCCAGAGCCTCTCTGCATTCTCCACGCTAATTTAACAAGTCATCATAAGGAAAGGCACTCCAGCAGGAGAGGTGTACACGGGAAGAACTGGGTTGGCCCTGACAAGCATGACCCCCATGGCATCACAGCTGCCTCAGGCAACAGGCAAAAGACAATGATGCCCACCTGGACAGGCCACCGGATGTGATGATGCACCCCCAAGCCCTAGTCCCACAGCAGCCAGAGACCACCTGCTGCTCATCCCGGCTGAAACAGGCAGAGCTACCGGAGCCCTCAAAAGCAGGAAGAATTAAGGAGGCAATTCCCACGACACAAGTGACACTCCTTGGAGACAGACACAGGCTTCGCTGTGAAAGTGCAGAGGACAGTGGAGTCCCTAGGCGGGCTGCTTCTTCCAACGATCGGGAATAAACCAGATCCATTTCCTTGTAGGAGAATCATTTGTACCGTGATTAGACAGAAGACAGAAGGTGGCTGATATTATCAAATCATCAAGCACCTCACGGCTGCTTCTCCAAGGAAGGCCTGGAAACTTGCAGCCACCCGCGTAGGGGCCGCAGTGTTTACAATGGAGATACGGGTGACTGAGGTCTGGCTTCCTCAGGGAAGCTACATTTAAACTTTCAACACTGAGGAATCGGTCATTTACAGTCACTCACCCTCAATGCAGAAGAGGGCTCAAGACACTGCACCAGACTTCAACACTCAGGGTTAGGGTTAGGGTCAGGGTCAAATTCACAAGTTTTACAAAATGTATTTCCTTGGGATGCCAGAAGAGATGCAGCTTCACACCCCCCCACCTCCATGGTTTGCTTATCCCCTTCACCAGTGGATCTCACCTACAGATGACACATCCACGCCTCATCCATGGCAGCACAGAAAACCACTTGGAAGACAGCCACTCCAAGCTTCCAGGCTTTGGTGTTTAAAATCTCCATCGTTTAAAATCTGTATCTCATACGTGAGATTACACTCCTCCGGACAACGACATTGCCACTGTCATTTCACCCAAAAGGGCTTTAGGAAATGACACACGGTCCAGATGCCAGAGGTTGCCGGCCGCCTTACTCTAGCCTAATTCCTTTGTGCCTGTATGGAGGCTTCACAGCTACAGCCCATTAATGACAGGATGAGAAGCTCAGGGCATAGACGAACTCAGTGCTGAATTTTTTCCGTTTATCACCCTTTTGTTTTGTCCAGAAGACAGCTGAGAAATGCGGGGGCAGATCATCTCCTCCAGTGTAATGACTCTAGCCACTTCTCTTCACCCCAGGTCACCCCTCAGTCAACACGCTCTTGAGAAACCAAAGCAATTCTGTTCCCTTCACTCTGAGTTCCAAGCACTAAATTCCTCCATTTTATCAATTAGATTATCAAGCAGCCATTTGTAATCTGGACTGCAATCTGATACGAAATTTAAAGCTAATTTAAATTGCGGTAATAGCTCCTATTTACATTATAGATAAGGCATGAAAGAAAACTTTAATCTGTTCATAGGACCAACTTTGTAAACAAACCAATTATTCAAGCAATGATTGTCTTCAGTTAGATGCAAATTACTTTGCACATAAAAGATTTTCCAGTAGGAATTTTTAAATCCATGGTCTGTCTTTTCTGAGCCTGTCTCTGCACCTTCCCCTGAGTGCACAGCAGGACTTCTCAGGGCATCCCATCAGCAGACCCACTGAAGAGAATAAGCCCGCAGCCCCCAGCCCGGGAATCAAGTCCGAGCCCCAGCAGCCCCTCGTCCAGCCGGGGCTTCCTCACCAGCACAGCACCCAGAGGTCTTCCAGGTTTAATGCCATGTGTGCGTGGAAAGTAGAGTGCTGGAAGGAACACAATAGACATTCAACAATGCAAATTCCCCCCTGGAACAGCCCAGCAACCCTCTGTACCTTCCCCAAAGTACCCATGCTAGGCAGGCGTAGAGTCTAATGGGGGTGCCTAGGAATCAGCATTTAACACTATTCTGATGAATAAAAGTTTGAGAGGTCGGTCAGCGAGAGGCTGCTGTGGCCTCCACTCATTTGCAGGCTCTGAAGAGACACAGATTCAGGTAACAGACCAGACAGGACAGGACAAGGATGAGGAGGTGGAGGGCAAATTCCATGGACCACCAACCACCCTGCCATTCCCACTGAGACTCCGTGATTTAAAGAGAGGCAAAGCCAGGGAGAAAAGGTGCCCGAACCACACGAGGGACTGAGATTTCACCTAAAGCACGCAGCATGTGGCTGAGGGCCAAGGTTGGGCAAGCCAGGAGCACACAACGGGGTTCACAGGCCCAGAGGTGTCTCCCACACCCACACCCCGTGCAGACCTCCCAAGCACTGCCTGTGTCTCCTGCCTGGTTTAGTTCCTCCCCGCCTTCTACTGTGTTGGTTTCTCAGCCGCCACCCACCACCACACAACCGTCTTTACAAGCTTGGTGGACTGAAAAGAGCGGGGGCGGGTAAGATCTGGGCTCTGGGGCCAACGTCCTGCCTGAGACATTAGTTCCAACTCACCTAGCTGTGATGTGAGCCCCCGAGATTTCTCAAATGTGAGATGGGAAGGTAACTGAACCCACTCACCAGGACGGCTGTGCAGACTGAGATTACATATAACCACACCTCGGCATCCACCACACGTGGGACCCCAGTCGTGTTGCCCCTGATGGGAATCCCTCTATCTATGCCCCTTCTGCTACCAGAGCCAACTCCCAGCAGTAGCTGTGGAGGGTGCATCCTCTATTCCCACTCCACTCCCCTCCCATCGCTCCACGCAGTGACCTGCCACGCAGCGGCCACCAGCAAATCCGGCCCCACTGGATAACCGACCACCAGCCCCCCCTCACTTTGGGGCGTCTTCCACTTGCAGTTCCGAAGCAGGCCGAGAAACCGCCCTCAAGGGCAGTCACCTGTTCCTTAGTGCATGTAATGACCTGCCACGCAGGACCACCAGCAAACCCAGCTCCACCATCCAGGCTCCTGTGGATAACCGAACCCCCACCCCCCACCTTGGAGCGTCTTCCACTTGCGGTTCTGAAGGGGGCCGAGAAACCGCTCTCAAGGGCACTCACCTGTTTCTTATTGCACGTAATGACCTGCCAAGCAGGGCCACCAGCAAACCCAGCTCCACCGTCTAGGTTCTGGTGGGTAACTGCCCCTGTCCCCTGCTTCCTCCTGGGGTGTCTGGGAGGCTCAGAAACTGCCCTCCAAGGGCACTCATCTGTTCCTTATTGCACTAATACCTCATTTACAGAAATCCACTTTGACTTTCCAGCACTGCAGTTGTGACAATTTAGCAATCCTGCTTGCAAGCTACAAGAGCTTGAGGTCACGTCCACCTCACCAGTATCCCAGAGACCCAGCACTATCCCACTGTGTTTAAAATTCCAAAATACTCCTTCAAAATGCTACTGGCATTTGCTTTGCACATAAAATGCTAAAAACCTTCAAGTGAAACAAATATCTTCAACAGTTTGATACAACGACATGTGAGTTACACATATGCCAAGTTGTAAAGCCTCATGCATTTATAACATTTTATGTACGGTCAAATGGTTCATTAATATAAATTATGACAATCTCTAAGAAACAGGTTTTTTCTGGCATTAGATGACCAAAGGAAAACTGGGTTCTGGCTGGCTTGCGGGCCTGTAGAGGCAGACATATCTGCTGACACAACCAAGCTCCTTCCCACTGATGTGGCCTCATCCCAGGCCCCTCACCCGGATGCCTGCAGGCCCCTGGAGGAGCAAGCTGACCTGTCCACATTTCTCAAATGCACAGCTGTTGTTCACACTGCAGATAGAGTTCAAGGCACGAGCAGGCCACCACGCTAAAAATACCACGCATCGTCCACGCCAGGTGACGGTGGTTTTCACTCCATCCCAAAGCCCCAGGTATGAGTTTACAGACATGATTACCACATGGATTTTTAGACCCTCAAGACATACTTTGTTTCCTTTTATGCAACAAAGTTAAAAGACTATCACTCAGATATAGGCTCTGAAACTGTGGAATAATTATTTGGGAACAGAGCCTCTGCCAGATCAGGATTAGCACTTGGGACAACACCCCGTGACCTCGGTCCACACCCATCCAGACCAGAAGCCTCCCGCACTGTCATTTCTGTGGATTTCTGTAAACGAGGTATTACTGCAATAAGGAATAGATGAGTGCCCTTGGAGGGCAGTTTCTGAGCCTCCCAACCACACGGCCACGTTCAGGCTGAAGCCGCACCACCTCCAGAAACACTGTCCCTCGCCGTGGTGTGCCTGGCTTCTCCCTTTTTCCAAAACTTAACAAAACCTGAAAAGGACAGGTCTGTGTAGAAAAACACAAGCTACTGGCGATTCCTCTTCCCAGTTCAGGCTGTAGGAAGCTCGTCTCGGCCCTCACCGTGTTCTGACTGTGGCTTGGTTCCCATAAGAAATAAAGTCAGAATTCTAGTCCCTGTCTCCTGGGCAGTGTGGCAGGCATACATACCTTCAGTTATATGAAGAAAGGCGTGGCGAGCCCCCTTCCTTCAGTAAAACTGCACAGTTCCCAGAACCCTGATGCCATCTCCCTCACACCACTGTGAACACCTGGAGAGAGCACATTTCAATGCGTGCACATTTGTGGGCTAGTTTTCTATTTCTCCACTAAATCACCCCAAATTTAGCGCCCTAAACTCTGACTTATTTTCTCACATTTCTGGAAGCTGGAGTCCAAAACAGGTCCCACCAGCTAACGTCGAAGTGGCGGCAGGGCTGGCTCTGGGGAAGCGACTGTCTCCTTGCCTCCCGCAGCCTCTAGAGGCTTCTGCATCCCCTGGTCCATATGGCACCCACTGTCTTCAGGACCCACAGCGGCTCTGACGGCCTTTTAACTGGAAGACGCAGAAATGTCAGGAGCCCGGGAATCTAGTGCTAAGGCCAAGCCTCCCCACCCTCCCAGCTCCTCACACACTCCCGTGTGAGCTAATATAGATTCCACTTTAACTAGTGTCACCTGTGTAAGGGGTAAGTGCCCAGCTGTGAACTGGTTAACCTCGCCCACACAAACCCCGAGAATAAACTCACAGGCCATGGACCACTCCACAAGCAATAAGTGACCACCTGCTCAGGGACCTCCATGCCCCAGCAGAGCCCTCCGGTACCTCCTTGTGAGCTCAGACTGGCGGCAGGGTTCTGCAGCGCCGGAGGGCCCTGGATAAAAAAGACAGCTCCCATATCGGGAGGCAACCGCCCGCGGTTGGGTTCCCAGTACTTTAATAGCCCAGGTGGACAAGCCGCGCCGCATGCAACCGCATCACCAGAATAACGGCTGCACGTGGCGAGTGCACGGGTGGCCACCACTCAGCCCAGCTGGCCGCGCTAAGCACATCACCACCGTGACGCCCAATCAGATTGAACTGCTGGGACAGTCCCAGCATCGGCCCCCAAGAACATTCTGGATCACAATTCAGAGTAGTGATTGCGATCAGGGCCACATGTGGCTGAATGTTTTTACAGGAGGACACCACAGCTGGACTGACGCCACAGCTGGATCTGGCTGGACTGAGAGCATTTCCCACTGGACATTCTTACAACACCATTTTATTTGCGCTTTATTAAACTTCTATGGCTTTTTTCTGCTTATCTACTTTATGGGAGTGTTTCTTGTTCTTATGACTGCGGTGACACTTCAAGCTACAACTATCAATGTGTAAATTAGTTTGGAAGTCGCCTTATCATTAAACATTTCACAAGCAAGCAGTCAGAGGCACCTAACCCGGAGGCCTCTTTTCTTCTCTGAGCCAAACCTACCTTGGACTCAAAGAAAATGGCACATGGAGAGGGGCTGGATCTCCAGCGCCCATTCCTAGGGAGCCTCCTGGGGAGCAGATATGGAGGGAGAAGCCCTGGGTTATGGCACTGTCGTACTAAAGAAAAGTCTATTTGGGTAATGTAAGCACCAGACTTAAGAGATTAAGCAAACCGTGAAAAGAAACTACTAACCACAGCTTCTCCAAAACAGAACTAAACTCCCTTTAGTTTGAATTGGAAAAGCAGAAGTGATGATCAGGATACAAAAAAAAAAAAAAGAAATGACACAGTATCTGAACACAGGAGAATAATCAAGGGCCACTGTCTCTTCCTGTGTCAGTGGGAGCCTCGCATCTAAGCTGGATTTAGAAGGTTGCTACTTTGGACTGAAAGGTATCCCCAACCCTAGTTTGTAAGCAAGTGGAGCAGAATGCTTCAATTCTTTCAAGGTTTAGCGGTAAAGCTCTGCAACTCTCACAACCATTTTAATTCGTGTGAATTTTAAAGTGACTCAATCTGTTGGCTGGAGTATCTAACGGCTTAACCAGGGGGTCACGTTGGAAAATTTTTCCAATTGCTTTTGTTTTTCCTACTGAAGATGCATTTGAACGTTCTTGTAGTTTGCAGTTGGCTGGTTCCGATGTTTGGTCCTGAGGAAGCCCAAGTATCCGTAGAGGAAGAATGTGAAACCTCAAGCCACTCGAGTGCTGTCTGGGCAGATGGAGACCCCAACCCGAGGGCCACTGACGGGCTCAGCATGGGCGCAGGGCCGCCCGATGCAACAGGCCACGTATTTGCCGGTTACAAAACATCATAAGCACACACCCCCAGGTGTGCACACACGCTCTGTACACATCTGTCCCTGTCAACACCAGCACACACCCCCAGGTGTGCACACACGCTCTGTACACGCTCACGTCTGTCCATGCCAACGACAGCATACACCCCGAGGTGTGCACACACGCTCTGTACACATCTGTCCCTGCCAATGCCAGCACACATCCCCAAGGTGTGCACACACATTCCATACGCGCTCACATCTGTCCCTGCCAACGCCGGCATACACCGCCAAGGTGTGCACACACGCTCTGTAAACACTCACATCCCTCCCTGCCAATATGAGCACACATTCCCAGGGGTGCACACAGGCTCTGCACATACTCATGTCTGTCCCTGCAGCCTGAGTCAAACAGTCACAGAGAGGCAGAGGAGGAGGAAGAAGGATGCGATGGGCACTAAGGTCCTGGGCCGGTTCCGCTCCCTACCTCGGGAGAGACCCCTCATGTGATCCTGCCATCACTCACCCTTCCGCCTCCATCCTCCATCCTCCCACAGGGATCAGGAGGATGCCCACTGCACAGAGCTGTGATGAGCATGAACAGAAGATGGCAGGAGCTCACGCCAAGGTGCTGAGCACGGGGCCTACGGAGTGCTTCTTTCTGCTGTGGCTGACATCATCAAACAGAGACTGACACAGCTTCTGCAGAGAATGCCACTTGCTAAGAAACTGAAACATGTGACCTAGGAGCCTGTGAAGGTCTAAGAACAAACCAACAAACCAAACGGTTTTGTTTGTTTTTCAAACACCATAGCCTGTTTTTTCTTTTTTTTCATGCTCTACCTTGGGTATCATTTAGTTTAATTTCAAAGTAAGTCCAATAATTACACAAAATCACAGGACTGAGCATGGAGCATTGTTTCACTTCATGTCCTCCAGCCTTTAGGACACATTAAGGAAAGACATGATTCCAGGATTCCCATTAGAAAGGCTGCCCTGAGGCACCTGCTGGGGCAGCCAAATTGCAGCTGTTGATGCTGCCCCCAAGCTGCTTGGATGAAGCAGAAGATTCCGGAGATCTCCTCTCTTCTGCCCCTTGTCCAGGAGAGAAGGTGGGGGGAGAAAGGTGAGAGAAGATAGGAAGAAGGAGAGGGGAAGGAGGGAGAGAGGAGGGGAGAGGGAGGGAGAGAGGAGGGGGGAGGGGCATGTTCCATCCACCAAGGCAGCTACACTGCAGAGAGAATGGAGGGTGTGTTGCCTCTCAGGACAGCAAGTTCAAGCTGTTTATAATTGTTAGCATAAACAGTGACCAGCTGAGGACAGGGCTGTCATTGGAGTTGACGTTTTATTTTCATAGTTGATATTGGGGACCTGGACCTAAAGCAGCGTGCCTTGCCCTTTTGCCAGATGGGCCTATGCTTCTCTATACTTGAGTCTATTTGATTAAATACCCGATATTGACTAGGAATTATGACGTGTAGGATACCCCTTACCACAGTAACATCAAACTCATATTCTAAATGCAATTTATTCAGGGACTGGCTTCTAACTCTGGGTGGGAATGTTAAGCTCAGTCCAGTTCAATTCAGTAAGCATTTATCAAGAAACTCCTAGACCAAGAGCTCTGTTAGACACTGGGTATGGGGTGATGGGGATACGAAGATGTGGAATTAGAACTCGAGAAGCTCAAATGCTTCCATTTAATTCCCTAATGCAATTACTAAGCTTCAACCTGATGGCTGTAATATCTAAATTCACTTTTTCTTTATTCCAGTTCTACATAACAAAGGACAAATAATCACAGAGGAATGATTCTGTGTTGGACTATTCAGTGGACAGAGAAGAGCATTCTGACCGGCGTGAGACACTGTCTTCCTTCCCAGGGAGCCCGTGAGGTGGCTGCACAGAGCACACGCGTGAAGATTCAGGAACACGAGCATCAGGTGATGGGAGGGGCACGGAGGCAGCACCAGAAAGATGCCTGCCGAGAGGCCACTGCAGCCAGGCCGGCCGGGAAGGTCACGGGATTGGGCGCAGGCATCTCCCTCCAGCCGCACTTGGTTTTCATGAGGACGCGTGCACAGAAGGGGATGACACCGAAATGCTGTGGCGCTGAGGGGAGGAAGGGAGGGACACAGGGCCGACGGCTGGCCCCCACCCCTTCCGTCCCTGCCCCTATGAACGCTGCCAAAATCAGCCCCAACGGGGAGAAATGAGGTGGGTGAAAGAGGTGGACAGACTTGGCTTCCATGGAATTCACAGATTCTAGTCATTAAAAATCCCTTCTGAGTTTTCACCTGGAAAACTTTGCCAATGTACTTAGGGACAAGAGGCGGAAGATGAAGCCAACACAATTGGGCTCAAACTGCCACCCTTCTCCTTCTCTCTTCATCCACCACCCTCCCTGGGCCCCTGAGTGTGAGAACCAGGAGCTGCACAGCACAAGGGTCCTGCAGCCCCTGACCAGGGGAGGGAGCCGCACGGCGGGGCCCCCAGCACGTGGATGGCAGGATCTGTGCTATGTCAGTCCCAGGGCCCCAAGCAGAGAAGGCCTGGGGCTCTCAGCTGAAGTTTTGCTGTCTCCTCTCTCACCAAAGTCGAGAAGGACTGAGTGGGACCAACGCTGCACCTGGCGGCTCCTCAGTGGCTGCCGATGTGGTCCTCACACTGCAGGTGAGACCCTCTAGGGAAGCCCAGACAGTGGCGAGAATCACAGCCAGGAGTGCTCCAGTTGCCCCAAAACTCCAGCATAGCCTGAGGAAGGCAGCGCCCGCTCAGATCCCCGTGCAGGCTTGTGTGGCACACTGGTGAGGCACACAGCACCAGAAGATGGCACTTTAAGTGGCTTTGTGGGGTGTAGGAACACAAAGTGTGGTCTGGAGTGGCTCAGAAGTCACTCCCACCAGCCTGTGGGACCCGGACGGCCCCTTTGGACGTGGCTGGAGTCTCTCCAGGGCGGGCTCCAAAGTCCCAAGGATGAGCTGAGCGTCGGTCTTGCTCTGAGGAAGGCCCCTGACAAGTATCCTGAACATGCAGGTACACAGCTGCCTGACTCATCTGAAGGGACCTGCTGAGTTACGAGCTAGGGACAGCTAGAGAAAACTGCGTGAACCTTTGTGACTACTCACAGGTAGGTAGCTACTGCCTGAGACACAAAGGTAAAGAATTAACCTGAAACTGCATATTATAAAACTTATTTTTAAATGATGGCGCTTAATTGAAAAGACTCCCAAAGAATACTGCATTAGAAAGTGACAGAGTGAAACCGTGAGGCTGACCACAGGAGTCCCTGGAAATTTCACCAAATGTTGTGTCAAAACTGGGAAACAGAAGAACTGCACCTGATGAAACATTCCATTAATCACTCGAGTCCTCCCCATATACGAAGCTATGTAAAAAGTGTTCCCAGAAGGTAAAGTGAGCAGGAGGGCTGTGAACACACAAAGAGAGAGCCACTTCGTCCACGGACCACAACAAAAGAAACGCTAATGAGTGCCGACGACACGCTGGAGTCCAGGGCTCTGGGCGCAGCTGGCACGGGGACACTCAGGGTCCCACTGTCCAGATGGGAAACCAGGGTGGAAACACCAGGGAGCCTGTCCCAGGGTGCAGAGCTAGTGAACAGTGGTTCATACTGCGACAATCCCAGCTGCCAGGCTCTGGGGCTCCTCGGGACAGAATCCTGTTGACTTCACTCTGGGGTGCGAGAGGCGGCATCATCCCCCAAAGGCACCTGGAGAAGTGGTGTTACCCTCCATCCCCTGTCCCTGGTGTTACCCTCCATGCCCCTGTCCCCGGCCTTACCCTCCGTCCCCCTGTCCCTGGTGTTACCCTACTTCCTCTGTCCCCAGTGTTGCTCACCATCCTTCTCACCTCCAGGCCCCTCTCCCTGTCCTCCCTCGTTTTCCTGTTCAGCCAGAGCACATCACATGTCTCTTCCCTTTTCAAGAGGCTCAGCTGCACCCAGAGGCATTCCAGCCTATTCGGGATGGGGCACACACCCTGGGGAAATGCCAGCACAGGGCCGGAAGGGCCTGAGACCCTCTCACTGTCGCCCAGGAAGGATGGAACAGCCCACGGTCATACTCATTGTCAGGCAGGATGAAAACTTCTGTGTCCGAAATGTTCTTTTCACTGGAACTGTTCGGACCATTCGTGAACGAATCAGTTAAATACCAGCAAGTGCCACTCCCACTTATTCTCTGGCTAGTTTTCCACCCACCAGCAACCACACTCCTAGGAATTATCCCTAACGCAGAATCAGCGCCTTGTGCCTTTAGGAAAACCTCTTTCTCTCCAGCTTTGTCCTCCTTCCACAAAAGGTGCCTCTGACTCCCTCACTCGCTGTACCAGGATTTCACTCGGCTATGGAGGAAAATCTGCGTGGGGCTCAGAGGTGGGTGGTCTCTGCATGGGCAGCAGGTCTGTGACATCCTCCGAGGAGCCTGGCCCAGGCCTGCCTCACACGCCAGGACTCTGCCTTCTGGCCCTCGGGCCCCCGAAGCTGCTTTCCCTCCAGGTGTCATGCCCCGGGCAAGAAGGCCGGACAAGGGCCCAGGGCTGCTGTGGGTCAGGAAAGCCTCCTGACACCTCCCACTCCAGGACCCCCCATCAGCATCCCAGCATCTGGACCTGTGTCACCAGCCGCTCCGCCGTACAAGAGAATTGGATTTTCAGCTGGGTGTGCTGCTTCCCTAAACAAAGTAGGGTGTTGTTACTCAGGAAAAAGGAAAAAATTGGCATCTTCTTGGCAACCCCGCGACATCCAGCCACCGGTTCTCACCACCCCAGAGATGTCCACCCAGGGCAGATAGTGTCTTCAACCGAGCGCCACTGACCCAGAAGTGCAGTAATTAGTACACTTTCACCAGAATCACCCACTCCTTCACCTTTACACCCAAGAAAAACATGATTGCCAGGCAAATTAGATGTCCAGGAGGTGTAAGGAAACCCCAAGCCTGCTTTAAGCCTCAGACTTTTGAGACCGTTGAGGGCTGTGCGCACAAGAGCAAGGCTGCACCCGAAAGCTCTGCTTCTGCCGGACGTCATGGACAGACCACACGGCTCAGCCACATGGACCCTTCCAGGACTTCACGAGAGGGACTTCCGTGGTACATGCAATGATGTGCACTTCGTTCAGCCTCGAACAGACCACGCCCTCGTTACAGGGTCGGTGGTCCACCTCCTGCCATCAGCCCCCCACCTCACCGAGGGTCTGTGTCTGCATCTGAAAGAACTTTGCTGTTTTACCTGGGTACCAAAATGCAGCATCGCGATGTTTAAAGGTCTTTAAATATCAACACTCCGGGTACAGTCCTTGTCACTTTAATGCGGTCACTCGATGCAGGCCTCACTCACAACTCTGAGGTAGCTCATACCTTCCCTACCTAACCAAGGAAGAAACGAAGGCATGGAAGGTGCAGCTCCTAAGGAGCAGATTAGGATTCAAACCAGTGAACTTCGTCACATGCTGACCTACCTCTCAGGCTGAGATAACGTTGAAAATTAACCAGGTAGAACAGCGTTCCATAAATCAGCTGGAAATGGTCCTTGTGCATGGGCCTGTGGTTACTCCCTGAAGAACAAGACCATTAGCCCAAAAATCCACCTGTGTCACACTCAAATGTTTACATATACAACTATTTTTAAAATAACCCAATCAAGCATGTTCACAGCCATTTAGAGCCATATAGATTGTCTGCTTCGCTGACAATCAACCCAAGACCTCTATCGGCAAAGGCCACGGTGCCAGGTCCAGAGAAGGCGCGACAGAGACACAAGCAGACACAAGCAGGAACCTCTCCATCCCTGGGAGCCTCGCTCTGATCGGTCCGTGAGGACACGGTACAGACCGTGGGGCACAGGCAGACGGCAAGCCAGGAGAAGGGGCTGCATTGCCGGGAGGCAGTGCTTTGAGCTCTAATGGATGGAACACTGCTAACCAGTGAAGGTGGAGAGAGGGCACACGTCTGAGAGCATGTAGAGGCAGCAAAGCACAGCCAGCCTCGGGGAACCAGAAGCCACAGGGACATCAGGTTGGGTGCTGCTGTCTGCCGGCCACCGGCTGGGGGACTGTACTGGGCCTGGAGGGACATCCCTGACACTCCCCACCAGATGCCAGGGGCACCCCCAGCCCCAGGTGAGAACCACGGATCCCATGGTGAATGAGGCCAGCCTGTTGGAAGTGGGGCTGGGACAGCTCTGTACAGCTTAATAGGAAAGTTGGGTTCTATTTTGTGGGGTTTTGGTCACGCCGATGGCTAGTCATGGCTGTCCGTCAGGAAGTGATTTGAGGATAGACTAGAGAAGGGGCTGCCAAGACCAGCGGAGCATTCGCTGTCTGGGTCCAAGGAAAAGGAAATAAAGGCTGGCGATGTGACAGTGGGGGGAAGCACAGAGCAAAGGAACTGGTGGAGACACAGGGCTGGCCCCGCACAGGGCTTTGAGCAGCTACCCGGGGGTCGTCCTATTAATTCTCCTCATGGCCCCAAGAGGCGGCTGTGAGGATCCATCTCCTGAGGACAGAACTGCTCCAGAGCCACACAGCGAGGATCCACAGAACCAAGATCCGGGCCAGCTCCAAAGCGGGTGAACTTGACCCCTCAGCCATGGTCCTAAGACAGGGATCGGAGCCCCCTGGACACACAGATACAGGAACTGCAGGAAGGGGAAACGGATGCCCCGGACCAGTGGCGGGACCCAGGGTTTCAGCCCTCTAGGGCCACTGGGACCAGCCACTGCACAGGTGGACACATGATGCTTTAACTCGCGCTGGGGGAAGGAGCCCTCACTCTCAGGGTGGAGACCGCAGCTCGATCGGGCCGGCCTCCCTGCTGGGCACAGCCTGAGCCACACAGGATGCTGAGGTGTCCCAACGTTGGGGTGCTCAGAGCCACTCAGCTGAGATCGTGGTGCTTTCTGTAACCACCCTCGTTTCTTCACGGTATAGATCTGGACTCCATCCTTTGCAATGTGTGAGGTTCTAGGAAGAGGCTGGCCAGCTGGGGAAGTGTCCTGGGCTCTGTCCCAGTGATGACGAACTTGGCTCCCCACAAGGGCGGCCTGATCACCACAGTGACCCCCGGGGACCACGCCTGCACCCACCTTGCTGAAGATAATTCACTTCTCATCCGTGAAAGAATAAAGCTAGACTAACTCAATTTCACACTCACTTCCAACTTTAACAACTTGTGTTAGGAAATCAAAGACAAGGACTCTGACCACGTCACAAACCCAGGAAGCAAAATCCGAGATTAACGGAATGATGCCACCTTCGCAGTTCCGAGCTTTACTAGTTGTTTTTCTTTTCTGGTCTGTTTTCCTCTTTTGGTTTAAATAATTAAAGACCCTCGTTGACAAGAAAAAAAATTCTCTATGAAACTAAAAAAAGTGGTTCTAATTAAACATTTAAACATTCTTCCATATGCTTTATAAACAGTTGAAATTACAGCTCTACTTAGTGTTAAGTACTTTAACCAAATGAAAGGTTAATTATACAGACTGGCAATTATAAAAAATAAGGCTACATATTCGTGGCATCATGAATAATTAATAAGAACCGTTTGATTTCATTCAGACCAGGGATTCTGTGCTAATAGGCTCTTAGCTGTCTTGAAATAATGGTGAAATTTTAAAATTACTTTTGTACTTAAACACGTCCCCAAAGTGAAGCACAGCAGTTACCATCCATCATGGTGCCCAGCAGAGCGACCCGCCCTACTATGGCCGACACCCTGATTCCCGAGGGCTGCATCCCGGGGCTGTACTGGTGCAGAGAACGTTCAGGAAACAGACCAGGTGGCAGGAGGGGGTCTTGTCCTCAAGGAACCTCATGAGTCTTGCTAGGGGGACAAACAGCGAGAGAATGAAACCGGCAGCCACGGAATCCGGACAGCGATGCCCAGGCCCCGCCATGCATAACCCCTGGCTGGCACCTCCCTGAGACCCGTCTAGCACAGGCAGCGGCAGGGTCCGGCCCTTGGAGCGCAGGGATGGCAGAGCAGGGCCATCAAAGCGGGTGGCATGCCGACAGCGGCTTCTCCGCAAGAGCTCCTGGCTCTCAGGGAGCTGAGGGCTCCTCAATGGGAAATTCTGGCTGAGCTCCAGGGGAAAGCGGGTGGGAGGCCTGTCTCCTCTGCCCCCATCTCCTCTGCCCCAACCCTGGAAGAGGGTCAGATATCAATGCTAACTCTTGTGCTGACTCAATTAAATCAAACAATTCAGAAAACAAACTTGCTTTAAGTATTAATTTCCTAAAAAGAACTAACATGAATTCAAATAATTCACATAATTGAAATGATTTTAATTGTTAATTTAATTAAAAGTTCTCCGTTTTCACAGCATCATGTACCTTGGTACTTTCTCCTTATTGCATTTCCCATCTTCCAGGGCAGGTTTCCTTCCACCCAGGGCAGCAGCGACTCTGGTGTCTCGGGTATTCCCAGGCTTCCGTCAGCCCCTGGGGGGCTTACAGTTCTGCAGCGGTCTCCATCCTCATTAATCTGCATAAGAACATCCGTCCGCAGGGATGTCCTGTGGCCCCGTGGCCACATCTGACGTGCAGCTAAACGCTGGGTGTGTCGCCTGGTGACAGCAGATGACACAACTGTGGGCAAGGTAGCACCTCTGGGCGCCGACACTCTCGATGAGTTTTTTACAAGACCATTCTTTAATGGGTGAACCCTGACAGGAAACACTAAAGATTGTTTTTAACTATTTTTATATCGAGACAAATCTTTGTCAAACGTTCACTCAATGCTAAATGTCACTTCTCCAGCCAACCCCTTTAAGAATACCTAAAACTTAAGACTGGAATGACGCTTTCAAACACATACTCTACTCATGCATTCCCGGGAGCAGAGAGCAGCTTAATGTTTTCACGCTACGCAGGCATGAAGTTTGGCGAAGGCATTTTAATATTTTTACCTGAATATTTTAATAAAATCAAAAGATCATTTTCACTCTAATACTCTACTTAGAATCTAATTTTCCATTAAATAAGCAGTCAATGTTCAGTAACCCACATGCTGATAAACTTTTGAAAACTTTAGAAAGTATTAAGTATAATCAAAGATTACTTTTAATTTTCGAGCTGGTAGGAGCCTGTGTCAGGGAACAGAGTTGAGATTGAAGAGATAAAAGCACGATGATTTTCTTAAAGAAAAGCGAAATTCGTAAAAGAGACCAGGTGATTATATAAAGAAACACAGAATCCGTTTTCAGAAATGGCAAACATTGACCACAGAACACCAGTGTTGCCCGTGATGAGGGAAACAGTTAAAAGGAAGAATTCACGGTGGCCCAGCATAGATCAGGTGTGGGAGGACAGAGACGTGATGAAATGATCCTCCTTCTAACTTCCCAGAAAGGCACAAATGGCCAGCACTGTAACTGAAGACCACGCAGGCACCAGTGTGAACTCAGACTCCATGGCCAGCACCGTAACTGGAGACCACATGGGCAATGGTGTGAACTCAGACCCCACGGCCCGCACCGTAACTGGAGACCACACGGGCACCAGTGTGAACTTAGACCCGACGGCACCTGCCTGGGCTGCTCCAGCCACCACCAGAACCTGTTCTGCAGCTGAACTGGAAGCTGATTCTGGAAGGAACTGAGGAGCATGAGGACGAGATCCTTCTACCTCAACAGGGATCAATTTTTTAATGATTTCTTTCTTTTAGAAAACTGTTAATAAAATACTTTGTTCTAAAATGACCAGGATTTCAGCAGCCTCTACATTCCTTCATGTCAATCAAAGCTTAGGCACGTGGGTTACTTCACTGTTCGCGACACCCTTTTGAAATAAAACCCGGGGCCGTCTGTGTACCCAAGAGCCTGGGCACTGAACATTCAGACAAAACGTCCAGGGCGAGAATGTTCACGTCCCAGCGGTGCGGTAGAGTGGATGGGGGGAGTTCGAGCCACAGGTGGCCACGCCTCCCCTGCCTCCGGCCAGTGCCCACTGCTCACGCACTCCTTCCTCGGCCCATCCTGAGCCACGGGGCCCTCGCGTAACCAAGGCCACTGCGGTACCTCCAGGAACAAACTGGTTACAGGTGGACTGCTCTCTACGCAACGTACAAAGATTGTTTTTAAAACTGCTTGTCTCTGGAACTTATCCCAGTAACAGGCTAGATTAAGAAAACTGACTAAAAACAGTAGGAAGAAAAACTCACTCTACCCGTTGAGGCAAGAGAAATGCACACAGCCTCTGAAATAACTGCAGAGGAGTTTTCCTGGGTTAGGTACGCGGTGGGGTGACCCTACCCCATAGCGGGGCGATGGCACATGGTGGGAACCAAGGAACATCTCCGAGTAAATGTAGGAAAATGCACTCAACTCCCAAACAGAGAGAGAAACTGCTTTTTTCCTTAAAAGCTTCTCTCTTTTATTCTCAGAAAGACTCTCTTTGGTGTCTTGACTGCTGAAGGGACAAGCCTGTCATCCCCAGAAAGCAGCCCTGGGCAGTCTCCAGATCCTATGGCCCTCAGGCCCACCTTGCCTACTGATGATCCCACATTACGAAACCTAATCATCAGAAGAAGCCTCCCAGTCCGCAGCTCACCAGTGACATTTTATTCAGGGAAATGCTAATAAAAACCTGGGGCTCTGTGTAAACGCTGTCCCCTAGGTACTGAGGCTCCACACAGATGGCACACAGGGAGACAGGCCTCACCCCTTCCTGGTGCCCCATGTCTCTCCTCACATTTTATTAGCTGAGTTTTGTGGCGGTTTGTTACTTTTAACCTGACTGTCCAAGGCAGCTGCACTAAACTAATTGTCCAGGACAGATCCACTCATAATGACCATCAGCTCAGAGTTGGAAGTAGCACTGGAGAATGAGGTGGTATCAGGGCACTATGCTTCCCTGCCCTCTTTTCCAGGGATGCCAAGTAAGTTTCTGCCATGGCTGATGATGTCAGCACTACACTAACATTAGTTCAACGGCAGGCCACCAATTAATACTTAATGAACAATGCCCTTAAGAGCAAAACCCTTTCTCTGCCAAAAATACAAAAATTTAGCTGGACGTGGTGGTGAGCGCCTATAATCTCAGCTACTGGGGGACTGAGGCAGGAGAATTGTTTGAACCCAGAAGGCAGAGTTTGCAGTGAGCCGAGATTGCACCATTGCACTCCAGCCTGGGCAACAAGAGTGAGACTCCATCTCAAAAAAAAAAAAAAAAAAAAAAAAAAAGAAAGAAAGAAAGAAAGAAAGGATTCTCACGACACTGTCAACATCTTCAGTTCTTTCCAAGGATAGCGTAAAATTATCGCACACAACATAAACCCAATTAGATCAACGTTCTCTCCTCACCAATCCATACCTAAATCCTTATTTCAAACTGGCACCCAATTTTTCACAATTTAAGAAGACTGAGAGGAATAACCATGAACAAGCAAGGTTTACACAGACGTCAGTCTTCCCAACTCTCGCTCAGGAGCTCACCCCAAACTCCTCCTGTGGAATCAGCCCGGATAACAGTTCCTGGTGGCCGCACAAGAACAGAGGGTCCCACGAACCCACGACAGACCCCACCATTCAGCCCCAGGCAGAGGAGGGAGGTGGACGGTCACGAAAGACAGTAAAGCAGGGAACTGTGATTCTTCTGAGTTAATGCAGGTGATTGGGCCAAAAAACAAGGCACATCCACCTGTGAATGGGGTGAGCTCCCAGCTGGCTGTGCAGAGGCTGTAGATATGAAGGAACTCACTTCCCTGCACACTGAAGTGCATCAGCATCTCCACATCGACCGCACCTGGGCTCTGCTCGCCCCTCACAAACTAAGATGACAGTGGCTGATTCTGGACAGAATGTCAAGGACAGATGGACAGACATCCTGGACAGACACTGTACAGAGACCAGGGGCTGGGCAGGGGGAAGCGGCACAGCCTTGGGGCCAGCAGGGGCGAGGCCAGGAAGCCTCGGTGAAGGCCTGCATCTCCTCATCCAACAGAAGCAGGAGGGGCCACCCAGTGAGGGCTGCAGCTGCGGTGAAGTGGCCAGTGGGACATAGCAGGAGGCCGTGGCCAGCCTTACCCCCAGCCCAGGAGGAGGGGCCCAGTTGCGGGCACTGCCCCGGGAGCCAGCATCCTGAGCCCCAGGGAAGGTGGGAAATTGCCCCTGGGCACTGGGTGCTCAGGCTGGAGGTGGTGAGACCTCGAGGCCCTGCATTCGGGGAGGCGAGGGCAGAGATGGCCAAACTGCAGCTCAGTGAAGGGCTTTGTCAGGAAAGGCCCCCAGAGGCTGCCTCACCAGCCAGGGGGAGGTTACTTCCAGCCCGGAGGCTCAACAGGGCCCTCGGTGGTGATGCTTAACCTTGTCCTCTGACAGAGGACCATCGAGACAGAGTCACTCAAACCTCTGCCAAGCTCTGCACCCAAATGAAGCTGTTACCACAGACGCTGAGGCAGGCAGTGCTCATCTCAACTCTGTACAAGTGGTTTATTTAGCCAGTTCTCCAAATTCTTAATGACAAACCACACTAAACGTGTGTTTTCAGTATCACCTATGTTCATAGCTATGTATAAAATAACTATCACAAGGAAAACTAGGTGGTGAACCCAGGAGGAGGAAATCCCCACGACGAGTCGAGAGAACACCAAAGGACTGTTGGCTCTTCCCGGCTGAACCCAAGAGCGCTTGGCTGGGCTCACTTCCGTTCTAATTTCCAGATTTATTTTTACTTTCCCGCATTTTCATTATGAAAATGTTCAAACATATTTAAAAAGTGGAAGAACAGTACAACGAGTGCTCAAGTTTTCTCCACGTGGAGCTCCAACAACTGCTAACATTTCGTTAGATTTGCTTTCTCACTCTCTCTGTAGATCAGACAGAGAGACAGATTTGTTTCTCCTCTGGAGCCACTTGAAGGTGAGAGGCTCCTGCTGCCTCACCGAGTCCTCAGGCACACATTCCCTAGGAATAAGGGCCCCTCTGCAGCCGCAGTACCATCATCGGCAGACAAGAACGATTTCAGAGCATCGTTGTCCAGGTTATGTTCAGGTAGCACAATCGTTCCAAAAACGTCTTTTCTATCCGGGCCACACACTGTGCTGAGTGACTCTCCTTCCCCGTCCTAGTCAGGGACAGCCTTGCACCCCTTTTATCTGTGATCTTCACTTTTCGAGAGTCCGGGGCCATTGTCCTGCAGAATATCCCCTACCCCAGAGGCATCTGTTTCTAGGGCCATCATGAAATTCCCTACTATGCACCTCCATTCCCTGTAAACAGGAAATTTCAGTCTCGAGGCGCGATCACCTTCTGTCAAATGCTTCTCGGCAGCTTCCGGGTGAGGCTGCTGGTTCACGAGGGGCGCGAGCTCCTACTCCTGGTCACTGACGGCTCGGCCGCGACCAGCACCACACCCCGAATCAGAAACGTCTGGAGGGGCCGCGGGCAGCCGAGACACCTGGAGGTGTGAACGGCACAGGCGTGGGGCAAGAACAAGGTCAAATCATAACGGAACGTCTGATTCCAGACAGTCCCACCTGGGCAAGATGTGACATCTCTCTAGCAAGTATCTGAAGCCAGAAAGTACGACAGAAAATTCACGACCTGCCTTCGTTCAGCCAGGCTGCTCTAACAACACACCACAGGCTGGGCAGGGGCTGGCAAATGACACAAGTTCATTTCTCACAGCTCTCAGTCTCAGTCTCAGGCTGGGAAGTCCATAGTCAAGGCCTGACAGGTTTGCCTGGTGAGGGCTTCCTGGTTCATAGACGGCGCTTCTCACTGGGTCCGCACACCGTGGAAGGAGCGAGGGAGCTCTCTGTAGTCTCTTTTTTGAGGACACAAATCTCATTTATGAGACCCTCACGACCTCCTCACCGCCCAAAGCTCCCCCTCCTAGCACTATCTCCTCGCGGGTGAGGATTCCAACTTGTGAATCTTGGGGAGACACAAACATTACAAAAGCCCATCATTTAATTTTTTTTAAAGGCATTTTTGCTTCTGCAAAGTCTCAAGATAAAATCAAAAGAAAGAGGTCTGGGTCAATCCACACAGTTCTCCCAAAAAGGGAAGTGATCAATTGCCACCACTTTTTATCCGAGACCTGCTGGGTGCCCCCGTCTGCATGACTGATTCTAAATCACCATCCTCTCCTCTGCCACTCAGAGGTCAGAGTCAGTCCAGAGCTTAACAGCAAGGCAGAGCTGACTGAATGACACCAGCTAATCCAGTAAGACAAGCCAAGACTCCTGCCCAAGGCCTAATCCTTCCCCCAGGGAAATATGGAAGGGCCAGACACCTGGCAGCCCTTCCTTCCTGCTCTAAAACTCCAGAGACACAGCCCCGCCAGGTGTGTGCCTTGGGCAATGCACGGTAATGTCAGCTGGGCACCGAGTCTGAGAACATGCTCTCAAGTAAAAATGAAAACAAGACTGCTGAGAAAAGTTCATGCTTAATCACCTCTGGGCTAAATTCTAAATGCAATGTTATTTCAGAGCTAGGTGGAAGTAATTCCTTAAAAATATATATGAACAGTGACTAGCAACCAGGGTAAGTACTCAATATGTGTTTGATGAATAAATGAATTTTTAAAATTTATGGAAAGAGCACGCTCTATTTAGGAGAATTCTATTTAATTGGATGTCCTAACTATACAGTGGTTCCTTCGTGCTGACAGCAGAGTTTGTTTCAGTTAACTCAAAAAATGGTAAGTCACTCTAAAGGAAAACCAAAAGGCTTTACAGAGAATCAAATTATGGTGCCAATTCAACTGTGCATGGCAATTTCACCTTAATATTTAAATTCTCGAAGCACCATACTCAGAAAACAAGACATAACATACATAAATGCATCGACTAAAGCACCATCATCTAGAATTTGACAAAGTTTGACTGTGAGTTTCAAGAAAAGGGCTGATGAGGCCAAGAAGTTCCTTCCCCTCTCCCTTTACCTCCCATTTTGGTGACCAACTTAACGCAGAAAAATTCCTGTTTCAGGTTTGCAGACATTGGAACAATCCTGGTATCTATTCCCCCAAGACACCAACAGGCTGAAGTCTGCAGGGTGCACACATTGAAAAATCACAGGAGCACTAGAGTGGTGGAAAGAGGTGCCCGTGAAGACGTCATCCTTTCTAAGACAGGGTCTGATTCCGCCTCCGGGCCCTTTTGCAAAAAGCCATTGGTACAAATTCACAGCCACCAGGAGGAAACACGCAAAAGACCCCACTGCCCTCCTGGCTTCCCAGAAGGCCTCAGAAGGACGAGACACGGAGCCTGCGTGCAATCCTGGAACCTCCTCCCGGCATTCAGTTTGACATGTGTCACTTGTTTGACTGATGGAGGTCCCACAATGGGCACAAGGAGACCCGTCAGGTCAAGAGGGTGCTGCTCGGCTCATGGTCCACACATGCGGACCTGTCAGGTCAGGATGCCTGGCTCATGGCCCACACATCGGGATGTGTCAGGTCGGGAGGGTGCTGCGCAGCTCTCAGTATCAGCCACATATGCACATTCTCCACTGAAGCCACTGCATGAAACCACTGCATGAAGCCACGCTGGAAGCACTTTCTGGCAGGTTTAGGAGGCTCGTGTCCAAGGTCACTAAACACATGGCAAGCTCGCCTTGGAGGCATTTTACTTTGCTTATGACAATGAAGCATTCTCATTGCACTGAATAGAGCACGCTTTCTTGTTCAGTGCCTCGTTGAAATAGGCATTTTGTACCTGTCTTACAGATTACATCAAGGCCCTAATACATTTAGACCCTTGTCTCAGGTACACACAAAGCAGCGGCATCTCTAGAACGTGTTTTGGACCACGGGAGGAAAACAAATCGCAGCATTATCGATTGATGTTGCTTAAAGTGTATTTCCAAATGTTTCTCCCGAGCCCGGCCTGTGTTCACGGCTTCCGCTGACCACACGCCATCTGCTGGGCACTCTGTGCACTTTCTCCCACACCCGCCACACCTGTGGTCCTCTGCTTATCCCTCCACACGTCCCCACGTGGCTAAATCTCCCACACTCACCACGCCTGTGGGCCTGTGCCTGTCCCTCCAGGCGTCCGCACCTACCACGCGGCTAACGCACACTTCCTACAGGCGGCAAGTGCCTGAACATCCCCATGGCTGGAGGGGCTTTGGGTAGGTTCTACAGAACCCACAGACAGGCATGGCCACCCCGCCCACGGCCACCAGAGGCTTTGCTTTGTCTCTAGAGGTGCCCTTCGATGAGGCGACACGGCAGATGACCCAGTGTTAGGTAACTAAGACTCAGGAAATCACGGCCGTCTTACCTTTAGAACTCACCTCTCTCCCCAGCACTACATCGCGAAGGGTGGGTCGCCAGAGTTGGGGAAGAGATGCCCAAGGCTCCCTCCTGCCCTGACAAGCTGGGACACTGCTCCCCTCCGTTGGTTTCTCACCGCACTTCAATAAACTGAGCTCACAGCAAGAGGCGGGCATGGGCTGAGTAGAAACACACAGCAGACCCCGGGTGGGCAGGACGGAGGACGAGGGTGCTCGCGGAGACGAGGGTGTACCCCAGGAAGAAGGTGCACGCGGGGTAGAGGGTGCGCGCGGGGAAGAGGGTGCACAGGCCCCGAGAACCTGGTGGCAGCAAGGCCGGTCAAGGCTGAACTCCAACAGAGGCAGCAGCAACGGTGTTGGGCAAGTCACAGAGAAAGCACCACCCAGAGGGGCTGCATGAACCAGCAGCGACCCCAACCCAACGTGCTCATCGGACTGGGCACACGCACACGCTGTGGACACGTGTGAATATGTTCCAATTAACGTGATGTTACGTAATAATTAACAATGTTAACCCCACGACTTCATTACATGGCATCTGGCACATTGAGACTTTTTATTCTGTCTCTCTTCCTATACAAAGAAGTGGAAAATAGGTCCAAGATCATTCACAACAAATTATTGCTAATTGAAAAAAAAAAAAATTCCTACCCTCACCTTGGAGGATCTCAAGACAACACCTCGTTCTTTGAGGTCATGGTTTGGACGCTCTCCGGATCCCTAGGTGGGTCTGAAACTGCAAGGAATCCCCAAATGGGCAGTTTTGGGGCCAGCACGGACGCCAGCCGTACATCCAGGCAGGTCTTGGCAGGTTGCTCCGTGACTTCGGCTGGTTCACTAACCTTTTCTTGCACTCAGAACCCGCCAGGAACGAGGGCACTGGCCCGCACGTCTCTGCTCCCAAGGCTACATCCCCTATGTTCCGCTGCACTCTGGGTTCCATGCCTTAGATCCCAGGCACCTTAAAGTTGACGTTTCCCCACCAGCCCTCATGAAGTTGATACTCAGATAACGTCCTTCCTCTCCCACCTGGTCAGTACCCAGGGAGAAAGGAACACGGGTCTCAGTTTGATTTTCTGCCAGTCCATCGAAAAAACAGCTGGCCAGCAGCACTGGTGCACAGCACTGCCAGGTTACCCGTGACGAAAACAAAGCAAAACGAGATATACTCAAGTCAGCTGCGGCAAGTGCTTCTACATCCCTGCTCCAACAAGGAAAGACAGGAGGCCAGGAGTGTGGCTCACACCTCTTGTCCTTCCTTGTTGGGTCAGGGGTACAGAAGCATTTTGGGAGACTGAGGCAGGACAAATGCTTGAATTTGAGACCAGCCTGGGCAACATAGCAAGACCCATCTCTACAAAAAAAAAAAAAAAAAATTAGCCAGGTATGGTATCATGCCCGTAGTCCCAGATACTCAGGGGGCTGAGGTGAGACGATCACCTGAGTCCAGGAGGCGGAGGTTGCAGGGAGCCAAGATTGCACCACTGCACTCCAGCCTGGGCATCAGGGTGAGACCCTGTATCAAAAAAAAGAAAAAACAAAAAACAAAAAAAAGATAAGAAATACAGGAGACCACTAATAATTCCAAATAGCGCCTGCT
Source organism: Macaca nemestrina (assembly GCF_043159975.1). Classification (NCBI taxonomy): domain Eukaryota; kingdom Metazoa; phylum Chordata; class Mammalia; order Primates; family Cercopithecidae; genus Macaca; species Macaca nemestrina. Next base: position 687,588 of record NC_092129.1, on the reverse strand, counting down.
AATTTGAAATCTTTTCCAGATATGGTGAAGGAAATCATTTTTCTTCCTACGCCCATTCTAAGGAAACGTTTCTATTTTTCTGCTATACAATTTGGTAACCTGCCATTTCAGATCCTGGCCTCTTTAAGCAGGACTTGCTGGAGTGCCAGCAAAGCAGCGCTCTGAAACCTCAGCATCCTCAGGCCCACCTGGAGGGCAGGTGAAGGATGCTGGGCCTCCACCTCCAAAAGTCACACTGGGGTGGGGCAGATCTGGGGTGAGGCAGGGTTTGCATTTCTAGTCTAGGGCCACACCACCCTAAACACGCCCATCTCATCTAATGCATACCAGAGGGAGAAGCCACGTAGGGCAAGTCACAGAGCAAGCGTCCAGGCACCAGGTCACCGGTTGTCTATTTAAATGCAAACCCGTCAAACAGCTTAAGTCAAACAGGTTCACCCTCCTAACACACTGGCCAACACAGCTAGTGATAAATATCACTGCTGTTAGACCTTCTGCTCACTGATGACCAGAGCAATGGCCTGAAACATCAAAGCTGAAGGGTGTGTGCTATGGTCAGAGCTCTGCACACCCCCATCCCAGGCCATCTCACACGGGTGCCTTCACTGGCACCGGGGTCTCACAGACCAGCTCCACGCTCACACTTACTGGGACGCAACCACCCTTTCAGCCCTTCATGCATCTGTACCCTATAGCAGTGTTCAAGGGAGGCTAATTTAAGTAAGAAATGTAATACGCACATCTGTGAACTCTTCCTCCATATCCACTGAGTGGCCATCCAGAAACAGAAATATTAAAAAGAAAAAGAAGATTTAAGAGTCAAACACAGGGCCGGGTGCAGTGGCCCATGCCTGTAATCTCAGCACTTTGGGAGGCCAAGGCGGGCGGATCACATGGGGCCAAGAGTTTAAGACCAGCCGACCAACATGGCAAAATCCTGTCTCTACTAAAAATACAAAAATCAGCCAGGCATGGTGGCACATGCCTGTAATCCCAGCTACTAGGGGGTCTGAGGCAAGAGAATTGCTCGAACTGAAAGGCGGAGGTTGCAGTGAGTGGAGGTTGCAGTGAGCCTAGATCATGACACTGCACTTCAATCTGGACGACAGAGCAAGACTCCGTCTCAAAAAAACAAAAACAGGCCAGGCACGGTGGCTCACGCCTGCAATCCCAGCACTTCAGGAGGCCAAGGCGGGTGGATCACAATGTCAGGAGATCGAGACCATCCTGCTTAACACTGTGAAACCCCGTCTCTACTAAAAATACAAAAAATTTAGCAGGGCGTGGTGCGGGCACCTGTAGTCCCAGCTACTCGGGAGGCTGAGGCAGGAGAATGGTGTGAACACGGGAGGCGGAGCTTTCAGTGAGCCTGGATCGCGCCACTGCACTCCAGCCTGGGTGACAGAGAGAGACTCCATCTCAAAAAAAATAACAACAACAACAACAACAACAACACAGAAACTCGTGGAACAAGCCCTTGCCCCACTCCATGTCAGCTGTGCTGTGCCACCCAGGAGCATGCAAAGCTCAAAGAGTCATCCACCTGCCTTGCGTAAATGATGTCAATACTCGAATCACAGAGACTGAGATTCCCTAGCCCTCGCCATGTGCATGTCACTCACAAGCAGGCATGAGGACCCCCGCAATTCACAGGGAATCCCTCTGGCCATCTGATGACCATACATTCATAAATAAAAAGCATTAATTCCAGCTGGGTTGCAGAGGTGTACACATCAATACTTGTTACTGTTCACAAATGTTCCACTTGAGGATGGAGTGACGTTACAGAATTGGGAAGAACTTCACAGACAGACGAGGGGTGCATTTAAGGAAAAAGTGTAAGGAAAAGGTGAGAAAATGGAATATGCTAACCTCTGTCTTTTCATCACCTTCTAAATCTTATGATTCCAGTTCTGTTCATTCTGCAGTGAAAAATAACAAGTGATTCACATTCAGACACAAGGTGGCTTAGGAAACTGTGGCTGTTTTACAAAGATGAAACAATTTAGAAGATCAGGATTCCATGAACGTACTTACTTAAAGAGAGAAGAGACTGGGAGTTACACACCAACTTACCAAGGCTGTCCCGAAGTCCAGGAGCCCCTTAGGAGAACAGAGAATGTGCAGCCTCCACAGACCAATGCAGGTGGCTGGGCCCAAGAGTGGGGACGGGGAGGCTGCAGGAGGCTTGCAGAGGGAGCTGTACCGCCAGCCACTCGCAGAAATTCCTAATTAAACCCTGACGGCAACTCTGTTTAGTGAATTGTCTCCTGGTCACTAAGAAGAGTGAAGCTGTTGAAAGCCTGCAGCCAACCCTCTGGATAACAGTTGAGATGTATTTTAGAGAAGGAAATGATCCTGTCACAATCCCAGTCCTGCCCACAGCTGCAAGAACGTCCTGGGAGTGCGGCTTCTTGCTCTGTCAGCACCAGAGCCCACCGTAGAGCCACACGGGTTCTGCCCGACGTTCCCACTTCAGGGAGTCTGGGCAGGTGCAGCTGAAACACCCAGGGGGCAACCCCCACCCTCACTTCTCAAAAGTACATGCAGAGGCAGACAGAATGAAACACGGCCCCCAAACCTCAGATATACGGTTCAGCAACACGGCCCACCATAGAGCCACATGGGCTTTGCCCGACGCCCCCAATTCACAGAGTCTGGGCAGGTCCAGCTGAAACAGCACCTGGGGGGCAACCTCCAACCCCACTTCTCAAAAGTACATGCAGAGGCAGACAGAATAAAACACGGCCCTCGAGCCCCAGACATAAAGTTTGGCACGGGCATCTGTGAAACAAGAACAAAAGTCGCATGGGAAAGTGAGCACAAAAATGAAAAAAATAACAGAATTACATACAGCGAAGATGGATGAGATGGGGAGGATTGCGAGGAAGTTGAGAAAGGGACCGAGGACCTGAAGGGGCACATAAGGGCTGGACATTCCCGACAAGGTAACAAACACACCTCTGGATGAGGTGGGACATCATCTTCATTATGGAAATAAAGGGGAAAAGCCTGAAAACATCAGTTTCCTACCACGAAGCAAAAATCAAACTGGCTTCAGGCTTCTCCTCTACAACACTGGGTTCCAAAAGATGAGGATGTGGCATCCGTGGGGTCTTGAGGGAGAGCTGGCACAAACGTCCCAGAGCTGCCGTCTCCAGAAGCAGCTGAAACAGCCTCAGATCCAGCAAACTCTTGTCTTGAAAAATCTATCAGAGTACACCCCCTTATCAAAGGGATGCGTGGCTGCAGGGGTTGTGGTGTAAGGCAATTTAGAAATCTTACTCCGTGCAGACCCTAAACTTGGGAGGCTGCTGGTCACACCCTGGGAGGACCTCAGCCAGCGGGAAGCCCTGTGCCTCCTCTCTGCTCCATCTCTAATGCCAAGAAACATTTTATGCATAAAATTACGTTATTTCCAATTTGTTAAATTGTATATATTAAGTCCATAAAGAGACCAAGAAAATGTATAAAAACATTGATGACTTCACGGTGGTATTATAATTAATTTTTTTTTTTTTTTTTTTTTTTTGAGACGGAGTCTCGCTCTGTAGCCCAGGCTGGAGTGCAGTGGCCGGATCTCAGCTCACTGCAAGCTCCGCCTCCCGGGTTCACGCCATTCTCCGGCCTCAGCCTCCCGAGTAGCTGGGACTACAGGCGCCCGCCACCTCGCCCGGCTAGTTTTTTGTATTTCTTAGTAGAGACGGGGTTTCACCGTGTTATCCAGGACGGTCTCGATCTCCTGACCTCGTGATCCACCCGTCTCGGCCTCCCAAAGTGCTGGGATTACAGGCTTGAGCCACCGCGCCCGGCCATTATAATTAATTTTTAAACAAAACATGTTGTCTAAAATTTCCAGACTGAAAAAATACTCCTTTTAGCAAGAAAGGTGCTTTTAAAGTCACTATAAACAATTATATATCCATCCTACGAACGTGGCCTTAAAATAAAAAGTGAAGAGCAAAAACAGCAGAAGGAAGTGCATGAATATGTTGATAACGTTTATCTCTGAATGGGGGGGGGGCTGTTTTGACTTCCATTTCCTTATGTTTGAAGTGTCACCTCTGTAATGTAATAATAGAGCAAACACCATAGTTGAGGAAACACTGCTGCCCACTAGGACATAAACCAAGTCTCCTCCAAAATGCTGCGACCCCAACCTCTGATTTTATCTTTTAAATCAGCTAGGTTTTCTCCCCTAAAAAGAAGCATATTGTATCATTACTCTTTAAAGTTAGGTGACTTAACAGGCATACAGACTTAAACACCTTCTGGAAAGGTGATGTGTCAAGTTTAACTAAGATTTGTTTTGTTCTGAAAAGAGCAGGGGCACGTTCCCAGGTGAGGGGACTCCAGGAAACACTGGCTGTGTCCGATGGGCCCTCACCTGGAGAAACAAGCGCTCGACGCCTCCACCCTCCACCCGGACTCAGCAGGAAAGGGGTGCAGAGCTGAAGACAGACTCGTCTATAGAAACCCCAAGGGCTGTTTCCAGGAGCTACTCGCTGTCCCGTGCCGCTGCACCCTGCCCCCCTGTGCAGGTACCGGAGCTGCTGTCCAGCCTTTCCCAGGCTCTCCACGCCTCCTTCCACCCCACGTCAACCTGCACCACCCAACTCCCCACCGTCTCTTACTGACCACCGGCCTCAACTCCCGCATAGCCTGGAAACTGCAAAGCTGCCTGGCAGCAAGAGGGGACGGGCAGCGAACGCACCAGCCAGGTGGCACCTGCTCCCACCAGACTGCAGGGTCACAGCGCCTGCCTCATGGAGCCGTTGTTATGCACAAGTACACTGGGAAATCAATGCAGCTTTAGCTTTACTTTGGTGCTAAATTAACTTTATAACACTTGGTTATAACATCCATTAATTTTTACAGCAATTACTAAAATAACAACTCATAATGCATTCATTTACCATATTCAGAAAAGCAACTGAAAAACCAAACACACAGTAGAATTTTATAGGACTGTAGTAGTTTTTGTTAGGTTGTCAAATTATTTTAAGCTCAAAATTAAAGTAATCAAATCTGTGACTCTCAACTGGGGGAGGTGGGCACACACAGAGAGGGGAAGTTAAAATCCTTTTTTTCTTCCAAACCTCACACAGACCCACTCGGCTGGTCATTTCCATTGCTGGAATTATGTCCTGTTCCTTAGGTTAAAAACAACTGCCTTTATGCCTATTAAAAATAATGTTTCTTCCTTTCCTGAGTGATTGTGAAATGAGCCATGGTGGCAAGGTAGGCACGAACAGAGGGAAACTGAGTCCATGTCCACATTTGATGGTGGGCAAGAACAGAAGGAAATTGGGTCCACACCCACATTTGATGGTGGGTGAGAACAGAAGGTAACTAGGTCCACATCTATATTTGATGGTGGGCAAGAACAGAGGGAACCTGAATCCGTGCCCACATTTGATGGTGGGCAAGAACAGAGGGAAAGTGTGTCCAAGTCCACATTTGATGGTTAGCAAGAACAGGGGGAAGCTGGGTCCACGTCCACATTTGATGGTGGGAGAGAACGGGGGAAACTGGGTCCACGTCCACGTTTGATGATGGGCGAGAACACGGGGAAACTGGGTCAACGTCCACATTTGATGATGGGCGAGACCAGGGGGAAACTGAGTCCACGTCCACATTTGATGGTGGGAGAGAACAGGGGAAAACTCGGTCCACGTCCACATTTGATGGTGGCTTTTAATGCACTGCAGCCTGTGTCCCCTTGACCTTCACGAATTTTCAGGTAGTAAGAAAGCAATTTTTCTTACTGGAAAGGAGAAAACTAAGTGGCTGCAAAGTAATATAATTTCCTTAAAGCAAAACAACAGAGAACCAACTTTGACTTTTTCCACATTACCCAGTAATTCTAAGACTAAGGGTTTTGTCATGTTACAGCAAATGCCGTTCATTAGGGGGAAATTGGAAGTCAGAACAGTGTGTGCTATTCAAATTCTCAATGAATAATTAACTCAAATGGGTTCAGAGTGCTACAAAATGAAATTAATTTGTTTTTAGTTTAACCCCAAATCCCCAATCCCTTGCCAAATGATCCTCTATGTATCCTACATAAAGGACAGGGTCTTTCTGGCAGAAAACCATTAAAAGTTTTTATTTGCAGTAAGAGAAGCATGCCTTCTTATCAAACAGGTGCATGGCCCCCTTGCGGGGGGGTCACCCATCACCTGCATCCCCGTGTGTCACGGTGTTGCCGCACACCATTAACGCATCAAAATGGAAAAGGAAATGTAAGCAGTGTTTGCTGTCCAAAGTTCACGTCAACAACTCCTTGTTATGAAGGCACTTCTGAGCCTTTCCTCCTGCATCTGGGAGCTGCCGGCAACCCAGTTCCAGGAGAGAAAATAGCTCGACACCTCCTGCAGCCCATGGAGTCCTCTTGTTGGGACAAGGTCCCCCCAGGAGAGAGGAGCCCCCAGCAGGGTCAACACTGGAGGTCCTGGGGGTGGGTGGTGCTGGGGAGGCCACGCGGGGAGGGCTGTTCCCTGTTCCCTTCCCCTCAGGAGACAGCTGGCCCAAGGTGACACAGCACCGGATGGGATTTCAGGGTCAGGGACCACGGAGCCCGGGGCTGTGGACCACACCAGCCCACGGCCACTGTGTGCCCCAGACCAACACGAGAAGAGTGCAGACCAACAACATCTTCGTCTACGGTAGGTGTCACGGTTATCGTTCCTAAGAGAGTCCACGGCCACTTCTACCAGGTGCCCTCCACTCTTCCCCTGCCCCAGCTTGTCCCCCTGTGACAGCCGTGTCTCTGAGAACGGGGTGTGGAGCCAGGGGGAAAACACAAAATAAACCACCTGCTACTAGAAACAGCCTCGCTGTCCTCAGGGAGCCGGTCCCGGTGCCAGCCTCGCTGTCCTCAAGGAGTCGATCCCGGGGCCAGCCTCGCTGGACTCAGGGAGTCGGTTCCAGGACCCCATGGACACCAAATCCAGGCACATTCAAGCCCCACAGGTGGACCTGCCGAACCTGCGTGTACAAAGAGTCGGCCCTCCGACACGCGTTTCACATGGCAGGAACGCTGTATTTTCTGCGTGTACAAAGAATCAGCCCGCCGACATGCGTTTCACGTGGCAGAACACTGTATTTTCTCCCTGAGTTTGGTTGAAAAAATCCACCTATAAGTTGACCCGCAAAGCTCAAGCTTGTGTTGGACAAGAGTCACCTGTATGCAATTAACACTGATTCCTACCAACAATATCCAAATCTTATCATGACCAGCACGATAAACAGAATGAGCAAAATTTAAAAACTAATGCAGAGTTTTTTCCTGCTAGTTGGCGCACTGCGTATCCCCTGTGGGAAAGACAACACTGGCTGCTGACCAAACTCCACCGGCCTCTTCCTCCATCCTGAGGGCATCTTCCTCCATCCTGACAGCAGCCTGGGCTTACCTCAGTCCCAGGGCGGGGGAGGAGGACACACTGTGCACCCTCCCAGCTCTCCTCCGCCCCTTCCCTCAGGCTGGCCCAAGAGCAGCCTGGACAGTCAGGTGCTCGGGACACCGAGCTGCCCCTCCTCGGCCCACAGCCTCAGGCCACCTGTCTCATCTGTGACTGAGAAACAGCTGCAGCTGGAGGCGGGAGGCGGGACACGCTGGCATGGCCAGCCCGAGCTGCTCTGATCACTCAAGCTTCACTTTCATCACTTGCTCTACCAAATAAACTAGAATAAAATACGCCACGTCCTCCTTTGCACACACTCCCAAGCCTCCCATCCCACTTCCCGGCGCTGACCCCATAAGAACACTTTCTGCGCCTTTCCAGGTATTTTCTATCCTCCTCAAGCACAGAGCCACATTCAGAGTGAATTTTTTTTTTTTTTAAACAGAAACGGCACCAGGGCAGATGATGTTTTTTTGTACCATTTCTTTAGTTTCTTGGGCATTTTCCGCACCAGGACAGATGGGCTCTGCTCTCCTTCCTCCCCACCGAAAGCTGCCTCATAGCAGCCACACACAGAGCTGTAAGCCCTCGCAAGACTGTGGGTGTCTCGGGGTGCCCCACGTCCCCAAAGACCAAGGGGTCACAGATCCACACTGTCCAACAACACTTCAGACATGGCCTCGAGCCTGGGAATCCTGCTGGCCAGCCCAGGCCAGCAAAAGAATAGAGGTGTGAGAGGTAACATTTGCACTTCTTAAAAAAAAAAAAAAAAAGGCAGATATTCAGTGCCACATTTAAAATGATCATGGCGGCCAGGCACAGTGGCTCATGTGTGTAATGTCAGCACTTTGGGAGGCCAAGGTTGGCAGATCACTTGAGGTCAGGAGTTCAAGACCAGCCTGGCCAACACAGTGAGACCCCTGTCTCTACGAAAAATACAAAAATTAGCTGGGCATGGTGGCAAGCACATGTAATCCCAGCTACTTGGGAGGCTGAGACACAAGATTCTCTTGAACCCTGGAAGCAGAGGTTACAGTGAGCTGAGATTATGCCACTGCAATCCAGCCTGGGTGACAGAGCAAGACTCTGTCTCAAAAATAAAAATAATAAATAATAACAAAAGAAAAAATATATATGCATTCCTAGTCCCTTGGAGCTGCAGCAACAAAGCTGGTGATATATTTTGGGTGTTTCTAATCAATGTTTTCCATGAGCTACACTGCAAGTCTCAACCTTGACCCTGCTACAGTAATCCTCTATTACAAATTAAAACAAGAGCCATAACTCTGTCTCCTACTAAAATATTCTAATTGAGACATGTTAACAGAATACATTTCTTTGGGTGAGAAAGTATCCACCAGGGTGGGGAACAGACGGCCCACCGATTGTGCTGTGGCCCTAACCACCAAGGACTCATGAATCATCCACAGCAAGGCTGGTGACTCAAAAAGAACACTAAATTGCTCTTTGACATTAATTCTTAAACCTTGAGAAACCAAACTTCTCTTTGTAACAGACTTGAAAAAGGATGAAGTCAGAAGTAGCTCAGCAGAGATGCACCAACTCTTACCTGGGAGAGACACCCCTTGCTAATCACGTCTGGATTAACGGATGTGCTAAAAGCATCTCTTCCAACAGAGACACAGACTGCAAACAGGAATGCCATGAACACCTTCCCCAGATAACCCAGTCCTGACCCATCCACCCCTCAGGAGGTCCCTAGGCAAGTCCAATAAGGAAATGACCCCACAGCAGATTCAGGTGCAGGCAGTGAGGGTAGTAGCGTCAGGGAATTCCGCCGTAAACCTTGGCAGCACGCAGGGAGGTGTACCAAGCTGGACAGGTGAAGTCAGAAGTGCAGGATGATCTGGCCATTGCAAATATGCAGGGCATTCCAATTTTGTTAAAATGAAACCCAGCCTTTGAAAAGGCCTGGACTTCCCACAATGTGTGGTATTTATAGTGTGGAGGGCACTGTAGAGAAGTTATCAGAGGGTTCATGACGGCAAGATCCACGGAGGCTCTGCCATGTGCCAGACATGAGACAACAATTTACATAAAACACCTCATTTCACCCTACACAGAGTCCACAGACTGCTCCACAGTCTCCCAGGTAAGAGTTGGTGCATCTCTGCTGAGCTACTTCTGACTTCATCCTTTCTCAACTGCTTCATGTTTCACCCTACACAGAGTCCACAGACTGCTCCACATTTCACCCTACACAGAGTCCACAGACTGCTCCACATTTCACCCTACACAGAGTCCACAGACTGCCCCACATTTCACCCTACACAGAGTCCACAGACTGCTCCACATTTCACCCTACACAGAGTCCACAGACTGCCCCACATTTCACCCTACACAGTCCACAGACTGCTCCACATTTCACCCTACACAGAGTCCACAGACTGCTCCACATTTCACCCTACACAGAGTCCACAGACTGCTCCACATTTCACCCTACACAGTCCACAGACTGCCCCACATTTCACCCTACACAGAGTCCACAGACTGCCCCACATTTCACCCTACACAGAGTACAGAGACTGCTTCACTGAATACTACCAAAGGGGACCATCAAATGATCCCCAAGAAGTAATGAGCGCCTTAAAAGTAAGAAAGCCAACCTCCTCCCCCTCTCTTAACTCCCTCTCCTCATTTCTGCAGAACCAAAGAAATATGAAGGGCCAGTGACGCCCCACTGAAGAACGCTCTCCTGGTGGTTACACTCTGTACATAGGGAGCACAACACTGCTCCGTGCTGCATGAGGCTACTATTCTATACTACACTAGTACGATCTGTTTGTTCTATTCTATACTATTCCATTCTCTATGATAGAATACTACAGCTTCATTCCATACTATAAAATACTGTACTATCTGTTCTATTCTATTCTATTTTCTTCTATACAGAAAGGAGTTAGCCAGCTTGCTTTAGGCAGACAGTAAGGGAAGGGTCCCAGAGAGCCTCCAGTCCATGTTCTGTGCAGATAGGGGGACTTGCACGGGGGGCTCGCCTAAACATGCTCACAGCAGACTAAGGGTCCCCATGCACACGAGGGAATGGGGTGAAACCACCAGATATTTGCTCCTTAGACAGCGAGCCCAGCCCCATCAGCTTCTATATAAAAGCCCTTGTAGTCAACTGGGAAGGGGGCGACCAGCCACCTGCTCTCAGGACCCCTCTTTTTGCTGAGAGCTTAACTTTTAGCTTAACGAGTTCCACTGCACTCACTCTTCGATGTCCCCGTGCCTGTTTCTTCCTGGTCATGAGACAAGAACCTGGACCCAGCTGAGCTAAAGAGCAAAACTCCTGCATCAGTGCTACAGAACACTATCCTCTCTGTTCTGTGCCATGCGACTCTACTATTCCACACCACACTACGTAATATTAATACTATGCTGTGTGTTCTAATCTAGATTGCATTATGCTATGCAATACTACGTCATTAGTTCAACTGTATACTCTACAATACTATCCCACTTGTTCTATTCTAGACCATGTAATATGATTTTTCCTATTGTATACTATACTACATAATGTTACACTGTTTCTTCTATTCTATGCTACCCTATATAACATTATGCTATTTGTTCTATTCTGCGCTACTCTATATAATTCTATTCTGTTTGTTCCATTCTATACAATACCTTGCATCATTTTACCATGTTCCACGATACAAGAGTAGAGTCAGTTATACTTTCATAACCTCTTTTCCAAGCTCTTACCCAGTAAGAAATGTGATGTTTTACTATGCCTCACATAAAATGCACATTTCATGATAATCAATGCCATTTCCTATGGTTGTAGGATTCTGTCTCTATGATTCTACTGATACGGCTTCTTTGGGCTTTTCTTTAAGTCATTTGCACTGTCTGGTTTCCTAGTGAAAAGATGACTAAGGTCCCGATAAGATCCTACAAAACCAGCATTCACACAGGCTCACCTGTGTGCACACTGCTGGACTCCGTGTTGAAGGAGTGACAGGAAGACAGACGGCTGTCGGTGGATGGGAGGCAACAAGCACAGAGTAGATTCCAGAACTGAGACAGGTACCAAGGCTCTGGCACAGCTGAGGGTCAATCCCAATTCTAGCCTCTCACAGAAAGGCAGAGGAGACTTAGCACAAAGAGCACGGAACTTTGCTTTAATAAAGCAAATGCTTACCATCCACTGTGAGGAGCTCAAGGAGAAATGGCAGTAGGCTCTACTAATAACTACTGCTTTAAAAAATGGAAGGGAGAGGGTACCTTTTCACATGGGCCATGTGGAAAGTTGGCTGAACCTGCCACTGGACCTGACACTGGACCTGCCGCTGGACCTGTTCCTGGACCTGATGCTGGACCTACCGCTGGACCTGATGCTGGACCTGACGCTGGACCTGCCCTTGGACCTGCCACTCGGTCTGCTATTGGACTGCTAACAAATGCTGCAGATTTTTATGGAGAGAAAAGTACAATGCTTCTGAGAGCAGCTGTCCCAGCTCTGGGAAGCCGGCAGAAAAAGGGAGCAGCAGAGACGCTGGTATCATTCAGTGGGCAGAGTCAATGACCCTCCTCTAAGTCCAGCAAAGCTCAACCTGCATGTCTGCAACTAGAAATACCAATCATAAGCCAGACCTCCTGGCAAATACCATTGACCCGCTGTAATTCTGTGTGGTGTATTATGTCCCATGTACAGGAAATCATTCACAAAGCCTTTAACCAGGAAGTACTAACATGACTTTTAATGCAATATAACAGCTTTGCACCCATTTAACATATATTTAACCCCAGTGGTATATTTAAATATATATTTTATAGAACATCAGGCATGTTTACCTAATGGCTCGAACTTTCACAATGTCTCTCTCCCTGAGAGGACAGCGGAGGATCCCATGCACTGTCTCCAGGAACATGCCCCTCCCAGAGAGGATTCACAAATCAAATGTGCACATGCATGCATGCACAGACACATATCACACACACACATACACATGGACACGCACACCTACATGCAATACATACATTCACACATGCACATACATTCACATAATCACATAATACCACCACATAACACATGCATACACATACACACAACACTCAAACACACACGCACAAACATACAACACTCAAACACACACGAACAAGCATACACACAACACTCAAACACACATGCATATACGTACACATTCTGACACACATACATATGTAAATGCGTAGACATAACTTGCACAAATATACATGTATAACTATATACACATGAGCATCCATTCATGCCTACTTGCACATATGTGCAGTCGTGCCTAAACATGTAACACATGCACACACATACATGCAACACAAATACACATGCACACATATACACATGCATGCACATGTACATTACACGCAAAGGCACACATACATGCACAACACATATACATGCAATATACACTTTCATACACATAAATGCAAACACACATACTTATATACATCCCTCAAAGACCCCATTATTCAATTCTAAACAAAGTGGTTTATCCCCCAAATGTACCTTCCCGTAATTAATAAGCTCTACTGCACATTTCTTGTTTCAAATAATGAGGTCTCACACACAGCACACACACATTTATACTCCAATACGTGTGAACATATAAATAGAAATAGGCACATGGGCACGAAGACCCTCTTCTGTAAAGGTATTCTCAAACTTGAACTGAACGAATTCTGCTAATTATAGTCAGAGTCAGCAAAGATATATATTTGACCTCGGAATGAATATACTCGTTCTTTTCGTTACCCCTGGCAACAGCAAGAATGTAAAACAGAGTAGTGCGATACCATGTCACTTATTCAATCCCACTTCCTGGGATCTGACCCACTTGGAATAGCGTTTCTGTCTGAGTGATTTCCTTCTGACTGAAATCATGAGATAATTCCTTCTCTTCCTGCTTTCTCTTTCCCAGGCCTTTTCACTGCCCTTTCATCATCTCGGAAACTAAATCATACTTGTCAAAATGGAACGCAAAGAAACAGCCTTAGGAGAGAATCCCACAATGGAATGGACCCAAGAGAGGAAAAAATATTCTTTTTGAAAATGTACAAAAGGAAAAGTCAAGAGGCCTGGGTTCCCTCTCATGACAGAAACAGACGTCAGCATAGCAGGTCGCTCAGCACAGTTCAGCTCTGTGTATGAAACAGAGATTCTAGTCCTTGTCCCTGTTTCAAGTTCTGTGTATGAAACAGATTCTAGCCCTTGTCCCTGTTTCATGATGTTGCAGTGAAGGTAACAAAACAGACAAAGGGCACAGGCTGCAGAAAAGGATTTTAAAAGGATGACTTTTAAAATGTGAGCCTGCTTTTCAAGGGCACAATGAGGACATTTTCAAGTATATTAAAGCTGATTTATAAGAGATGGGTATAAAGACTCTACAAGGTCATTAGACTTTAGACTTACAAAGAAAACAAATCACATTCTCCTAGCATCACCAGTCAGGTGTTCCACAAATACTAAGAATAGCCACTGCAACGGGGTCCACTATGAGGGGTCAAAACATAACCCATGAAGCATGGCCGAGAGCTCCTATAACCTGATTTCTAGGAATCTAATTTTAAACATCCTCACAGCTAGCACATCACAAAAATACAGAGCTCCAAATGCTGTAACACAAGTGCTAACAACACCTAGCCAAAAATATACGAGGCATTTCAGGCAAAAATCCCAGAATCAGAAGAACACAAGTTTTCTAAGTTCTTCAAAAGCCGGTGCTGGTTGAGGCTCTTCTGCAGACTTCAACAAAAGACACGCTAGAATTAGCCATTGACGGTAACCCTGAGTCAACACGCACAGTGTTCGGAAAAGCACAAGGCCTGCTCCGGCTTGAGACCCTGGGAACTTTCTCTGGACCGCACCGAGTGGACGACTTTGAGAACTCAAAATAACCAACAACCAGTCCATGAACAGGGAAAGAAGACTGCAGCCTCCCTGGGGACCTGGCTCCATGCCTGCCACCTTTCTTCCGGATACCTTTGCCCTTCCTGGCTCCCTCCTCCACCTGGAGATGCTCTGGGTTCAGACCCCTCTCCAGTTGTGTCTCGGTCCACAGCTGGCTACCTGTGTGAAGCACCAGGCCTTGAAGGACCATCTCCACCTGCTTCCTGCACTCACTTCCCACCCACTTCCACCATGACACCCAGGCTCTGGCTGCTCTCAGGGATCAGGGCCGCCAGGCTCCCCTCACAGGCTCCAACTGGAGTCCTGCCCCCTGGTTTTCAGCAACACTTGGGACTTTCTCCTGGAAACTCTCGGCTCTGGGCTTTCGTGAACTGCGCCATCCAGCTCTTCTCTGGACTCTAAGCAGGGCCTTTTCTGGGTCTTCCAACCCTTCCTCCATTTCCAAATGTGGGCTTTCCTTTGGCCTCCTCTCTCCAGACATGCACGCCTCACACTCTGGCTACTTGACCTGCACTTCTACCTAAGAGGCTCCCAAATGCTCCCTGCTCCAGATTTTCCCCAAGCCTCCTCCTGTATTTCCAAACTTGCAGCTTGCAGTGGTGTCTCTAAGTATTTCTGAGTCAGGTCCACACTTGCTTCTCCTGATTTCCGGCAAAGCGCAACGGCGACCTCGGGGTGCAGACTCGCAGCTTCATCCGCCTTCCTGTACTCCCTCTTCCCCTCCTGACCCAGGCACCGAATTGCTCAGCTCACTGGCTGCCTTCTATCCTCCTCCGGCCACGGCGAGTGCCCTGCATGAGCCTGCCCTGTCACCCCCCGGCTCCACGGCATGCCGCACATCAGAGACACGATTCTCTCCGAAACCCTCAGTGGTTCCCTAGTATCCCACAGGTAAGGACTTCCACATTCTGGCCCCAATCTAACTTTCTGGCCTCAGATATGCACATGCATATTTTATCTATGCAAAGAGAGTACAGGTCTCACACCCGCTCTCATTCCTGGGCTCCTAGCTCCTCTTAAAGGTGCTGTATGAGGTACCTATGCACTTTCCAAACACTAACTGAATATGCGCTTGGAGAACACTTACTTGATAATTTTGTGGCATTGTCGGATAACGTGGACAAAGTGAGAACTACGCAGGTGTGTGGATGCTGCCTTGCCCAGACCTCACTTACCCAGACACTCCCAGATGCTCAAGGTGACCAGCCCTATTGGTGCACAGGCAGGCACAGGCTGCACCCCCACAGCTGGGCCCCACGAGCTGAACTATAATTACGAAGCTGCTGTTTGCTCCTAAATCTGTTTATGCTGGTGCATTTGTTACACATTACTGAAACCAATAAAGTATGACTCCAAAGAGTGAATAATTGTATGAAAACTAAGTTGGATGCCTTTCAAAGACTTAATATAGGGGAATTTTTTTTTCATTTTAATCTTTTTAAAATGGCTATCAAATTAGGTGTGAGCAAAAAATATATACAATGTTTGAGGAAATAATTTTTAACGGTTTCATATCTAACATACCTTGCTTCTCTTGTGTTGCCTATTCTCTTCTAGAAGAATAAAAACTGTGGCAGGCCTGCGATGGCTGTGGTTGAGGAAAGAGGCCACAGCCACAGCCAGCAGAACCATGCTCAGCAGCAGCCTAGCCCCGCGTGGAAGAGGCGTGAACACCCTCGGGAGAGGTGGATGTGCACTAACGGTTCCCAGCTCTGACCTCTTTGATAAACTGAATGCAGTGATTGGTTTTATCTGAACGTCAGACAAAAGGGTGTCTACGTCCAGGAAAGACTCTAAACACTCTGGACGCTGCTGGGGCAGATGGTGACCTTGACCCAGTGATACCACTCTCCAGTGGGCAGTCAACCCAGTCTCCTAATCGTAAAGGACATTCATAGCAACACTACGAAAAAGAAACACTACTGTTCTGACCCAGAAAAGTGAAATTTAAAACATAAAATGCACAGGTTCTAACTAAGAGGCAGACAGACCGGGCACGGTGGCTCACGCCTGTAATCCCAACCCCTTGGAAGGCCAAGGCGGGTGGATCACTTGAGGTCACGAGTTCGAGACCAGCCTGGTCAACATGGTGAAACCCCATCTCTACTAAAAATGCAAAAATTACCCGGATGTGGTGGCGGGCACCTGTAATCCCAGCTACCTAGGAGGCTGAAGCAGGAGAATTGCTTGAACCTGGGAGGTGGAGGTTGCAGTGAGCCAAGATCACACCACCGCACTCTAGCCTGGGCAACTCCTTCTCAAAAAAAAATAACGTAAAATAAAATAAAAGGCAGACAAACAAAGGAGATTTCCTCTGATCTTAAAAACAGAAGTATTTGTTTCACAGCGTGGATAATTGAAGATCTGCATAGAAATCACCTAGGGTCCCTCCCTCCCTCACAACAGACTGGGATAGAGGGAAGGAGGGCAGGAGGTGGGCCCCTTGTCCACGAGAGCCTCCTCCCACCCCATCCCCTTCCTCAGGAGGGCAGCCTGCCCAGTGCAGGCTCCCTTCTCCCCAGGTAAGACCCTGGCGTCTCTACAGGAACACCCACCTCCCTTCCCTGCAATCCACTCCAGCTGCTCACGGCCAGTCAAGGGGGGCGCTCTTGAGGGAGGAGCAAACGGTTTCGAGGACAGCCTGAACTCCAACGTCCCAGGTGTGGCTTGCCAGGAAGCACAGAGGAAGGATGCAGGTCTCGAGAAGGAGGAGGCGCAGGAGGACGATGAGAGAGAAGAGAGAGAGACAAGAGAGGCAGACTGCCCAGCGGGGGGCTGAGCACAGGACCTGGCTGAGGCCTCCTGGGGAGGGGCAGAGGCAAACTGGCTGCTGCTTCTAGGCTGCTCGGGAAGATACAAGCTCGAAGGGGCTGCAAGGCAGGACTCACTGAGGAGCAGTCATGTGGATGCCCCGCCTCTCACATGGCACACACTGACAACATGCAACTCACATGCAACACAACACAACACGCATGTACAATGTGCTTATACAACACTGACAACACACACTGCACACAAACACACACAACCTATACAACACATACCCAATACATGCAACTCACAACACAATGTGCATTTATAACACACTCATACGACACATAACCAATACATGCAACTCACAACACACATGTGCGTACAACACACTCATACACACATACAGCACACGTAAGTTACATACAACACAACACGCATGAACAATGCACTCATACAGCACACACAACACACAACTCACATACAACATGCACATGCAACACACTCATACAACACACAACACTCATACAACACACAACACACGTAACTCACAACACAACATGCACACACAACACTCATACAACATACATACAATACATGCAACTCACAACATACACATACAACACACTCATACAGCTCACGTACAACACATGCAACTCACGTTCAACACAACATGCACGTACAACACACTCGTACAACACAACACTCATACAATGTACACACAATACATGCAACTCACAACACAACATACACATACAATACACTCATACAACACATACAACACATGCAACTCACGCACAACACAGCATGCACGTACAACACACTCATACAACATATAACACATACAACATACACACAACACACGCAACTCAACACAAATACATGTACAATTCACTCACAACACACAACACTCATACAACACACAACACATGCAACACATAAACACATGTACAACACACTGATACAACACACAACACTCATACATCACACACAATACATGCAACTCATATACGACATACACATACACACATACAACACACAACACTCATACAACATACAAAGCATGCAACTCACAAATACACGCACAACACACTCATACAACACACAACACTCAAACGTACAATAAGTGCAACTCAACACAATATGCACATACAACACACATACAACCCATGCAACTCACATACAACACAACACACTCATACAACACATTCATACAACACACACTATACAGATTCTAAGTATGAAATAGAAAACAGCACACGCACAGTTTCTAAATTCGATGAAAACTTTTTTCAAGAAAGTCGTCCAACATTCAAACTGGTACCATGTCCTCATTTTCAGCTGCTGTTCAGATTCAAGCATTTTTATCATCTACTCTATGAATTATAATAATACAGCATAAACCCATTTTTCATTTTACACCCACTTTGCCGTGGGGTACTCCAAAACAGGGGCCAGGAGCCTCAGAGTCGTCCCTCGGAACAAAACACAACCGACACTCAGAGGCCAGGACGGGAACTCGGGGGGTGACACACACTCTCTCATCTGCAGAGCTCTGCTTCAAATACTTTACACGTAACCAGGGCTGGAACGGGTTGGTGAGGGTACAGACATGGCAAACTGAGAAGAAACTGGCAGGTGGAGAAAGATCAGTCAAAATCCAAGGAAAAATGCTGAACATTTTCCACAAATAGTTCACACAACAGATGATACTCAGGCTACTGAAAGTTTATTGAGAGGGGTCTTGCTCCAAAGAAAAAGTTCTCTCCCAAAGTTATCAAAGATTCACAGCAGGCACCTGCCCCCAACACACCATCTTCCGAGGGCCTAGGAGTCAAAAAGAAGGTAAGACAGTAGTAAGGGTACAGGGGGAGGAGAGCGGGAGGGGACCGAGAACTCGGAACCAAGAGATGGGCGGACACTGAATGCCTGACTCCAAGGTTATCACCTCAGAAAACAAGTCTGTTTAAGTCCGTAGTAACAGTGTTAGTACTTTCACTGAACCTGCACTCAACACTGGAGAACCTCCCTGTGTTATGAAGACGATCTGAAAAATAACATTAATTCACAATGTAGAGTGATGATTCAGCCACAGAAAATAAAACTGACATAATCCACTACAAGTCACACTATGTCTTTCTTTAAGACTGGTTTATGATGCAGAAAAGAGGCAGTTTGAGATCTAAAATACTTAAACTGGCAAACACCTTGTTTACCTGAATTCTCACAACCGTGGCATCAGCTAGAGTAAGACAGAGTGGTTTTCAGAGCTTCCAGAACAGCAGAACAGATCAATCATAAATATGCAAAAGTGATCTGAAAACAGAATTAATTAATATTCCACGTTTTGGCTTAAACTAGTCATGTGATTTCCAATAAGTGGGAAACATTCACACCAATTTTTATAAGAAAGTTCAATGTGAACACATAGTACAGAACATTGCCTTTGTTTTAGAATTTATTTATTTAATATGACAATTTCATTTGTATTTAGTTATTCTTGATGTTGAATGCTCATCTTTATTAATGATGAGCTACCCATTTTCTGACTGAGGAAACAGAAAGTTGTCACTACCTAACAGCAATACTCAAAACAGCCTGTATGAAAGGAAAAGGTATATCTGTGTGCACACAGATGCATACACATGCATACACGTACCTATACATGTACACACGCGTGTACATATGTGCATACACATACACGTGTGTGCATGAGCACACATGCATGCACACATATGCACATACATGCATACACACGCATATGCACATACACGTACACTCATATACACACGTACACATGCACACACATACATGCATATACACGTGCACATGGACACGTGGACACGCACATACACACGCATACACACATGCACACACATGCATGCGTACATGCATACGTAAGTACCATCTCAGGTATGTGGATTCAAAATTCTGATGCAAACAAGAATAATTACAAAACAAGGTAGGGTGTCAACAAGTGAGAATTGAGATGAAAGTTCTGATACGTTCCAGAGACAATACGGGAGGTCGTCACATCACATAAATATCTTACCCATTTTAAACATGACAATTCCTGCCAACATCGGCCTGGATTAAGATGATTTCATTGACATAAGGAACAGAAAATATAGTATTTATTCTAATGAGATTCTGGAATCATTACATTATTTTCACAATTATAAGTAATCACTAAATAACTTCCTCCCAAGGGTCTAAAAATAAAAATAAGATAACAAAAGAAGGTCACAGTCCTGACAGCTTTATCATGCAAATCACAACTGTGAAAATTAAGCATGTTTTTGAGACTATGCCCTCCTCAAATATCCTTCATGGAATTTTGTACCAGTAATGGCTGGTAATTAATTGTTATACCAGCTGGAAAGTATATCATTGGGGGTACATGAAGTAAACATGTAAAGAGAAATGAACACACACACTTGAACCCAGGCCTCATTTCACAACTATTTCCTACTTTCGATTTGCTTAGTTTACTTCATGAGGTACCTCGAGGAGAGAAAGCAGAGCTGAGATCTGCCCCGAGGCTGCTTCGGGAAGAGCTGGGTGGGCACCAAGACCCTCAGACCGAGGGCTGAGCTGCGTGGCTATGACCCCATCACTGCAGCTCCCCAAGCGTGTGTCCCTGTGTGTCACGCAAACCCCTGCCACACAGGTGACACACGCCACACGCCTGACACAGGCTCAGCACACAGGGAGCGATCAGTAAGTGGTGACTAGAGAGAAGTGACGGCCTTCAGCGTGGATGGAGGAAACAGGCCACAGACTCACAGAGGAAACACCACAGATCCACAGACGGAGAAAACACCACAGACGCACGGACGGAGGAAACACCACAGACGCATGGAGGGAAGAAAAGTGCCACAGACGCACAGAGGGAGGAAAAGTGCCACAGACGCAGGGACGAAAGAAACGCCACTGACGCACGGATGGAAGAAACGCCACAGACGCATGGACGGAGAAAACGTGCCACAGAGGCACACACGGAGAAAACAGTCCACAGATGCACGAACAGAGGAAACGCCACAGACGCACGGACGGAGGAAACAGGGCAGAGACGCCCATACACCAGTGTGGAACGTCGGACAGGAACGTCCCGGCCATGCACTGTCCACTCCCCCTAGAGACTTCCCACCCCAGAGCACTCAGGATGGCTGTGGAGCGCCTGCCACGCACCCCAGAGGCGAAGCTGGGGAGCCAGAGATGAGCAGGTTCACGTCCATCAAATGCAGCTGCAATCCCTGTAATAACTGCAGGTCACTATTAAACAGAAGGGCACTTCACTTGGAATAAAAGCACTCTGCATAAAAGAACTAAAGATTGGCTGGAGACAGCTTAGAAACCATCACCATTATTCTTGTTAGTGACAGCGAAGCTTCAAGAGTGGTCACTTTTCCTGTAGAAATCCCACAGAGGTGATTCCTGGAACTCATTTAGAATATTTCTTTCCCAGAAACCACACAACCAAGAACTTAATAGTGCCGTCTCTTGACCAGAAAGATTCAGATTTCTGATGAAACTAAACCCTGTCCAGCCTCCTGATTCTAGAAGATGCTATACAGAAAAGCTAACTCAAAGGGGTCTCATTTCTTTTGTCATCCACGACACATAAAAAAATTTTTTAAATATACAAAAAATGTAGGAATTGTACAGTGAATACCCATGTGTCTACCCCCTGGATCACAGACCAGATTTAAATGTAAAGTTCTAAAGGTTCCCAGCTAAGGAAATGTGCAGTGTAAGCCTCTACCTGGTTAGAACCAAGGGGAATGGAATGAGCTTTCCCCAGCCTTGCTGCTCAGCTGGGAGGGGCTGCCACAGCTCAGCCACCCCACCCCAGAGCACCCAGGATGGCTGTGAGTTCCTGCCACCCACCCCAGAGGTGAAGCTGGATCCCCAATCGCGGTGTTAAGAATGAGCCAGCCTTTAGAGGCCATGTGGTCTATACTTGAATAGAAAATGTTCCAGGAAACTAAAGATTCCAATGCGTGCACTGAATTCCTAACCATTTGAAACCCAGGCTCCTCATCTATACACGAAGAACAACGCTCTCTCCTGGGAAAGCATTTCAGAAGGACGAAAAAGGATCCACATGAGAGCAGCTGAAAACTACAAGGCATCATGCAATTATAAGCCTTTTTCTATATCTTTGTTTCAAGGAATGTCAGCATTCTAAATATTGCAGTTCATCCCACATCACCTTTCAGGAGCAAATCATAACGATCAAAACTATCAGCAGAATCACTACCAGCTCAGTCGCCATGTGCTTCTTCTTCCTGCATGACAATTCCTGCAGAACGATGGGACCATCCAAGAATGGCTCCCTGCCATCATGTGCCCATTCTCCTTCCCCAGGGGGCTATTCCTGTACTCACGGGGCATGGGAAACCTGTATAACGCCACCAGAAAGTCCTTGTTTGACTTACACACTTCCCAGAAGGGCTGATTTTATCCAGAATCCTAACTGTGTCAAACACTAAACCTAAGAAATCATCAAGAAACCAAGGAAATGTAAGGCCATGTCCTGCCCCGGGTGCATGGCTACTAGGGGAGAAATAGAAAATGAGACATGAAAGGAAACTTTTAAGATATTCAGACCATCACTGGATGATTCCAGGAACCCATTACAGATCATTGCTGTTCCTAATAACAGGAAAGAAATTCTAAAATCCCAACAGGCATGGTGAGTCCCTCACTTGCATGAAGTCAAAATAATAATCCATCACTCTCTTCAAAAGGACAAAAGAAAAACTCTACTTCCTCTTCATATTAATTTGTGTACAAGCGACTTAAGTGAGAAAATCTTAATGTCTGGACTGTGATATCAATAGCAAAATAATCCCAAGATTCCCAATTAAAAGATAGAGACGGCCTGAATGAATTTAAAACAAGAAAAACCGACTATATGCTGCCTACAAAAAACTCAGTTCAGCTGCAAAGACACACATAGACTAAATGTGAAGGGATGGAAAAACACATTCCACATTAATGGAAATCAAAAGTAAGCAAGAGTAGCCATATTTATTTCAGATCAATCACAATTTAAGTCAAAAACTGTAAAAAGGAGACAAAAAGGTAATTATATAATAAAGAGATCAAAATAGCAAAAGGATATAACAATTACGAGTATATGTGCACCCAACAACAAAGCACTCAGATATATAAAGCAAATATTAGTAGATCTAAATAGAGAGAGAGGTCGGGCGCGGTGCCTCACGCCCATAATCCCAGCATTTTGGGAGGGATGTGGAGGCAGGTGGATCACCTGAGGTCAGGAGTTTAAGACCAGCCTGGCCAATATGGTGAAACCCTGTCTCTACTAATACAAAAAATTAGCCCAGCATGGTGGCACATGCCTGTAATCCCAGCTACTTGGGAGGCTGAGGCAGGAGAATCACTTGAACTCAGGAGGTGGAGGTTGCAATGAGTTGAGATTGCACCTCTGCCCTCCAGCCTAGGCAACAAGAGCAAAACTCTGTCTCAAATAAATTTATATATACATATATATGTATAGAGAGAGACAGGGAGACACCAACACAACAATAGTAGGAGCTTCAAAATCCCACTGTCAGTACTGGAGGTCATCTAGACAAAAAATAACAACAAAACATCAAATTTAAAGTCCAGTGTAGACCAAATGGACCTAACAGACATTTACAGAACATTTCATCCAACAGATACAAAACGCACATTCTTCTCAGCACATGGAACATTCTCTAGAATCCACCACATGCTAGGCTACAAAAGAATTCTCAATACATTTTTTTCTAAAATTGAAATAGCATCTAGGATATTCTCAGACTCTAACAGAATAAAGCTATAAATCAACAACAAGGAACAGACACTTCTCAAAAGAAGACATTTATGCAGCCAATAGAGACATGAAAAAATGCTCATAATATAGAATGAGACCACCACTTCTCCTGTTGTCTTTCCCAGCTTTTCCCCGTCTCCCCTTTTCCCTAGTTTATAAGACAGGAGAAGGGGGAGAAAACAAAAAGTTAGAAAGAAACAGAAGTAAGATAAATAGCTAGACGACCTTGGCACCACCACCTGGCCCTGGTGGTTAAAATAATAATAATAATATTAACCCCTGACCAAAACTACTAGTGTTATCTGTAAATTCCAGACATTGTTTGAGAAAGCAGTGTAAAACGTTTTGTTCTGTTAGCTGATACATGTAGCCTCCCATCATGTTTTGTCTGAGGCTAGTCCTGCAACAATAATCACTCGCCATCAGAGAAATGCAAATCAAAACCACAATGAGATACCATCTCACACCAGTTAGAATGGTGATCATTAAAAAGTCAGGAAACAACAGGTGCTGGAGAGGATGTGGAGAAATAGGAACACTTTTACACTGTTGGTGGGACGGTAAACTAGTTCAACCATTGTGGAAGACAGTGTGGTCATTCCTCAAGGATCTAGTACTAGAAATACCATTTGACCCAGCCATCCCAATACTGGGTATGTACCCAAAGGATTATAAATCATGCTGCTATAAAGACACATGCACACGTATGTTTATTGCGGCACTATTCACAACAGCAAAGACTTGGAACTAACCCAAATGTCCATCAATGACAGACTGGATTAAGAAAATGTGGCACATATACACCATGGTATACTATGCAGCCATAAAAAAGGATGAGTTCATGTCCTTTGTAGGGACATGGATGGAGCTGGAAACCATCATTCTCAGCAAACTATCGCAAGGACAGAAAACTAAACACCGCATGTTCTCACTCATAGGTGGGAAATGAACAGTGAGATCACTTGGACACAGGAAAGGAAACATCACACACTGGGGCCTGTTGTGGGGAGGGGGGAGGAGGGAGGGGGGAGGGATAGCATTAGGAGATATACCTAATGTAAATGATGAGTTAATGCGTGCAGCATACCAACTTGGCACGTGAATACATAGGTAATAAACCCGCACATTGTGAACATGTACCCTAGAACACAAAGTTTAATTTAAAAAAAAATCAACAACAAGGAGAACTTTCAAAACTGTATAAATACATAGAAATTAAACAATATGCCCTTGAATAGCCGATGGGTCAATGAAGAAATTAAGAAGGAAATTTAAAAATTTCTTGAAATAAATGAAAACAGAAACACAACATATCAAAGTTTATGGTATACAGCAAAAGCAGTATTAAGAGGAAAGTTTATAACAATAAACTCCTACATTTAAAAAACAGATTTAAAATAAACAACCTAACAACGAACTGCAATGAGCTAGAAGAGCAAGAACAAATCAAATCCAAAAGTGGTAGAAGAAAAGAAATAACAAAGATCAAAGAGGAACTAAATAAACTTGAAACTAACAAATATAAAAATGAAGAAAAAAATGTTGGTTTTTTGAAAAGATAAATAAAATAGACAAACCATTAGCTACACTAAGCAAACAAAAAGAAATCCGAAAGAAATAAAATTAGAAACAGAAAAGGAGAATGACAGTTGATACCACAGAAATACAAGGGATCATTACAGACTATTTTGAACAGCTATATGTCAACAGATTGGAAAACCTAGAAGAAATGGATAAATTCCCGGACACGTACAACCTACCAAGATGGAACCAAGAAGAAACGGAAATCCTAAAACAGACCAATAATGAGTAACATGTATGACTAAGTAATAATAAAAAGTCTCCCAACAAAGAAAAGCCCAGAACTAGGTGACTTCGCAGCTGAATTCTACAGATTTTTGTTTCAATTCTTCTCAAACTATTCCAAAAGTATTGAAGAGGAGGGAATCCTGCCAAGTTCATTCTTCAAGACCAGCATTACCCTGATACCAAAATAAGACAAGGACACAATAAAAAGAGAAAACTGTAGGTCAATATCCCTGATGAACACAGATGCAAAAATCCTCAACAAAATACTAACAAACTGAATCCAACAGCAAATCTAAAAGATTATACACCATGATCAAGTGGGATTCATCCCACGATGCAAGGATTGCTCATCAAACACAAATCAATAATCATGCTACATCACATCAACAGAATTAAGGACAAAAACCATAATATCATTTCGATAGATACAGAAAAAGCATTTGATAAAATTCAACGCTGCTTCATGATAGAAAGTCTCAACAAAAGAGGCACTGAAGGAAAAATACCTCAACACAATAAAGGCCATATGTGACAAACCCACAGCTAACATAATGGGGAATGGGGAAACACTAAGAGCTTTTTCTCTGAGATCTGTAACAAGACAAGGACGCCCACTTGTGCCACTCCTATTCAACACAGCACTGAACGTCCTAGTCAAGAGCAGTCAGGCAAGAGAAAGAAATCAAGGGCACCCAAAGTGGAAAGGAGGCACTCTAATTGTCTGTTTTCAGACAATGTGCTCTTATATATTTAAAAAAAAAAAAAGACTCCAGCAAAAATCTCTTTGAACTGATAAACAAATTCAGTAAAGTTACAGAATACAAAATCAACATATAAAAATCAGTAGCATTTCTATAGACCAACAATGAGCCAGTGAAAAAAGAAATCAAGAAAGCAATCCCATTTAACTACAAAAATATAAAATAAAAATAAAAATACCTCAGAAGAAATCTAACCAAGAAGGTTAAAGATCTCTATGAGGAAAATGATATTCTACCCTCTGAAGGTAGAACAGTGGCTTCTAGAGACAGGAAAGGGCGGCGGGAAGGCAGAAAGGGAGAGGTTGTCTAATGGATACAAAATTACATCTAGATAGTAAAAATAAGGGTTAGTGTGCTATAGCCTTGTAGGGTGACTATAGTTTACAATTTATTGTATATTTTCAAGCAGCTAGAAGAGAGGATTTTAAATATTCCCAGCATTAAGAAATGACAAATGTTTGAGATGATGGACATGCTAATTACCCTGAGTTGCTAATTACACACGAAAAACATGTATTGAAATATCATACTGTATCCCATGGATATGTACTATAATGTGTCCATTAAAAATAATAATTGTTAAAAACCCAAGGGTCATTTCTCATGTGTCCTATGTCAGTGTTGTGGTCCATTGGTGGACACCTAGCCATTTGCAAGTAAGACTATAGTCACTTGAGCTGAAAGCAAATGAATCGTCACAAAAATTACCACTGGCACCAAGTCTTCTTTCCAGAATTTCCTGCCCACAGCACTGCCACAGTCACTGTGGGCAGGAAAGACACACTAGCACCCAAGTTTCAACCCCAGTACAGTTGATGCTTTTATTTCTC
This sequence comes from Macaca nemestrina, assembly GCF_043159975.1. Classification (NCBI taxonomy): domain Eukaryota; kingdom Metazoa; phylum Chordata; class Mammalia; order Primates; family Cercopithecidae; genus Macaca; species Macaca nemestrina. The sequence goes on along the minus strand of NC_092129.1, from coordinate 660,289 downwards.
TGGTTTGGAATAGGTGTGTGTTCATAATTTACGTTTACTCCAACTGTCCCCTTGCTTAAATAGCTTCTTAAGGATAACTTCCTCTTACTAAATCCCAACAGCTTCTGAGCATCCATTATATTCTCCAAAGTAAATAAAAAGAGAAAACGTGTTGAAAGCCTGATAATGTTCACTTAAGAATCCAGCATGATGTACAGCTTGAAATGGCTACTCCACCTTGTTCCTTTACATGACTTTTAAAGTAGCCCCAGTTATTATACATAATTGAAGTCATAATTTCTGCAATACCATTAGGTCCACGAACGGTGGGGCCAGGGGACTTCAAAGTCTGTCTCCGATTTTTTTTTTTTAAAAAAAAGGAAAGCTCATGAGAGTAGGTAATGAAAATAAATATTCACACAACTCGGAACAGGGGATGGTGAAACATAAAACTCCAGCCTGGCACAGGTGTCCAGCCAGTGAGGGTGGGGACACAGACTCATACGGTCCCCACAATCCCTCAAAAATGCCACAGACAGGTGGGTGGCCTGAGACAGAGCCAGGCTCCAAATTCCGGGAGCTGTCTGGCTCATGTGCACCTCATGTGGTCCACAGTGCACGAGGATGCCCAACGTCACCAGTCCCGGTGCAGAACACAAGAATGCCCCATGGCATGAGCCCCCACTGCACAGCATAGCCCGAAGGTGCCAGCTCAGACTCCTACACACGCTGGTCACCAAGGCACTGCCCTCCAGGAAGGAGGACCCCAGAGGTCGTGGCAGGGTGAGGTTCTGCTCTTCATCATCCGCGAGCAGAGGGGAAAGTCCCAGCAGACATTTGGGGAGCCTCTACACGTGGTTCTGGGACTCTGAGTGGAGGTTCAAAGATGTCCCCAGGTACGCCAGACTCAAACCTAAAAAAGACCCATTCTTCCAGATATGCCCAGACTGGAACCTATATAGGCCATCCTTCCTAGCTTTTCTCTGGAAAAGCAGGCTTAAAAGAGTATCGACTAAAAGGGGCCACCAGGAAGACAGAAGTCCTATCTTTAAAAAAAGATTTTTTTTTTTTTTTTTAAAAAGAGGCACTGAGGCTCTGACCCATCTGAGCACAGAGTACATGCTCGGCAGCCTCTGTCAGAGCAGAGCAAGTACACACATGCTCTCCATGCCCTGTGCTCCCAGCACCCGTGCTCCCCGCACCCATGCTTCACACGCCCGTGCTCCCCACACCCGTTCTCCCCGCACTGTGCTCCCTGCGCCCATGCTCCCTACACCTATCTGTGCTCCCCATGCCTATGCTCCCTGCAGCCGTGCTCCCCGCACTGTGCTCCCTGCGCCCATGTCTGCTCCTCGAGCTCTCTTCCACTGGTTTCCTCTGTACATCCCTCTTGATAGTCACTGTCACCTCGAATCACCTGGCTAAATGGAGGTAAAGAAAAAGTCTAGAGTAGCACATTGGAGGACAGAGTGGAAGTGGCTATTTACCAAGCAGGGCTATGAGATGAGCGCATCTGATCCCCATTAATCCTGACGGTCAGTTGATTAGCCCTGTTCAACAGCTGGGGACACTGAGGTGTGGAAGGACGGGCTTGCTTACCCCAGACGATGCTGACAGTGTGGGCCCAGCCCAGTCCCACAGCCACCAGGAGGAGCCTCCTCACTGGGCAGGCGCGGAGGTGCAGCCCAGAGAACGCTTGGGACCCCGGCACAGACTCCTCAGGAAGGAAACAGAAAGGCCCACAGAGACTCAAGCAGCACAGAAGAAGGTCACCCACAAGTTAAAAATAGATGTTTGTGCTTTACCGTCCCAGAGTGCTAAAAATCCAACCCACTCACACGCACAGCCTGACGTGAGCCTGGCCTCCTGCAGCACTGGGCTAAGCGAGAGACGTACCTGCCTCTCTCCCGACAATAGCAGACTTGGCAGCTATTCTTCAATGTACTTGACACGCTTCCGTGAGGGATTAAGCGACACTCTGTCGACACTGGCTAAGTTTAATCCTGACACAGCCAACCATCTAGATCTGCAGTGAACAAACAACTTACTTTGGATGATTCTGCCACTAACAAAGACCCTGAATCTCCCACCAAAGCTTAGTGACACGACTTACCTTTCTGTTTTCATTTCAGGTACACTGGCCCACATGATCTAATTTACCTGCTGATAATGCCTTGGAAAGACCACCAGGGGGCCCCACACCATTTTCAGCTTTAGAGGGATGTGAATTTCCCTTTGATGAGAAAGGTGATGGGGAAATAAAACGAGGATCCAAAACAGATGCCTGTGTGTTTCCTGGGAGTGATAAAGTCAGGAACTGCCTCTGTGTGTCAGGCGAGGGAGTAACAGAGACAATGGCACCAACTCCTGAGACAGAGGACCTGATGCATGGTGCAGCCACTGCCTGTGGCCAAGGAAATTCCAGGGAATGTAGACCCCAGTTGTATGGTACAGCCACCATGTGCGACCACAGAAATTCCAGGAATGCAGACCCTCAGTCACATGGTACAGCCACTATCTGCAGCCACAGAAATTCCAGAGAACGCAGACCCTCAGACACATGGTACAGCCACTATCTATGGCCATGGAAATTCCAAGGAATGCAGACCCTCAGTCACATGGTACAGCCACCATATATGGCCACGGAAATTCCGAGGAATGCATACCCCAGTCGCATGGTGCAGCCACAGCCGGCAGCCACAGAAATTCTGGAGAACGCAGACCCCAGTCGCATGGTACAGCCACTACCTATGGCCATGGAAATTCCAGAGAACAGAGACCCTCATTCCCATGGTACAGCCACCACCTATGGCCACGGAAATTCAGGGGAACGCAGACCCTCAGTCACATGGTACAGCTACCACCTGTGGTCACAGAAATCCTGGGGAACACAGACTCCAGTCGCATGGTGCAGCTACCACCTGTGGTCACAGAAATCCTGGGGAACACAGACTCCAGTCGCATGGTGCAGCCACCACCTGCAGTCACGGAAATTCCAGGGAATGCAGACCCCAGTCACATGGTACAGCCACCATCTATGGCCACGGAAATTCCAGGGAACATAGACACCAGTCGCATGGTGCGGCCACCACCTGTGGCCATGGAAATTCTGGGGAAGGCAGGCCTCCGTCTCTAAAGTATGAACTTCACTGCAGTGAATGTGGAAGAGTTTCTCTCTGTGCAGAGCTCAGTATCCAGAAGGGGAGATGGCCCCAGGAATGCCTTCCTCCTCTTCAGAGCTCAGGGCCTAGGGCTGACACCCTTGGGAGGGGTCCTTGTTCAGCAATTGTGCCTGTGGAGGGTCCCCCAACACTCACCGTGCACCTCCTAGGAGCAGAGGCTACAACAGGGAGCCAGAGACCAAGCTCTGCTCAGACAACAGTGAGCTGATGGCCTTCCACTCTAAGTTCAACAGGGACCCAGGGACCAAGCTCTGCTCAGACAACAGTGAGTTGATGGCCTTCCACTCTAAGTTCAACAGGGACCCAGGGACCAAGCTCTGCTCAGACAATAGTGAGCAGATGGCCTTCCACTCTAAGTTCAACAGGGACCCAGGGACAAAGTTCTGCTGAGACAACAGTGAACTGATGGCCTTCCACTCTAAGTTCCAACTGCATGGAATGTGTATTCCATGAATGCTTGTTAAATGAATGATTCATATAAGGTCATCTGTGCTGACCTTTGCTGGTCTGCTGACTGTGAGCTTCAGAGCATAGGCCTCATTCCTGGAGCAGCCAGCTCTTCCCAGAGCGACGGCCACTGCAGGGCAAAGCCCAGAGCTTGTCCTGCAGCAACACACTCAGGACCCTGCGCTGGGCACGCTGGGGGCCTCTCCAGCAGAAGATCCCCAGCCCTGACCTTGCAATACCAGTGAACCCCAGGGGAGTCCCAAGTGCTCAAAATCATGTAAATGTCCATTGTGATTTAACATATCAATTTTAGAAGAAAGGGCATATTGCCACCTCCCTCCTCAAACTAGGGACTATAAATCGATCCATCACCCTAACTGAGACTCTGCCTTAAATTCTGCTAAAACTACCATCCAAACACTCAAATTTACATTAGCGTTAAGGGAAAAAAAAAAACTAAAACAAACACCTGTAAGAAACGGTCAAGTAACCTGTGATACATCAACCCAAAGATTAAACATGAAAACAATGAAGTAGCAAGATATTAAAAGAATATAAACTCTATGTACATCATGGCCCAAGGTTCTAAAATTACACAGAGACAAAGACTGGAATGGAAGGGGGATATGTTTACAGATACATTTTTTATTTTTTAATTTTTAATATTACTTCTCTAATGTATGATTTGACTAACCAGATAATTCAGCAAAAAATAAAAAAATTAATTATGCCTATAGATAAATATGTAAAGAATCCTTTTCTTTGATGCCAATGGAATTAGTTTGGGTCTGACCCACAGTCTTCAATCTTTTAATTAAGACACAAAAATCATCTTTCAAGCTGTTAGGAAAAAAAGAAGAAAAAGATTGAAAACCAGGAGCCCAGAAGAAAAGGACTCGCTATGTATCACAGCGTCTCTCCACGCCTCTCCACCCCGGACAGTGCTCCCTCTTTCCCCATTTTCATACCTACTGCACAAAACACTTAGTAAAGAACTATCTCAATTCATGAGTCACACAGCACAAAGGGCCAGTGTCGCTGCCAAACATACCCTGCAGCCCCAAAACGAAGAGGCAACTGGTTCCTTCCTTCCTCAGTGAAGGAAGAATGAGAGGCTGCTGGTTGTCATTTTAAATCTCACACCTCAATGTCTTAGCACTTTCCTGCTTTGTTGGTTTCCAGGGCTTATTAAAATTAACCCCCCCCCCCCCGCGGATATTGAAGAAAGAAAGCAGGACGGTTGTGCAGGCTTCCAAGAGGCAGAGCCCTGCTTCCGCGGCCACCTCTGTCTTTCTACCCACAGCAGCCGGGTTTACCAATTAGTCTCCCTTAAAGAGCAGTTTATGCTCATCGTGAACAAATGGATGCAATTGCTTCTTTTGAGATGCAGCAAGTTTTGGGCCCTCAGCAAAAAGAAGAAAGAAGAAAGAAAGAAAGAAAGAAAGAAAGAAAGAAAGAAAGAAAGAAAGAAAGAAAGAAAGAAAGAAAGAAAGAAAGAAAGAAAGAAAGAAAGAAAGAAAGAAAGAAAGAAAGAAAGAAAGAAAGAAAGAAGAAAGAGAGAAGAAAGAGAGAGAGAGAAAGAAAGAGAGAGAGAAAGAAAGAGAGAGAGAAAGAAAGAGAAAGAAAGAAAGAAAGAAAAAAGAAAAGAAAAGAAAGAAAGAAAGAAAGAAAGAAAGAAAGAAAGAAAGAAAGAAAGAAGAAGAAAGAAAGAAAGAAAGAAAGAGAAAGAAAGAAAGAAAGAAAGAAAAAACAGGGCACTGGCACAACAGTCATAACCTCTGCTTTGCACACACAGAAGGAAAGTTAAAGCCCTGGAGGCGGAGGCGTTCGGAAAGGGAAGGTGGAAGTAGGAAGGACGCCCACGGGATAGAGTGGTCAGAAACAGACCACCTCACCAAAGGGCGCCTTAGACGTTCCAGAGGACAAAATGCCCCTCTTTCCAGGGTAAACACCCATTTGCCAAACTCAGCCAGTGACGGCAAGCAGGAGTTTGCTTTTTTTTTAAGGCGTCTGAGTAACGATGACAAGAGCAAGAAATGAGCTTAATAATGGGACTGACAGGGCCCTGGGCTGGTGACTCTGCTGATGTGCACAGCATCAAAACCCAGGTTCCTCAGTGCGCTCCCTCTGCAGTTCAGGACAGCACTACAACTCACCCCATCAATCACTGCTTAAAAAATCAGTTCTAAAAAAAGACGACCCATTTGAAAGCAGCCGGAGGAGGAAGACAGAGAGTGTCTCACAGAATCCAACCGCTTGTAGCCTCGGAACCATAACAAGAATATGAAACTAGCGGGTCCAGTGTGAGGCAGAACAGAGACGCCGTCACGGCTCTCAGGAGGCTGAGCAGGAAGCGCATGGCTCAGGCCCTGCAACGCCCTAAGGGCGCCTGGAGCAGCCCACAGGCCTGTGTCCTTCGTGTGGGTTCACCTTCCTAGTTTCCTGGGTAAATTCAATGTACAGCATTTATTCGCCAAGAAAAGAACATTCAAATCAAACTACTGTCATAACTCTGAAGGGCTCTTAACACTCCAGTCCACACGTTCAAAAGCCCACAAATATCAGTGCTGCCACTGTGTAGGTAACAATGTTTTGGATGCATCATGCACGTAACCAGTAACGATGTTTTCATGTTTTCCGTAGCCATCTCATTCAGGATACTAAAATGATCTGTGACGACTTGATACTTAGTTATCTGTGATTTTCAGATAGATTTAACAAGGCTACCTGGCCAAGAAGGCCTCACCCTCCTGAACCTGGGCACCGGTGCCCCTACGTGCACCCGGGGCCTGGGGAGCGCAGTCTCCACCACCTCTCGCTCTTCAATGTTAAATGTCCTCCCGGAGCGCCTGCGTCGTGGGCCCAGGCTCGGCCCCTCCTGGAGAGCCCTTTCCACATTACAGGACAGGGGAAGCCCAGAGCCCGCGCTGCGGCGCCGCTGACGTCCGGGAGTCCCCGCTTCCTGGTCCTTCCCGTCCGCGGAGGCTGGCGGGGAGGGCCTGGGACCCATTTTAGTTTTCGGTTTTGTCACGAGCCGGAAGGCGACAGCACATGCGAGCGCAGGAAACCCTTTTTTAAAATCTTCCAACGGAAACGCGAGGGGCTGCCGGACTGCCTCGGAGACGCTAGGCGGGAACCCAGAGCACCCCTGCCGTTTCCCGCATTGCAGCAGCCGGGACCCCGCCCACGCCGCGGAGGGCCCGAGGCGACAGGAGGCCCGCCGGATCCCGGCCGTTTCTTCCTCGACAAGCTGGGGGGTGGCGTGGGGCGGAGTTGGGGGGCGGGGGCAACTTAAGAAGTGATCGCGCTGTACCCAGGATTCGGAGGGGAAGCCCGGCCCCATCCTACAGCTCAGAGGCAGAACGACCCCGGAAGGTGCTCCAGGCGACCCCCTCTACCAGGCTCAATTTAAAACATAAACCGGAGAGGGTGGAAAGCTCACTATTTTCCGAATGGAGGTTCCTATCGCCATGTTCCTTCCTCCTCCGCCCCACCCGGCAAGGACCCCGGGGCTGCCTTGCCGGCTCCCGCCGCCCCGCAGGTATCCCTGCCGCTCCCGGGCACGGGCTTCTCCCCAGTTCTTCCCATCGCTTCCCCACCTTTCCCCGGGTCCTCCCATCGCTTCCCCCTCTTCTGCCCGGTTCCCCCATCCCCTTTGCCCTGGTCTCCCCTTCTCCCTCTTCTCCCCTTCTCCGTCCGTCCCTCCCTCGCCGCCCGGAGGGGGGCGCGCACCTTGAGCATGTCCCCCGCTGGTCAGCACGCCGATGGCCTTGCCGGCCCCGGAGAGGTGCTCCAGGAACTTCCGCAAGGAGCCCTTGGGGGCCCGGGAGTCGTCCGCGTCCAAGGCGAGGAGGCCGAGGGCAGCCGCTAGTCCGGGTGCGCAGCAGGCAATGGATACTCTGCCGGCGCGCGCCCGACTCGGAAAAGCTGCCCCGCCCGCGCCCCCGCCCGGCCCTAGCGTCAAAGGGTCTTGACGGGCGGGGCCCAAGCGCACAAGAGGGGCTGCGGGGGTGGGGCGCGGCTAGGGGCAGGGGCAGGGGCAGGGAAAGGGGCAGAGAAAGGGGCAGGGGCTGGCCGGGGCCGGGTGTGGGCAGGAGGACTTACGCAGGGGTCGTCGTAGGTGGCTGCCGCGCTAGCGGTGGGTGAGGTCGCGGAGGCGGGGGTAGCACCACAAGTGGGCGGAGTCCCTGGGGGTGGGGCCGCGTTGCCGGTGCGCTAGCCTCGCGGGTGGGTTGGAGGACTCTGGTTGGGGCCTTTAGAGATGCCCGGAGCGCCACAGGTGGGGGCAGGGGCAGCGACCGGGGGAGGGGAGACCGCAGGGGGGCGGGGTCACATCGTTCGCTGGGCGGGCCAAGGCAGGGCGGAATAGAACGCCAGGAGCATCTCCCGGGGCGGGGGGCGGGGGGGGGCAAGGGAGACCGTGAGTGGGCGCGAACGCCGGGGCCGGTGGAAACCCCGCACTTGCGGGGAGCGCCGATGGCGGGGCGGGGTGGAATTGGGGCGTGGAGACCTCACCTGGACGCGGAGGCTCGCGGCAGGCCCGGTAGATCCGGCTGTTGTCAGCGCCGAGCCCGGCCGCGCGCACAGCTTCTTGTTGGCGGCAGGATTCCTCCTGGGGCTGCGCTAGGAGCCTCTGCGCGCGGCTTCCTCGATCCCCGCCCCCACGTTTTCTCTGCAGCCTGAGGTCGGGAAGGACGCACGGAGAGTGGATCCTCCAGGTGGTGGGAAAAGCTGAGCGCGGCGAGCTTAGCTATGACGAAGCTGCGATTTCCCGGGTCCACGGGGTCTGTGGCGCTCCCGGGCCCCCAGCTCGTCCCGTGGGGAGAAGAATCCTTGGGGTGGGGGAGAGTATCGGGGCGCTACACTCAGAGACGCATGGGCGCGCGAAAGTCAGAGTGGGATAGGAGGAAGCGCAACGGGACTGAGCTGGCGGGGAGGCGGGACGACCCTTCCTCCCTACGGACAGGCGCGCTGCTGTACGCTGTGCCGACCTCGGCTGACTTCACCGGCCAACTCCACGTGCTGAAATACGCACATCCAAAGCGCTGTGCCAGTTGCCCATCCACAGCTTAACAGCCTGGTGCCAGTTACCTGCGATGGGACAGGGAGCAGCCCCTACAAAAGCACGGGCTTATGGGATCCCGGTTCCTTCAGTGCTCACCCCACGAAGAAGGGCTCCCAAACGGCCCCACTCGAGGGCTTTCCGGAGGATGGTCCTGCGCAGTGGGTGTTTGTTGAACAGATAGGAAACAACAAAAGAGACTAAGAAGAGGTTTGTTCTATGAACCCGGGAAAGTGAAGCAATCGCAAAGGAGAGTCTCACCAAAGGGCAATCCTGGGGAAAAGATGGAGAGGCATGGATTTTTCTTGGATGTGTGCCTCATCCTGGGGCTCATCCCGCTGAGCATCAAATATTCATTGCAAAAGAGGAAAAAAATATATATGCTGCAGACAATGCTGGATGGTCTAATCTCTCCCTTGGCCAGAATTAACGGCGAAATTCCTAACCCCTCGTGGTCCTCAGAATCACCTGTCCTATGCACACCCCCATTAAACCACTGAAGTCCAGTTTCTGGGAGCTCAGCCAGGAAATGTGTATTTTTAAACAAACCACCTAGGTTATCCTGATGAATGCAAAGTCAGAGAGCGCTGCTCTCAGGCAGTGAACCTGAGCATTATTCTATTAATTAAAAGGGAGAGGCGAATCCTGGCTGTCTTAATTAAGGTGACAGTTGAGTGGCCTTTGCCTTCTGGCGGGCAGAAGAGCAGACCGAGGCTCTAAGCACCTGCACCCACAGTTGGGCTCAGGATCTGTGCTGGAGAATAGAAGGGCTAATTTAATTATTCATGCCTTTTTAGAGCATGTTACATGTGGAGAAGGTGGGCCACACTGAATTTTATTTTAGCCAAATACCCGTTATCTCCTTATACAATTGATATTTTTATATTGAACATTAGGGGATTGGTCATTTGTCATCAAATTGTCTGTAATACAGAAAATGATAGATACAACCTAACAGTTCAAACATGATGAGTTAAATAAATGATGGTAAAAATATGCGCTGCAATAATATTTAGTTGCTGTTACCGCTACAAAGATATGTGTCTACTGACATGGAAATATGTTCAGGACATACAAATAAGTGAAAAGGCAGGCCTAGACGCAGTGCGAGCCTGTGTGTGAGTGCGTGCGTGTGTGTGTGTGTGTGTGTGTGTGTGTGTGTCTGCATACATATGTAAATGTTTCTGAGCATTTTATTTCCTTTCTTTTGCTTAGTATAGGCAATGCCATTTTTCTCTGCGATGAACAGGTATTGTTTAGGGAATAGAAATAGCTAATGAAAAACAATAAAATTTAGAGTGTCAAGACCCCCAAGGTTACGGATTATGTTCAAAAGTTTGTCTGTGTATAAGGGCTGGGGTCAGGGTGGTCACTGACGGTCCTCACACATCTGTTCTTATGAGTTTGGCCCATTGCTCAGTCAGTCAGGGAATTAACATATATTAATATATACCTGTAGCAAAGATGGAAAAGAATAGCTATGGCTTTTTTTTTTTTTTTGAAAGTCATGTATTTCAATGTTGCTACAACTAGAGGTTTTTGTTTGTTTTTTTTTTTTAACTTTGGCCTTAGCAATGAATCTTCTAATTTAAGAGGAAGATATTACATGCCGTGCTGACCGTACAGCTTCCACCCAGTAGGACCTGAGGTGTGTGCTTGTTCTTTATTGTCCCTTGACAGATTACTCCAAAGGCCCACACCAGCACACACTTATACCCCAGGAATGATTACTCCTTGGGCCAGGAGTTCAGGCAGGCTTCACTGGGCCCTCTGCCCCAGGGGCTCTCCAGGGCTGCAGCAGGTGTCTGCCTAGGGCTGCTGTGTCTTCTGAAGGCTCAGGCTCATCAGGGGAGGAGCTGCTTCCATGCTCACTTCTGTGTTGCTGGCAGGATTCTGTTGCTTGCAGGCTGTTGGACTGAAGGCCCCAATCTCTCTGTGGCATCAGCTTCAGGTTGCCCTCTGCCCTGGGCGGGTGACTGGCTTTGCCAGAACTAGCACCTACCAAGAGCCAGGGGGAGAGTTCCAGTGGACAGAACCTCAGCTCCTCCCAATCCAATCTCAGGAGAGACCGCCATCTCTTTTGCCTGGTTCTATTCATCAGAAGTGAGCCGCTGAGTCCAGCCCTCTTCTAGGGTCTGGCTGTGAACACTAGAGACAGCGGCCAATGGGAGTCACTTGGGAGGGTGGTGCTGCCTGGGACCTGCCTAGGACAAGGTGAAGGAGAACATGCATAGGGACAGCTGCCCTTCCCACTTCCCCTCAGTGGTGAGCGCAGGAGTTCCCGATGTGCCCTAAAGGAGTTCTGGCATCCCAGGAGGGAAGCAGCTACCAGCCATGAGGACACCATGACCCAGTGCCCCAGCATGTGGGGCTGCACATCCCAGGGCTACCTGAGCTGCAGCCTCTTCCCCTTCTCTGCTGTCTCGGCCTGTGCATGGAGTGGGCATCTCAAATCTGCAGGGGCCAAACTGAGCTCAGGCCTCTGCACCCCCCACACAACCCCCCATCGCTCAATCTTCCTTACCTCAGCTCCTGGTGACTCCATCCTCCCAGGGGCTCAGGCTGAAGCCTTGCAGTGCTCTTCCACCCTGGCATCTAAGTCCCTCAGGAAAGTCCCCATTGGCTCTTCATTGCATCTGGAGCCACTAGGGCCAGGCCACGACCTTTGACCTGGACCGGAACAGGCTCCCTCCTCATCCCCTGCTCTGCCCCAACCTCCACCCCACCTCCATGTCTCGGGTGTCCTCAGCTTCAAAGTCAGGGTGCACCTATCAGGATGTAATTCAGGCATCTTCTCTGCTGACTCGGAGTCACAGACCCCACACAAGCCACACTGGCCTGTCCTCTGGTCCCTTCAGATCCTGGTGCTGCCCAGAGGCCCATGCAGGCACCCGACAACCTCAGGCCTAGCCTGCTCTTTCCTCAACCCAGGCCCTCCTCTCCCTACCGACTCTGCCCACTTTCCACAGGTCTGTCCTGCAAGGTCTCCTGCACGGTGAGGCCTCCCCAGATCACCCTCTTAGAAATTTTGGGCTCCATGCACACTCCTGTTCCCTCCCTGCTGCTCTTAAAACATCCTCGTCAGTGTCACATATGGGGCATTTCACCTATCTGCTGGGCTTCTCGAAAGGTCCCCTGGCTGAACTGTGAATGCCGTGGATTCAGAGATCTTTCACTATTCCCTGCTGCAGTCCCAGGGCAACAGCAGAGCCCAGGACAGAGTGAACCTGTCATGGGTGCTGCTGAATGAATGAATGAAGGAGGGAGTGAGTGAGTGAGTGAAGGAGTAAATGAGTGAGTAAATGAGTGAATGGGTGAGTGAGTGAGTCAGTCAGTGAATGAGTGAGTGAGTGGATGAGGGAAGGAGAAATGAGTGAGTGAGTGGGTAAATGACTGAATGAGTGACCGTGAGTGAGTGAATGAATTGCCAAGGGAGTCAATGAGTGAATGAGTGAGTGAGTGAATGGGTGAGTGAATAAGTGAGTAAGTGAATGAATGAGCGTCTTAGTGAATGAGTGAGTGAATAAGCAAGTGAATAAGTGAGTGAATGAGTGAGTGACCGAGGGAATAAATGAGTGATGAGTGAGTGAGTGAGTGAATGAATGAGTGAGTGAGTGAATGAATGAGTGACTTAGTGAATGGGTGAGTGGGTGAATGAGTGAGTGAACAGATGAGTGGGTGAGTGAGTGAATGGGTGAGGGAAAGAGTGAGTGAATGAGTCAGTGAGCGAACAAGTGAATGAGGGAGTGAAGAATTGAGTGAGTGAATGAACAAGTGAGTGAGTGAATGAGTCAATAAATGAGTGAGTGTGTGAGTAAAGGATGAGTGAATGAGTGAGTGAAGAGGTGAATGAGTGAGTGAATGAGTGAATGATTTGAGTGAGTGAATGATTGAGTGAATGAATGAGGAAATGAGTGAGTGAGTGAATAAGTGAGTGAATGAGTGAGTGAATGAGTGAGTGAATGAGTGAATGGGTGAGTGAGTGAAAGGGTGAGTTAGGGAATGACTGAGTGAGTGAATGAGGGAATGAATGAGTGAATGAATGGGTGAGTGAATGAGTGAGTGAGTGAGTGAGTGAATGGGTCAGTGAATGAGTGAGTGAATGAGTAAATGAATGAGCAAGTGAGTAAAAGGGTGAGTGAATGAGTGAGTGAGCGAGTGAAGGAGTGAATGAGTGAATGAGTGAGTGAGTGAATGAGTTAACGAGTGAATGAATGAGTGAGTGGGTCGCTCAGAGGAGATGAGGACCGGAGTTGCCCTCTGACTGCTACAGTAGACAGGAGCTGAAGGAGTCTGAAGGGTGGGATGTGCTCACACGGTACATACACCCTGCTCCACACATCCCCAGAGAAACCTAGTCTCACCAGAGGGGTCGCTTGAGAATTATTAGTAACAACCTTTTTCCCAATATTTCATATATGCAGGATGATTTCTTACTTTCCTTGAAAATGCCAATCGTTTTTTGGACTTGGAATTCTCCACTGCTGGTCCACGCCACTGTATTCTCCCATAGGGGTATCCCCCGAGTTGGAGAAAGAGTCATTCCCAGGAATGGATAAAAGCCAGAAGGGCATCATCAGGTGGGGCACCTTCTCCTATCATCCTCCCCTTCCTGTCTGGGTTACCCTGAGTGACTTGGTTTGGAGGTCTACAAAATGCGGACATATCAAATTTAGATAAAAGCCTAAGCAGTTTAAGAGGTTGCAGTCCTAGCAGGAAGGTCTTTGGCTCCCGGCACCCTCCTCCTGTCCAGTCTCTGCTGGACCCAGGACTCTGACTCCACCTTCGGCCTTGGGGGTTTCCTCCCTTCCTTCCCAGCCACTGAGCCGGCTTGGGCTAATCTGCAACCGCAGAGGTGCAGCCCTCCTCCTTTCCTCCTGCCTCTTCCTCTCTTCTCACTTTCCTTCTGCTTCTTTCAGGACTTTGGAAAGTCCAAGAATAAGCAAAACTGTAGACCAGAAAACGCTGCCTTGAGCCCATTCCCCTCCCAGCAGCTTCCCTTCAGACTCCTTGATCTTGAAAACTTATTTTGCTTCGTATCTAGATGCTAAACTTTATATAGAAAGCAGGTGGGGTTGGTTTCTTGGCCGGGTACAGGGACTCACACCTATAACCCCAGCGCTTTAGAGGCCAAGGGGGAACGATTGCTTGAGGTCACATGTTTGAGACTAGCCTGGGCAACACAGGGAGACCTCGTCTCTACAAAAATTCAAAAAAAAAAAATTGCCTGGAGCGATGGCACATCTGTAGTCCCAGGTACTTGGGAGGTCGAGGCAGGAGGATCACTTGAACTCAGGAGTTTGAGATAACAGTGAGCTATGATTATATCACTGCACTCCAGCTTGAGTAAGAGAGTGAGACACTATCTCCTAAAAAAATAAAAATAAAAAGTGCTGGAGTCCAAGCCCACAGCCAATTGCGACATGTAGATCTTTTATTTTTATAATCCGCCTCTCTTGTCTAAGTGCCAAATGACACTTTCATTGTGTGCAACTACTTCCACTTTTGACTGGCTTCTCTTTCCTTATGTATTAAGAATCAGGTTGCATAGAGTTCTGAGAAAATAAAATAATAAATCAGCTGCGTGCCATGGCTCATGTCTATAATCTCAGCACTTTAGGAGGCTGACACAAGGATTGCTTGAGACCAGGAGTTTGAGACCCGCTTTGGCCACATAACGAGATCCTGTCTCTACAAAAAATAAAAATAAAACGTTAGCAGGACATGGTGGCACACCTGTAGTCCCAGCTACTCAGGTGGCGGAGGCCTGAGGATTGGCTCGAGCCTGGGAGGTTGAGACTGCAGTGAGCCGTGATCATACTACTACACTTTGGCCTGAGTGACACAGTGAGACTCTATTTCTAAATAAATAAATAGTATAATATAATATAATATAATATAATATAATATAATATAATATAATATAATATAATATAGTATAGTTTAAAAACAGATGGAAGCTTCCCAAGACTTTGATGCAGAAACAGGTTGCCCTGAACCAATTAAAATTAATGTCCAAAAACCGGAAAGAAATGAAAAAAGAAGTTGGATTATTTCTGTAAAGTATGAGGCCACTACAAGTTTTACTTTCTCTAGGACATTTTCTCAGTGGTGTCAACTGAAGTCCACTTCACAGAATGACTTCATCTCCTGAGCACATTGGAGAACGATGATTAAAGAGACTTCCTGGCACTCCCGATATTTTTAGTGTCACATGGAAGCAGCAAGAGTCATATGTGTGAAATAGGTGGTATTAAAAGCGGAAGACATTGGTTTGTTCTTTCATGAACATCATCGGAACATTTCTCTAACGACTAGCGTTATGTCAGAAAATGGGGAGAGAGAGATGGTTGTTTATTGGCAAATAAGTTACATAAATTTCCCAGTTAGAAAAACAATCATGATTTTAGCCTTGTCAGATGAAGTCAGATATGCCCTATGCTTCAGTTATGGAATGCTACCTCTGAATATGGATTGACAAGTATCTTCCACAGACCTGTGATCTGTCGCTGTGTATAAGCTTGAATTCATAACTACCAGTCCTTGAAGCTCCCTTGCTTCCTGCACTGAACTGAAGTGGCTCCCAACTGAGGCATTCAAGGGAAAACTCACTGAAATATTTGAAACCACCGCCATGAACAAGAATGCTCTTCCTGTATGCTAGGATGTACATCCAGAGGGTTATCTCGTTAGTTGTATATGCCAGCATCCCGCAGGATCTTTTACCTTTTTTGGGTGTGAACTTCGAGATTCTGATGTAAGCTGCAGACCTCTTCCTCTTCCAGGCGGGTTGGAGGAGAAGGCTGGGCTGGAGGGGAAGGCTGGGCTGGAGGAAAAGAGTGGGCAGGAGGGAAGGGTGGGCTGGAGGGAAAGGGTGGGCTGGAGGAAAATGGTGGGCAGGAGGGGAGAGAGGGAACCTGTGGTCTTCCTCAGGTTGCAAGAGAAAGAGAGCAGATGGGGAAGGATCAGTTACGTCTTCATCTCACATGCGGTAAATCAGTCCTCTACATAAGCCTTTATATAAGATAAGGTGAACATAGACCAGCTTCCTGTGGAGATGTAGCTATCTGCAGCTATCTGCTTAGGAACAAAAGGAAATGCAGTTTCTTGCATGATTCAGCTTCCAACTTAATGATTTTTTTCCGTTTTGGCTGTGAGTTGGGGTCCCGAGGCTTTATTTTTCCCTGTGCACTATATTGTATGTGAAAATTGTTGTTTGGGACCTAAAGTTGTTTACTTACTCCACCTGCATCCGTTAGCTCCATTTCCATTTGGAGTGGCTTCTGGAAGGCTGGAATTGAAATCCACCAGTGCCCATTTCAAGGTGTTCCCAACATTGCCTGGGAACAAGGAGCCCGGATACGCTTCCCTGTGGATGCAGGTCAGTCATCATAACGCACAGAGATAGCGTTGACCTCAGCCTGGAGCCATTGTCCTGAAAGGGGATTCTTCTCAGCTCGGGCCCGAGACTGATCCCTGAGAAGCGGCCGCTCCATCCCTGAACCCTTCCTGCTTATGTCTCCTTACTTCCTAGTGATCACGGCATTCAGGCTCAGAATGCCGCAGGCCTATCCCACTGGAAGCTGCCAAGGTGCCTCCTGCCACTCAGGACGCCCGGCACAGCAGCAGGATCAAGGGACCAGCAGGGAAGAGGCTGCAGTGATTTGGGGGAACAGCCCAAAAATCACCTGGAGCCTGGTGGCAGGTGGTCCCACCTCCTCCCCAATATTAGGTCCCAGAGAAAATGACAATATGAGCAGCTCATGTCACCATTATTAGCAGAGTCTTTTTATTCTTTCCTTAATTTTTTGCCATTAAATGGAGCTCTATAGGCCCATTTTCTTTTTTCTTTTTTTTTTTTTTTTAGACAGAGTCTTGTTCTGTTGCGCAGGCTGGAGTGCAGTGAAGCGATATTGGCTCACTACAAGCTCGGCCTCCCGGGTTCACGCCATTCTCCTGCCTCAGCCTCCCGAGTAGCTGGGACTACAGGGCCCCATCACCATGCATGGCTAATTTTTTGTATTTTTAGTAGAGATGGTGTTTCACTGTGTTAGCCAGGATGGTCTCGATCTCCTGACCTCGTGATCCACTTGCCTCAGCCTCCCAAAGTGCTGGGATTACAGGCATGAGCCACCCCACCAGGCCTATAGGCCCATTTTCTGCTTTTAATGCCACCAGTACATGAAATTCCAGAGCTGCTTCTGTGAAACATACTTTCATTTTCATTATTTTATTATTCATTACATTAATTCTAGTATTTTATTCTCTTTGTTTTTTTAAGAAGAACTTCAGCGAGAGAGGGGCTATCCCTGCTGCCTTGTGGCTGCAGAAGGAGAGAGAAGGAGCCTCTCCTAAAAAGGGTTTCATGAAAGCCCTGAGGCGAGATACTCACTTCAGAGGGTTCAGGACAAGGACACTCACTTTGTTCTGTGCGGTGTGGAGACACGGGTGAGCGTTCCTCAGTGACACCAACTGGTTCCCTCTTGTCCTCAGCTGCCAGTGCCCTGGGACATGTCATTTGGACAAAACCATTTTCCATGTCCTGCCATCCATTCCACGGAGGCAGGAGAAAAGGGTCTGGAGGCAGGAACATAAGGCCGATTCACCTTGACTTCCGAGAACGAAATCAAATGGAAACTCTTGCGGTATGACAAGAAATATCCTCTCCATTTACACAGGGCTTACACCGAGTACATGACTTTGTAATTTTACTTCATCCTCTTCATTTACGTAGGGTACACACCAAGTAACCAATGGAAACCTCGAGAGGGGATTTAAGCCCTAGAAACTTCAGTAACGGGCCCCCTGTGCTCAGGCGCTCTCACCCTGTGGAGCGTGCTTTCATTTTCCGTAAATGTCTGCTTTGCTGCTTCATTCTTTCCTTGCTCCATTTTTGCATTGCGTCCAATTCTTGGTTCAAGGCACCAACAACCTGGACACTTTCAACCAGTGACATTATCTTAATATCTTGTTTTAAAACTGAATTCTGTTTTTCATCTGTTCACCTAGTTTTTAGAAAATAACAATGAAATACCAATTGGAGCTTACCACAGCTTAATAGGAGGGTCACTATGAGCTATACAACAGGTTTGATGTTTAAAAGTTTGCAACATTTTTTATTGCTCTTTCATTTACAAACTACAGTAAACATTTAGTTTTTTATGTTTAATTATGAAATATATGACACCTAAGAGTCTATAAAATTTGGCTGGGCATGGTGGCTCATGTCTGTAAGCCCAACACTTTTGGAGGCTGAGGCAGGTGGATCATTTGAGGTCAGGTGTTCAAGACCAGTCTGGCCAATGTGGTGAAACCCGTCTCTACTAAAAAAATACAAAAAGTTAGCTGAGCATCATGGCAGGCACCTGTGATCCCAGCTACTCGGGAGGCTGAGGTGGGAGAGTTGTTTGAACCCAGGAGATAGAAGTTGCAGCAAGCCGAGATCGTGCCATTAAACTCTAGCCTGGGCTACATGAGCAAAACTCCGCCTCAAAAGCAAACAAACAAACAAAACTGAATGCATAATCTGATAGATTAATAATTGTGCTGATGTCATCATGCATCAGCATCGAGTGTCTTGAAAGGCTACAATACGCCCTTCTTTGATCACCTGGGTCTCCCTTCTTCACCCAGACATAGGACTAATGTGTTAATGTTTGTCTTGCTTTTCATAAGTTATATCATTTCTCTGTATATTATTCAGCCATGTCATATGTTATAGTTTGTGAACTGTATATGGAATAGCAGTGTATTTTTCAGTAATTTCCTTTGTTCACTGTAATTTTTCATTGCTGATGCTTCTAACGGCAGTTCATTTTCACAGCTGTATCATATTCCACAATGTGACTATGCCAGCTTTTTTCCTTGATAGAGATGTATTTGGGTGGCTTTCAAGTGTTTTCTATGTCTACAATCACTGCCTAAATATTCTTGCCCCGTATGTGTCTCTTGGAGAAGGCAGTGCAAAGGCATTTCTGGGGCAGACATGCCTGAGAAGGCAAGTGTGAGGCCACAGAGGGGCGTGTCTAGCTTTTTATGAAATACAGTCTCTTAACGGGAGCAACAGCAGTGGATACTTTGCCAGCAGCTGATCTTTTCCACATTTTGGATTTTTGTGGCTCTGCTCAATTTGTTTCTTGATTTATTGGATGTATCCACAGTACTTTGTTTACTTATGTTTTGTAACTTTTTGCACAGGGACTTATCTTTCTTGGAATTTTAAGTGGGGAGATATTTTGAGGACAGGGTTGCATTGTTTCAGCAAAGATGTTCACTCACATGGGGTAGAGGTGAAGTTAGCAGCCGCCTGGTGCCACGTCGATTTGACCCATGCTCTCGAGGTCTTCCAGCATGAACTCCTGGAGGACTGTTTCTCATCGGTTCTCAGGGTCAGTGGTTTTCCCTCCACCCAGCACCAATGCAGGGACAGCTGCTCTCCTTGCTGCTCCTGCTCTGAGGTGGGCTTTTATTTTAAGTCTAAGATGTCAGATTTCTGACCTCATTTTGGAGAGACATCCGGTTTTGTTTCTGATGCCCCATCCTCTGTGCAACTGTCTAAACAGAAAAATAAATTCCACTTTGGTTCCCGCCAATTCCTTATCGACTGCTGTGGATTCCATCCTTCAATGCCAGCCCAGTAATGCACTTACAAAGATGCATTTTTGTAGGTTTTACCCAACATCTCAGTTGTTTTCGTTGGGAAAGCTATTTAGTGTCCCTTATGTTGAAAGTTGGAAGCGCCTGGCAGCACTATAGGTGAGAGAGCTGCTCTTCCCCCTTTTCATCATCTTCACGCTGGGTCCAGGCCTTCTTCACTCTGTGATTAAGATGCCACAATGGGCCGGGCATGGTGGCTCATGCCTGTAATCTTAGCACTTTAGGAGGCCAAGGTGGGTGAATCACCCGAGGCCAGGGGTTCAAGACCAACCTTGCCAACATGGTGAAACTCCGTCTCTACTAAGAGTACCAAAAATTAGCCCGGCATGGCGGTGGGTGCCTGTAATCCCAGCTACTCTGGAAGCTGAGGCAGGAGAATCGCTTGAACCCAGGAAGTGGAGGTTGCAGTGAGCTGAGATCACGCCATTGCACTTCAGCCTGGGCAACAGAGTGAGACTCCATCTCAAAATAAATAAATAAACAAAAAAATAAATAGCTGCTATGGCCTCTGAGCTGCTTGCTCTGCCTCTGGCATCCATTCTCATGCCCCACATTAGCAGAGATGCACTCACACCCAGTGGGAAGGCAGGGCGACTGAAGGACTGTTATTATTAACAAGAAAGATAAAATAATTCTGAGGATAATGTATAATTCTGTTTCCTAGAAATATAAAAATGCTCTGATAAATTATTAGAATTAACAAAATTCAGTTTAGCACTCATGTTCCAAATGATCACCAACTTTAATATGCCAACAGTAGCAAGACTAAATAATAAGAGGGAGTGAGGGGGTTCACTCACAAGGGCCAGGCCTCTGCAGAGAGGGCAAGAAGGTCGACTCACTCTGCAGCTTCCTGGCCCATCATCGTTTTCCATGGTGAGAGGCTTATGGGGCCTGGCCCTCCCTCTCCTGCCTGGGGCCTCCAGCTTATTCTCAGGGCTGGGCAAGGAATAAGCCCCATTTAGCTCATTTCCTCACTTGACCTTCTTCTGGACTAGAAATGCATTTGCTTTCCGAGTGCTCATCAGGGAGCCGCACATAGAAGCCCTTGTTTTCTCCCCACTGCTGACTGATTCTGGGTTCGAAAATGCCCCCATTCCCCTGACTCCTTGGACACTGCATCTTTGGCTTTCACTCCAAGATTTTGATCTCAGTTAAGGATTCAGAAACTCTCTTTTTAAACTTTATTCTCAGATTGGTTTTCTAAAAGTCAGGCCAAAAAAAAAAAAAAAAAAAAAAGACACGTAAAGTGGGTGAGTCAAGTGTGAGTGTAAAGTTCCGAGGATGATGCCGAGCATACACGAACCTCTGTGAGGGCGGCGTCTGTGCTCAGGAGTCATGTTCATCCCAGAGCTTCCCAGGACACAGACCTAAACAAAAGAAAAAAAAGGAGGATAACAGAAGTAAATGCTAAGATTCTCCATAAAATCCCATTTTTTTGGTGAATGGGGTTTTCCCTTAATTTCTAGGCATTTGGCATCATGGAAATAGAACAGCAGCATCTTATACCTGCATGGCCGAGCTTTTTCAGGTGGGCAGAATAAACCAGGACAGTATACAGATCAGAGGGCAGGTTGGCAGGTGTGGATGACCACAGAGGATGTGGGATGATCCTAAGGGGCCTTTCTACCATGATGTGTATGGGATGCAGGGAGGGGACAGAGAAGCAGGCAGGGAGACAGGGGGCGGGGGAGAGTGGGAGAGAGAGAGAGAGAGAGAAAGGGGGAGATAGAGAGGGAGAAAGGGAGGGAGGGAGAGAGAGAGAGAGGGAGAGAGAGAGAAAGGCATGGATAGAGGGATGGAGGGAAGGACATAGAGAGGGAGAAAGAGAGAGGGAGAGAGAGAGGGAGAGAGGACCAATTCACCACTTTTGTCCAAAAAACAAGGCCAAAGGTCTGGAGCCCGAGCGTACCTTCTCTAAAGGGTTTTGGAGCATATTGTTTTTAATTCCCTTATTCCTGCAGCTCTTCTAGAATATGACCATCTTCTGACTGTTCTATTCTTTTCTTTCTTTTTTTCTTTTATTAAATACACTCCTACAATTTGAGCTTGTTTTCCTATCTTATAAGCTATATCCTGGCAACATTCCAGGAATGAGTCTAATTTTATTGTTTTATTTATTTATTTAAACATTTTGCTTTTTCTTTAAGAAAGATTCTAGAAGTGGAATTTCTGGCCCATGGATGCAATTGTGAGGACATTTGTGAAGCTCTTGTCCAATGCCAGTCCAGAAGGCTGGTCCCGAGAAGGCTCCTTGAGAAAGAGGGGGTCTGCTGCACGGCTCCCGGTAGGCACCTGTGCCATTGATCTGGGTTGGCAGGATCCATGCTCCACAGGTGGCCTCACAGCCTGGGACCTGGGTGTCCTAGAAGAGCCCTGTGGTCCTACTTTGCCCCTCCTGCCACTGTTCCTTCTTCACTGATGTCATTCTGCTTCTAGGAGGACTTCCTTTTGGTTCCTGTGACCTGGCCTTCTGTTTGATTCGTTACTGAGCAGTCTTAGTTCATTCAGGCTGCTAAGACAAAGTGCCATAGACTGGGAGGTTTATTTTATTTATAATTCATTTATTTATTTATTTATTTATTTATTTTGAAACGGAGCCTTGCTCTGTTGCCCAGGCAGGAGAGCAGTGCTGTGATCTCAGTTCACTGCAAGTTCCAACTCCCGAGTTCCAGTGATTTTCCTGCCTCAGCCTACCGAGTAGCTGGGACTACAGGTGCCCACAATAATACCTGGCATTTTCTATCTTTTTTTATATTATTAGTAGACATTTGGTTTCGTCATGTTGGCCAGGGTGGTCTCGATCTCTTGACCTCTTGATCCACTTGGCTTAGCCTTCCAAAGTGCTGTGATTACAGGCGTCAGCCACCGCACCTGGCCTAGACTGGGTAATTTATGAAAAACGGATACTGATTTCTCACAGGCTGGAGGCTGCAAGTCCAAGGTCAATGGAATGGCAGACTTAGCATCTAGCGAGGGCTGCTTTCTGCTTCATCGAAGGAACCATCTCACAACACCCTCCCATGGTTAAGGAGCAGGCCAGCTTACCGGGGTCTCTTTCAGAAATCTCATTCTGGCTCCCAGAAGCCAGGGGGGTGGGCCGGGGGTGGCGGCTGGGAGCCCGATCACGGGGGGCGCCTGTACCCCTGGCGATGGGGCTCCCAGAAGCCAGGGGGGCGGGCCGGGGGTGGCGGCTGGGAGACCCATCGCGGGAGGTGCCGGCACCCCCGGCCATGGGGCTCCCAGAAGCCAGGGGGGCGGGCCGGGGGTGGCGGCCGGGAGCCCGATCGCGGGGGGTGCCTGTACCCCCGGCGATGGGGCTCCCAGAAGCCAGGGGGGCGGGCCGGGGGTGGCGGCTGGGAGCCCAATCGCGGGGGGTGCCGGCACCCCCGGCCATGGGGTTCCCAGAAGCCAGGGGGGCGGGCCGGGTGTGGTGGCTGGGAGCCCGATCGCGGGGGGTGCCGGCACCCCCCGCGATGGGGCTCCCAGAAGCCAGGGGGGCGGGCTGGGGGTGGCGGCTGGGAGCCCGATCGCGGGCGGTGTCTGACCCCCCGGCGATGGGGCTCCCAGAAGCCAGGGGGGCGGGCCGGGGGTGGCGGCTCGGAGCCCGATCGGGGGGCATGCCGGACCCCCAGGCGATGGGGCTCCCAGAAGCCAGTGGGGCGGGCCGGGGGTGGCGGCTGGGAGCCTGATCGCGGGGGGTGCCTGCACCCTCGGCGATGGGGCTCCCAGAAGACAAGGGGGCGGCCCGGGCGTGGCGGCTGGGAGCCCGATCGGGGGGCGTGCCTGACCCCCCCGCGATGGGACTCCCAGAAGCCAAGGGGGCCGTCCAGGGGTGGCTCCTGGCAACCTGATCTGGATATTTGGAAGAGTATCACAAGGGGTTGTCCAGTGTCTGTGATACTGAGATTAATATCCGTCTCTCGGCCTTGGAATATTGAGAGGGATGAAACACGGTGAATGTCCACCCTGTGCCACATGGCGAGTAATATCGGCCTGTCCCCTCCATGGATATTAGGAACAATATCCCAGACTGGGTGTACGCCTCCTGCTGTACAGAGTGCAATACCATCCTCTCCCTCCCAGGATAGTAATTACAATATCACTGGGCGGGAGCACACAGCCTGCGAATTATTATCATCCTCTCCAACTCCGTATACTAGGAACTATATCTCAGAAAACTGTACCCTCAGTGCCATATTCGGACTGATAGCAAAGGCTTCTTCCGGGAATATTAGGAGCAATATTACCGCGTAGCTCTCCATCCATTGCTGTAATTGGAGTCATGTGATACTCTACCCCCGTTCATATTAGGATCAGTGTCACGTGGTGAGTGTACACCTACTGCGATATTAAAACTAAAGTCCTGCTTTCCGACCCTGGTTATTAAGAACAGCATCACAAGTAGGTTTACACTTCCTGTGGAATGAGGAATAATAATATGATTATTACTCATCAATTATCGATTTTAATAATTATCAATGATACTAAAAATTCATAAGATACCATTATTAATTATGGATAATGATTTTCAATACATGATTATGCCTGCTTTCAACTAATTATTAATATTAATGTCATCAAATAATATTATTAGTTCCTAATACTAATCATTATTGTATTCCCAGCATCACTGGGTATTGATTTAAGTCACATTAATTGCTAATATCATAATATTATTATTAATAGTGATATTACTAATAATTATGATTACAAATGGTTAACCTTTTAAACCAGTATTCATTTTTACTCTCTTTATTGTGATCATTAATATCAATAATTATTATTAATATTAATATAATTATGAATATTAATGATTAATAGACTTGCTCCTGATGTAAACCCGGGAGAGGACGATGTTAATTTCTATATCACAACGGTGTACACACCACGTGACAGAGTTTCCAACTTCTGCTTGGGAGAGGAGGATATGACAATCAGTTTCACTGGAAGTAGAAACAACGGTGGGATACTGTTCTGAATATTCAGGGAGGAAGAGGCTGATGTGACTCCTAATAGAGAGGGGGTTACTCCCTCTGAGGGTGTGCACACTGGGGGTGTACAATCGTCTGAGAAGGAGTTGAAAATTTTCCGATGGGGAGATGATGTTACTCAGAATATGAGAAAGAGGCTGGGGGTCCACAAGGCTCCCAGAAGCCAGGGGGGCGGGCCGGGGGTGGCGGCTGGGAGCCCGATCGCGGGGGGTGCCTGCACCCCCGGCGATGGGGCTCCCAGAAGCCAGGGGGGCGGGCCGGGGGTGGCGGCTGGGAGCCCGATCGCGGGGGGTGCCTGCACCCCCGGCGATGGGGCTCCCAGAAGCCAGGGGGGCGGGCCGGGGGTGGCGGCTGGGAGCCCGATCGCGGGGGGTGCCTGCACCCCCGGCGATGGGGCTCCCAGAAGCCAGGGGGGCGGGCCGGGGGTGGCGGCTGGGAGCCCGATCGCGGGGGGTGCCTGCACCCCCGGCGATGGGGCTCCCAGAAGCCAGGGGGGCGGGCCGGGGGTGGCGGCTGGGAGCCGATCGCGGGGGGTGCCTGCACCCCCGGCGATGGGGCTCCCAGAAGCCAGGGGGGCGGGCCGGGGGTGGCGGCTGGGAGCCCGATCGCGGGGGGTGCCTGCACCCCCGGCGATGGGGCTCCCAGAAGCCAGGGGGGCGGGGCCGGGGGTGGCGGCTGGGAGCCCGATCGCGGGGGGTGCCTGCACCCCCGGCGATGGGGCTCCCAGAAGCCAGGGGGGCGGGCCGGGGGTGGCGGCTGGGAGCCCGATCGCGGGGGGTGCCTGCACCCCCGGCGATGGGGCTCCCAGAAGCCAGGGGGGCGGGCCGGGGTTGGCGGCTGGGAGCCCGATCGCGGGGGGTGCCTGCACCCCCGGCGATGGGGCTCCCAGAAGCCAGGGGGGCGGGCCGGGGGTGGCGGCTGGGAGCCCGATCGCGGGGGGTGCCTGCACCCCCGGCGATGGGGCTCCCAGAAGCCAGGGGGGCGGGCCGGGGGTGGCGGCTGGGAGCCCGATCGCGGGGGGTGCCTGCACCCCCGGCGATGGGGCTCCCAGAAGCCAGGGGGGCGGGCCGGGGGTGGCGGCTGGGAGCCCGATCGCGGGGGCTGCCTGCACCCCCGGCGATGGGGCTCCCAGAAGCCAGGGGGGCGGGCCGGGGGGTGGCGGCTGGGAGCCCGATCGCGGGGCGTGCCTGCACCCCCGGCGATGGGGCTCCCAGAAGCCAGGGGGGCGGGCCGGGGGTGGCGGCTGGGAGCCCGATCGCGGGGGGTGCCTGCACCCCCGGCGATGGGGCTCCCAGAAGCCAGGGGGGCGGGCCGGGGGGTGGCGGCTGGGAGCCCGATCGCGGGGGGTGCCTGACCCCCCCGCGATGGGGCTCCCAGAAGCCAGGGGGGCCGTCCGGGGGTGGCTCCTCGCAACCTGATCTGGATATTTGGAAGAGTATCACAAGGGTTGTCCAGTGTCTGTGATACTGAGATTAATATCTGTCTCTCGGCCTTGGAATATTGAGAGGGATGAAACACGGTGAATGTCCACCCTGTGCCACATGGCGAGTAATATCGGCCTGTCCCCTCCATGGATATTAGGAACAATATCCCAGACTGGGTGTACGCCTCCTGCTGTACAGAGTGCAATATCATCCTCTCCCTCCCAGGATAGTAATTACAATATCACTGGGCGGGAGCACACAGCCTGCGAATTATTATCATCCTCTCCAACTCCGTATACTAGGAACTATATCTCAGAAAACTGTACCCTCAGTGCCATATTCGGACTGATAGCAAAGGCTTCTTCCGGGAATATTAGGGAGCAATATTACCGCGTAGCTATCCATCCATTGCTGTAATTGGAGTCATGTGATACTCTACCCCCGTTCATATTAGGATCAGTGTCACGTGGTGAGTGTACACCTACTGCGATATTAAAACTAAAGTCCTGCTTTCCGACCCTGGATATTAAGAACAGCATCACAAGTAGGTTTACACTTCCTGTGGAATGAGGAATAATAATATGATTATTAATCATCAATGATCGATTTTAATAATTAGCAATGATACTAAAAATTCATAAGATACCATTATTAATTATGGATAATGATTTTCAATACATGATTATGCCTGCTTTCAATTAATTATTAATATTAATGTCATCAAATAATATTATTAGTTCCTAATACTAATCATTATTGTATTCCCAGCATCACTGCGTATTGATTTAAATCATATTAATTGCTAATATCATACTATTATTATTAATAGTGATATTACTAATCATTATGATTACAAATCGTTAACCTTTGAAACCAGTATTCATTTTTACTCTCTTTATTGTGATCATTAATATCAATAATTATTATTAATATTCATATAATTATGAATATTAATGATTAATAGACTTGCTCCCGATGTAAACCCGGGAGAGGACGATGTTAATTTCTATATCACAGACGGTGTACACCCCCCGTGACAGAGTTTCCAACTTCTGCTTGGGAGAGGAGGATATGACAATCAGTGTCACTGGAAGTAGAAACAACGGTGGGATACTGTTCTGAATATTGAGGGAGGAAGAGGCTGATGTGACTCCTAATAGAGAGGGGGTTACTCCCTCTGAGGGTGTGCACACTGGGGGTGTACAAATCGTCTGAGAAGGAGTTGAAAATTTTCCGATGGGGAGATGATATTACTCAGAATATGAGAAAGAGGCTTTGGGTCCACAAGGCTCCCAGAAGCCAGGGGGGCGGGCCGGGGGTGGCGGCTGGGAGCCCGATCGCGGGGGGTGCCTGCACCCCCGGCGATGGGGCTCCCAGAAGCCAGGGGGGCGGGCCGGGGGGTGGCGGCTGGGAGCCCGATCGCGGGGGGTGCCTGCACCCCCGGCGATGGGGCTCCCAGAAGCCAGGGGGGCGGGCCGGGGGTGGCGGCTGGGAGCCCGATCGCGGGGGGGTGCCTGCACCCCCGGCGATGGGGCTCCCAGAAGCCAGGGGGGCGGGCCGGGGGGTGGCGGCTGGGAGCCCGATCGCGGGGGGGTGCCTGCACCCCCGGCGATGGGGCTCCCAGAAGCCAGGGGGGCGGGCCGGGGGGTGGCGGCTGGGAGCCCGATCGCGGGGGGTGCCTGCACCCCCGGCGATGGGGCTCCCAGAAGCCAGGGGGGCGGGCCGGGGGTGGCGGCTGGGAGCCCGATCGCGGGGGGTGCCTGCACCCCCGGCGATGGGGCTCCCAGAAGCCAGGGGGGCGGGCCGGGGGTGGCGGCTGGGAGCCCGATCGCGGGGGGTGCCTGCACCCCCGGCGATGGGGCTCCCAGAAGCCAGGGGGGCGGGCCGGGGGGTGGCGGCTGGGAGCCCGATCGCGGGGGGTGCCTGCACCCCCGGCGATGGGGCTCCCAGAAGCCAGGGGGGCGGGCCGGGGGTGGCGGCTGGGAGCCCGATCGCGGGGGGTGCCTGCACCCCCGGCGATGGGGCTCCCAGAAGCCAGGGGGGCGGGCCGGGGGTGGCGGCTGGGAGCCCGATCGCGGGGGGTGCCTGCACCCCCGGCGATGGGGCTCCCAGAAGCCAGGGGGGCCGTCCGGGGGTGGCTCCTCGCAACCTGATCTGGATATTTGGAAGAGTATCACAAGGGGTTGTCCAGTGTCTGTGATACTGAGATTAATATCTGTCTCTCGGCCTTGGAATATTGAGAGGGATGAAACACGGTGAATGTCCACCCTGTGCCACATGGCGAGTAATATCGGCCTGTCCCCTCCATGGATATTAGGAACAATATCCCAGACTGGGTGTACGCCTCCTGCTGTACAGAGTGCAATATCATCCTCTCCCTCCCAGGATAGTAATTACAATATCACTGGGCGGGAGCACACAGCCTGCGAATTATTATCATCCTCTCCAACTCCGTATACTAGGAACTATATCTCAGAAAACTGTACCCTCAGTGCCATATTCGGACTGATAGCAAAGGCTTCTTCCGGGAATATTAGGAGCAATATTACCGCGTAGCTATCCATCCATTGCTGTAATTGGAGTCATGTGATACTCTACCCCCGTTCATATTAGGATCAGTGTCACGTGGTGAGTGTACACCTACTGCGATATTAAAACTAAAGTCCTGCTTTCCGACCCTGGATATTAAGAACAGCATCACAAGTAGGTTTACACTTCCTGTGGAATGAGGAATAATAATATGATTATTAATCATCAATGATCGATTTTAATAATTAGCAATGATACTAAAAATTCATAAGATACCATTATTAATTATGGATAATGATTTTCAATACATGATTATGCCTGCTTTCAATTAATTATTAATATTAATGTCATCAAATAATATTATTAGTTCCTAATACTAATCATTATTGTATTCCCAGCATCACTGCGTATTGATTTAAATCATATTAATTGCTAATATCATAATATTATTATTAATAGTGATATTACTAATCATTATGATTACAAATCGTTAACCTTTGAAACCAGTATTCATTTTTACTCTCTTTATTGTGATCATTAGTATCAATAATTATTATTAATATTCATATAATTATGAATATTAATGATTAATAGACTTGCTCCCGATGTAAACCCGGGAGAGGACGATGTTAATTTCTATATCACAGACGGTGTACACCCCCCGTGACAGAGTTTCCAACTTCTGCTTGGGAGAGGAGGATATGACAATCAGTGTCACTGGAAGTAGAAACAACGGTGGGATACTGTTCTGAATATTGAGGGAGGAAGAGGCTGATGTGACTCCTAATAGAGAGGGGGTTACTCCCTCTGAGGGTGTGCACACTGGGGGTGTACAATCGTCTGAGAAGGAGTTGAAAATTTTCCGATGGGGAGATGATATTACTCAGAATATGAGAAAGAGGC